>NW_024543063.1:3688500-4918000 GCF_018167655.1 Microtus oregoni | reverse complement strand
ACCAGGCCTCCGGTTAGGAGCCAGTGTTCGCTTAGCCTTGGGGAGACTTAGGTATGGACCTTGCCTCACAGTGCTTAAATTCATTGCACTAAGTGGTTTGGGCTTTATACGCTCTGGGGCTCTCGGTATGAGAAGAAACCTTTTAATAAGTCATTACTAAAACCATTTGCTTTTCAACTGTTTGCATGCACGATTCCTGAAATATCTCCTCCTTAATTCTCCAGGATATTGATCTTGGGCAGTACTCTTGTCCCGTGGAGGCCCATCACCCCCGTCGTAAAGCTGCTGGGGTGAGCTGAAGGCTTGCGCAGGCACGGGGGGGGGGGGCTGAGGACCCCTCCTCCACCATCAAGGCCCACCCTGGAGGAAGGGGAGAGGCGTTCCTGACTCTTTGCCAAGCACATAGGGCCGGGGAGCTGTAAAGCATCCATGTAAAGTTGGAGAGAGAGTTCCTGGAATGTCAGAACTTCCCCTGGCAGGGCTGGGAGGGGCCGTGGGGTTTCTCCGGCCGGCCGTGACTGGGGCCAAAACCCATGAGTTTCTGCTGCCTTGATAGCTGGCACCTGGTAGTTATACCTGGCTTGGCCTGGGGTAGAGTGATGGTGTCTTGTGGTGTGACTAGACCTGGGCACAGTGTGAGCCTCAGGGCAGAATGCATGCGTGTGCTCCCTTCTTCACGAGGGTCCTTACGCTCTCAGGATGGGGGGAGGTGGGTGTCAGTCTAGTGCAGGCCCTGTCTGGCCATCCAGGTAGCACACCCCTCCCCCCACTGTGCTGCCTACTTGCTTCCCAACTTTGTCATTGTTCTTAGCAGACAGGCAGAGAGAGGTCACTGTACCTGCTGTCGGGCATCCTAGCTAGGCCTGGAAACAGAGTAGATCCTGCCTCTGTGGGGTGTCTGGTGAGCTGCTGCTCTGCTGGCATTGGAAGCACAGCAGAGTCCTGTGCCTGCCACACCCAGGAACCCGGGCTTGTCTGTGATCAGCATTCTCTGTTGCTGGCACTGGGTGTTTGTGCTCCCTGGGCAGGACACAATAAAGTCTCCACTGTGGTTATGTGTTACGTGCTTTCTCGGTTCCAGACATGGCTGGGAGCTGGGCACAGTGACTAGAGAGGTAGAGGTGGTTGTAGAGTGGAGTCCCTGTCTCCTAGAGAAGGGGACAGATATCAACCATATCTTCTTCAAAACTTCGTGTGGCTTTTTAAAAAAATAGCTGGCCTTTTTGTCCACCTACAATCCATTTTGGAATATGGTTTGGAGGTTTTTTTTTTTAAAAGTCTATGTGTGGGGGTGGGGGTAGGAATTGGTGGGTATATGTATGTAGATGTCGGAGGAGACCACAAGACCACTTTGGGTGTCATTTTTCAAGTCCACCTTGCTTTTTTAGACAGGGTCTCTCATTGGCCCAGAGCTTCCTAAGTAGACTGACCAGGGAGTCCTAGGAATACAGTGCCCCAATCATGCCTGGCTTTTTCATGTGTGTTCTGAGGATTGAACTCACTGTCCTCACGCTTGCAAACACGTGACTCACTAAGCCACCTCCCCAGTTCCATGTTAGATATTCTTGCCCTGAGTGGCCAATGCGGTGCACGGGATGTGAGCGGCTGCTCCTTTTCCACGTGTATCCACTCTGAAGAGCAGCGTGAGTAGACATGTTTGGAGGCTTGGCGCTCCCCCTGTGGTGAGAGAACCTTTGGGACCCAGGAGTGCGGGCTCCATACTGTCCACCTGGGCTTGGGAGATGCTGTGGCCTGCTGAGAGGTGAAAGGGCTCTTCCCCATTGAGGGATGGGAGGGGACTCCAGGCTCCTTCAGCAACGTCTGTGAGTTCAGCCTTAGAGCAGAGGACCAACCTTCTGTGGTCGGATGGAGCCTCAGCTTCAGGGATGGAGGTATTTGAAGTCTGGGAATTTTGTTTTCTGGCAACTTCAACTTCCTAATGTGTGGGTGGCCTTCCTCTACACTTACACATAAAACGCAAGCGACCCTTAGCTCTCTTAAAGGGGCAGGGGAGTGAGGTGAATGGAGCTGCCTGAGAAGTATCTCTTTCTCCTGGAACATTCCATCTAGCAGGGAAGAAGGCGGCAGGGGGCAATGATGGATGGGAGGTCTAGATACTGAGACTGCTCAGGATCTGTGGTTGATGTAGGGGGAGAAATGGCATCCACTATTCCAGAAAAGAGGATTTGGAGTGTCCTTTTTGCTCTTATTGTCTTGAGGCAAGGTTTGGCTGTGCGTCTCAAACTCATAGCAGTCCTCCTGCCTCAGCCTTTCCATTGCTGAGATTACAGGCATGCACCATCAGGTCAGGCTGCAGCTTCTTCTTTCACGTATCCTCAGAGAGCCCTGAGGTACCCATGTCCCACCAGGATTGGGTGTCTTCTCCTGGGGCCAAGTGTGTCTCAAAGGACTCGTGAGCCATGGGACTGGCAGCCCCCGTCTTCCGACGGGTCTTGCTGCTGTGGGAAATGCAGCCCTTTTTTTTTTCTCTATTTTTCCACCCGCACTGATAGCAATTGACTGTTGCCCATTATGATTCCCCGCAGAAATGGGAATAGCAGCCCAGAGTCTTAAAACAATGTCCTTTGATCTGAAAATTCCAGGAAATAAAACACCTTTGCAGTTGTGGCGTCCAGACGGGACCTTGTTTCCAGAGGGCCTGGAGCTGCTGCCCTGGACCTGCTGGGCTCAGGTACAGACTGGCTCCCTCCTGCTTGGTTGCCTGACAGTTAGGGGCAAGCCCTTGTGTCAGTGACTCAGTAGTCCTAACAGGACCCAGGACCAAGCAATAGACTTTATGGTTTTCCTCTCCTTACGTCTGTCATGACCGAGCTACCCTCCCCTCATGGCAGGCACGTGTGTGATACATGACTAGTCTGCCAGAACCAGCCATGAAGGGACAGCCGGGGACCCAGGGTTCAGGAAGCCTGGGTGCTGTTCTTGTGCATGACCAGGCGGAAAGTACCCTGCACCAAATACCCTGGCCCAGCCTGGCACCTGACTCAGTGGCCAGCTGGGTGCATACATTGAGACTTGAGCTAAATTAGGTCCCTGCCTACTTCCACATACCCAGATTTAACTTCAAAATGTTTACAAGTGTTTAAGTCAAAATGAGGTTATCAGGGCGTACCAATCCAGCATGACCGGTGCCCCAATAAAAGCATGAGACAGATAGACTGAGGGACGGGCAAATGAGTACGAGGAGAAGATGGTGTCTGCAAGACAAATAAGGAGGCACCAACCCTGAGACACCGTGGCTGTAGACTTCTGTCTACAGACCGAGGCTCCATTCTGTTAGCTGGGAGAAGCTGAGGCGGTTCATCTGTGAGGGGCTTCCTCCCAGCAGCCGCGCTGAGCTCTGGCCAGTGAGGCCTCCCCCCACAACCCCTAGACTTACCACAACATCATACATCCGTGGAGACTGTCTGAGTGCTGTAACATACATGACCCCCAGGGATGTCTCTGAGGGGTTGATGATGGTCCCGGCTGGGTACGGTGTGAACCTTTTCATGTTCTCCAATGGTGCAATGAGAAGCTTGGATGGAACACAGATGATGAAGCCATTCTCTGTGCATCCACTCCAGGTCTCCACTGTGGGGCCTGCTGGGTGTGTCCTTGGTAGTTGTGGGGACTTGCTCTGAGGAGTGTCTCTCTGAGGGGTTCAACAAGTGGCTTGCCTGTCGGCGGGTAGGTTCATGTCCTATGCAGGGAGAACAATATCCTCCCAGGCCACACGTGTCCAAAAGCAGCTCTTTTTTTTTATGGTGCCTCCATGAAGATGCATTTTCTGTTTGTTGCCCTGCAATGAAAAGCTTCCAAGTGTACGTAGTATTTTCTCATGCCCAAGCTTCCTTAGGAAACAAGGTCCTGAAAACAGAAACACAGTCCAGTGTCCCGAAGATAGACCCAGTCACAGAAACTGTCACTCAGGGCTCATTTCCATCTCTCTGGGCTAGGTTGAGGAGTGGCTGGCCTGTGGGGCCTCTGTCTGGCATGGGTAGGGACATGTCAAATCCAGTTCTCCAGGTCTCTGCTGGCCTTTGTGACTAGCTGGTGTTGACCAGGCTGCGTTACAACCCTGTGGGTATCTGGAGGGCTTGAAGCCTGGGTATCCAGAATCTGCATCCCCACCTGGAACAAGACAGGGCTAAGTAGGACCCAGACACAGCTGAGCCCAGACGGCTTGGAAGTACCCATCAAGGGGAAGGCAGAAAAGGTGGAGGGCCATGCCATCAGGAGTACTAGCTGGATGGCTGACGTCTGTAGTATATATGGGGACAGGCCGTGTTTGGGCTCATTATGGAGAGAGTACAGGCAACTCCACCCACCACAGCAAGGAGTCAGTCCCAGGGAGGACCTGCAGCTGGAGAGAGAGGGTGAAGGATGGTCATAGCACCGTACCCTCTGTTCTGCCCTGCCCTAACCCCAACCCTAACTCTAATCCTGCTAGGTAAGGATCCTGGCCTGTGGTGGTCTTTTGGAAGGCCTCACTGCATGAGAAGTTCAAGTTATTACTTAGATTAGAGACCCCCTGCCTCCGCCTCCAAGAGTAAAGAGGGCAAGGGTGGCTGGGCTCAGCCCTCACAGTCCAGGGTTCTCAGGACCTAGGGGCTCCTGAAGCTCCAGGCAGGATGCTGTCTAGAGCCTGTGGTTGGTGATTCCGTAGTCTGGGGCCTCTCTGGCTACCCATCTCTGGAAGCAGACAGCCTCCTGGCATCCTTGGGATCCCCGGGGCTTACCCTTCCCAGCATGCTTTGTCCCCATGGGCACAGATGTGGACCAAGAACCTCTTTATGGCACATAAATACGGAACTCTGCTCACAGGAGGGGCTTTCAGAAGAGTAATTAAACCTCAGGGTCCACTCCTGGCC
Organism: Microtus oregoni; assembly: GCF_018167655.1. Lineage (NCBI taxonomy): Eukaryota > Metazoa > Chordata > Mammalia > Rodentia > Cricetidae > Microtus > Microtus oregoni. The sequence goes on along the minus strand of NW_024543063.1, from coordinate 4,913,129 downwards.
TGTAGTGTGTCATAGCCATGGTTGGCTTGTCTGTGTCACAGGAAGAACCCTCTGACCCCAGACACTTGTGCCACAGAGAGGCTATGGCTGTTTTGGACAAGGGCTGACCAATGGCAGGTGAGGTGGGCAGTTACCCTTTACCCAGGTTATATGGTTCCAAGGTCCTGACTTAGGTGTCCCTGACTTAGGTGTCCCTGACTTAGGTGTCCCTGACTTAGGTGTCCCCTCAGCACTGCCAATCATGTCAACCAGGAAACACGCCCTGGGCTCTCTTTTTCTTCTGGGCCTCCCGTCCTGTCCTCTTTGATTTTGTCCTTTCCAGGGTCACAGTCCCCTATCAAGCCAGCCCCATGAGCTGTGCTTCAGCTCTGTTTACAGTGGGACACTGGGGCAGCGGTACCATGCCCACAGGCCGCTGTGCCTGCTTCCAGGTGTCCTATCTGGGTTGAGGTCCCGGAGCTCACCTATTCCTTAGAACCAGCTATCATCTTCCTGTTCTACCCTCTACTAGGAGCTACCGTGGGGCCGTGGGACCCTGCCACTCATTTCTACATTTTTAATTCTTCTCTTTGCTTTTCACCATTATTAAATTACAAAACACACTCTTCACAATTTTCACAAAGTAGAAAAGTTGAAATAAAAACAGACTTTGGAGCCACAGAGATTCACCTGTAACCCTTATAGCTTCTTTGCTGTGTGGCGTGATATAAGTCACTTGGCCTCTTGGAGTGTATGGGTACATGTATGTGCACTTGAATGTGGAGGCCAGTGGCAACCTTGGCTGTTGTTTCTCAGGTGCCGCCATCTTGTCTTTTTGAGAAGGTCAGAATTGGACACTGGATTCCCTGGGACTGGAGTTTCAGAGAGTTGTGAAGCTGCCATGTAGATGCTGAGTGCTGGGACTCAAACCTGGGTCTTTTGCAAGAACAACAGGTGTTCTTAGCTGCTGAGCCACCTCTCCGGCCCTTTCTGGACATTTCAAAAGGAAGACAAATGACCTGCCTGCTGGTACAGCTGCAAGGACTAAATTGGACAATATGTTCAAGGTGCCTGACCCAGGATGTGGCAATTCAATTGGATGGTTATGGGCATGGTGGGCATGCTGGAAGTACTAAGCTAGAAGGGAGCACTGGGGAACTAAGCCCAAGTACTTGGGTTCTATCTGAGCCTTTGGGGAATGCCACCAGGTGAGAGCCGATTGGCCTTCTGGGTGATGTTTTCTCTAAGCAGAAACAATGCGTGAGATGGGAGAAAGAACACTCTAGAAAAAGCAAGAGACTCCTGCTCCTACCGTGACTGGCACAGACCAGTGCTTCTGAGCCCACCCTGCCCCTAACTTCTCCTCTGACCGCTCACGCCCTGGCCCACCGAGAGGAAGGCAGGGTAGCTGTAAAACTCGCTTTTTGGAAAGCTAAGAATTATGGGGAATGACATTAATTTAAAAGATTTTAAGGAGCCAGTTCACCTGTGAAAGCGCTCCCTGGGCGACGGCCTTCCTGTGCGGAAAGCTGCCCGGCCTTTAAAAGGATTTTAATTAATGTTGCCGAGAAACACACGGATGGCATTTAAGGCTGAAGGGAAGGAGCAAAGGCAGCAGCCAGGAATTTTACGGTGTGAAGCTAGTTCTCTTAAAGACGGCTGAACAGATCCCATGCGTTTAGCCCCTGGCCACAGCCAGGAATAGACAGGGATGCCGTTGGCCTCCCACAGCCAGGAACAGGCAGGGGATGCTGCTGGCCTCATTCCCATCCTCAGGATGGAGTGGGCGCCTCCACCTCTGCTGTCGGATTTCGGTGGTCTTTTGAGAGCTCCTCTTCTCACCTTGCTGGGTGACAACCCTCTCACTGTCTGCCCAGCCCGCTGTGACCTGAACTTGAACTCGACTCTCCTTGAACAGATGCCCAAGCTTGAGGGGTGTGTGGGAAAGTGGGTGAAGGCCAAGTGGGCAGGTGCCCTGGATTAAGCTGCTTTAACAGGGAACTCAGACCGCTGCTGCTGGCTGTCCGGGTTAAAGACGGATGGCACTGTGTGATCACAGAGGTGTCTCCCGAGACAGACGTGATGGCTCTGTCTCCTGCTGCCTTATCTAACCTTTCACACTTGGAAGCTCTCTGAAGGCCATACCTCCATCTTCCTAATGTTGTATTTGGATCCCCTTATCCAGCCTTGCTATACCCCGTCCTTGCCTAGCATGGCTGTCCATCAACACGCTGCCTGGTATCACAAAGAGGCCAGGAGACCGTGGTGAGTCTGTGTGTATGGTCTGGAGCAGAATCATCCATGTCTACAGCTCCTTAGGCTGACCCAGGGACTACTGGTCTCTGACCAGGAAAGGGCCTGCATTTCTACCCCCTGAATCGGTGCCTCACGTTATTTTTGGACACTCTAGATTTTTCTTTCATGGACTGTCTCCTTTTTATGCTGGTGGATATGCTCTCTCCTTACAGTCTGGAGAAGGTGTGTGTGTGTGTGCGTGTGCGTGTGTATATTGTGTGTGTGTAAAAAGGCAGCAGCCTCCAAATTGTAGTCCTTCCTGTTATGAGGCACCACTGTTGGAGGCTGGTTGCCCAGGGAACCAATAGGTACCCAAAGACCAGGTCTCTGGTGCCTGGCACAGGAGCAGGTGGACTCCTTGCTGGGGTAGTAACTTCTCACTCCCTCTGCTACTTTTGCCAAGGCTCCCTCCTCCCGCCCCTTAACATTCCCAAGGCTCTTCACCCATCTTCTGAAGTCACACCCAGTCTTCTTCAGGCCTGGCCGTTTGGAACCTCTTTACTTCCCTGGCATGTCTTACTACAGTGCTGAGGAGAAGGTCCTTTCCCGTGGAAGCCTGGCTTTTTATTCAGAAAAAGCTCAAGGTGGGGTGAAGTTTGGAAGTGGAGAGTCACCAAGACTTAGAGGGCCACATTTTCCCATCTCACAGCATAGAAGGGCTGACTGGAGTCTTTCCTGCAATGTGGTCCCCTTCTTAACCCCTTCAGGGTCAGTGTCCAGCTGTCACGGGAGCACTGTCACTAAGTCTCTGCTTGTCTGAGGGGGCACCAGGTAACTGTGGGGCATGCCTGCACCACTCAAGAAGAGGGAGTGAGGAAGATGGCGCACAGGCCCACTGGCCTCTCTTCCTGTACATGGATCCCAGTCAATGTTGGATTCTACTCTTACTCGCTGTGTGGTTTGTTCTCTTCATCCCCCCTCTTAGGGAAGTCCTTGCTACTTAGCCACAGTAACCCTAATTAATGTCCTTAGTCAGCTGAGACAGTTCTCCTCATGTGAGTTCCTCAGTCAACTTTTGAAATTAACCAAATAAGGTAGAACATGAAAGGAACCCTATTGGCCACATTCAAAGGCTAAATTTGCATTGTAGAAAGTAGATTTGGGAAGAGCAGGCTGGAGTCCCAGCTTGATAAACACGGGTGGACTGGGAGACAGGGAAGGGATTTGGCACAAACCAATGTATCAAGATGGTAAATAGGATACCCTTCTACCCAAACTCCTATGACAGGGAGTCTTCTAGAGGGGCTTCCGGGTTTCTTTGGAAGGCTTGATGGGTGTAGAAACCAGCTTAGGACCCTCAGTAGACCCCATGATCAGCCTACAAAATGATGGAAAGGCCGGAGGATGACTGGACAGTGGGGGCACCTCCTTGGATAACTCGGTGCTTGGCGACAGCAACCCTGAGGACTCTTGGAAGCCCTGTCTTCTCTGTGTGGGAGAGACCATTCCAGGATATGGTCTTCGTCTGAGAAATGCTGTATTCCCAGAATGCTTTGGGCTAGACAAAGAGAACATGGGCTGTAAGAGACCAGCTTGAGGCCAAATAAGATCCTGTCTCCCAGGTCTGCTTTAGTAGAAGGGATTAAAGATGGAGCCACCAGCCTAGGACTGAGGGGGAGAGGACACTCCATGCCTTTGGGGACATCACTTTCTCTTCTCTCCCGGTCAACAGTGGGAGTTAGTTGTTTACTTCTACCATGTAGGTTTGGGGAAATCGAACTCAGATTCCTAGGCTTGGCAGCAAGCTCCTTCACTCAGTGAACCATCACACCAGCCCTTACGTTGTGAGATAGGATGCAATTCCATTCCCCATAAAGAAAATGTGTTAGCCAGGTTTTTCTGTCAACTGAAGAAAAACCAAACCTTTGACTCTTAGCCTGCATCCATGTCCGCGTGGCTCTGTTGCTTCTGAGTTCCTGTGCGGTAAGTCAGAACATCACAGTGAAAGACATGGAGAAGCAGAGTAGAAAGAATTGTCTGCAGCCAAGGCCCACTTCCTCTGACGAGGCCCCACCTCCTAATGTTCTCCCGTTTTAAAAGTAGGTTCATTTCCCAACAGTTTTAGGCTCACAGTGATGTTGAACAGTTGTGCTTGGGAAGTCCAGGTACTTCCTGCCCGCCTCCTCCAGTCTTGTCCTTTCTCTCAGGTCATCTTTCATGCCACTTAGTCTAGGAATCAGTGTGGAATTCAATTCACAGACCCAAAGAGAGGTGGTTTATTTGCGTGGTCGCTTCTCAGAGCCTGCTGTCCTTGATTTCCTCTTATCCCGTTTGGGTCTCTTCTGAGCTAATCTTAGTCTTCGGCGTGGCTGGAAGTTCTCTCTCTGGAGGGTGCAAAGTCACAGCCATTGCAGTATTTGCATAGATTTATTTACTATTATTGTTTGTGAACTCAGTTTATCAGACTTGTGGTCTTCCAAGACCTTCCTTACTAAGACCAGGCAGTCTGGCGTGTATCTGGGATTTCTTCCTCCGCTTACTCCTGTTAGAGACACAAAGGAATCCGCTAGCTTTTCCTGTGAGAAGCGGACGTGTGAAAACCTCACAAAACTGTGAGAGCTGGGGCTGGAGGGATGGCTCAGCGGTTGGGAGAGCTGTCTGGTCTTGCAGAGGACCCAGGTTTGACTCCCAGTGGCCATGTGGAGGTACACAACCATCTTAACTCCAGCTCCAGGAGATCCAATACCTTCCTCTGAACCCCATGGACACTGCACACCCACAGTGCACTTACATGGTCACAGGCATGATACTCATACACATAAAATATACATAACATGAAGATACAGAAAATCTTTTCTAAAATGTCAGCACTCCTGGTGGATAGGCTTGGCTTTCTGCTCTCAAGCTTGTCCGCACAGACGTGACAACATTGTGTCAGCTCTGGGGCAGGTTCTCCCGGTTTGGCATCAATTCCCATAGATCACCCTGCTTGAAAATTTGATTCTTTCCACCCATCTCTCTCTCTCTCTAGTTTTGGGAGCAGAGGCTTGCTCAACAGCCCCTTACTTTGCTGAACATTTGTTGATTTTTTTTCCCATTTGTTCAGGTTTTTACTTGATAGGATAAAGTTGACCCCTAAGCTCTTTATATGTGTTAATGGAAATCTGAGTTCAGACCCAGTTTTAAACTTTAAGTTCCCTTTCTATGTGGGTTGTGTTATTTCTATAGCAAAACCGTTACTTTAAACATTTAAGGGGGGTGGCAGATAGTACTTAACACTCCATGTAAAGAGAGATGAGCATTATGGACAAAGACGCCCATGGCAGTGATGTAGAATGTTCTAGAAGGAGCGAGGATGCCTGATGGTAGGAGGAAGTGTGCATACATTAGGCTCAGTGAAGACAGTTTAAAAGGGGTTGAAGCAATCGTGGAAGGGCGTGACTTGAATTTGTAAACATGCTTCAAAAGTTTTATAGATTCCAAATTTTCCATAATATAAATATTTGTTCCACTTATGCTTAGAAAGCATGCCATGAAAGTGGTGCTTAGTGGAAGGCCCACTGAGTCTCCCTGCCTTTCCCTCAGGTCCCCACTTGTGGCTTCTTGTGACCAGGCTTGGCTTGGAGGTCTTAGCTGGGCTGAGGGTCCCCTGGGGAAGGCTCTCTAGATTCCCAGCCCAGCCATCTGTGGTTGGTGGTCAATTTCTCAGTCGAGTCCTCTCGTCTGGGTCATTGCGGCCTCCGAGGCTGCCAGGGCTAACTTCTGGCTATTTAGCTTAGCAGGCTTCCTCATTTCCTGCAGCCGTCCCATCAGCCTAGGCTTCTCTTGGAGGCAGGGCATTTTACCCTCTTCCAACATGGTCCAGAAACAGCCAGAGGTTGGATTTCAGAATGAATGGGAAGCCACAAGAATCTCTCAGGAAAGACGAACAGGCATCGGAGACCCTGATCTTTGAGTGACTCCCAGGGAAGGATCAAGCATGGGGTATCCCAGTGGGTTAGGGGAGGCCTCCAGGCTGTGTGCACCAATGGACACAGTTCCCTCCCTGGGGGCATCTGAGACACTGCAGCAGTGTTTCTGCCTCCACCGCATGCTCCCCAGCTGGAGTGGGATCAGCAAGGGAAACCTGTCTGCGACTGCCTCTTTTCAGCCCAAGTACGGTCGATGCAGCCCAGCTTGGATCTTGGAGCCTCGAGAGCTGTCCACACAAATCCTTTCAAACATGAAAAGCCGGCAGGCTGGCCTCTGGCTTGCATCTTGGAGCTTTGAACTAGCAATTCGCCCGCCAAGAACGTGTTCGGAATGGCTGTTTTGCGTGGCAGGGGAGAGCTCTTGCAGGCTCACAGTCTAGATCACTACCAGAAAATGGGAAGCGCCTGGTGATTTTGGAAGTAAATCCTTCCAGACTTAATTTTCAGGATCACATGACTTCCCAAACTACAAAGAGCTCATTTTAGCTGTTGAGTGTGGAGCAGGCAACAAGAACCACGTCCTCTACCAGCTTCAGCTGGTCTGAGAGAGAGTGTGATGCAGGAGGAGGGCTAGGATGGAGGGTTCGTTTGGGAGGAGGTCTCCCCTGGGGAAAGGATGGAGAGACAAGGTCTGGGCTGGGTTTTGTAACGCTGGAGCTCTGGGACTCTTGGAGGAACTGTGGGTCCTGAGGGACTTGAAGGCAGGGCTGGGGTGTCTATGTTCTGACTACGTCCTTCAGTGGCCCTGGTTGCTAATCACTGGTACTTTCTGGGCTACGCAACAGGGAGCCAAGCAACATGAGCAAACGCCCCTAGACAGGAAAGGAGTGAGAAAGAGTACAGAGGTGGACATGCACAGGGATGGCTCGAGGACACAGTGTGGGGCATAGTGTGTGTGGGACATTCCTGGGTTCCCCGAAATAAAAGGCTGGAGACACAGCAGGGAGAAGTCTTGTGTTACCTGATTCTGGACTCATATTGGGTATACAGCACTAGGCCCTTCTCAGACTGTGTCCTCGGGGCTGGGGAACAGCGTACAGTAAGGCATCGGAGACTCCCCTCCCCCAGGCCTTCCATCAGGAAAAGAATAAAAGTGGGCTACAGAATTTGAGGTGGCAGCAAGAATGACGGGGAAATAGGAAAACAGACAGCTTCAGGTCAGAGAAGGGGGAACTCAGAGCCTTTGAGTCAGAACTTGATAATCTCATCACAAGCCCATTTGAGGGTCACTTGGGCAACAGCTGTTGGTCATGAGGACATTTCCTGGATAGCTCAATGCCACCTCCCCTCCTATGGAGACCTTGTGCAGAGCGTACCTAACCCAGGACTTGGACCATAGAGTGACTTCTCTCCCCTTGAAGGTTCACTCCTTATTTGTTCCTTCTCTGGTACCTTATCAGAACCAAGAAGTCAGCATGCAGCTGGTCACACGTGGTCAAGTCAGGTGTAGGGCTCTGCGAGACAGATGTCCACTGGGTGGCGCTCTTCGGCCCATCCTTGCGGCTTAAGTTTCTATCTTCCCCTGGCAAACACACTGCTTTCTCTGCATCACTTCAGAGGTGGTGGGACACTGTGGCCTTGAACTCCAGGGAGGGCAGGCAGGGAGATCGGGATGAACGATTGGGTGGTAAGACTTTGAACTTGCTCACTGTGGGTTTCAGCTGAACCCTTAGGTAGAGGGATACCAGAAGACCAAAGCCAGATGGCTGAGGTCCTTGAAGTTGCTTCCCTGCAGATGGGAAATGGTGATGGGTGAGGACATGGGGAAGAGGGTGGGGAACGGGGACACAACAGAGCTTGCTTGTTAGCCCCCACCCAGCTGGATGCAGGAGACAAAAGCTGGCTTCTGGAGGGCTATACTCCTTTGGCTTCTAGGGATTGGCTCATCCCCCACCCCTTTGCCTCTGTCACACACTGCACACTACTCAGTCCGAGCCTGGCTTTCTTCTGCAGGCCCTGCAGGCCCTGCTCTTCCAGTCACCTAGAGTTTGGAAGGCAGCCTTCCCCTGGCTGTGGAATGGAGCAAAGTCACAGTCCTCAGCTCCAGTGAGCACATCGCCACCTTCCTCTTGGTGCCTCAATTTCCCTGTCTGCTCATGGGGGTGGGGGTGGATACAAGGATGGGGGTGGGGGCATTTCTATTCTTCCCAGTCTGTCTCTATCAAAGATGCAATAACACTACACACAAAAGACTTTGGAAGTTACGAGGAGCTTTCAAAGCCTTTCCCAGTCTTCCTGAAACTGAGACAGCTTAGACAGGATGTGAGAGGTGTCTGCGTCACCCAATTCTTTGATGATTAAATAGTGACAGCCCGTGGGACAGAAGTGACACAGCACAAGTGCTTAGGCAGCATCAGTTATAACAACATTTCAAACGCTGTCACATCTTCAAGACGGTGTTTGGTGTGTGAAATCTAACTATTGTACTCATGTAGAGGAAAAGCATAAAATTCACATTTAAGCAAAAATTAAAAATGGCATCAAACACAAGCTAATCTATAACATCTTGACCTAGTCCATTTCAGATATTGTTTATTTATGAAATAGCACACACTTATTCGTGCAAAAATCAGATCAACACATATATTTGCATCATTATTTTTTAACATATACCCAGTATCTAACTCTTTATTATCATATAACTTTCTTTAAAAAGTACTTTTCTGGCCTGGTCTGGGGATAATCTTAGCACATTCACCTATACGCCTATACACCTATAATCTTTGATACTCACTAAGCCAGGAGCAGCAAGCATTCAGTGGCAGCCTGAGCTACAAAACAAGACCATTTCTCAAAACAAACCAAGGAAAAATAATTCTGACAGGAACAAGTGCGGCTAAATCTCTATAGCCCAATCCTGTGAAAAAACAAGCAAGAGGCAGACAAATTAGGTCCAATGATTTGCTTATTTTATAAGTCGTAAATATGCAAACCATAAAATCTACCCCCACATCCATTTTTGAGTCCATGGCACAGAGATGTTAGGTCTCCACCCTCCAAGAAGCGGTCGTTACTCTTCATCCGTCTCCCCTCAATCTCCATCTACAGAATTCTTTGTCCTGTAATTTGGACTCTTTGAACCTGTTGGGCAATATCTTCCTCCCCCTCCTCCTGCAGCCCAGCCCTCCCCAGCCACCCTTTGGGTTTCCTTTATGGATCGACGCACTGCAGACCCAACTTGAGAAGCTTCTTGTAGCAATTGCTTGGGTGGATGGCTTCATTGAGCACAATGCCCTCTGTTAGATTGGATTCTGTTAGAGTCTGTCACCATGTCCTTCTTTTGAAGGCTGAGTAACATTCAACCATTCATGGCTACCACAAAGCTTATCCCTTCATTGCCAATGGACATGTGGGTCATTCCTCTCTCTGCTGTTGGTGACGATGCTGCCGTGAGCTGGGTGTGCTCCCCTCAACGCCCTGCTCTGTCCTTTGGGTGTATGTCTAGAAGCAGGTTCGCATCCAGGTCAACACCGGACGCTTTCCGTATTTTGCTAAGTAGTTCTCTAATGTGTACAGTGGCAGGCGTGGATAGTTTTTCTTTCTTAAAAAAAACGAATAGTCAAAATAACACAGCAGAAATGACACTGTGCACTCATACCAACAATTTTGAGTAGAGGTGCCAGATTTATTATTATCGTTGTTTTCATTTTTATTTTATGTGTATGAGAGTTTCCCTGTATGTCTGTGCACCATGTGTGTGGCTGGTGCCTATGAGTCCCCTTGATCTTCAGTTTCAGATAGTTTTTGAGCTGCCTTGTGGGTGCTGGGAACCAAATCTGGGTCTTCTGGAAGAATAGCCACTGCTCTTAACTTCGGAATCCCCTGTCCAGCAGTACATTTGCCAAATTTAAATTCAGGCAGGCCTGGGAAGGGGGTAGACGAGAGGGGTGGGTGGGGGGAGAGAGAGAGAGAGAGAGAGAGAGAGAGAGAGAGAGAGAGAAGATGGCACCTATTTCAGACAAGTAGACAATAAGTGTGTTTCGATTTTGAGTTGTGTTGCTCAAAGGACTTAATAAATTAATAATAAATTAATTAATAAATTAAGGTTAATAAAATAAGGGTTAAAGATTAAGCAAAAAGTTATATAAAATTTAAGTTAACAAATGTATGATGTGGTTTATTTGGTTTTTTATCTTAAAGGATTTCCTTCTGCAAGCGACATTGCTGGGTGCTCTTATGAGGTGTGCTCTTTAGATGCAGGGGCGAGAGAGGAGTGCTAACAGGGCCGAGTTCAAGGTTCCAGCCACCCTGGCCCTCAGGCAGAACAGCTTGTTCTTAACACCCAGAGGATGTGCTGAATGACCCTGGGAAGACAAGCCCTCGCTGTATTGCTTTGGGGGCTCCCTATACCTCCCTGTGATGTGCTCCCCACAACCAAGAGCCGTCATTTTTACATATTATTTTATTTTTAATTAGCACTCGAAGTGGCAGGTTTCCTCCAGGCATTTTCACATGTGTGTTAGGGTCTCTCCTACCTGGTCCCCTCTGCTTCTCCTCTCCCCACTCTGTGCCCCACTCTTCCCCGATGACTTTCTCATTACCTGTGAATAACAGCAATTGTTTAAACTATCGTTTTTTATTTTTTGAGATTATAGTATAATTGCCTCTTGATACCTTGACACCTTGATCCCCCCGCCCCATCTTTCTATCCTGTTTATGACCAGAGGCTTGTGGAAACAGCATCCTTTCAGTCTCCTGAGGCTGAACAGTTCCCCAGTTCAGCGCCCAGTGATGCTAGGAACCGTTGTCTCCACAGCCAGTGGGAGCCAGGGCACTTGGCTGCTTTGTTGAGACAGACATGCCTGTGGCTGAAGCGTGTGGAGGAAGCTTCTCACTGTTGGGTGGTGTGATTGTTGACTGTCATTGCCAACCTGACACACCTTCAATTATCTGTAAGGAGACTCTCAGTGAGGGACTGTCTAGATCAGACAGACCTGTGCAGGTGTCTCTGGGAGATTGTTTTGATGGCCTTAAGACAGTGGTTCTCAATCTGTAGCTGACAACGACCCTTTCACAGAGGTCGCCTAAGACTATTGGAAAACACAGATATTTACATTATAATTCTCAACAGTAACAAAATTACGGTTATGAACTAGATGATTTAACAGGTGGGGGACACCACAACATGAGGAACTGTATTAAAGGGTCACAGTGTTAGGAAGGCTGAGAACACAGCCTGAAGGGATGTGGAAAGATGGAGCCTAAAAGTGAGCAACACCATTCCCCGGTTTGGGATTCTGGTCTGCGTGAGCAGCAGACGCTAGCTGGGCACAATCATGCATACACATTTGCTTCTTTCTGCTCTTGCCTGTGGAGGTCATGTGACCAGCTCTCTCAAGCTCCTGTCCCTGTGACTTCCCAACAGGGATGGACTGTACCCTGGGACTGTAAGGGAAACTAAATCCCTTCTGCTCTAAGTTGCTTTCTGTCAGGGTGTTTTATTACAACAACAGAAGTGAAACCAGACAGGTGGTCCCTGCATGTCTATTACATGTGGTTACGCAGCTTTGACCATCAATTTTCTCCAGGCAGGCTTTTCTTTTCTTTTGTACTGGGACTTGAACCCAGGACCTCACACCTGCTAGGCAAATACTCCACCACGAGCTGTTAAATCATGGTGTGTGTGTGTGTGTGTGTGTGTGCAGGTGTGTGCAGGTATACCCTTCTCTCTGGCCATGAGTCATTGATATCTGAGAACACAAAGGATGGACAAAGTGGGGTGGGCATGGTTCCTGAGGTGCTTACTTTAAAGAAAGAGAAACTGAGGCCCAGAGAGGACATTGCAGGCCAATTGCCCGGGTTAGCTGCTTTCTTTATCACCTGGCTCTGACCACGATGGCAGGTGGATGCCCATTGGTGTCTTGTTCCCCTCTGGGTGACTGGCAGCTGATGGAGGAAGGTCATTGGCTAATAAAGGCACTGCCCTGGCCCATTTTATTGGTTAGAGGATAGGTGGGAGGAGAAAACAGGACAGAACACTGGGAGGAAGAGGAAGTGAGGTCAGAGTCTCGACAGCTTTCCTCTCAGGAGCAGACACCTGAGAGAGCCGCCATGCCCCGCTCCCGGCATGAAGCTCCGACCCAGGATGGACTAGGCTAGAATCTTCCCGGTAAGACCGGTTCTCACAGATTATTAGAGATGGGTTGATCGGGATGTGAGAATTAGCCAGTAAGTGCTAGAGCTAAAGGGCCAAGCAGTGATTAAATGAATACAGTTTGTGTGTTGTTATTTCGGGCATAACCTAGCCGAGCGGGCGGCTGGGGTGCTGAGGTGCTGGGGAAGAGGCCCCGCCGCCCCTAATACTACAGGCAGCAAGTTTATGTTGGGCAACTCCCAGATGACAGCCTTTGGGCCCTACAGGGGACAGGCTTCCTGGTACTTTTTGCTCACCATCCCTGCTTCCAGTAAGTGTTGAATCCTGTTTTAAAGATTCACGCTTCCAACAAAATGGTGTGTATATCATCCTGTAGACAAATGACCATTTTAATACTGCGAGAAGAACTCAGAAAACCTTAAAAGGTTGAGAAATTCCACTTTTGGCTGGTCCAGGTAATGAGTACGTTCCCTCTGAGACCAGGCGTTTCCTGTTGTAATGAGAGCTGATCCCTTCCCCAAGGGAACTACCTGACTCCTTCCATACATAGAAAGGTACGGCTGGCCTAAAAGAGCAACAGTGCCCATCTCTGCTCCCCCTCCCTCACAGTTATGGGTTCGAGGCTGAGTGGGGGTGTAAATAGAGTGCTGGATTTTCCAAGGGGCAAAGTGAGGGCTCTTGAGGAACCCCACTGCTTCTTGTCCTCACTCCCAGACTCCTAATAGGTCAAGCGGTGGTGGCGCACGCCTTTAATCCCAGCACTTGGGAGGCAGAGGCAGGCGGATCTCAGCAAGTTCGAGGCCAGCCTGGTCTACAAGAGCTAGTTCCAGGACAGGCTCTAAAGCTACAGAGAAACCCTGTCTCGAAAAACCAGTGAATGAATGCATGGATGGATGGACGGATGGCAAGGCCCACAGCTGCCAGAGCAAGCCTGTCTCTTTCTTTCTCCTCTAAAACGCGGATGGGGGCTGGAGGCATATCCTGCTGACCCAGGCCAGGGAGGCAGTGCCCCTCTTGGTGTACTGGCTGTCCCCAGAACCCCTGCTAGTCCTGCAGTGGGAGTGGCAGTGGAGAGGCGTTCATGTTCCCTTTTGCCTCAGCGCTCTTGGCCTGGCCTCCTGGTGAGCTGTATGGGGGCCTTTCCCAAGGCAGGCGAAACCCAGGCAGGCTGGGAAGGGGGGCTGGTTATAAACACTCCCCAGTGCCAGAGCCTGTGAACGGCCCGTTCCCTCCGTGTGCAGGAATGCATTTGCAGCATAGCTCATCACTTTGAAGATGAGTCCAAACTTTTATTCACATTTATTGACAGGAAGTTGTTTTTCAAAGCTGCAGGCGGCAGGTGGGCTGCGTGCCAATCAGCTCCTGCACCTTCTTGAGCTGGCGTGCACGGGGGACCATAAATTGCACCCCCACCTCTCTCCCTTTTCCTGCAAATTTGCCCAGAGGTTGAACATTACTTTTTCCGTTCATAAAGTTTCTTCCTTTTACAACTTTCTTTTTTTCCTTTCTAATAGAGAAAATCATTTATTGGGAGGGCAAAGGCTCCCTTCTTTGTTTTTTCCCTCCAAAATTCTTCAAAAATGTTTGGCGTTGTCCACACTCTCTTCCCTGCCCCTTACTGAGCGGATGTTCTCGGCAAGTGTCCCCCTCCCCTCCCCTCCAGCTGAGCAGGCCCTTGGGCTGTCTGCCATAGTCCTCACATGGATGTAGGGGGCAGTTAGGCTCTGTGGTGCACAGGCCTGGGGCATGCTGGGAGACAGGAGCCTTTCTAAGCTCATTCAGAGGCCTGGGTTCTCTTTTCCAGATATTTCTCTGGGAACCTGTGAATTGCTGGGAATCTCCAGGCATTTCCTGGCCCCTCTCACCTTCAAACTTGCCCTGTGAGGCTAGCCTGGGTGTCCCTGACCAAGACACCTTTGTATCTGAGCCTAGGTGAGGTAGATCCTTTTATCCGCGCCCCCTCCCCCATCATGTCTGCCAGGGAACTTTCTCTCCTTCAGTAGGATCCTCGTCCTAGCCCTGGGCTTCTCACCGCTCTGACATGGGACCCCGAGCTTCTCACCTCGAATGGGGCACTGGTTTCTGAGAGCGTGGAATTCCTCTTTTCCATCTGCTTGGCCACACCTGCTTTGCAGCCTGTTGCTGGGTGTGATCCACCTGCTGGCAGGTGGTGGCCTTTTATGAGCTCATGTCTAAGAAGTGATTGCAGGACCTCTCTGCTGTCTGAAGCGCCAGTAGACCAGTCATGGCTGCTGTTGGCTGCTGTGATCTCTGGGCCACACTGTACGTCACAAGTTCTTGGGACCTATTTGGGGGCCTTTTGGTCTACAGCTGGCTGCTCTTGGAGTTGACTTTGCTCTTCTCTTCCCCAAGTCACAACGTCTTTGCCCTGGTTACAGTCACCTTGGTGGCTTTCTGACTCGCTACTGTCCCTTTACTCTCCCATGTTTGTGTGGGCCACGAGCCCAGCCCTCCTGTTCTGCTACCTTCCGATGGACTCTTGTTGCAGGGGGCGGGGGCTCTCTGGGCTCAGCAGAGGACTCCTTCTGCCCCCCACATCAGGGTCTTCTCAGTCCCTCCTCCTGGCATGCGCAGGCCCGTTCTCGGGTAGCTTTCATCGCTTTGGGGGGTGTTCCTTCCACATTCTCAGGTGGAAGTGTTTAAGCGCAGTCCCAGCAACCGCCCCTTTGGATCCGCTACCCCGGCGTGGTGCCCCTGCAAATGGGGCCCACATGTATGGTGGTGCCGGAGGGAGACAGGCCGGCTTGCCAGGAATGTGGCGGGAGCCTCTGGGCGTGGGGACACATTGAAGAAGTGATGCGGTGAGCCCACAGGGAAGTGGCGGCTTCCTCTGCCTAGAAAGGCTGGGGGAGACCTCCTCAGAGAGGGTGGGTCTGCCGGGCTGCCAGATGCTGAGAGGTGGCGCTGGAAGATGGCGGCGTTCCTGAGCCTGGGGCTACTGGAGTGACTTCACTCTAAGGGCCTTGGCCCTGTTAAAGTCCGAGTTGGCGTCACCTGACCACTACCTTGTGTTCTTTCTGGCGGTACCACAGTGGCTTGTGTGGTGACTGGGTGTGAGCATGGCGCTCCCTTCCTAACTGCCAGCTCAGCTGTCTTGAAGATCCTTTCAAAATGTTCAGGGTTGAGGACTTGCACAGGCGTTTCCACCCCAGCTTTGGAACAGCTAGAGTGACTTCTCATGGCGTTTCAATGGCCACAGGGACTGGCACATGGACTAGCCATCCCATAGCCACTCTTTGCTTACTTCGGTTTCCAGATATGTTGACACCTCAGGCCACCTCATCTACCTCGTGGAGTGGGTCTTTTTCACTAGTGTGTCTAGATTTGGGGTCAGGTGGCACAGGGGTTGGTGTGAAAATCTACAGAGCTGGGCTTGAAGTTAGCGGAAACCGGAGGTTCTCGGGTTGGGCTGTCTGCTCCTTCCTGACCGTGCTCAGGATGGGGCTGACCGAAGTGTGGTCTGCTGGGGCTCTCGGAGCCTTTACTGCATGAAGGGTGTACAGGGGATGAGGAAATGTCTGGGGAAATGTCATAGGAGATGGGGTTTAGCCGAGAGCTGGGTCAGGGCAGCTTTCAGATCATTGTGCCACCTCCTAACACCTTTTAGAAGGTTCTAGACCCACCAGGAGACTGACACAAACCTTTTAACTCCTGTTAGAGGGTTCTAGACCCACCAGGAGACTGATACACACTTCCTAACTCCTTTTAGAAGGTTCTAGACCCAACAGGAGCTGACACACACTTCTGGTGCTCATCTGCCCGCGGAGCTGCCAGCCCATCTCTGACCACTGCAGCAGGTGCTGGAGTATCTACTGAATGCAGATACTCGGAACCAACTCTCGGGATCTCTCAGACCTGACCCTCATGAACTTCTCTATAGTCCCATGGGGCTGTTCCCAAGTGTCATAGTTAATATCAGCTGCCCATTTGACACACACCTAGCGTCACCTTGGAAGACAGACTCGCAACTGAAGAACTGCCCAGATGAAGTTGGCCCATGGCCATGCCTGTGAGGCACTGAATTCGTTACCAATTGATGTAGGACGGCTCATCCTGTGGCGGTAGGGGAGCATCCCTGGGCAGGTAGTCCTGGGTTATATAAAAAAGGTGGCTGAACAAGTCAGAGGGATCAAGCAAGCAAGCAGTGGTCCTCCATGGTCTGTGCATCCATTCCTGCCTCCAGGTTCCTGCGCTGAGTTCCCTTCATGATGGGCTACAGGCTGTAAGATGAAAAACCCCCCTCCTTCTCTTTCTCCTTCTCTTTCTTCTTCTCCTTATCCTTCTTCTATTACTTTTGGTCACGGTGTCTATCAGAGTGACGGGAAAGCAAGTTAGGACAGACATCACACCCATCATGGGCCTCAGTTGTCCCGTGGGACCTACCTATGCTGATCTGCTTTGATGGTTCTCCGTGGAGAGTCTCCCTGCTTGGCCACTGAGGAGGCAGGGAAAGGCAGTCAACTCTTCTTCACAGCCATCCAAAAACCTGTTTGGGCTGAGATCTGATTTTCCGTGAGAAACTGGGGAGCTAAGACTCCAATAGTAAGATCTCTCTTTGGGGCCAGTCTTAGTTCCTCCTCCTTGAGGGGCCGTTTCAGTCAGTGCAATAACTCAGCTGGTCTGCCGGTACTGAGCTTGTGGCTCAGCCAAAGCCATCCTGGCCAAGGAAGCAAAAGCTGAAGAAAGGCAGGTGAGCCACACACACACACACTCTCTATGCCCTTGTCCTATCGAGGCAGTCCCTGCTTTACAGCTGAATTAGTGGGTGTCACGGGTGCCACCTGGAGCACCCAACTGTCCAGACTCAAAATCTGGTACCCACACCCTAACCTGGACGTTTGGGGCTCTCAGCCCATGGTTGGTACTGCTCAGAGTTCACACAGCACTCCGCTGGGATGCAACATGAGCTCTGTATCTGTGTGTCCTTCCTGCAGCACCTTGTGGTTGTGTCCAAGACAGTGCAGCCAGCACAGTGTGCTCACTACTCTTGTGCTTGGTTAGAACTGAGGCTCAGCATCTCCTGCTGAGTGTGGACAGAGCTGCCTCTGGCTCTGCTGGTTACAGAGGTGGACCCTGGTT
Source organism: Microtus oregoni (assembly GCF_018167655.1). Taxonomy (NCBI): domain Eukaryota; kingdom Metazoa; phylum Chordata; class Mammalia; order Rodentia; family Cricetidae; genus Microtus; species Microtus oregoni. The sequence continues at coordinate 4,895,750 of NW_024543063.1, read as the reverse complement.
TGCTTCCCTGAGCGTTCCTTCCTTTGTAACGTGGATACTGAACTTCCATGAAGTGAATGGTGGGACAGGGCTTTATCCAGCAGTTGGGAGATGCTGGCTGATCTTGAAGTCATTGCTCTGATCTTGCTTCTGGGACCTCTTGCTCTGAGACAGTGCTCCTCCACAGGAGCTAATGCTTCTGTGTGTACATGTTCACGTGTGTGTGCAGGTCTCTCACTGAATCTAGAGGTACCCTATTCAGCTAGACCTGGAGCCCCAGGGATCCTCCTGCCTCCCCATCCCCAGTGCTGGGATTACCGGTGTGTGGACCACACTTGGCTTTTAACACGGGTACTGGGAATTGAACTCAAGTCCTCATGCTTGCAAGGCAAGCGCTGTACCAGTTGAGCCATCTCCCCAGCCAAAGCCCAAACAACTGCCACCAACTTAGTACTGGTTTCCTTTCAGTATTAATTTTGTCATCTCACTTGTCCGTCGATAGGTGTGTACAAAGATGTCTCTTACACAAGTCAAAATTACAGAAAAATCTCGGTGGCAGAGGCCTGGAGATGGCCACGAAAGGCTCCTTGGTAGGCAGGGACAGATGTGTTCCGGCCATGGAGTGAGCGCTGCAGCAGTTGACATAGTTCAGGGGCAGCACACACTTCACACCTGGTTCCCATGGTCCGACGAACAAGATAAACTTGGAAAGCTTAAATGGTACTTATGAGAAGAGTGGGGCCCAAGCCAAAGAGGAAGTAGAAACCAGGACAGAGAAAGCACTGTCGGGTTGAGTGGAGGCTGCTGGGTAGAGCGGAGGCTGCTGGGTAGCACAGATCAGGAGCACCTGCTCTTTGTGGTCTAACAGAAACAAGAAACGAATCATGGAGCTTATTAACTTAGAAGTTTATCTGTCTGCAAAAGCGCTTGTTGGGCCTGTGTGGCTCCTCGAGTTCAATCCCCAGTACTTCATGGTTGTATGTACCTGTGGTATGGTGCTTGGGAGGTGGAGTAGGAGGTTGAAGGGCAACCTGGGATACATAAGACCTTGTCTCAAAGAAGTGGGAGGGGTAGGCTGTGAGAGGACTCAGTGGGTAAAAGCGCCTACTGGGGGAGTCTCACAACCTGAGCTTGATCCCATGGTGGAAGGAGAGTACCAACTCCCAATAGTTGTCCTCTATCCATCACATCTGTGTGACAATACTCGTGTACACACACACACACACACACACACACCACACACACCATACAACACGTGCATAGCACACTCACACACATGCATACCACACAAACACATGCACACTTAAGCACACACACACATGAGTGTGCACATTGATAATAAATAAAATGAAAAATAATCCAATCCCTCCACTCCTTTGAAGAGGAAAAGTGAAGATGAATAAGTAGACAACAACAACAAACCCACCATTGGCACAAGGACATCCCTGAAAACCTGTACACCCCGGCCTGCCTCTGAAAAGAAGAACCAGTTGCTTTTGGAAATTTGTATCTTTCTCTCCTCTGAGCATGGCTGGTATTTGAAATGACACCCAGTGTCCTGAAGCCACTAACTGAAGACGTTAGGGTATGATTAACCCTGGCAGACAGTTCTCTGGAGCTCCTGGCTAACAAATAAACACCTGCACATCTCCTGACTGTGCACAAGGAATTCCCACAGATCGACCTCGAGGGAGATGTACTAAAAATCCCAAAGTGCCCATCCAAGTCGAAAAATGACCCGAGCAAGTATAAGAACAGAAGATTAAATTCCTAAGAGCAGGGCTGGGTAGATGGCTCAGTGGGCAAAGCGCTGGCTGTGCCAGGGGGAGGACCTTGTAAAAGCTGGGTGGGTGTGCCAATCTGACGGTAATGCCAGAGCGCGGAAGACAGAAGAGAAATCCTGGACAATCGAGCTAACCAGATTAACTGAATTGCTTCACTCTGGTTAAGTGGAAGCCATGGTTCACTATATAAGAGAGAGTACTAGAGAAAGACAGCTGATGCCAACCGTTAGCTTCTACTCACCTTCGCACAAGCGTGCACTTCCACATGTGTGAATACACACATGCACATGCTACACAGACCCACGCCAAAACCACACTAAGTGTTTCAGGTGATGTCATCAAATACAACTAAGGAAAAATTAAAAACACAGGAAAGATTAAACAAACAAACAAAACCCAACAAAAGACAGGGAAGACCTAAACAGATCAAGAGGGACCATCTAGGAGTTAAAAAAAAAAATAGCAATGGCTATTTGATATACTCTCACTTGCTAGGTTAAGAAGTAAAACGGACCCAAACTGGGGCATTAGTGAAAAAGGGAGGATTACAGTGAACTTGTGGAGATAGAGATGACATCAAAACATGCCTGAGAGTAGCCGGGTGCCACAGAAGCGCAGTGGGAGCCCAAGGGGCAGAGAAGCAAGAACAGAACCAACTCCATATTGAAACAGACGCTGTTCTAGTTCGGCTTGCTTTCTGTTGCTGTGGTGAAGACCAAAAGCAACTTGGGGAGGAAAGGGCTTATTTTGGCTGACAACTCCCAAGTCACACTCCATCACTGAGGGGAGTCAGGGCAGGAACCTGGAGGCAGGAACCTGGAGGCAGGAACTGAAGCAGAGACCACAGATGAGTACTGCTTGCTGGCTTGTTTCCCATGGCTTCCCTAGCTTACTTCCTTACAGAACCCAGCACCACTTACCTAGGTGTGGCATCACCCACATCAATGAAGAAAATGCCCACACAGACTTGCCTATGGACCAATCTAATGGAGGCATTTTCTCAGTTGAAGTTCCCTCTTTGCAGATGACTCTAGTTTGTGTCAAGTCAACAAACTAAGCAGCCTAGGGTAACCTGAATTTTCTTTGTTTCTTTTCTTTTTTATTTATTAAGATTTTAATACAATCTTTTCTCATTTTACATCCCCATTCTCACTCCTTCCACTCCTCCTGCTTCCTCCACCTTCCCCCACCTCACCTTCCCATCCAGTCCTCAGGAAGGGTAAGGCTTCCCATGGGGAGCCAACAAAGTCTGACACTTCACCTCGAGGCAAGACCAAGGCCCTCCCCCTATATCTAGGCTAGGGATATATATCCCCTATATCCATCCAAAAAGAGTGTGCTTCTAGATGCCAATTCAGGCACTAGGGATAAATCCTGTTCCTACTGCCAGTGGCCCCACAGACTGCCCAAGCCTGACGACTGTCTCCCACATTCAGTGAGCCTAGTTTAGTCCTATGTAGGTTCATTCACTACCAGTCCAGAGTCAGTGAGCTCTCACTGGCTCAGGCCAGCTGTCTCTGTGGGTATCACCATCATGGTCGTGACCCTTTGCTCATATTGTTGCTCCTCCCTCTCTTGGGCTGGTCTCAGGTAGCTCGGCCCAGTGCTTCACTGTAGACCTCTGTATCTGCTTCCATCAGTTGATGGTTGAAGGTTCTATGATGACAATTAAGTCAGTCATCAGTCTGATTACAGGGGAAGGCTAATTTAGGTGTCCTCTCCACTGTTGCTTAGGGTCTTAGCTGGGGTCAGAAGCTAGGTAACAAGGAGAGCCCTAAGAGAGACATACGTGGATTCCCCGGGGAAGGGGAAGCAGACAAGACCTCCTGAGAAAATTAGGAGGAGGGGAGAAGGGAGGGTGGAAGGGGAGAGGGAGTGGAGAAGGGAAAGGAGGAGGAGAACATGAGGGAATGGGATGCTCAAGAAGGGGGAAGGACAGTGAGGGAAAGAAAGGAAAGAGGTATCTTGATTGAGGGAGCCATTAAAGGGCTATCGAGAAACATAGCACTAGGGAAATTCCCAGTATCCTGAATTTTCTGGAGTCAAGGACAGTCCTGAATTTTCTAATTCTGGGAGAAATAGACTGACAGTCCCAAGAGGAGGAATTAAGATGAAATGCTCACCTAGACATAACACAGATCTGCGAGGACAACAGAGACAAAGGGGATACCCAAAGTAGCCAGAGACAGAAGCCTGCCTGTGAAGAAAGGCCTGTCAAGTTGGCCATTGCTTGTCATTGGTATCCAGAGGACATTGTTAAATCTCATAGAGGTTGCCGTGAAACTGAGTTGGGGATAGTGGAAAACTAGGCTTTGGGAAATTAATCATCGACAAAGTGTATGTGACCAGGTAGGTGGAAAATCTGGGTGAAGTAGTGTGCTGGAAGAGTTAGCCAAGGGTCTCAAAGTCCTTGGGTGATCACACAGCCAAATGTCTCTCCCACTGAGCAAACAGGTTAGTGCCAATTTCCAAAAACCCATTTGTTAATCCTTGTCATTATTACTGGGCTGCCAGGGTCCCTTTAGGAAAGTTCATTGCCTATGTCTTTGTCTCTATCTCATGTTGTTTTTCTCTATCATTTCCAAAGTTTCAGGTCTTACATTGAGGTCTTTGGTCGATTTTGAATTAATTTTTGTATGGAGTGAGCGATAGGGACCTACTTTCTTTAACAGGTAGCTATCCAGTCTGCCAAGCACTGCTTGGTGAAGAGGCTGTCTTTTCTCTGACTTCCGTTGCAGGCCCCTTGGTTGAAGGTCAGATGGTCATAGCCACGTGGGTTTATTTCTGGGTCCCTGCCATTCTCTGTGTGTCTGTTGGTTTTCGTGAGCACCATGACGTTTTGGTAGCTGTGTCCAGCCTCCAGGTTGTTCTTGATGCTCAGGATGGCTGTGAGTATTTGGAGCTTCTTAGACTTCCATGGGGATTCTAGGGCTGCTTTTCTGGTTCTGTGAAGAATGCCACTGGGATTTTGATGGGGATTGCATCAAATCTGTAGATCTTCTTTAGTGATATGGTTATTTTTGCGATATTAATTCATCTGATTCACAAGTATGGTGCCTCTTTTCTATCTTATAGTGTCTAATTTATTTAGTGTTTTATTTATTTACGTTATTTTGTTTAGTGTGTGTGTGTGTGTGTGTGTGTGTGTGTGTGTGTGTGTGGTGTATGCGTGCGCACCATAGCAAACATAGAGGCAGAGGACAGATTTTGGGGAGTTGTTCCTCTCCTTCTACTGTATCAGCTACTGGGGACTGAACTCACTGTACCGACTGATCCATCTCTCTCACCCCTTACCATAGTTTCTGTGGGAGAATCTGTTGTCAGAGAGTGAGGTAGGATCCTCCCCCTCTCAAGGTGGCCACATGATCTCTCTCCTTCTCACACAGTGACCATGTGGTTGCTCCCTCAGTGGCCATGTGATCACTTCTTCTCAAATGCTTTCACCTTGGGTCCATCTCCATGATATGATGCAGACAGAAGAGCCTTACCTTAGCTTTGCAGATGCTGGAGCTTCATTCTTGGGCTTTGAAACTATGGGTAAATTATATATCTTCTCTTTACATCACCCAGCCTCTGACACTTTGTTATAGAATGATTTATGAGTGAATGTAGTTTCTCCATAGGACTTCCAGACTTAGCGAATAAAAATACAGGACGCTGTGAATAAATTTCAGACCAATAACAATGAGTTTAGAGTATGTCTTGTTCAGTATGGGACATAGGTATGGTAAAAAGGTATTTGTTGTTTATGTGATGTTAAAAGTGAAATGTTTGTCCTGTGTTGTCCCTGGCCATCCTACTTCTTCCTCTGCTCTTTTGAGGAAGTTCCCCTGTGGGTGAGTCTTAGCAAGATGGCTCCTGAGTTGGGTCTGCTGTGCTCCTGCCTCGACTCCATCCACTATTATATACCTTCGCAGTGCCCTGTCAAGTGTGGGAAAGAAAATGTGGCCCTCTCTGCTTGCTGCAGGCAGCTCAGTGTTGGATTGTGTGCATGTGTGTGTGTGTGCTCACGCGCATGTGCCTAAGTGCTTAGGGATGGAAGATGGGCAATGCATGCGGACGTTTATCAAAAGCCTTCTTGGCATCTGTGGGGGATGATCGCATGGTTTTCATCCCTTTCCTGACTGACATGATTTATATTCACTGACTTCCTGTGCTGCGTTCCTGGCATGAGCTCACGTGCTCATGGTGCAGGCTTCTCTGCAGACCTCTGCCCTAGCCGTGCACAGAGGAATCTGGCATGCGAGTTGTAAGAGAAGTCTGGAGGAAAGATTGTGCTGGGTTTCTGAAAATGAACTGTTCCCGTTTTATTCTTAATTAGTCTTTAAATTTTTTTATTATTGCTATTTTTTTTACTAGGTGTCATAGGACTTTATTTAGCACCAGTATCTCGTGTTCTTGAATAGTTTGAAGTACTTTGCCAACAAGAAAAGGCACCCTCTGTGGAGGCAGATTTCTTCCTTTGTGCTTCCATCCAGATCCCCTGAGGGGATTGACTCCTTCCATTGGGCTCCCATCCCACTGGTGCAGAACCCTTTGCCTGCTCTGTTCCTTCCTCATGGCTCCCTGTGGAGGAGATGGTTTCTGTTGAGTAGGGGTGACATTTGCTTCTTCCTAATGAGTAGGGGTAATATCCATTTCTTCCTAATGAGTAGGGCTGACATCCTGGCCTTCCACTTCCAAGTTCTGGGGGTGTGGTCCTTCTTTTCTCTCTCCAGGCAAGGACCAGATGACTACCTGGGTGACAGACCTCTTGGTGTGATTTGGTGCGTGACAGGTGGAGAGGGTATTGGAAGCCCTTTGGGCCACGTAGCCTGACAGGTGGGTTAGAATTGAGACTTGGCCATGTGATCTCTCTCTCTCCCTCCCCCTCCATCCACCTCCCCTGTCTCTCCTCTCTCTTTTGATTGTGCTGAGCTCAGGAGGAAGATGGTAGTGTCTATACTAAGCCCGGAATCTTCATACTGATTCTGCAGCCCACATAACCGCCATTGGCAGATTGTTGCCAGAAGAACCTTCTGTTCTGAGATTCTCTCCTCTAAGTCATGTGAGGCTGCTTGCTTAGGTTTGAAAATTATACCCCTTTTAGCAAATCCCCACGGTATGCATTTGCTGTTTCTTTATTTCTGACTAACTGACCATCTCAGTGGTTTGCCTTTTTTGCAGAAGCAGCCCAGAGACTTACTCATGGATCTCTCTCATTGGCTGTGTCGTCTTTTCTATCTTAATAGTTCCTTTAATGTTTAATGTTATATGAGTATGTGATAGTTTTTGTCTAGATTTACCTTGACTTGAAGGCCCCGCTATTTGCCCTCGTATTAACATTTGGCTATCTACCTGGTACTGTGCAAGAAGTATTTGAGTCCTGTGCTGATGAGCTTGGGACACAGTCAGTACCAGGTAGATGATGACTATGAAGGGGGCGGCAGACGGTGCTGGGGTTTGGCTGTGAGTTCTTCAAGGGTTTGTTGAAGGCTGGTTGCCAGGGCAGCACTTCTGGGATATAGAACCTGTAAGCGGTGGGACCTGAGGTCCAGGCTAGTCCCCAGGAGGTTCTGCTGGAAGGTAGTGGAAAGTGAAGAATGTGGAACCCAGTGGTTAGAAGTGAATCCACTGAAACATGTCTTCAAAGGAGAGAGTGGAATGCTTCCTTTGCTTCCTGGCCACAAGGTGGTCGGTTTTGCTTTGGGCTTCACTATGGACCCAAAAGCAATGTGAATATGGGCCTGGATCCAGCTAGGCAAAAGGTAGGCAGGGTGAGGTTTGAGCTGCTCTTTGGAGGCTTCATATACTCAGACATGTTGATTGATGTAAAATACTAAATAAAATACTGGCAAATCGAATCCAAGATTCCAACACATCACAACCATCATCCACCATGATTAAGTTGGCTTCATTCCACAGATGCAGGGATGGTTCAAGACACGAAATGGCGGATTGTAACCTGTAGACTTAAATAAACCTTTTCCTCCCCATGTTGTTTTCCGTCATAGATGAAACTCAAACTGAAGGTCAGGAGGAGTGGATCAGCCACACTGTACAAGAGTGGGGTGGCGCTGTTGGCTCAGCAGCGGTACAGAGGCAGAGAGCACAGCAGGCCCTCACATGACACTCAAAGCCCACCCCTAGTGACTAGTGACTACCTCCACCCAGTAGGCCTGGCATCCCAGAGAGTCCACAGCCTCTCAATACAGCATCACCAAAACGCAAGCCTGGAGGGGTGACGGCAGATTCAAATGGGGCAAAGGTGGAGTGTTGCTTTAGACTGCTGGGAAAGGTTCTGAAATAGGTAGAAAGCAGGCCCCATAGAATCATCACGGTGCTTACTGCCAGCGAGCGGCATGCTCTGTTGATGTCATTTGACCCTCATCTCAACCAATAGCTTTTTAAATCATTTCAAAGTCCTCTCTCCTCTGATATGCCCAAGCATGCTGTTGGTGCCCCCTGGTGGGTTCCCTCCCTGCCCTGCTCTTCAGAGCCACTGGAGGGCCAGGAACACCTCAAAAAAAAAAAAAAAACACACTCTGTATTTTTCCTGATCAATAAAGTGATGATACTTGGATATTGTGAAGTATGCAGATAATAAAGGAAATAGAAATGACCTGTGATTTTACCAACCAGAGACCGGCTCCTCCTGTCTACAGCATTCCTCCCAACTGTTGGCATCTCTCTCCATTGCCACACCTTTACCTAATCACACTCCTGTCTTGGGCTCTGACCCTCAGGGTGAAGGAACTTTTGACTCCTCTTCCAGACCTCTTGGGAAACATTTCCCAGTGTAGGCCAGAGGATTGAGAAGGTCAGGGAGTCGCTTGCCATGGAGATTTTTCTCTTAAACCCCTGGGTTTCTGTGTTTCTTCCTTTGTCTTCATTTTGATTAAAACAATACCAGGCCCATACCTCCTGTGAGACATCTGTTCATTCTCTCTTCTTTGACTTTTAGAAGGCTTAAGGCATGACTCACTCGTGTGTGTGTGTGTGTGTGTGTGTGTTGTGTTGTAGTATGTATGTGAATGTGTGTGAAACAGCAGGGAGAGGAGGAGAGGGAGGGGAGAGAGAAGAGAGAGGCTGTTGGTGTGTTAATGGGCTGTTGGCTCCAGACCCTCTGTGCATATAAATCTGAGGTGCTCATGGCACAATTATTTGCCTATGACCTACACACACCTTTCTGCATTCTTTGGCCCATCTCTAGATGACTCGTAACCCCTATGACCAGGCAAGTATGTAGGCAGATGTTATACCCTGATGTTCAGGGAGTGATGTCATGGGAACATCTGTGCATAGTCAGGACAGACATAATTTTTTTCAAGTATCCTCAAATTATGTTGCCTTGAATTCTTACATGCAAAAACCCAAGAACACAGAGAGAATACATCATACATACATACATACATAATACACATACATGCATGCACACATATACCTGCCCATCCTTAGCTGTCAGTAAAGACGGAAATGAGCAGAGTCAAGGTACAACTTCAACATTTCTACAAAGAAACATGAAAGGAGTCAAGCCACAGATGAAAGAAGCAGAGTAATGATCGAAGCAGAAAGTCGTCAGGGAAGGGGAATTAGCAGTGGTCTGGTGGGTAAATATAAAAGGTAATTCTTCTTAAAAGTCAACATAATGGACAACCCACTAGAAGTCATTTAAATGCTAGTACATGTCACTGTATAAAATGGAGCATTCATAATGATACCTTTTTTCAAATGCATAATGTTCTTTGACAATATTCACTTGCCATTTCCCTCTCCTGTCCCTCCCATCCCTCCCCTCCCCCATCCCAAACAGTTCCCCTTCTATACTCACGCATGTGTCTATGTCTGTGTTATTTTTCTATTGCTGTAACAACAACAACAACAAAAAAGCCCCTATGATCAAGGCAAGTGTTTAGTTGAACTCACAGATCCAGAGGCTTAGAGTTTAGGATGATGGAGCCAAGACACGGCGGCTGGCAGCTAGAGCAGTAGCTGAGAGCTCCCATCTAGTTCTGCAAGCAAGAGGCAGAGAGAGATAACTCATTGAAACCTCAAAGCCCACCCCAGTGACATTTTGAATCCCAACTACTCACTGAGGACCAAGTATTCAAATATGTGAGCCTACGGGAGGGCATTCTTATACACACCACCACAGTTTCTGCGTCTGTGTGTGTGTGTGTGTGTGTATGTGTATATATATGATATATCCTATGTATGGGAGAATGTGTGACATATTTGTCTCTCTGTGTCTGGCTCATATGGTAGCTTTCATTTTCCTTCATATGGGTTAACTGTGTTCTTCTTATTGAGAAGCAAAACAGATGCAGCATGCACTAAATGATATTTATATTTGCATTTATATTTATATATTTGAAAACCTAAATCAATTAATATTTTTCTAGAAAAAAAGACAATATGCCAAAATGATCCATTAGGGTAAAAAATCCCGGTCAAGCAAAACAGAAATAGAAGAGGTAAATACTGCTTTTGTTGGTTTGTTTTTCTTCTTCTACCCCTCCCCCACCCCCTCCCCAGACAGAATTTCTTTTGTATAGCTCTGGCTGTCCTGGAACTTGCTCTGTAGTCTAGGTTGGCCTCAAACTCAGAGATCCACCTGTCTCTGCTTCCTGAGTGCTGGGATTAAAGGTGTGTGCCATTACCTACCCACTCACGGCATAAAGTGCTCCCTCTAAGACCCTGGCCCTGGTAGTTTACAGAGGAAATTGTGTCTAACCTTCAGAGGATCGGTAGTCTCAGCTTTACAGGCATTATCCTAGTCCCTCCACTAAGCAAGGATACCATTGTTTTCTAAAACTAAGAAAAATCCTATCAAAGCACAAGCTATAGGCCTTACCCTCTCGGAACATCGATTCCTGTATAAATTCTTCATGAGGATGACTAGGGTGCAATTTCCTGTGTGGATTTACTACAACTAATTAAATTAAGGAATGATAGAGAAAAAAAAAACATGATCATTTTGCAGCCCCTAATGAAGTCACAGATCTGGGGGTGAAGAAAGACAACCAGAGCGAGCACCTGGGACTGAAGACTCCTGGGGAATATTAGCTTAAGACGTGTTACTTTTGTTTATGCTGTGGCGCGTTTGTTTAAGGACGCAAAGATGTGCTGCATTCTTACATGTTGCATTTGTTTCTCTCTGTGAAGCTCTCGTACTTTGCCTGTCTAAAATGCCTAATTGGTCTAAAAAAGAGCTAAAAGGCCAACAGCTCGCCAGGAGAAAGGCTAGGCGGGGCTGGCATGCAGAGAGAATCAATAGGAAGGTAAGAGAGGAAGAGGAGGGAGAAAAGGAGGAGGACGCCAAGCCAGGGGCCATCCACCCAGCTACACAACCAGCCACTGAGGAAGAGGGAAAGAAAGAAATAGAGAATAGAGAAAGGCAAAAATCTAGCAGCAAAAGGTAGACAGGATAACTTAAGAAAAGTGTAGCACAATTAATAAAAACCCAGAGACAGATAATGGGGTTCACCCTGAAGATCAGGAAAACAAAGCAGCCAGTTGCTGGCTCTTACCTCTGCCTCAGTCTGAAATGGCGATCCTGCCTCCAGGAATCTCAGAATGAGACTGTTTTTAAGAGCTGTCTCCTCCTATCTTATACTCCTCTCTAGTGCTGAGATTAAACTGCCTGGTTTCTATGGCAAACTAGTGTGCCTGGTCTGTAACACTGACCAGTGGGCTGTTTTACTCTCTGATCTTCAGGCAAGCTTTTGTTTATTAAAATACAAATGAAATATTACTACAGAAAAGCTGGCTAGAAATAAGCCAAGCTAAGGTCAGGCATTCATAGGTAAGAATAAGTCTCCGAGGTGGGTGGCAGGCCCCTGAAGAGCCAAGAGTAACAAAAACAACTGATTACAGAAGCAGCACCAGAGTCCTGGCAAAAGCTGCTCATGAACCCACGGTCAGTCTGCACCTCCTGACATTGATCATTGGCCAGACTTGAGGGCCATTCCCCACCTCCGCCCCAACACCCAACTTCTTTACTTTCTATCTCCAAAAGGCTGTAGGACACTGAAGAACCCTGAATGTGAGCCACAGTTGAAATAAATTAGCTGATGTTTAGGTGGATTTTAAATTGCTAACACCCAGAGACAGGGGTTCTGGAGACTATTCTCCAGACGAAGAAACTGGCCACCCCCAACATCCACGGTGAGTTCCCAGAAAGCCCAGATTCTAATACCAGAGCTGTATCTTACTCTTCTCCTCAATAAAGACTTATTTGAGACTCTTCAGCTTACTCTAAACTTAATAACTATGAGCTCTTTTTTCTTTCTATAAGAATTATGAAATACAAAACAAATTCAATTCATATTTTTGTAAAATTGACTTCTTATTCATAAATCTTAAAATCCCATTTCTTTTTCTAAAAGCACAAGCCACATTTACAAATTACAGCTTTGCAGGATAAATAAAGACAACAAAACAAAATCTTTATCACATGCGCGCAGGCAGCAGCAGGCAAGGCCACAGTCCTGGAAAGTCTGAGTCCCCACCAGGGCATAACTCACGAACATCTGAAGATGTTTACTTGAAAGCTTCCCCCAAAGTTGTCTCCCACTGGTTGATATCTTCAACATGCCTGTCTGATTTTTTTTTTCCAAGTGGACCTCAGTCTTGCGTAGGAATTGAAGGAGAAGGATTTGAAGTGAATTCATTAATACTGAAGTATTCCATGTGTCCTTGTTTTCTGAGACCTCTGTCCTTGTTAGGGTTTCCATTGCTGTGAAGAGACACCATGACCACAGCAACTCTTATAAGGAAACCATTTAATTGGGGTGGCTTAGTTTCAGAGGTTCAGTTCATTATCATCATGGCGGGGAGCATGGCGGTGTGCAGGCTGATGTGGTGCTGGAGGAGTGGCTGAGAGTCCTACATCTTGCAGGCAACAGGAAGTTGACTGAGACACTCACTGGGTGGTATCCTGAGCATAGGAAACCTCAAAACCCGCCCCCACAGTGCCACACTTCCTCCAACAAAGCCATATCCACTCCAACAAAGCCACACCTCCTAATAGGGCCACTCCCTGTGAGATTATATGGGCTAATTATATTTAAACTACCACACCTTTCTTACATGGTTATGTGTATAAGAAACTATTTACCTTTCTGCTTGGTGCTTAGGGTGATGTCGCATGTTGACATTGAGAAGACATTAGAAAAAGCCCTGCTTCTTGGCTCTTTGGAAATTTTGGCTGGGATGGTAGCATATAGAAGACCCCATGGGTCCAGCTGTGATCTTCCTCAACATCCACCTCGGGACAGTGCTCTCTAAGGGGTAGACCTGTTTGGTACTCTCAACGGAGAAGTCAAAAGCATCCTGGGCATCACTGAGATATCTGGAGATGCCATAGGACAACACAGACATCCTTTTCCTTTCTTTCTCGGTCCCACAGCTGAGATCTGACCATGAGTAAACAGAAATAGCTCAGACTTAAACCTGCCAGAAATTAAATGTCTGGGAACATGTGTATGATGGGTTGCTAAGCGTTTGTGAACATATGGAGTCACTCGATAAAGTGTTCATTCAGCTCTCTCATTTACAATATTTAAGTTCAGCTTGGTGATGGCTCAGCAGTTAAGAGCACTGACTGCTCTTTCAGAGGACCTGGATTCAGTTCCCAGCAAATCACATGGAGGCTCACAAATGGCTGAAACAAATCCTGTTTCAAAAGATCCAATGCCCTCCATGGCACACATGTGGTACATAAACATACATGCAGGCAAAATACTCATGCACATAAAATAAAATAATTTTTAAATATTTAAGTTTTGGCATGGAAAGATAGTTGAGTGGGTAAAGGGTCCCAGGTGTGGTGAGATATTTGTACACTATGTGAAGATGTATTCCTGTGATTGGTTTAATAAAGAGCTGAATGACCAATAGCTAGGCAGGAGGTATAGGCGGGACTTCTGAGCAGAGAGAGGAAGTAGGAGGAAATAATCCAGGTGCAGAGGAGATGCCAGGAGCCATGGAGAGGAAACAGGAGGTGCAAGATGAAAGAAAGGTAAAAAGTCACATGGTACAACATAGATTAATAAGAGCAGGTTAATTTAAGTTATAAGAGCTAGTAGGACAAGCCTATGCTAAGGCCAAGCTTTCATAATTAATAAGTTTCTGTGTCATTATTTGGGAGCTAGCTGGTGAGACAGAAAAAGACTCATTACATCCACAGGGTGAAAGGAGAAACTGAGTCCCAAAATATCTCCTTTGACTTCTACCTGTGTCCCATGGCATCCCTCTCCCTACTGCCATGACATTTAAAAGTTTAGATTTTAAGTTTACTTCTCTGCCACCATTTTCAAAGAGATTCACTGAAGGTTTGGCAATCAGGACTCCTAAGGTGGCTGGGACAGAGGAAAAACATCTCTAAGGCACTACACAGTAGCCAGGGAAAGCAGGCACCAGTTGGGTGTACCAAAGTTTTTATTTCTTCCAGATACTTTTAATTCTTCGTGCTTTTCTTCACTGCCCCCCACAAAAAAATTAAAATGTGCCAAATGCTCTTGCCTGTTTCACAGAGGTTTTCAACATCTGACAGAAAAGGTTTTCTGGCCTCTCGTAAAAACATTGGTTAAGGTAACTCTTCACAGACAGGTGCCTCAAGGTGGAGGTAGACCAAGAAATCTCACTCTGAAAAGCACAGAGCCATGAGTCACAGCTCATGCCTATGATCTGAGTGGTCTGTAGGCTGACAGGGGGAGGTGCCCAGAGTTTTAGGTCACCTTAGTCTATGTAGTGAGCTCAAGAATGGCCTAACCTGCATAGCAAGACTCTGTCCCAAAGACACAACCAAATGAAAGCAAATGCCGAAGTTCTTTTCTGTGAAAAGAATATAGAGGGGCTGGAGAGATGGCTCCACGTTTAAGAGCATTGCCTGCTCTTCCAAAGGTCCTGAGTTCAATTCCCAGCAACCACATGGTGGCTTACAACCATCTGTAATGAGGTCTGGTGCCCTCTTCTGGCCTGCAGGCATACACACAGACAGAATATTGTATACATAATAAATAAATAAATAAATAAATATTTTTTTTTAATAAAAAGAATATAGTCCCGGGCTGGGAGGTGTCACTTGGTGAGTCCCCTGGCCAACTTTCTTCTCAGTGGCCTCTGGCCCATGGCATCTCGTGAGATTAGAAGACCAGAAGTCTATCTCAAGTGAGATCAAGTGTGGGATCTGAACTTCAGAGGAGAGAGCCATGTGGCTCCTGGCACCTTCGTGGTTTCTCCCCCCACAGCCCAAGAACTTTTCCAACTGCCGGACTCGAGAATGTAGCTTTTCTTGCCTACACGGTTGGGCCGTACAGTTTGCCCCTATTCTCTGGTTGTCCTTGCCCCTCTGTAAGACAGCAGTTGGTCTACTGAGATCCTTAAACCACTAAAGCTAACTGTCTGTGGGCTGTTTGTGATGTGCATGGTTGGCTGTTTTCCTCCGCTCTGGGACACAGGATTCTGTATCTCACATGGATACATGCCAGATGTGGTGATCAGCCGGCTAGCATTGCTGGGTGGCTTGCTCTTACCACCCAAGGGCAGCCCTCAGAGACAGGGGCTGATGGGCCCGTGCCTCAGTCGCTCCTGATAGATGGCTCCTGGGCCTTTTGATGGGAATCTCCGTCTCTCAGATGCATGTGTCCACCCAAGGTGGAGGCAACACAGAGGACAGGTGCCCCTAACTCCAGCCTGGTACCTACCAGACATCACACCATCACCCCTACCCTACCCCTGGCAGAAGAGAGTTCTGCCAAGAAACGACATGGACTCCACATGTGAGAAGTGTCACCTGGTAGATCTGGGAACTCCTGACAAGCCAGCCTTGGCTCAGCAGATGGGGCACACAGCAGTACTCCAGGAAAACAAAACAAAACAAAACAAAACACCATCCCCATGTCCCCCTAGAGTAGTGCTGTCACCCTAAGTTTCACGGCTGCTCCTCTTCTGTGGGAGGTCAGCCCTCTGAAGGCGGGGACCTTTCAAAGGCAGCTGCGCCAGCCCCAGCTGTGGATCATTCAGCGTCTCCATCAGGCGCTGGCCGGAGTCAGATCCATTTACATCCACACGCAACTGTGGGGTGCGCAAATGACAATTGTCAGGACAAATGGCTTGGAGCAGTTCCCAAGGCCTCTGCCGGAAGACCGTGGGGCCTCTACACCCGTTCCCTGAGTGCCAAGTAGACCTGTACCGTCACCAGAGTATAATCCCAGCACCGACTTGGTTCTGAGCCAGCCTGCCCTCTGGTGTCGCTCACACCCTGGCCAACCCGTAGGGCCTCACCTTTCC
Source organism: Microtus oregoni (assembly GCF_018167655.1). Taxonomy (NCBI): domain Eukaryota; kingdom Metazoa; phylum Chordata; class Mammalia; order Rodentia; family Cricetidae; genus Microtus; species Microtus oregoni. The sequence continues at coordinate 4,879,713 of NW_024543063.1, read as the reverse complement.
CATGCCTTGGATACCAGCAGGCCCACTGCCTCACAGGTCAGAGAGCACCTATGTGGGGGTTTATTCATGGAAAAAAAAAGACGTTGAGAGTTGCAAACTTCACACAAGGTCCTATGGGGCTTCTTTCCATTTATTTTTTGTTAGTCATCTTACACACATTTGGAAGCCTTGTGAGAGATAAGTAAGGGCCTGGCCTGGTGGCCTGCTTTTGTTGGAGTCTGGTGGCTTTTGTTAGAGCACCCATGTGGCAGGGTGAGGCCGGACATTAAAGGGTATCTAGGATACTGTGCCACCCAGAGCCAAAACTACAGAAAACAATCAGGGACCCACAGGGACACTAGGTAGGGACTCAGGTGCCAAGCTGTGTTCTGAGACACAGGCCCTCCTCAAATGCTCTGGACAAAAGGCGAAAGTACAGTTTGTTGTTAGCATGTCCCCTTTCTTCTCCAGCACCCCATGGGCACCTCCAGACTCTGAGCGGAGGTAAGTGGCTCCCCAGCAGCTTAGCCTCCAGAGGGACGAGTTTCCCAGCAGGAACGCATTCCCACCCCAGTCTCCTTGGACTTCTGCTGTGACCAAGCACTCACCACCTTCCCAGAGTCATCCTTAAGCCCCCCACTTGCCCCAAGGACTTCTCTATTCTTCAGCCGTCACTAGGAAAATGGTAAGATGTGAACACTCCCCTCTTCAAAACACCTATTCCCGGTCTCCACTTGGCTTTCTGGATGGCCCTGGGGCCTCAAACTGGGCAGAAAGAACCTCTGTCAACCAGCCGCCAGGCCTGACCACCCATGTCACTCAACTCTAGGGAATTCCATCTTCTTGTCCTAATTCTGATTCTTGCTGTCTAGGAACCTTCTGGCAGTCCCCACACATAGTCCTCCAGTGCGCTTTGTACACCTCTGAGCCTCTGGTGTTACGTGGCTCTCAGCCCTCCATTGTAGCCCTCCAACACCCTGGGCTCCCTACAGCTGCCCTCTGCATCCAGGACCTGTGAAGAGCTCTCTTCACTGCCCTGCGAGCTCCCTACCTTGGTCCAAGCTCCTGGGCCCTGTGATAGCCAGTCTCTTGGTATAGGTGGTCTGCGACTGCCGTCATTCTTGGGGTCTCGTGTCCATGCCTTAACGCCGTAGTGGCAAGAACTTAGGCAATATCCTTTTAAATAGGAATGGCATGAGCCATATGATAGTGACCAGAAGAGAATGGTCCTACTGCACAGGGGGTGGAACAGGCCTATGACAAGACTGTCATGCATGGAGGCTGTGCTTTCCCACACGAGCATCTGCACTGAGTAACCAGCTATCCCACCCCTTCACCCCATCTCACAGCCAGTACAACCTGAGCTTCAGCTCAATGTTAGCATTATCTCTTATCCCTTGGCCTAGGGGTCCTCATGAAGTCCCTGGGCTTCCACAGGTCTGCCAACCCAGCCCTCAAGGGAGTGTGCCACAACGTGGTGGCTCTTTTCTTCTAGAAGGATCTAAACAGGTATAGCTCTTACTAAGGGCAAGATTCAGGTCACCCCTTCTTTGGGCTCATCCATATGGGACAAAAACAATAACAGAGCTCCAAGAGGGTGACTCACAGCCCTAATTTACAGGGGAACAAGGCAAGTGGGGGGAAATTCCTAAAGGAAACAGCGATCTATAGCAACTTAAACATTTCTCTGCAATTGTTGTGACTTGCCTGAGGGAGGGAAGGTCGTTCACACGCAGAGAGCATGAATGACCTAAGACGTAAGTTATGGGCAGCGTCTGCGGATCTCCAAGCTTCTGCTGGCCCCCGGGTCACCTACACACAATGGCTGCCTTCACACTTGTGGGTTCCCAGCAGGACGCAAACCCCCAGGTAGGAATCAGCAGGTGAATGAAGACAGAATGTGGCAGTGGGTCCATATTTCGTGTGGGTGGAGCTCCAACCCCACCGAGGGACCTGTGGGGTCAGCCACAATTCTTTTCTACCTGGTTACTTCAGAAAAGCAGTCTGAGAAATTCTCACAAGCAGATGGCAGGCAGAAACCCTCTTTCCGGATGAGGACTGAACTGGTTTGGGATACCTAACTCGAGTGCCCAAATTAGGTGTGTTGGCTATTAAAGTGAATTCTGTGAACTCCCCCAACCCTGAGTCAAAAGCCTCATAAAGAGTCTTCCAGCAACTTCTAGGCAAAGTTAGCTGTGCTTCCCTCCACCCCTGGCCCGGGACATCTGTTTAGAAAGAAAATTGCATTGTGCTGATGCATTCACCAGATGAGTGGGACATGCCCCCCGGCTGAAAGACTCGAGTGTGTTCAGGGGGTGCAGGAGACACAGATGTCAAACACGCCTTCCTAGGGTATGGGCCTCTGATGCACACAGGAGCGATGTTGCCTCTGACGCACTATGGGGTGGAGGGGTAGGCTGCCTGCTGACCTCTGCAGCCATCCGGGCCCTTTGGAGTGTGAAATTTCAATTTCTACATCAGAGCTCTCTGGCTTTACCCTTCCCCCACCTCTCCCTCTTTATTCAAGAACTATGCTGATGCTTTCTGGGTCAGAACCATAGCTGGCAGGAACCAGGAGGGTAGAAGACAAAGGAGTAATTTCTACCAAGCTCACATCCAGTCCACATGATATATTTTTTATAAATATGCCACCTCCCAGCAGCCCACTTCCAAAAAAATCCCATTCTGCAAACCCCATGCTGTGCAGGCATGGGGGTTAACCAAAACTCCAACCATCTCTGCAGCAGGACAAGAGCAGAGCTGCACGCCCAGGGTAGAAGACAGCCCACAAGAGGCTCAGTGTCCTGAGTGCTGATGGAGGAAGGAGGAACCAGGCCTGTGTTACCCAAGATTATAGTACCATCAGTACCCCGATTCGATGTGACTCCAGACACATGGCCAGTCCTCCCTGTTCACCCATCCCAAGGTCTCCCCACCATGCCTGCTCTCAGCCGGCCTCCAGCACATGCCATCTCCATGGATGTACTTTCCATCCACACCAGATCAGTCGACATGAAAAGCCAGCTGTGTGGCCTGCCTCTGTTGTAGGGTTATAGCTTTTAAAATATGTCTGAATTCCATGAGAGAGACACATCCATGTGTCCCAAGAGTACACAGTCTAGACCCGTGGGAGGCACTGGAACAAATCAAGAAACAGGATCCTCAGGACGGAGGTGACCCGGACGACCCCACCTCCAGTCACAGCCACTGTTCCCTTGGGGTTTCGTTCCTGGTTCACCAGAACACAAATTTTGGTGCTTCAATTCCAGGTCTGCCCCGGGATGTCTGAGGAGCCTCCCTGAGTTTTAAATGACAGACTGCCTCAGGGTCAAGGGCATTCAGGCCTGTCCTTGAGAGTTTTCTGTAAACCAGTCCACGAAACCCATAAGAAGGCTGAGAGGATCCAGACAGAACCTTCGTCAGGCAATGGATAGATAGAGATAGAGACAGAGACCCACATGGGAGTACTGGACTGAGCTCCCAAGGTCCAGTTGAAGAGCAGAAGGAGGGAGAATATGACCAAGGAAGTCAGGACCATGAGGGGTTGGTCCACCCACTGAGACAGTATGCCTGATCTAATGCGAGCTCACCAAAGCCAGCTGTACTGGGACCGAAGGAGCATGGGATCAAACTGGACCCTCTGAATGTGGCTCACAATTGAGGCAAACTGAGAAACCAATGATAAAGGCACTGGGATTTGTCTCTACGGCATGTACTAGCTTTTTGGGATCCTATTCTATTTGGACGCATACCTTCCTAAGTCTGGATGGAGGGGGGAGGGCCTTGGACTTCCCACAGGGCAGGGTACCCTGCCCTCTCTTAGGACTGGAGGGGGTGGAGGGGAGGATGAGTAGGGGAACAGGAGGGAAATGGGAGGAGGGGAGGAAGTGGAAATTTTGATTCTTATTATCTATAAAGTAATAAAAAAATATCAGAGGAATAAAAAAGAAACCCACATGAAGGGATTGGAGCCCTGCAACACTGCTGAGCTGAAAGGATGGACTGGCCTCAGGCTACTGAGCCTGGAGATTGACAGAAGAGAGGAGGGGAGGAGCCCAGGCTCTGCTGAGGTGGTGGTGACCTCGCTGGAGTCCTGGTTGCTATGGTATCAGAATTCCCAAGGGCGGTGGTAGGTCAGAGCCTAAGGTTGGAGCAGAGACTCTGGTGTGATTCTCACCTCCCCTGAGCAGCCTGGACAGACATGCGCCTGCATTTTACACTATATTTTCTGTGGACAGAGGCGAACATTTAGAGCACAGGAATCTGAGGTAATTTGAAAGCTGGCAGAACCAGGAGACCTCCTTGGGTCAAACAAGCAGACTCCCTGAGGGCAGGCACCAGGTAAATGGAATATGGGGAAATATCAGCCCTGAACAAGAGATGTTGGGCTTTGCCGATACCCGAAATACTGGTTGAGTGGTAAATATGTAAATGTTTACAAGAATAAGGAGGATCTGTGTTGTCAGATGTGAAGGAGGGAGAACTGACTGATCTGAGAAAGGTCAGTGTGCCAGCATCCCGTGAGCAGGCAGAACCTCTCCCTGGACAAGCAGACCACAGCCTACCGTTGTATTACACTGATGGCCGCACCACTCAGAGCACAGTCGCCCTGGAGACCAGAGAAGTTCTGGGAACTGATGATGTTTACAAAGTGCACAGCTGAAGGCATCTGCCGCGGGGGATCCACGAACAACTCTCTGTTTGCTGTGGACGCTCTGCTAAACACAAGTGAATCCTAAGACACTGTGTGTCACTAGTACAAGCAAACCGTATGTAGGTCAATCTCTCCTCCACTCAGCCACTCCCGGGGGCGGGCATTATTTCCAGAAAAATCTTCAGCTGTGAGTCCCAAATGTTAGCCACAGTCACTCACTCAGCTGACGGTCATGAATAACTGCTTCTTCAGGAGTTCTGTGTGACGTCATGGCAGGGGAATTTTATGTTTGGAGATTCCTTATTGCGATTTTGCCATGTGGTCATGGGGCAGTTGTCAGGTTTTGTCCCAAGGAACCACAGTACCCCCTTCTAGAAGCAGGAGGGCATCAGAGTTCTCTCTGAAGAGTCTACCGTACAGAATGGACAACAGGCTACAGCCTCGAGGCTGTTCCATTTCCTGCGAGGAAACGGATATCTTCAGGCTCCAAGCCCAGTTCTCTTCCAAGGTCACATGAACGTGGTCTTTGGCCCACGTGGAAATGAGGTCACAAGGCAGATTAAAGAGGGTTCCAGGGTGCTGTCCCCAGCTTGCGCTGACTCCGGTTCATCAAGGCAACTGTTTATGGAAACCGCCTCTCCTCTTCAAACACTCCCGGCTTTAATCACCCGCACGTGCATGTGGAAAACCCGAGCAGGATCAAGCCCAGTAGAGCGTCTCTGCGGTGGCTCGGCTCTGTTTGGTACTTGGCGTTCATTTTCTACTGCGCTGTGAGTTCCTTCCTGTCACCCTCATCACCACCAGCTGCACTTCCTTGGCCAAGAGCAATTGCAACAGCCTGCTGGGTGCGGAGCCAAGGGGAGATTTCTGTGAAGAGCTTTGCTTACATGTTACAGGATGTATGGACACACGACAGACTTGGTCCCCACCATCACAGATGACAAGAAGTCCCATAATCCCCGGTCTGTAAGCCATGGGGTTAGATAGGGCTAAGAATCAGAGAGCCAATATGTAAATTCCAGACCAAGTCTGAAGTTCTAGGAGCCACAGGTGCTGGGCTGACTGTATGTCCAGCTAGGCAGATGACAGTCAGCCTCGCCACGGCTTTTTGTTCCCTCCGGGCCTTTCAGAATATGGTACGATGCCCCAGGACGTCTGCCAACTTAAATGCTCACTTTCCCAGAAACACCCACAGACATGATAGGAAAGAAAACCTAACTGGCTATATGGGAACCCTGTGGTCTAGACCATCTGATGTGTCAAATTAACCATCATACAGGGCCTGTGCCTGCTGCTCAGTTCTGCTGTCACAGTGAGAAAGCAGCTGGAGATGGTGTGGGGATGCATGCATGGAGCTATGCATTAATGATACTACTTTACGTGGGCTGGGAGCGGTTCAGTTCTCAGACTGTCTGCTGTGTTAGTGTGAGCGCCTGAGTTCAGAGCCACAGCACTCCCGAGTCAGTGGAAGACCCTGATGGAGAGAGACTGTGGGGTGTTCAGTCATAAGAGAGGACAGCTACATCACAACCCTTCCTCCCAAGACTCTGGAAGAGGAGGCAGGGCCAGGAAGAGCCAGAGGAGGTGATTTCCGAAGTGTTTATCTAATTATTCTTTATCAATAAAAAAAATCAAGAATCAGCTATTAGGGTAAAGAACCTGAGAGATCAGAGAAACAGGCCAGCAATCACCAGTGACTTCCTTCTTCTTCTGTTCCTTCCTCTCTCCGGCCTGCCTTAGTACTTTCTATCTCCTCTCTTGTCTGCAGTCCCCCAAACCTCTATGGTTAATTTTGGTCAGTTAGTGGCTAGCTCTGCCCTCTGACACCAAGCAAGGTTTATTTGTCAGAACACAAGTGGAATATCACACAACAGATGGTTACATCAAACCTGAGCTTTTCAGACACAGAAGGGCAGCCGGACATATGAACTCACCATCACTGTGACGGTGTGAACAAGGAGCAAAGTGAGGTCAGGCAAAAGGCCAGCATAGATGGGAAGGTAAGCACAAAGTCCCAACCCCAGCTGAGGAGCGAGCGAGGATTGATATCAGCAGGGCCACACAGCCAAGAGTTTATGAATAGCACAAGTTAGACACAACGGTTTTTGTTTGTTATAAATGAGGACACAAAGTTGAGTGGGTATGAAATGAGCAGGGTCTGGAAGGAGTTGGGAAAGGGGGATGAATATGATGAAAATAAATGTGAAATTCTCAAAGAATTAAAAATAAAGTTAAAATATGAAAACTAAAAACATTGGAGAGAGAGAGAGAGAGAGAGAGAGAGAGAGAGAGAAATATGAAGACATCCGATGTCCAACTCTGGCCTCTACATGCACAGACACGTGCACATACATACCACATACACACATACATTTGACATGCACATACATACACACACAAAAGAAGAAGGTTAATTAATAGACATTGACCACGGACTAGGCTTGCCCAGCAAGTTACATCTGGCCAGTGTGGTCACATGACACCAATGCACCTGCCCAGTGAGTTGCTCTTGTTTCAGGGGTGCAGCTGGGAATTTTACAATCACATGTCTTGCCATATTGCTTTTTTATTTTTCATTTTTTTGAAGTATGGTAGTCCTGGCTATCCTGGAATTCACTCTGTAGACTGGGCTGGCCTCAAACTCAGAGATCTGCCTGCCTTGCCTCCTGAGTGCTGGAATTAAAGGTGCGTGTCACCACACCCGATTGAAGAAATTCATGTCATCCAAAGCTCTTGAGAGTCATACCATGACTAGGGCCTCAGCTGGGTTCCCAACTCAAAAGATGTTTGAGTGAAATTAACAGGGTGGTAGATGACAGGTAGGAAGGGCAGAAGAATGTTCCAGGCTTAAAAACAACAGAGCACTGTCCCCACAGTGGGCTAGAGAGAGGACAAGAACAAGGACATCAAAGGCAGACATGTAGAAGAACCATGAAGTCAGCAAAGCCAGGGAGACCATAAGCATCTCTGTGGATAGAAATGGTCACAACAGGATCATAACAGACAAATATAAAAAATGACCCTACAATATGAGGATTGGACAAATCTACAATTTGGAAGTAACAATTTAATTAATATGCAATGCTCCCCCAAAATTAGATGAAAATAAAGGACCAGAGTGTAGCTAGCAAGCTTAACATAAAGGGCTCTATGTAAGTTTTTTATTTGTTGGTGAGTGTGCTGTATGTGAGCACTCACATATACGGGTGCTCACAGAGGCCAGAAATGCTTGTCAGATTGATGGAGGAAGGTCATTGGCTAATAAAGGCACTGCCCTGGCCCATTTTATTGGTTAGAGGATAGATGGGAGGAGTAAACAGAACAGAACGCTGGGAGGAAGAGGAAGTGAGGTCAGAGACTCCACAGCTCTGCTCTCCGGAGCAGACGCCATGCCCCACTCCCGGCATGAAGCTCCGACCCAGGATGGACATAGGCTAGAATCTTCCTGGTAAGTGCACCTTGGGGTGCCATACACAGATGATTAGAAATGGGCTAAATTAATATGTGAGAATTAGCCTAGAAGAGAATGGGCCAAGCAGTGATTAAAAGAATACAGTGTCCGTGTAATTATTTCGGGGCATAAGCTAGCCGAGCAGGCAGCCGGGGTGCTGGGGACGCAGCCCCACCGCTCATATTACTTCATATGGCGCCCCACGTGATGGACTAAATCCACTTAAAAAACCTGAGAAGGCTTAAAAATAAGGGAGAGAGAGAGTTTAACACAGATTTTTGCTGTTTGTTGGTGGCGTGCTGTAGAGAGATTTCCTGATTCGGCAACAGTAGCAGAAAAAAACGCCGTGTCATTTTAAAGCGCGACTTCCTGGGGCTGTGCCGCCATTGCGATCTCTGTCTGGCTCCTGCGGGAGACAGAGCTTTTGAATAGAGCATTTGGAGTAAAGTGCTACGATTTGTTTGATGGCAACTAGACTCGCTGTGTTCTCGGGTCTGCTCTGCTTGTTAGAGGCAAGCATGCGCTTTCATCTAAGAGAGGCTTCCTGACTCAGCTTTAGCTGCAAAGCCTGCAGCTCATTAAGAGGTCCTGCCACGAAACACTTAAACGATGTTGACGAAAAGCTGAATGCATGCTTTTCGGTTTTCAGCCATAGCAGGAAAAAAGCTGCGCCGTTTAAAAATGCCGGCTTTCTGGGCCATCCTGCCAGGGCAAACTGACTGTTTGAGGCAGGAGGGCCGGCTACCTAGAGAGGACTTGAGTGTTGTCTGTTGTAGCTCACTTGCTGGCAGGGACCTTGAAATGCCATACAGTTGTTGCAGTAAACATGGCTACAGCCTGTATATCCGTCATGAGGCTGGAAAGCTAAGGAATGGACTGGATCTAGCTGGCAAAGCCACGCCTTTAATCCTACTGATATTGCTTGGTAAATTAAAGATTCATGTGGTCAGAAAAAGAGAGATATACAGTAAAGAGAGATTCAAAGACAGAGAAAATTTCTGAATGGTTTAAAGTGTGTTAAAAATATATGCAGACTAAAAGTTGAAGTTCTTAAAGTAAAAAACAAAAAAAAGGAAGAGAGTTGTTGTGTGTGGTAACACACGCCTTTAATCCCAGTGCCTAGAAGGCAGAGACAAACAGATCTCTGTGAGTTCAAGGTGTAGTAGTGTACACCTTTAATCCCGAATGCCTGGGAGGCAGAGACAGGCAGATCTCTGAGAGTTCAAAGACAGCCTGGTCTACAGAGTTACTTCAGGTCAAAGACACAGAGAACCTGTCTCAAAAAGCAAAGAGTTAAAAGTAAAAATAAACAAAATAGAGGTTAAAACAAAGCTGCGCAAAGATGGAAAATACACAGAGAATTTTGATACTGTATGCTATTATGCTCTCTTTAAATTATTTAAATGCTGAGGAAGGAGCAACAGATGCTAAAAGATATTTGTTTATAAATGCTGCTGAACTAATCCAACATAAATATCTTGAATTTGGATCTAAGGATATAATACTTTGGAAAAGAGTTTCTTATTTTGTTTTCACAGAGGATGAGACGTTGTTCATTTCTTCTATTCCGATTTGGTATGATGGACCACGTCCTCCTGAATGGTTCCTGTGCACGCCTTCAAAAAATTGCTTCACTCAACTTCCAACTGAGATGAGACTAGCACACAGGTTATACCATGAAAAACCTAATTAACGATGCCCCCATTCAGCAGGAAGCAGTTTGGAGAGAAATAACTGCGCCCATATTCCCAAATAATGTTTATAAATGTTCTTTTACATTTAAAGGGGGATATGATATAGGTATGAATAATTTGCATTAGTATAGATTTTGCTTTATTGATAGAGATTTACGGTCAATTTTGTTATATGTATAAGTGTTTCTGATTTTGATTAAGGTATTGTGATTGTGTAGTTCATTTAAATATGTACTGTATAATTAAGAAATATAGGTTAATGGATAATCATCGATAATAGTAAAGCTTGTAGTCATGTTAGTTAGATTTTCTAGATATATAGAGATATATTTTAGATAGACATTCTTCATGTCTTTCAAAGATTACAGAATAGGACATTTAATGTTTTAATAACTGAGGACTTTTCATGACAATGAGACACTCTGCTCCTGGCAGCACCAATCTACTTCAAGAGGAAGATGGGCATCGAAGAGGCTCGTTATGGAGTTTTGATAGCCATTTGGGCAAGAAACTGCTCTTGCCTGGACTATTGCATAAACTGGACACAGAGAACCCGCAGAGAGAGGACTACTGAACTTGCCTAAGGTGAGATGATCTTTCGGGGTTCCTGATTCATTTTGAAAGAGTCTGCGAGACATTCTGCAGGACACAACAGATAGTGACTGAACTGACTTTGAATTTTCCTGCTTTATGGAAATGTCTGCTGGATACCATGGGCCTGAAGGCTGAAGATGGATGCCCCAACGGTACAAAAGAACTTTGGGTGACTGTCCAGGCAGCGAGATGTCTTTGTCATTTCTAGAGTTTGAAGTTTCTTAGTTCTTGTTTACTTAGGTAATATATCTTTCTGGAGTCTTTGATGGAGTTAAGAATAGTTAGTTATAGTTATCGTTTTCCTTAGTTATGATAAAGATTATTGTAACTTTTACTTGATAACTGTTTTGTTATATGTAATTTTGCTATGTTAAAGCCTTTTTTTTGTTTAAACCGAAAAAGGGGAAATGATGGAGGAAGGTCATTGGCTAATAAAGGCACTGCCCTGGCCCATTTTATTGGTTAGAGGATAGGTGGGAGGAGTAAACAGAACAGAACGCTGGGAGGAAGAGGAAGTGAGGTCAGAGACTCCACAGCTCTGCTCTCCGGAGCAGACGCCATGCCCCACTCCCGGCATGAAGCTCCGACCCAGGATGGACATAGGCTAGAATCTTCCTGGTAAGTGCACCTTGGGGTGCCATACACAGATGATTAGAAATGGGCTAAATTAATATGTGAGAATTAGCCTAGAAGAGAATGGGCCAAGCAGTGATTAAAAGAATACAGTGTCCGTGTAATTATTTCGGGCATAAACTAGCCGAGCAGGCAGCCGGGGTGCTGGGGACGCAGCCCCGCTGCCCCTATTACTACATCAGATCACCTCCAGTGTGAGCTGGATTCCAGGCAGTTAAAAGCCATTCCTTTAGGATGCTGGGAACTGGAATTGCATCCTACATGTGAGGGAATCTTGGGTCTGAAACTGTGAGCTTCCCTCTTAGGCCATAAAGCAAGCTTTCACCAGTTTCAAGAAACATTATTATGTAGACCATATTATTGACACATAATGAAACTGAATGAGGGTTGGCTACGTTCATGAAGGCCCACCCATTAAGAAAAATAAATTTGAAAATAGTCGCGTCAAAGAATAAATCATACTGGGAACAGAAATACTTAAAACAGTGATAAAATACCATTAGCTGGGAGGCAGTCAAAATGGTTCTTGAGGAATTTATAGAAATGACAGATTGGAAATTAATGAACAAGTTACCCAACTGAGGTCAGATTTCTTTAAAAAAAAAACAGAATAAATTGGAATCAATTCAAAGAAAGTTAGGAGAAAGGTTACCTACAAAAGCACTGAGAAGACAAACATCAATAAAAACGACAAATAAAAGTGGACTCAGAAAATAAACCTGGGTGTCTCGTGAGGAGAAGAAGACAAAATTCAAAATTAATAGCAGGAATGTAAGAGGGATGTAATTCTGGGGAAAGCAGGACGGAGCACACCGCCGCTGATGACCGAGAGAGATTTACGAGGGTTGTGTCAGTCACGAAATGTTTACTGCGTTCCCAAAATAACCCATTTTCTATCTTTGAATGCCATCTGTTCTTGCTTTAGAACAATAATATAGCCAGATATTAAAATCCACACAAGGGAAATATGAGAAATGAAAATTAGAGTCCACAGTGTCTGCATTCACGAATGTAACCTAAGACTCGTGTGCAAAACATCAACACGGGAAAGGTAACAGCGTTTAACAGGACATCACGTTACTCGTTGGTGTATCTGTTACAGACAGGTACCAAAAGGTCGTTAATTTTATTGTTTGACTCTGTGTGTGTTTTAGGGAGAACTTGAAATTGTTTACATTTCTTACTAAAATCAAATCGACTAATGGGTCTCTGTATTCTTGTACAATAGCTCTCTCCTTTTTTTTTTTTTTGTGGGCACCTAGCAATTCTGTGGCTTGGTGGTTGTGAGACCTGAACTCTGCTGCAAGACTCTACTCCATGTGTCTTAGTGCATACCCCGCATGGAACATATGGTGGTGCTAGGTTTAAATTATTATTTTATGTATGTATGTATGTATGTGTATATATATATATTATTGATTTTTATTAAGCTCTACATTTTTCTCTGCTCCTCTCCCCTCCACTTCAACCCTCTCCTAAGGACCCTATACTTCCAATTTACTCAGGAGATCTTGCCTTTTTCTGATTCTCATGTAGATTAGATTCATGCAAGTCTCTCTTAGAGTCCTCATTGTTGTCTAGTTTCTCTGGGATTGTGATTTGTAAGCTTCTTTGCTTTATGTTTAAAAAGCACTTATGAGTGAGTACATGTGATAACTGTCTCGGTTACTTCACTCAAAATGATGTCTTCTAGCTCCATCCATTTTCCTGCAAAATTCAAGATGGTGTTATTCTTTTCTGCTGTGTAGTACTCCATTGTGTAAATGTACCACATTTTCCTTATCCATTCTTCCGTCGAGGGGCATTTAGGTCATTTCCAGGTTCTGGCTATGACAAACAAAGCTGCTATGAACATAGTTGAGCACATATCCTGTGGCACGATTGAATATTTTTTGAGTATACCTAAAAGTGATATTATTGGGTCTTGAGGAAAGTTGTTTCCTAATTTTCTGAGAAATCACCACACTGACATCCAAAGGGGTTGTACCAGCTTGCACTCCCACCAGCAATGCAGAAGTGTTCCCTTTTCCCCACAACCTCTCCAGCACAAGTTGTCATCAGTGTTTTGATCTTGGCCATTCTTACAGGTGTAAGATGGAATCTCAGAGTTGTTTTGATTTGCATTTCTCTGATGACTAAGGATGTTGAACATTTCCTTAAGTGTCTTTCAGCCATTTTAGATTCCTCTGTTGAGAGTTTTCTGTTTAGGTCTGTACTCCACTTTTTTTATTGGATTATGTGATCTTTTGGTGTCCAATTTCTTGAGTTCTTTGTATATTTTGGAGATCAGACCTCTGTCTGATGTGGGGTTAGTGAAGATCTTTTCCCATTCTGTAGGCTGTCATTTTGTCTTGTTGACCATGTCCTTTGCTTTCCAGAAGCTTTTCAGTTTCAGGAGGTCCCATTTATTAATTGTTTCTCTCAGTGTCTGCGCTGCTGCAGTTGTATTTAAGAAGAGGTTCCCTGTGCCAATGCATTCAAGTGTACTTCCCACTTTCTCTTTTATAAGGTTCATTGTGGTTGGCTTTATGTTGCGGTCTTTGATCTATTTGGACTTGAGTTTTGTGCACGGTGATAGGTATGGGTCTATTTTCATTCTTCTACATATTGATATCGAGTTATGCCAGGACCACTTGTTAAATAATGCTTTCTTTTTTCCATTTGATATTTTTTGCTTCTATGTCAAAAATCAGGTGTTCGAAGATGTGTGGATTGATATCCGGGCCTTCTATTCGGTTCCATTGGTCCTCCTGTCTGTTCTTATGCCAATAGCAGGCTGTTTTCAGTACTGTATCTCTGTAGTAGAGTTTGAAGTCAGGGACTGTGTTCTTTTATTGTACAGGATTGTTTTATTGTACAGGCTATTTTGGTTTTTTTGCTTTTCTATATGAAGTTGAGTACTGTTCTTTCGAGGTCTTTGAAGAATTTTGCTGGGATTTTGATGGGCATTGCATTGAATCGGTAGATTGCTTTTGGGAAGATTGCCATTTTTACTATGTTAATTCTGCCTGCCAAGAGCATGGGAGATATTTCCACTTTCTGGTATCTTCTTCAGTTTTTTTCTTCAAAGATTTAAAGTTCTTCTCATAGAAGTCTCCCACTTCTTTGGTTAGAATTACTCCGAGATATTTTATGCTATTTGTGGCTATTGTGAAGGATGTTGCTTCTCTGATTTCTTCCCAAGCCCTTTTATCATCTGTGTACAGGAGGGCTACTGATTTTTTGGAGTTAATCTTGTATCCTGCTACATTGCTAAAAATGTTTATGAGTTGTAGAAGTTCCTTGGTAGAAGTTTTGGGATCGCTTATGTAAACTACCATATCATCAGCAAACAGTGAGAGTTTAACTTCTTTTCAAATATGTATCCCCTTGATCTCCCTTTGGTGTCTTATTGCTCTAGCTAGGACCTCAAGAACTATATTGAATAGATATGGAGAGAGAGGACAACCTTGCCTTGTTCCTGATTTCAGTGGACTCACTGGGAGTTTCTCTCCATTTAGTTTGATGTTGGCTGTTGGCTTGCTGTATATTACCTTAATTAGGTTTAGGTTTGTTCCTTGTATCTTTGCTATCTCCAACACCTATATCATGAAGGAATGTTGTATTTTGCCAAAAGCTTTTTTTGCCTATTTCTCTGTTACCTTTCTCATTCCATTTATGGCCCTGTCTGTGTGTATGTCTGCACTACACCTCATTACAGATGGTTGTGAGCCATTATGTGGTTGCCAGGAATAGAACCCACGACCTTTGGAAGAGCAGGCAATACTCTTAACCACTTAGCTATCTCTCCAGCCCCTTCTTTCTGTTGCCATGAGAGGTCACCAGTCTTCATTACAGTTGGCTGTGAGTCATTAGGTGGTTGCCAGGAATTGAACTCAGGACGTTTGGAAGAGCAGGCAATGCTGTTAACCACTGAGCCATCTCTCCAGCCCCTTCTTTCTGTTGCCCCCTTTTTCACCTTTTTAACTAAAGCAGGTTTTTTCAACGTGGTGTGTGGGTCACATCTCCATTCCCCTAACATGTTGAGCACAGGGGTTTCCATGGGCCTATTGGCCATTAGTGTACTCCATAGAGGAGGTCTAGATAGTTTCTGGCTTTAAATTGGGTTAACCTTTTGCTGATGTTTGTAGTCCCTTATGTGTCTTGGATGTGAGTTCTTCATCAGGCACAGGAACGTGCCAGTATTTTCTTCTTCTAGCCTTCTTGCCTTGCTCTCCTTGGCGGTGTCTCTGAAGCATGCTGGCGAATGGGGATGGAGCTGTTAGGCTTTAATATCCTAACACAAAATTTTGCCTGATCCAGTCACAACGACGTGTGCCCATGTCCTTTTCTTAGAATTTGCGCATCTCATTTCATACTTTTAATGTTGCATTCGGAGTGAATTTTATTGGTGGTGTTTCATAGTCACCAGCACTTGTTTTTTTCACGTGTGGATACCAAATTGCCCCAGAATCATTTCTTGTTGGAAAAGAATTGTCCTGGAACTAGCTCTTATAGACCAGGCTAGCCTCGAACTCACTGAGATCCGCCCACCTCTGAGTGCTGGGATTAAAGGCGTGCTCTACCACAGCTAAAAATATTGTCCTTAAGAATGATTTTGCAGCATTTTGTTGAGATTCAATTGATCATAAACATGGGAGTTTGCTTTGGGTCCTGCAAGCCAGGACCAAATCAAGTCGATTTCTCAGGTGAGAGCTTTGGTGAGAACTTTGGTAAAATTTCTAAACATTCCCTTCAATGTGTCAGTTACATTTTCTGGTCTAAAACCTTCCATGACTGAACTTCCCCACTGGAGCAGAGTGGACTAAGGGTCACCTCTGGGGAACGAAGACTTGCCCCACCTAGGAGAGAACACAACCATACCACAGAGCTAGAAGGATCCTCGATCTGCAAATAGAATGTAAAGGAAAGGCCCAGACTTTCCTGGGGACTCCTCAGCCACCCTCAGCATAGGCCAGCCTGGTCGTTGGTGCAACACAGGTGTGAGCAGACTGGCTTTGAAGACATCGGTCGCTAGAGCACCTGGGAGGCCAGACCCAGGCTGTACTGGGGCCCATGAGCCCGAGTCCAACGTCCATGAAAGCCAATGGGGATCACTGTTTTATAAAAACCCACAGAAGAGGAATTGCCATTTGGCTTTGTGCAGGGGTGAGGAAAGAGCCGTGGCCTTGCTCTCCTTGATGTTGCTATACCATTAAATGGGTGAGGCTGGGCTTCTCATCACCTAACATCAGAAGAAAGCTCTGTGAAAATGGAATTACCCATCAAGGGGCACAGACTTTGGCAGGTGGAATCGATGCAGCTGGCCCCGTAGGAAGCAGGTGGTGTGTGGAACTGTGGTGTGCTGGGTAGTATTGCTTTGTTAATTTGAAATACAGTAGGATCATCTGGCAGAGGGAACTGCAACTGAAAAAGAGATTGCCTCCATTAGACCAACCTGTAGGCAAGTCGGTGGGGGTATTTTAAAAATTATGATTGGTATGTGTGTGTGTGTGGGGGGGGTTCAGTCCAGGAAGGGTGGTGCCACCCATAGATGGGTGGTTCTGGGCTGTATAAGAAAGGAGCAAAGCCATGGGGAACAAGCCAATAAGCAGTATCCCTCCATAGCTTCTGCTTCAGTTCCTGCTTCCAGGTTCTTGCCTCGAGTCCCTGCCATGGCTTCCCTTCATAATGGGCTGTGATTGGGATGCCTAAGCCAAAGAAACCCTGTCCTCCCCAAGTTCTTATCAGTCACGGTGTTTGATCAGAGCAGTGGACTCCAAAGTGAGACCTCTGGTCTGGGGAGGTTAGGTCGGGAGGAGGGACGACTTGAGCAGCCTGGGCGTCTGTGTGTTCGCTGTCAGGGAGCAGATGCTTCATGATCAGAGGCCGTTAGGTCTCCCACACGAAGAGCAGCCTGGAGGAGCGCATGTTCTCAAGTGTCATTGGATTTAATACTTCATTACCAATGGCATGTCGCTGTGCGTGGCTGTGCAAGCTGCTTCCCAGCATGCCCAGGAAGCAAGTCAATCTTGAAGTATTTGTTGATGAGTACATTTTATTTTTAGCTGAAGCCTTGGCCCAGAAGGAGGCCACATGGAGGAGATTAAGGTTTAACGGGAGCCATCTCGGCAGACAGCTGCGGAAAATAATTATGAATGCTGACGGGAACCCCAGGGGAGCTGGGGATGGGGCTTTCCCTGGAAAGCCTGGACTGAGGGCATAGCTCTTTGGTGGCAATGATCTGAAAGGGACAAATGTGTCCTTCTGCTTTCCGACCTCCAGCCGGCCCAGCTGCCGTCTCCTGAGACTCGCCCATCTCTGGCCCTCAGAAATCTGTTTTCAGAATATCAGTTTGGAAAACTTTTCCCTGCTATGACCAGACACCCATCACATGGGCCTTCCCGAAGGGGACCCAGCAGGAGGGCCTGGGCTATCTGCTGGGCAGAATTTGTCTTTAGTGGCCTCTTTCTGCCACTGTCACCTTAGGCTCTTGTGGGTGAGATATTTTTCCAGTAACTATTGTGGGGAGGGAGCCCACAAACCCTTAAAGTCAGAGGACAGCTAGTGGGAATTAGTGCTCTCTTTTCACCACGTGATTCATGGAGTTAGGTGCTCAACCTGGCAGCTGGCAGCTGGTGCCTTTACCCTGGCTCCATCCTGTTGATTGGCAACCACAGGTTCTATTCCAGTCCTTATACTAGAACTAGTCCTCAGTTCACACTTTATAGTTCATAGATGCACACACACATACATATGCACACACACACACACACACACACACATCTGTATATGTACATATATGTGGGTTGCAGCATGACCTTATAGACTCAGAGAGTTTATGAGACCTCAATTAGATTAAGAGGCAGAGAGTTAATAATGATTAGGCATCAGTTTGGACGGGCAGGAAGGATGTTAAGGGCTTGATCCCAGAGGCTCCGAGAGCCAGCTCCAGATAGCAGAGGCATGGGCATTCATTAGAAGTGAAGGGATAGGTAGAAAGATGGATAGATGGGTGAATGGGCAAAGAGGCAGTTGGAGTGGTGCAGGTCAAGGGATTCCACTGGCTGAAGCCCTGGGGACAGCTGGGAGTCCTCTGACTGCTGGTTCCTTGTCACATGCCAGCTTATCAGATGGCATGTCAGTGAGACCATCACCACCACAGGTTTAGCGTCCTTTTTACGGGGTTCAGGAAAGGTATTACATGCTCTGTTGGTCTTGTGTGTTTGATAAAATACTTTTTCCACATTTATTGTGTGTGTGTCTCTCTGTGCATGTGTGTTGGTTCCCGTGTGCCATGGCATGCATGTCTGTGGAGGCTGGAGGACAGCTTGCAGGAACTGCTTCTCTCTTCCACCATGTGGGGTCCAGGGACTGAACTTAGGTCCTCAGGTTGGACAGCAAACACCCTTACCCTCTGAGCAGCCTGGCAGGCTGTGTCTTGGTATTCTTGACATGGTTTTAATATACCTATGAGCCCACATGTTCCAAGTCTACTTCAGTAAGTTTTCGGGTTATACCTTGTACTTTTGTGAATATGGCATTTACTGGTTCACATGTCATGGTTGGAGCTGGGCAGGTGGTGATACCTACATGCATAAACAACATGTAACATCACCAAAGTAGTACCAGCTGCTGCTTTATAAAAGCATTCACCCTAGAAAAAGGCATGACCCGAAAGCCTCTGTTGGGACAACAGAGAGTAACCTAGTACAGATATGGTCTAATCTCCCTGTGGCCCAGGATGGACCATAATGCGGCAGACTGTGGTCCCCCAGACTGGCTCTCCAGTATGACAGACATCCCCATTGCTACTTTTCCTCTTGGCCCCAAGGTGAGCTCCGGGACTGCCTAGGAAATCTGTGGCCTGCTGAGCTTACCTTCTTCCTTCAGCCTCGGCAACACTGCCCCCATCAAGCACATGGGCCTCCCCATCCCATGGCCACCATACCCCAACAGCCATCATCCAGGAGGTCCCTGCCATGGCTTCTCTGGGCACTTCCCTTCCTCTCACTTCACTCCTGTACTTTTTCACCAGCTGCCTGGTTCCTGCCTCACAGGGACTGGGTGTCAATTTAAAACTCAGGAGACCCTAGCCACTCCCTTTGTGGGAATACTTGGAGAGCTGGGCTTGGGGCAAAAAACAGTGGGTCTCAGCAGGTAGGGCCCAATGCCCACTTCCCAGAACCCCTGTTCATTTGTAATTCCATGCTGGTTCTCATGGAGGCTGCTCTGTGTGGGCCTTCTTCATCCTCTACTTTGTTCGGCAGCATGTTGGCTGGTCACCTGACCTTTGCATGTAGTAATAGGAGCTGCGGGGCTGCGTCCCCAGCACCCCGGCCGCCTGGCTAGCTTATGCCCTGAAATAACAACACACAAATTGTATTCATTTAAACACTGTTTGGCCCTTTAGCTCTAGCCCTTACTGGCTAATTCTGATATCCCGATCAACCCATCTCTAATAATCTGTGAGCACGGGTCTTACCGGGAAAGATTCAGCATGTCTGACCTGGCGGCTTGCTTCATCGAGTGCCTCTGCCCGGGAGAGAGGAGCATGGTGTCTCTGCTCCAGAGAGCAGAGCTGTCGAGTCTGAGCTCACTTCCTCTTCCTCCCACCTATGTTTTAACCTATGAGGGCCAAGCAGTTTCTTTATTGCTTAACCAATGAAATCAACAGATTGATATATGACACTCCCACATCATTTGCACATCTAGAATTTTTTTCTGACTACTGTCCCTATTCTCCTACTAGCCTAATCATCTCTGAACTAATACAATACTCTCCTGTCAGGCATGGGTTTGCTTTCTGATTTCAGTGACCTATGGCCAACTCCAGTCTGAAAATGCTAAGTGGAAAATCCCCAAAGTCAGTAATTAACACATTTTCCCTTCTGTGTTATTCTGGGTAGTGGGATGACACAAGGTGCCCCTGCTCTGTCTCACCCAGGATGTGAGTCATGTGTTTGTCCGCGTTTCCACACAGTGTGTGTTACCAACCAGTTAGTCACCAGCAGCCCTTCAGCTTCTGAAGCACTCATGTTCACGGGACCCCTTTTTGATTTAATAACCCAAGAGCAGTGACATTTACTACTTTGTAAGAATACAGTTTCGGGACTGAGGAGATGGCTCTGTGGTTAAGAGCACTGGCTTCTCTTCCAGATGACCTAGGTTCAATTCCCAGCACCCACATGACAGCTCACAACTGTCTGTAACTCCAGTTTCAGGGGACCCAACAACCTCACACGAACAAAACAACAATGCACATTAAAAAAAAGAATACATTGTTATCATTGTCCTGCTTATACATGTCTTACCATGCCTGGCTTATGGAGAAAACTATCACAGACACTTTAGTGTGGGAATTACCTAGGTAGAGAGCACTTTCTCTGGTTTCAGGTCTGCCCTGAGGTCCTGGGGTGTTTAACTGTGGTTGTGGGGACAACTTTCCTGCATTCCTTATTTGTAAGCACAGTCCTGGCACTTGGTGGGGGGATGCAACCCTTTCTTTGTATGTATGAGTGTGTATGTATGTACACACACACACACACACACACACACACACACACACACATATCATGCAGGCATGGTGGCACCTACCTTTAATCCCATCACTTGGAAAGCAGAGGCAGATGATTTCTGTGTGTTCGAGGCCAGCCTAATCTACACAACAAGTTCCAGGTCATCCAGGGCTACATAGTGAGACTGTGTCTCAAAAATAAAATTTTAAAAGACTATAATTTTATTTTTGTTTAAGCGTACATGTATGTCTGAGTGAGTACATACCATACATGTGTGGATGCCCATGGAGGCCAGAAGAGGGCATCAATCCCTTGGTAGTGGAGTTACGGGAATAGTGGATCAACTCGTGTGGGTGCTGGTCGTCCGCAAGAGCAGCAAGCACTCTTAACTGCCATGCCAACTCTCTGGCCCCTCTTTAAAACATGTTTTTCTTTTGTTAGCGTGTGTGTGTGTGTGTGTGTGTGTGTGTGTATGTGTGTGTGTGTGTGTGTATGTGTGCGCGGGTGTGGAGGTTAGAGAACAGCTCTGTGGGGTCAGTCTCTCCTTTCACCTTTACATGGCTTCTGGGGTTCGAACTTGGGCTGCTCTGCTTGTCCAGCAAGCCCCCTTACCCACGGGGCCACTTTGCCAGTGTGGTGGCTGTTCTTGGTTGTCAACTTGACTAAATCTGGAATTAACGAAAACCAAAGCAACTGGACACACCTGCAAGTGTGTCCTCTCCTTGACTGAATTATTTGAGATGGGAAGACCCACCTTCAATCTGGATCTTTTGGGCTGGGAAGATCCACCTTCACTCTGGGCCACGCCTTCTGGTGGCAGCCTATAGAAAGGACATGCCCACATCCTTGGCAAGTTCAGTCTTTCGTTGGCATTAGAGCTGTCTTCTTTGGGATTCTGCCGATACAGCAGGTCTCCTGTGCTGAGTAATCAGCTACTGGATGCTTTGACTTTCCGTTGGCAGGGAGTCATTGTTAGATTAGCTGGACCACAATTTGTAAGCCATGCTAATGAGTTCCCTTTCTCTATGTATTTATTCTATCAGTTTTGCTCCTTTAGACCAGTGGTTTCAGCCCTTGGGAGAGGGGTTGGAAGACCATTTCACAGGGGTCACATTCAGATATCTGCATATCAGATATTTACATTACAATGCATCACAGTAGCAAAACTACAGTTATGAAGTAGCACCAAAAATAATTTTATGGCTGGGGGGTCACCACAGCCTGAGAAACTGTACTAAAGGGTCACAGTGCTAGGAAGGTTGAGAAGCACTGCTCTAGACTCTAGAGAGTCCAGTTTAGAGAAACCTGGCTAACATGCTGGCCCTGCCATCGGTTTACACGGTCATGGTTTTTCCTGCACTTCAGTTCATCTGCATGCTTGTTAGTGTCCAAAGCAACTTTCTCAAGCCCAGGAAAGCGCTGGACTTCTAGTGGGAAGGGCAGATGATGATCTTGTGGAGAAACAATGTCTTCGTGGTTGGGTGTCTTCCTGTTTGCCAGCACGCAGTTCGCTGTTGTAAGTCTGCTCTGTATCCTGCGGGAAAGCACGCTGCTCTTCTTAATGCAGATCTCCAACCCACATTTAGACTGGTCCCTTCTGGCTTCTATCCTGCTTGAACAGTGGGTTGTGAGTTTCATAGCACTGACCCGGTAACTGCTCCTGTAGAAGAAGCTAGTAAGTTATTTTGTATTCTTAAGATTTTTCTCTTGTGTTTATTGTCATGATGTATGCCAAAAATAATTTCTTTTATAGCTTGCGTGTGCTTTACGTATTTTTCTTGTCTCATTGCATTGGCTGTAATTTTAGAACCGTGTGAATCCAGGTCCCACAAGAATTTCTCTGTTTTCCTCCTTTATAGTTTAAGAGATAGCAGGGCCTGAGACCTGGTCTTGAAGGTCTGTAGTCCCAGCTATCTGGGAGGCTGAGGCAGGAGGATCTTAATTCCAAAGATTTCCTTAGGTACAGAGTGACTTCAAGGCATAGTGAGACCCTGCTTTCAGATAAGTAAACGGAAGACGAGGGCTGGGACTCAGTGGCACAGTACTTCCCTAGCACGCACAAGGGCTTCCCTAGCATGCACAAGTACTTGCCTAGCACTCTCAAGTATTGCCTAGCATGCACAAGTACTTGCCTAGCACGCACAAGGCCCTGAGTTCAATTTCTAGTACCAGATATGTACAAAATAAAGCTAGAAAGGCATCTATCTCCCAGCTTTTTATTATGAACCAAAGCTCAGAAAAGATACAGAATGGACGAACACCTATAAGCGGTTTGCCTTTCTTCAACAGTTGTTAACATCTGGCCACTTTATTCTTTATCTTTATTTATAAGTCACTGAAGAATAATGATAGTGGTATATTATTTGTGTTTTAATAAATAAAGCTTGCCTGAAGGTCAGGTAAGTCATAAATGGTCAGGCAGTGGTGACACATACCTTTATTCCCAGTAGCCACACTAGTTAAACATAGAGGATGGGCAGTTGTGATGGATGCCTTTAATCCCAGAACCAGAGAGGAATATAAGATGGGAGGAGACAGCTCTCAGACACAGCCTCATTCTGAGGACCCCTGGAAGCAGGATCGCCATTTCGGTTTGAGGTAGAGGTAAGAGCCAGTGACTGGTTGCTTTGCTTTTTCTGACCTTCAGGTTGAACCCTGATATCTATCTCTGGGTTTTTTACTAATCATGCTACAAATAATTTACAGACCTCATGCTATTTCATCCTATGCATTTCAGTTACTGCAGCTGAAGAATGAGGTCGTTTAGGATACAACAAACCCCAGGAAAATTAGCATTGATGACACTGCCATCAATTGTGTGACATATATTCAGATTTTGCCAACTGTTCTTCCATAAGATCCTGTGCTGTGGGCCTTTTTTTTTTCTTGATTCAGGAACCAATCAAAAACCACACAGTGGAACTGGGGAGTTGGCTCAGGAATAGAACATTTGTTGAACATGTGTGAAACCCTGGGTTCCATCTCTTGCCCCACAAGAAAGATAAAAAGTCACACGTTGCATTTGGCTGTCACTCTTCAGGCCCCGTCTAATTGGGAACAGCTCCTCATTGCCCCTTTCCTTTGGTCTTTTGAGAACTTTTTAAAGCATTGAGATCTGTCTTTTCCCTGGGGGCAAATGGAATTTTAGGAGAACATGTAACCACCCCACCAGAATATCTCTCAGAGGTTTGCGTTTGCTGTCTAGAAGTAGAGGGAGAAATTGCTCTCTAAATTCCCACTTTTTAAAAACGTCCCACTCATCAGTAATGGATGCTTGCCTTTGTCAGGCATTTGCTCTGCATCCGCTTAGATCATCAAGCGGTTCTTCTTGATCTGTTTTCACTCCGAGTTGCATCATCGCACCGGATTCTTTAATGTGGAGCCATTGTTGGATTCCTTGGTACATCTCCACCAGGATTTATAGTGTCCAGTGAATCTTGGGAATATACTAGCTAGTATTGCCTTTGGGATTTTGTTTCAAATTCTCTCGGGTTGATTCTTGCTAGCGGGTATGTAGACATGCCATGGTGTACGTGTGGAGGTCAGAGGACAGAGTGAGGGACTGGGTTCTTGCCTTCTCCCTGTGGGTCCCGTGGACTGAACTTAGATCATCAGACTTGGCAGGAAGCATGTTTGCTGGCTGAGCCCTCTCCCTTGCCCTTGTTTGGGATTGTGGAGCCCGTTCTTCCTTTCTTCCCCTCTCCCGCCATAGGCTTTGCTGCTAGAGGGAGCTTAGCTTGTGGTAGGGATGGGTTTTTCATCTTTTTCTAGTCCCTGGAAAGAGCAGTTGAAATAGAAGCTTCAAGATGTGAGTTTTTAAAAGAAAATTGTCAAGCATATATACTATTTCAAGTATATAGGTCCCGGGTCATTTGTTTATTTTTGTTTATTGGTAGCTAATTTCTAATATGCTCAACCAAGAAGAAAGAAGTTTGTTTTTAAAGTTAGTCCTTTGCAAGGAATACACTCTTGTTTATAGTTTCTATATTCTAATTTTTATTTACTTTTTCAATAATGCTATTTTCTATTTTTTTTCTTACTTATCCCTCTAGCTTCCTGAATTCTTCCCTCATTGATTTAAAAAGTTTCGTTTCCTAATGCTCATGTGTATTTCCTGTTAAGTTCCCTGTTAGATGCCCCTGATCTGCACTCCACAGTTGTTTTGTATAGTTCCTTCATTGTGACTTACTTCTCAATGTTCATAATCTCCATTACAATTCTTTCCAGACCCATGAATTATTTAACGGTGTTATTTGGTTTCCAAATGTATGGGTACATTTTAGCTGCCTTTGAACTTTTATTTCTAAATTCATTGTTGACTGCGTATTTTCAAATCTTGGGATTTTTTTTCAAGACTTCCTCTCTGATCCACTATGTATGTGGCCAATTTTTTTTTTTTAAAAAATGTATTATATGTGTGTTTGAAAGAACGTCTATTTGTGAGATGCATAATAACACACATTTTGGGGTTTCAATATTTTCTGTTCTTCTGGGTATTTTGAAAGCTTAATTCATCTGTTAGCAAGGAGAGTGTAACCAAACCCCTTGCTCGGCCCATAGACTGGCTGTCTTTGAGATGTGCGTGGGTCTCTGCCAGTCTCCCTAGGATTACCGCTTTGATCTTTTTCATCTCTACCCACACTCCTTGTCCTGAAATCTGTTTGATATAATATACATAAAGCCATTCAGGATTCTTTTGTTTGATAACCGAGTATATGTTTTATCCTCTTTATCCTCCCCCCCTCCCTCCAGTTTCCCTGTGTGTAGGGTGTGTCTCTCATAGAGTGCATAGGGCTAAGCATTCTATAGCAAAATGTGGAGTGTTCCAATGACAGGTTAAGTGGGTCTCTGTTTGTTCCCTGCCTTTTTAAGTGCGTTCATTGGTCGTGGCCTGTCACAGCTCTGGGATTAGGCAAGAGCTTGACTCACACCGACTTTCACATTACCAGCTGAACTCAAACAAATCTCAGCTCGGAAGTCTGTTACATGCAGCCCAAGCTTTCATTAACACCTTTTAAAAATCGCCATCCTTATCCATCTGCAGAGCCTCGTGGGTGGAGAGCCACAGGCTTCCGGGTCTCTCCGTCTAGTGCAGCTGTAAACAGGAGCTTCCGGTCTTCAGAGATGGAGCCTGTGACGAAAGGCCAGGGAGGTGCGGGTGTAGGTGATGTGAGGGACTAGCCGCTGTTGCCCCTGACTTTCTCATGGGGCACCCTGGCATTAGTCACTCACATTCATGTTCCCTCGTGCACTGTGCCTTCGCGGTCCATTCCCGCCTCACCCTCTGTCTCCATGTCTGGACCTCAGGGTCCACTCAGTGAGTTCTGATGTTCCAGGACCTTCGCCTTTTCTGTTGCTGCTTGGGAGAACTGAGCTCAGAGCAGCACTTTCACTCGACCCAGGTTCCACATGTGGCTGCTGCCTCTGTTCTTTCTCGCGGTGTTCTTGAGCATGCGCAGGCCCCACAGCTGACCCTTGGTGTGCCATGTTTCTTTTGAGGATCTGATGCTTCGTTTAGGATTTCACACTCATTTCAATCAAAGGAAAAACTTCAATTTTAGAAGCTGTGGTAGTTAAAACACTGTCTTTAGAAATGGGGATCTAATTCATTGACATTGTGATTATTGATACATCTAGATTTTTCTTTCATGCTTTTAAAAAGTACTTAACAAGGATAGGCATGGTGGCGCACACACCTTCAATCCCAGGACTAGAGTGGTAGAGGTAGTTGTATCTCTGTGAGTTCAAGGCCAATCTGGTCTACATAGTGGGTTTCAGGACGGCCACAGCTATATAATAGA
The DNA here is from genome assembly GCF_018167655.1 of Microtus oregoni. Classification (NCBI taxonomy): domain Eukaryota; kingdom Metazoa; phylum Chordata; class Mammalia; order Rodentia; family Cricetidae; genus Microtus; species Microtus oregoni. The sequence goes on along the minus strand of NW_024543063.1, from coordinate 4,853,410 downwards.
GCGACCTGTCTCAAAGAAACATACAAACAACAAAAAACATTTACATAAAACAATGGGTTTCATGATGACATCTTGTACATGTATATAAAACACTTTGTTCATCTGGTCTCCCTTCCCCTCATTGGCCCCACTCACCGCTCCTCTTTGCTTGGGATCCCCATCAACATTCATGACCGGTTTTGTTTTCTGCTCTTTTGTCTTAATGTTTCTATTGATTTTTTTATTTAACTTTGCTAGGCTCATCTTCATTTCCATACTCACCAGTTGAGAGCTAAGTCTTTATTCTTTCAAAGGTCACCTGTAGCTATTAAACACGTGACCTCATTTTTCACTTTACTCTGAGGGAAGGCAAGAGTCTGGAAGGATCTGATCTTCTCGTCTTCCTTTCTCCCATGTCACTAATTAGAATACTGGTACCCAGCATTGTTCAAATCATTATCTGTTTTTAATGAAGGTCTAGCGCATGCTAACTCTGGCATCATCTGAAGTTCAGATGGGATCACGTACTATGGCTTCCTCTACTAGATGCCACCAATACCTACTCTTATTGCTTTTTATGGGGGTGGAGCTCAGTGAAGGGCTCTATGCCAGGAGAGGCCGAAGTCATCTTCACCTTAGGATGTTCTCCTCCCCAGCCTGATCAGATCACATGCTCTAGGATCCAAGTAATCCCTGTGCTCTAATGGTCCACATACAGGCAAAAGTGAAACCTCCTGGCAGCTGAGTCAGAGGTGTCCCCAGTCTTTGTGTGGCTGACTGTGTCCACAGCAGCTGACCCCAGCATGGGATTCTAGGTTAGCTGCTGTTTTTCATTAGCCTCTCCAAACTGCAAGCTCCAGGCTTCGGGGCAGCCTGACACTCATCTTTCTTCCTTACTGATATTCAGAATATCTTCTCTTTTCCCACTCTCTCCTCATCAGATGTGTGATCTGAACTCCTTTGTAAAATTTTAGCCCCTCTCATCTATAAGTGGATGTACTCAACATCAAGACTGGTTCTTTTGTTATGGGTAATTCTCTGAACTTGAACTGAATCGCCTTCATCCCATTTGCTTACTTTGTAACTCCACATATATGTGTGTGTGTGTGTGTGTGTGTGTGTGTGTGTGTGTGTGATTCAATCGCCCCCTCGTGTCTCTGAGTTCTTATCTCTGTGTGGCTTCCTGAGTGAGATCCTCAGGCTTGTATTCTAATTCATCAATTCTCTCTTAAGTCGTGTCTAACATACACTGTAAGCCAGCTCCTTTTCCATTTTTGGCTGTTACTCCAGTGGTGGGATTTCCAGTGGCAGGGCTCCAGGAGGATCATTTCTCCAACCTCACATTTCTACTCCCCCATAATGGCTGCTATGCCTTCGGTTGCCATAAACACCAACGATTTAAGGTTCATTTCTAATTGTTCAATTTCTCCTTCTTCCGTTAAGTATGAGTTCTTCTGTGCTTTGGTTTTCTGAACTGCCCTAGGGGCAAGGATTTTCTCAACGGTGTCATACTTTTTTTTTTTTTAATTTTTGAGACAGGGTTTCTCTGGAGTTTTTGGTGCCGTATTTAAAAGCTCACTATGTCCAGGTGGGCAAATTTGTGTTTAATTGTGTATATGGATAAAAGAAAAGTTATAAATGAACCTCAAACAAGACATTATTACTGTTATTATTTATTATTAAGATTTTGAAAAGATTTTTAATTATTTAATGATTTGTTTATTTTACTTCATGAGCATTAGTGTTTTGCCTGCAAGTATGTCTGCATAAGGGTGTCCGATCCCCTGGAGTTGGAGCCATAGACAGGTGTGGATCTCCATGTGGGTGCTGGAAAACGGACCTAGGTCCTCTGGAAGAACATCTGGTGTTCCTAACTGCTGAATCATTTCTCCAGCTCCTAAAGATTTTGATTTCGGTGTAGATGTGTCTGTGTGAGTGCAGTACCCACAGGGGCCAGAAGGTGGTGTCCTATGCCCTGGAACTGGAGGTACAGGTGGTTGTGCGCTTTTGACTTGGATGCTGGGAAACGTAGGGTCCACTGCAAGAGCAGCAAGTGCTCTTACCCACCGAGCAATCGGTCCAACCCTGTGTACAGTATATTATTAAGAGGAGGACACACATGGGTATTAGATAGAAGGAAGTCCAAAAAACCCAAACAAGGTCAAAGACAGACAATCTGTTGTAGAGGACTTTTAACTAAAACTCCCTAATAAAGAAATACAAATTGAGATAGAAATTGGTAATAGTTTTGCTCATGAAGAGCAATGGTATCTAACGGCAGAAAAAGTTTTATGGGCAGACATTCTTCTGCTAGTGGAGTTTAGATTTTTAGGGAACAGGTTATTACTGCCAAGACAGCATGGCTCCCGGGGCCAACTTAGCTTTTAATGTGCAGTGAACTATGTATGTCACAAGCATGAAGACTATCTGCAAAAACTGGAAAAAACACTTTGTCTTGTGTCTTTTATACTTGGATGGTTAATTAAATTATAATCCAGTTTACTTCCACAGTGTTCTCCCAATGGAGAAAGAAGCTTCAACACAGAATCTTAAAGCAAGACAAATGGACCCTTAACAAGGCAAAAATAAGCACCGAGCATCATCTGAGCATCATCATCTGGACTCCAGTATGTGCATCCATCAAGAGCAATTTCTTTGATGGTAAGATGGGGGAGGGGTTGTTTTTGTGTCTCCTTGTGCTTTTATGTGCTTTCCAAATTTTCTATAATGTGACATTATTACCGTAATTAATGTAAAGAACCAGCACCAGGAAGCAGAGCTCGCAGGGAGGAAGCTTTACAGGTAGGCCACAGGCTTGCATGACGTGTGGCCTCTGCTCTCCTTGCCCCACGCTGCCTGCTATGAGCAGCCTCTTTGCATCCACAACAGTCTGTGCTGGGTAGGGGTTGACTGTGGGCTTGGATTCGTCCTCAGGCTGCTGGGCCCTGAAGCAGCTTTGCCTTGGGGGAGAGTCTCTAATTGGAACTATAGGAATGTGCTTGGTGGTAACTGGTGGGTGCCTTTACTGGGCGGCTTCTTTGAGGGCTTCCTGGCTCTGGAGGACAGCAGATACTGTGTGTTTTCCAATCTGAAATATACAGCCAGTGTTTGACTGAATGCTTGCTGCAGTGGTTTCATCCCTAGCAGACACGGGGTGGTGTCTGGAGATGTTAGTGATGGTTATAGTTGTTGTACGCTGTTTGTTTTGAGACCAGGCTGACCTCGAACTCATAGAGATCTGCCTGTCTCAACTGCCCAACTGCTGAAATTAAAGGCCTGAGCTACCACATCTGGCGTAGTGTTGTGTGTTTTAGCAATGCCCCTCTGCCAGGGGTGCTGCAAACATCTACAAAAATGCCCGGGACAGTCACACAACAAAGAATTGTGTGACACCCCACCAAGTATTGATAGCATTAAGGTTGACAGACATGAGTTTAGATATGAAATATTTAAAAGCTCACATTTACAAAACTCATAAATGTTGACAATTTTTTTCTATCTTGCGATACAAAAATACCCTCATGTAGGCCACGGATCACTTGCAAATTATTTTCAAGCTTCAAAAACGATTTGAATAAGGTCTGAAACATCACCAGCTCTCTGCTAAGTAAAGAGACAACCGGTCTTCAGGTCAGCAGGAACAGAAAAGCCTGCCCAGGCAGTTAGGTAGGGGTCTCTCAGCTCCCCTTGGCAGCGAGAGTACTCAGCCTCTGGAGCGAAGGTTCCAGAAGCTCCCCTCCCCCACTCGTCCCGTCCTACAGAGGATCGCCAGGGTTGATGCTCAGCACATTCACGCAGAAGATTCTCCCACAGGGGGCAAAGCAAAGACACATGTTCTGTCTTTGTTCAAAACAGTAACACATGAGCGTCTGCCCAATTTACGTCACTGCGCATTTCCGTTAGCAACAGCCTCTTCAGGAACCACACGTGGGCTGGCCATGCTTTTGATTGGTTTCACTGGCCCTGTTCCAGGGGCCAAGGGGGAGCCCCTCGGGATCCGGAGCCCCCATCCAAACCATTCTGTAGTCCTGCGATGTTGATAACGATACCCCAGCACGCCCTGCTCACTTTATCTGTCACACAAGGCGTTTTATCAAGAACGTCTTTTGTTCTGATGCCCCCAGGATGCCAGGGGTTCAGGGCGCTGTCTGAAGAGCGGAGGACGGCATCATGGATGGACCGCCTAGTCCGTGGCCCTTTCACCCTTTCCTCTTCGGAGTGGGAAATGGATTCAGTTTGCTTTCCACAGTTTCTTTTTAACGAGCGTGCTGTGACTCATGAATTAATAGGGGTTTGTTCGGGGTGCTTTTAGAAGGAAAACAAGTTCAAAGAATCATTTGATAGGACACGAAACCAGAAGTTCGTTGCACATGGGCGTTGAAAATGAATGCATACATAAAAAGGTCCAACCGGCTCCCTTCCACCTAGCATTCTGGGCCCTTTACATTTGGTTGCTGCGTTTTGATATAATTAATAACTGTCTTTGGCCACTTTTCATCTGGTAAGGAGCCCGAACTAGAAAACAATGAGGAAAACATTACTCGACATATTGCCAATAAATTAGAACACAGCAACTGCAGACATCTGAGCCTGGCTGGGCCTTGATCTGTTCATGGACCATTAAGAATAATTTCCACAGGGTTCTCGCAGGTGGAGGAAAAAGCTGGAAATGCTAAACGCTTGAGGCAAACCAAGAAGGCAGAGCAGAGGACTGGTTAGGCTGTGGCCGAGCAAAAACTGCTTGCGGGGCCAGCACCAAGGTCAAATTCACCAGGTGGAGGGCCAGGATGCGGACCTCTCTGATGTCTGAGGCTCTTCTGGGTGTCTGGAATGGTAGATGCTAAGTATGTGTTGGGATTCGGTGTCACAGACAGAATTCCAAGACAGCTCCCGGCTTTGCCCTGGGCTACATAACCAGGACATCACTCGACTGTGTGGGACGACGAGGGTGCTATTATTAAGGGATCATCAGGTCTGTGAAGCTGTGCGATTTTCAGAGACGTCACTACTGCCCCTTGCTTTTCCCTGCTGCAGGTGATTTTGTCTTCATGTTTTCTCTCTCCTTCCATTTAGAAGTTGAATACACACTTACACATTTTTAAAAATTGTATTTGTTCCTATTGTATTGAATTGGATTGCAAGTAGCAGACCTGGTGGCGGGTATGGCAGCAGGAACCGGATGTGTAAAGGTCACAGCTTGAGCTGCTCACAGGAAGCAGAGGGAACAAACTTTCAAAGCCTGTCCCAGTCACATACTTCTTCCAACTATGCTGTACCTTTGAAGCCCTCCTATAAAGTGCCGCCAGCCGGTGACAAAGTGCTCAAAATCACGCGCCTAAAGGGCACATTCTCATTCAAACCACCACAATGACATTTTGAACCTATCTTGGTTTTTAAAAAAGATTAAAAAAACTTATTTCTGTGTCTATGTGTGCATGTGGGTACCAGAAGAGAACAGTGCATCCCCTGGAGCTGGAGTTATCATGAGCCAACTTCTGTGGATGCTGTAAACCTCTGAGCCATTTCTCTAGAGCTGATATCTTGGGTTTTTAATTCAACAGTCTATCCCAAATATATCCACACCATATATATCTCCTAAGTATGTCCACACCTTGTTACTACATAGACATTCCATTGCTTTTTATAGTTGTATACTACTCCATCTATGGATCTACCACAGTTTAGTTCTCCAGCTCCCCTTTGATCTTCTTTGTGCTGCCTGCCACCTTTCACCATGGTAACCAGAGTCACGGTGATGGGTTTTACGCCTTTATTTAAGCACGTCTTTCTTAGTGTGCCCTTCCGATCTGTTCTTAGAGAAGGAGTTGTGGGGACAGCTACATGAAAATGTGACTTTGCTAAGTATCTTGAGCTTTTTCCCCCATTGGATCACCTGCATTTTTTTGTTCTCTTCTACAGTGTAGCGGGAGGTGGATATTCTACCGGGGCTTTCCCCATCAAAGTTTGGAAAACCCGACACATCTTGAAATTCAGCCACTTGATTACTGCACTCTGAGAAGTGTCCATAACACTTGACTCCACATACCTGTAAGATCTGAGAGACAGCATGCAACTTGTCGGGGAAATTAATGTGCTATTTAAAAGGGAAAGGACTTAAAGTGAATCCACAGAGACAACTCCAAGAAAGGGGTGTCTCTAGCTTCCGTCCCGCTGTTGAGTCCACATCCTCTCTTCCCTCATTCATGATTGATAGTTTCCCTCGGTGTCCGGGATCCATGAGTCCTTCTCTCTGCCAGGCTCAGGGTCCCCAACCTTTGGGTAACTTCTGTTTGCTGTTTGCCTCACATAACTTCTGAGGACCCAGGGCACAATGCAGAGCAGAAACGGGTTGGCTGAGCCCACGGCTCCACCCTTGCTGATCTGAGATTTCACCTCACTCCCTGTAAGCATCATTTCCTGTCAACATTTTCCACTTAAAACTGTCCTGCTCACAATCTCCCTCCCTCTGTGTGGCTTTTCAGAATCAGTTTTATGGTATCCGAACCCATATCCATTAGAGAATATTTGGAAAATAAATGAAAGTTTTAAAATTATAGGAAAAGTTATCTGAACACAAGCCCAGATGTGGCATCTAATGTCTTGGCTGGTTTACTTCTGGTGCTTTCTATGCTTTTAAACACCATAGGGACCACAGAGCACACGCATGCTTTCCCCAGCTTTTCTGTTTATTGCTCTTTCTGAGAACACATGGCTTTATTTATTATTGGTGTGGTTCTCTTTCATAATTTCTTAATTTATTTTCTACATATCCTATGATTTTCTTTCTTTCTTTTTATTTTTTTAACTGTCTTACTTGAATGCATAAATGTTTTATGTTTAATCATTTTATTTAAAATGAAATATCTGGGGTTGATTTTTTTCCTACCCTTATTATATACCCTTATTAAAGTTAGACTTTATGGACGTACACTAGGGAGTATCTGAACATCTCTACATATGCCCCAAACCCCCTAAACTTAACTTCTGATTTCAGCTATCTTCCCTTGGTGAACATTTGCTATACAGATTCCTGTCTTGGCTCGGTGTTATTTTTCACAACTGGAGCAGCTCCTACAGTTTGATTTGCCTTAGTTCATTCCATCAAATTCATGTTTCTAGCTAACGTATTGTCCTTGAAAACACTCCTGTAGTTAGCATCTTCCTGACATAGCTTTTGCATGTCGGGAGGAGGAGTACTTACTTGCTGGATAGAGGAGAATCCATGGGGTGGGGTTGGGGGGTCCCTTGGAAATTGGTGGCGTATGCGTGTCTCAAGTCTTCAGCTCAGTGACCCTCCTGTCCAGGTTTCGGGGTAGCTGTGCTTTTTCTTTGCAGTGTCTGTGTGTGTGTGTTTGTGCGGGTGCCTGTGCATGTATGTGCGTATCTGTGTAGAGGATCCAGGTCAATCTGATGTCTCTGCTGCCCAGTATTTCTCTCCCTTAATTTTTGGAGAAAGGGTTTCCCCCTGGCCTGGAGTCCTCTGAGTAGACTAGTCTGGCCAGCGAGCCCCAGGGGTCCACGGGTCTCCACCTCCCAGTACTGGGATTATAAGCCTGTGCCACCATACCTGGCTTTTGTATGTGAGTTCTGGGGGTCACGCTCAGATCCTCATGCTTGTGAGGTTAACACTTTATCCCGTGAGCCTTTTCTACAGCTCCACTGCTCACATTTCCTTTTCTTTGTGAGGGGAAACAAGATATGGCCTTCTTTAATAACTAGAATGAGTATATGTTCCATTTTACACAGCGTAGATAGTTACAGTCTTTATCTTACTACCTCCCACTTTTTAAATGCTATCAGTATATTGACACTCTGCCTTGAACTTGATACTGTGCAAGCCTTGTGCCCATCCTGGCTGCAAACACGTGCCCATCTTGACGGCTCCCTTTCTGCAAACATGTGCCCATCTTGACGGCTCCCTTTTTATCTTGCTGCTTATAAAGCAGATTTGTGTGCTTTCTCTCTTTATATAGCTTTTGCCATTGAGGCCACTTGGGAAATTATTCATCTTATGGTTGTAAGTGGATTTAACTAACGTTTTTTTTTTTTAGGATTTCTTGTAATTTTACTTTAGTTTAATGCTTACCATTTTAATCACAACTGAAACGATTTTTAGCTCAAGACAGAGAGCCGAGCTTAACTTTATGTATGCATGTTAGCTACTAAGTGCCATGTGGTAAGTAGCCGTGTGTTTCCTGTGGGCCTGAAACACCGCCGTGACCATGTGCTTAATGCATATTCACACAGAAGTGCCATTCAGAACCCAAAAGATTGAAGAGCCTACCGGAGTCAGGAGTCTAGCCAGTGACTGCTAGGGTTTCACAGACAGTGGTCACCGAGACTCAAGTTTATGTGTAACTGGTTGGTTGGCTGTCAGAGGCTTGTGGGGATCCCTGAGGGTCATACCACGCCTGAAGCAGGTCCCTCTGGGCATGGTCGGAGGCTGCTTAGTTGATCTGAGCCTGAGCTTCACATTGTTGCCTGTCAGCCTCTCTGCTTTCCCCAGGTTTAGAGTTTGAGGTTCCAGAGGAAAGAACCATGTTCTCTTCCCCTTCTCTCCGCTGACCCAAGCACAACACGCACTTTCTTTTCAAGTGAGCTTTCCCAAAGAGCAGACTGTCTCAATCACTGTTCTATTGCTGTGAAGAGACCACATGGCCAAGGCAACTCTTAGGGAAGAAGGAGGCTTGCCTACAGTTTCAGAGGGTTAGTCTGTTACCATCACGGTGGGGAGCATGGTGGCATAGGCAGATATGGCATTGGTGCAGTAGCTGAGGGCTTTTGAAACCTCACAGGCTACTCCCAGTGATACACTTTTTCCAACAGGTCACACCTCCTAATTCTTCTAATCCTTTCAAATAGTTCCATTCCCTGGTGACTAAGCATTTAAATCTATGAGCCTATGGAGGCCATTCTTATTCAAACACCACAGAGACTCTGAGACAAAGATCCAACACAAATGGTTATTCCAGAAAGTGCTGCCAGTGAGTGTCGTGTGAAATGGAAAGAAAATTAACAGAAGGGTTGGCAGTGACTTCTGGGGACAGCTGGGCCCATTCCCTCTGGGGATGACGGCCTGCTTTGGAATGTACCTTAGAATTAGCAAGGCAGAGGGAACTGTGCTATATATATCCTCCAGCTTCTACCAGTTCCTGGGAGGGCTGTTCCAGAGCCCTCAACTCCCTGATCCTCTGGTCCCATTGTCCTTTGTAGACAAAGCCTTAAGACAGAGCCACAGGCTCTTCGAGTAGGCGGCAGTGGCAGAGGGGTTAGGGAAGCAGACACCAGTTGTCTCTGCCAAGTTACAAGTCTGGGTGCTTGTTATCTGCTAGATGCTTTCAAGCTGGGCCACTCCATACTGGTGGTGCTGTGGTCCTCCCCAGATCAACCCAGAATGTTCCATCCTGAATGCCCGGCTAGTCCAGTTCTGTTGCTGGAGAAAGAAAGCATACCGACCACAGTTTCTTCCCTAGGAATCCTGCCATCACCCAGCCTCTACCTTCTTTTGTCAACTGGGCACAGCTCAGGGCTGCACACAGACACCTGGTGCCCTGTGTGTATCCGCCGCTGTCGTTCCTAGATCAGCCGGTTTGAGAGTTAGTTAGCTCAGAACCCAGGGCAGGAACGTGGGCTAGCCTAAATCGGTGCAGCCAGCACCAACCAGGCAGCCGTCAGGCAGGCGGTTTACCATGATGACTCATCCATGAATCACCCAAATGTTTATTTTCATTTTTTCAGAGTTTTAAACGCTCACAAATGCTTCCTTCCCTCCAGCAAACAATTGCCACTTTTGTTCTCAGACGCTAGCTGAGCTCATCACTTTCATCTCTTACCACGCATGTCGTGATGGAGTGTGTGCCTTCGTGTAGGCTTCGGAGGAGATGGAGTCCCAGGGCAAAAGTCTTAATCCTGTCCATTTCTTCTCTTGCTCTGTAGCAAACCCCAGATGACATGAGGGGTGGCCGGGCCCCAAGAGCACCCTGTAGGGAAGGTCTCTAGTCAGTGCTGCTAAAGAGGGAATTTATCCTCGGTGCTCACTGGCTTCTCTTCAAGTATTTAGGTGGGGCATTTGCATCTCATATTTTAGTGACAGGGCGGGTGATAAATGAGATCATAAGCTGAGTTCTGTTGTCATCGCTTTGCAAGAGTTGAATGGGATTAATCGTGAAGACTCTGCCTGGGACTTCCCCTCCAGGTCAGGAGTTGAACAGGATGGCCGTGAGTCTCCTGGTACATTCTCTGGACTAGAGAGGTCTCGCCCTTGCCTTTTCATTTTCTCTTCTTTGCAGGTCGGTGAGGGCTGAGGCTGTGAATAAGGACAATTCATTTCTACCCGTGAGTTTGAGGCCTACGTGCAGCCTCGAGGGGAGATCCCAGGTACCACGTTCTCTACAGCTCTGGGCTTTTGGTCACCCCACAGCTGCCCTGGGTAGACCTCCACATGCACCAGGTTGAGCAGCGCTGGGATCACAGGACAGGCATCATGGGGAAAGGGACTCTAACTTCCCGGAGCCTATTGGTAAGTTTCTTGGACTCCTCTCCACGGGGGAACAAGCCGTTCCTTCTAGACAACGACACACATGACACATATGAAGGACTGGAGTTGTCCCTGCCCCTGCCTGACACTGGCTAAGGGAAGTTGGTGGTGGTGAAAACGAAGGAGAGACAGCAGAGGGAGCTGCTGCGGGGCTAGAAAGGCGGTGATAAACTGAATGACCTTAGAAGCCGTACCCGCCTCAAGAGGTGGAGCTTGAGGGGTGCCGTAGGCCCAGAGAGGCAGGGTTCTATGGAAAAACTCAGCCTGGCTCAGCATCCTTCTGACTAGAGAGCCAGAAGTGTCAACAGTTCAGGGGCTGGATGTTCGATTCAAGGGGCGAGTAGACAATTGTGTTTGATATTAACACCCATAGACAGTGCTCTGGCGTTTCATCAAGCAAGGAATGGTTTTAGGTGCAAACTGCTGGTGACAGTGACTGCAGTGTCCTCACTGAGAGACACTGGGGAGGGGAGGAGAGACGAAAGAGAAAGGGAGGAACAGGGAGATGCCATGCCATGCCCCCTTTCTGGCTTGTCCATTACATAATTGACAGTCAAAGATGGTCTCTAGGGTCCTCCTATCTCCTGACTTTCCTTATTGGTACCTGAGGCCAGCAGCATCTCATCTGTCAGCAACCTGGGCTTCAGGCCATGCCTGGGTCCCTAAGCAAGGCCACTGCTGCGGCCTCCAAATGGGACTGCCTCCCCAGAAGTGAGGTGGGCTGGCCAGGTGCCTTCCCTCCCAGAGAGCCAAGACTCTTTCCAGTGTTGTCAGCTCATTTGTTATCCATTACACAAAAAAAGTAGAAGTTTTATTAACTCATAGAAACTGGAGGAGAATGTGCGCTGCCTTCCAATATTGGGGACAGATATTTAGCGTCAAAGCATGCATCAGAATGTCCTGTGGTTTTTGACTGATTGGAAGTCAGGTACTGCTAGCTGCCCTTGCCCTCCATCAGCAGTGTTCCTTGCTCTACCTCTATTCCTGTGCCCTTTGCTCAGTGCATGCTCTGATGGCTGCTGGACCTGCGATCACATAGCCTGGGATCAAATGGGCACAGTGAGCCGGCCATGCGGGAATCCTGCCTGGACACGGGCCTGGAGTGTGGATACTTTTTGTGTTCTGCCCTCTGCCTTGCCAGTCCCATTCTCTCTGCTGTGACTCCAGCTATAGCCTGTTGAAGTCTCTCTCATTCCTTCCAGACTTCAGCCAGAGGAGTGGAGTATGGGGGACGACACAGAGCTCACATCCAAACATGATGCAGCCCTTTTTGGCTTCGTGAGCTTGTTCAAGCTACCTCCCCTCGTGGGAGAAGCATCTAAGCTTTGGGCCCAGGCGTTGTTCCTTTATCTGTGAAATGCATGTTGTCCAGAGTGATGTATGTCGAAGTATCTCATGGGACTCCATGAGGGATGGATTAGATAATGCAGGCAAATGTTCCCTGGCAGATAGGTAAGTGGGGGTCATGACAGTGACGTGGCAGCAAGAAAGGCACTAACCATGAACGGGCTCGGTAGAGGGACTGGCAGGGCACAGCTACTTGCTGGAGGCTGGGTGTAACCTGTCCCTCCAGGGCTCACGTGTTGGAAGTGTGTTTCTCAGCAAAGCATGTTAGGAGATAATGGGTTACAGAGGTGGCTGAGGCACCTGCCTGGGAAGGGCTTGATGGGGGTACTTCTGGGATCCTGCTTAACCCTCACGAGAGGTTGTTACAGAGGAGCAGGCCTGGCCCTCCTCACTCTGGCTTCCCGTCACCCCCTTAACCTTACCGTTGCATGCACCACAGTGGCGTCATTCATTGCGGGGCTCTTTCCAGAGCTGGGCAGGGACCAACACTGTGCCCTTCATCCTCCAGAACTGTGCTCCGTGTGAACCCGTCTTCTTCATAGAGGATCTGCTTAAGGGACTGCATTATAGTACCAAATGGGTAATACATTAGTCAACGCCGTTTGACAAAGCAAGCTGGAAGGTGACAAAAATCAAATGATTAATAGGACACTTCCTGTTGTACAAGTCACTCGTAGATCCAAGATTCAGTGCTTTCTCGGGGGTGGTGAGGTCCCCTGGGGCAGGTGAAAGCAGGGGTGCAGGGTTGCTTTTACCCACAAAGAGCTCAAGGCTGCATCATAGCAGCAGAAGTCCAGCCCTCCTCTTACTGCCTGCTGGCACCCTCCGACTTGCTGTGGCCCCCTGCAGGTGCTTACTCCTCTGTGTCTGCTCATCCCCGGGGTCTCCTCTCAGCTCAGCTCCCTAGGCCTTGGTGAGGAATGGTGCCTCTTTACCTTCAAAAGCACCGAGGCGTCTGTGCCTGCCATCACCATTTCCCATGAGGCCGTTCTGACACCTCTGACGCTTCTCTGGTTACTTCTCTTGCAGAGCGTGGTGTCCTTGGGCAAGAGAAGAGTCTAGAATGAAAGCATTTGGTGGTGTTGAAATGGAGGAGGATCTAAGTTTAACCACAGGAAGACATGTGGATGAGAGCTTCAGGAGGCTCACGGTCCATTTTCATGTCTTCAGAAGTGTGAATTTGAAGACACAGGTTGAACCCTTCTGACTCACGCCTCTGCTAAGAAATGACCCGCTAGAGTGAGGCTGATGGGATTTTCTGAAGTTTAGAGAACTTTCAGGAGTCATAGTCAGGAAAAACCTGAATGGAGTCAATGTGACCGGTGCCAGGAGGCCTGGGATGTGGAAGCTCCTGGGATGTGGTCTCCTGCAAATACCGCCCTGGGGGAGTGGAGAGGACCAGTGTCGAGAAGCCGGGAGGTTTCAGAAGTCAGCTGAGTCAGGGAGGAGGGCTTCAGTGGCCAGATGTCCAGATGTAAGGCTCGGGTCATGGTTCAGGGGAGGCAGTGTGGCCCTGTGCAGCAGAGGCCACTGTGATGCTGGGACAACTGCCCAGCAGAGGCCACCGCTAAACAGGGCTCTGCTCTATAGCCTCAGACTCCAAGAAAAAGTTAAATGAGAGACACAAGAATAACAAGCAACAGAGGTGGGAAGGGCAGGCAAGAGGCAGCGGAGGTGAAAGGGGCCTGGGCTGGAGGAGTGTATGCCATTGAGGTGGGAGTGTATGCTAAACCTTAGACTCAGTAAAGGGCAAAATGGATCCTTCTGGAAGTTCCCACAGAGAGTGGAGGGCGAGCCTGAGAGACCTCCAGAATGCACAGGAGGAGGCAGTAAGAAAGAGATTATATGAATAACAGGAAGGGGGTTCTGGGCCCAGGGGGAAAATAACCTTTGTCTAGTGTTTGAATGACTGATTCTACAAAGCAGCCCATGCTCCTGGAAGAGGGGCTCACTTACATACACTAAGTATGCTCTGTGGGTGACCTGTGAGCTAACTATCCAAGAGTCCACTTGGGGGGGGGGATAAGGTGATGTTATGTTCTCTTAGAACAGGGGTTCTCAACCTTCCTAATGCTGCGACCCTTTCATACAGTTCCTCACGTGGTGGTGACCCCCAACTGTAAAATTATTTGATTGCTAATTCATAACTGTAACATTGCTACTGTTATGACTTGTAATATGAATATCTGATATACAGGATATCTGAGAATCGACTCCTTTGAAAGGGTCATTTAACCCTCAAGAGGGGTCGTGACCCACAGGTTGAGAAACACTGTCTCAGCCGCGTGACCAAGGCTGGAGAGATAAAATGCTCAACAGTTGAGAGTATGCGATCCCGAGGGGACCAGGGTTCAGTTCCCAGCACTCACCACATGGCGGCTCTCAACCACTTGTTGCAGGGATCCAACACTCTCTTCTGGCCTCCACGGCTAACCACCTTCCCCACGACACATGCGCATACACGTAATTAAACATAGACATACATCTTAACAAAGAAAAAAGAATAACCAATTCTGGATCATAGCCATTGGGAATGACCCAGGTGCCAGGTGTCAGGACACACTAAGCCGACAGCAACGGAGAAAGAGAGGCAGTGCTCCACAGACCAGCAAGAAGACCATTCAGAAGTGACTCAAGACAGTCCGCGTTCATTACATGAAAAGAGAAGATTAAATCCGTGCGGAAAAGATGGATTGTGCAATAAATGTCACTGGCATAAGTCGTTAAGGTTTTTTAGGGGAAAAAAATACCCCCAATCCTAAAGTTAGATTCTTACCTCATAGCAAAATAAACTCCAGATGGTTTAAAGAGATAAGTAGAACACAAGGAAAATGGTGAAAGAATTCAAGGGACACGTTGGCGGATATTTCTTACGCTCCTGGGGTGTAAAAGCATTGCCAACATAGCGATGTCAGAGAACGGAGTGGGAACATCGTATGGCCCTATACAAAAAGTGCCTGGGACAGAGAGAGAGCGCTGAGGCCGCCGCCCACAGCTTGCTCCCTTACTGCAGCCACACTAATCTCCTGTTAATGCACAGTCGCTGCCTTCTCCTCCTAGCAGCCACAATGGGTGCAGAGGATGCATACCGTGCCAGGGCGAAGTGTCCTGTGTCGGGACTCTGGGACATCTTGTCTTCCAGCTCCTTAGGTCAAGTCAAGAAAGGCAGCTGCTCTCACAGACAGGCCAGCAGTTCACAGCACGAGGAAACTCAGTCAGTCAGTCCCAGGGCCACTGGGTGGGGTTCCACGGACATCGCAGATTTAAACGCTATTGAGGTACATCAATGGATTGTTAGCTATGCAGACAGCAGTGTGCAGGGCCAGTCAGGGTAGGACTTCCTGGTGTCTTGGCCCACATTGTGGTCATGGGAATAGTCTTCTTAGATTGTTCTTGAGTTCCTCTATGCAGTGTGCACCTCACATTGTTACTGTGAAGATCTTGGGGGTGACCCAGAGCCTGGTGGGAGCCTGAAGTATCTATCTGAGCTGGAGTCCTTGTAAGGCTAACAGCTCATACTTGATTACACTGCCTCACTGTAGTGGCCAGGGCTGCCACTGGGTGCAGTTATAAGGTGTTGAACCAACTGTGTGAGTTGTGTAAGGTCACACAGTTCCTTGTCACATAAAGAGCAGACTCGGGTTCCTTTCCAGGCTTGAAGAACTCACTGAGCTCTGTGGTAGAGACAGGGAAGAAGAAAGGAGTGGAAGAGGTGGGAGGAAGAAGTATGGGCAAGCTGAGGCATGGGCTCCATATATCTGTAGATCCCAAGTGGAGTCCTGAATTCCACCGGGGTCACTTGACATCTTCTTCCCAGGCCAGGTGCCATTTGCTTCTGAGGTTGGCAGAGTGAGGACTTCATGTCTCCTTAGCTCCTGCCTGGGGTGACAGAGCAGAAAAGGATGCTGGGTATAGGATACCCCAAAGATACAAGAGGGGCAGCCATCTAGGCTCCTGCGTCTCTCACTAGCTGCTCCAGTCACCACCCTACAGACCAGAAAAACCCTGGCTTCCTGGTTCTTACATCTCACTGATACCCGTTCGGCAGTACAGACAGGCCATCCCGGAGTGAAGACTCAAGGCTTCCCATCTGCGGACCTACTAATCATTGGTCATCTTGTCCTCAACTTAGGCCTCTCTCCTGTGCATGGCCATGGCCTCCACTGGCTGTGACTTTAGTTCAATGGCATGGCTAGGTCCTTGAAAGCAGAGTCAGGAAGGGGCTCCCTATGCTCTTTAGGGAATTGACTAGGCCAGAGACAGGGAGGGGTATGCAGGGGAGGGTATTGAGACAAGTGAACAACAGGGCTGGTGCTCACAGCAGGGCTGGTGCTCAGCTTCACTGAGCTCTCCCTGGAAGGGACTCACAGACATACATGTTCTCATCTCTCTCTATCTCTGATTCAGGTCCCTTGAGTTAGGAGATGCTCCAGGCCAAAACAAAGGCAGGCAAGAGGGCAGGCCCTGTCTGTTGGCATGTTCCCCACATAGACCACTCAAACCTGCCCTTGTCTCCAAGCTCAGTAGGCTCAGACAGCCTATTCTATCAGACTGAGCCATTGACCCGGGGTGGCCACACCCGAAGTGTCAGAGTGTCTCCTCTCAGTCCCTCCCGTGGATCTTTCTGGCGTGGTCCTCAACTCTCTCCACCCATCCTCCTTGGAGACCTGGAGGGCCAGCAGGCTAAGAGTGCAGCGACCGATTGTTTACCTACTGCGTGGGATCAGGGGGTCGGGGAGAGCACCCAGACGGCATGAGGGTGGCAAGACCTGAGGATTAGAGTTTAGATTCCTCTGTGAGGACTCATGGGTGGAGCCTGAGGCTGGGGACTCAGCACAGCTCCAAGAAGATCCTCAGGGGAGTCGGAGGTGGGTGGGCCTGGCAGGCTAAGGCTTGGACCAGGTGTCAGACTTCCATCACAGTAGGCAAACACTCAAGGTGGTTTTATGTCCCCCAATAGATGTTTATTTCCGCTAATAGTTTTCAGGGGTTCAGTCCGTGATCACTTAGTCCTGGGGTGCACAGCAGAGGAGGCAGAGGGAGTGCATGGTGCGAGCCTAGGCCCCATAATCTCAATTGAGTACACACTGCAGTGACCACAAACCTCCTTCTAGGACATGACTCTTAAAGGATCCACTGCTCCCAGCATCCCTAGCCTGGTCAGGGGCCATTCCTCACCCAAACTACAGACATCACAGTGGAGCAGGCTCGGACAGGACCTACTCTAGGGCCTGTGAAGGAGGTACTAGTTCCTTCCGGGAGTTCTGACGGGGTTTGTCTCAGAGAACAGGCATGATATCCACTTCCAGTCACTGGGATTTTGGCATGGAGACATGGGCTTGAGGGTCCCAAAAGGGGAGGGAGAGATGGGAATGGGGAACAGAGGCGAGAAGAAGCAAAGAGACGTGGCATAGGAACAGAGATGGAGGTGGCAGAGAACAAACATGGTCCCTGTGTCTTGCTGCTCTCTCTGATGGGCTCCTGGGTTCCACCTGGTAATTCTTTGCAGTGAAGCCAATTGTGTGTCCTCCTCAGGCTGGGAGAACAAGGGGGCCAGAGTCCTTCTGCATTTGTCGTGGTATTGGCAGTGTGTGTGTGTGTGTGGGGGGGGGTGTCTTCTAAAGGTCCTTTCCTTTCTAGAGAGGATGAGCTCACTGGGTTTTAGTCTGTGGCCCAGGTGTTCTTTAGCCTGCTCTGACCACAGCCTCCGACTCCCACTTTTCCTTCCCAGGTTAGCCCGTCCCTGCCCTGGGTACCGGTGCCTGCATCGAAGGTGGTGTGGCTGCTGCTGAGGTTCACAGCCCAGCTCGCCTCCTCTACTGAGAATTCGTTACTGGGACACTTCCATCGTTCAACTGGGTTGCCTCCTCTAACTTATTCGTGGTTCCTCATGACTCCAGCCAGCTGATGATCAGTCTTCTTTGTTTTTTTAACCCTGAGTGTCATCTTGCCCCTGGGGTAGGGGAGAAGTCTCAGGTGCTGGTAGCTGAGCCTCCGCCCCTGCTGTCATTTCTATCCTGATGTGCCTTTCCGACACTGATCTCCCACTGACCAAATTGCCGGTTTTCCTGATCTTTGGCTCATGTGATCTTGGCTCTGTAAGCTGTCTAAGTTTAGGACTCACAGCCCCAAGCTCTGCCTTCGCTTGCTCATACTGTGTGCTTCTCCTGTGCATCTATCTTAAACTCCAGAGTGGGGCCCACAGCAGTCACCGAATCTCACTGGCTTGCTCCCGGGGGTGTTGGGCTCAGTGTGGTAAAAGGGAACAGAGGCTTGAAGCTGGATTTTAGAAGCTGACCTTGCCTGGGTTGGTGTTTTAAGGCCTCTGATCAAACGTGTCTATGATCAGGCCATCCTTACATGGAAGAAGTGCTTAGAGTTGCATGCTGGCCCTGGCTCCACAGCAGACTTCTGGAGAAGAGAGATAGTTCTGTTTTTTGAGCACTTACTATGCTTTCTCTACAGTCCACTGGATCCTGACGACAACGTATCGTACACATCTTGGCTCCATGTTGCAAGAAGTCTGTTTGAAGGCAACACAACCCATTAGCTGCCTTCCATGGCCCACAGCGCTCAGTGCGGCCAGCTGGCAAGGGACACTGCATGTCAGCAGAAACGCTTGCTGTACGCCTTGGCTCTTTGAAAACCAGATTCCTGTTAAGCTGACTTATGTGTAGGCTGTGATGGAGCAGGCCGGTGACATCATGCGTCCTTTGATGGTTGCCCCCCCTCTCCCCCAGGACGCAAACGTTCCTGGGAGGTATGTAATGGTTGGGTCTCTTTTGCTGTGCAGCCTGAACATTTGAGACTCAGTGGACTGGCCTCAGGTATTCAGCGGGCTGAAAAAAATACAACAAAGAAAGATCCAACCCCCCTCCCCCCAGATGTACAGTCTCAAACGTTAAGCATTTCAAAGCTGCAAAGTAAAAATTGCCCAGGCCTCATAAATAGACGGTATTTGAAAGAAAGCTAAGACAAGAATCCAGGCTCCGTTCCTCTGTGATCAGAAGAGAGCCATATGTCCACGCAGGCTGCTCCGACTATGCTCTAGAAATGAAGGCTCTCAAGCCTTTGCCCGTTTTCCAGACACCGGGAGGCTGAGGCTGTAGTCCTGGGTGTAGCCCAAAGCCAACTAGGAGGTGAAACCATTCCAAGGTAGCAGGGCTGTTTCCCAGCCGGCCTGGACCCCTTTCTTAGCATGAACAAGATCTCGTGGCCCGTGCTCAAGTTTGGTGGAACAAATGAACGTGCTTGGGCGTTCCCCACTGCCCGTGAACTTGACTCTCTGTGAAGACAGAACTCTACTGGGGTCACTTACTCTCTGCCCCGGGCTGTGCAAAGGTTGAGGGGAGGCGATTGTTCAGAGCTCAGGTCCTCATTTCTTCCCAAGGCCAGCACCCAGGAGTGCAGAGCCTGGGGCTTCTCCTTGTCCTTATTCCTACCTAAGGATGTCTTTCCAGTCCAAGCTTAAACTGTCCCCTAAACTAATATCAAGGTTCCTTTCATGTAGATCATGATCAGGCTACTCGCAGCTCCATTGAGACCACCTTAATAACCACTATGCGAATGGTCCCTAGACCTGGAGCGCTCGTCTGAGACTTGAGCTAAATGAACTATTCTGCTGTATGCATTTCTACTTAATTGATTTTTAATTTGTGGTCTCATTAGAAATTGCAGAAAGAGCCCAGCCAGGTCCAGCGGAGCTGTCTTGGCATCCCTGATGTCTCGTGTAGCTTTGAAATATGACTCAATCTAGAAGTATTCACTGCAACTGTGAATGGAGTTGGTGGCCAGTCAGATGCCTCACATGGGGTTCCCCCCGGTGAAATCCTTCCCCAAGATCTTGGCCTAACACTGACATTGACATCAGATTTCCAGGATGTGCTCTGGAGTCTCGGTGGACTCGCTAGGCAGCTGCAGAGAGGGCTTACCCAGGGCAGTGACACTCATGAGTGCTGCTACCCACAGACTAGTCCCTGCATGCTCTCCATTGTCCCCCATGAAAAGCCATGCTGCCTGTGTGGGTATGATGCATTTTTTCTTCCCTCAGATCTAGGTATTGCATGGGCTGGGTTCCCCACTCAGTCCTGGAACCTAGCGAGCCTGCATTTGGGAACCTGTGGTTGGTGAAAGGACCTGAGACTGCTCAACGTCATGGGGGTGTGTAGTAAGGAGGAGTGGGTCCATTGTTTCATCCCACCCCACTAGCTTATACCCAAAATAATTACACAAAAATTGTATTCATTTAAACACTGCCTGGCACGTTAGCTCTAGCCTCTTATTGGCTAACTCTCACATCTTGATTCAACACATTTCTGATAATCTGTAAGTCACCACAAGGTCGTGGCCAACCTTACTGGGAAAGATTCAGCATGTCTGATTGGCGGCTCCATGGCAGCTCTCTCTGCTTTCTTCCTCCCAGCATTCTGTTCTGTCTACTCCGCCCACCTAAGGGCTGCCCTATCAAAAGGCCAAGGCAGCTTCTTTATTCAACCAATGAAATCAACACAAATACAGAAGGACCACCTATACCAGGGGTGGGGTGTGTAAAACTGATAGACACAAGGAAGGTGCTTCCCCTGTCTTGTTTACAGTCCTAGTTAGTGACAGGTGCCACACTGAAGACCCTGGGGCCTGGCTAGAGGATAAAGAATCCAGTGGATAGATGCAGACAGGAAAGGCTCCAGAATATTGCATCCTCGCTGTGTACCTAGGACTCCCAGGAAGTCCCCCCCCCAACCCTCACACAGTTTCCTCTATGCCACCTGGTTGCCTCACTCCAGCTTCCTGGCTCTGAGACAGGGCAGTTCGCCTCTGGTCCCTGGAGGCTTCCTCCAGCCTTGCCCTCATGGGTGTGGTCTCTCAGCTAGTCTTTAAAGTGTGGCTCTGTGTGTGCCAACTGGGCACTGAGGTGAGGCTTAGGGGCATCACCTTATCCAGGCAAGCCTTGATCTCTCTGGATGTCTTCAACCCCAATGCTCTATTATTATCAGCATCAGTATTTGGTGGGCCTCTACCTCTCCTGAAGGCCCTCCAAGTTCTTAGCAAGCAGGAAGAGGAACTTGGGCTAGCACAGAGTCTGCAGCCTGAGGGTGAACCCCTGCCTACATCAGCTCACGTGGGCATCAAGGGGGTGGCCCTTCTGCTCCCAGGCTCCATGGACATCCAGAAAGGGCCTGTCCCTAAGGTCTTATCTGGGTTCACTCTTTCCATTGCTACTTCAGAGATTTCTGGCTTTGCTTCGAGAAGGTGACTGAATGACACTGTCCAATTTTCTCTTCTAGAGGTTCTTCCTTGCTTGTAGGACACATGGAAGCTCATCTGGGGAGCAGGGCAAAGGGTGAGAACAGGTCTGAGAGAGATCAGAATGGGCTGGTCAGGACAGTGGGCTATGTGCCGCTATGTGCTCTGGCCAGGCTCCTTCTACAGAGACCTGCACTCTGAGGCTGCCACTTGCGTCCTGTGGCCCATTCCATCTCTCCTCCAGCCTCACCCATGACCCTCTCTTCAGTGCTGTTCCCTGTTCCCTGTAACTTCAAATATGGCTTCTGGTGCTTTTCAGTAGATGTGTCTTGGATGGAAAAAAAAAATTGCAAGCTCTCCTGAGTTTATGGTGGGTTCTGCCCTCACAAACCCATGGCCCAGGTTCTCTTCCCAGCAGCCCCTGTGGTGGCTTACAATCATTTGTTACTCTACTCCAAGGGGATCCAGTGCCCTCTTCTGACCTCTGTGGGCCTTGGGCACACATGTAGTGCACTTACATACATGTTGACACTTACATACATGTTGACAGAACACTCACAGACACAAAGAACAAAACCTCAAAACCAAAAGCAAATCTGTAGTAATAAGGGCGGCGGGGCTGCGTCCCCAGCACCCCGGCTGCCCACATGGCTAGCTTATGCCCCGAAATAACAACACACAAACTGTATTCATTTAAACACTGCTTGGCCCTTTAGCTCTAGCCCTTACTGGCTAATTCTGATATCCCGATCAACCCATCTCTAATAATCTGTGAGAACTGGTCTTACCAGGAAGATTCTAGCCTAGTCCATCCTGGGTCGGAGCTTCATGGTGTGTGTCTGCCCGGGAGCAGGGCATGGCGTTTCTCTGAGGCGTCTGCTCCCGAGAGGAGAGCTGTGGAGTCTGAGCTCACTTCCTCTTCCTCCCAGCGTTCTGTTCTGTTTACTCATCCCACCTATCTTCTAACCAATAAAATGGGCCAAGGCAGTTCCTTTATTAGCCAATGACCTTCCTCCATCACAAATCCTTTTGTTTCAATGGTTGTATAAACACTGATTTTGTGGGTCTGTATTTTCAGCCTTTATATGATTAGGTGAGCTAGTTTGCTCCTCTCTCTCCCTCCTTCCTTCCCTCGCTCCCTTCCTCCCTCTCTCCTTGCTCTGTTCAGACAATTAAAGTTTTAGTTTATGAGTTTCACTGTTGTTTTGTTTTTCTAAGTAATTTTGGCTTTTATCTTTACAACTTCCTTTTTGGTGTTTTCTTTTCGATTACTGTGTTTCCCTCAGCTTGCTTGATAAGATATTTAATCTTTTATTGTCTCACTTTCATCGATTTATGCTTTGACCTGTGACCTTTTCTCTGGTTGTGCTTCTACTTTAGCCTGTTGCTGTCACTGTGTCTTTTCCAGTCCCATTGTGTTTTAGACAGTCCCTAACTGAGGTTTGATTTTTGCCTTTTGCCCCTGGAGTTTTTATCTGACTCTAATTACCCAGTAGAAGGGTTTTTTTTTTCCCCTTTATTAAGTTTGCATTTTGTTTCATTATGGTCAGAAAAGTGTTGTTTGAGTTCATTCTGCATTCTGAGATGAAACATGAAATTCAGTCACTGGTGAGCAGAGTCTGTGGGCACCACTGTCTCTGTTCTGCGTGCACCAGACACGGCAGCTTGTTTAGGTTTTCTGTAGCCTCATTGGCTTCTTGTTCGTTCAACCACAAGCAGGCAGATGTGGCATGAAGATGCTCTGTTTGTTGGTGTTCTCCATTTTCCCCTCCTCATCTCTCCTGAAGCTGCTTTTGTGAGCGTGTCCTCTCGTGGAGCAGAACCATGCACGTGGTACAGTAGCTGCTAATGTCAGACATGGTTGTTTTTTTTAAAAATATTTATTTATTTATTATGGATACAATATTCTGTTTGTATATATGCCTGCTATAAGAGGACACCAGACCTCATTACAGATGGTTGTGAGCCACCATGTGGTTGCTGGGAATGGAACTCGGGTCCTTTGGAAGAGCACGCAATGCTCTTAACCACTGAGCCATCTCTCCAGCCCCACATGGTTGGTTTTGCTCAATACTTTTCTTTCCTTCCTTTTTGCTTGAATTCCACCTGACTGTATATCAATAAGGCAATAATAACTCCTAGTTAGTGTCAGTTGTCAACCTGATGCACCTGGGAAGAGGACCCTCCACTGGGAAATCCCCTCCATTAGGAACGCATGTGGGCAAGACTATGGGGGCATTTTCTTGGTTAATGATTGTTGTGGCAGGACCCATCTCACTGTGGGTGGTGCCATCCCTGTGCTGGTGGTCCTTGGTTGTATAAGAAAGCAGGCTGAGCAAGCCATGAGGAGCAAGCCCGTAAGCAACACCCCTCCATGGCCTCTGCTGTGACACAGGCCTTGGCTTTTCTTTGTCACAGTTAGTGTGTATTTACTTGATTTAATTTTTTTTTACCTGGTTTATTTGTCCCTTTTATGTTTGTGGGGTGGTTTATTTGGTGTTTATGGGGTTTGTATATGAAATACAATATGGAAATTGTATTTTCATATAACTTTATAGATACTTTTACATATCTTATTTACTTAACATTTTAATTTACATATTGTCTTCCTATGTCCCCACAGCCTATCTCTTATTTAATATTCAATTATTTGCTTTATTTTAATGACATTTTTTACTTCCAACTATGACAATGCATTTTTACCTACATACCAATCCATGGACTTAGTCTCTCTCTCTCTCTCTCTCTCTCTCTCTCTCTCTCTCTCTTCTTGAAACACGATCTCACCATGTGGCTGAGGCTGGTCTTGAACTCACAGAGGCCTCTGCCTCTACCTCCTGAGTGCTACAGTAACAAGCTGTATCTCCATGCCCAGCTCCCATTCTCTTTATCCTCCCCTACTAGTTTCTTTTCTTGTTGCTGTAATCACACACGGGACAGAAGCAACATAAGGATGGAAGCATTTGCTTCAGCTCATAGTTCAAGCACATGCTTTGTAAGAGCGGGTAAGGCGTGGCAGCGGTAGTGGGAAGCATGGTCACATTGGACCCGTAGTCAGGAAACAGAGAAAGATGAACGCTGCTGCTCAGCCCACTTTCTCTTTTTTAGTTCAGTAACCTGGCCCACAGAATGGTAATGCCCACATTCAGGTGGTCCTTCCCACCTCACTAAACCTTTCTGGAAACACCTCATAAGCACACTCAGAAGTTATGCAGATTCAAATCTAGCTGACAACAGAGATTAATTCATTAATCCTAGTTAATTCCAGTTTTCTACTTTGTCAGAGGATATAGCCTTTGTGTGCCATTTTCTGCTCTTATTCCCAGTGCTTTGTATTGTTGCTGTCTTGAATATACAGGACATCTGTGTATCCTATGTATAAAGGGCCTCTGTGTATCTTATGTATACAGGACATCTGTGATTCATATCTATCTATCTATCTATCTATCTATCCATCCATCCATCTACCTACCTACCTATCTACATATATATGACATCTGTGCATTTTACATATAGGACAGGGGTACTCTTGGAAGCCAAGATGTTTTTCATCATTTACACACTGAACATCTTGAAAAACTATGTATACTCGTCTGTGCTTTTGAGTTCACGAAAATCCGTGCAAAATCCTGCACTCCCAATGTTCCATACCCTGCCTCCCTTCTCCACCAGGAACTGTTGCCTCACAGCCTTTCTGTGTCCTCTCCCTAACCCTTCTTTTGCTTCACTGAATTCCTGTATAGATATTCTACCCTTTCCCGTGCTTCTGTTTCCCCTTCAGTTGTGTCTAATCCGTCCACACACCCATATGTTCAATCTTCTCAACGTGTCTCTAACACCCATGTAAAAGGCCTCCACCTTCTTTGGTAAGATTTCTTACTCCGTCTTTTATTCAGCTAAACACATTGGTGATGATTATTTTAAATCTTAATTATTTTAAAGTTTGTGTCTATTGTAGTCTGAGGATGCTTCAGATCTACTTCTTTTATCTGTTGTTTCCCTTGAATCTATTTTCTTTTTTTAAATTAGTTAATTTATTTATTAAAGATTTCTGTCTCTTCCCCGCCACTGCCTCCCATTTCCCTCCCCCTCCCCCAATCAAGTCCCCCTCCCTCGTCAGCCCAAAGAGCAATCAGGGTTCCCTGCCCTGTGGGAAGTCCAAGGACCACCCACCTCCATCCAGGTCTAGTAAGGTGAGCATTCAAACTGCCTAGGCTCCCACAAAGCCAGTACGTGCAGTAGGATCAAAAACCCATTGCCGTTGTTCTTGAGTTCTCAGTAGTCCTCATTGTCCGCTATGTTCAGCGAGTCCGGTTTTATCCCAGGCTTTTTCAGACCCAGGCCAGCTGGCCTTGGTGAGTTCCCGATAGAACATCCCCATTGTCTCAGTGTGTGGGTGCACCCCTCGCGGTCCTGAGTTCCTTGTTCGTGTTCTCTCTCCTTCTGTTCCTGATTTGGACCTTGAGATTTCTGTCTGGTGCTCCAATGGGGTCTCTGTATCTGTCTCCTTTCATTGCCTGATGAAGGTTAATATTCAGGAGGATGCCTTTATGTTTTTCTTTGGGTTCTTCTTCTTATTTAGCGTCTCTAGGATCACTAATTATGGGCTCAATGTCCTTTACTTATGGCTAGAAACCAAATATGAGTGAGTACACCCCATGTTCCTCTTTTTGGGTCTGGCTTACCTCACTCAGGATAGTGTTTTCTAATTCCATCCATTTGCATGCAAAATTCAAGAAGTCCTTGAATCTATTTTCTTAATCTCTCAGACTCTCTCTTTGTCTCTGTCTCTGTTATGTGTGTCCATCTGTCTGTCAGTCTGTCTCCCCCATATACATACATTGTCCTACTTGCTAAGCAGGAATTCCTCTATTCCTGGTCAAGTCTTCAGCTTGATTATTTCTACTCTTTTTTTTTTTTTTTGTAAACCTGGGGCTTTCTTGCTCCTATTTATTGCCATATGGGGTGTATAAAAACCTGGAAAGAGAACCAAAGTTTCAGATTCTCCAGGAACTCCCTCCATGGTGGACTCTGTGTGCCCTCTTGGTCCTGGAATCCGTAGCTCTGCTCAGATCTTACCTGTTTCTTCTGGAATGGACACAGGACCCTGGAGACAGCCCAAACTGTCTGCTCTTTCCCCTTTCCTGGATCTGTGCCTTGTAACGTTCCTCTGCCGCCTTAGCCGCTTGATGTCTTCTCTCGGGCTTTTCTTTTGTCTGGGTTTTCTGCTTTCTCTTGGCTGAAGTGTTGGTGGGAATTACCTACTCTGCCGTTTCCAGAAGTGGAACTTCTGAGTAATTTCATACTATTTAGCATTTCCCGTTTTTTCCCCAATATTGTGCATCTATTTATCTTATGAGTGTGGGGGAGCTAAGGTACTGACAAAGAGCAGACAGACGTGACGTTGGCACCAGGGACTTTCCTGCAGCCTCTCTAGCCTCTGTGTTCTGCACTGTATCAAAGAGCCGAAGTTGTGGCCGCTGGGGAGCCTTTTGTTCTCTAATGCAGGACTGCACATCGGGGTTGTGAAGATAGCACGCCCAGGCAGGACTGCCCACCGGGGTTGTGAAGATAACACGCCAAGGCAGCGACAAACACCAATGAGTATGTGATATGGGTCTGCCAGGCCCAAGCTGGCTCTGATGCCAGGAACTTGGCTGCTTCCTGGAACTCAGTTCACAGTCTGCACACTGGAAAGAGGCACTGTGGACGCGCGAGTGACCTGAATTGTTTTTTTTTTCTTTAATAAGCACATTGGGTGTGTGTCGTCTTCCTATATCTAGAGCCTTCACCTCCTCTTTATTTAACTTTTAACTTGTTTTTTTTTTCTCTCTATAGCTTTTGGATCAGTTGGAAAGCCCATATAAGTTTACAACATGAATAGCGCATAACACGGTGATATTCTGTGACTCGAAGCCAAGTGAAACATATGGCCATTTGAACATTATTTTGTTGAAAACCTTTTTGGAATGCTTCTTTTATTCACTTTGGGGCAGATCTAATTATAGATGGATTTTTTTAGCTTGCATGTTGAACACATGATTTGGTAAGTCTGAACAAACCAGAGGGGCCAAATCTCCCCTGAGGGAACAGGCAAATCCACGGGTTATGTTTTTTTCCCCCAAATATTAACTCAATTAACAATATCACTCAATTAACATTAGTCCTTCTCTCGGGCTCCCACACACCCCGCGTACAGTGCACTTCCATCACGATAGAGTTTCACCCATGTAGTTAATGGTTCAGAATTCATCTGGCAACCTCAGCATTCACACTTAGCATTTAGACTTCAGAAGAGACCGTTTGCCTACAGCCCGCCAAATAAGCCTTGCTAACCTGCCCTGCACTCCACCTCTGCCCTCTGACCGATCCTCAGTGACCTCGGCCTCCAGCCATGCATTGGCCCTTTTTGGGAACACACTCAGTGCACTCTGCAGGGCTGAGTTCCCTGGGGACTATACAGATGGGGCAGTGGATGGTTCCTGAATTCTTGCGGGAGGCACAGGGCTCTGTGGTGCTTTGCGGTTTGCACAAATGATGGGGAGGCGGTGAGCTTAGGAAGACAGATGGCAGGTCTCTGGCTGCCCCAAGCTTCATCTCATCCGTGTGCATACCATGAAACCACCTTGGGTGGTAAACAGGATGAAGCGTGATAATGAGCTTTGTTCAGTCCCCACCTCATGACCCCGGGGACTTTGGTGCATGTGTGTGCTGGCACTGAGATCCAGCATAGGCTTCCTCGTATGGCTAAGAGACTGAACCATGATGCTGCGATATTACACAAAATGACAGACCCGAGAAGCGCTTTCCTGGAAAAAGCTTTATGTTAGAGGCATCGGAGGTCATGGTCTTTGATGTAGCTTGTGGACATTGGCCATGGGAATAGTGACTCTCACCTGGCAGCAAGAGCAGGGGATGGTGTCAGGAGAAATCCCTTGAAGGGACTGGCAGGTCAGGTCACAGGCAGGGATCCTGGATTACTGGAGAGGGGGTCACTGGCTTTAAGGAAACGAAAAACCTGGTGTGAGCCAAAGCAAAGGTCACCTGGCTCGTCACAAATTCTCCCTCCCATTAAAATCATAGAAATAATATTCAAATAAAAAATCCTAGCACAGCTGGGAGGATCAAGGACACTTGGCTTCCTCCCACCCCTGGCTGTCGGTTACACTGGCTGAGTTCTCTCAGTGTTCTGGGTCCCTCATAGGTCAGGGAGGAAGGAACGAGGGAAGCAGGCACAAACCCTTATTCTCGAATATCAGTATAAACTCAGATTGTTACCATCTAGGGGGTCTTGATTGGGTTCATTTTCTCTGCCACCGAAAATGTTAGGAGAATAGTTAACAGCTGGGAGTCTGGAATACAGCAGCCAGAATCAGCCAGAACCAGCCAGAACCAGTCAGAACCAGCCAGAACCAGCCAGAGTCAGTCAGAACCAGCCAGAGTTGATCAGAACCAGCCAGAATCAGCCAGAACCAGCCAGAGTCAGTCAGAATCAACTGGGAAAGAAAGACTTGTATTAGGAGTGAGGAAAACACACACACACACCCCACACAAACACAAACAAACATAAGAGAGAGAGAGAGAGAGAGAGAGAGAGAGAGAGAGATTGTCTGTAAAGCAGAGGAAGAACTCCAGAAGCCAAATTCAACTTCTCCTTGCCAGTTGTGAGGTGTAGGGTGTGTGTGTGTGCATGTATGTATGTTTGTGTGTATGTGTTAAAGTCTTTAAAGGGTCATC
Organism: Microtus oregoni; assembly: GCF_018167655.1. Classification (NCBI taxonomy): domain Eukaryota; kingdom Metazoa; phylum Chordata; class Mammalia; order Rodentia; family Cricetidae; genus Microtus; species Microtus oregoni. The sequence continues at coordinate 4,824,567 of NW_024543063.1, read as the reverse complement.
CTCCCATAATTTAGGGTTGGTCAGCTTGAAGAACAGGGCAGCTGATTCCTATTGGCCCACAACTGTTGTTCCCTGATCTGCCTTGAACTTGAGCCAGTCCATCAGCAGGAGGCTTGATGGCAAGACAAAAAGCCTACAAGGCCTTTGTTTAAAGATTCCAGGCTGCTGTCTCAGGTCAGGAGGGTGAGGAAGAAGTCAGCCATATTAAAAGTTCGCCATCTTCATTGCCTAGTAATGGCATCCTTTCCTATCTGTCTGCCAACCAGAGGGTCTGTCTACTCCTAGTCCCTCAGGGTGCTGTGTCAGGGGAGGGAACACTGGGAATGAGCAGGGCAGAGACCAATGGCTCATCAGGCCCCTGGTGGGGAGGTGAAGCCCCTGGGCTGGAAGGAGGTGTGGACTCATCAGAGCCTGGAGCAGTGTGCGTCTCTATGGTGACCTTGTACTAATTCAGCCAAACTCCTGAGGGACAAGAGCAATATGGAAGAAAGCGCTGGGAACTTAGTCTAAAAATTATTTGTAAAAATTGCCCAACTTATTTGACTAGAATTTCTAGCTATTTATTTTTAAAGTTTTAAATTGTATTTATTTTTCTATTATGGTGTCTGTATGTGTGTGCATGTGTGTGGAGAGCAGTAGGTTCTCATGCTACGGCATGTGTGTGGAGACCGAGGACAACCTGTGGGAGTCAGCTCTCTCCTTCCTCCGTGTGGATCCTGGGGATTGCACTCAGGCTTTCTGGCTTAGCTGCAAACACAGTCACCTCCTGAGCCATCTCCCTGGCCCCACAGTTCTTAGAAAATGGTACATATGATCATTTCAGACAGTCTCAGTGACTTCTATTTCAACAATCCAATAAAAAGGTTCTTAATCTTTACGTGGTAAATATTTGTACATTTGTTAAATTCATATATGCTTTCCCTGCAGCACATGTATAAATATTTTTTCACAATACCCTCAAATTTTTTTGAAATGTTCTTGTTCTTAATGTGATAGATAAATTACAAGTTCATATGTATACATTTGCATTTTATTATTTTAGTGCATAAAATAGCAGGTTTTATTTTATCATATGTATATATGCACATATACCATATATATAATCATAACCCACTTATTTTGAATGACCTACACATTGTGTGGGTGTGAGTGTGCTGTGTGTGCATGCCTGGGCAACCACATACTATGTACATGTGTGCATGGGTGTATGTGTGTGCAGACTTTGTGTGTAAATGTGCTTGTGCATTCGTGTGTATGTCCGCATGTCTATGTGCATGTTATGAATGTGTGAGTGTATTTGTGTGTATGTTAAATGTACATGTGCTGGTGTCTTAGGTTTTCGATTGCTGTGAAGAGACACCATGACCACAGCAACCCCTATAAAGAAAACATTTAGCTGAGGTGGCTGGCTTACAGTTTCAGAGGCTCTGTCCGTTATCATCATGGCGGGGAGCATGGCGGTGTGCAGACTAACGTGGTCCCGGAGGAGGAGCTGAGAGTGCCACATCTCACAGGCAACAGGAAGTCAACTGGCTGTCACATTGAGGGAAGCTGTGAGAAAAAAGACCTCAAAACCCACCCCCACAGTGACACACTTCCTCCAACAAGGCCACACCTCCTGACAGCGCCACTCCCTTTCAATTGTTAACTATATTAACAAATATTAAAAGATTAAAAAACCTTCTAAACTTAATTACCGGCTGGTATCTGCCTTTAAAGTGTAGCAGAAGATATCAAAATATATAAGCCGGCTTGGGCTGAAGTTATGGCTCAGGGGTTTAGAGCACTGGTTGCTTTTTCAGAGGGCCTGGATTCAGTGCCCAGCACCCACGTGTCCAGTTCCAGGGTCTTCTGGCCTCCGTAGATACTACATGTATGTGGTGCACAGACACGCATGCAGACAAGACACTCACACACATAGAACACAATAATAAAAAGTTGAACTTGTTGCCATCTTCCAGTCCCAGACACCACCAGACCTCTGTTTGCAGCTGAGCACTTCTGGTTACTGCTTGTCATAATCGAGGAGAGGTATGGGGCCAGCTAGGGATTGGGGCTGGGTGGGGGGCTTGGGAGGAAGGGTTTGAGGGGGTGGGGCTCCATGTCTTGCTGGCAGTTGGGGGGAAGTAGAAGTGATTCTAGGGTTGGCTGAATAAACATTATGTAGAGGAATGTGCTATGTACGAACTTTTCCTGAGGAGACGAAAGACAGACAGACAGACAGACAGACACATCCACTCGCCCCAGAAAGAGTACCCACAACAGATCAAAGTAATGATTGCACCAATTGCACCAACATCCAGCTTGGTAGCCTGTGAGTTTTAATTGGGGTAGCTAACAGGAAGATGAGTGAGGGGCTGCTCACAGGAGCAAGAACTCGGGCAGAGCTGCATCACCAAAGAGCCCCCCCCCCACCCAGAGTAGCAGCCCTGGCAGAGTTTGCAGGCAGCTGGACCGTTGATCCTGGAATCACTTCTCTGCAGATGGACTGGCCAGTCTTCCCTGTGAAGCGGTTATTGACTCCTTTTATATGGCTGAGGAGAGGCTGTGAGAATCTTCAAAGTTTCTCTTGTCCTAGACACATGGGCTTTTATTTATCTCCAAAGTCTCTTGAGCCTCCTCCTTTGCCCTGAAGCGAATGTTTTAATTTTGAGGAAAATGTGGTATGGCAGAGCGTAGGCAGGGGTAAGCCTTCCCCCACTTTGGTCAGAGAAGTATCTATTACAGCTAATGGATGGGATATTTGGGATTTGCCCATGTGGTTTTGTCGGTCATCTCCCTTGGACACCCTGTGTGGGGAGCTGAGAAGCCCGGAGTGAACGAGTAAAGAGGAAATGAAGTCCTAAGTGAATATGTATTGTTTGACATGGGCATAACATGACAAGGACCAACACCTCGGTCCAGTGGGAGTGGCAAAGCCCTCCCTGGGTCAGGCTCAGCGGATGGCGAAGCCTTCCTCCAGTCTGAGTACAAACGTGGACATTTGAATGATTGACAGCTCCCTCCTCTTGGGTGTTTACAACCTGAGAGTGCTCCTACAGATACCTCCTACCCAAATCAGCTAATCCTTACCCTCTGCCATACGTAACAAACTCGGTAAGGGTCTGGGTTGTCCCGCAGTAGGTACCAGTCCATCAGAGTGCCCCATGGACCACCCAGTCCCAGTGTTTCTGTCTGTCCTTTCTTTATTCTCTTGCCACTCCAGTCAGGTTTCCAGGACTGAGCCATACAGGACATTGCACTTGTGATGGTGACTTGGTGTGAGAGGTCCTCACTTAGCTGGACAACCCCAAGGCTGCAGTGTGACTGTCATCACCAGGAACTCTTCTCAAACTGTCTCTCCTTAGTTGGCTGAGATGTCCGTGCTCAAAGGGCCCACCCCTTATTTGAAGTATCTGTAGGAAATCTGCAAAGGCTGTTCACATTTCTCCTACTGCTGTTTTGAGTGTCCTGTAGTCGGACTAAGAGATGCCTGGGGCGGGGGTTGTGGGGCACACCCCTGGGAGAGCCAGTGAGGTCATCCATCCCCAGACTCAGCTAGGTCCCAAGAACTCTCACTAATCCATGGATTAATCCCTTGCTGGAGCTGCAATGCTGGCTTTATTGAGAAGCAGTGATGAATAGAGGCAGGGCCTAACTGGAAGAGGTGTGCCACTGGGGACGGGTCCTTACGGTGAGAAAGAAGTTAATACCAAGTTCAAGGGCAGTGGAGTGTTCTAGTCTGCAGAAGGAAGCAGCATAGAGAAGAGGCAAAGAGGAACGGCATGCTGATTGGGTGCAGGACAGTTTTTAAATTTTCAACTACGAGAAATCCCTGTCCTCATTTTCTCCCAGGCCGGGATTCAGAGAACCGCAATCTAGCATAAATGCCTTCTCAAAGCCTCCTTCCTATTGGTCTAAGCTACAGAAGTTGGGGTTTGAGGCTGCCCCATTTTCTGACCATGGGCCAGTCACACAGTAGGCTGCCCAGTGAACTCTTAAGAGAGCTGCACGCTGAAAACGGACCATGCCAGTTTCTTTCTTACACTTGGGACACAGTATCGGTGACTTCTTCCCGCTTTCTGGTTCCCGTGAAGTGAGTAGCATCCTCCTCCGTGACACATTCACGCTGCTGTAGGTGTGTTCTGCCCAAGCACACTGGGTCATGTGACCCCATACTGAGCCCTCTGGCACTGCGAACACCCGAAAAGCACACTCTCCGCCTTGATTCTACCAGGGCTGTCTGTCACAGAGATGGGAAGGTAACTAACAATAGGTTTTTTAGGCAGAAGTTGGGACCATAGGCTTTAGCTGTCTCTTCTTTGCTTAAATTCCCCCAAACACTCCCTGTCACAAGGGTTTCATCAAACTGGCAACTAAAAGCATTTTGTAATTTCCTGTGTGATTTCTTCTTTGATCCAAAAGTTATTTAGATTCATTTCGCTTTGATTTTCAAATATTTGGGGTGGGGGAAATTGAGGTATCTTTCTTTTATTGGTTTGTGACTGACTTTTGTTTTGGTCAGGAAACATATTCTCTAGAATTTCAGTGCCTTTAAATGTACTGAGACGTATTTGACAGCATTAGTATACATTTTATTTAGTGACTATCTCTCTGCATACTTAAACACGGTGTAAGACCAGTACGTCAAATGGACTGACGGATGTCCAGCGTCTTGCTGCCATCTTCAGTTCTCCTGTTACTGACAGAATGGTGTTGAAATGTTTATCTGCTTTGCTTTGCATGTTTTATAGTCCTGTTATTAAGGGGCAGTACAGTCAGGCTTTGCAGCAACTTTTCTTTTTTTTTTTTTAACTTTTTTTTTTTATTGAGAAAAGGAGAAAAAAAAAACCCAAGTTTCCACCTCCTCCCAGCCTCCCATTTCCCTTCCCCTCCTCCCACCCAGCATGGGATAAAACTGGACTCTCTGAGCATGGCGAACAATGAGGGCTGATGAGAAGCCAAGGACAATGGCACGGGGTTTTGAACCTACGTAATGTGCTGGCTTTGTGGGAGCCTAGCCAGTTTCGATGTTCACCTTCCTAGAAATGGACGGAGGGGGGAGGACCTAGGACTTACCACAGGGCAGGGAACCCTGACTGCTCTTTGGACTGGAGAGGGAGGGGGAGAGGAGCAGCAGCTTTTCAAAGTCAGTCGTGGCTCTGGTCTCTCACTTGACTAGCGTTTCTTTATCTGTGTGTTGGGGAAATACCCCATCCAGTGTGGAAGGCACTGCAGATGGGAGGTGCACAGAGCAGGAGAAAGATTGCATAGACAGTACTGGGGGTGAGAGGGGGAAATGGGAGGTGCCCAGCTCTGACCTCACTTAAAACCACACCCACCATCTCCTGTGTGCCCTGGTGCCCTGGGACAGAGGACAGGGCAGTGAGGGCAATTTCAGCCCTTGTGTAGCATCTATTCTAGGAGAAGAGAGCCACCCTTAGCCACATGTCATGCTCTATTTAGATGGCGACCTTTCCGGGCAGGGACACACACAGCTCTGTTCGTACTATGCTTGTGTTATTCATTCCTGTAGGGCGGTGGTTCTCAACCTGTGGATTGGGACCCCTGTGGCTGGGGTCGCATGTCAGATATCCTACATATCAGATATCCTGCATATCAAACGTTTACTCATAACAGTTGTGAAATACAGGTATGACGTTGCAACAGAATAATTGGTTGGGGGTCGCCACAACATGAGGAACTGTATCAAAGGGTCACAGCATTAGGAAGGTTGAGAGCCATTGTGCTTAGTTAACGTTCAGTTTTAGGGAGAACTTCGTGACTTTGATTCTGCGACAACACCCAGCCCACATGTGAGACTTTACACAGCTTGCTAAAGTGTCACAGTTGGGGATGACAAGAACCAGGGTCCCACCCAGCTCTGAAGACCCCCCAAAGCCCAGGCCTGAGGAGAGAGTTGTTTCTGAATGATGTCCTGCTCACCCTCTCTCTCCTAGCCTCATGTCCCTTCTGCTCTCACTGAAGGCAGATACACAGTTTGAAGCCACTGGAGGAGGCCGCTCTGGGGGAATGGACGGTTCAGGTCCCTGCCATGAGAGGAGGTACATTTGGACAGAGTTCAGCCTTGAGGTGTAGACCCGGGAGCCTGTTGACCTCAAGGACTGTTATGGGGTGGCTATGAAATGCTCCCCACAGGCTGGAGTGCTTGAGCCTTTGGTCTCCAGAAGGTGGCGCTGTTTCAGGAGGTTATTGGAGCCTTGGGAGACAGGGAGGGCCTGGCTAGCAGATGTAGGTCACGTGGGGACCGATCCTTTGCATTGAGGTAATAACACAGTCCCTCTCTCTCCGGGCTGAACTCTGCTTCTTGTACCATCGGGATGTACAGGAGCCCGTCACTCTGTACGCCACCGCGTCTGCCTGCCACGAGCCCCTGGTCACCCTGCATGCCACCAAATCTTTCTGCCATGATGGATGAAGGCTATGAGCCAAAGCAAATATCACTGCTAAGTTTCTTCTGTCATAACAAAGGGAGGGGAAAGTAACACGAGCTCTCTGGGACTGCGCCGTGAGCAATATGGCCGAGGACCAGTGGGCCTGGCTTCCTCACACCTAAGCCCTGGCTGGCCTGGGGTGCTTTGGTTAGGAGAGCAGCTTACTCAGCCAATTCCAAGAGTCAGGTTGGAAGCCTTGGTGTTTATTTTTTTTCTCCCCCCCCCAACCCCTGAAAGTTCAGGGTGTTTCTGGAACACTGAAGAATGTAGATAAGAAGTCCAGCTCCTCCCTCAAGGGAGGGGGTGGGGATTTCTGGGCTCTGTGGAATCCCAGCGGTGAGAAGATGCTGCACCAAAGCCCTCTGTGAGGAGTTGCTTTGACCTTCGGCCTTTAGGCAAAGAGTGATCATGCCCCAGGTTGAATGGAACCCGGAATCATTTCTGGGCAAAACCTCACTCCCAGTCCAATGCAGTCCTATGTGGGATGCCTCTCCTCTCTTCCTGGGCCTTGCCTGCCTCTCCACAGCGTCTTAGAAAAGCAAGACTTCAAGTGTTCGGCAGATGTAAGATTTCAATGAGGTGACCTAGGTCCAAGTTTGCCAGAAACGCCAGGAACACCGTGGTAAAACTTAATCCAGTTGTGCTGGTTCCTCTCCAAATGCGATTTATCTTACAGTCGTCAGAACTTGGATGAAATAGGAAAGCGAGCTCCTTTCTTCCCTCGCTGGGATCCGTCCATTAGTCCAGGACCCGTGTCCCGTTGCACTCTGTTGCTTCTTGGCCACCGCCTCCTTCACATTCTGTATTTGTGTGATCATTAGCGTTCCTTCCCCCCTAAACTTTTTCATAACGTTCAAGTCAGCTTTTTATATCCTTCCCAGAAGGGCTGAGATCTCGTGAGCTCCCGCTGTAAACAGTGACTGCCCAGCCTTAATTGCCGAACATGTTTGAGTATCTATAAAAAGCCAGGCTCTTCGATGCACAGTTTGGAGACTCAGTGAAGAGGCTAGGATGTGCACAGATAACCCGGCCGCTCCCACAGCCTCAGGTCCAGCTGCTGCTTCTTGCGCCAGGGAAGCCTGCAGGACAGAAACGTCACCCTGAAATTAGCACAGTCAGTGAATCAACGCCTTCGTGATACCTAGCCCGCAGATCCTGGGCAACTGGCTGTGTGTTTTCTGCTTCAGTTTTGACATGTTTTTCTTTTTTAAAGATTTCATTTATTTATTATGTGTACAACAGTCTGCCTCCATGTATGTCTACAGGCCAGAAGAGGGCACCAGATCTCATTACAGATGCTTGTGAGCCACCATGTGGTTGCTGAGAATTGAACTCAGGTCCTCTGGAAGAACAGTCAGTGCTCTTAATGGCTGGGCCATCTCTCCAGCCCCTAGTTTTAACATCTTGACTGTGGGTTTTCTTCATGGGATGAATTTGAGAGCCGAGTGTCCTAATGAGTAGGAAGTTCAGGCCCGCTGCATGTTTAACTTCTGAGTCTGGTCTCAGAGGGGCAGAGATGGGAGCTGTTGGCCCCTTCCTCTGACCAGGAGTCATCTACCTAGCTCAGAGTTCTTATCAAAGCTGGGCTGTCCCCGGGAGACTGGTTAATGTCTAGAGACAGTTTTGATTACTGGGATTTGTGATATGTGTATGGGGGTGGCGATACACTCGCATTGACTGATAGGGACCAAAGATGTTGCTAAACACCATATTGTGTACAGGATAGACCTCCTAGTAGCAAGAGTTCATCTGGCCCCAAAGGTTAGGGAGCTGAGATGGAGCAGCTCTGTCATTTGAGATTATAAATTCAAGAAGTTCATTACACTTTTGATTAAAAAACAACAAAACTAAAAACACAAAATAAGCCACCCAAACCTCTGAGTTAATGCAGACAGCTAGGAGGAAACATGAAAAAAAAAAAGAATGCAATGGTTTCAAAAAGAACCCCCCCAAATGATGGCATTCCATTGAGAAGTCAGTGAAACGTATCAGAAGCAAACACCATGGGAAGAACATATACTTCATGCCCCCCCTGGGGATGAGGGACCAAGGATGTTGCTAAGCACCCAATAACAAAAGCTCATCCAGCCCCAAAGGTCAGAGCTGAGACTGAACAGCCCTGGTCTGACTGTTAGCTTGCCCAGGCTAATGTACTGTTGAAATCACCATGGGGATGAGCAAATACCCCTCATTCTTGGATAAGATAGTTTAATCAGTGAAGTGCTTGTCACATGAGTGTGAGGACCAAAGATGAAGTCTGAGAACCTATGTGAAAATGTCAGGTATGGCCTTGTCTGAGTTAGGTTTCTATTGCTATGATAAACAAAGTAACCAAAACAGCTGGCTGAAGGACACGGTTTATTTCATCTTACCCATCTTGATGACAGCTCATCATTGATGGGAGCCAGGGCAGAAACTCAAGGCAGGAACCTGGAGGCAGGAGCTGATGCAGAGGCTATGGAGGAACACTGCCTACTGGCTTGCTTATACAACCTGCTTTCTTATACAACTCAGCACCTTGCCTAAGGGTGGCACCGCTCACATTGGCCTCGGTCCTTCCATGTCATTCATTGATCAAGAAAATGCCCCACAGACTTGCCTGCCAATCTGATGGAGGCATTTATCAAATGAAATTCCCTCTCTCCAGATGAACCTGGCCTGTGTTGAGTTGACAAAAAAAAAAATCAACCAACACAGGCAATGTGTATTTATAATTCAGAACTGGAGGAGCAGAGATGCTAAACACTGGGGCCTCACTAGCCAGCCAACCTAGACAATTTGGTGAGGACCTGGCCAATGAGAGACCCCGTGTCAAAGTACAAAGTGCCTGAGGATGACACCTGAGGTTATTTTTTGTCTTCTGGTACACCCCCCCCCACACACACACCCACACCCACACAGAGGCACCTACTCACACACATCCACTCATGAGCCCATACAAATACATTCAACTTTCTCTTTGGACTTCATTTTTGGCATGTGTATTATTTAGAAATATGTTTGGTTTTCAGATATTTTGGCATTTTACAACTATGTCATTTTTTTATTTTAAATCTCTAGTGCAATTCCTCCATTATAGTAAAAACCCACAGCGTGGCCTGATTTCTATTGTTTTACCTTTTCTAGGGTGCGCTAATTTATGTCTTAGAATATGGTCTACTGTAGTGGAGGCTCTAGGCCAGAGGCATGCGGATCTGGTGTGGTTGAGCGAGGTATTCTATAAATATCAGGAGGCCCAGTCAATTAATGCTCAATCCAGGAACAGTTGAATTGCAGTTCAATACCACTATAATTTTCATGTGAGGTTTTATTTTAATCTGGCTGGAAGCTGACCTGTGCTTCACAAGGCTGTAACTCGAGATGTCCCAGGCCTTGGTGCACAGGTTCTTGTGGACACGTGTTTTCATTTTGCTTGGGTCTACACCTTGCTGTGACTCTCTGGTAGCCAGTGTGTCGTCATTTCAGGAACTGCAGGATCTTCTCTAAAGGGTCCACAGCATTTCATGATCCCACCCGCCAGGGCGAGGCCGAGTTTGCTCTTCTCTCAGTGGCTTGGGTAGTAGGATAATTTGAAGCCCACCTGTCCTGGCTGGTTTTATGTCAACTTGACACAGGCTAGAGATCTGAGAGGAGGGAACCTCAATTGAGACAATGCCTCCATAAGATCCAGCGGGAGGGTGTGTTCTTAATCAGTAATGGACGGGGGAGGACTCAGGCCGTTGTGGGTGGTGTCATTCTTGGACAGGTGGTCCTGGGTTCTATAAGAAAGCAGGCTGAACAAGCCATGGAGAGCTAGCCCGTAAGCAGTACCCATCTATGACCTCTGCATCAGCCCCTGCCTCCAGATTCCATCTCTGCTTGTTTTCCTGTCCTGACTTCCTTCAGTGATAAACTATGATGTGGAGGCATAAGCTAATAAACCCTTTCCTCGCCGTCTTGCTTTGGTCATGGTGTCTCATCACAGCAATAGGAACACCAATGGGGACACTGGCCTTCCTCTTTTCATAGGTGGCACTTCCGTGGCATGAAGAGAGGCTTCAAGCACATGGGCGTGGGCACTTGGTCAGTGTTGATGTCCCTTTGCTCCCTTCCAGGCTTTGGCTGGCCTCGCTGACTCAGTCCTCCCTCCCATGGTCAATATCTGTCTTGCTCCCATGATTAGACCTACCGAGACTTCTCCCTCCAGCGAGGCAGCCTTGAGGGCCTTCATCTTCCCTGGCCTGAGTCCTCTGGTTCTTCTAGTTCTGGTCTTTCTCTGAGCTCCTCAGAATATTCTGTCTCGCCACACATTTCCTCATGGTTAGAAACATAATGGGACTGCACAGCATCTGAAGAAGCAGCAAGTGCAGGGAAGCTGTCTGGAGTGTGTGTGGCATCTTAAAGATCTGGCCTCGGCCAGCCTTCTTCCCCCACCCCCCACCCCCACCCCTCCAGTCTTCTTGTCTTCGGAGTTGAGAAACAAGAAGCCGAGCTGAATGCCGGTTGTGCCTGCAGTGCTGTTCCCATCCAGGCATGGCTGCCACAGCATACTTCCACCGCAGTGGGACCTCTGAAGGCTGGATCCTCCACCTGACACAGCTTCATGAGAAAAGTCGTCTATCAACAACAGGGCCTTCTCCATCCCTGCCTCCTGCAGAGACAGACCTACTCAAGAGTTACTTGGGATTTGAGGGTCCCTTCGAATCTGACCCTTGGTTTGAAATTTCTCTTGTTTTCGTTGGAGAGGATGCTATAATGTCAACATCTCCATGGCCTTGGGGTGACCTTGGGAAACTCCAGAACCTGAGAGGAGTCAGTGTTCATGATTAAATGTCATTCTGTGGCTAATTTACCTTTAAATTTACATTGCTACCTGACGGCCCATGGGATGGCTGGAACGGCCAGGTGAAGTTTGGCAGTGTGCTTGCAGGGCAAGCATATTGGTATGATCAGTTGCCGACCCAGTGGAGGAGACAGAGCTTGGGGGAGCCCTGGCAGTCACCTCAGCCTTTGTATGGTTAGGCCCAGAGGAGAGACAGCAGCACTCGCCACTGCTACAGCTGAGTCTCAACTTCATATATTCTGAATGTCATTCACTCTGACTCAGAGTGCATTAAGACTCCCCAGGACAAGAGAGAAGGGAAGCTAAGAACTCTTTAAAAGACAGGGAGGGGATGGGGGGAGGACGTTCTATTTCAGTGTGGCCCTGGGAGTGTGGCCTCTCAGGTTGACTGCCTGGATGATCTAGCCCAAAGCAGAAAAATTAAATACTGGGAACTGCGGAGCCCAACAGTGTCCAACAAACTTAGGGGGCCTCTTCACACAGACGAGGCAGGCCACTTCTTCCGCTCCAGGCTGAGGGAAGCATTCATCAGGGCCCTCAGCTGTACTCACTAACTGAGGCCAATGAGCAATCAAATACGATGGCCCTGCCTGCTCACCTTCCCTTCACTTTGACTAACGGCCTTCAAAAGAACCAGGATGCAGGGAGGCTTGCTGCCCTGCCTGCCCCAAGCTTTGTCTTACTCCTCAAGGATTTTGGCATGTGGTCATGTGGCTGGTCCCACAGTCTCCTTCCAGCTTGGCCCAAGCTCCCACATACCTGATGTGGCGAGGACCGTGAAGATGAAGACCAACAACAAACCTTGGTCAAGGGTGTGGTAGAATGGAAACTCACACATGTAACTAACATTGGAACGCAGAGAGGCATGATCAAATACCAAAGAAACCTGGGACTAGTCTCACTCAGTACCTGTAGCTCCTCCTCAACCAAACCTAGGAGCCGTCATGTCCTTGTTTTCATTCAGGCACAACCCAAAGTCCAGGGTTTGGCTGCACATGATTCTGGCTGGTGTGACGTGATCAGGTTCATCCGTGCCACAAGCTACTCCCGTTCCCCCAAGCCGCCTCTCCCATGCTCATCTCTAGAGAGTGGGCTTCTCCTGCCTACTCTGCAGACGGGCCTGGGTTCTGCAATCAGCACTCTGTCAGTCCAGGGTGGAGCCACCTCTGTGTTCCCCAGCCTTGGTTTTCCCGCTCTGAGGCCCCACCTTACACAAGTTCCTTTGTGACGGCCCCCTCCTCACTGCAAGCTCCTTCTTCCCCTCTGTGTCTTTGCCGGCCAGCAGAGCACAGAACAAACTCCTCGGTCTCGGCAAATGCGTTTTCAATGGGTAGTCTGACTAGGCTGCCAAAAATTATAGCTCGTCTTTCATATTTGTGTGGACATAAAACTTGACTCTAAAATCGGAATAGAACTGACCTGACATTGAACTGAACTAATGTATATTTATAAATTAGTATGCAAAATATGAAGAATCATTAAGACATTTTCATACATATGTATCAATGAACTGTGCTTACATCCACCCTCTGTACCCATTTTCCTCTCTTATGTATCCCGTTGGCCCCCCTCTACCCTGGGTTTCCCCATAGCTTTTTGAGGAACCCCTGCCCTGATTCCCATTGTGTCTGCATAACTTACATTCCCTTGGGAAGTGTAAAGGGTCCTTTCCTGTTGTGTCCCTCTCTGGCTCGGGCATAAGAGCAATAGTGGTTCATACGACGAGGCTGATAGTATCCCTTCCTTTCTCTTCTATGGACTATTTTGAGCAGCATTGGTGTTAATTTTTCTTTAAAGATCTGGTAGAATTTGACAACAAATTTGTCTGTTTCTGGGCTTTTTTTTTTTTTGCTGGCGAACTATTATTGCTTTATTTTCACTGTTGACAATTGTTCTATTTAGTTTATTGTTAGGCCCAATGTGTGTGTGGGAACACCACCATGGCAGTGCTGGTGGCAAGGTTCTAACAGAAGGGTTTTGATCCATTAAACAGAAGGATTGTTATTGGCTCAACAGAGTCCTAAAAGGCAGGTTTTTATTTACCAGGAGCTTCCCTTAAAACACAGGCCCCAAAACTACAGAGAAACTCTGTTTCAAAAAAACAAAACAAATAAGCAAGCAAAAAAAAAAACAAATAACAAAAAAAAACCATTAAAATGGAAGCCATAATATATGTGCAGAGGACCTGGTTCAGACCCATGCAGGCCCTGTGCATGCTGCCTCGATCTCTGTAATTTCACGTGAACTTTGAGTGTGTTGATTTAGAAGGCCTTGTTTTCTTGACATCTCCATCTCCTCTGACTCTTAGACTCTTTCCACCTCCTCTTCCATGGGGTTTCTGAACTCTGAGTGAAGGAATTTGATGGAGACATCCCATTTAGGACTGAGTGTCCCAAGGTCTCTCACTCTCTGCATAAGGTCTGGCTGTGGGGCTCTGTATTTGTTCTCGTCTGCTGCAGGAGGAAACTTCTCTGATGATGGCTGAGCAAGACATTGATTTATGAATACAGCAGAACGTCATCAGTAGTCATTTTATGGGTGCTTTTCTTTTTTAGAATAATAGTATTTGCTGTTACCTTAGGTCCCTGTGCTATCTAGTCTCAAGTCCTTGGTCACCTAACCAGTGTCGGGTATGGCTTCCATCTCATAGAGTGGGCCTTATGTCAAATCACATATTGGTTGGTTACTCCTCCAAGCTTTGTGACACCATTGCCCTAGCATATTTTGCATGTAGGACACCATTGTTGATCAAAGGGTTTGTGGCTGGCTTGGTGTTTATGTTTCTCTTTTGGCAGTTTGCTGGATGCCTTCCTGAACCAAAGAGGCTAAAATGTAAGGGTGAAAGGTTCTGTGTAGGCACTAACTTGACTTTTCCATGTTCAGTTACGTAGGTGTTGTCTTCAGCATGGGGTCTTCGTGTCTGTTTGCAGAGAGTAACCCATGGCCTTGGCAACAGCCTGGGTTGTTTGGGGGTTCCCATGGAACCTTTTTGGCCAGTTATTCAATTAGATGTGACCCACTCCCAGTGCTGAAAGATTCATTTGGTGACAAGAGGTGACCAGTTGAGCTCCCCTGATGTGTTAGTCAGGGTTCTCTAGAGTAACAGAATTTACAGACTGAATATCTCTTTCTGTCTCTCTCTCCGTGTGTGTGTGTGTGTGTGTGTGTGTCTATTAGAATGACTTACATGTTGTAGTCCAGTTAACCCAACAATGACTGGCTAGGAATGGGAAGTCCAAGGACCCAGTAGTTGCTCAGTCCATGGGGTTGAATGGCTCAGCTGATATTCAGTATAGGCTGAAATCCTGTAATGTAGGCTTTAATGCCAGTGAAGTAATGAGCTTTCTATCAAGTCAAGGGCAACCAGGCAAAGAGCAAAAGCTTCCTTCTTCCAGGTCTTTATACAGGCTTCCAGCAGAAAGCATGGCCCAGATTAGAGGTGAGTTTTCCAAGCTCAAAATAGCTGGATTAAAGGTGTAATCATGGTTGGAAGTAGACCTTCCCACTTCAAATTAAAGAAAGCTTCCTTACAGATGTGCCCCTTCAGTTTTTGGGTTTTAGTTAATTCCAGATGTAATCAAGTTGATATCCATGACTAGCCATCATACCCATTATTTGGCTATTTCATTTATGTCACCTTCATATATGTATATATTTTAAGAAACTTCTACTCTCTCAGGCTTCCATACCACCCCTCAATGACCCATTAATTTTAGTTGTCTATCCTGTATTCCTTCCCTCATGCCCCCTCCCCTCACTAATAACCACAAGTAAGCAAATACATATCATATTGTCGTTCCAGTCTGGGATACCTCACTAAGGATGTTTTTTTTTCTAGTTCCATCCAACTTTATTGCAGATGGTGATATTTCTTGCAATTCTTTTATTATTTAGGATTGTTTTAACTATCCTGGGTTTTTATGTTTTCATACAAAGCAGAAAATTGAACTTTCAAGGTCTGTGAAGAATTGTGTTATAATTTTAATGTGGGATTGCATTGAAACTGTAGATTGCTTTTGTCTGGATGGCCACCACTACTATGTCAATCTTACCAATCCATG
Organism: Microtus oregoni; assembly: GCF_018167655.1. Classification (NCBI taxonomy): domain Eukaryota; kingdom Metazoa; phylum Chordata; class Mammalia; order Rodentia; family Cricetidae; genus Microtus; species Microtus oregoni. The sequence goes on along the minus strand of NW_024543063.1, from coordinate 4,809,250 downwards.
AGCAGGGAAGAGCTTTCTATCTTCTGATATCTTCTTCAATTTCTTTCTTTGAAGATTTTATCATACAATTCTCTCACTTGGTTTGTTGTTTGTAGGGTAAAAGGGACAACTGGAGCAGGCACTGAGCACCCTGGCTCTGAACCCAGAACCAGTGAAAGAAACACAGCCTGGATCTGAGACCTGGACCAGGAAAGAAACATCTTTATCTCTGAACCCAGGACTAAAGACACGTGCCCTGGCTCTGAAACTAGTGTCAGAGAAACACACTTTTCCCTAGACTCAGAGCCAGTGAAAGAAATATGCCCTGGTCCTAAGATTAGAGTCAAAAAGCTATAAAGGACCAGTGAAAGAAACACCATTTGACCATGAAATCAGAGCCATCTCTGACCCTGACCAACTAAACTAGCCAATCCCTTAGCAGGGAAAAACTAACCAATCCCTCTTCTCCCTGGGAAAACTCCACCCCTAAAAAGCCCTACACAAGCCTCTCCGCCTGTTCAGTTAAGGGTCATGATTTATCCCCCCGCACCCCTGGCAGAGGCAGCCCCTCTCCTGGACTCCTCCTTCCCAAATAAATCTTTTTTTTTTTTCCAAAGAGTTTTGGGCAACGATCTTCATTCTACAAAATAGAAGAATCTGGCTGGGATATCCCTTAGGGGACTGAGCAGAAAAACCTTGCTGAGATGCTCCCTTAGGGTGGTTGAGCAAGGTGGAACAGAACAGAAGAACCTTGCTAGGATACTCCTTGGGCGGGGGGGAGGGGGGGTGGAACAATGCTGAGCAGAAAAAGTAATAACTTTTCATGGAGCCAGAAGATATTGCTACATTTCTGCAGGGGCTTCCCCTTTAGCAGAGCATTAGCAAAAGAAGAAACATCTTGGCTCCAGAGAAGGAGCAGATAACTTTGCTAGGATGTTTCCTTAAGGGAGAGCTCAGCTGTAGTGGCTCTCCAGAAGATTATATCCAGGATTTCTATAGCCTGTGGGGAGACCATCCCCCACTGCACTCAGCTTCAGGTAGCCTGGCTTCCCGATAGTCTGGACACCTTTTCCTCCAGGACTGAGCTGTCCTATTGAGGCTCTACCCCTCCAGAGCTGTCGTATGGCGGCTCTATCCTCCAGGGCTGAGCTGTCCTATTGTGGCTCCAGCCCCCAGAGCTGTCCTATTGCAGCTCTAAGTATAGCCTGGCTTCCTGATAAGTCAGGATATCTCTGCAACACTACAACTGTAACACATTCCCCTACAACTTACATATACTATCATAGCATCTGCAAATAGACTTAGACTTCTTCCTTTGTATCCCCTTGATCTCCTTCAGTTGTCTCATTGCTCCAGTGAAGACTTCAAGTACTATATTTAGCATGTATGGAAAGAGTGGACAACCTGTCCTACTCCTGAGTTTAGTGCAATTGAGTTTTTCCTTATTTAAGTTGATGTTGGCTATGGGTTGCTGTAAGCTGTATTTATTATGTTGAGGTAGGTATGTCACTTGTATCCCTCATCTCTCCAGGCCTTTTATCATGAAGGGGTGTTAGATTTGGCAAAGAACTTTTCTGGATCTAATGAGATGATCATGTGGTTTTTGTCTTTCAGTTTGTTTACATGGTAGATTAGTTGTTTAACATATATTGAACCATGCATGACTCTCTGGGATGAAGCCTAATTAATCATGCTGGATGATCTTTATGATGTGTTCTTGGATTCGGTTTACAAGTATTTTATTGAGTGTTTTTGCATCTGTGTTCATAAGGGAAATTGGTCTGCGATTCTTTCATTGTTAGGTCTTTAAAGGGGACCCTGCTGGTGCTTACAGCAGGCAGCAAAGTGAACTGCAAAGAAATGAGAATGAAAACTCTGTCCAGATTGACTTCATCAGCCTGGATCAAACTTGGGGAGACTCTTAGTTTGGGCTTCTGTTGCTGTGAAAAGACCCCATGACCATGGCAACACTTATAAAAATAAAAACATTTAACTGGGGCTGACTTGCAGTTCAGAGGTTTAGTCCATTATCATCATGGCTGGAAGCATGGTAGCATGCAGGCAGACATGGTGCTGGAGAGGTAGCTGAGAGTTCTACATCTGGATCAGCAGGCAACAGGAAGTGAACTGTCTACCACACTGGGCATAGCTTGAGCACATGAGACTGCCAAGCCCACCCCCACATTGACATACTTATTCAAACAAGGCCACACCTACTCCAACAAGGCCACATCTCCTAATAGTGCTACTCCCCATGGGCCAAGCACTCAAATACATGAGACTATGGGGGCCATTCCTATTCAAACCACCACAGAAAGTGTGATGCCAGGTGAGTTCTTCCAAACAAATTTAAATAAAGTAAAATTTGGAAAAAAGTTTCTTGGTGTAATACAACACCTGGTGCACGAGGAAGCATAATCACATCAAAAGTTGACTCAGGGTACAGGCCACTTCTTCTAAGAAGATGGTTTCTAGAGATAGACCATCTGTGCTAGTTTAAGGATCTGAGGATGGCTATGGCCTGATCTTGGTCAAAGAGATAATGTAGAGGTCATTTGGGCTATTAGCCACCTCTGGTCCAGGTTGTGGAAGCTTGGGGGAGCCTCTAGCTATATAGATAATATAAGGGTCATTTAGACTATGAGATATCTCTGGTACTGAGAGTTTGGGGAGCCCTTGGCTGTAAAGATCAGTTAGGTTACTTGCCACCTCTGGTCCTGGTTGTATGAGTTTGATATGGCCTGGCTTAACAGATAAGACAGACCATCAAGTTGTTAATCACTTCCAATTCCCAGCTTTCTGGAAGGAAAAGCAGGTTTTACATCTTTCCCATCGGAGACGCAGTCCTGTGTAGTGCATCATATTCCTGGTTTCTCTGGAGATCTGTGGGCACAAGGACTTCATGCTGTGCTCCCAACAGGTCTTTATGTGGTTGGGGTGAGTGCATGCATACAAATGCATGTGTGTTTTATGTCTTTTCATTTTTCTGGTGCCGTGGCTGTGATTTGCTTTGTAGGAAATTCTTCTGGGTTCCTGGTGAGTATGGGCACTGTGGATGCATGATGGGCAAATGTATTGCTAGGTATTGGGAGCTGACATTTAGGAATGGTGCTGGACTAGGAAGGAGTGCTGAAGGAGGTCCCTAGGAGGGAAGAAAGCAGGGTGTTCCACTAGGGTCTGCTTAGTCCCCTGGGAATGGGGTCAGAGAGTGAGCAGAGGCCACAGCAGAAGGTCTGCTGTAGAGCTGGGAATGAGGCTGGGGGATTGGACTTGGGGGGATGGAGGAAGATATGAAGATCTGCAGGTTAGCCTGCTAGTTTCCCTGGTCAGAATAGCCTGTAGATTCCCAGGGAGTGCGTACTGATGTTAGGGACTTGGGGAAAACAGTGGGTATGGGGAGGGAGTTGGAGGGGTAGATCTGTGTGATCCCCTGGAGATGGGAGCAGGGGAAGAAGTGGATGAGACTGGGGGATTGGATTTGGAGGAGTGGAAGAAGGGGTGAAGATCTGCAGTTAGCCTACCTGCTTGCTTCCTTGGCCAGAGTGCTCTCTGAGGCATTTTGGGCATGCTTAGGAAAACTAACCAATGCTGTCATTTTGGGACAATATGCATTATGCCATCCTGGCCATAGAAAGGCAGACCAGACAAACCATGCAGGAAGGAGCCCTGTCACGGGGGACAAGCCATATCCACATCCCCATCCAGGCTGGTAGATGTGTGGCATTAAAGGGAAAGTCCGGCCTAGGGTGAGGAGACCTAAGGGGTTCAGGACTCTTCCCACCTGCTTACACTGTCCAGGACTCAGGTACTAATCTGAAGTGAGATTAGAACTACATGGAGATCCTTCTAATTCCATCTGACTCGTGCAGACAGTCACAGCCTTCGGACATTTTGCCAGAAGCAGCTTCCACACCGCCAATGTAAAGGGAAACAGAAGAAAGCCATGGAGCTTTCCACAGAGCTGTAGCCGAGGGAGACAGACAAGCTGGTGAAGCCTGGGTATGCATAAAAGTGGGTCACTTCCATACCTATCACAGAGAGGGGAGAAGGGTAAAGAGGGCCAGATTGGGGGTCATGTGCTTCGGGCTAATGTGCAAAGCAGGAGCAGGAGCTGGGCTGTGGGCTCTGAGGCGTTAACAGTTTCCTCAACCGCCGCAGGGGATGGAGGAGCCTGGAGCCCAGGCCTTGGCAGATAAATGGCTTGGTGTGGTGTTAAGTCCTGTATTTAACAGCTTGATTAATGGGCCAGAGGAGAGCAGCTTGGCTAATGAAGTGTGCAGGTGGCTGCTGGAGGGTCACGGCTGTTACGGCAACAATGGCCATCAAGACCCACTCACGAGAGTCCCCTCCTCTGTGTGAGAGCAAGGAAGCCATTTGCGGAGAACTCACCCAAGAAGACATAAGCAAGAACGTAGGATATATGGTGCGGTAGGTGTCAGACTTCTGGAAACTCACAGCCCAGAGAACCCATGACTAAAAGTGCTATAAACATGCCTCAAAGCTCACAGGTGCTTGTCCAAAGATGCAAAAAAATACCAGGGACTCAGGCCTAGGGAACAGGAAGAGAAGCTCCTGTCAGTCAAACAACGGACTTCCGGAAGATTTGTGCAATTGATCTAAGAATGCCATAAACCTGCTGCTTCTTCTCTATGCATTCATTAATTTCACAATCCACAGGCTCTCCAGACTCTCGGGACTAACTCGTGTCTCCTGGCCTCTCTGTGCTGTGACTCACAGACCACAGGTCTCTGGAGCATCACTGTTATCATGTGGTCCCCCCTTCTGCCACCATGCTACTTCTGACCATGGTCTCCAGTCACCTGGATGAAAAACTACTAGTCCCTTGGCTTCCCCACTCCCCTGGATTCTCACTGCTATGCCATTGCTTCAACCTCTACCCGGAGGTTCTCTATGGCTCCTTATGGCTACGTGGCATTTTGAGTCCCATCATCTGCCAACACTGGCCTCCTGGTCCCATCCATCCTCCTACACAGTGCCCAGCTCCTGACACACAGCTGCCTCAGGGACTTGGAACAGCCTCAGGGCTCTTTGATCTGCTTCTTCTGGATGCTTCTGGTTCTCTTCACACACCACCTTCTCCCCGACTGCCTATCAGATACTCAAGGCCTGGGATGAATCGTCATTAAGTTTGACCAAGACAGAGACAGGCCATTGGCAAGTGCTCTCAGGTAGCTGCTTCGAAGCAGGGGACCAGCACAAACACACAGCAGCTTAGCTCTTTATGTCCTGATATAGCCTAGGGATCTGGCTGAGTGGTCTAATTGAAGAGGGACCCACTACTGAACTCTCTAAGGAGTAGGGGAGTCTACTTTACTCCCCATATTTTAGCTGTGCTGAGGTAGTGATGATGAAGATGACTTCCCAGGTCCAGAGCATCTCAGAGTGATGAAGATGAGGGTGACTTCCCAGGCCCAGAGTATCTCAGAGTGATGATGAAGATGAGGGTTTCTTCCCAGGTCCAGAGCATCTCAGAGTGATGATGAAGATGAGGATGACTTCCCAGGTCCAGAGCATCTCAGAGTGATGATGAAGATGAGGGTGACTTCCCAGGTCCAGAGCATCTCAGAGTGATGAAGATAAGGACAACTTTCCAGGTCCAGAGCATCTCAGAGTGATGATGAAGATGAGGATGACTTCCCAGGTCCAGAGCATCTCAGAGTGATCTCGTGTTCGCACTACATTATGCATCCCACTTGTGAGAGGACAGGCTGGGACTCATCATCACAGCCGGTCTGAGTCTCAGGGATGACAGCAGCCTGTGCTAGCTGCACAGCTGGAACTCCACAGGGACAGCCAGAGAGGCCAGAACATGCCTACCTGGTGACTGTGTTGGGTTGCATAGAGTAGGTGGGTGGGATGAGGGGATAGCCTCTAAGAAACAATGGTTGGTTTGGCTTAGGCTCTGCTTTGCTTTAGACTAATGTCTGAAAAGTTAGTCTGTGAAGTTGCTCCTCTGCGGTGAGCACCTCTGAGCTGCCATGGAGAACATCAAGAAGCCAGGTGCCATCTCATTTCTGCCCATATATTGCTCCTAACTTCATTTCCTGTACCTCACGCTCTCCATTCATAGACAAGGAATGTTCATTGCGAGCTCTTCCTGACACCCGGCATTGCAGAGTCTTCCTGTTCACCTGACACTGAAGATTCTGGTGGAGCAACACTCTCTGAACCTCCCAGGACAGGGGCAGCCCTAAGATCATGGCACGAGTGGCTGACAGTGGGAATGATACAGCCTTGTTCCTGGAAGATGGGGTCCAGGTTCTTGTGGTAAAATTTTGTGCTGGTGCATAGCTTGTCGAGCGTTTTACATCTTTAAATGAAGCATAGCCTGAGGGCAGGGGCTTCTTTGTCCGCCTAGGGGTTAAAGTCAGTGGACGGATGTTGTAAACAGTGACAGAATCCATATGAGTGCAGGGGCGAGGCGTAAGGCATCAACTAGCCGTCTTCCACGCATGAGGTGTTTTCCCCACTTCTGGCTACAGCCCCAGGCTCTCTCCGGCAGTCTCAGGCCGTGGTTCTGCATTTACCACATGGACATCTGCCGGGAGGTAAAGCAGCAGTTACCAGTCACCCACATGTCACACCGTAAATCTACACGATGACTCTATGAGGCACAAGAGTCCAGCAGCTTTACGAGGTGCCACCTCTGTGATTAATGGAGGCAGGGGACTATGCAGGCAGGAATGGGGGAGAGACAAGAAAACATTGGCATGAATGCATAGGTACACATGTATAAACATAGCCAGACACGCATTCACATTGACACATACACAAACACACACGCATATGCACTCACATAGATATGTGTGTGCATATATGCATACACCTATATATGCATAAACAGTCAAACTCCTACATCTACACATATGCAGACACATACATACTCATATACACACTTACATGCAATCATGCATTGTCTATACAAGTGTATTTGTGTTCTCAGTGCACATACATGCATGCACACATTTACATATGCATTCACATAAGCACACCCAGGATTCTAGCCCTGACCACGTTATCCCAGGGACAATCACTGCACTTCCATTCAGAATTTACTTCATGGACTATGGCTTCCCAATGATGGAATATAAACTGTTATGCTTGAAAGGTGTCAGTGAAGACCCAAACGTTTGCCTTTATCTAGCTATTACACTTGTGATATTCAGCTTCCTCTGTTGGAATTTTGTTTGCCGTATTGGGTCATTGATTGCGTGTATTCAGAAAGACCTTACTAGAAATGGTGTGATAGGGCCAGGCACCCGAGTGGCTTATGGAGCAGGGGGGCAGCCAGAGCCCCATGGCCACTGCTGCTTGACACTGTTGTCAGGTTTAATAGTCACAGCTCCTCTCCGAGCGGGACATTGCTTGCCACATTTTCCAAGTGCAGAAAATGGGGTTTAGAGCGTGTCTGAATTCACAGAAATGAACAGTGGCAGGGCTGGGAGCCAAACCACACTGGCGGGTGCCAACGTCTGCTTGGTCTACTGTGTCCCGCTGTGGGTAACATGCACCCGTTAAGCTCACAGTAGATCATGGCTCTGTGCCCAACAGATCCCTTCAAAAACCAAGCAGGGTTTACTGAGAATCACAGCTATCACGAGTAGGTGCAACTCCGATCGTCTTTCCTTGGTAACTTTAATTTTTCCCAGGGGTGCAGCCACACCATGGTGTGGGTTCAGATCCTCCAGTCTTTCACAGTGTGTAGCAAATAGGAGCCTTTAGCTTGAGAACTTCCTCAGGTGTTCACCAGAGACCCCTGTTGGGTGCTTATTAAAGGAATGGTGGGATGGGGGTCGTGGTTGAGCAGGTGCCCAACTGCCAAGTTCGAGGTTATGTGCAATGAGCCAGTGGATGCTTGATGGCTCTCGCTTTGTCCCAGGGCCTAGCAGGCCCACAGCTGGCCGGCACCTTTCCCTGACAGAGCTTGGGCCAAGCGCAGGAGCCAGGGTCCATGAAACAGAGGGGCTAGTGGGAGGAAGGAAGGCAGCATTTGTCTGGTGGGGAGGAAGTCTAAAGGAAGGGGTGGGAGGAAAGTCACCATAAGCCCGTGCCTCCCAGACGCCTCTGCCTCTGCCTATGTTCTCCCTTTTACACACCAAACTTTCTCCTCTGCCATACCTTGTCCTTCCTTTTATTTCTTCTTTTTCATTCATCTGGTGCCAAAACCCGGGACCAGTCAAAACCTCTCCTTTTATAATTTTTTTTCATTCCATGGAATTATTGGTTCTTCTGTTTTGCCTGTGTTCAGAGAAGCTGTCATCTCAGTCCATGACAGTAGCAGGAACTGTGGGAAATGAGGACGTGTAGGGAAGGAGTATACGCCAGGCTGACAATGCATGCCTGTAGGCTGATGCAGGGAGATTACACATTCAAGGCCAGCCTGGGTTAAACTTAGTGAGGCCTCATCTCGAAGTGAAAAGTAAAGAGAGGCTGGGGGTGCAGTTCAGTGGTAGGGTGCTTTCCTAGACTGTGCCGGGTCTTAGATTCAGTCCCCAGTTACATGGGGGCAACACACACACACACACACACGTGCACACAGACATACACACACACACAGAGAGACATACACACACACATACACACACACAAGTGGAAGCCTGTTTCAGTAGCTGAAGATGACATCTGTCCACCCCGGGTGACCCCTGCCCTTGGATTTAACAAGGTGCTTTTTCAGGACTGGAACATAAACCTTGGGGTCTGCAAAGGCTCAGATTGAATGAGAGAACACCAGATAAAACCAGAATCCCCCAAATCTGTGTGAATTTGTAGAACTTGAAGGCGGGGGAACTTGTCCCACTGAAAGAGATTTTTCTCTGTGGGAAAACAGAAAAGTGGAGCTACCTTGTCAGTTGATGTAGAATATGAAGTAGATATTGTGGTTGAAGTGGGAAATGGGAGCATTTGTGCTATTCACAGGTCCAGTGACCTGTAGGCATCATGGGGCTGGGAAGGGGTGAGGTGAGACTGGGAAGGGGTGAGGTGGGGCTGGGAAGGGGTGAGGTGGGATGGGGAAGGATTGAGGGGGGACTGGAAGAGTTGAGGTGGTACTGGAAGGGGTGAGGTGGGGCTGGGAAGGGTTGAGGTGGGTTGGGGAGGGGTGAGACAGAGACTCTGTGTCTCTGACATCACACTGCCTGTTTCCTTTCCTACCTCCAGTTTCACGGCGTGTGGGCCATTGAGAAGCATTTTGTCCAGACTGTTGTACAGGGTGAAAGTGACCTAGACTTGCCTGGCTTCTCTCCTCCCTCTATCAGCTGCTGTGACCAGAAACACAAGAAGAGGAATGAAAAACAAAAAAGGTGGCACTTGAGTTCCTGGAGGATTCCCGTACTGCCCTGGTCAGCTTTTCTCTTCATGTCACTCCTGCCCTGTGTCTGACCCTCTCCCCAACCCCCCTGATGGACAGCCTGTCCTTTCTGGGGGTTAAGTAAAGCCTTTCTCTCGCTGACAGGTATCTCTCAGACACTGGTTTCTCCGTTTCCAAACTACTCACCAATTCCTGCTCCAGTCTCCTCTAAGCCACTTAGATGTCCTCTGGAGTCGAGCTTCTCCATCCCACGCTGTCTTCCTGTCGGGTGTGGCTGGTTCACAGCCTCATATCACTCATCCCAAACTTTTACCCCAACTCTAGCGCAGCTTTGCCTATGGCACTGTTCCCCAATAAAGCCCCAAGCTAGGCGACTCTTCAGATCGTTGGAAGGGTCTCCTAACTCAAGTGAGTCACCGCAGGCTCCTGTCATTTGCTCCTGGACACACACCGAGGCCATCCGTCCTGGAAACTGCCACATCTCCCCTCCATTCCAGTCAAGGCAAGCGGCTCCTCCTGGAAGGCGTTCTGTTTCCAACAGTGTTGGCTGGTTTTATGTCAACATGACACAGCTAAAGTCATCTGAGAGGAGGGAGCCTTAATTAAGAAAATGCCTCCATAAGATTAGGCTGTGGGCAAGTCTGTAAGGAGTTTTCTTAATTAATGATTAATGGTGATTAATGGGGGAGGGCCCAGTCCATTGTGGGTGGTGCCATCCCTGGGCTGGTGGTCCTGGGCTCTATAAGAGAGCAGGCCGAGCAAGCCATAGGGAGTAAGCCAGTTAGAAGCGCCCCTCCATGGCCTCTGCATCAGCTCCTGCCTCCAGGTTCCTGCTCTGTGGGTTCCTGCCCTGACTTCCTTCCATGATGAACAGTGCTATGGAAGTGTGAACCAGATACATCCTTCCCTCCCCAATTCCCAGCAACCACAGGGCGGCTCACAACTGTCTCTAACTCCAGTCCCAGGGGATCTGCTGCCCTCTTCTGGCCTTGTGGGAACCAGGTGCACACGTCGGGCAGAGATACATACATGCAAAACACTCATACACATAAAAGGAAAGAAAATCTAAAAAAAAAACCCCTGCATCTATATATTATAATGCTTCTATATAATTTTGCCCTTTTTCTGATTTTCTCAATGTTTAAAACTCTGCTTTTCATTATCAGAAAGATCCAGGCTTCTTCCCCACCCCCTTACCTCAGATCCATACTGTAAAATAAATAACACGACATTCCATTAAATTAGCCTCCATAAAATGGTGCAGGGCAGTGTTTTTTTTTTTTAAAGATGATGAAAAACTTGAAGACATCAATGGCTTTTTATCAGAGAAATTCCCCTCACCTCTGAAAAAGACTGGAATTAATTTAAATAGCACCAGAAATAGAAAAGGAGGGCTCCACCAGCCAAGTTCCTTTTCAAACGGCAAAACCGAACCTCTCCAAGGTGGATGTTTCTCATAGTTCCCATGCTGAAAGAGGTGACCTCGAAGATGCACCCGCCTGTCTGCATCTGGACACATCACATAGCTGTCAGGTGGATAACTCACGTTGGGCGTGTTTAAAAACCAGCTTGCCCTGTGTATGGAGCAGGTCCCACTTAGAAGTCATTTCAGTTTCAAAGGGAGATTACAGCCCTTTGAAATTCCCTTAAAGGAGAAATTCCACCTCTGCTTTTTATTATCCGATTGCATTAGTTCTTATATTAGGATAAAAAGAAACACATTCTGCTCTTTAAACAATAGCAAAGGGAAACATCACCCCTGGCAGCCTTTCTTTCTTGGGGGAATTCTAATCCATTCATATCCTCAAAGGCACTTTCATTCTTTGGGGAAGATTTGAGGGCCAATTAATTGTAGCCCCTTGGGACCCACCCATGCCCTTGAAGTTTTATCTTAGCAAAGACGTTAGATGCTATTTAAGAAGCCGGGGGTCCAAAAGGCATGAGTGGTGAGGGAGATCACTGAATCACCTGGGTGGATGGCGTGTAGAGTCCAGGTCCTGCCTGCTCAGTGTTGCAACCATCTCACCCAGACCTGAGAGGTCTGTGGCTATCCCAGCCTCCCTTTCCTGACCAGCAAGGGTACGTCGGCCTGGCATATGGGGCATAGCTGGAAAGAGCATTTCCAGCCTGGAGCTTCGGTTAAAGGTCATCCTAAGCCAGTGCTAATGTCTGTGGAGCCAGGGTTGAGCTGTTAGCTTGAGCGAGGTCTCAGCCGATGCAGCTTGAAGCAAACCTTTTGGAACTAGGAAGCTGGTTTTGAGCAGGATGCTCACAGGATGGCTGCAGGAACAGAGGGTAGTTCGCTGAGCTTAGTATTCCGCAGGCGGAAATATGCTTTGCTTTTTAAGTGTGCAGCCTTCTAGAGACTGTATGTCACCTAGCAATGCTTTACGTTTTCACAGTAGTTTCTAGAAATAGTCAAGCTGAATATCTAGAGTGCAAACCATGCCACGGCGGGCATGTTCTCTGCCTGCCTGCATCGTTGGCATAAATTCTATGTTTCACGACTGTTTTGACCTGGTCTTCCATCATCACAGACTTCACTTTTCTCAAAAGCTTGGTTCCCTACTGTCTGGACCCTTTCTGATGAAAGTCTGTCACACTGACTCGGCTCCGGAGACTCACATGCAGGGCTCTGTTTGACGCATAGATTCCAATCCTGGTTGGCATTAGTTAGGCTGGCCGCTCTGTCTCCCTTCTGTATCAGCTAGCACTAGGAGCGATGCCAGTGTATCAACCAGCACTAGAAGGTGCCAGTGTGATGTCATCTTCTCATCACTGTCTTCCATCACTCAGAGAGCAGAGAGCATGCCTTCCTGCCCAGCCTCACTCCCTTTTCTCACCTATTACGTTTGTCATTAGAAGGACATGACCAGATCTAACCAAGAGATGTGTAGACAACCCAGTCACACACTGCAGCTTTTGTTTAGGGATATTACACCTAGTTTTGATACAATTGGCAAGAGAGTATAAAAACAATGTAACTCTAAGAAGGAAAAAAAAACATAGTATCAGAAATGAAAATGTCATTGGGCAATGTCAAGTGGAAAGCCTAAGGGTTAATATGCCCACCCCTCAGCTGGGGGTGGTAGCCTTTGAATCTCTGTCCCGTGCCCACTGGGATCTGTCTGTCATGTCTGGACTGTAACACATTCCTTCTTCTGCCTGTCTGCCTGTGAGGAGCTACATGAAGGACGGGTTCCTGGCTGTCCTTGCAGTCCCAAAGCCAAAGACAGCATGCTGTATGTATTCCATACTGAGAAGAACGCGGCACAGCGGTTGGCTACTACTGTTTGCAGCATTATTTAATGTAAAGGGAATCAAATTCCCCAACACAGGGCTGTAGCTGATAAATTCTGTACATCCACAGGGCAAGGCACACTACACACACTTCAAATTCTTTTGAAGAATAAGAACCTGAGAAAATTCTCTTTATATGGTGTTAGTGGAGCTTGCTTAGTTACATAGTCCTGGATAGATAGATATAGACACATAGCTTGATCATTAGAGTTTTTTTAAAGCTTCCATTCATTCACTTAGGGAATTAATTAACATCATTGCCAAATGGCATCATTTGAGGAGAGAGAGAGAGAAGGAGAAAGATTCTAGATAAAACAAGCCCCTATTTTCACAGATTTTTTTTTATGAGCTATAGGCAGAAAACAAAACAAATAAGTGTACATTTTATTGGGTTTTACCACAGGGAAAGTCATCTGAGTCAGGCAGCGTCTTCGCTCGCTCCTGGAGCTATAACAAGATTCTTCAAACTGAGAACTTTTTAAATGGCAATTGTATAAGTCACACCACACAAGATGGTGCCAGCTGTTAGTGGCTGGTAAGGGCCTTCTTGATGTATCTTCACATGGTGGAAGAACAGAAGACAAAGAGGTCCCCTTGGTTCCCATGGTCCTTAGTGAAAACAGAAACCTCTGTACCAGCACTCCAATGGACCTGCTTGCTCCCAACTCTGAGTCTGGAATCAAGTTTCAGCATGAATTTGGGGGGACACAGACAGACGGAGTATAACACGCAGCTTCCAGGGGCCTCGAAGTAGAAGAGTATTAGGGGTACTATAAGGTGCATGCGATCAAGCTATGTGGATTCCTTAAAGATGGTTCTAGAAGGAATAGGAAGACAAGGGGTATTGAGGCCAGAGTAAGTACTGTGTGTGTGAGGACAGGCAGGCCAGTGTGGCTGCAGCAGAGAGGTAATGGAGGTGAGGGGAGGCAGGGATGGGGTCTGGGGAGGCAGGGATGGGGTCTGGGGAGGCAGGGATGGGGTCTGGGGAGGCAGGGATGAGGTCTGGGGAGGCAGGGATGGGGTTTGGGGAGGCAGGGACGGGGTCCGGGCCCTGAGGTTCCATCACAGATAAGACCCAGTAAAATCACAGCAATGCCTTTGTTTATGTTTTCCATTTTAGTCATTTATGTTTTTTTTTGTTTTGGTTTTGTTTTTAGAATTTTGTATGTCAAGTTTTGCCCATATTCACCCCCCTTCCAGAACTATCCTTAGATATACCTCTTCTCTACCCACCCAACTTGTGTCCCTTTTTTTTCTCATCCACCAAATCCAGCTTGTGCTACCCGTATATCCACGGATGTGTGACCTCCCACCAGGACCTGGTTGACCCACCAGTGGCAACTCTCAGAGCAAACTGACTGTCCCTCTTCCAGCAGCTAACAGCTGTCAGCAGCTTCATAGCTAGAGGTCGGAATTCACGTCTGTCTCCCCCTCCATGTTGAGGGTTGGTCTGGTCTGAGCTGGCACAGGTATAGTGCATGCGGCCATAACTGCTGTGAGTTCATGCCCAGCTGCCCTGCTGTGTCTGGAGGACACTTTCTGCATGAGCATTCACCACCTCTGGCTCTCACAGCCTTCCTGACCCTCTTCCACAACGATCTCTGGGAGACAAAAAGATGCAAGATAGATGTTCTAGTCAGGATTTAGCTTTCTGGGGTCTTTTGTTCTCTACACCTGGGCCAGCGGTGGGTCCCTGTCCTGATCAACTTCTGAAAATAGATGCTTCTCTGATGAGGGCTGAGAAATGTGCTAACCCATGAGTATCCCGTTGTTCTGAAATGTTCACCCAGTGTATTTTGATTCTATTTACCTCTTTACCCTTACTATGTCCCCTAATTCCTTCTAGATCTACCCCACCTCCCCAGCCTCTCCCAACTTTGAGTCTTCTTCTTCTTTTCCAGTTTTTCAAGACAGGCTTTCTCTGTGCAGCCCTGGCTGTCCTGGAACTCGAACTGTAGACCAGGCTGGCTTTGAACTCAGAGATCCACCTGCTTCTGCCACCCGAGTGTTAGAATTAAAGTCATGTGCTGCCACCGCCTGGCTTTTCTCTTCAGATTGTATGAATCCTTCACCATTTGCTCTTTTGTCTTTTAAGAACAGAATTTGTGCTTCTTAGATGCTTCTAGGCATGGGACCATCCACTGGAGCGTGATGACCTTGACTTTTATTCTCAAACAGGACAAGACAGAGCAGAGAAGCAGCATGGGTGTGACTCAGATACTAGAGGGTTCATCCCAGGGCTATGTTAAGAGTCACTGAGGCCTGTTGTGGGAGCTGCAGGCCTCTTCCCACAGCCCGGTTCCCAGGCGCCTGGCTAGCTTATGCCCTGAAATAATTACACGGAAACTGTATTCTTTTAAACACTGCTTGGCCCATTATATCTAGCCTCTTCTCGGCTAACTCCCACACCTGGACTAGCCCATTTCTAATAATGTGTGTAGCACCCCAAGGTGCGCTTACCGGGAAAATTCTAGCCTATGTCCATCCTGGGTCTGAGCTTCATCGCGTCTGCTCCAGAAAGGAGAGCTATCAAGTCTGAACTCACTTCCTCTTCCTCCCAGCATTCTGTTCTGTTTACTCCACCCACCTATGTTCTAACCTATGAGGGCCAAGCAGTTTCTTTTATTAATTAGAATGACCTTCCTCCATCAAAGGCCAATACTGTAGAGTGTGGGCACCTGTGTGCTTGCATGGACACGCGGTAGTGGGCAAGGCAGGACAAGGCATGTGGCCTTGGTGTCTTCACCTAGGATACCAGTGTTAGAGTATGTAAGGCTATTATGGAGACAGTTTAGGGAAAGAATTTGAGACTCACAGCCCAGTACCAACAGTAACACAGCAGGGCTTAAGAGTCTAGAGTGTTCATGACTTAGGTGGCTAGAGGTGAGGATAATTCTTCCCAAATCTTAAAGACTATACCAGGATCAAAGCCACAGTTTAAATACAGTTAGCAATTAGAGAACTCACCAGAATCTCGCTTAGTGGCTCATTCTATGTAACACTCCACTGGGCTTTTGCTATAGGCTGCAGTGTTGGGCCTCATGAGGCCAGGGCATGAGGCTCAGCGTAACTTCCTGAGCCAAAATTGAGTTTGGAGAGGAGTGACTCAGCACAGCCTGACCTAGGCCTGCCTCTGCCCACCCACCACTGACGTGGCAGGATATTATTGGCCCTTTCTTCCTTACTCCACCTCACCCCATCCCAAGATTCCCGCCCACTACCTCAGCCCTATATAAGTTCCTGCCCTGATGCAATAAAGTGAGATCCTGCATTTACAGACTCCCAGCTAAGTGTGTGTTTCTCCCGGGTGGCCAGCTGGGAAGTCTGGGTTGTTGACATGGGACCGGCTCTGCCTCAGCCCTATCTGCTGGAGACCTTGGCACTGTAGGCTGAGTGACAGGGGATTAGGGTAGGTGTTCAGAGGGCGTCCATGCAGCCGGCACTTGGGATGCTATTTTTCAAAGCTTTGATCCACCCACAAATGGGTATAGAATAAGAAACAGAAATCCCCCTGCCTCTCATGGTTCTCACAGCTTGTTGGCTGTGTATTGTTTCTGAGTCAGCAGCAAAATGTGTCTCTCTCATTCCAAGGTATCAGAAATGTTAACTCCATCTTTCCACTCTCCCTCTGCTCCCTGCAGAAACACTGAAGGCTGTGGGTATCTTCACTTCTTTCTGGGACATTTAATTGTAGACAGCCTGAAGAGGAAACTTAGAAGGACCTTGAGGACTCTTCCCAGGAAGGCTCACAGAACCCCTCCATTCATTCACTCTGTATTCTGCCCTCTGTTGTGGTCATGTGGATGGAAGGAGGCGGGCTCATCAGAACCCATTTGTCCTTCACTGAATCCTGCTCCTATTGTGGTCACATGGTGCTGTCAGCCACCAGCATCACACAGTAAAAGTACTAGTGACAGATCACTAGGCAAACTCATGGGAGCAGTGAGGAGCCTGATTTTCAGAGCGCTGGAAACACCTGGCTTTTAAATAATCACTGTCAATTCTGTAGAAATCTTTTGAAGCCGTGACTCTTCTCCCTTCCATAATGGGACTCTTCCCGAAGTACCCCAGCAGTGTATAAATCATTCATTGAGACAACTTCTTGTATGGGCAACCGAATGACCTCCATGTTGTGTGAAAGTATTCATTCAGCCAAA
The DNA here is from genome assembly GCF_018167655.1 of Microtus oregoni. NCBI lineage: Eukaryota > Metazoa > Chordata > Mammalia > Rodentia > Cricetidae > Microtus > Microtus oregoni. Next base: position 4,792,486 of record NW_024543063.1, on the reverse strand, counting down.
TCTTTGTTCTCATAGTCAAATCTACACAAAGCTAGTCCCCCACAATTGCTTCTATTGACAGGACTTATTGACAAGAGAGGGGCCCTGAGCAGGAGGCACTGATCAGAGAGACATCATGTTTGCTCTTACAGACAAATGGGTCTGGTGGTCCTGAATTCTTTAGCAGCAACCTCAGGAAAGTATAATCTACTGACCTGTGTTTTACCCTAACAAGCTATTAATATTCTGTATTTACCCTTCACTTTAGTTTCAATTAACACAAGATCAAAGCACAGGAAATTAGCTGTTGGTACCTCTATCCCTAAAATATCCAGGAAAAAAAAAAAAGCTTGGGTCACTAAACCAGCCCCAGAGAAAAAGATTCCTACTCACCTGGGTGCCAGCAGATGCTGCATCCTGATGCTTAGCCCAGGGGACAAGCTCCATCTTGATCCTCCAGGTATCTGCTGGGGGAGCTCCGCAGCCACACCCCTTCTAAGACATAAGGCCTTGGTCTCATTGTTATTTACCAGAGAATGGTTAACTAATTCTGTGTGGGTATATAAACTGGAGACGTTGTGGGATGAGGAGAATAGAAAGGAGCATCAAAAGAGGAACATCAAAGAGAAACATCATAAGCAAACATCGAGAGAGCGTTGGAGAGAGCACAGGAAGAATAAATAGGACATGATGAAAGGATTCATGTGAGCTAATTTATTTCGTTTACCTCAGACCTTTTTAGTCAGTTTTCGCGTGCTAGAGCGGTTCTTTTGAATTCTGAGAGGTTTAGTCGGGCAGAACTTCAACTTAAAACCTTGATAATATGGATGGGAGGAGGAGGGCTCATCAGAACGCTTCCTCCCCGCCCCCATCATTCACCATGTATCCTGCTGCTATTGAGGTCACATGGATGGAAAGAAGAACAGGTGTTCTGGTTCTCCAGCAGCGCCATGGAGCTCAGAGCCCCTGCTGCTTAGCAAACCTCAGCCATGTCTACCTTGTGACCAGGGTGTCCTGGTGGGTGGGTGGGTGGGCTCTCCAGCTGTGGTCTTGCTTAGGACAAATCCCTATTGCAGGGTCTCCCCACTAAGTGTGGGTGCTTAGAGGATGCTCACTGAGCTTACACATTTTGACTTTTCATTGATAAATCTTTGAAAATGGTAGCTGATCTTGCCTATGCTTTTTTTTTAAATCAGTTTGTCCTTATTTGATTTTAATTTCTGTACTATATGGGTTCAAATGCCAGAGTGGCCTTATATCAGGGGACAGCTTGGCCTTTGACTGTCCTCAGTAGGCAGCTGGTCCTTGGTCCGCACACTCTCAAGAGCCCATATGTTCTGAATGTCAAGGCACTCTGGTTTGGGTGCCCAGCTCTTGACGCTAGAGAGCAGTGCTGAAGGGGACAGCTCCCTGCTGGGCCTCTACAGATAGCAGCCTTGGGCCCTCAGAAGCCAGGGTCAGGTGCAGCCAACAGCTGGAGTCAAGGGCAGAGAAAGACTCGCTGTACTAGCACTGCCTCTGATGAGCTGGGAAGTCCCACCTGCCCCTCCCACACGAGAATGATTTCCTACCCTTCATCTGAGCACTGTTCTCACACGGCCTTTCTTGGCAACATGTCTCTGTCTAAATCCATGTTCAGCAATACCAGAATCTGGAAATACATATCCCAATACATATCCTCTCAACCATGATGCTTACCTATTAGATCAGTGCGTCTGACGTATCCAACTGCCTGGGGTGGAGACCAGAATGGGAGACAGAGGGATGTTTGAACACTTGGAACTGGCTAGTCAATGAAGCTTAGACATGAGCCACCTATAACTGGGGGTCTAGGGAAAGTGTGTTCAGAACAGCGCAGGACACAGCTAGGTATTGGTTAGTAATTATGGTCAACTTCTTGGCCATAAAGGGCTATGCTAAATTCTTCATATGCCTGTCCCTTGGGACATTCAGCAGACACTTCAGGGCTTAGTGTGATAGAGCCTTCAGTCTCTGCTCCATTGAGTTAAATCCAGTTCCACTCCTCACTGTGTCCCTTTGTCACCCATACCTGAAACCTGCCTGTCCTTCACAGAATGGACGGCAAGACACATGGAAAAGCCAGTGTGAATGTGACCCCTGACCTGTGATCTGACCCATGGAGGATGGCACCTTTTCTAGGGTTATTTTGAAGCTTCCCTCCCTTCCTCCATTTCCATAGACCCACGATCAAAAGTCCCACCTCATATACATATTTCCATACTATTTAAAGGCATCTTTCTTTTCCCGCAGCTATCCCCAAAGTAGATGGTTACGGCTTCATCTTACGCAAGTTGTGGGTTCGTGTAGTCCAAGGTCGCATAATCCCCTTAGGTCACGGCAGCTTTGGAAGAAGTTCTCCCCTAGCAGAAGCTCCCCCCACCATCACATGAAGGAGCATGTGTCGAAGGTCTCAGCACAATAGCAAAGGCTCCTGTTTATCTCTTTCCTCTGTGTGCAGCAATAGTGCTCAGCCCCTGAATGGAGAACAGGGTGCATTCGAAAGGATCAACTCTCCTTTCCCACGCTCAACCCAAAACCAGAGGTGCGGGGGAGGGGGGGGTGCTGGGTGGAGCCAGGGGTGGCGACTGTGTAGACACGGACCAGAATTCCTGTTGGTGAGGAGGAGACCCTGTTCTGCTTCCGCAGGCCACTGCGTTTGGAAGATGATGCGTCTCTGCCTCCGGTCTGTTGATGACATGTGTCGTGTACTCTCTCAGACCTGTCATCTGTGCTCACTTCTAAGGAGGTCAGTTCTTGAAGGACTGTCACCCCTGGCCTCCACGGACATGCACTCAGAATGCATGGCCACCCTCCCTGTCAGGATTATGTTAAATGTCATTTGTGCGTGAGCATCATTGTGTGCCCCCAGTGGCACCTCCACCTTGGGCTCTAGGCGTTCCCAGTCCTCGGGTCCTGAACAAGCCCCCATCCTTAGCTTCCACAACATCAATGGCAGGAATGGAAAGGAGCACAGTTATGTTTCTATTTCAGTGACATGACACTCTGAGCATGGCTCGTTATAAAAGAAAGCATTTAACTGGACTTTTAGTTTCAGAGAGTTATACTCCATGATGGCGGAACAAAGGCATTGCAACAGGAATAGCCAAAAACTCAAACCCTGATCTGCATGTAGGAGGTGGGGGGGGGGGTACATTGGAAATGGTGCAAGTTTTTTAGAACCTCAAAACCCACCCCTAGTGACAGAGCTCCTCCAACAAGGCCACAGCTCCTAATATTTTCCAAACAGTCCCACCAATTAGGGACCCAGTATTCAAACATATGCATGGGGGGGGGGGGTCATTCTCATTCAAATTACCAGCATGCTCTGCTTGCTTGCTTGAGTCCTTTGCCATAGGACAAGCTAGGACCCCAGACATCGTTAGCCTTTCTGGAATCCCCACATGGGGCAAAGTGTCCCTTCTTAAACACCAGGTGTTCCTAGCTTTCCCAGCTCCCTCCGCCCACACAGCACTTCGATCAGCTTCTAGCTTGTTTGTTGTCTATCCCATGAGCTCAATCTGCTCGAGGACTCCCATCTGTCTATTTCCTGCAGCCTTTGGGGCTGCCTGGCACAGGCGGCTGTTGGAAGCTTTGTATGTTTAAGGAGAGGATGCATGCGCCCTCTTACTGATGGGATGGCTTCACACTTCGCTAGCCGAGAGCTCTCACAAGCCCTGCCTTCCTCATCTCATGTGACTGCTGCCCCTTTGGCTGTGATGGCTTTTCTGTCACATGACTAGATTGTGTTGTTTTAGGGCTCTGGTGCATACTGTCAACTTCCACTCCACCCTGAAGTGTCCTCACGACTCTTTACACACAGCTCGAGGGCTGCGTGTGGGAAATAAAAACCTGTAGTTTTTGCTTTCGATACTTTGGTGTGTTCTGTTGGATGTCACCTCATTCCCTTGTTTCTGTCTCACTTCTGCTCCTGGCAGGGAGCCAAATGACATCCTTTTTATGTCACACATCTTCCCCCAAGTTTGCAATTTTCTTCTTTTTATTCCATTTAGTGACTTGGTAGTTTTCTTTCTGTGATTGCAGCTTCTTATATTTCTTGTCTCTATGAATTTTTTAATTTTTTATTTCCATTGAATATAGAAAACTTTTGCTTACTCTTTCTGCTCTGTCTCTCTCTGTCTCTCTGTCTCTCTCTCTGTCTCTCTCTCTCTCTCTCTCTCTTCCCCATTCTTTTCTAAGATTCTCTTTGGCACTCCAACTTGAAGGTCCCTGTAGGGTGGGAAAGAATGAGACCCATACTCCACGGGAGCTGAAAGCAGTGACCTGGATGTTCAGCTGAGAGGGAGGTATGAGGTGGACACGGCTCACCAGTCCTGACCACAGAGTCCCTGTGATTGCCGCATGATGGAGGAAGGGACTGTGATGGCTGCCGCTTGACTGTGTCCTGTGCAGTTTCTGTGTGACCGTAGAGCTGAGTCCTTTGCTGTTGCCCTGTGAAGAAGTAGAAGAGGAGGAGGAGCCACCACCCCTGAAGTGGAGGAAGAGCAAGAACAAGGCTGATCCTAGGAGACTGGTACTCTGAGGCTCTGTGGGCTTGTGCTTCATCTGAATCCAGAAGAGGAAGGTGTCGCCAAGACAAACCCTTGCAGCAGCAGCAGCAGCAGCAGCAGCAGCAGGAGGTAGCTGCATGAGGTCCAGAAGGAAGGAAGATAACAGTCACCCTGTGCAGTGTCCTCACAGAGTTCACATGTCCAGGACAACGGTGCTCAGTCTGCTCTGACCTCCTCCCAGCATTTAATCCTTTTCAGAAAGGAGGTGTTCTGGAGATGGAGCTCAGTTGGTAGAGCACTTGCCTAGCACAAAGCCCTGCTTAGACCCCTAGTTCTGCATAATAGCAGGTATGGTGGTCCATGCCTGCAATCAGAGCACTTGGCAAGTGGAGACAGGGGGCGGGGGGTTGTTAGACATTCAAGGGCATCCTTTGGGCTATATATTGAGTTTGAGGCCAGACTCAAGAAGAAAAAAGAAAAAGAAAAACAAGGAGGAAGGAAGCAAGCAAGCCAGAAAGAAGGATGAGATGGGTGAAGGGAGAGACAGAGAGAGGAAAAGGAGGAAGGGAAGGAGGAAGGTACAGAAGGAGGGAAGGAGGAAAAAAGAAGGCCTAAAGGTCTCAGGACAGGGGTTGTGGTTTAAAAATAGACCCTTAGGCTCAGAGACCCCACCAGCCACCTTCTTCTCCCAAACAGATGAAGACCGCCTGATGGCTGAGCCCAGTGTGCTGCTCCAGAGGAAGAACAAGGCTGTAGTCCTGGGCACAGCCCTTCACCTGCTCACACTGCACTGGCCGGTTGCTTCCTGCCAAGCCTGCCGCTTCTCCCGTGTCACAGCCCCTGATCTCTTCATTAACGTTCATGACCAGCAAGAAGAAGGGCATCTCTGACCTCCACCTCTGCCCACATCAGTCCCATGGCCAAGTTCTAGTGCCAGCCTCGGAAACATGGACATTTCAAAGGCCCTAAGTGTTTTCAGGAGGGTTCACAGCCCATCAAGAAACCGTGTGCAGTCACCGAGAAGTGTCTCCTGTATGACTGTAAGAGCCATTTCCTCTTCACAGACTGGTGTGGCCACTGGGAGCAGTCCCTGCCCACTTCACGTCTTATCTGTGTCTTGAATGCTTCATAGCCAGACTGAGCTCTCTGGACACACATCTGCATGCAATGGGACCATGTTGGACATTCTCTCTGGGGTCAACTGTGAACAAGAGTTCCTAGTGTTCTTGCGGACACTGACCGTGCAATGACTAAATCAATCAAAACCCTGAGGAGATCTATAGGTCCTCACCAAGCCCGTCCTCGAGACTTCTGGAAGTCCTGAGGAGCTAGAGTTATTGTCTCAAGGAGACCTATCCAGATAGGTCTGGGAATGGCAAGATCCTATGTTTATCAACAGCAAAAGAGTATAGCAAGTGAGTCAGACAGCAAAAGAGGGTCAAAGGAGATCTTGGGAGATGTCCAGGGGGAGACAATCTCCGAGAATCCCAGTGAGCAGAGCATGATGGGAAGAAACCAGAGTAACCATGAGCCACGCCTCAGGTGTTAGTTGCACCCTGCTGGCTTCTCTTCACCCGTTCTCTGCATCGCTGGCTCTTCACTCCCTCTCAGAGCCTGCAGGTCAGGGAACAGTGCTAGAGACATAGGTGCAAACTAGCCCTGGCCTTGTGGGATCCGAGGCAGGAGGATGCTTACCAGTTACCAGGAGGGTTCCATTTGGAGGGCATCGAGAATCACGGAGGTGGGAGATGCTCCCAGAATGGGAGGCAGGAAGGCATCTTTGAGGGGCAGTAAAACAGGGTCCCCAAGGATGGAAGTGGAAAGCTGTCTAGGGAGATCCAGGTACTGTGAGTCGAGAGAAGAAGACAGGAGGAGAGGCCAGATTTTAGGCACGCCTGCTGAGGAAGAGCACGCAGGCTCTCCCCAGGCACGACAGGACAGTTTTTGGGAGCTTCTCTATTGCTAGAAGGCTATCCTGGTAATGGCAGTTGGGGATATAAACCCCAGCAGGTGAGGAGAGGATGGAGCTCCCTCTCCTTAGCCCATCCCAGGTCTCCTGGAGACGCCATGTGACTAGAGCATTGCTTCCTGATGGGCCTTGTCTGGAGACCCGATAGACTGGGCTCTTGGATGGGAGTATAGCATTGAGCGTGAAGAAGAGCCAGAGGACTCTGGACATGGTTTGGGTAAAAAGCTGACAGAATCTGGGAGTGATTGGGCAGTAAGACAAAGTGGGATTGTCTCCCCAGTTTCTATCTCAAGCAGCTGACGGATGGATAAGAGACTGTTTAAACGGACAGCGATGGGCTGTGGAGTCTGACATGCATTTGTCTTCTCCAAGTGAAGATCAATTGCTGAGGGTCAAAGGACACCAGATCTCGGGGCTGGGATTCTTCTCAGAGGCAGTTGAAGAAGTGGCTGCAGGGACTGAGAAGAGGTGGACGAGGGCAGCACGGAAGTCCCTTCCCAGGGGCGGCAGCTGATGTCAAAGGCTGCAGAAGTCCTGAATTGTTCTTTCCTCTAGTGCAAGGACACCAGGCTCATCCAGAGAGTCACCCTGAGCCCGGTCCATTTCCCCCCGAGCCAGACCTCGTTCATCTGGAAATGCAGCAACTGCTGGGAGAGCAGGGGTGTTCCTAGGTACTGTTAATGGCCTTCCTTGGTGGCCAGGAGCCCTGAGTCTGAGCATGGTCTTAGTTCGACATGGGATGTCGGGAAGAACCGAGTTCTAATCCTCAGTGAGTCAAAGACCAGTTCAGAGCCTTGTCTCATTTGCTAAATTGTTGTCTTGACCCCTTCTGCGTGAGTCTGCTATGGCCTTCAGCATCATCTGACACCCTCGGGGACAGCAGACCCTCACGCTGCACCCAGATGGCCCCTTCTCAGCACTCTGTAGCCAACCCTTCCACAGATTCTGAGAGCTCACACTTCCTACTCAGGCAGGTTGCCCTGAGCATGGACATCAGGCCTTGCAGCTGTGTGGGCTGAGTCAGAGTCCCGGCATCGAATGCACATCTCCGAAGAGCATAGAGCAGTGTAACCAGACAATGCTATCTTGGGTCTCATTGGTCCTGGGGACTAAGAGGAGGCTGCTGATGGCAGAAGAAATGACCAGAACAAGGACTAAAAAGAGACATGAGTCAGGCCAGGCCAGTATAACCAGATGCCTGTTGACCAGTGGCAGTCTTTAGTGGTCAGGGGCTAGACAAGAAGAGCCGACACCAGGGCTTAGAGAGCCTTTTGGAATAAGGCTGTAACTGGAGAAGACAAGGCCAAGGTCAACGTTTATGTCTGGAGTAGAGAAGATCAGAAGCGCTCACCAGGGGCTGGAAATGGTTCCCCCAGCCAAGGGCTGCAGACAGGAGAGGAAGTTACTTGTTATCAACCTATTAGCTGGAGGTTTACAGAGACTATGTTCCTGAGTTACACAGAGACTCAGAAATCACATCCTAAAATTAATTTCCAAGCCCTGTGGTATATAGTTTCCCAAACCATGATCTTCCTCCGTGAACCAAGTACCGTTTCTTCTTCTGTTCTCCTGGTGAACCTTCTCTGAGTCCCTGAAACTAAGGATCCCCAGAGGTTTCTCCTCCACTGTCTTCTTGGATCTCAGGTGGGAGGGTTGGGAGGCTTGAGCTACAGGATCATCTGAAGGTGTCGGTACCCAGGACCTGCAGTTTGGTTATGACTTCCAAAAAGAAGCTCATCTGTGGCCAAGCTCAACTTGAACTTTCGTTATCTATGGTGCCTCCTCCACAAACAGAAAGTGGAAAGCTTCAGGCTGCTCACAGGCTCCACCCTCTGGAGCCTCTGTGGGCAGTTAAGGAGAAACCTCCATCAACAAGGCCGGAGGCTGGATTTCTGTCACTAGACTTCTTCAGTGACTTTGGTCTTTTTTTAGAATTCTCATCTTTTAAAAGCTGGTCTATTTCATCCGAGATGCTGAACGTATTTCTATAGTGTGTGCGTATGTACATGTGTGTACTTGTACATGCACACAAGTATATATGTGCTGTGCATGTGTGTTTAAATACTCACATGTGTAGGTGCATATGTGTGTGGAGGCCAGAAGTTGATGTCAGATATCTTCCTTGATCATATCATATTATATCACACGATCATATATACTACATTATATATTGAGGTAGGGTCTCTCACTGATAGTCCAGCTCTCCAGTTTGCTCTGGGAATTCCCTGCCTCTGCAATCCTCATGCTGGGATGACAGCCCATCTTTTGCCCATCTGATATTTTCATGGATGTTGGTGATCTGAACTCCAGTCTTCATGCTTACACGGCAAACGCTCTAACCTCCGAGACAGCTCCAGTCCGGTTGGCATTGTTTGTTCAGTATGCTAGTGTTATTCTTAATACCTTCACTGTCTGCTGTTTTAGGGCTCAGTGGTAACGTTCTGCCTTCTGTGTGCTTCGAAATCTGTATGCTGCTGCTGCACAGAGAATTCTGTGTCTGTAAGTTAAGCTTGCTGGTGCTGTACTTTCTCAGTCTCTGTGGGTTCTGCCCTTATGTTCTGCCATTACTAATAGATGTGTATTGAAATTTCTTTGATAATTGTGATTTGCCTGTTTCTTCCTCCAGGTCTGTGTGCTACAGGCTAAAGGACCCATGCATGGTTTCTATGAGTTCATTATGTTCCCTTATATGGGGCTTCTTAGATTTCTGCTACTTTAGTGGCCCTCTTGTGCTTACGGTGCCTGCCTGTAAGTTGCTGCTGCCTGTCTCCAGGCAATGCCGCCTACATTTCTTTGCTCCTGGGATTTATGCTAACAGGATCATTCATTGGGCTCATGCAAACGTTATAAATCCTATACCATGTTGACTTTTCAGTCAATTTTTAAAGGAGGTCAGAATAAACTAAAAGGAATGAGATTATGCTTCTATTGTGACCATGGGCCCTGGCACCCCCATTCCTCTGTACGGATTTGCTTTTCATTTGGTGCCATTTTCTTTCCTACACGATTTCTTGAATATTTCCTATAGGGGGATCTGTTGGTGGTAAATTCCTCCGGCTTTTTTTTTTTCCGGAAAAAAAAAAAGGACTGATTTTGTTTTACTTTCTTTAGTCATCTTGACATTAAAACCAGCTCTGAAATCTTTGTCTGACAGCTGCTTTGTTTGTGATTTGAACGCTGCTCCCCTTGTCTCGTGGATGTTTCTGAGAAATTTATGCTCTTCTTACATGGTTCCCTGTATGTAAAATGTCATGCTCTACTTAAAACTTTCCCCAGCCACCCTGGGGGTGTGAAGCTTCACAGTACAGCTTTCTTAGTGTGAGGTGTGTTCCCCTTCGGTTGAGCGTATTGGCTCTTCGAGTTTAGAGTCCGGTCATCACGTATCTCTGCCTCTGTACACGGTCCTCTCTCCTTCCCTTCCGGGACTTTCACGCCACATGGCTCAGGCCTGTGGAAGTTCTCTGTCCCAGCTTTCACTTTTGTGTGTGTGTGTGCTTTGTTTTGGGAAGTTCTCATCGCTGTGTATTCAAGTCCACTCATAGTTTCTCCTGCAATGAACAACCCACGGCTAATCCCTCCCTGCCGTGTTTGATTTCAGATGCTACAGCTCTCCTGTCTAACGCTCAGTCCGTCTTCTGTGTAGTTTCTGAGTCTTCACTAAAAATTTTTGAACATATGGGGCACAGTTATGGTCACGTGACTTCTCCATCTGTCAATCCAAATGTCTACATTAGTTCTGGGTTTGTTTGGGTTGACTGAGTTTTGTCCTTGTTACGAGTCATATTTTTCTGTTTCTTTGCCTGCCTGGTGATTTTTTTTTGATTGGATGCCAGATACTGTGAATTTCATCTTGTTGGGTGCTGGGTGACTTTGAACTTTCTTCAAGATGTGATTGAGTTTCTTCATGGTCTGGAGTCCAGCTTTTGATTTGTCAGGTGGGACCACTGCCGCTGGAATCTAGGGTTCTTATTCTTCTCTGCTGGGGGTAAATGCTGAGCACCCTGAATCCTGACCTCCAGGTCTGTGGGGTGGGGGTGGGGGACATCACTGCAAGGTTTATGTGAATGCCAGGTACAATTCCCTCTCGCTTAAGGAGACTCTTGGGCACTTCCTGCCCTTGCCTCCACTGCTCTGATGGGGTGAGTCTCTGGCCATCTCATTTCCAGAGTTCTCTCTCCTCTGGGACTCTGCCTGGTCTCTCAATACTCTCAACTCTACCTTCTCAGTGTCAGAAGCCTGGTGGACTCAGGCTGGTGCTTTGTGCTGGAAAACAATGCAGTGAACTGGGCTATTTGGGGACTCATCTTCCGTTCACCATCCTCTAGTGACTACTGGCCTTCAGCGTCTAGTCCAGGAAAGGCAAGCATGTTGCGTCATATGGTTAATCCGTTTTGCTGCTTATTTCTGTTATAGGAAGAGCGTAGACTTGGCCCTGTTGCTCCATATGGGCCAGAGGGAACTGACAAGGTTTAGAGTTGTTTGGAGGTTCCTTTCATCTATACCGGACCCATCTTTCCTAATACCCTGAAATGGCCCAGGCACTCGATAAATGTCAAATGTATGTAGGCTACGTGAATAAATGAGTAGATTACTTTAGCTGGGAAGTCTCAGTACAACTGTAATGTAGCTTCCCAAGCTTCAGGTTTAAGTGTTATCTTCCATGCCGATATGTGCATGGGTTTATTTCCCATAGACCAAATTACCGAGGTCAAGGAAGCTTTTGAGTCTCCTTTCGCAGAGATCTGGAGGCTTAGTAACTCTGTCTTGCATACATGAGGCTTTCAGTGAGTGTTTGCTTAGGGAGGAATTCCCATTGAGACATGATTTATCAATGCTTATCGTAAGTTTGGGCCAAAACGTGAACACAATAAATTTGTCTTTGAGCCAAGCGAAGTCAGGATTTTATTCTCAGTTCTGGGGCTATTTGGTTGATGGTTTACAGCATGGGGCACAACCAATCACAGGCAAAGGGGTGCTTGGGAAATGTACCCTTACTAATGTATGAAATGTCTATAGGTAAAGGAAGAAAAGAGATTGTTAAAATGGGCATGTGAAAAGCTATTGAAAATCAGTTACATAAAATTCCAGCATAAAATGGGTAAAAGACAGAGGCACGACTCCACCATGCAAAGACACCAGAGCCTGCAGACACTCTGCTCCCCACTGTCACTAGGGGCATGGCACTTTTAGGGCTGTCAGTCCTGTGACAGGCAGTCCAAGATCAGGGTGACAAGCAGCAAACACCGGAATGCCAGCAGAAGCAGGTGTCAGCTTCAAAAAAAGGCAATCATATCTTCTTTAGGACATGGAGGGCATTTCGAACCACAAGAGTGATTGTGTCACTTAATGAAGACACAGTGGGACAAGACACGGAACGTAACCCCTCAGTTTCCACACAAGGTAGAGGAGCATTGTGTTTGAACAAGAAACACTTCATTGTCTCTTCCTTTCACGGTAATTTTGCGGTTTTCAAGTTACCCGGCCTTTCAGGAGACGGGTAGTTGAGCCATCTCTCTCAACTCTGGAGCCTACCTTTGAGAGGCAGGGGTGCAAGGCCCCGCGGGCTACCATACTTGACTTTTCCTTCCCGCACAGTCAAGTACCTGCCGCGAAAACACCCCTTGTTTCATTGTTCGGGGGAAGTCTGTCGGGCGATCTCCAGCCGCGTCCCCCCACCCCCACCCCAACCCCGCCCCGAGTGCTCTGCTCTTGAAGATGTGGGAGCCCCACCCCCACCCCCTAGAGCATCTCCAGAGACAGGACCCCCGCAAAACTCCGGGAGAGAACAAAGCCCCCTCCTTGAAGGCGGCGCTCAGCATGGTGCTGGAAGATTCCAGCGTGCATCGCCCCCTTGTGGTCTCGCTGCAGATGAAAGACTTCAAAGGCAAGCGGGCAATGTGTTCTCTATTAGGAAAAGGCTCGGCTGCCCCTCTTCTTTCCACATGCGTGAACACACGCAGCGACGACCAGTCAGAGAGATGGCACACCACTCTCCTCTGCAGTAAGAAAATAATACTAACCTTAGGCTTAAAAAAAAAAAATGGGGATTCCAAAATCACAGGGTGTCCAAGCTGGAAAAAAAAAAGGTCTAAGACGGTCTTCATATTCAGGAGTAGGGTAGACTGAACCCTTAGACAGGTAGAGTGGCTAGCCTTAGATCACACAGCCAACAGCTGGTGGTTTGGGAAGCAGCGTTGGCTACATACGGCCACAACTAGCCCCAGGAGTTGAAGAACCCTGAACTTTCAATGGAGACTGGACGACTCCAGGTAGAGGGCATCCTGAGATCTAGGAGGCCCTGTAGGCTGTCTGTTACTATTGCTGCCTATGGCTCCTTTCACCTTGAGCAGGCACCATCTCCCCCGGGAGCCAGGGTTCAGATCCTTCCGCCTAGCCAGAGAGGCTTATAGGACGGTAGATAGGGATGAATGAGGCCAGCTTGTGAGTCCCAGAGTCTCAAGGGCCTCCTGTCTCTCAGATGCTTTGGGTAACTTTTCGTTGGCTAAGGTACTAGTCAGAAGGGGCTACTTGGGGGCTCAGGAGCAGGTAGCAAATTTTCTTGGGTTTGTGTTATTATTTAGTATGAGGTTAAAAATGTCATTTCTTTTTATTGTGATTGCGTATATATATACATATAGATAGATATGTATATATCAAGATATTTCCCATGCTAGTCACTTTCAGGTGCCCCATGCAACACACTGTGTAATGCATTCACAGTGTTATGTAGCTATCACTGCTCAGAAATCTTCCCAAGTTGAGCCCATTTCCATTCAACACTAACTGCTGGTCTCCTGCCCAGTTCCCGGAACCTGCTGTTCTGCTTTGATCCTGTGAAGTTTTCTCGGGACATCACACACAGGTTGCCACATGGTCTTTATTTGCCTCCTCACACTCCGATCTCTTGAGACACTGTCTTAAGCATATGTGCTCACTTTAAAGCCCAGGCTGACCTCAAACTTGCAGTAATACTCCTGCCTTAGCCTTCAGAGCTCTGGGATTATCAGCACACTCACACCCGTGGCCGGTGGTATTTACTGGTGGCGTTTATCATTTGCACGGGGTTTGTTGCATGGAGGATAGTGTCTTCTTCGTGTTGCAACGTGGGAAAAAGAAATTCATCATCCTCTGGGCAGACATCTTCTGTTTATTGGCTCTCTGTTTGGTCTTTGGGTTGCTTCTGCAGCAGCAGCCACTGTCCTGCTAGAGTCTGTATACCTGCTCATCAGGGTGCATGCTGGAGAGTCCTATGGCCTTGGGTCTGTGTCCTTTGTGGAGCAAGGTGTTTGGCAGGCAGGGCTTTCTCACACCATCATCTGGGGTTACAGGTATTTGGGGAAACCTAGAACTTCTTTCCCTACCCAGGGCTCTCTTGACCAGGTTGTGCCTGAGGCTACAATCCCCAATCAGAAGAGATTTATAATCTAGATTTGAACTCAGAATGATCAGGAAGCCGAAACTCTCTCTCTTTAAAATAGATGAGCAAAGAAGTCGGGACCACGAGGGATGCACCCACCCACTGAGACAGTGGAGCTGATCTATTGAGAGCTCACCAAGACCAGCTGGACTGTGACTGAAAAAGTATGGGATAAAACTGGACTCTCTGAACATGGCGAACAATGAGGGCTGATGAGACGCAAAGGACAATGGCACGGGGGTTTGATCCTACGTAATGTGATGGCTTTGTGGGAGCCCAGCCAGTTTGGATGTTCACCTTCCTAGATACGGACGGAAGTGGGAGGTCCTAGGTCTTACCACAGGGCAGAAAACCCTGACTGCTCTTTGGACTGGAGAGGGAGGGGGAAAGGAGTGGGGGGAGGGGGAGAAGGGTGGGAGGAGGGGGCGTAGGGTGGGAGGAGGGGGAGGGAAATGGGAGGCTGGGAGGAGGTGGAAACTTGTTTTTTTATTTTCTCCTTTTCTCAATAAAAAAAAATATTTAAAAAAACAAAAAAACCAGATCTTAAAAGGCAGAAAACATGCTTTTTGGGGGGGAGGGGGGTGGCTTTCAAACTAGCAGATGTCAGAGGGAATTTGCAGGCCCCGTGTGGTTACCATTGAGGTCTGAAAGTCCAGTGTGGCCCCAGACGGCGGCATGTTCTGTGTCCCTCCCTAGCTCGCTCTCCACTTCGTTGAATCTCCAGGAAAAATACAAAAGCCACTCTCTGTAACTGCTAGGTTTGTGCTAAACTTCCCCCACCACTTTCCCAGGGAGCCCAAGGCACCAAAGATGAGGGCTTTGAGAACACCCTTGCTGGTTGGAGACGGTCATTGCAGCTGTCAGTCTTTGCTTTCCCTGTGTCTACAACCATGGTGTTTGGAACCTTTACCGACTGAAGTGCTCTCTCCCTCGACAGTGCTCCTACAAGCCTGGCCACTTCTCTTAAAGTATAATTACAGTGCAAAGCCAAACTCAATCATGTACCCCCCTCGCTCCCTGCCTCCTGGAAGGTTTTCTTTCTGAATCCTGGGGTGCAGGGAAGGGGGGGACAGGGGGAGCTATTTTTCCACCCAGCCAGGCTGTCTGTGTCCTTCCAGATCTGCCAAATGTCTCCTTCCCTCCAGTTTACAAAACGGCCAATTCCCAGGTGCCCCGGGCAGCCCAGGCCAGGCTCCGGGGTCACAGGGATAGCAGCAGGAGTCAATTCCACACCATCCTGATGTGGAGTGTCCGGTCACAGAAAGGCAGCCGTAAAGTTCAGTGTTGCCACTCAGACCGCAAATAGGGGAGCAGTGACATAAAACGAAGCCAAAATCACACAGCACACAGTTTTTACGAACTCCAGCAAATCAGTTCAGAAAATGAAAGTGCCATAAAGAGATATTCCCACTGGAGTCCAGGAGATGTTGTGTGAGCCCGGTGGCACCCAACTTGGAACTTTGAAATACCCAATCTGTCCTAAATGGTTTTGGATAATCAGGGCAGGATATTTTTTTTTTCTTCTGAACGATCTTCAAGTTTTTTGCTAAGTGCTGTTCCGCTTAAGTCTCTTAAAACATAGTTTTAAAATGGAAAGTGTGCTCGGGAAACAAGTCCATAATTTCTAATAAACTGATACAGACCATTTTCTAGTTAATGGAATTCTTTTTTTTTTCAAATTACTTTTTAATTTTCACTTATTTGAGCCGTTAGGAAATAAAAAGCTGCTAAATTGAACCAAAATGAATTTCTTCTTTTTCACAGTTGAGGAGGCAGCAACGCCTTCCCAAGCAATTTCACATTTAATTAAAAGTTAAAACTAATTTAAAATTATGCAGGGAAAGATACTATTTAGTCACAGTTTTCTTTCTTTTTATAGGTCCTGGGTAAAGTTTGGATCTTTTGAAATCTTAAATGCAGCCATTGAAATAAATACAAACGCTGAGAATGTTGATAAATCTAGTGTCAGTCTTAACGTAATTTCATTTTCACAAACTTGCCTTAAAACAAAAAAGAGCACACAAACCCTAAAACTCTGGTTTTAATGAAACCTCTAGTCCGTTGCCCTCACACTCGGCAGAAGTGTTGGCAACCATGTACATCTTCCTGGAGAGATTTTTTTCCGGGAAGTGAAGTTGGATTTGCCCGCTGTCTCCGGAGATAACACCTCTGACGTGGCACGGTGCGTTGTTTTGTTTGTTTTGATTTTAATGAAAATCCCTGTCTCAGGGCCCTGTCTTTTCCTGAACTTGTTGACATAAAAGAGAAGAACACAAGTCCGTTCCATCTGCAATTTTCTTAGGTTATAAAGCACCCCTGGATCTGCTTTAAATTAGTCCTAGTCTGCAGTGTCGCCGCCGCGGTAGGAATTGATTTCTTTGCTCTAATCATTGGGCAGGTGTAACTTGTACACAATGCCCGTGGCTGGGTTTTTACGCAGATGGACAAACACAACCAACACAAAGTTAAGAGTTTTTCTGAATCACAAGCCCAGTGTTTAAACAATGGATGGGTTTGACTCATTAACTTGTATATAAAAAAAAAGACGTTGTGGAAAAGCCGAGCTTGGCCGACTGAGTTCCTGCCCAAGCCTCGCGACGGGAAGTATATTGTATAATTAGGAAACAATATACAGCAGACAGCTTGAAGGAGCCAATTTGAAGCAATATTCCATGTGACAGTCACTGTTTGGAGGATAAAATGCACAAAGCCAGCCGCAGCCTAACTTTTTGTGGATCAGTGGCGCTGGAGGCCCGGAAGGAATCTGTGCCCGTAGCTCAGGCCCCATCCGCTGCCTGTTACTAGAGCTGAGTTACTGATGAAGGCTGCTGTAGCCTTTGATTATGTTGCCCAAGGGTCCCCAGCAGATTTATAGCCATGACATACCTGAGGATCCTCTGCCCACAGACAGCTGACCTTGCCATGTGGTCTGTCTCCCTTGTCAGCTGTCTCTGAGGGACTCGGATGTGTGGATTCCTGTTGATTTGTCCCTTGAGCCCGGGTCTGCCCTGTTCTGCCCGGTTCTGCAGGATCACTGTGCCAAAGCCCTGAAGGTGTGTGACTTGCCCTTAGGCTGCCACCAACCAATGCCAAAATTTCCGTGAAATTAGCCAGGTTCCTGGCTCTCCTTTAATCAGTAGCTGACACCTCCTGCCCGCTGAATATCACAACGAGCTAGGCTACAAACAATGAGCCATGGACTCTTGAAATAATTATGGGCCAAACTTCTCTGCTTAGTAACAAACATAAAATCTGTCACTAGTCTGTATAGAGGGGCTTTCTATAACAGGAACAAAAATATCGACACTGTCTGGTTTATGCTTTGTTCTAGCTGTGGGAATCTTATTTTGACAAAGAAACATTGTGTCTTTTGTTTATTTTCATCCAACTGAAGGAAGACAAAATATACAACAATCTTTTACCCGAGGGCAATTGGTCCTGGGCTCATTTCGGAAAATGTTGAACCTATGGACTTAAAAAAAGACTATGCCTCCCAGAATGACAGCCATTAAGTCGTAAACACGGCTTAGATGTTATTTTCCTCCAGCAAATAACCATCATTTTCTAGAAATCTAATTCTTTAGGTAATTAAACTTACTTACTTATTTGAGGACTTAAATGGGCTTTACCGTTTTAAATGCTCTTAGTATCTGTGTAAAATTCAATATTTGGGGCCGGGTGTTGCATTCTGCGGCATACTGTAATTTTACCCGGCTGTGTAACACACGCTGGTGCTCTTGTAATCATAGTGTAAAAAGGTTGGTATGCCCAGGCAAAGGCATGGGGGTGGCTTCACCAGGCTGGGGCTTTTCTTGCCCTGGAGTCCTTCAGCCTCCACAGATGAGTGTCAAGGTTTGATTTCTTACAAGAGCGGCTATGAGAGAGGGTCTCCCAGCGTGTTTATTGATACAGAATGTTGGAGCTGACAGACGGGCCTTTGCGTATGATCAAGCGACTTTCTGTGCAAATCTTATGGAATGTGGCATTCCAGACTTTAAAGGGAAGGAGAGGTCGTCATGGCAACGGCACATGGGGGCTGGAGATGGGGGGCTCCCCTTGGGAGCTCAAAGGCCGGCAGAATTTTAAGCATTTGCAACTTAAAAAAGAAGAAGAGGAAATCTGTGCAGCTCTGCCAAATATGTCTCCAGAAATGGAACACGGTGAGAGGGCCCTCAGAAAGACCCAAATAAACAGAGCTCTGGGCCCCCACGGTGGGGCTGCAGAGGCCAAAGCTGGCTGAACGCACTGTAGGGCCTGGTTTTGTGCTGCTGCTGAAGGTTCTAGAAGGAAGAGAATTGGCGAGAGAGGACAGTAATTGACCAACGAGTGTCCTCGGCCTGTCCACCCCTGACCACTCACACTCTGGTGTCTCCAGTTGGAGAATGCGACGTGGCCCTAGGTGGGACCTGAGGCCTGGCCGTGTGTATCCCTCTGTCCCCTCCTGGACTGTACCAACCTTTGGCCACGGCTCCCTCCACGGCCACAGGCCCGTTCAAGGTATTCTGTTAATGGCTAGTATTGCAAATAACAAACCAAAGAGAATCGAATATAAAAATGACCATAACCAATGTGATTTGTGGTCACAGCATCTATGAGAGAGAGGATAGCAGACAGCAGACAACGGCTTTCAACCTCCTGGAAAGGGTCCTTGTCAGAAGCCCCCCCAGCCCAGCTACTTCAGTAAGCCAAGGAGATAGCATTCTGACAGCGGCGGCTGGAGGAAAGGTCATCTATATGTCACCACAGAAGCCAGACAGCAGCCTCCCCGCTTCTGCAGGACTCAGAGGGGACAGCTCCAGGGATGGACGTCCGTCTGTACCACGTACAGCTAGGGATCTGAAGGCCACCCGCCAGCCTGGAGCAGGCAGGCTCCCTTTAGAGGAGATTTCGCAGGAGAGGGGACAAGAGCGGTGGAATTCTCCAGCTGTCAGTCAGCAGGGTTGATGGGGGGAGGCAGCGCTGACTGGGTTTGGGTAAATTTGCATATGGACATGTCCCAGACGTGACCACCATGGAGGCATGTCACAGTTCTCTAACAGGCAGACTCCAGTTACTTAAACAAAAGCATTCCAGCGGACAGGGTGAGCAATGGGGTGAGCCTGCAGAGATGGAGGCCTCTCTGGTATGGCTGCAGGAGAAGCATTTAGAACTTGGAGGGCCTTGCTGGGCTCCTGCCCACGATGCTCACGTGACCCTGGGGCCCCTTTGCCTCTCAGGTTCTGTCCTCTTTGCTTAAGGGTTCTGGTGGTAACCTTCTCACCTTTGAGGAGAGGCGAAGAAAGAAAAGTCAGTGGAGGTGAGGGCAGGAAAGGGACTGAGAAGAGGTCAGGAAGTGACCGTCAGTCTTTTTCTGACAGCAAAAGTTCCACGTGTTGTCATGTGCGTTCTTAAGAAAATACAGACTGTGTAGTATTCCATTGTGTAAAGATGTACCACATTTTCCTTATCCGAAATAATAACATCTTGAAATTTACAGGCAAATGGAAGGATCCAGAAAAAAACTTATTGAGTGAGGTAACCTGGACCCAGAAAGACAAATATCACATACACTCACTCAGGCTTTTAGACGTAAAGCAAAGAAAAGACAGCTTACAGTTCACAACCCCAGAGAACCTAGACAACAAAGAGGACCCTAAGCGAGACATACATGGATCTAAATAGGAAGGAAGAAAAGACAAGATCTCCTGAGTAAATTGGGAGCATGGGGATTATGGGAGAACATGGAAGGGGAGAGGGGAGGAAGGGAGGAGAGCGGAGAAAAATGTATAGTGCAATAAAAACAATAAAAAAAAAAAAAAGAAAATGCAGACCGTGAAAAGGTGCCCTAACACAGTGAGGACTGGTTAGCAGACAGACTCACGAGGATTTACACTGTGATAAAAACATACAAAACTCATCATATTGACTATTTTAAATGTCCGGTTGTGGGGCACCAAGTCCATTTACACCATGCAAGCATTACGACCATCCATAACTCCCCATCTTATAAAACCAAACCCTGTTTCCACTAAACCCTACGGCCACAGTTCCCTCACCGTATTCCTGCCCCTCCATCCGGTTATCTGTCTCTGTGAACTGAGGATACTAGGAACCTCACCCAAGTGGAACCGCTCCACGCGTGTCTTCCCGTGACTGGCTTGCTTCCCTTAGCTTCATGACTTTGAGGCTCATTCACGTTGTTGTGGGTCTCATCTTCCTTCTTAAGGCTGAATGGTATTCCATCACGTGTGCATACCACATCTTATCGGTCCGTTCCTAAGTGAGAGTGTGTGTTTTACCTCTGGCTCATGTGTTAGCATACGTGCTCAAGGATCAGCTCTGGCCTTTGGGCGTTTACCCAGAAGTGGGATTAGTGGGTCATAATGGTGAGTCTGTGTTTGGTTGTATTCATTCATTAGTTAGTTTGTTTAAATATTTATTTATTTATCTATTTATTTATTTATTTATTTTTATGGGAGCGGCCCTGCTGTGCCATTATACACTCCCTCAGGTCTTGTACAAAGATTCCGTTTCTCCGTGTCATTGCCCACTTGTGTAATGTCCTACATCCATATACCTCTCTGTCCCAAGGGTATGAGGTTGTAGGATCCCCTGGGTTTGTTTCCCTCTGACACTGGCACCTTCTCAATCCCATTAACAGATCATGGACTGCCTTTTTTGGAGACATATCCAAATCCCATATCTATATTTTTTTTCTTAAAAACAGTCTCACCATATAGGCTTAGCTGGCCTCAACCTCGCTATGAAGACCAGGCTGGCCTCAAGCTAACAGAGAACTGCTTGGCTCTGCTTCAAGGCGTGTGCCATCACTGAGTGGCTCCCTCACGCACTTTTAATCGGAGTTTGTTCTGCTCTGTCTGTGTGGGCACATCTTCCCTCATAAGCGAGTGCTCACGCTCGTGGTTCCAAACTGTTTTTCTGCCCCTGACTACACCCTTGATCCTGAACAGGGCGTGTGACATGTCTGAACACCTAGACCCTGGCTCAGACCAGACCCATGCCCTGCCGGGGGTGAGGAGGCTACCCCTTGTCCACGTAAGGCAGTGGGCAAGCTTGTCCTGTGAAGACTGAGTTCCCCAGCAGAAAACCTTCAGGACCTACCCGGGGCACAAAGCACCCTATGACACTGGCAAAAATTGCTCAGTGGGACCATTCTTCATGCAGCCAGTAAACCAGGGGAAGGAGACCCCAGACCTTCTGGACATGCCGATGGCTGGCGTCCATGTGGGTGTCTGAGTGAGGGGTCACTGACGTCATCCTGGGGCCTGGCATGTGGTCTCCACCATCCCTCAGTTCACTTGACCTCGCTGACTCCGGGGCTCCTGGAGATGGGCTGACTCCATCTGAGGATGGCTGAGAAGACTGAAACCTTAGTGAGACTACGTCACTGTATATCCACACTCGCTGCCAGACTTGGACCAAGGGACGGTCACTCTCGGGGCCACCTAGTCAACATACAGCAGCTTGTGGTGACCAGGCCCTTACTGTGGTGGTTACAGGACTGTCGACTTCTGTGTACATAAAATAAAAAAGCCTTTTACTGAACACAAATTCTGTCTTAATGAAAAAAGTGTGTGTGCTTGCGTGTGTGTGCGTGTGTGTGTGACTTTTCCTGGTTTTGAGTTTCGTGTCTTTCCTTATTCAAAGGCATATGTTGATCTCTGCATTGCTGCTTTGATGATGATGTCATGAAGCAGCCTCTGAGGAAGCTACTCGCTGTGTGGCTACCCTAGGCTGTGGAGGATCCCTTTCTCTCTGAGTGAGTGCCTACCAGAGGCTTGGAACTGAACCCTCTGGTGCATGCCACTCTGACAGGTACCACCACCAAGCCCTCCTACCCAGCTTTGCAGCATGGTTCTCCCTTGGGAGTTAAGCTTTGCCTTTGCATCACGACTCCATTGGTCCTCTTAGCTGGAAGCCTCTGCATGGCAGCGAGTCTGTGCTGTCACAGAGGGTGTGTGCAGAAGGCTCCAGGGAGGCAGACGGGTGGCAGAGAGCTTCGCTGGTGGCTCTGCCTTCCTCAAAGTGCCCATCCTGCCCAGCACTGACTGTATGAATGGCAGAGAGAAGGATGGTCCCCAAACGCATGGACCACGTCGGCACACAGGGCGGCCTGCTTCTTGGCTGCTCACGTGTCTGCATGCTTTCCCTGTCTTTCCCCGGGATGGTAACCCCTGCCCCGCTGCACTTCTCTGCAAAGTGACTTCCAACTCAACCTGGGTGGGCATCCCGGGGACGAGGGGCTGTGAAATACGCTCTGGCAGGAGCCGAGAGCTTGGGTGGCTCCGAGGGAAGTTTTGTTGAATTAGTGTCTCTGGCGCTGTGCACACACATTCTTTCGGCTGTTCCTACATTTGGAACAAACAGCGTAAGTGGGCTGGAAGGGAACCTCGAGGCACTTTTGCCACATGGACTTCCTAAAACGAAATCTCCCTTTGGAGGACCCACGCCTGTGTCTTCCTGATTCCAAGTCTGAGAGAGGCTGGGGAGGTGATGGAGCAACGGCATGTCACGATTGCCCTGGCAGATGGACAATTGTGTTTGTTGGCCCCAGCTGAAAAGGACAAACTTCACCAAGTAAAAAGGAGATGTCACATAAAGATTCAAATATAGATTCTATGTTTGAGCTGCCAGACACCAGTAACCACTGGCTGGCTTTTCACTTGAACCAATTCAAAAGACTTCTGATAAGGAAGTGTGTCTAAGTCTGGTTCCAGCCAAGCTGTGGCGCTCTCTCTGCCCCTCTGTCTTCCCAGTCTCCTCCCTGTCTAGGAAGAGGCCCTTCCTCCTGGAGGACATTGTTCCTGCAAGAGCCAGTTCCAGAGCTGCCATCAAAGCAGGCAGCTGTGCAGTGGAGGAGGAGAACAAGTAGGGTTCCAGATTCTTACTTTTAAATTTTATTTTGTGCATGTGTGCATGCAAGCAGGCATGCATGTATGTATGCTTGTATGTGTGTGTGTGCACACATGTGGCCCACAGCATGCGTGTAGAAATCAGAGAACAACCTGTAGGAACTGGTTCTCTCCTTCTACCATAGGGGTTGGTGACAAGTGCCTTTACCCATTGAGCCATCTTGTCAACCTTAATACTGAGTTATCAAAGTACCTCTTACAACTTGGTAATTAAAAAAACAATAACGGGAGCATAGCTTTAGCCAGGCAATCACTTCTAAATATGATCCCGGGGAATTCCCATGAGAGTGTGCAAGCACTCAGCTGGGCGATGTTAATTACAATGGCTATAACAATAAGAAACCACCCAGAAGCTACAGAAGCGTGGTGCCTTGGGATGGCTGGGCGTGTGGAGATGAAACATATAGGCGTGGATGCTGTGGGTTTCAGTTTAAGAGGCAATCTGTGAAAGAGCTAGTCTGCAGACTGTCGATGTAGCTCAGTGGTAGAGCACTTACCTAGCATGGGTGAAGCCTAGGGTTCAAGCCCTGTTACTGCCAGAAGTAATACTGTGTGCTTGTTTATAAAACATTTTAAATTAAAATATAATTTATCACTTTCCCCCTTCCCTTTCCTCCCTCCCTCCCTTCCATGCTCCCTCAAATTGATGGCCTCTTGTTCTCTATTATTGTTATATATATAAAAAGATACACAAATATATAGTTACAAATTATACTCTCTAAGTTTGTATAGTGTCTACGTGACAATGTAAATGAAACAAATTAAAGTATATTTAACTTTTTAAAAGGTAATAAATAATTTTTTAAAAGACCTCACTTTAAAAGTGAACAACGCACAGCAAGCAATCGTTGGTCTTTCTGTGTCAAGAACTGTCAGGACCCCTCCCCCCACCTCCCTCCCATACCTCACAGCTTCTGCAGTGTGTGTCTGGTCTCTCAGTTGGCTACAGGTGAGAAATTCCAGCCTCATCAAGTAAGATACTTTGAGCAGGGAGAGAGAGCCATCCACACAACCTTGGTGACCGCCTCTTGTTACAGTTGCTGTGTTTTATTACAGTGACTGTGTTTAGCATCTTACCATGACTGGTTTAGAAGCTAAACT
The DNA here is from genome assembly GCF_018167655.1 of Microtus oregoni. Lineage (NCBI taxonomy): Eukaryota > Metazoa > Chordata > Mammalia > Rodentia > Cricetidae > Microtus > Microtus oregoni. The sequence goes on along the minus strand of NW_024543063.1, from coordinate 4,768,579 downwards.
TACTGCAGGTGTATGTATAGGAAGGGCAGGCGTCTGGTGTGGCCCTGTCTTTGACTTCTGACATCCACTGGGGTCTTGGGTATAGACGTCCCCACAGATAAGGGGGCTGATAAGTAAAGGGGCTGTGGAAGGGATGGTGGACAAGACATGGGCAGTGGATGCCTCTGAAGTGTGAGATTGAAGGAATCTTCAAAGACGTGTCTGTATTTACTATAACACACACACACACACACACACACACGCACTGCTTTTGTGTTAAAAAGAACCATTTAAAAGTTAAAAATCAACCCACTGTGTGATCCACCTCCACTGCCTCAAGGTATGTGATGGAGGAGCACCAAATCAACGCACAGGGAAAGCTGATGCCTGCTTGTGCATGCTCTCGGCAGTCAGGCGGTAGAGTCAGCTGGGGTGCCTGTCCTCGGATGGAGGGAGAATATGCACCAAATACACACGGTGGGCTTTATTCAGCTGAAAAGAATAAAATTATGGCATTTTCTGGAAAATGGATGCAAATGAAGATTATTCTGTCAGGCGATCTCATGTCATGTGTCCTGTCATTTGTGGGTCCTGGTTACACAGAACGTTGTGAGAGAGAAGGAGGGAGAGAGAGGTAGGGAGAGAGAAGGAGAGAGAGATGAGGGAAGAAGAGAAAGAAAGGAGGGGGGAGAGAAGAGGGAGGGAGAGAGAGGGGGAGGGAGAGAGAAGGAGAGAGAGATGAGGGAGGAAGAGAGAGGGAGGGAGAGGTAGAGGAAGAGATGAGGGAGAGAAAGAGAGAAGGAGGGAGGGAGAGAGAAAGAGGGAGAGATAAGGGAGGGAGAGAAGAGGTAGGGAGACAGGGGGGAGGGAGAGATGAGGGAGGGAAAGAGAGAAGGAGGGAGAGATGAGGGAGGGAGAGAGAGGGATAGGAGAGAGAGGTAGAGAGGAGGAGGAGGGAGGGAGAAGGAGGGAGGAAGGGGAGAGAAAAAGAAGAAGGAGGAGGAGGAGGAGAAGAAGAGAGGAAGGATTGCTTATGGAAGGGAAAAGTCCTGGGAATGTGGTCAGAGTCTATGGGGCACTTGAGAAGCCCAACACTGAAGAGTGAGCATGCCCCAGCAAAGGAGCTACTGTTACTCTCAAGACCCTTAGCTCACATCGGTTGCTGTGAAGGGGATGCAGTGCTGTCTCAGTCCACAAGGCAGCCCAGGCAGCCTGTCCTGGTTGTCCGCGTGCGAGTCTCTTGCCTCAGGGACTTGGTGTGTTCCTCAGTGTTTTGTTCCTTCCCACACCACTATAAATGGGACTTGCTTTCTTAATAGCTTTCTGAATGGCTCACAGTGAGTGTGTGGAACACATCTGGCTTTTGTATATTGATTTTTGTCTCTCTCAACGTTCCTGAATCCAGTCATTCATTTGGATGGGTCTGTTTGTTAGACTCGAGGGTTTGTCACGTGGAAGATCAGATCTTCTGCAAGCGCATACTTCCCCCTTCCTGATTTGGATGTCACGTTATTGTTTATTTATTTAAGCCTCTGCCTTGGGTTTATAGTGCAGTGCTAAGCGAAGTGGCAAGTGTGGATACCCAGGCTTTCTCCTGATCTTAGGAGATAGGATCTAGCCTTTTACCACTGGGTATTATATGAGCAAGTGGACAGGTAGTTTTAGGGTTGATACAGAAGACAATGAAATCTGGAGTCTGGGAACTAAGCCCCACAAAGACGCTGAGCTTCAGCTGGTCTTCAGCACAGCCAGGCACACCGACTGTGCACTTACTGGTGCATAATTATTTTATTCTCTGCTATCTTGCCCCATCCTACCAGGGTGTGAATTATTCCTCCACCCAGCAAGTCCACACTCTGGGTGTGCTGTGGGCTGTTGTCTCTTAGCAGCTTCCTGGTGATCGGATTGTCCAGCTCTCCCAGCGCTTGTGTTCAAGTGACTATTATTTTACTTAATAATGTCCCCAAAGTGCAACTGTAGCAATGGCTGGAGGTTTTGTTTAAATCCTATTGTTACCACTAATTTATTTTATTATCTCCTAAAATATGCCAAATTTTAAATATTTTGTTATTAGTATTTATGTGTATGGTATTGCGTGAGTGCGTGCATGCATGCGTGCGTGCGTGTGTGTGTGTGTGCGTGCGTGCGTGCGTGTGTGTGTGTGTGTGTGTGTGTATGGGCTATGGAACCTCTGTGGAGGTCAGATGACGACTTTCAGGAGAGTTGGTTCTGTCTTCCCATTGTGGGCTCCAGGAACTCATCTCAGGTCACCAGGCTCACACAACAAGCACTTTGACCATTAAGCTATCTTGCCAGCCCACAGACTTTTGACTCAGTTGGAGGAACTTCCACCAGCAGCTTGTCAAAGTCCCAGGAAAGCTGTGGCTCTGAGCCATTTTTGTCTGGGACAACTGTGACCGTGTGCAGATGATAGAGTTTCTAGAAAATCCTGAGGTTGGGAATTTGGTTGCTATTTGAGAACCTCCATCTGACTGTTGCTTTGACTATTCTCTGTAGCTAAGAATTATGGGCTCAGAGAAAACCAACCCCTCTATGGACACCACTCAGATGTTTGGTTACCTTATTCATGCCCATGGCCCTCTCTGAAGCCCAGGGTATGCATGCCGTGAATTGCCACTGAACCTAGAAAAGTTGTATATGGCAGGACATGGCCTGTTCCGCATGTAACATCCGTGTCCACATCCTGCAGATCCTCCAGTGTTACTGGAGTGTTCGAGACGATCAGTGCTCCTCCTGTACCTGCATGGAAGCAGACATAAGCTCAGGTGAGCAGTACTGGATTGGAAGGTAGCTGAGGCCAAGACTCCAGAGGCCAGGGGCTAATAACATCTATTCCTCAATCCCGTTCTGGCCTCTCTGCCAGAAGATGGGAAGTGACTGAAGATGCAAATAACTTAGAGGAAGCAAAGTCTGAAAACTCATCAGCAGGCAACCTGGGACATAAAGAAATGGGATTACAACCTGGTGCGGGAGAATTGTCTGTATTCTGTCAATCATCTTTTAAATAAATGCTGATTGGCCAGGCAGGAAGTATAGGTGGGAAAACCAGACAGGAAGTAGAAATGATGTAATGAGAACAGGAGAATTCTGGGAAGGAGGAAGCTGATTCCTCCCAATCCTGCCCAGACCACCGAAGCAGCAGGATGTGATCTGCCTCACTGAAAGAGGTACTGAGCCACATGGCTAACATAGATCAGAAAAGTGGGTTAATCAAGATGTGAGAGTTAGCCAGTGAGAGGCTAGAGCTAATGGGCCAATCAGCTTATAATTTATGGAGACCTATGTGTGATTTTCTTTGGGGCTAAACTGCTGGGGGTATTGGGCAGGACAAAAACCCCAACAAACAAGCAGCCTGGACCCCTCATGTTACAACAACCAAGAGATAAAGATGTGGAGGATATGGTGGGAAGCCTGGACCTGTATGTCACAGGAGCTCCAGAGAGAACAGTAGCTGGTGGGACTGGGGAATAGGACATGTCTACAGAGAACATGCTGGAAATGTCTCCAGACTTTGGGGGGTGGGGGGCACAGACACTGAGACTTTAAGATCCTTCTGAGTTCCAGAAAGATTAATAGGAGTAGGTGCACGTGACGGCAGGATGTAGCAAGCTATAGAGCATCGAGGGGCGGGAGAACCCCTTGAAAACTATGGGAGGGAAGAAAAGGCAGGAGAATCTAAGTGAGGGAAGCAGCAGGACAGTTGTTAGCACGGCCCGTGGAGGAATCAACAGGACACAGTGAGGCAATGTCTGTTGTCACCACACAGGCCCACAGTGATGACAGACAGATGAGCTGGGGAGGGCAGAGGCCATCACCCCAAAAGAGGGAAGGAACGTGACTATGCAACAAATATCACACAGTCACGAGTCTGTCAGTGGTCTTCACTGGAATCTGTTGGTTTCTCAGCAAACACCCTGTCTGCTTCACGTAAGAATCACCAATAAGATGAAAGAGTTAAAAAAAATAAGAATAATAGAAGCCAGGCATGGCGGCATACACCTGTACTGCTAGCACTTGGGAAGCTGAGACAGAAGGATTGCTATGAGTTTTGAGGCCAGCCTGGACTACAGAGAGGATATTGGTATTACGACGGCCTAGGCTGCTTAGCAAGTAGCTACTATTGTCTTGCCATAGCCAAGGGAACTTAGAAAAGAAAGAGTTTATTTGGGGTGACGGTTGACAGGGATGAGAGTTCGTCAGGCAGGAAGGCACACCAGCAAACTGTGGGCATGCCAGTAGGAGCCAGGAACAACAGTTCCCATTTTCACCTGCAGGAGCTAACCAGAAGTGACACAGGGCTTTATCTCAAACCCCAGCACCAGGGATGAACTTCCTCCAACAAGGTCATCCCCCGAAGCCTCTCCAAACAGTGCCACTAATGGGGACTAAGTACTTAAATATGTGTACCCTTAGGGGGTACACTTATTTAAGCCAGTATATCATCTCAAAAGGGGGAAAAACCCTCTAAAAGTAACGAGAATACGGACGGCAGTATGAGCAAATTAAAGCGTATTTACCCTCACTGATGAGACTGTAGATAAGACAAGTAAGCTCTAAGCCTCATCTTTTAAAGCTCCATTGTCCTCACTGGGCTGAAGTGGGAAGAATTCCGGTGCCCTTGTGGGTTCTCGTGGAAGGGGTGGGGACATAAGCCAATTGAATGTTTTTGGAAAGTGATTTCCAAGTGTAGATTAAAGGCGATCACTCAGCAATGCCAAGCCCACTCGTCTTCTTTGGGGAAGGAGGGGTGGGGGGATAAGGAAAGTGGAAACAATTGAGCCTGAAGGCATTCGTCACCACCTCATTTATAAGAAGGAAGTCTGAACACAACCAAGTGTCCATCACCAGATGCGGGTCTTCAAATAAATACCAGAAAATTAGCGATGAAACCTTATACTGCCCATGTAAACTATTCCCCAAGAGTCTGAAGTAATAGCAGAAAATGTCCCCGTCCTGGTAGCTGAAAGCGGATAGGGCTCACACAGCCCATTTAAGGGGGCAATGCTCACGGATATTTGGGGTGATTACTTTTTTTGTTGTTTATACTTGTCTGGGATGTGTGCCTGTGGGTGAGTGGGAGCCTAAGGAAGATACCAGGTGTTCTGCTTTATTACTTTCTGGGTTGTTTCCTTGTTGAGCTGTCACTCACTCAACCTAAAACTCACCCCCTCCCCACTTTTTGCTAGAGCCTAGGGATCTTCCTGTCTCCACTCCCCTCCCCATAGAGCTGGGGCTATAGAACCATGACCAACTTTTTACATGAGTGCTGGGATTTGAACTCAGGACTTCACGCTTGTGTAGCAAGCCCTCTTATCTATGGATCCATCTCCCCAGTTCCTGGTGTGGTTTCCTCTGATTATGCCAGTCTTCACTGGATAACTGTTTCTGTATTCGCCACATCTCCTAGCATGGGGATGGTCACTTTATCAAAGTCACAAATGATTGTTTAAGATATTTAGAGTCCCTGGCAAAAGGAATCAGAAAGACCTGGGAAACACTCTGCACTTTAAGACTAACAATCAGTGTCTTGTACAGAAATGGTATTTGAAGACAGAGGTGTCCATGGGGAGAGACTGTGAGCCAAGGACTCTGAGGACAGAGTTTGTCCCCGAGCAGATGTTTAGTGAGTGGGTTCCAGATGAGCACAAGCCGTCTCCCTTAGCTCTGTGCCCTTGGGCCACGCAGCTTGCCACCTTCTTTCCTTCCCCAGAGGACTCAATCTCTACTCAAAGAATCACGATGGGGCACCGAGGCTGCCAAGAGGAGACCAATTAGCACAAAGTAAATATTTCTTCACCAGGAAAGTGGACCAGGGCCACCAGAGCACTTCTCCGAGGGCAGAAAACACAGGGTTTCCTGCATGCCGGGCCAGCTGCAACCAGAGATGAAAGAGACCAGAGCGTCTCTCCACAACCTCCTGGGTTAGGGCCGGCCGGGCAATTAGACCTCGGCATTTATTTATGGAGCTAATTTTGTGTGTACCGCTCCTATTTCCGTCAGTAGATAAAAAGCAGAGATAGTTGGCTTGGCATGGGCCTCCAAACTCTGAGAGCCCCATACGGGGACCGCTTGAAAGGAGAAGGGTCTTGCAGGGAAAGGTTCTGAATTAGGGTCGTGGAATTCCACTCCACCACGGCTTCAGACTCCCCTTTCCCCATTGCGCCTTCCTCCGGTGGATCTAGGGAGGGGATATTTATAGGGTTCCCACCATTTATGGGAGGCACTTCTAAGAGAAAAAATAAGGCGTGGGCAGCATGCTCCCCTAGTAAAAGCTAATGGTCAGGGATGTTTACTCTCCCCCCCGCCCCACCCCCACTCCTCGCTCCAGACTCGCAGCACACTGGGTAAGCTTCACCCCTCCCGGGTCCTGCGACCTTCAAGGAGGCGATCAGTCTTTAGGAACTGGAGGCCTGCCTGCCCTTCCTACAGTAGGCAGGTGTTCCCTCAGAGGCCCTCTCTGAGCTGTCTGGTGCATCCCTGCAGGGTCCCCTGACTGCTAAGTCACAGTCTGGACAACCTAGAGAGAGCGTGGCCCTCTGTCGTGATCTGCTCTCACAGCCACTGTTAACACAGGAACAGAGCTGTTTTGAAGTCCACACGCTGAATACCAGCGGGGTAGCCCAACTGGTACAATTAAAGGATTCTTTTTTTTTTTCCTCTTTAGAAATAATACTGCCTCTTGAAACATGAACTAAAATACCAGAGAGAGAGAGAGAGAGAGAGAGAGAGAGAGAGAGAGAGAGAGAGGAAAAAAAGGCACCTGATGTGTTTTCAGATTTAAAGTGGTTAATTTTAAGACTTTAGAAGTGGGTTTCCTGCTCCAAACGTTTGAATGCCAGGGTCCTTTAGAAGTGCTTGGGCCTGTTTTTAAATGAAAAAGCACTCGGAGTGATTTGCTACAAAGTGATTTGTTAATGTGAAGAGCTGCTGGGGAGGGAGGGGGAAGCGCCCTGTGTGGGCACAGCACCAGCCAGTGTTTCAGGGAGTGGAGTCAGATCCCATAATCTGGGAGATAAACACAGCCATTCTGCAAATCTCAAAAGCTGCCAGCATAGGCTTCGCTATATAAAAAACTAAAAGGGGCTTCCAGCATAAGAGTCTTAACTTGAGAGAATAGGCAGGGATGACAAAAGAAAGTTTTATTTGAGTTCTCAGAGACACAAATCAATTAGTCCAGGAGATTAGCGAGGTTAGCTTGGTCTTCCCCTGGCACACGAAGGAATCGTTTTTTTTGTCATTGACTCGACTCCATCCTACCTTCTGAAACCACAAAGTGTCTAGCTTGCTCTCTGCATTAGCCTGCCTCTGAACAGCCCTAACCAAGGTGTAGTGGCTTCTGCTGCAAACAGAACCTCCTCTTTAAAATGTTGGGGCCCTGGAAGAAACCTCTGTTTGGTGATCTGGTAAATTCGGAGTTGTCACCACTGGGAGCAGTCCTGACCAATATCTCTTTTTGCCTGGGGAAGGAGGAGGAGCTGTCTGTCTGGCAGTACCTGCCACCTGGCTTAGGAGGCGTGGGTGCCAGTGCCGAGTGGGCATGGACTTATCTAACCCCTGACCCTGTGGGATTCCATTGGCCCTGCAGAGTTGGCACTGACTCTTTAAGCTCATTCTTCTAAGTGCTCTGCCAGGGTCTGGTGAACTGCTGGGGGGGGGGGCGGTGGAGGAGGCTGAAGTCTCCCACAGAACCTGACTTCTTAATCCTACAAGGCTGTAGCCCTCTGGAGTGTGGGAATTGGCTTCTGAGCAGAGGTGTAGGAAATGGGCCACCTGCAGCAGAAAAATCCCGTCCTAGGAGATACCAGATTGAACATCTGTGGACCGCACATCTGGGGATGATATTGGGTGGCACACAGCACACTCCGTCATACTTCCAGAAGGAGCTTAGTCCGGTGTACCAAGGTTCCTGACGGAGGACAAGGGGTGATGCCTGTTGGGGTGGAAGCCACATAAATCTCACCAAGAAGGCATAGGACTCATCCCACCCAGAAGTTAAGGGAGCAGGGAAGAGAGTATCAGTAGTGTAGCTGGTCCACAGAGGCAGCTGGTCTGTAAGTGGAACCAAGCCATTCCCTCAACCCCTAGAGGTAAGGACACTGGTGGATGCTCAGGGGTGAGGACACCTCAGTCCTAAGTGCTGCCTGGGGCAGGTGGGCGTCCTGCCTCTTCCCTTCTCCCATCTTCAGACTCCAGCTGATGAGAGAATTTACTCAGGAGACCTTGTCTTTTTCTACTTCCTATGTAGATTAGATCCATGTATGTCTCTCTTAGGGTCCTCCTTGTTGTCTAGGTTCTCTGGGATTGTGAATTGTAGGCTGGTTTTCTTTGCTTTATGTCTAAAAGCCACCTACAAGTGAGTACTGATGTGGGGGTGTCATCTATCTGTTGTTTCGTTGGTTAATTAATAAAGAAACTGCTTTGGCCCCTTTAATAGGACAGAAAATTAGGTGGGCGGAGTAAACAAAACAAAATGCTGGGAGAAAGAAGCCAAGTCAATCAGTCCAAACAGACGCAGGTTAAGATCTTTCCTGGTAAGCTACCTCGTGTGCTACACAGAATATTAGAAATGGGTTAGATCAATATGTAAGAACTAGCCAATAAGAGGCTGGAACTAATGGCCCAAGCAGTGTTTAAAAGAATATAGTTTCCATGTAATTATTTTGGGTATAAAGCTAGCCGTGCGGGCGGCCGGGTGCCAGGAACATAGGGCTGCCGCTCTTATTACTACAGAGTACATATTATATTTGTCTGTTTAGGTTACCTCACTGAATATGATGTTTTCTAGATCCATCCATTTGCCTGCAAATTTCAAGATGTCATTATTTTTTTCTACTGTGTAGTAATTCATAGTGTAAATGTACCACATTTTGCTTATCTGTTCTTCAGTTGAGGGACGTTTAGGTTGTTTCCAGCTTCTGACTATGACAAACAATGCTGCTATGACCATAATTGAGCACATGTCCTTGTATCAAAATTGAGCATCCTTTGGGTATATACCCAAAAGTTGAATTGCTGGGTCTTGAGGAAGGTTGTTTGCTAATTTTTTGAGAAATCACAATACTGTTATCCAGTTTGCACTCCCACCAACAATGGAGGAGTGCTCCCTTTACCCCACAACCTCTCCAGCATAAGTTGTCATCAGTGTTTTTAATCTTGGCCATTCTTACAAGTGGAAGATGGACTCTCAGAGTTGTTTTGATTTGCACTTCAAAATGCAGATGATGGCTAAGGATGTTGAGCATTTCCTTAAATGTCTTTCAGCCATTTTAGATTCCTCTGTTGAGAGATCTCTGTCTAGGTCTGTAACCATTTTCTTTAATGTATTATTTGTCCTTTTGATGACCAATTTCTTGGATTCTTTGTGTATTTTGGAGATCAGCCCTCTATCCAATGTGGGGTTGGTGAAAATCTTTTTCCCATTCTGTAGGCTGCCGTTTTGTTTTGTTGACCATGTCCTTTGCTTTACAGAAGCTTCTCAGTTTCAGGAAGTCCCATTTATTAATTGTTTCTCTTGGTCTCTAGGCTACTGGGGTTATATTTAGAAAGTGGTCACCTGTGCCAATGTGTTTAGTGTACTACCTACTTTCTCTTCTATGAGGTTCAGTGTGGTTAGTTTTATGTTGAGGTCTTTGATCCATTTGTGCATGGAGATAGATATGGATCTATTTGCATTCTTCTACATGTAGATATCCAGTTATGCCAGCACCATTTGTTGAATATGTTTTTTTTTCCATTTTATATTTTTTGCTTCTTTGTCAAAAATTAGGTGTTCGTAGGTGTGTGGAGTGATATACGGGTCTTCTGTTCAGTTCCCTTGGTCCTCCTGTCTGTTTTTATACCAATATCAGGGCTGTTTTCAGTACTGTAGCCCTGTAGTAGTGTTTGAAGTCAGGGATTGTGATGCCTCCAGAAGTTCCTTTATTGGACAGGATTGTTTTGTCTATCCTGGGTTTTTTGCTTTTCCATATGAAGTTGAGTACCGTTCTTTCGAGGTCAGTGAAGAATTTTTCTGGTATTTTGATGGGCATTGCATTGAATCTGTAGATTGCTTTTGGTAAGATTGCCATTTTTACTATGTTAATTCTACCTACCCAAGAGCATGGGAGATCTTTCCATTTTCTGGTGTCTTCTTCAATTTCTTTCTTCAAATATTTAAAGTTCTTGTCAGACAGTTCTTCTCTTGTTTGGTCAGAGTTGCTCCAAGATATTTTATGTTATTTGTGGCTATTGTGAAGGGTGATGTTTCTCTGATTTCTTTCTCAACCCATTGATCATCTGTGAAAAGGAGGGCTACTGATTTTTTTGAGTTAATCTTGTATCCTGCTGCAGCAAGCACTCTTACCCGCTGAGACACCACCTTCTAGCCTTCCCTACTCCACTCTGGTAGTTCTAATGGGAGGAAAATGAGATTTGTCTACAAGCTTGAGCCCAGTTGTTTGGAATGGTTCTTGGCATGGAGTGATGTCACAGCCTAGTACACATCTGGCCGTGGGGTAGCATTGTGTGTGGAGGAATGGATGTGATCTGCAGTTCTTAGGAGTCCAGCACACAGTCCAAGCAGAGCAGTCGGATTGCTCAGCACATACAAACCGGCTATACACAGGAACCCAGCCACCGGGATGGGCAGCAACCCCAAGACTGCTCCATTGTTAGGTCTTCTGAAGCTCCCAATGATGGGAGCTTAACAATGCAGATGGCTAGGGTTGTCCAAGATTTGATTTTGTCCTTTATATAAATTAAATCAAGTAGCATAGTTGTTTGCACGTTGCTCCACTGGCTTCACATTGGTGGGTTTGGCACATGTAAGCACTTGGGGCTTCATCAGGATGGCCAGGGCTCGCTGCAAGCATGCACCACGATTCACACAGGGCTGCACACCTGGCGGTTAGGGATCCTGTTAGCGTTCTCACTGTGGCGACAGACGAACTGGCGAGAGCAACCGGAGAAAGGAAGGCTGTATTTCAGCTCTCAGTTCAAGGTGAGCACCCACCATGGCAGCTGGTCACGTGGTACCCAAAGTCAGGAAGCAGAGAGAGATGAATGCTGGTGCCCATATCTTTTTCTCCTTTCCGTTCAGTCTGGAACCCCAGTCCTGAGGATAGGCCACTCAGATTTCCTCACCTTACTCCGCCCAATCTCGAAGGTCCTCACAGACAAGCCTAGAAGTTTATCTCCTGGGGATTCTAGATCCTGTCAAGTTGATGACATTAACCATACAGGGCTATCAGCTAAGCATGTCCACATATAACTGAACTTATCTGTCATTTAAAAAAAATGAATATAAAAGCTGGAGAGAAGGCTCAGAAGTTAAAAGCAATGACTGCTTTTCCACAGGATCCAGGATAGATTCCCAGCACCTACATGGCAGCTCAAACCATCTGTAACTCCGGGTTCAGGGGATCCAACACCTTCTTCTGGCCTCCATGGGCACCAGGCATGCCTGTGGCATACAGGTATACGTGTGGATCAAATAGTCATATGCATAAATAAAAAAATAAAAATTTAAAAAGAAGTGAACATAAACAGCAAATTCCAAATTTCCTTTTCAACTAAATTATTAACTAAATATTCTCACTGAACCAACACTCCCAGAATGGTGTCCTTTTATTACATTAGCTGACAATCTGCATTTAAGTAAACTATCAACTGACTTGGACATAGCTTTGTTGTCAGTGAACTGTGTAATTGCTGTGCATGTCCATGTGTGGTTAAAAACTATATACATTTGTGTCTTGCAGTGGCTGTGAACCAAGAGTCTCGACACTGCTCACCCAGGGTCCTATCAGGTGACTGGATTCTTCCCAGCTCCTTCAAGTTGCTGGTGGGATTCCTTGCAGCTACAGACCCTTGGCTCCTGAAAGTTGCCTACCATAGTCATCCGCAGGCTTCTTCCAAATCAGCAAGTGAATACCTTTGACCTCTGAGCCTTGTTACAGGGCACACCTGATTACCTCCAACTCACCTACCATCCTCTCCAGTTGACAGGTGCTGTCGGCTCCCAGAAAAAGAGGGTCTGTCCTCATCATGGCTTCCTGGAAGAGGAGCTCTGGTGCTCTAAATTGAAGCTCTCTGACACACCCTTGGTCAGAGCCTGGGTGGCTACATTTCTGGTCTGGAGTATCAGGCCTCCAAAGGAGCCTATCTGGCATTGTGGTTCTTTCCACGGCCCTGCCTTTCTGGGTCCCACAGGCCTCTCACTCTCTGTTAGGTAATGTCCCTTGATATTCCCTTCAGACAGGCTTGCTGGCAGCACACACTTGCAATGACTTTTCTCCGGAGCACGTTTCCATTCCAGAGCATCATTCCAGGCATGGCACTCAGGTTTGTGTTTTGGCATCTACAGAGAAACCCACCTTCTTTCAAGTTGCTCCTCCTGGATCCAAGTAGTGCTTCCTGTTACTGATTCCAAGATGTGTGTGTGTGTGTGTGTGTGTGTGTGTGTGTGTGTGTGCGTGCGTGTGCTTGTGTGCTCACAGGCAACCTCAGGTATCATACCCCCAGAGTTGTCAATCCTGTTCTTAGAAGCACGGTCTCTCATTGGCTTTGAACTCACCAGCCCAGCTAGCCAGTGAGATCCAGGGACCCACATGTCTCTGCCTTCTCAGCATGGGATGACAGAAACAAGGCTCACTCAACTTTTTAGTGCTGAGACTGGAGACTGAGCTGGGGTCATCTTGCTTGCAAGGCAAGCAGTTTATGGGAGCCACCTTCTGTGTTGATTATGATGGCTTTGCATGTGGAGTTTATCCCATTTGGGATTTCTTCTCAGATGCGTATGTTCATGTCTTTGGGCAAATTTGGATAACCGCAGTCATTATTCTTGGAATACTTTTTCGGGGTCTCCTTTTGTTCCTGAGACTTGGATGCACACAGGCCTCCAGTTGTCGTCCACAGGTCCCGAGACTCTGCCTGTTTGTTGTTGTTGTTTTTTTTTTTTCAGTTCTTCACTGAGTCTGTCCGGTGGTCTTGTTGCTTTCTTCGTTTTATATTTCAGTAGTATTTTTCAAGCGCCAGTTAATTTGGGTTTTATTTTTATTTTGCACAGACTTCTAAGCAGTTGCTGTTTTCACTGTGTCCTGACCCGTATTTCAGAGGCACCCATCCCATAATGCCCATTAGTGAAGTGATACCACATGCTCTTAAAGAAAACGTCTCACACTGCAGCTTGGCAGGTCCTGAAATCTCTACGTAGACCATGGTGGCTGGTATGGAATTTAGAGATTCACTTACACACTTTTAGCATTCTAGTATCAGACTGGGAAATACAGGGTGTTGGTGTCTCTCCCAAAAGAATAGTGGCTTGTGAGGGAAACTCCTCAATCAGTAGCATCTGATGAGTTGTGGGTCTTAAAGATAAAAAAAAAAATTGCCAGGGTAATATCTTTTAAAAATGTGTGTGCGTGTGAAAGAGAAAGAGCATGCGTGTGTGTGTGTGTGTGTGTTGTACATAGAGATCAGAGGCCAGCCTCTAATGTCATCCTCAGGAATGCCACCCACCCCAGTTTTGAGACAGAGTCTCAGGCTGCCCCCTTCCCCCACCGGAGCTCACCAATTAGGCTAGACTGGAGGGGGCAGGGTTGAGTTTCCTCTGGCTGAGAACCTGCCCGCCCCACCCCCTCCAGCTCTAGGCAGTTGGCTGGTTGGCCACATGGTCATGTTCCACCTTCCGCTGGCATCTTCTCTTATGTCTCTTAAGAGGACAATTGTCATTTGATTTAGAGCCGAGTAGCGCCATCTGGAGATGCTTCATTTAATTATTCGAGCAAAGACTTTTCAAGTGAGGGCACAGCACAGATTATACCTGGGCATATCCTTTTGGGGACCTCTACGGTGGGGCCCGAACACCGGAAAGAGCGGGGCCTGCACCAAGACCTCCTTGAGAATTAACGGGCAAATTCAGAACCAACTCTCCAGCACTGCCCTGTCTTCACTGAGGATCTTTTTTGTCCAGCCCCACCCCAAAGACCTGGCAGGATAATGGCCAGCTTCACTGTGGCACTGCCCGGTGTAGCAGGAAGTTCGCACTCGCCTAATACGGACAAGAAGCCAGTGATGGCCGCGCGGCCGCTTTCAAGCCATCTGGAAGCCAGAGCAGGAGTTTCTCAGCTGAGGTTGCCACATCTGGGTGCGGGTGATTCACAGAGATGCAACCTCGCTCTGGTTTCCATTTCAGCTGATGTTTACAAGGAGTTTAAGCCGTTGCTTCTTGAAGAGTCTTCCTTAATGTACACCCGCCCGCTCTCTTCTCACAGAGGCAGTGTCTCCCTGTAAAAGCTGAATAACGTTTTTCCACAATCCTAGCTTAAAAAACCGTCGAAGGGATTAACGAATTCCTTTTCGCAAATCAAGTTCAGATCTGCTAGTTCGCAGGTTTGAGATGCTGTTATTTTATTTGTTAATTAAAACCACTGCCCTGAAATGTTGCTTCCCTCCCTAATTTAAATAACAAAGGGAAACGGAGATAGAATCACATCTGTTGAGTCTTCTCAAGTATTTCTGAATTCGGGTCGGAGGGAAAACATGAGCCACCCAGCGCATGACGCACAGACCCAGAGAGAAGCGGCAGCTTGCCGACTGGCACGCAGTCAAAGCAAAAGGAAAAAACGCCTTTCTATTTCTGCTCGCGATTAAGTGTCAGCTCCCCAACCTTTTGTTGGGCTCTCTTTCATGACAAAGCTGAGTTTGGGTTATCCTGGTCTACGTCTGTATTTCACTATCCTTCCTTTCTTCCATGCATTCTCAACTCCAAATTCAAATTGGTAAATGCTAACCATACCAGTGCCTAAAGGCCAAGGAGCTCAGAAAGCAGGGGAGGCAGGGGGATGATGAGGATAAATTTATCGTAGATTTTAATTATATATGTGTGGTACTGGCCTGCGTGGGGGGGGGGGATGCATTTGAATGGCAGTGCCTGGGGTAGCCAGAGGTTTTGAATTCTCCGAGAGCTAGCATTACAGACGGTTGTGTTTAGCTTGGGAATTGAACTCACTCAGGTCATTTGGAAGAGCAGAGTGTGCTTCAAATCACTGACCCCGTCTCTCTAGTCCAACAATGCCATTTTCAAAGGCTCTGAAGCAATGCAATTTGTGATTTCCTGTTGTCAGAAGGCACCGCAGAAGCCTCCATCTCACTGTGCCCATCCGTCATTCAGCAAGCTCACCATGGGCTCTTTTTGATTGAATGTCACCATGTTATCCACGCCTGTCTGGATAAAGAAAGACAGAAATCTCCACAGGGCTGTGAGGGACCTCAAGCAGCCCTCGGCTCTCAGTTCTGCTGGATACATCCTGAGTTTCCCACATGAGGAACCGTCCTATCAGACATGGATGCTAGCCCAATGCTCTAGTGGTTCGTCACTTGTGTCTGAAAGCTTGAAGAGCAGTTCTTCCCCGGAGAGCCACATCTCTGGGGTGACTGCTGTAGGCTTGGGTTGTGTTTGGCCAGTTCTCTGGGTCCTTCCATATCAGAGGAGCTGGAGCAGAGGGGAACACTGGGAGAGTGGGGGGCTGGAGGGTACAACAGGTCCATGCTGTCTTTAAGAGACTCTGTATTCTATGGGCAGAAAGTCCTGCCAACATGAAAGCCTACTGAGGTGCAATAAGATTGGTCCATGTTTGTCCCTGCTCTGCCACTGTCTTCAGTAAAGATGTGTCCATATTTGGCTCTTTCATCTCCTTGCCAGGTCCCTCTAAGGACCCAGGAGTCCCAACAGCAGGGGTCAATAATCCTTGTGTTGTGTGGTGATGTTTTGATCCACCTCAAGTAACTCCCAGAATCCTTCTGCTGTGAAGTGATGTTATAATCAGAACCTGCGAACTAGCAGATCTGAACTTGATTTGCGAAAGGAATTCGTTAATCCACTTCACAGAGCTCCCAGAATCCCTCTGCTGTGAGGTGATGTTATAATCCACCTCACGTAGCTCCCAGGATCCCTCTTGTGTTCTGTGATGTTATGATCCACCTCACATAGCTACCAGAATCCCTCTGTGTTGTGAGGTGGTGTTATTGTCGCAGGTAGATAGGGACAGTGGCCTTCTTGCCTCTTTCCCACTCATGCTTCTGACTCCTTGCCCTGTCTCTTGGTCAGGCCCCAGCCATGCTTTGGACTCCTCTCTTCACAGGCTGGAGTAACACCATTGAAGCCTTCGTATCTCCTAGCCTAAATCCTCCATCTACCACACCAAAGCAATCCTGCTCATTAATCTTTAACCTTGATGCTCAAAATTCCCTGACAAAACATCCATCTCTCCTCAGACAGACCATGCCCTGCCTCCCCCACCTGCATCTCCTCACATCTAGGACAGTGTCCTCTTCATCCTGGGATTTCTCTCCTGCCCCTTCCAGCATGCACTGCTGAGCTTTCTACAGAGCCTCACCTTGTCCCTGTTCCCTGGACTCCCTACCATGTCTTCCCACTGACATCTTGCTACCTGGGACCCAAGTATACCCATTTCCCAGAGGAGTCTCCTCATACACAGGGTCACGCCATTCGGGGCACATGGATGAATTGAAGGTATCTTATAACATGCCTTATTTTTCACCCCCAACTAGACTGGCAGCTCAGTGAAACCAGGCCCGTTTCCCTCTCTTGGCTCTTCCCACAGCACTGTCTGGCCCTGTCTCTGACAGACTGAACTCTTTTCTCAATGTTCTACTGACAAGACCCTTAGCAGGAAACTCCTTAAGGGAAGGGCCACAATGTCTGGCTCACAGAACACTTATCTCTTTTTCTAACTAGCCCAGTAATTGTAAACTATGCTTCTCGAACTTTCTGTATTCTATGGGTTCTTCCAAGGACTAGGCATGGGGCCCAGGCCAGCGGTGTTCTGTGACTCCACCTCTCATTTCCAAGCCCCAAACAGAGAAGGAGTCCTGGTCCACTCCATTCTCAGAGCAGGTAAGCATCCAGGGCTGAAAAGCAGCCTGTTTCATGGGCCAGCTTTGATTCTGGATGTCACCCGTCTCTTGGGTACTTCATCAACCCTCCCTGAAAGGTTCCAGGCGCGTGGAGGTGGCAGAGTATGCCGGGCTGGGTCTTTGTGCGTGGATGGACCTGGGAGGCTGGCCTGGCTTCTACCATCCCTCCAGCTCGCTCTTGGAGTTCACAGACTCTTGGAGGTTACAGCGCGTCCTTGGCAGGAGTTCTGAGCCAGCTGCAGGCCAAGTCAGCGGCGTTTCCTCCTCTACAAGCTCTGCTGATGTGTTCTAGGTCCCTGTGGAAATCAAAATCAGCCCCTCCCTCTACAGGCATTTCGCAGTGGGGCAGCCTATGAAAGCGCACGGAGCGGCTCTTCTGTCCATGCCTTAGCCTACCGCTTCACGGAGCTCCCTTGGGCAACGGCTCCAAAGCCCAAGCTCTGCGTCTCCGATCAACCACAGGTCAATGTCAGTACTAGAACGAGGTACCAAGTCTTGCCTCTCTAGCTCCAGCCGCCATGGTCTGCTTGGACACCCATGGCTGCCAACTAGCTGCAGTCTGTGTACCCAAGGCAAACCAGAGGGGCTGACATCAGCTGAGCGCTAGGCTTCCCCAAGAATCTGATGATGAGAAGTTGGGATGAAGCCAGACATGTGTACCGGCTGGAGCAAGTAGAAGAACAAGTCAACAAGATACCTCTTGGAGCTTAGTAAAGGGGGTTTAGACTTCAGGCAGAACTCACATGTGAAGTAGGGCAAGCGCAATGGAGAAGGAAGCAGTGCTCACATTGTGAACATTGTGATGCTGTCTGAGGCTCGAGGCGGGAACACCAGTGGAGGGAGGACCTATGCTTAGTGGAGAGGATCCAGATTCCCTGCCGGAATCCAGGCTGTTGACCTGTTATTTTTGTTTGCTTGTAAGATTTAATTTTTTTTTTTTACTTTCCCAATCTTTTAATAAAATTTCCTTTTCCATGTCGTCTTTTTCTTGTTTCAAGGGTGCAGAGAGTATTGGAAGCTGTACGTTATTTTTAGCATATTCTCACTCCTTGATTATCTCATTTCACGGTCTCATCTTTGTCCTTCTCTGTTCCATCTCCGCACAAGAAGCCAGCATTTCAAATCTGGAGTCAGAAGGCTGAAGAGTCAGCTCAGGGGTTAAGAGCACTTGCTGTCTGACGAGGGCCCAGGTTCGAGACCCAGCACCGTCAGTGTTACTCAGGACCACCTGTAACTCCGGTTCCTGGAGATGCAGTGCTTTCTTCTGACTTCTGCAGGAACAGCATATACATGGCGTGTATACATACCTGCAGGCAAAACACTAAAACACAGAAAAAAGAGCAAGCCCTAAAAATCTCTGTAGTTAGTATTTTTATATTTTATAGGCAAATATACCTAGTTTAACAAAAAAAAAATACATGTCTGTAGCATGATTAACTGGTTTCCACAGTAGAGTTTTTATCAATAGACTGTGTCCTAAGATGTTCCCCCAGTGCCTAGAACTGTATAACCAGATACATAAATGTTCAATAAATGATAATGATTAGAAATTGAGTACAGCAGGATGCTAACAGCAGCAACTAATAATAGCAAAATTTAAAAAAAAAGCGATGCACAGTTCTTAGATTCAATGTCTTGTTTTGCTTTTGCAGGTGTGTGCACGTGTGTGTGTCCCAAGGCTAACTCTGGATTTGCGATACTCTTGTCTCTGTTTTCCAAGTGTTGGGATCACAGGAATGAGCCACCAAGCCCAGCCCCTAAGGTCCTCTCACACATGATATGAGTCAGTAGTACAATATAGACACATGCATTTTTCCTACTTAAAGTTGTGATGGGAGCCCAGCGGCTTGGAGAACTCAATCTGTAGCATTTCTAGCTGTGACAGGCTCCACAAGTTGGGAAACTGACTGGATCGCCCTTTCAAACCTTCCCGCAAGACGTCTGAACCGGCTCACCTTCTCTTTAGAGGTGATGGCACTAAGCAGTGACCAGAGGAAGTGGTGCATGAGAGACAATACTGGACAGGCACCACCTCGACTTCCTAATTCTCATCCTTCTACTCACCCATGCCTCCTGTCAGGAGCAGCACTTCCTCCTGAGGAGGCTGGCAGCGCCTGGGCAGGAAGGCAGAGGCTGCAGCTTGTTTCTGATTTTCTCCCAGCTGCCATCCACCTCTCCCAGCGTCTCTTCAAAGCAGACTTTGAAAAGAACGCTTCGTGATACATCATTCTTTGCCCAAAGTGGAAAGAGTGATGTCATCGGACCCTGAGCTGTGATTTCATTCCAGCTCAGTGGGAAGGATAATATAGCTCCCTGGAAACAAAGCCCACTAAACACATACATGTGCACACACCACACACACACATACTCAGAGAGAACATTGGCAAACCCTCCACCATTCAACTCTATGAACACGCTTGCAGCTCTCCCCACATGCTGGCTTCCATGAAGAATGTACATCTGACTTCATTCCAAGCCATGGCAGCTTGACAAGCATCTACATGTGGTGAGTGTCTTCCTCCATTTTGTTGCTGTGCAAACATGCACACATGTAGCATAAGATCCTTGCTTGCTTGACCATCGGGAACCATAGCAACCTTGGTAGACGATGCCTGATGTCTCATGGGCACTAACTGTGGACTGGAGTCCATCAGCGGCACGTTTCAAGGAACCGATCAGTGGATTGCTTACATTTCTCGTTGCTATGCCAAAACTGAGAAGTGTATCCTAAGGAAAGAAAGGTTTATCTTTGGCTCACATTTTGAGGTGCAGTTCATCATGGCAAGGAAGGCAGGGCAGCCGGAGTCTGCGACTAGACTCCGCAGACTGGTCGTGTTGTGTGCACAGGCAGGAAGCAGAGAGAAATGACTCCCGGGGCATTCAGCTGGCTCTTGCTTTCTTTTTTACATCTGGGGCCCTAGCTCATGGCGTGTTGCCTCCCACGGATACGGGAATTCTTCCCTCTTCAATTAAACCTTTTCGGAACAACCCTCCTAGACACACTTAGCGGTCCACCTGTGTCCAGGGTGATCTAAATCACACATAGCTGTCAATGAAGACTGACTGTAACAGCCAGCATCCGTAACCATCCTATCAGACTGATACCATTCAGTGACCGTAAGAGGACTGTGGCTTGACTTAGTCACGGAAATCGCTACAGTGCCCTGGGGATGGAGTAGGGAGTTGGTGCACACATGGCCTGAAAAGACTCTCTCACAGAATTTTCCAACTGAACACTTCAACTCCTCTGTGTGGGGGACAACTTGAGGTCACCAAAGCTAAACTCTGCACCCCCATCTACTCCTACTGAACCTTCCTTCACTCAGCTACATTCTCCAGACCTCCTGGTCCCTCTGCAGCTTACAGTGTGCAGCATCTGTGCAGAGGCGAGGACTCTATGCATCTGATGAGTCCCCATGACAACATCCCTTCCCGAAGGCCGCGTTCATCCAACTTCACTGTGAGGCAGTCCCGCTCTCTGCAACCCAGGCGGAACAAGGCAGTGCCTTTTGCATGGTTGTTCTCTGATATCATTTCAATTGAATCGTCAGTCTCTCCTGAAGCAAATGAAGTCTTTCTTCCTATTCCTTCATTTTCATATCAGACAAAATCCCACAGTATCAACACTGGAGCCAATCAAACTGCCTCCTCAATGAACAAACAGGCCAGGATTCTCGCTGACAAGGAATGCAAAGCCTCCTTCACCCCAGGCCCGAAAATAATCTCTATTGTTACAGAAATGGAGCTAAAGGGGTGAGCATTAGGAGAGCCCACCAAGGAAGATGTCAACAGCACTTAAAATGGCCTGAGCCCAGTTCTCAACCCTCACAGGACAACACAGCCCCAGGGTGCCGCGTGCTGGGCCAGCCACATCCTTTGGGAGTGTGGGGGGTTTGTGGGTGCGAGAACCGGTCTGGATTTTAATAAGGCTCCCCACACATCCATCAGAATTGTTGTCACATTCTGTCACAAACCTCATGTGGGGTCCCTGAGGGGGTTTGGTTTAGCAAGAAAATTAAGCTAATACGTGATTAAGCAAATTCAGGCGGTGCACAGGGCTGCACAGCCGGGCTTAATTCCGGGAGGCAGAGAGTAGCATCATGAGGACACCACATCCTAAGCCTGAGCGCTGTACCTTGTGCTCACTGCGGGCAGCTGGCCAGACAGCTGCTGTGTAGTGTCCTGCCATAGCAGTGTGGACTGAGAGCTGTGACAGTCTCTTATCTGTGTTGGCTCTTCGGGGGGGGTGGGGGCGGTTTGGGAAGCACTAGGCCACGTCCATCTATTCCTGGGCACCATAGCTCCTCTTTGAGCTCAGCTCTCCACCCTCCCCCACCTCAAGACCCTCATTCCTATGCGAAGAGACCTCTTTCCACGCAAGGCTGTATGTTCATAGGTTCTGGGGATCTTAGGGGAAACTTGTTCTGCCTCCCCAGGAGCATTGTCTAAGTTGAAGTTCCTGAGAGAGGGAGATTGCAGAACTGAAGTTCTGTCCCCACAGGCCACTCCGGAGTCACTGGGAAAGAGGGGGGGGGGGTGTTAGAGGAAGCCTGGAAGACCCAAGTCATCAAGGTCCCTCCTTGTCCACCATCTCAGTCATCAGGAAAGCTTGCCCGTGTGCCCTGCGGTCTCACCTGTTTATAGAACCAAGGCTAGAAAGTGTCGAGTCACAAGATCACAACTCCATGGACACTTGTCGCAGAAGTGAGATCTGTGGGGCCTGAATGTCCATCTTTGTCATGATTTTCTAACAGGAACGACCTCGTGAAGGGAGACCGAGACAGGCGAAGTGGCGGGTCACAATGCTTCGGTTTAGAACAGTTGGAAAGTGTGCAGTCTGGCTGCCTACATCCTTCAGACCCTGGTCCTTACGGACCTCTTGACATGAGTGGTGGATGCCAGAGGCAGAGTGAAACCGAGAGCAAGTGGCCACTGTGTGCACGCTCCATGTGGCGGTGCGGTCCCCAGATGTTCAGGGCTGCGGGACCAATTCCCTCCAGGAAAAAAACAGCATAGCTCTGCCAAATAAAAGGAGAGAGAGAGCCAAAGCAGGATTGACTAGGTGTAAATATGTCCATGACCCCAAAAGATAAAGTGTGCTCAGAAGCCAAGGGTGAAAGGCAATCAGAAACCACAGCCAGCCCACGCCGTCCCTCCACCTGGAGGGAAAAAGGCACATCCGTGGCTCCCGGGTCCACATTAGAGTCACCGTCCAGCCTGTATGTACTTGGGTCCAAATAAACAAACAGGGAGGTGTGTGGACTTTGAACAGAAGTTCCAGTCTAGACCTACGTTGGAAAATCTCTGTCTCTCTGCTGTCCCCATTACGACTGGGCCTTTCATGCCCAGGTCCCCGGATCAGCCAGCCCCAGGACCACTTCTGTAACCAGACAGTGACTGATGAGGATAAGCCACTATCAAGGAGCTCAGCAGCCATTGCTCCCTGTGAAACACATGAGAGGTGGGCGAGTGTAGGAAGGAGCCCAGAGGCAGATTCTACACGTGGAATTTTCAGCACATGCCAGGCACTGACTCCAGGTATAAGGAAATCCAGCTTATATTGTCCAGAAATGTCCCCCAGAGTGAAGAGAGGACTTTATTATATCCACACCAGACTGTGTGACTCATAGACTCTGTGGGGTGGTGTCTGCGAGAAGAATCCTCAAAATCTTCAAGATGGCAGTTTCTCACAGGTCCCATGCAGAGCTGATGACACATGGTCATCAGGGGAGCCAAATTACCCATAGTGCCAGGCTCCAGGAGGGGTGCAATGGAACATGGGTTCTTTGGCAAGGCAGAAAGAAGAGCAGGAACCATATCAGTCCACAGCTGAACTTGAAGTTGCTAAGTCTAGGTGTTCAGGGTAGAATGGTCATCCCCAAAGGTCCATCCACATCCCAATCCCCAGTTACTCTATTTGAATAAAAGGCTGTTGCACACGCCATGTGACCAAAGAGCCTCAAGTGAGGAGATCGCATGAGTTATTTAAGTGGGTACAAAAATGGGATGACCTCTGCCCTGGTAGGAGCTGCAGAGGCGACAAGTGCAAGGGGAAGGCCGTGTGAAGACAGAGGCTGAGACGAGAGGGAGGTAGCTGCGTGTCAAGGTGCCACCAACAGCCAATGGCCAGGAGAGGCCAGATGTGATGCATATGAACTGTGAGGAACCACCATGACCAGTGCAGGCTGAAGAAGAAAACATTTAACTGGGGACTTGCTTACCGCTGCAGAGGGTTAGTCCATTATCGTCACGGCAGCATGCAGGAGTGGTGAGAGAGAAAAAGCTAAGAGCTTACATCCTCACAGGTGGCTGACAGAGAAAGAGATACTGGGCCTGGTGTGAGCCTTCTGAAACCTCAAAGCCCAACCCCAGGGGCACACCACCAAGACCACACCTCTTCCAGCAAAGCCACACCTCCTCTAACAAGGCCAAACCTCCTCCAGCAAGGCCACGCCTCCTCCAGCAAGGCCACACTTCCTACAACAAGGCCATGCCTCCTCCAGCAAGGCCACACCTTCTACAACAAGGCCACACCTCCTACAACAAGGCCAAACCTCCTCCAGCAAGGCCACGCCTCCTCCAGCAAGGCCACACCTCCTATAACAAGGCCATGCCTCCTAATCCTTTCCAAACACTTCCACTAACTGGGGACTAACATATGAAGCTGTGAGAGCCATTCTCATTTAAGCTATCACTGTGTGGGGGACTTTTCTCATTGCTCAGACAACATACAGGACAGAAGCAACTTAAGGGAGGATTTGTTTGGGCTCTCGGTTTCACAGAGCAGTGTTCATCAAGGTGGGAAGGGCATGGTGGGGGTAGTTTAGTTCTTAGTGATGGGCTTTTGTTTTCACACGGAAGAATAAGAGAGCCCAGAATTTGAGACCTCACCTCACACAGACAGTTGGATAAGACAAATTGAGAGTTGAGGTGCAGCAGAAACACGGAACAAGTAAAGTCATAGGACATCTAGGCCCCAAGTCAACCTGGGCAGTAGCAGTCTTTCAGGGTGGAAACATGGAGCCCAGTGTCTACAGTGAGAGGTGCAGGTGACTCTCAGTAGATCAACTCGGCCTCCATACCAACAGCCTGTCCAAGGGGTGTGGTAGCTCTCGTTCAGTAAGCAAGCTACAAAGTGCCAAGAATCTATAAAAGATAAACCATCAAGAGAGTCATCAGGAGCTGGGTGGTGGGGTTGTACGCCTCTAATCCCAACACTCGGGAGACAGAGGCAGGCAGATCTCTGTGAATTCAAGACCAGCCTGTTCTACAAGAGCTAGCTCCAGGACAGGCTCCAAAGCTACAGAGAAAGCCTGTCTCAAAAACCAGAAAAAGAGAGAGTCATCAGAGGAATCCTAGCCAGAGCTGGCACCATGTGTCAGCCAGCAGACAGGACACAGCACACCGCAGCATAACAGGGCAGAGGACAAGAGAGACGGAACACACGACAGATGAGGTCTCCCAGAGAAATAAATACTACTTGCAGGGGTGCAGATCAGAATGCAAGGGTTGTGTTTCTAATCAGCAATGAACTACCCTGACAAGTTTATCAGAAGCTGAGCACCTCAGAGATGGGGGTGAGTCCGCTCCACTAGAAGTTGAATCAATGTAAATAATAGACTGAGGGTGTAAGAGCGTGAGCTCTGTCAGCTGCTTCCCTGCCTGTCTTCATAGTCTCAAGGGCAGAAAAGGAAGGAGAAAGACAGACAGACAGAGAGACAGACAGACAGACAGACAGACAAAGAGACACACACACACACACATACAGAGAGAGAGAGAGAGAGAGAGAGAGAGAGAGAGACTTGTGTGACCGTAGTTTATGCTTAATCAAAATTAAAGACAAACAACCAAATAAACATCAGAGAAGCGTATGATACCCAAGGTAGAATCAATATATACAAAAGAATACAAACACCACAACTAAAACAGCCTGGACTGTGGTTTGTCCGGATAAAGACAAACAAGGAAGGTGAATGAACAGGCTGAAGGCTTAGTCCCAGCAGGCTCTTGTCTGTAGGGTGCTCCTGGCTGCACACTGGGGACAGCAGGACCCTGTGATAATGCAGGGGACAGAGTCTCTGCCCCTCCCCCTCTCCTCCTCCTATTCCTTGTCTTTCCTCTTCACTTAACTGACCATTTTTCTTACATGTGAGCATAAAGAAAATATCAAGTCCTCCACACGGAGGGTGCTGCGAGGCAAGCTATTTCCTGTCTCCAGGAGTTACTGCTCTAAAGGACAGTGCCTCCTTGACTCTGCCAGTTACCCCGAGGGTCATAAAACACAGAAAGCTGGAGGCCTGGCTGAGAGGCCACCCCCTCCAGCTCCTGGCACCCACCACCTGCTCCCTCTCCCCATGGAGTTGTTATCTATCTGGAATCTTCCACACATATGAAGCATGCAGTTACGTGTACGTCTGTGGGCTCTTGTGCTTGACTTCTTTCATTGAACACACAGTTTTCAAGGTTTGCTTTCATTATAGCCTGCGCCAGTCCCTCACCTCTTTTCCTGGCTCGATGGTGCCCCGTTGCATAGCTATGCTGCATTTCGTTGACCTGTTCCTCTGTCTGTGGGCCTGTGAATGCTTGCTGTGATTGGGTGCTTCTGAATGGTGCTGCCGTGCATGAACACACTAGCTTTCGCTAAGCACTGTTTTTGATACTTTTTCATAGGTATGCACCCAGTAGTAGGGCTTGCGGGTCACATGGTCATTCTGTGTTTAAGCTCCTGAGGACCGGCCGAGCTGTCAATCACAGTGGCTGTACCATGCTTACTTCCCTGACCAGCACTGTGTGGAAACGCCAGGTTTTCCAGCAGGGTGTTTTATGCCCTCATTTATTTGCTAAGGCCTCCTGAATCTAAGCCGGAATGAAAAATGGGCTGGTTGTATGGGAAGTAGTTTGACAGTTTCTTCTAAGGCTGGGCAGGCACTTCACAGGACCAACCGTTCCACCCCTGGAGACGAGAGATACCATATGTATCGGAGAGAACAAACACAGATAAAAAGCATGTCAGAGACAAAAGTCGTCTCAAGTCGAGGAATGTGTGAAGTGGCATGCCAATCAACGGAACCCTCAGGAGAGACACAGAGGCCTCAGCTGCTCACATGGGGTGAGTGTGGTGGTCTGGATGAGAATGGCCCCCGGGGATTCATAGGCTTGCACACTCAGTCCCCAGCTGATGAACTGTTTGGAATGGTTAGGGGGTGTGGCCTTGTTGGAGGGGGTGTATCCATTTTGTTTTTTTTTTGTTTTTTTTTTTGTTTTTTTTGTTTTTTCGAGACAGGGTTTCTCTGTGGCTTTGGAGCCTGTCCTGGAACTAGCTCTGTAGACCAGGGTGTATCCATTTTGGAGGAGATGTGTTGCTGGGGTAGGCTTTGAGGTTTCAAAAGCCCAGACCAAGTCCAGTCTCTCTCTCTCTCTCTCTCTCTCTCTCTCTCTCTCTCTCTCTCTCTCTCTCTCTGTGTGTGTGTGTGTGTGTGTGTGTGTGTGTGTGTATGTCTGCCTGTCTGTCTCTGTTTTCCTTTTGCCAATGCAGCTTTCAGTTACCGCTCCAGCACCATGTCTGCCTGTGTCCTACCACACTTCCCACCATGATGATAATGGACGAACCCTCTGAAATATTAAGCAAGACCCCAGTGAGATGTTTTCTTTTGTTAAGAGTTGTCTTGGTCTTGGTGTCTCTTCACGGCATTAGAGCACTAAGTCATTGAGTAAATGGCAGAAACTTTGTTCCCAATGCAAGAAGGTGGGCATGAAGCCCTCACCTATGGTTATCTGGAGCAGACATCAGATCAGAGTAGGGCTTGGGGAATTTACTGAAGCCCCACAGTGCTCTTTGTCTGTCAGATCACAAAGTGGGTCAGATTTCTCTCACATAAACCATATCTTTGAAAACTGGTTGATTTTAAGCTAAAGTCTCAGAAGCCCAGTTCCTCCTTCTACACTGTGAAGGGAATTGAGCTCCCGCTGTCCACCACAAAATTGGGCCCTCAAGACCACAGGACAGCGAGAGGAAAATGAGTCAATTCTCCTGTGGCTGCTCGTTTGGTACCAGGTATCACCAAACCTCGTCATCAACTTCCTTTCACTTTCCCCTCTCCCTTCGTCTTCCATCTTCCTCCATCTCGTCCTCTTCTCTTCTCCTCTTCCTCCTCCTCTTCTTCCTCTTCCCTTCCCTCTATTCTTTTCACCGAATTGACCATTGTGATAGTTCAAATGTAATTGACCCTCAGAATCGCACAGAGAATGGCATTATTAGGAGGTGTGGCTTTGTTGGAAAGGGTATGGTCTTATTGGAAGAAGGGTGTCATTGTGGGAGCAAGCTTTGAGGCTTTTTATGCTCAGGATACCACCCAGTGTCTCAGTTGACTTCCTGTTGCCTGCAAGATGTAGGACTCTCAGCTACTCCTCCACGTTTGCCTGCACGCTGCCATGCTCCCTGCTATGATGATAATGGATTAACCTCTGAAACTGTAAGCGAGCCTGAGCCCTCAATGAAATGTTTTCCTTCTAAGAGTGGCTTTGGTCATGGTGTCTCTTTACAGCAATGGAAACCCTAAGGCAACCACGTTCCCTAAGTTTAAGCTTAAAGGAAAGATCAAGTTATTTGAAGGGCTCCATGCTTGCACGGCTGTTGCAAAATACTGGCTGTGGAGTCTGTGTAGAAGATCATCCAGTCCTAGTCTTGCATTAAAACAGAAGAAACAGGAAACTAGTCCACATGCCTCCTTCCTTACATAGCCAGTCTCTTCAGGCCTCATGCCTCTCTTACTCTAGCGTGCCTCCTCTGGAGTGGTAGAGGGTTGGCAGTCCATCCTGCAGACAGCACTGGAGATGGAGACATTGCGCAAGGGAAATCGCCTCGTGTGGCCCAGAGAGTTAATGGGGTTCTCATCATGCAAAGTTGGCATCCACGAGTGTACTTGGTGTGTGAGAGCATCTGTCAAAAGATGGGTAAAACCAGTTTGAATTTATTCTTATATTTTCAGGAGGGTGTGTGTGTATGTATACTTGCACACGTGGATGTGTATGAAGTGTGAGAGAGCGTGAGCATGTTTGTAGTAATAGGAGCAGTGGAGCTGCATCCCCAGCACCCGGGTCGCCTGACTAGCTTATGCCTCGAAATAACAACACACAAATTGTATTCATTTAAACACTGCTTGGCCCTTTAGCTCTAGCCCTTACTGGCTAATTCTGATATCCCGATCAACCCATCTCTAATAATCTGTGAGCACCGGTCTTACCGGAAAGATTCTAGCCTACGTCCTTCCTGGGTCGGAGCTTCATCGTGTGTGTCTGCCCAGGAGCGGGGCATAGCGTCTCTCTGAGGCGTCTGTTCCCTAGAGGAGAGCTGTCGAGTCTGAGCTCACTTCCTCTTCCTCCCAGCATTCTGTTCTGTTTTCTCCACCCACCTGTATTCTAACCTATGAGGGCCAGCCAAGCAGTTTCTTTATTTTTTTAACCAATGACCTTCCTCCATCACATGTTTGTGCAGGGGAGTGTGGGTATACACATGCCATGACGCTAGTCAGGGGACAACCTCAGATGTTGGTTCTTCAGTTCCACCTTGTTTGAGGAAGGGTCCCTTTGCCTTTGTGTCTGCCATGCTAGCTGGCCCCAGAGCTTTTGGGAGTCCCTGTCTTCACCTTCTATTTTGCTATAGGATTCACCTTACCATGTCTGGGCTTTGCAGGGGATCCAAACACCTGGCTTCACTCACAGCAATGCTGTACCCATTAAACCTCTCCTCAGCCCTAGTTTGACTTTCTTCTCAGAAGTTAGAGAGTGTCGCGTATGTGTTGGAGTTTAGGTGTGAACAGTTTCTGGAAGAGGAAGCAGGAGGAATCGTGAGAGGAAGAGCACAGAGAGCTGTAAGGAAGCCTGTGGCGGGCGGGTGCCATCATTCCGGGAGGAACTTCCGGTGTGAGGAAACCCAGTGCCGTGGATGTGGCTATGGGCCTGACATTGGGATACTCATGGGCTGTTACTAATTCTTCTCCCCTGAGAGAAATAAGAGAATAAATCAGTAAGACAGAGTCATGTGAATTCCTAAAGTTTTTCTGAAATAAAGATGTAGTCTATGATCAGGGGTGAAGGCCAGTGGTGTGATTCTATCCCCAATACGAGAGAAAAAAAAACAAAGGGAAATGAATAAATTAAATAAAATGGATGCTGGTGAGATGGATTGTTGGATGAAAGCACCTGCTTCCCAGCCTAATGACCTGAGTTCACTTCCCAGGTCCACATGGAGGAAAGAAAGAACTGACCTGTGCATGTGCACTGTGGCATCCATGCACACACACAAAATGGCAAAGGTGTGAAAATGTAAAAATAATCCAATATGCATGACTTAAGGAGGATAAATGTCACCACAGGTCTTTCCAAAGCACACACACATAAACATGCATATACATGAGTACACATGAACACCACACATAGAAGCAGAAAATGCACATACATATGAACATAGATATGCAAACATATATGCACACATACAACACAAGCAAACACATGTGCACACAAACACACAATCACATGTGCCTGCAAACACACACACCTTAACCAAGGACGTCCAGTTGTGTCTGTCTCTGTCACTCTGGAGAGGCCTGCAGGGCATGCTTCGCTGTGCGGGTGACCTCCATAAAAGAGGAATTCGCCTCATGCCTAGAACTGTTCCCCTACAAATGTCTTTGGTGTGTTTTTATGTTTGAGATACAATCAGAGTTTTAACACAGAAATTTAATTCCAAGCTCATGGCTTTCAACATGCCAGATAAGTAGTGAGGGCTGCTCTGGTCACATTCCCAACTTGTGAATTTAACATTTTCTGACGACTGTTTTGAAACATGTATAAAGTTTTAATTTAAGGTCTGCTAAAGCTCAAAATTGTCATGGAGAAGAGAGGCCATAATTTGTAATTATAAAATATAGGGGATGATAAATTCAAATGACCTTTTCAGGAACATTTATGGCCAGGCCACCTTGGAGCAGGACTTTACGAGGTTTGGGCATGTGAGGCCACCAAAGCCCCCTGCACATATTCAGAGTAGAGAGAGTCATACACTGTTCCCTCAATGCCTTCGCATCCCCAACATAGGTTCCCATTTCTGAATGAGGAGGGGGCCTTCATTGTGACTGAGTGAAACTTCTTATCCACATTAGGCTGTTCATTTGCAGGGGGCACTGAGTCCCCTGGCATTGAGTGGACTAATCCAAGGTCACCGCAGGCAAGGACAGTGGCAGAATCAGGTCTCTTGTGACTGCCTTTCTCTGTAGCCAGCACTGTAGCTGGTCCTTGTTAATTTGTTTCCTTACATACTGAAACAGCATGTAAGTTGCATGCCTTCCTGTCCCAACTAGTTTAAACCAAACCACAAAGATACTGTTGCTGTCCTGTGCAGGATGAATGTGACTTTGCTCTAATCCAAGCCAAGCTTCAGCATCCTTGTCACACCAGGAGCAATCAGTCCCTCATCCTCCATACCTCGTGCAAATACACGTGTGCATATACCTACAGAAACACACTCCCCTCCAACATACACATGTGTGTGGTCACACATATATGTACGCATAAACACGTGGGCATATGCTGTATTCTTCACCCCGACAGGTACACACAGGTGCACATGCTCTCTTTTCTCCCCCTTGCACACATGAGTGTGCACACATGCAGCCGTTCCTTGGCTGTCTTCTGCAATAGCTTGCTACTTGGCAGCTGCCTTCAAAACCAAATCGATTATGGCCATCACTTCCTTGGGACATCTCTTTGCTTCCCACTGCCACCAGCAGGAAATCTAAACTTAGTGTGTGTTTCCGTGTCAGCCTCAGGAGGCTTGCCCACCTCTTTCCATAGTTCGCAAACCTACACACATTGTCACCAGCCCAGTGTCTCTTCCTAAGGACCTCCTCACCTTCAGGACACCAACCTGACCTCCTGTCTGTGTTTCACAGAAGCAATCACAGCTGTTCACCCTGAAGTCAGTTCTCACCTTGGAGGTTCAGGCCTCTCGGTTCAGATGTGAGATCTCCACACACAGGGAAGCAGCACTGAGACATAGAGGAGAGACCAGAGATAAAGTCATTGAGTCTTCTGCATCTAGCTAAGCCTGAGCAAGCCCAAGACACTCACATAAATGAGTTAATACATTCTTACTTCACTAAGCAGATTTGAATGGGTTGCTCTTTGACTTTCTGAAACCAAGGATACCAGGCCCTGAGCTCCTGCCACAGGTACCGTCCCAGTGCAGGGGTTTAGGCATTCTTTAGCCAGTGGCATGGCTCCAGATGCAGCCCGTCTTACCCACTGGTAAGTGCAAGGAACCCGTTGGGAACTGTGCAGAAGGGGCAGAGTCAAAAGCACCATGTGACACATTATACCTAGCCATCTTCACCATAGATTTCCTGGAACTGGCCCCCAGAACGCAGTACTGGGAGAGCTGGTCTATTTATTAGTCATACCAGGGTGGACTGCTTCTGTCTGCCTCAGTGTTCAGACCCATTCTCCCACTAGAGCTGTGCAGCAGGGTGCTGCTGTGACCCCCCACCATGCTGGGGTCCTCACCCATTGAGAGCATCCTGAGAACGGGCCGTTTTCTCAGCAACTGCTCAGTGACTTCGAAGCATGCTTGGTAAGAAAGCCTGGCTACATGCTTGTCCCTGCCCTCTTATCCAGCATTCCCAGAGCAGCACCAATGGTGAGCACCAAAACTTGTGTTTGACTGACATTGCGATTCATGGATTTGATTGTATTGTATATGCTTCCATCCATGGTCATTATCCCAAGACCTTTTTATCTTGCCCTGCTCTGGCTTGTGGAACCATGTCTAGACTCTTCTCCCTTTAACATTACCAAGTAGGCTGGGAAAGATACCTGTCCTCACCTTCCCCTACAAAAAGATGCTCCAGTCTGATGTGGTAAAGTTTGGCTCCAGACCTTGACCAATGGTCCATTCCTGCAGATAGCAGAAAGGTCAATAATCTTAGGTATTCCATGGGTCAGCACCAGGATGCCCATCGATAAGAAAATACAGGATGATCCCCAGTTCCTCTAGAATCAGCATCACTACTTACGTCCTCTCAGATAATATCTGTGTCTGTTTCCTTTGTCTCTGGAAACCCTGACTCCCAAAGACATGAAACAATTACAGTTAAGGCTGCAGAGAAGCAATGCTGATCTTGTCGCTGGAAACATGAATATTGACAGTATCTTAATAGTCTTTCTTATTGTCCTGATGGAATGCCTAGCAAGAAGCAACTTAAGGAAAGAAGGGCTTCTATTGGCTTATGGGTAGGAAGGCAGAGCAGCTGGAGTGGGGGTGGTAACTGATTCCATCAGGAAGCAGAGAGAGATAAATGCCAGTGCTCGGCTCACTTTCTCCCGCGCCATAGTCTCACCCCAGCCCCTGGAATGCTGCCACCTACATTCAAGGTAGGCTGTCTCTTCAGTTCAACCTCTCGGGAAAAGGCAGGTGTTGTCAGAGGCTGGTGTTTCAGCTGATTCTAAGTTCCACAAACCAGGGCAGCATCAAATTAAGAAGAAACGGGAGAAGGATGGTAGGGAGGGCAGGGATGTTTCTAGCCTTGACAGTGGACGAAACCCCTGGTAACAGCAAACGCAGTGCTGCCGTAAGGTCACAGCACACACCCATCTGAAGGAGTTTTAAAAGCAGAATCTTTCTGACCTACAGACATGAGTTCTAGTCCTTTGAGGTGTGACTTCAGTCTCTGCTGCCACTGTCATGGGGACAGGATTGGCTCTGAGGCTTTCTTTCGGGAAGACATCAGACTCATCCCTAGGAGTCAGTCATTCACTGGGAGACTTTCTTAAGCCTGGGATCTGAGTGTGAGAAGTACATGCCTTTTCAGTTCCCCAGTCTGCTGATCAGATGCTCACATGGGGAGCGTTCGGAACTACGCAAATCCATCTAAGAAGGGCACCGACAGTGGCACAGGGTATTGTCAACAAGCCAACAGCATATGATCCCCCAAACAGTTCTAACACCCAGCAAAGCAATCTAAAGACTCCTACGGTTTACAGACAGGCCTCCAGCTTGACACAATTCTCAAATGTCCGCCCCTGGAATTGGGGTTCCCATAGATAGAGTGTCATGTTCACTGGCCCTGTGTCTGAGACAATGATTCAAAAGAAAGGTACCTGGGTTCTTTTGATGTGCAAGTCACTGTCAAGCTGCTTCCGAGAGCAATGAA
The DNA here is from genome assembly GCF_018167655.1 of Microtus oregoni. Taxonomy (NCBI): domain Eukaryota; kingdom Metazoa; phylum Chordata; class Mammalia; order Rodentia; family Cricetidae; genus Microtus; species Microtus oregoni. The sequence goes on along the minus strand of NW_024543063.1, from coordinate 4,735,457 downwards.
AGAGCCAAGAAGGCATCTTTAACCTCTTGAGAGATGTCGCAGGGTCTGTTGCACAAATACTGGCTTCTGTCGTCTGCTTGAGCTTTGCCTCACTCAACTCAAGAGGAGGTGACAACCCACCAGCTCACCAGCATGTACACACAGGAGCCCTGCTAAATGCCTGATCTCATCTCTCATAGCTTTACTTGGGGAGCCTGCAGGAGCAGACAGGTATGCTTACTGTACCTGCGATTTGAAAAAAGGTAGCAGCCGTAGCGTTTGAACATATATTTATTACTTTCTATACAGCTTCTGAGGGATTGTAAAAAACATTTCCTGAGTATCAAGCACACATTTTATTATCCCAATAAAGCCTAGGAGCCGTCTGATAGTGTCCTAGCATTGAAGACCATCTCCAGGTGACAGTTCTTTACTGTCACTAACACCTAGCCAGCAGTCATTAAGTTCACTGTGAAAACAGGGCTCCTGGTGCAGAGAAAACTATAGAAGAAGCTTTCCAAACTTCAGGCTGTATTTTTATTTAATAAATCGAGGTTCCGTGAAACAAAGCATACATTTTTACACACATGAAAAGAAGCGTTGACATGATTTTCCACATTCGATAATGAATAAATATACCAAGAACTGCATGTGTGCCCATGAACCCTTATTGCGTGATATTTCACACATGTCTGAGTGAGCCTGGGTGGTCTGGGGGGGTATCCACACACAAACACATTTTGTTCCTGAGTTATTAATACTTTGGTTTTATTAACCTTATTAAAAACTTGGTTTGTAAAAGGAAAAAAATTCAGGCGATATCAATAGCCAGAATATTATTTCCCAATTCGGTTCCTTTTTCATTAGCGTTTCATTTTAACCAACCTGAGAGAAAGAGAGACTGAGTGTCACCTTGCCATCGCCCGGTTCACAACACTGGAGAGACCGTGGCATTGTCGATATCTCTCTCTCTCTCTCTCTCTCTCTCTCTCCCTCTCTTGTATTTTTAAGTTTCAACTAAGCAATGACTGAGAGAGAAGGGTGTTCCAAATTCCACCAGCAAGCATTTTTCTCCGACTCTATACAATTTTGATTTGTTAGAAGTGCTTAAGATAGAAAAACCCCACCCCACACTGAAGAAGAGCAAAGACCTAAGAGAGCTGCTGGCTGGGAATCCACAAAAGGCTGGCCACCGTGGCCTGGGATGAAATGCCTAGCTCCTGGGTCAGTGGTTCTCAACCTGTGGGTCAGGAGCCCTTTGGGGGTCGCATATCAGATATTTACATTACAATTCGTAACAGTAGCAAAATTACAATTACAAAGTAGCAACACAGTAAGTTTGTGAGTGGGGGTCACCACAACATGAAGGGAACCCCTATCTTTAGTGGCAGCTCTATGTTCCATGCAACGTCCCCACCCCTCATCCTCAGGCTGAACTGAGCCCTGGGCTGCTTGAGACCTGTGAGGAGGCTTCTCTCTTCCTCCTCGGCTATGACCTCCGCCTCGTGGAGGAAGGGAGGAGGGGAGAGGAGAAGACAGAGTGAGAAAGAGAAACATACAGACACAAAAGGGGGGAGGGGGCTGGGCTGGACACTGGAAGGCTTCTGTCAGGGAAAACACCCTTTGGTTTTAGGGAGTGGACAATACCACGTGGTTTATTTAAGCCAGACTTTAAAGGGGTTCCGAGCTGGGGGTGGCGTGGAAGGGGGACTCCTCACCCTGGGTGATACAGGGTGGCAAAACTGACCTAGTTTTTCTGTACTCTTTCACCGCAAGTCCCCAGAAAAGCCACCCCAGGCAGGCAGGAACCTGAGGTCTGGGGGTTCTCTTTTGCTCCTAAAATTAGCTGTAAATTTTTAAAAGAAGAAAGCAGGCTACTTTGGGGCATTGAATAAAATGTGGTCTTCCCAGAAGGCAGGACAGAAGGCACGCAGCCTGGGTCCGGCTGGGCACAGTGACTGAAGCTTTAACTAGCCTCTGAAGCCAGAGAGCCTTTAGGGAACCATCCTCTGCAGTGGGCCTGCTCGCCATGGAGCATTGTTCCCGGTGCTGCTGGTGGCTGGCGCTGGATGTCCCCAAGAGCAGGGAACCAGGTCTTTGGTGAGAGGGCAAGAGGTGTCATACACAGCCCTTCCAGCTTCCCAAGACAGTGGTCTCAGCCCGCGGGCCCCACCTCGTGGCCCGCCCGCCTGCCCCACAGGAGCTGCTGAAGCTGAGGAGTCGCTGGCCCCAGGTTCAACTTCAATAAGACCTAACCAGCCCTTGATCACAGGGCTCCTCTGACAGCCATGCTCAAGCCCGGCCTAGTTGAGCCCGGGTCACCTGGGAATAGGTTCAAAGGCAAGGAAGCTGTAAACCACCTCCAGGCCCCAGCTAGAGCGGCCTGGCGAACAAAGAGACCCCAAGCACTTCAAACGCGCTGGCGCTGAGCGTCCAGATGGCAAAAAGGCCGTGGTCGGTGATGTCTGTTCACCAAGGCCTGGCCCAATGTTCTGCATCCCTGAGCCCCCCTGCCGAAGCTACCCACCAGTGCCCAGAGCAGGGGACTTCAGGAAGGGCCTGCCTTTCCCTATTCTCCGAGTTCTGGGTTCACCACCCGCTCGCAAACGAAGCAGAGTGCAGAGACTGAGGCTGAGCCCTAAACCCGGACCCAGCACTCGGGGCAGGGCCAGGCAGGCGGGCGTGGCAGGCACCCGGCGCTCCCGCAGAGGCTCGCTGTGGTACTTAGGCTTAAGGCATTTAGAGGTAGGTTCTGAAAAGGTGTCCAAACCGAAGTTCAGCCAGAAGGTCGAAATTAAAAAGGGTCCCCCAACTCTTCATTCTGGCCCGAGACGGGCGGCGTCTCTATGGATCCTAGAGGCGAGACTGTGGAGGTGGATATCTCTGCCGACACGCGAGTGTCTGCCCTGCGGGGTCATGGCTCTCTGCTTGCCTGCACAGCTCCACTCACTGCGGGCAGGATCGCGTTGCTGACGGTGAGGTCTCAGTGCGCGCCCCAAGTGTCTCCCAGCTGCGTCCTTGGTCCACGGGGCACATCTGTGCTTGGACTCGCCTCCTCCACCTCTCGTGGAGATCCTGAACCCGGGAAGGGTACAAATCTGCTCCACGAGGCTCAGACAAAGCCAGGGTCGGTTGAGTCTAGGATCAGTACCGCTGATTAGCGGCCCACGGCTTAGGTAGCAGCGCAGACTGCACGCACGGACCCGGCCTCCGAGATGCCGGCCATAGTTAGGGCCGAAAAAGAGGAGACAAAACTGAAAGTGCCGCCCCCCCTCTTTGGGGGGGGGGGCGGCCGGCGAACGCCCCAGAACTTGTCCTGCCCCTGGCCACCGTGGCCAATCAGCGCGCCGCCCTCGTTCCTGACAGCTATTTAGCAACCCAGCCGGGATAGAGTTTCCAAAAAAGTTAGAATAACTTCCTCTCCCGGAGACCTCGGTTTTGCACGAGCCGGCCTCGAAATTAGAGACTTTGCAGGCGACCCAGGAGCCTGTGCTCCGCGGTCGCGGGCTTGGCGAGTGGCGTGCGCTCGGCGCCCCCCAGCCCCACGCGCGCCGGGCGGGCGCCATGGAGGAGGGATCCAGCTCGCCTGTGTCCCCCGTGGACAGTCTGGGCACCAGCGAGGAAGAGCTGGAGCGGCAGCCCAAGCGCTTCGGCCGGAAGCGGCGCTACAGCAAGAAGTCAAGCGAAGATGGCAGCCCGACCCCAGGCAAGCGCGGCAAGAAGGGCAGTCCGAGCGCGCAGTCCTTCGAGGAGTTGCAGAGCCAGCGCATCCTGGCCAACGTGCGCGAACGTCAGCGCACCCAGTCGCTCAACGAGGCCTTCGCCGCGCTGCGCAAGATCATCCCCACGCTCCCCTCTGACAAGCTCAGCAAGATCCAGACGCTCAAGCTGGCCGCCAGGTACATAGACTTCCTCTACCAGGTTCTGCAGAGCGACGAGATGGACAATAAGATGACCAGCTGCAGCTACGTGGCTCACGAGCGTCTCAGCTACGCCTTCTCCGTGTGGCGCATGGAGGGAGCGTGGTCCATGTCCGCCTCCCACTAGCGCCGCGCCACCCACCTCCGGACCCGCACGCCAGGGTAGGTGCTGCGTGTGATGGGCACCCACTACGCACGGGATGGTGGGCGGGCGGGCCAGAGCATCCTTCATCGTGGAGATCCCTCAGGCCACCGCACGGGAAGGGTTGAGTTTCTCCACCCTGCAAGGATTGGTGGGAGATGGGAAAATTCCTCTGTCCCGGAGGCACGTCCGAGGCCTTTTGCCAGGGGCATCAGTTCGGAACCCTCGGGCTAGCGGCTCCCAAGCAGGGTCCTAATACACTTCTTGGGCAAATGGTCACACTTCCCATTTTTGTTGGTTGGGTGTCTATGGGTGACCCCGTGGGGAGCAGCTGTCAAAACGTCTTCTTCAGGCCAGCAAAGGCCGGGAGATGCTATGCCTTCTGGGTTGTGGCCCACTTGTTGCTTCGCGCGCATTCTGCGGCGCCACAGAGTCCACGCGTGGTGCAGGCAACCAGCTCTTTCTGACTGTAGTTCCGGCCCTCGCCTCGGAATGTAGAGCGTTCGAGCCCTATTTAGCCCGCCCATTAGGTACAATGATGTCGCCACAGAGTTTACCTGAGAAGGCAGGGAAGTTTCTGTCCTGCGCTGGGGCTCCAGGGTCACAGCCATGAGAAGCAAATTGCTGGGCTAGGAGCGCAGGAGACCCCAAGCACTCAGGCCTGGGTTTGTACAGCGACATGGAGTCGCAGGATGCAGGCAGGCAGGTGAATCTTATCTAGAGTTGGGCGCCTAGCCTACCAGTCTTAAAGACATAGAGGGGTCTTCCCGCGCTGCAGTAAGCAACCGCAAGGGATCCAGCGGGGTAACAGGTCTGAGCGTGGTGTGGTGGTGGAGGTGAAGAAGCAATGAGCGCTAGGCCCTGCCTGGGGAGAAAGGCACTGGACACCGCAGAGCCCTGGAAGGTGTGTTGCTCTCTGGAAGAGCATTTAGGACAGGACGTCCTGCGCCAGCTGCTTAGCAGACTCTCTAGGCAATCCCAAAGGCAATGTCTTCCAGGCAAGGCTGAGGGGCTCCTCTCTCTGGAGGCCTTGCTGCGATCTTTTGTGGGAGAGAGGTGTAAAAAATTATTCCTTCTTAATTTCCCTTCGATTTTCCCCCACACATCTTGTAATATTTCTTTTAAATGAAAGTCTCCACTTCACACAGAAGAAATTTAGATGAATCACGATCAGCATGGCCACCCATTGTCCTAAACATCTATTTCTATTTTTATCATTTTATAATATCTTGGAAGTTGCTGTTCTGGCTACAAAAGTTGGTCTCATACAATGGGTTTCCTTCCTTCCTTCTTTCCTTCTTTTCTTCCATCCTTTATTCTTATCACCAAAAATTGTTTTGATGAAATAACCCCCCGGAATCATGACCATTTTATAGTCCTTAAGAAGCGCTTTTAACCGAGTCACTTGTGGGAATCTTCCCCTGTGTCTGTCAAAAGCAGATGGGAATTGTCTCAGTCACGTATTTCTCTAAGAAAGCAAGTTTGGGTTGGCCAAGTATGCGAAGCTACGGAGGGATAATACATTAATTCTGGTTTTTGCTGCCTAAATTATGAGCGTCCATTAGTTAACTTCCACTCACGCTTCATCCCGCCGTGATTCACAGCACGCCTGAGGAAGCAGGAGCAGATGAAATACGCCATCTTTTTTATACACACACACACCACATTTGTTTAAGGAGAATGTCAACAGTATTATTGCTAAGATAGCCCTTCGGAAAATTATTGAAAGTCAACACCGGGAGATAGATATTACCCTGATACAAGAATTTATTGGAGACACTGAAAATTCAGTTTAAGATAATTCCTCTCTTCAAAAGCTTTGACCTAATCACACACTGCAATCAAATATGCTTTAAAACCCAAAATGCAGTATCTGTAATAAACAAATGAAAAATGTTAAGAGCTTATTTGGACAAAAAGGCATTAAACTATCAGATAACACATTGAGCTGGAAAGCAAGATACAGGCATGTTTACTTTTATATAATCGAAGACAACGACTAGCCAGGTAAGCTGGTGTCTGAACTCACAGAGGGCTCTTTCCAAATGCATCCACGTTTGATACACTGATGCTGGACCTGCCTTGGTCTAATTTATTACCCGTTGTTAAGGAATACCTTTGTGTTCTTGCTGTTAACCCATTCCTCTTAAGGAGCATAAATACATTACTTTAGTCTCATGGAAATGTTGCTAATTGCAATTAGTTATTTCTTTGTAACATTTCCAAGAAACATTCATTGTCTGCCTGGGGGCAGAGTGTCTCTAGACATTTCGGTAAAGTGTATATACTTTTAATGTTTATTGTGACATATTTCCCTTAACAACACAAAGCCTAAATTGTCCTTGACCATGGAGAGAAACATGGCCCAGTCCATGAAGCCCAGCTTATACTAAAGTTTATTTTGTCTTTCCTTGGCTGGGTGTTCAAAATAGGTGCCAGGAGTCTTTCCAGGCAGAGGGACTTGACTAACTGAAAGAAGTCTCCCAAGAGGCCCCAGAGTGTTTGTGAGATGCTGTAGACCCCTGAGCAGGGTCACTATCACCTGGCCTGGGACAGGGAAATGCAGCCATGTCTCGGCCATAATTTATTCTACGGTCTTCATCATGATTGTCTCCTATTCTGTCAACTCTGTATGGGTTTTCTTCTTCCACCACTGCACTTTCTTCCTTCTTTCCTTGCTTCCTTTCTTCCTTTTTTTCTTTTCTTCCCAAGCAAGGTTTGCTCCTATGGACAACATGTGTGTCCCCCAACACCTTTCAACCCTTGTCAGCTTCTCCTGAGCTCTGGAGGCTTGCTTTGCGGAGATGTTTGCTGCATCCGGGAAGCTAGTTAGTCTCCAAAGAAAACTCTTCCTGGAGAGGATCAGAAATGCAGAATTGCTGCAGGGCTTTTGTTTGTGGAGTAGACCAGACCAAACAGCTGAGTTACCTGAAATACCAGTGTGACTGTCTTAAGGAATTCCCTACCGTGAGAGTTGCTGGGAGGAGCTGAACTTCTTAAAGAGCAACAGCATTTCCCTGCCTTCCATCTGGATGGCGTGGGGACTGGAAGAGTGGCATTCTGAGGTCCTTTGAAAATATTGTCCTTCAGGGCGATTGTCTGAAAATGCCTCCCTTTCAAACAGGTTGTAAGCCTGGAAGCATTGCGTCTTTCCCGAGTAGAAGAGGCACAGATGCGGGGCTAATTTTGCCTGGCAAAGACATCATGAGGTCCACTCTTTGTATGCAGGGCACTATAACTCATAGCTGGATTTTAAATCTGGACTTTTAAAAAACTGATATTTTAATAAGCCAAGTTTAAAGGATGCACTCTGTGGCAGGTTTTCGGCTTAGTATCAGCATCCATCTAGTCTCCCTGGTGTCTTTAAGAGCCCAGTGAGTGGGGCAGGAGTGCGGGAGTGTGTTTGTTTCTTTTCTTGGGGAAGCAGAAGCGTGCTCCAGAAAGCAGAGCGAACACAAAGCTCTCCCCCAGCTGTGAGTTCATGAAGTAGGCTATAAAATTCAAAGAGATGGATAAATTACTGTAGCCAAGAAACGGAGAGGTGACTACAGAAGGAACAAGAAGGAAGGGACACATGCGTGGCTGTTTTTAAAAGTCAAGATGAGGCTCAGAAGTCAGACACTGCTTCAGAAGATATTGGGCATGGTCCCCTGAGCCCACACATGTCATAAAACTGCAGGGCACTGAACAAACACACACCATGCACACACAGGAATAAAATGATAACACCTGAAGGTCTAGGGGCTACAAAGTTTAGACTTTGAGAAGACGCCATCCTCAGGAGAAATGAGTAAAAGCACAGAACCTCCTGAAAAATTAAAGTCATCACAAAGTTAAAACATTTTAAAGTATTTATTGGCATATAATCATTTTCCATACACTGGGTTTCATGAAGACACTTTCTTTCAAGTATATCACATCTTTGGTTATATTCATTCCCTGTACCCTCCCACTTCTCCCAATTCCCCTTCCCAGTAAAAAAAATTAACCATATTCTATAAAAATTAATCTCTGGGCCGGGCAGTGGTGGCGCACGCCTTTTATCCCAGCATGTGGGAGGCAGAGGCAGGCGGATCTTTATGAATTCGAGGCCAACCTGATCTACAAGAGCTAGTTCCAGGAAAGGCTCCAAAGTTACAGAGAAACCCTGTTTCGAAAAACCAAAATAATAATAATAATAATAATAATAATAATCTCTGAATTTAAATGATCCAGTTTCATAAGGAATTATTACTATGTTTACTAAGTAATAAACTAAAAATCTATACAAACATACATTTTCCTTATTTGTGTTATTGGACTTCTGTATAGAACTTGAGGTCTTGATATAGTTTCAGTATGTAATTAATTCGAAGTTTCCAAGCAAAGAGTAGCATTCCAGAAACATCAATTCCAGCAGGAGCTGACTTCCAGACTAGTAGAGAAAGCACTTTGCAAATAGATTTGTGGACAATGTTGTCTGAAAGGGAAATGTGTCTACTTTTGAGGATGCTAAGATCCTATTGGCTCAACATTATATTCATCAAAGTCACGTAAAATTCTTAAGGCTATCAGCTGTGCAGTGGTGGTGTACTCTTTTAATCCCAGCACACGGGAGGCAGAGGCAGGCGGATGGATCTCTGTGAGTTCAAGATCAGCCTGGTCTACAGAGCAAGTTCCAGGACAGGTTCCAAAGCTATAGAGAAACCCTGTCTTGAAAGACAACAAACAAACAAAATGTTTAAAGATAATTTAGAGGGATTCACCAAATAATGTAAAGATTGAAGTTGCAGAGTTTGTGTGAGAGAGAGAGAAAGGAGAGAGAGAGAGAGAGAGAGAGAGAGAGAGAGAGAGAGAGGGAGAGGGAGACAGACAGAAACAGAGACACAGGATGAGATTTCAAATCATGAACCTTGTCTTGAGAACACATTCATGTTTCCATTCTGTAGCAAGCCTTCCGATGTGGTCTAGCTATGTTTAACTTGCCTTAATTTGTGTTTATTTGGATGAGAATGTGATGTTAGGGCTGTAATTTTCATGCTGGTGTAAACTGAGGCACAGTGGAACCCCTCCTCCCCAGTCCTCCTGCCCCCCACCAATTACCAATGGTTGTCACATCAAAGGGAACCTTGGGTCAGAAGCTGAAGGGGTTAGCATGTGACTTTCCTCCAACACGCAGGAAAGCTTTGGTGCTCCTGGGAAGCTGTCGTGTGAACAGTGTTGGAGCAGTGTGGAAGGTTTTGTTATCATTCCCTAAGTCTTGTTCTGAATCTTGCCAAGTCCTGTGATTATGAGTGAGACAGAGCAGGGCTGAGAACCCCAGATTCTGGGTCTATGGAGCCTTTCAGGGCTCAGCCCCTTCCCTGATGCTTGCCTTCATCATGTGACCAAGGGAAGATGGGACAACCCAGTCTCTGCCTCTTTAGAACTGTGACTTCATTTCTGGGATCTCAGGAGAAGCATCTTTGACCTAGTTGAGCCCTTGAATTCTGTGGTTCAGTTTTCTGCCGCTTTCATGAAGTACGGTGTGGAACTCTGAGCTCGAGATCAGGCCGCAGGTTCTAAACCTGCCTGTCTAGCTCACATCCTACCTAAAGAGCATGTCCATCAAAGGCACATTTCGGGGAAACATCTTCTGGAGTTCAAGTGTTTCCGGCTTATCTGGGGTGTGACTGGGAAGGGCTGGATTTGAAGGAAACCTCGACTCTCAGTAACCATCTTCCTGGCTCAGAAAGAAGGCAGGCCCACATGCTTTCTGTGTGCCGTTTCCCTGCTGTCCCACAGGCAAGCGCCACCCTCTTTTCTTTTCTTTTCTTTTCTTTTTTTTTCTTTTCGTTTCTTTTCTTTTCTTTTCTTATGTCTCTTTTTGTATAATTTTATTCTTACTTTATGCATGTGGGTTATTTGCTTACATGTCTGTGTACCACGTGTGTGCCTGCTGCCTTTGGAGGCCAAAAGAGGGCATCATATCCCCTGGGACTGGAGTTACATATGGTTATGAGCCACCATGTAGGTGCTGAGATTCAAACCCGGATCCTCTGGAAGAGCAGCCAGCACTCTTGACTCCTGAACCTTCAGTCTAGCACCCGTGTACCCAGCCTTGCTGTGAGCCCTATTCAGAAGGTCCCAGAAAGTCTTGTTTGCTTGGACAGCAAGAAGGGGCTGCCTTGTAAAATAAACAGACTCCAGAAAAGAAGCATAGCCCGCATCTGATAAGCTGGTGCTTTGCTGTCCCGTGGGTGCCTTTGTGTGCTCCGCTCAGAGCTAGCTCTCCTTGAGTGGAAATGCTCCCAGCCAGCGTTTTCTTTCTGCCCCAACTAGAGACGAAGACTCCGGTCATCCCTCTGAGGTCTCTAAGTGGACTGGTTTAGCTGGGTGTGCCGAGAGATCAGTAGTCAACAGCCAGTTACCTACCCTAGAAGATAAGAGTGTCAATGGTCTTTCTCAGACTCACACCCCAGGGGTTAAGAGGGGTGACCCCAGTGAATCAGGCCAGGTCACTGGCAGGCCTGGCAAACTCGACACTGACTGGGGTGCTTTCTGGAAACTTGTGCAAACTTTTAATCTTATTCTGAAAGAGCTTGCTTCTCTTGATAAATAAAAGTGCTGTTACTATTTCTGTGAAAAAATGTCTAGATGTCTGCAAAGTGGGAGAGATAGGAGGAGGGGAAGGCTTTTTTTTTTTTTTTTTTTTTTTTTTTTTTTTAAAGATTGAGCATCAGCATGACTCTGTTGATATGCTTGGGGTTGATATGTGAACTGCATCTTCACTGGGGATTGCTTTTCCTGAAATCAGTTGGTTTTGAATCACAGACTGCGTGTACACTGGCTTCTAACTATGACAATCCATTAGTGCAGGCCCAGCCACCAGGGTTCTCCTCTTCAAGAGCATCTGCTTCTGCTGCTACCTGTAGGTGGGGGCCTTCTAATGAAGGATCTGGCTACTGAGTCTTTCTGCCTGGCGAGCATCCTTCCTTCTGGAAATTCTGTCCTTCTTCCTCTGACCCAGGGCCCTGGATGACTCTTAGTTAAGATGTCGACTTCGTAAAAATGTTTTACTGAGGTCCAAGTGAGGGTCCCCATCTAAAGGCAGTAGAGGAATACGCAAAGCCTGGTCTTAGGTCCCCCGGAGTGACAAGGCCACACCGGAGTGGCAAACATGCCCTCTGTAAGGGTCCTGTCATTCCAGAGTCCTGGGAGTTCATGTAGTGTGGACTGCTCTCCCAGACCCCAAGACCCACATGCGTGCTTGGAGGCCCCTCTCTTTAACCGGCGACTGCTCTTGCTTTCGAGAATGTTTTTCTAATTAGTAGAACAAAATACCCTCAATCAGATATCTATATTCGTATCCAAGAGACTTTTCTCTTCCAAAACTTGCTTTACCTAACCCCAAACTGCACAGGGGACCAGAATGTCCCTACCTGCGGTGTGGCAGAACAGCTAACTCCCTCAAGTGCAGCTGAGTTATGGAGTTGATCTTTCCTGGGCCGCCAAGGGCACAGCCGTGTCACGTTCACAAGCTAGACTGTAAAGGTAGTGTGGACTTTGAGGGGGGCGGGGTGTTTCTCCAGTCGCCAAATCACTGGTGATTTCAGAACTCCACTCTGAGCCTTCTCCTCAGTATCGTCTAAAGAGCCAGGGGCGTCAGAGTCCTCCTGCTCACCTCTCTGCTCGTCTCAGATACTGGTCTTAGGTCGCAGCCTCTCTCTGTGTATCACACTCCAAAGGTGGGCAGTGCTGTGTGATTTTAGTACGGAACAACTTCCCTTCAGCCTGGCCCCAGGGAACTTTGTACAGGTTCGTGGGCCGTTTATGATTTGTAGTAGGAAGAAGCCCCCTTTCCCAAGAAGAACAAAGTCGTGAAGGAAACTGAGATATAAGCGGGGGGGGGGGGGGCGCTCAGAGTGCAGTGAGATGGGGGTTCAATGGGGAATTGGGGGTTCTAGGAAGAAGGCAGAAGACTTTAGGGTGTGCAGACTCTCCCTGCCCACAGTGTCTCATCCTCTCAGCCCAGAACTCCTCAGAGTAGCCGCTCTCAATTTGTGGGTCATGACCCCTTGGTGAGGGGACGCACGACCCTTTTACAGGGGTCCCATATCAGGTATCCTGCATATCAGATATTTATATTATGACTCATGACGGTATCAAAATTACTTTGAGTGAAGTTGTGAAGTAGCAACGAAAATCATTTTACAGGCCGGGGTCACCACAGCGTGAGGAACTGTGTTAAAGGTTGAACTGTATTAGGAAGGTTGAGAACCACTGAGATTGAGGAGACAGAAGTCTATCAGAACAAGCCTGCCCCACCTGCCTGTCCAGAACAATAGCAGTACAACGTCTCAGCAGTCCTGTGGGCACAGGCTGGTCCAGGCTAGACCACTACACAGGGTCCAGAGCCTTGGCCTACTGTTGGCTCCCAGGGAAAACTACAGCAGTCATTCTGTTTCTGAGGCCGCTACCAGAACCAAAGACCTCGAGATGCCAGAGAAGGCTGAGGTCCTCAGAACAGGAGATAGGATCCTGGGAAGAAGGCTTAAGTGGCCAGGGGCCTGAAAAGACCCTTTGTAGACAATGGAGGCAGTGAGAGGAAGCCCCCGAGGGCAGTGTACAAAGAGCTGCCCTGCTCCCCTGGCGTCATCTCTAGGGCCTCGAAGCCTTGCGCAGACCCTGTCCCTCTCTGAGTGTGAACCCAGCCGTCAGCCTCCACAGAGCTAAAGAGAGGAAGCGGGAAGTAGTTATTCAGTTTACTGTTCTCTCCCGGATTTAATAACCGTAGGTACAGTTCCACGGTCGCCGATGCTTTTGAGAGCGACTTGTAGAGGAGACCCTGCCAGGTGCCGCCGAGACACGGAGAAAGCGGACCCAGACCACCCGGTAGAGCAGGATGGCAGAAGGTGCCACGCAGAGGCTTTCCTAAAGTCGTCTCCTGGTCGAGTGGCCTGCGTTGCGCAGCTCTCAGTATTTACAGCGCGCATTGTTCAATGCCAATTATGTAGTTTCACTTTTTCTGCCCAGAGAGAGGGAAAGGGCAAGCGAAGACAAAGCAGATCTCCCCGAGTGTCTGTCCCTGGGTACCGCCTGGGCCCCTCCTGCATGGTGCCTGCCGAGTGCGGCCTCCGGGAATGAATGCTTGCGGCTGTGTGTGAGCGGCGTGACTCCACACAATGGATTTTGCAATTAATTTAGGTCACTGTTTCCAGAATAAATCACATGTGATTCTTTCCCTTCAGAAACTTCTGACGTGGTATTTTTCTAATTTGGGAGCTTTTAATTAGACAGAAACCAAAGTCTGTTCCCTTTGTAGGAAGCAGGCTGGTTCCCCGGGGGCCTTCTCAGGCAAAACCGTCTGCCTTATATCTATCTGATGGATCGAGAATGAGACAACCGAAGTTAGGCATGGAGTAAGGGATCCTTTTCTGCTCCTAGGTGTGCAGTTTTCTGAGGTGTCTCTGTGTATGTAGGAGGGCTTTCTGGGTCTCAGTTTCTCCATTTGTAAAATGGTGGGAGTTTTTGATAGCCCTCCAACTACCAAAAACTCTTAAGTACCAATCTCGTTCAGCAGCTCCATCATGGATACATGACGTGGAGCCTTGAAAACAGGTGTGCCCACGGAAGCCTGTGCATGCGTAGAGATGTTCACCACAGCTGGAAGGCAGAAACAGCACCCGTGTCTATCAGCTCAGGAGGGGATGCATAATAGGACTTCCTCCTAGACACAGGAAGAAGGCCAGACTGCTAGGGTTCACCTTGAAAAAATGCGAAGCTCAAGAGATGAATTGAAAAAGGCCACATCTTGTGCAATTCTGTTTACACGAAGTGTGTATAAAGGCGGAAAACTGATTGGAGGTGGTCAGAGGCTGGTGGCAGGGAAGTGAGGTGACGACGGCTCACAGGTGTGAGATTTCTGCATGAAGTGAGGAAAATGTTCTGGAGTGTTCTAGTGATGGTATTTCCACAACAGGGATGCATTTGACCCTATAGTTATAGAATATTTAAAAATGTTTCAAATCACAGATTTTATATTCTGTGTATTTCTCTTTTGCCACCCCCACCAACTCCTATGTCAGAAATGCTGGTAGCATACTCTCCTTTGCCTCTGATTGAAGAAAGATGTCTGCTCACAGCTCTCCCAGCCTGACTGACTTCCTGAACTCCAAGGGCTGGGGTAGAGTAGAGCACCCGCTGACAAGGGTAGGGAACATTTTGTATGTTGTTAATGAGGTGGCTGAAGGTGGCCTCACCCACCTTAGTGACAGGACAGACCCACATGGACTAGTCTGTCCACCTAAAACGAAGACCACTTCAGACTGGTGTATAGATAGAGACCCTCTAAGCCTTGGTGCCAACAGCAAGAACAGAAGATCCCTACCCATCCTCTGTGTAGATGCTGTCCCCAGAAGGGAGGGACACCAGGAAAGAGGCATCATGTCATCCAAGGCAATTAGGTTTTCATTCCTTTGCACCTTTCTTTTTTTTTCTTTCCTTCAAGACTGGTTAATTCTGCTGTGTTCCAACTGTGTCCTTGAGACATCGTCACAGCCACCCAGCCAGCCAAGAGGAACGGACAGGAGGGCTCTGCACTTTTGTAGACAGGGTTAAATTCTTTAAAAAAAATATTATATTTACTATTTATTTATCTACTTCTAATTTATCCATCCTTTCATCCATCCACCAATCCTTCCATTCATCCACCCATGAAGTAATAAGGGCAGCGGGGCTGCGTTCTCAGCACCCCCGGCCGCCTGCCCGGCTAGCTTATGCCCAAAATAATTACACGGACACTGTATTCTTTTAATCACTGCTTGGCCCTTTAGCCCTAGCCCTTACTGGCTAATTCTCACATCCCGATCAACCCATCTCTAATAATCTGTGAGAACCGGTCTTACCGGGAAGATTCTAGCCTAGTCCATCCTGGGTCGGAGCTTCATCCCGGGAGCAGGGCATGGCATCTCTCTCTGAGGCGTCTGCTCCCGAGCGGAGAGCAGTTGAGTCTCTGACCTCACTTCCTCTTCCTCCCAGCATTTTGTTCTGTTTACTCCACCCACAGGGCCAAGCAGTTTCTTTATTGGCCAATGACCTTCCTCCATCATTTCCCCTTTTTCGGTTTAAACAAAAAAAAGGCTTTAACTTTAACATAGCAAAATTACATATAACAAAACAGTTATCAAGTAAAAGTTACAATAATCTTTATCATAACTAAGGAAAACTATAACTATAACTAACTATTCTTAACTCCATCAAAGACTCCAGAAAGATATAATATTACCTAAGTAAACAAGAACTAAGAAACTTCAAACTCTAGAAATGACAGAGACATCTCGCTGCCTGGACAGTCACCCAAAGTTCCTCTGTACTGTTGGGGCATCCATCTTCAGCCTTCAGGCCCATGGTATCCAGCAGACATTTCCATAAAGCAGGAAAATTTAAAGTCAGTTCAGTCACTATCTGTTTTGTCCTGCAGAATGTCTCGCAGACTCTTTCAAAATGAATCAGGAACCCCGAAAGATCATCTCACCTTAGGCAAGTTCAGTAGTCCTCTCTCTGCAGGTTCTCTGTGTCCAGTTTATGCAATAGTCCAGGCAAGAGCAGTTTCTTGCCCAAATGGCTATCAAACTCCATAAGGTGCCTCTTCGATGCCCATCTTCCTCTTGAAGTACATTGGTGCTGCCAGGAGCAGAGTGTCTCATTGTCATGAAAAGTCCTCAGTTATTAAAACATTAAATGTCCTATTCTGTAATCTTTGAAAGACATGAAGAATGTCTATCTAAAATATATCTCTATATATCTAGAAAATCTAACTAACATGACTACAAGCTTTACTATTATCAATGATTATCCATTAACAACCTATATTTCTTAATTATACAGTACATATTTAAATGAACTACACAATCACAATACCTTAATCAAAATCAGAAACACTTATACATATAACAAAATTGACCTTAAATCTCTATCAATAAAGCAAAATCTATACTAATGCAAATTATTCATACCTATATCATATCCCCTTTTAAATGTAAAAGAACATTTATAAACATTTTTTGGGAATATGGGCGCAGTTATTTCTCTCCAAACTGCTTCCTGCTGAATGGGGGCGTCGTTAATTAGGTCTTTCATGGTATAACCTGTGTGCTAGTTCCATCTCAGTTGGCAGTTGAGCGAAGCAATTTTTTGAAGGCGTTCACACCAACCCTTCAGGAGGGCGTGGTCCATCATACCAAATCGGAATAGAAGAAATGAACAGTGTCTCATCCTCTGTGAAAACAAAATAAGAAACTCCTTTCCAAAGTATCATATCCTTAGATCCAAATTGAAAATATCTATGTTGGATTAGTTCAGCAGTATTTATAAATAAATATCTTTTAGCAGCTGTTGCTCCTTCCTCAGCATTCAAATAATTCAAAGAGAGCATAATAGCATACAGTATCAAGATTCTCTGTGTATTTTCCATCTTTGTTCGTTTTATTTTAACCTCTATTTTATTTTTACTTTCAACTCTTTGCTTTTTGAGACAGGTTCTCTGTATCTTTGACCTGAAGTAACTCTGTAGACCAGGCTGTCTTTGAACTCTCAGAGATCCGCCTGTCTCTGCCTCCCAGGCATTTGGGATTAAAGGTGTACACTACTACACCTTGAACTCACAGAGATCTGTTTGTCTCTGCCTTCTAGGCAGTGGGATTAAAGGCGTGTGCTACCACACACAACAACTCTCTTCCTTTTTTTTTTGTTACTTTAAGAACTTTAAATTTTAGTCTGCATATATTTTTAACACACTTCAAACCATTCAGAAATTTTCTCTGTCTTTGAATCTCTCTTTACTGTATATCTTTCTTTTTCTGACCACATGAGCCTTTAAATTACTGAGCAATATGGGTAGGATTAAAGGCGTGGCTTTGCCAGCTAGATCCAGTCCATTCCTTAGCTTTCCAGCCACATGGCTGAGGTACTGGCTGTAGCCACGTTTACTGTGACAACTCTATGGCATTTCAAGGTCCCTGCCAGCAAGCGAGCTTCAGCAGACAACACTCAAGTCCTCTCTCGGTAGCTGGCCCTCCTGCCTCAAACAGTCAGAGTTTGCCCTGGCAGGATGGCCCAGAAAGCCGGCATTTTTAAACGGCGCAGCTTTTTTCCTGCTACGGCTGAAAACCGAAAAGCATGCGTTCAGCTTTTCGTCAACACCTTTTAAGTGTTTCGTGGCAGGACCTCTTAATGAGCTGCAGGCTTTGCAGCTAAAGCTGAGTCAGGAAGCCTCTCTTAGATGAGGCGCTTTCTTGCCTCTAGCAGGCAAAGTAGAACCGAGAAATTGCTGCTACCAAGAAACCAGGCACAATGCTTTCATTTTGTTCTAGAATTATTTCCCAAGCTGTCTCAGGCTTTATGTGGAAGCAGTTGTCCACGTGGGCGCCATATGAAGTAATAAGGGCAGCGGGGCTGCGTTCTCAGCACCCCCGGCCGCCTGCCCGGCTAGCTTATGCCCAAAATAATTACACGGACACTGTATTCTTTTAATCACTGCTTGGCCCTTTAGCCCTAGCCCTTACTGGCTAATTCTCACATCCCGATCAACCCATCTCTAATAATCTGTGAGAACCGGTCTTACCGGGAAGATTCTAGCCTAGTCCATCCTGGGTCGGAGCTTCATCCCGGGAGCAGGGCATGGCATCTCTCTCTGAGGCGTCTGCTCCCGAGCGGAGAGCAGTTGAGTCTCTGACCTCACTTCCTCTTCCTCCCAGCATTTTGTTCTGTTTACTCCACCCACAGGGCCAAGCAGTTTCTTTATTGGCCAATGACCTTCCTCCATCACACCCACCCACCCATCCATCCATCCTTCCGCCTGTCCATCCATCCATCCGTTTATCCATCCACCATCCTTCCATCTGTCCGTCTGTCCATCCATCCTTCCATCTGTCCACCCATCCATCCGTCTATCTATCCACCATCCTTCCATCTGTCTGTCTGTCCATCCATCCATCCTTCCATCTGTCCATCCATCCATCCGTCTATCCATCCACCATCCTTCCATCTGTCCGTCTGTCCTTCCATCCACCATCCATCCATCCTTCCATCTGTCCATTCATCCATCTGTCTATCCATCCACCATCTTTCCATCTGTCCGTCTGTCTGTCCGTCCATCCATCCATGCATCCATCCATCCATCCATCCATCATCATCTATGTACCGTGCGAGTGTGCCACAGCCCATGTGTAGAGGTCAGAGGACAACATGCGGATGTTGATTCTCTTACTCATCATATGCGTTCTGGGAACTGAACTTAGGTTCTCAGTCTTGATGGACAGTGCATTTACCTGCTGGGTCATCTCGCAGGTCCGCAGTCTTGATTCTCTACGAAAGCCGTCACTTTGGTAGTACCACTTGGTGGTACCAGGCGCTGTAGTGCAGAGATGGTGGTAGAATCTGGGTAGGAAGGACTTTCCTGCACATCCCCAGGAGGCTGCCAGCAGACAAACTCACCTCGTGTGACACTGCTCCCCCCACCTCCATGCTCCCCTCACCCCAAGGGAAGGAGAGATCCGAAAGTGTAGGTGGAACAGGAGGAGTGGCCTGAGACCCTGGTTAAGTTACGATGTTGGCTTGATGAAAAAACTGGGTCGTTCTACACTATAGACACTGTATGGTCTTGCACCCCCTCTGTACCTGCCCAGAATCAGCTCCCCTGCAACTGTGGGACTCTGAACTACAGATGGATGCATTTGGTTTGCTGCACACTGCTTACCTGCATGGCCAGCGCACACACTTGTTTTCTTAGGGACACTACCTGTTTCTCCATCCACTTTAGCTTTTCAGTCACTCAGCAGAGACTCTGTCACACCCGTCCCTGCTCACATGTATCTATGTACCATCGCTCTCCTTCTGTGACTTCCGGAGATGCCCTACAGGTGACATGAGCCAGGTCAGCACACTTGGGCTGGCAATTCCCCCTCCTGCTTTGCCCTAGTTCATCACTCTCCCCAAGCGGAGGGCTGGTGGGAAAACAGCCACTCAGTAAGCATTCCCCTCAGCAGACCTGTTCCCAGAGACCTGAAAACAAAGTCAGACTTGCTGGGGAGTCCCCAAGGGGCACATGGATTGTGTCCTATGGCTGCACTCGGTAGGGATAATCACCTGTCGCACCATAGACAGATACAGTTGGTACATTGAAGCTACTGTCCTCCAGGTCCCCACGGTGTCTGTTCAGGGTGGAACTCTCTGGCTCCCAGTTTCTCTAGCTGCCCATCCTAAGTGTAGCAGGTCAGGCCCCAAAGAGTGACTTCCACCCCATCAAACCTTAGCCTTCTATAGGCCAGAAACTGTGTCAATCACGTCTAAAACACACCTGAGGTCTTCAGACAGCTGTGAGGAAAAGCTGCCTGAAAGACAGAAGGTGTTTCCTCAGCATTTCTGTCCAGCAACATCCCCTGTGGTCTACTTTACAATTGGTCCATTTTCCCAGTAGACAGTGGACAAACAATGGTGACTTAGAAAAGATCAGCAAAAGTAGGCATTCACAATAATTTAAAAAACTAATAAAAGTGCAAAAATTTCAATGATAATACAGGAAAATGTAAATTAAATAGGCAGATGTTATGATTCATTTAGATGAAACATATGGTCATTCTCAGAATTGAGAAAGGCCGGGAGCAGGTCTTGTTTCCCATCCATCCCTGCCCTGGAAGATAATCATGCAATTTGCCTTACAAGAGATTGGTGTTTTTAGGTTGGGAATATCTGTTTTCAAAGCGCTTTCTGAATTATCCGCACTACCGCTTTTACACTGGTGGTGGAAGTCAGGGCCTTGGAGCATGAGGCAGGTGTTCTGCCCTTGAGCTGCACCCCAGCTGGAGAACCCTATGGACCAGCAACACTGTTTCTAGGAATCCTACTAAGTCTGTGGTTCTCAGCCTGTGTCTCTCGACCCCTTTTGGGAGTCACATGTTTACATTTGGGAGTGATGTTTACATTACGATTTATAATGGTAGCAAAATGGCAGTTACGAAGTAGCAAGGAAATAATTTTATGGTGGGGGTCGTCACAGCATGAGGAACTGTCTTAAAGTGTTGCAGCGTTAGGAAGGCTCTAACCACTGCTCCAAGTGAATAATGGCAGGTTTGCCCAACAACAAAGAAATCCACACAGTGTTGTTCCCACTGGTGAGTTCTGAGATGCCCTGGATCACAGTCTAGCTGCACATCAGGACTCTCCACAGCCACTCAAGAGACTTAGGTTTAGGACAGAAGCCAGTTAGTATGAAGGGACTGTTTACAGGGTGGCGATCGTGTAGTCCCAGACTGGAAATTCTAAGCATGCTCCAGAGAGAGCTGCCAGATGGTGGGGGATGTGGGTGGGAGGGTCACTGGACAGATACCCCAGGGGATATCTCCCTTTCCTCCTGTTTTTCCTCACAGCTGATTTCCCTGTCTGCGGGGACACAGCTGAAGTCCCTGGCGCCTGCAGATGGTATGAGAGTCCGTGCATACTGCTTCCTCCTACCCAGGCACCATAGGGCTTCATTCATAAATTTGACACAGTGGGGAAAGTAATAATCATCAATAACACACACAGAACAGTCATGTGAATCCCCCTTCCCCATCTTAATTTCTACTATACAAAGTAGCAAACCCCTCTGGCTGCCATACATTGAAGTAGCCTGAAACCATGAGCAGTGAGGCCCGGGATGCAGACCACCATGCTTTATAATGGCCCGCAGATACCTTGTATCACTTTGGCTATCTGGGAGCACAGACCCAGAGTTGG
Organism: Microtus oregoni; assembly: GCF_018167655.1. NCBI lineage: Eukaryota > Metazoa > Chordata > Mammalia > Rodentia > Cricetidae > Microtus > Microtus oregoni. The sequence goes on along the minus strand of NW_024543063.1, from coordinate 4,714,682 downwards.
TCAGTGGTTCTTACAAACCAAGGATGCCCACTAGCACCTCTTCCTACAGAAGAGGCTGGCCACCCTCTTTCCCCACCTCCACGAAGCAGTGCCCTCACCACACCATCTCAGTGGCCCCTCCCCAGGGGATGGGTTCTCACTAGAACTTGCTCTCAGCATCCTCTCCGCATCTACTGAAGTGGTCCAGGAAGGTGGCTCAGTGATGGAGCGTGGCCGAGCATGCTGCAGGCCTTGGATGTATTCCCAAGCCGACAAAAATTAGAAAGTGGCCTTTTGAGAAACATTGTCACGTTTTCCTCAATCCACAGACGACCCTGTGCAAGTCCTCGCACAATGACTGTGGGGTTTATCTGGGGCATTCCCCTGCCTTAGGTCACCAACATAGCTCACAGTCTCCCCTTAACCACAGGGGCTGCAGTTTGGACTACAAGGCTGCACCTTGAGCTCCACCTGCCAGGGCCATCTGCCCCTAAGTCTTTGGCTGGTGCTCAGCTGTAGGACAGAGATGCCATAACCCCACGTGCTCAGCTTCTCACTGGCAGACCGACCTCAGAACTCTGGTTTATCTCTGCAGTCTCTACTCTTCTGTGTGTGCTAATCACTGCAGATTGTGAAAGCAGGCCAGAAACAGGAAACAAGCACACCTAAATGAACTCACTGACCACTCCCCTGAGCCATGCTGGGAAGAATGCTCTAAAGCCACCTCAGTCCAGGAGCAGGAAGGAAGGCGCTCACCTGCAGGTGTTTGTATTGCCATTCTATAGGGTAACAAGTTAGACACCCAGCACCCAGGACCCAGCCTGGTGTGGCAGGTGCTTAGGACCTGGGAAGGCTGGTGACACCATGTGCACTTAGCTTCTGACTGGGGGCTGGGACCCCCAGTGTGTGCCCATTTTCTTGGGGCCTGTTCTCTGCAGCCCCTGCATAGAATAAACCACCAGCTCAGCCTCCTGCACCCCGGAGGGGGGGACTGAATCGTCTCCTTTTGGAGTCTTAGTTGTATTCTATTTTTTTTATTTTCTTTCACACATTTGACGCATCCTCCTGGCAAATTCTAGGGCCACACTTGCCAGATGACCAAATCTTTTTCAGCGTAATGACTGACATTTTTGTGAGTTTCCATCAGCAAGGCGGGAGAAGTGGCCAGAGGTGAGGGACAAGCTCTCCCACGCTCAGATCCCCCTCTGCCGTGTTCTCCACCATAAATATGCCAAGCGCTCCCAGGCCTGTACCTTAGTCCTTGATCCAAAACCGTGGGTTCCTTTTGTAGAGACCTCAAGGAAGCAAGCAGTGAATGGCTGGGGTCAGTCCCCTGCAGGGGCCTCATCCATGAATCAGAGCTCTGGGAGCAGGGTGACTCAGAGCAGGAAAGTCTGACTGATCCCGGGGGTGCAGGGTGGGAGGTGGCTCCCAGCTCTAAGGACGCCCCACCCAACCCAAGAGCCAGGTCAGCCTGAGGAAGGGAGATCAGGGTGGAAGATTGGACCTCACTGGAACAGAAGCTGAGCGTGGCAGAATGACCAGTGGGTACTCGGGAGCCTGCTATCCCAGTGAGCAGAGGTCTTATGTGAGGCACCTTGAGGTGCTCTGATAATAGACTACTATAGACATCTGCTCTGGGGTTGTCGATGTCTGGGCTACACAGACACATAAGCCACCCCTCCTGCATGTGCCTCCACAGTCCTTCTACCTAGACCCTGGGAAACACTGGCTGCCCAACCCCTTTCCTGAGCACCGAGTACCAGAGCACCATGGTGGTGAAATATCCTCCTGTCTTCTCCCCCTTTCCCCCCAACAGCATCCAAAGCATGGGATATGGATGAGTTTGGGCCTTTTACCAAGCAAGATAAAGGCTTCTGGAGTCTCCCAGCATGCAAAATTCAGAGGTCCTGGCCATGAGTCCCTTCTCTTGGATGGCTCCCGAGGACACAGCAATCTTGCTCTGCAGAGTCCCAGGGTCCAGAGTGGGTGCAGTAGCATAGATGGCCAGCACTGTTATAATGTGTTTCAGTTCAAACAGGCCCAGGGATGCTGGGGCTTCCTCATTCCGCAGATAGGGAAACTGAGGAAGACTGCACTTCAAGCAGATTGCCTAAAAATTCCGTTTTTCCTCCTGAAATGTTTCCTGGGTTCTGGTTTTACAAATGTGACACAACTTCCCCTCCCAGCTGTTATGTGTAGTCTTAAGGGTGAGAACCTGCCTGCGTCACAGCCGGGACCTCGCTAGCATTTCCTATCATCTTGTCAACTGCTTCCAGGTGACCCAAAGTGTTCACTGCCAGGAGGAGATAGAATGTGTGGCCCAGCACTGGTGTCACCCCCTGTGTCCATGGCCCTGGAGATCTACCCCCCAAGTCTGCAGATTGGGCTTTTATACTCACAGGGGTCAGGGGAGAGCAGAGCATAGAGTAGCTGGTGTGTGCCGTTCGGGGCCTTGTCTTCATGCTGTGGCGCGAGAAATCAGCTCCTTTCCCCGCCAGAAGCCCTTGAAAGCCTTGGCAGCAAATCCCCTTTCCACGTGTAGGGTGAATAACAATTCACATGTCCCCTTGACAGGAGCCACATCCCACTATTGTGCCACGTTGCATTTGTTTCTCGTGGCTGTGACAAATGCCTGGCAAGGCAGCTTCAGGAAGGAAGGGCTCGTTTTGGTTCACCGAGGGAGGCTGCACTCCATCACCATGGGGAAGACATGGCGGCTGGAGCAGGAGGTGGCTGGCCTCGTTGTATCCGTAGTCAGGAAGCAGAGAGATGAATGCAGGTGCCTTGTCCCCTTTCTCCTTTTTATTTAGCCCCCCCCCATCCGAAGAATACTGTCACCGCACTTAGGAGATGTCTTCAACGCTCAGTTAGAACTGTCTGGAAAAGCCCTCGCAAACATGGAGGTGTATCTCCTAGGTGACTCCAAGTCCAGTCAGACCGACAAGGAAGATGTCAAGAAGAATCATCATGCCCCTCCCAGTTATGGAGTGTTTCCGGTTTCCCTGTTTTGTAGTGTTTATTAGGGACAGGTGATCTCCTTCCTGACCCTCTCTGGCTGTTCCTCATGTTGTCTGCTTGTACACAAGCTGATCCGACTCACACTGTTCCTGGAGCAATAGGAGCTATGTGTCCCATAGGGTGTGTGTAGCATTGCCTGCTAAAGGCTGGTTCCTTTACCCTCATGCCCACTGCCCAGCAGTTTGGCCAACCTGACTGACCTTGCTCCATCTTCCCTCTGCTCTACATTGCTACATTGAGTCTTACTTCTCTACTGTGTCCAGTGCCCATGAGAATAGGGTGGCAGGGATCCAGAGGCTGGTCCCTAAAACATGGCATTCTCATGGTCTGTGACTTTGATGTCCTGCCACTTAGCTAGAACACCCCTCTGGCCCTCTCCAGCACCTGCCTCCACCCACGGGGGAGCTCTAGTCATCTTGGTTGGCACTTATTTTAACTGTCTGGGCTTCCTGGTCATAGAACAGCATCTAGTGATGGTCCTTAGCCATGACGTCTGGGTGCCTCTGTCAGAGTCATTGTGAGTCCACGTCTAGCTGTCTTCCCCAGGCATTGAGACGTGGACAGGAGAACATTGGAAAGGTCAGTGCATGCACAGAGAGTGGCTGAATCCCATACACAGGCTGGACATGTGTATGTGTGTGTGCCTGCGCGCACGCGCACACACACACACACTCATGTGAAGCTCCACCACTGGCCAAGAGCTGAGAACTAGGCACTGATGAGGCAGAGCCCTCTGTAAGGTGGGTGGATGGTTGTGGCTCAGGGAAGGCTAAGGGAGGCTTTGGGCAAGGTTCTGGGATCAAACAGAAGGATGGGTGAAGGCCGCAGAAGATGGGCCAAAGCTGAAGATTAGCTGCAGCAGCAGTGTCAGAGACCCCGTCTGGAGCAGCTCAACAAACAAGCAAAGGACAGATGCAATAGAACCAAAGTTCCCGGGAAAATCCAGGTTGTGAAGACAGCAGGCATTGTCCAGTCACCTTCCTGTTTGTGTGGTGACCACTGAAGGGTCGCTGTCCGGCTGACACCTGCCCCTGGAGTCCGCGGGTACTGCCCCAACTGTGGCTTCCTACACCTGGCTCTGGACCCCTTGAAGGAAAGGCCCCGAGATCTTATCAATCACAACAGTCCAGAACAGAGCACAAGGAAGACCTGACATCACAGGCCCCACGCTTCCAGCATGCTCTCCTGGGAGTCGCTGTCCTACGGTGGCACACACTGGGCTTTGTCGAGTTTCACAGTCCAGGCAGTATTTGAAAAGGAAAGTGCCCAGACTTGTTTACTAAGTCCAGAAGCACATCAGGGACTCTCAGCAGGGCAAGGGGTTCAGCCCACAGCAGTCAGAGGTACAGCCACACTAGCTACCAGTCGCCTTCCAAGCTACCCCTCGGGAAACCCAAATGGCATTTTCTGGGGTTTGAGGGAGATGGTTGGGCATCTAGGCAGTGCGGGGGTGACTACCGCAAACTCAGTGTAGCCTTTGCTGATGTCACACCCTAGAATCGTCTATGCTAAAGTGAGCTTCAAGAGGCAGAGAAAGTAGGTCTCCAAGTGGCCAGCAGGCATTGGGTGTCCAGGCCACAAACCAGGACAGGATCAATCTTTCTGTGTCCCATAGGGTGGTGTCGAGGTTTGTGTCACCCTAGTGTTTGGGAATGTTTGGGATAAAGAAGGAGAGTGCTTGATGACTTAGCCTGGCCTAAGGGTTCTGGTGGGATTAGCACCCTGAGAGAAGGCTATGGGGACTTAAGGAATGGCGAAATGGCAGGTCGGCAGGAGCAGCGCACGGCTAGCAAACGATTTAAGGATTTCCTTGCAAAAGATGAGTCTGGGGAGGACAAACAGAGAGAGAACATCAGCAAAGCTGCCCTTGGAGCGAGCAGAAGGTCTGCGCGGGGTGGGAGTTGACTCCTAGTGCGGCGAGGAGCAGTTTACGGAAGGAGTTTGGGGAAATAAAGGACTGGTTCAGATTGCTGCTGTTGCTGTCTGTGTGCTGCTGGGGAGACAGAAATTCACATTCGCTAGAAGAGCAATCTGGGCTCTCAGCTAAACTGACAGAGGGCAGGCAATAAAGGCAAAAACAGTCTGCCTCCATGAAGCCTTAAAACCGCATGGGAAAATTGGAGAGCAGTGAAAATGCCACACGTGGAACAGGAAGAAACACTCACCGGTCATGGGTCTGATAGAGTTAATACCCAAGGGGCTGGGGAGATCCCCAGCAATCCCCAGCACCCACATAAAAGTCTGTGTGTGTGGAAACACACCTGTAACCCCAGCATTGTGGAGCAGTTACAGACCTCATAGCTGAGACGGGGAATTTCAGGTTCGGGGGAGATTGCGTCTCAAACTGTAAGGTGGAGAATAGAGGAAGACACCTGGCATCATTCTGTGTCCACACGGTTGAGTGCACACATGCATAGGCACACACATGCACACATGTACACACACGACACACACATACACATATGTACATGCATAAATACACATACACACATATAAATGCACAAGTACACACAATTATACACACACACACACTTATGTCGGTTAATATTCAGAACATATAAAGAATTCCAAAGATTCAACAATTAAAATCAGACAATCTGAATCAAAAATGAGTCAAAAATGTGGATAGGCATTTCCCCAAAGATGAAAAAAAAGACCAGCGAGCCCATGAGATGCTCCACACCATGGGGGACATTCAGAGAAGTGCAAATGCAAACCACCACGAGATTCCACCAATCCCTGGGAGGAAACTTCTAGCAAAGCAAATAAAAGAATCATTAGCAAGTGTTGGAGAGATGACCTGGTCATGGAGGAGACTCTTCAGGTACCCACAGAAGAAGCAGCTTGCCATGGCAGTCACCACAGACAGATACCTGCTGGCAGGTGGACGGATGGGTGTGAACCAGCATCAGGACAAAGTCATCCAACTACACAGGAATCACCCCAAAGCTTTTAGGCACGGACATCCAGGCACAAGGCAACGTGTCCCACGATCCTTCCTTCCTTAGTGTTTTCTGCTGTTGTGAAAGAATAGGATGCAACTCAGTTGGTTGTTTCAGTGTCCACAAAATGTGGAAGTGAGGAGGGATGATGCTCGTGAACCTGGGATGCCCGCAGCAAGTGTAGAGTGTGCCGTGTGCTGATGTCATGGCTCTGAACTTGTATACGGTAGTGAACCTGTCTCCAGGCAGGCTCCAGAGACAGCAACATCAAATGTGGTATTAGACCTCAGCTTCCCTTGAGGGAGCAGAGAGCCACATCTTTCTCGTCCCCATCCTCTGACACCAGGTTTGAGGAGCATTCCCTACAGGTCCACTTCACAAATCTCTCAGAGACAGAAGGTCCCAGAGCCCAAGGCTCCACCAGTAAGACCAGCCTTTCTAAACCGTCTCCAGTGTGGACCCAGGCCATGAGCTCATGCCATGAAGGTTTCTGTAGACATGTTTTCCGTGTGTGGTTCTGCGGCACCGACCACACTCATGCTGGTTGTTTTTAGGTGTGTGGTTCTGCATCACCGACCACACTCATGCTGGTTGTTTTTAGGTGTGTGGTTCTGCAGCACCGACCACACTCATGCTGGTTGTTTTCAGGTGTGTGGTTCTGCAGCACCGACCACACTCATGCTGGTTGTTTTTGGGTGTGTGGTTCTGCAGCACCAACCACACTCATGCTGGTTGTTTTCAGGTGCGTGGTTCTGCAGCACCGACCACACTCATGCTGGTTGTTTTTGGGTGTGTGGTTCTGCAGCACCGACCACACTCATGCTGGTTGTTTTCAGGTGTGTGGTTCTGCAGCACCGACCACACTCATGCTGGTTGTTTTCAGGTGTGTGGTTCTGCAGCACCGACCACACTCATGCTGGTTGTTTTTAGGTGTGTGGTTCTGCAGCACCGACCACACTCATGCTGGTTGTTTTTAGGTGTGTGGTTCTGCAGCACCGACCACACTCATGCTGGTTGTTTTTAGGTGTGTGAGTTTGTAGCCCCAATCATGCTCACTCTGTAGTTTAGGTGTGTGGTTCCGTGGCACGGACCATGCTCACTCTGTAGTTTAGGTGTGTGGTTCCGTGGCACCGGCCACGCTCATGCAGTTTATCAGGTGTGTGGTTCTGCAGCACCAACCACACTCATGCTGGTTGTTTTTGGGTGTGTGGCTTTGTGGCCCCAATCATGCTCAGTCTGTAGTTTAGGCGTGTGATTCCGTGTCATGGACCACGTTTGTACTTTTTTTTAGGTGACTGATTGCAATCACAGTGTTAGAACTCTCAGTACCACCCATCACCACATCCTCATCCCCAAAGTTAAAACTCAGTACGCATTAAAGACCAACGCCCCATCTCCTGCTCTGGCTCCTAGTACCATTCTACTTTCTGCCTCTAGGGACCTCCTAGGACAGAAATCCTGCGATATTTATCTTTTTGTGACTAACTTATTTCATTAACATATGCTCCAAGTCCACCCAGTTTACAGCTACGACAAGATTTCCCTTTTCGAGGCTAAATGATGTTCCATGTAGTACAGCCTTATGTATATCCATGGGTCTGTGAGTGGACACTTGCCTGCTTTTGACTTTTTGACTTTCGTGAATACTGTGAGTACAAGCAGAGTTTGCAAATATCTCTTCATAGACCCCTCTCTGCACTTCTTCACACTCACAAAGCTTGCTATATCATGGGGTAACACAGGGAGAGGAGCCAGCTGGGTCCCCGTAGCACCAGACCCCCACCCCCTGCCATAACACACTTTCCAGACCTGAGTGGGCTCTCCTAGCTACATCCTGGGTTTTGTACTGTTCTCTTGGCCACACCAGTCCCCTCCCTGTGGTCAGCCGTCCTCACGTAGGCTCTGTTCCTGACTACGGGGAAGCATAAATGTAGTCCATTAGGGAAGGTATCGGCTGGAGGACAGAGAACCAGGGCCTATCACGGCCTGAGTGGACTCACCATGTTCTTGCCACTAGAAGGCTCCAGAAACAATGCAGATGCTACGAAACACAGTTGTTGGAGTCCCCTCCTTTAAATTGGTTTGATCTAACTGGGCAAGCCGGGGAGGGAGGCAGGACAGCTGGAGTCTGTCACTCTCCTGGGCCTCAGAAAACTCAGTTTTATTTTCCTTCTCTGTGTTGAGACACGGTGGCCGGCAGCCAGCTCCTATAGGAGTTTTCATGGCAGGAAAAGGGGGTTTCGCTTTCAGGATTCGGCAGAAAATGGGGTCACCTCAGGACCCCTGTGACTGTGCGGCCCATCGGGACGACGAGTTCCGGCAGCTTCCTCGCTGGGTGAAGGTAGACTCAGCCAAGAGATGAAAGAGGAAATTTGGGAAAGTCCGCTATGCTGGCCAACATTCCCAGAGAGGGTCCCTGTGACTTTGTACTCCATGTAACTATGGGATCTCACACCATCTCCAAGGGCTGGGCCTCCAGAGGCCACAAGGCTGCAAATTCCTGGTGACACAGGAGCCCTGCTCCCTCCACTAAGAAACACCGTGAGTCAGGCCATGTAAATTCCCATGATGTCAGTCGCTGGCTGAGTTTCTGGGAGCCCTAGGTCCCTGTGCCTTTCTCCCCTGTCCCCAAGTAGCAAAGCAGAAGCGAACAGATGGAAAGTTACCTCAGATCCCTGGCAAAGCCCTCTGGCCTTGCACAGCCCTGGCTGGGTGAAAGTTTACTTTAGAAGATTCTGATGCAATAAGGAAGAGAAGACAAAGGAGGTGGCTGGTCACGGGCTTTATGGCCTGTTGGGGCTGGAGGGAAGTGGATCCAGGAAGGGCCCAGGCTCCAGATCGGCTTCAAGTCTCCAGCCACATACCTGGCTGTGAGGGAGAGTTATTCTGTAAAGAGAGAAACCTAGACAGTGGCAATCTGTGCCCCTTAGTGACGACGGTCCTTACCACCAGGAAACTCATTATTAAGAGGCACAAGCCAGGTGTGAAGGTGTTCACTTGCATTCCCCGCACTGCAGCGGTGAGGACAGGAGGATCCTTCCCTAGGGCTCACAATTCAAGCAGTCTAGCCTAACCAAGAGATTCAGTGAGACGAGATGGGATCTAGTCTCACAAAATAAGAGAGAGAGCAAGTGAAGAAGAAAAGTCCCCCCCCCACCCTCCTTACATACACCTGCACACACAACTGCACAAATTTATCTACACACAGAAACAGCCTCAACTCAACTACATAGTAAGGTCCAAACCAGCCTCAGAAACACGAGACCTTATCTCAACACTAAATATAGTGGTTAAGAGCACTTGCTGCCCTTGCAGAAGATTGGCGTTCTGTTCCCAGCACCCATGCCAGGCAGCTCACAATCACCCGTAACACCAGTGCCAGGGAACTCAGCGCCCTCTTCTGGCCTCTACAGGAAACTGCACCCACATCTCCATATGCGTACACATAAACCAAAATAAAATATTTTACATACATATGTAAGATGCATGAAGCCTGCGAAGATGGTGAAGGGGAGTACCATGGATGGGGGAGACGTCCAGCAGGACAAACTTGTATCTAGCTAAGTCCTGCTCCCGTTACCCCCATGCACCCCATTATTAGGCAGCTGCGGTGGCCGAGACAAAGTCCTCATCTATGAAAGGTCAACATGACAGAAAGCAGATGAGAAGGAAAGTGTGCGAGCCCACAGAGCGTACCGTGGTTCACTCCAAGGTCACCGAGAGACACAACAGAAAATCACAAAAAACACAAAAGAAATCAGCTTCCCCAGAAGCTTAAATTCTAGGACATTTGCAAGAATATGAAAACTTTCTCAAGAGTACATCATCAGGAAAAGGAGGTTTTATTTACGGATGTAAAGGTAGTTTGACACTAATATATTTGCAAAGTTTGTAACATACTTTGGTCAAATGTGCTAAGGAACATCAATCTATTGCTGTTCTTCTGATGGCTTTTTTCAATTAGCATGTCTCAGTCATGGTTTTTATTGCTCTGAAAAGACACCATGACCACAGCAACTCTTAAAAATTAAAACATTTAGTCGAGGGGGTCTTGTTTACAGTTTCAGAGGTTCTGTCCACTATCATCATGAGAGTCATGACGGCGTGCAGGCAGACATGGTGCTGGAGGAAATGCTGAGAGTCCTACATCTTTCAGACAGCGGGAAGTTGACTGACATACTGGGTGATATCCTGAGCATAGGAATTTTCAAAGCCCGCCCCACAGTGATGCTCTTCCTCCAACAAAGCCACACCTCCTAATAGTGCCACTCCCTATGAGATTATGGGGGCCTGGTTACAGTCAAACCACTACATGGCACTTCTATGGTCAGAAAAGTGCATAGGTGTGGTGGGCTCAGTGGGTCCTGAAGCTGTGTGTGGCAACAATGCTTCTGGAACAATCCCTCTGCTACTTGAAACCTCCTAACAGGAGCCTCTTCCTGTTTCAGAGCTCACAGCTCTTTGTTGAATCAGCAGGGGTGTCTGGTGAGACTGTTTTTGTCTTTTAAAGTAATTCCACAGGGGATGGCAAGGGAGAAAGAGAATCGACAAAGCACACTTCCTTCAAAAATGCCACAGTGGCTTCGAAGGCCTTGCACGCTAATTTGAAAAATAATAAGATGAAGTAATTCCACAGAAACGAAAAACGGGATGGCTGAAGAGTACAAGAAAAATAAATATTTGTAGATGATGAATTGTCTGTCAGGAGCCCTGCTCCCCACCCTATTACCGCGACGAGAGTTGCTCTTCCCAAGGATGGAGTTCAGCATCCTTTCACACACATCAACAATAGCCCCCTGCTCCCTATTATGAACCAAGAGATGCCGGCCACAGAAACTAAGAGCAGGACCATCTCGAGAGATGGCTTAGCCAGTAAAGTGTTCGCCTTGTAAGCATGAAACCCTGAGTTCAAATCCTCAGAACTCACAAAAACAAAAGCATAAACAAGCAACAACAGCACGCCTGGTGGTGGATGGGGATGTGCCTGTAATCTCAGTGCTGGGGACAGGAGCAGGTAGAGATCTCTAGGGAATGCCAGCCTTACCTACTCTTTGATCCCAAGACCAGTAAGAGACCCTCTCTCAAAAGAAAGGTAGTTGGTATCTGAGGAAAGACCCCTGAGGTCACCCTCTGACTTGTATGCATGCACACACATGTGCAAGAACACAAGGCAATACATCCCAAAAGAAGGATTAGATATGACCTTATATATGCCTAATGAGAAATATTGCAGATTTCCCTACACAGAGAAGTCTCAGCTGAGGAGTGCAGAAGCACATGGCTTTGAACGATCGGTTCTGCTTACAATGGGGGGGGGGGGTGTGTGGAAACACGCCGCTAAGCGTGTCATTTCTTTACTGATCATATATGTGACAATTTCAAAGCTGCAAGGCTCTGATCTCAGGTAGCTGTGAGAGTTGGGACAACAGAAGTATCAAGATTTGGGCAGAGAAGTAAGGAGGGGTCTTCAGCTGCTGATGCTGTTTCGGGTGCTATGTAAAACATCTGGGTACATGCTGGGGAGCTCACGGGAAAGGGATGATGTGAGAGGGGTGCCCCCAAGAGCAAGCCGACACTTTTCACATGCACAGGTGAGGCAAAGGGGTCGGTGCAAGCCCCTGGGTTGGAAGGGCTGCGTTATTCTCAGTATCATGAGCTCGTGCTCAGTAGACTGAACGGTGAAGGCAGTAAGGGAAGGCAGAACACCAGAGCCTGTGGTCGAGGCTGGTATATTGGGGGTCCTGCCTAGAGACATTTCCTAGTTCTTGCCTAAGCTCTTTGTCAAGAATGGGCCACCATGTGCCCCGTCAGAGCTCACCTTCCCTGGCACAATCAGCTCCATGCTGCACCTTCCCTACAGCCCTCCAGTGTCAGTTCTGCAGCAGCCAACAAGGGCATCCTCAGAGCATCCTGAAAAGCAGAAACAGGCAGCCCCTGCCCGCCCCACTGATCCAGAGGGTCCGGGAATTACTAAGGCCCCGGGACTCCATGGATCTGCTCAGTGTACGGCAGCGTTCTGGGGACTGTCTGAGCCCAGCTGGGAGGGATCTGGGTCCACCCTGCCCTTGACTTTCACATAACAAATAACAGCAGGGACCCAATCTTTGTCCCAGGTGCTCTCCACCCTGCTCTGGAGTCTGCCCCTTCAGGAGATGCCACACAAGGAGCGTGTTCCGAACAATAGTGGCTATGTGAATGGCTATGTGGAGCTCAAACAGTCTCCGGTAGCTGCCTGTGACCGCTGGGACAAATTTAGTGGAGACAGAAGGGTGTGGGCCTCATAGTGGGGGAGAGGGGGTGTCTGTGCACCTCTCTTTATAGCAGACCATCTTCTGGAGCTGACTGCCTTTGAGTGTTTAAGTGTGAATGTTGCAGACAGTGGTAAGGGTGGGTGTGTTTAATGTAGGAGCATGTGACCTCACTCTAGGGGCTGAAACACTCAGTGCATAGAAAGTGAGATCATGATGCCACAAGAGACTTTCATATGATCAAGCTGCCCTGTGTGCTTTAACTCAGAGAAAGATGCCCCAGACACAGAAAAGCCTGAGTTGACCCATCCTGAGGCAACACAGCCTGCCTGGCTTCCTCCTGGCTTCCACTGGGAGCTGATCTGACTTATCTGACTCGAGCGTCTTAAGGGCTTATGATTGGCCCTATCTTGGCGAAATAGGCTATTGAAAAACCTGAAACTGGGGTCCCCAGTAGTGAGGAAAAATCTTAGCCCATTCTCTTAGAACTGAGCAAGCTCGACCCTCAGAATCCCCTTCCTCTATAGGGCAACCCTCACCCAGGCATGCTCTCCCTGCCAGACCTGCTGCTCCAGGGCCTTAGGCATGCCTTCCTTCCTCTGCCCCGTGGTCCTTGCTCTTTACCCATATGCTCTGCTGGAAAGCATCAGTTAGTTGTGGACAGGAGGCTTGCTGGTAGTTCTGTGTGCGTGTACAGTGTTGGGGAGCTGTTCCATCAGAGAGTGCTCACAGGAGGCCCTCCGAATATGCAGAAGGGAGGATGTTGCATGGGTGCAGATGGCATGTGGGAGGGCTTTGCTAAGGGGAATGGACAGAGATGGTTTATGAAGGACTAGCGAACAGCAGAGTCTGTGATGGACAGAAGTGGGTTCTCTCGGGAGGGGCATGCTATGTATGTAGAGAGAGGGCCTCAGCTACAACCTGAGTCACTGACATATTGGACAATTACTCATAATTAGCATCATTTTGTGTGAGTGTGAGGCACTGGTCAGGCTCACCCAGGCTTCATCTCTCAGCAGCCCCAGCTGGGGGAACCTGTCTTCTATCGCTTGTACCGGTCGCTGCCCCAACCACCTGCCCACTCCCTCCCTTGCTCATGTGTTCAGTCATGACCTCAACCTGCCTGGGCTGGGGAGTAGAGTCCCAAAGAGAAGAGACTTCTTGGGGGCTCTTTCAGGGGTTAAGTTCCAGGAACATTGCTGTCTCAAGAGAAGAGCATGTTAGAAAAGTCTGGGTCTCAGCCCTGAATCAGACTAGGCAAATTGTCTTACCGAGGGATCTTCTGTTTCACCCCAGCTCAGCTCAGTTTGAACCCCAGTCTAAGTGATCCCCATCCATTTACCTGTACAGGTCTCATAAGCATCCTGTACCTACATTCCTGGAGAAACATCATGTCCTTCTGATGGAGTACAGGTACCTGCACCCCTTGTTAAAGAGTCATATAGAAAGCAAGGATGTGGGGACTTTGCAGGGTCTGAGACCTGTCCCACCGCAAGGCCAGGTCTTGGGTAAACTCAGCTATGTGGTGTGGCTTGAGGGCATGGAGTCCCTGTCCCTTTGCGTCTCAGGGGCCACCTGTAGCACCTTGCATTCTCAGAACCTCTGAGGCCATCAAGCAGATGAAGGCTGGAAAACGCATCATCATGGTTTTCTGCTTTCATGCTGTGGCCTCACCAGAAACAAAAACCCGGTGTCCCTCGCTGTGCCAGGATGCCCTGCCTTACAGAACAGACAGTCCCTGGGAAGCATGAAGGAACTGAAGCCTGTTGCTCTCATCCCAGCTCCCTATGGCTCCCACTGGTCTTGTGACTAAGTGCCGCTTCTTTCTGTGCCCTGCCTCCCTCCCAACCAGGAGCTAATGGCCTGTGAAAACACTCAGAACCACCCTCCTGCAGGAGCAGAGTGCTACAACCTACACCCTGCTTTCTGCTTTGTGATGAGGGGGCTGTGGGGGTCTGTTTGGAATAGTGGGATGGAAGAGCTCAATTTTGAAAGTCCTCCAAGGACGAAGGTTTTTCGAAAACAAAATATAACCATGGTTTTCGAGTTGCTCTGCCAGAAGGCTGGGGCACCCAGGATCGGATTTCCTAAGCCAGGTGTTGTAGGGATAAGTCCCGCCCCTTAAGGGGCGTGTTCGCCTCGGGCTAATGTCTGCCTATAAATTTGGCGAGCAAGCTCCGAGCGCTTCGCTTCTGCTTTCCTGGTCTCCGCGGGAACGGTGGTTCTGTAAGTCTATTTCTACATTAAAGCTATATATATATATTTACACTCTGTCTGCATTCGTTTACGCCGCTACATTTTGGCGTCCAACGTCGGGCTATTTTGCCCCCGACTCAAGCGGGTAGCCCGCTAGCTAACACAGCACCCTCCCGGGTGCTGTTTTTCAGTTCGTGACTCCGGCCCCAGTGCCGAGTCCGAGACACACTCGGCGACACAGGCCCATTCTGCCTGCCTTGGCTAAGTTTTGCAGCGGAACCCCACTGCCTGAATTAGCAGAAGCTCAAGTACTTGCGGTTTTGCAACAAAAGCTGCCACAGTGTCAGATTTGGTCTGTTACAAAGTGACTTGGCCGGTTGTGGTGGCGCACGCCGGTAGGATTTGCTGAAGGAGGCAGAGGCAGGAGGATCACAAGTTTGAGGCCGGCCAGGCAGTGGTAGAGCACGCCTTTAATCCCAGCACTTGGGAAGCAGAGGCAGGCAGATCTCTGTGAGTTTGAGGCCTGCCAGGCCTTGGTAGTGCACGCCTTCAATCCCAGCACTTGGGAGGCAGAGACAGGCGGATCTCTGTGAGTTCAAGGCCAGCCTGGTCTACAAGAGCTAGTTCTAGGACAGGCTCCAAAAACACAGAGACCACCACTGGCAGGAACCGATCTTTGCAGGTAAAAAAATTTTCTTTTATAAATAAAATGTCTGAACACATTACTGTTCAAGAATTTAATGATTTTTTTTAATTGTACCATGTGGGAGATTTTACAAGAGGTGTCTATCACCCCACATATATGGATCCTTCTGGGAGTCGTAGTTTTCATTGGCACCAAATGGTTTGATAATAGAAATATGATAAAGTCTTTACGAGACGAATCCAGGATTCTTAAGGTAGAGATTGAACGCTTAAAAACAATTGAGAATGACAACAATCTTCTCAAGAATCAGTTTGAAGTTCTCCAGGCTGATAACAATCTTCTCAAGAATCAGGTTGAAGTTCTTCAGGCTGATGTTAAGGAGAAATTCATTAGTATGGAAGAGGGAACAGCTGATCTGGACCATAAGATTCAGTCCCTTTCTGTTGGAAAGGAAACATTAACTGAGAGAATCAAAACTGCTGAATGTGACAATCGGATTTTGTCTAAAGCTTATGACAGATTGACGGAAAGATTGTCAATACAAGAAGGCACGGTTTATGCCATAAAAATTATGTCCAAAGATGAGATGTTATCTCTAACGGACAAACTTCATACATTAGAATCCTCAATGAAGGCTTTGGAACATAATTCTGGACAGGAGTTTCAGACATTGCAGAAGGCAATGGTGAACAGAATTGAAAAGATTGAGGAATTTCTAAATTCTGATGAAGAAGAGCAAAGGGTAGAAAGGCAAATTTTAACTACATCTGTGGGTAAGTCTCTCCGGGACAATTTCCACAAAGCTCTACCTACAGCTCTACCTGCCTTTCCAGTAATAACAACAGAGAAGGTGATTGGTTCCAAAAACCCTAGGGTCATCAAGGAGGATACATGGGAGCCTGTGCGTATGAATGATCTCAAGGAAATAAAACAGGCTGTCATGACTTTTGGGATGCAAGCCTCTTTTGTTAAAGAGATGCTAAGATCTTGGGCCACGACAAGCAGAGCAACCCCCTCGGATTGGCTCCAGCTGAGCTCTGCAGTACTTGAGAGTGGACCGCAATTGAAATGGAAATGCTTATTCAGGCAAGAGGCTAGACTCTTAGAACAGCAGGAAAAAGCGAAGGGAATTGACATTTCCCTAGATCAAATTCTAGGTGAAGGGCTCTTTTCTGATCCTCAGGAACAAGCTAATTTGGATGAAAACACACTCTCCATGTGTACTACAGCAGCCTTAAGGGCTTGGGACAGGGTACAAGACCCAGGACAGAGAATGGAATCATTTGTCAGAGTTAAACAGGGTCAGAGGGAACCCTTTAGTGACTTTTTACAAAGATTAACTAAGGCTGTACAAATAGGAATATCTGACCCAGAAGCAAGACGTATAATGATTGAGTCTTTGGCTTATGAAAATGCAAATGTGGAATGCAAAAGGATTTTGGGTCCTTTAAAGCTCAGATCAGCGCCGTTGGAAGAATGGGTCTTGCATACACTCAATGTTGATACATTTGATTATGGCACTGAAGCATGGGTAGAAGAAGCAATTTCCAATGGTAAAAGGAGACACCAGAATACCAGATGTTTTAATTGTGGCAAAATGGGTCATATGAAAAGGAATTGTAGACAACGGATTTACAGAAATAATAATAATAACAATAATGCATCTTTCAGAAATAATAATAATAATAATAATGCAACTTCTAGAAATAACAGAAATAGGAGGACTCAGCCTTCAGGTTTATGTAGAAGATGTGGAAAGGGCAGACATTGGACGAATGAATGCAGGTCTACAAGAGATAGACAAGGCAACCTGATACAGTCGGGATCTCAATATTGTTTGTTGTATTTATTATTTGTTGTTATTGTATGTAGTTGTATTTGGTTTAGTTCTGTCTTATTTAGACAAAAAGGGGAGATGTAGGGATAAGTCCCGCCCCTTAAGGGGCGTGTTCGCCTCGGGCTAATGTCTGCCTATAAATTTGGCGAGCAAGCTCCGAGCGCTTCGCTTCTGCTTTCCTGGTCTCCGCGGGAACGGTGGTTCTGTAAGTCTATTTCTACATTAAAGCTATATATATATATTTACACTCTGTCTGCATTCGTTTACGCCGCTACAAGGTGTGTCCTCCAGGATGAACTGCTCGGGCAAAGACACCAGCCAGCCATGAATGCCAGAGATTCACAGGAAGCAAGCAACTTCCAACATTGGTCTTTCTAGTTAGGAGTGAGAGGGATGTAGGCTTTCCTGCCATGCCCTTTCTCCTTTGCTCTGCCTCTCTGCTGATCCTGAAAACTTGAGCAAGGGCTTGCAGTTCCTGAGTCTCCACCCTCTAGGAGTTCTTTGCTTATTATGCTACTTTGTGGGGCCGATTATGCAAACCAGGGTCTAACATGGGCTAGGCAAGTGCCCTCCTGCTGAGCTGTACCTCAGTCTCCACTGCCAACTGTGTTCCCTGGAGCAGTGTTAGAAGCACCTAGGAGACAATCTGGGGTTCACTGACTCCTGCTTTATTGTCTGGACTGTGCGGCAGCTCTGGCCCCTTTCCTCCTGTGGAAATGCCCTGTGAATAGTGTGTACTCCTCCGTAGGAGTACAGGTCTGCATGCATCGGGGCATCCATACAGGATCTGCACATATAGGGGAATTCATGCACACATGTGTCTATATACACATGAAGGCAATGTGAATAGACCTAGCAAATAATGCACAATAAACTCTGTACAGACGTGGATCTGTGCACACAGTAGGAGCTGTGCACAATGGAGATCCATGTACACAGTAGGAGCTGTGTATAATGGGGATCCATTCATACATTAGGAGCTGTACAAAGACAAGGATCTGTGTA
Source organism: Microtus oregoni (assembly GCF_018167655.1). Lineage (NCBI taxonomy): Eukaryota > Metazoa > Chordata > Mammalia > Rodentia > Cricetidae > Microtus > Microtus oregoni. Next base: position 4,696,808 of record NW_024543063.1, on the reverse strand, counting down.
ATGGGAGCTGTGCACACATGGGAATCTGTGCATGGGGGGATTCACACACATATGGAAATAAATGCACATAGAGTCATGAACACATGAGGATCCATACACACACGGATGTGTGTACACAGTAGGAGCTGTGCACACAGGACTCCATGCCCCCAGTGGGAGTTTTGCACACACAGAGCTCTTTGCACACAAAGATCCATGCGTGCAGGGCATCTATGTACAGGGTGGGTGCTTTGCACTTGGTGGGAGCAGCAGAGCCCCAGGGTCACATACCAGCTCTTTTTTTCCATTTGACTCACTTCTAAAATTCTCTGCTGATTTAAAATCCACTCCTGCTTTCTTCTGCAGCTGCGGGTCCCCGAGGAGCCAGGCTGGCTTACTTGACATTAAACAGGAAAAATCAGGCGAGAAAAGACAGAGTGGGAAGAGCAAGAGGATAGAGGACACAGAGCTATACGCACCGCGAGGCAGAGATTGCCCAGCGGCTTTCAGCACCCCTCTTCCCTAATTCCAGCAAAGCCAGAAGGTGTGGGATTTTGAAGACATATCAGGAAAAACATTTAGCACTTGAAACAAAGAATTTTCTAGAGGTCTGGCTCTGGAGGAGTTTGAAGCCCACTGAGGGAGCTGGATAAAAAGTATTCCTGGCTCCATGGGCATTTGAGAGGGCCCTGGGGAAGGACGGGGATGCTCCGCCTTGCAAGGCAGTAGAGGGGCTTGTTTCTGCCTTCCCAGCTGTGAGATGTGAGTAACTGTGGCTTTTGCATCTTCAGGACTCCAGTGACTGACAGCTGATAAGGCTGCCAGTTCTGGTTTTGATCTGTCTCACCCAGCATTAATGGCCTCCACCACCCTGTTTATCCGACACCCTCCCAGCCACGTCCCTCCTTTCGGGAGTCTTAGGATGAAGCTGGGCAGCCTAGCTCCTCCCTAGAAGTAAGGTACTGTGGATACTCACAGTGCTTGGGGGAAGATGTGGGGCCTTACCTTCATCATCACCCATATCTCCTCATCACTGCCTTGGGGTCTGCTACCCAGGGCCACCTTCAGTTCTCCTTGCCTCCTGCTACTGAAGTGAGATCCTGTGCCCCATCCCAGATGGAGGGGTGGGAGGTCCCACCCAGCCCAGGGACTCTCCTGTGCTTTACCTGGCATCCATACTGACCTTCAAAGCTGGCTTCTGAAACTGCCCTCCCTAGCCACGCTAAGGATGCTGAGGGTTAAGTTCAAAACGAGATTCTAGGCCTGGAATGACTCATGAGTAGACTTAAAGGTTGTGGTTCCATTGCACAGGCCCCAGGGCAGAGCTGGGGGAAGGGAATGGATAGTTCCTTCTGTCTGTTTGGGTGTTTGATATGTGGCTAAGATAATAGAAATGTCCCCTGATAAGAAGGGCCTCTTCCCCCAGAGCTAGCAAAGTGCTAAAAGAACTGGGTTCTCAGCAGACTGCTCAGTCCTCCCAGAGGAGGAGCCCTGTGTGAGCTGCAGACACAAGCATGTTTTCCCCCACATCCATCACTTAGTAGGTCCATCTAGCTCCTTGGGAGACAGTAGAGGTGGAGGCCAAGAGAAGATAGGAGCTTGTTTGTCATTCATTTACAACGTAGATGCGCTTGGAGGCACCTCTTCCCCCGGGAACATCATTTCCTTACTCTTTGCTCCTGGAAGTCTGAAGATCCTGCCCAAATCAAGCAGATGGGCAGAGGTTAAGCCATCCTAGCCAGACTGTGTCCTCTCACTAGGTCTCTCTGGCTTGGTCTTCAGAGCAGTGCCCACTTCCTGTCTCACATCGCTGGTTCTATGTCCTGGGCAGTGGCAGGGCTCTACGGAGTCAGAAGTCCAGCTCCTGTAGCTAGTGGCCACTTCCAGGGATTTACGTGGTACCCCCCCCCCCCCGATAACTGCTAGCCGACTTGGCCTGCTTCATGCAGTGAATGGAGGAGGATAGAGATACGGCCTCTGTAGCTTTAGAGCCGCCTCAGTGGTGGCTGGAGATTAGTATCTATGACTGGCTCACTTCTCACCTCCCGGTGCTTTGAGCATCTCCTACTTGCATGACATGTAGGTATCCAGGTCTACATCCTGTGCCTCCCCGCTGTCTTTGGGGTTTGGTACCAGTTTAGATTCCATCACTGTCGTTGAGAATGGTGCTGTGGACTCACTGCTGGGGTCCCTGGGAATCCAGCACGCCATGCCATGAACCGCACTGAGGCCTCCAGGGAAGTGGAGGGGAGGAGCACTGTGGGGAGCCAGGGGGTTGTGTCATAGAGGGGGCTGATCTGTGGGTTTCCGGCTAAAAGTCACATCACTGGGTGTTTCTCCATGAAGACAAACATTTACTGAGCTTTATCCTAACCAAACAGAACGGAACCCGCGTTCTAATGCCTGTCCAGACCGTCTGTGACTGTGCTCCAGGCTGAGAATGGAGAGGCACTATGGACCCATGACTGCGGCGCCTGTGGCTGAGCTCTTCCCAGGGCTCACTGTGTCTCTAACCACACAATTCTTCCACCCTGAGCTCCAGGTAGACCATTTAGGGAGACAGTGTTTTCTTTCCAGAGCCGTCAAATAATTAAAATGCTACCCGCGGTTCTCTGCTTTCCGCCCAAGACTTGCAGGGGAATTCTAATTCTCAGATGCTGTAGACGCGCAGGTGATGAGAACCTATGGCTCCACTGCTCTCTCTCCCCATCGTGAGCTCACCTTATCCCTCATCCCGGGAGGCTTCTGGGATGTCTTCTGCTTGACAGGGGTGGGAGGTGTCTGTGAGACTCCATCCTAACGTGATGAATATCTGGCCAGTGGCGCAATGTGGATGAGTTGGGGTCTGAGGAGGTTGGCAGGGAATGGGGAGTGGGAATGCGAAGGGAGAAGAGGTGAGCATTTGTGCTCTGATGCCAGTAAGAATAGTCACACAGAAATCCCCAACACTGTTTCTGCAGCTTCACCCCGGTCTTAGGTTTCTACTGCTGTGGAGAGACACCTTGACTCGCAACTCTTATAAAGGAAAACATTTACTTGGGGCTTCCTTATGGTGTCAAAGGTTTGGTTCATTATCATTATTTTGGGAAGCAAGGAATCATGCAGACAGACATGGTACTGGAGAGGAGCTGAGAGTTCTGGATCTTGATCTGTAGATAACAGGAAGTGAGCTGTTTCCCATCCTGGGCATAGTTCGAGCACATTAGGCCTCAAAGTCCACCCCCACAGTGACACACCTCCTCCAACAAGAGCACACCTCCTTATAGTACCACTTTCTATAGGTCAAACATTCAAATACATGAGTGTATGGGGGCCTTGCCTATTCAAGCCACCAAAACTCCACTACTGCAGCAGTGACCAAGAGGGGCAGAGAGAAAGCTGGCTTCTGCTGTTATTGCCCTGGAACACTTGGAACAGAGTGATTATGTCAGGAGATCTCAGAACATGCTTGAATATCCCATAGCTGTCTAGTCTAAGGGTGTCAGGGACACAAGAAATACAGCACAAGGCTAATCCATTCAAGCTACTTGTAATTTTCATGCATGGACGAAAGAGACCCGCTCATCAAAGCCTGGGACTATGAACAATGGCCAGAGTTTTCCAACCAGTACAAGCCTCCTGAAGCCACACAGTGACACCAACGTCATCTTGAGTGGACACAGGTGAGCCATCCCCTGAGGATGGAGAGAACACAGAGGGAGGGCCTCCCAGCCCAGCTGTACCTGATGTCTGCTCTTCCTCTCTTCCACGGCATCTTGACGAAACAGGGGTGAGGCCTGAAGAGTCCCACACCATCAAAACCCAGACATGGGCCTGGTGGTGGTGGCGCACGCCTTTAATCCCAGCACTCGGGAGGCAGAGGCAGGCGGATCTCTGTGAGTTCGAGACCAGCCTGGTCTACAAGAGCTAGTTCCAGGACAGGCTCCAAAACCACAAGAGAAACCCTGTCTCAAAAAAAAACAAAAACAAAAAAAAAAAACCCAGACATGGCACTGTTAATTGCCAATGAACCCATGAGTAGAGAGATCACGGACCCTCAGGGAGAGCCTTCCCCTGTGATTCTGCCAAGTAGACATGGTATTAAACCCACTTTTAATGACTTACCTCTCTGCCTGTAGATTAACGCATCTCTGGACATCCATCAGAGAAGCTTCCTGCTGTAGGAGGTGGTGATGAACACCCAAAACTGGCCAGAGTGTCGAGAATGGGAGATGGTGGCGATCTCAGCTCCAAAGACACCTGGGTCACACCCCCTCCTCTCAAGGCTCACGGACCATGGTGGAAGGGGCTGGTGGTCGCGGCAGAAAGACATTAAGAGCCAGGGGCAGTAGACTGTGACAAGGAAACTGTGTTCCCAGATACACAGGGCAGTTGCATTTGTTTCCAGCAGTTGAGACAGGACACAGCCTGCACAGATGGACGCCAAGCCAAACTCCCAGTGCGGAGAGGTGAGGTGCACATGAAGGAAGTCAAGTCTCTTGCTGAGGACATATGGCTGTTGATAGAGTTGGTAGGGCCATTTATTTTTTCTTCTTGAAGGATATGGCCTGTGGCAGTTTGACCATGCTCAGGGATAACCACAAATACAAGACTATTTGGGCAATGTGAATTAGACTCAGTGAGTTGTTTTTTTTTAAGGCATAATTCTGGATGGATAAGGAAAGAGGGTGCATGTGGGAGGGGCTTGGGGAAAGTGTGAACCAAAATTTGTATAAAATTTGCAAATTTGTATAAAATTTGCAAAGAGATAATTTAAAACTGAGGAAAGAAAAGATTAACAAAACATAAATGTCGCTGTGCATCTTTCTGAGATTTTTTTTATCTGCATTACTTTATAACTTTCACGAACGTTTTAATAATGAGGTTTTTCAGGGTTCATTAAGTGTCCGTCTGCCACACCTTAACACCTGGGGCTCACCCACACATGATTTGGCCGTATGAGTTTGCAGGCATCAAATCCGGACACCAGGCAGTGGTTTCTCAGCCTTCCTCATGCATGTGACCCCCCGTTCCTCAAGTTGCGGTGACCCCCCAACCATAAAATTATTTTATTGCCACCTCATAAGTGTAATTTTGCTACTGCTATGAATCATAACGTAAATATCTGATATGCAGGCTATGTGTTATGTCACTCCCGAAGGGCTTGCAACCCACAGGTTGAGAACCACTGCTTAAGTTTGATAATGCCTCAGATTCTGTCTATATATTATTTTCTGTTTGACACAGATCTGCGTTTGAAACTTAGCCCTTGTAGATTCCAGGGAACACCCACAAGTTGAATTTCTTCTGATTTCTTGGATCTCCTTGATGTTGGGTGGGGCCATGTGACTGGTTCCAACCAATGAGCCTTGGGAGGAAGTGGTGCTGGGGTATCCTGCCTAAAGCACGGAAGAACCGGCATGTGTCACTGTCTCTTGCTGTCCCAAGTTCCTGAAAATGACGCATGGTGAAGCCCGTACGATTCTGAAGTGCAGCCTGAGCCCCACCCTGACTGTGTAGAGAGAGCCGAGCCGCGCCAACCCCAATCAGCCAGAATCGAAAGAATGCCACACTAAACCTCGCGATTCAAGGGCTTGTTTGTTGTTGCAGGGAGGCCTAACGCACTCTGACAGAACCGCACTGCTGAGAGGGAAAGCAATCCCAGAATGCATTGCTGTCTCCCACGTCCTCCTGAAAATTCTTGCCAGTACAGAGATGATCGCGTTAATGAGATGCGGGTCCTCCAAAAGAGATGGATAAAATGAGCCTTTTAAGATCCACGCCCCAAGCGCTCAGCTGTGGAAGGCACTTCTTACTCCAGTTTTCACAAATGATCAGATCGTGCCAGGGTTTGGCCAGGACTTCATGTGAGCCCAGGACGTGGCTTGGAGAGATCAGATTTCCTTAAAGTCACAAGATTAGAAGGCAGAAAAGCTCTGGCTGTCTTGCGCTTTCCATAAGTATTATTTCAAGTTTTTATCTGTGGTACAGATTTATTACCTTATTTTCAGAGTCCTGCCTCGGGTGAGGGTTTTGTTGATTTTCTTCCCCCTCTTGGTTTACTTTCATCCGTTTTTATTTGATTGCGGGGCAGTGTTTTGTTTAAAGTGAATTCAACCTGAATTCTTCAAAGCCGCGCAGGACATCTGCATCACATCTACTTACTGACCAAGCTTGATTAAAGGGAACCTGGGAGGGAAGGTGAATTTTTGGATCAAGTCCTTAGAGTAGATGGCTGAACTTGCTTATAAAATCGACATTAAAACCATTTTTGCATATTCATGGAATCCGTCTTGGCAAAAGAATTGACTATAGAATGTTAATACAGAGTTCAACTCTTAATTAAAAACTTTTAATGGGCAGTTAGGACAGGGTTGGTTCTGACATAGAGCAGCCCTGGTTTTCTCGTGAAGTTTGTAGCTTGGATACCCCAGGTAGTGCCTCTGCTCTGTTGGTTCCAAGATTTTGTTTGGTATTTCAGGCTTTGAGCGTTGCTGCCATTCTGATAAAAGTCACCTTAGGCTTCCAAACTTAAGAATATTGTCCCTCTCAATAGAACAAAATATGTGAAGACATGTTTTTGTGGATCTAAGAGTCCCATAAATGATTTCCCAGGCCAAGTCCATCAGAGACAAAGAAACTGGGGGGGGGGGGGGGTCTTAGACAGTCAGTGGCCACTTACGGTCTTCAAAATAACTGCTCTCCTTGGACATACACTCCACCTTCCTAGTGTCAGCAGACCTGTGGATGTCCCTCCCAGAGGGACAGAGAGGGGAGGGATGCGGAAGCCAGCCAAGAAGAGGCACTGGGTCTGACTGACTGATTCAGGTTCCGGTATCCACAGTGACTTCCTGGTGGTGAACTAGTTGGGACCATGAGAGTTTCAAGTTCTTGCCCCAACCCATGAGCTCAGTAAATAATGACGAGAGCAAACGAGGCATAAGTTACCCTCTTAGAGAAGAAATGTGTCGGTGTGTGTGTGTGTGTGTGTGTACCATGCATGTATATATAAGCCTATATGTGTACATGTGTGAGTGTGTATATGTAAATGTGTGTGCATGTGTGTGCATGTATATGTATGTGTATACATGCATGTGTATGCCTTTACACATGGTGTTTCAGATATATGAGTTCACACATGTAATACACACATACACACACATATATATTCGTACATATGCGTATGTGCTTGTTGCCTATAAACAAATTCTACCTATCTAGGATTGGAAACATTTGAAAGTGATTTTGTCTGTCCATGTAGCATTAACAGCCACATACATAGCAGTTCTATTATAGTAGGGGCTCTATGCTCTATGCCATCAAGAAATGATGTAAAGTCTATTGACATTTTTTGGTCAAAGCACAGAAACCTCTTTTATTGAAATCTACAGGAGGATGTGTGGGCACTCTGCAAATACCGTTCCATTTCTCGTGAGGGACTTAAGCACTCACAAGTCTGGTATTCTCTGGGGGTCCTGGCATACCTAGGGATGATTCTATAGGTCACTTCTGTGTGATACCAAGGCATGAAAGTCCTAAGGTCTGTTCTTTGACAACCTCTCCCCCTCGGTCCTTGCTTTCTCTACCAAGAGCAGAATGCTATATTTGTTTTGTATAGTCAATGCTTTCTATTAAGTCATGGCTTCCAGGGAAAATTCTGCTTGCACTCAGACGTTTGTGATCTCTGGTATTACGTTATCTTGGAGGAACAGGTACCTAGAATCCCAGAGAAGCCAGCGTATGTGACCTGGGGCAGCACTCCTCCTTCATGGGCGGCTGGCCTCTTTTGTTAGAAGCTGCTCTAGGACTCATGGGTCCTACAGAGCTCTTAACCTGCAGTGACATCAGTCACATGCTAGGTGTCTTCTCCTTGGCTTCCGGGAAGCTTGCACTGCCCATTTTACAGATGAGACAAGGATTGCAGAGGGAGACACACCAACCTGTCCCTGAGGTATTGGCATGTAGGAGCGGAGAGATCCCTACATGGAAGTGGGCCCAACTCAGCCTGTGCCTCCATGGAGGCCCCAGGGGAGGGTGGTCCCACCCTTATGTATGCCATCAGGTAAGATAGACAGAGGAAACACTGACGGAGATGCTGTAGGAGGGAAGTTGACCCTTTCTGTAGGTGGGCATCCTGGACAAAAGCCGATGTGATCTCCCCATGGGCCAGAGAGGCAAGACCACCAAGGATGTCATTTGTTTGGTCAGTAGGGTACCTGTCATCCTTGGAACCATGTCCACAGTTCTTTGAGGAGTGATTGCCCTGAAAGCCATACCCACAGAGCTAGGTGGGTGTTCCAGGAACTGACACTAAGGACATAGGGTGTTTTGCTTGCTGTTACTAAGTACATGGTTCTCTTTGTTCTCACCTTGACTCCCAGAGTTCTAGAAACCAGGATCATTCTGTATCCATAATTGGTTCCCACCAAGGCCTTCTTCTCTAGAAACAGGACCAGGGATGCATACAGATGTGCTACCATCCATTCTTCTCACTTTCTACTTATGAGCAGATTCACTGTTTAGGAAAATGCAGAGTCATCGTTTCCCTATTTAAAAAACACTTGGAAAGCAAAATAAATGCATAAAACTCATTTCAGCAGCTCAGCACTTATGAACATGGGATTTTAATCCAGGAATATTAATTCATATTTAACAATTATAAACATTTTTCTGGATGTCTCTACTTCATGCAAGTGCTGTGAGGTGACAGGGCATTTGCCCGGGGAGACACTCACAGAGCCTTTCCCCAGCTCTCCTGGCTCTGTGTCTCTGAGCACTGTGGACGCCTGCTTCTGCCTCCCTGCTTTTTCTTCCTCCGCTTGGCTAATGGGGCTGTGCACTGACTTGCAGGACCTCGGGGGTGGGGGGTCATGTTAAAATGTGGACTCCAATCACCTCCTTGGTGAGAGTGTCACATGCCTTCAGCCAAACAAAGCACGGCGCTTGACACAGAAAGAGGACCAAGTTGTCAGCCACCAGGGTCTGGATACATTCTCTGTTGCACCCATTCAGACTGTTCCTAAGTCATCTTCCCCTCTCTGTTCCTCCCTCCTACTCGTACAGTCCAGCCTTTGGTCCTTCTTCATTTTGTACTGCGGGCCCAACCCTCTGGACAGAAGGGGCTACTACCTGCCTGCTTGAATGCCTCTTTAATGCCTCTTGCAGTAGGTTCCCACCTTACCTCCTACAAGAATGCTCCTTCCCAGACACTTTTCTCAGCTTGCTCTGTGAGTTCTATCATAGGCAGGAAGCATAAAGTTGCAGAATTGGACCCTGGAGACCCAGGTTCAAATCCTAGTGCAGCAAGTTACCCAGATTAGGTCTGTGTGAGCTAATCAGTGTGGCCTCTTGACTCCCCACTGGCCCAATTGAGTCTGTATCCCCAATCTTCTGGTCCATTAAGGGATCTCTCTTCACTGGGGCACATGTCTTCTGACCTGACTTAACTCTACAAAACATATCAAATATGCCCATGCCTGCAACACTCACCTCCATCCCCATGGTGTTATATAGGGTCCCATGTCTCTCTGGTCCCTCACCAAAATGATATTGGCTCACCCCAGATTCTCACCCTCGCCTGCTTGACTGGACCTCATTTCTCTGTCCTTGACCTTCTTGCCCCGTCTTCAGGTAGTGTTGCGGGTTTTCCAGACCTTGCCGTGCTCCACAGCAACTGTGTGTCTGGAATGTATCTTGACTGTGCTCCATACCACAATACTGCAGTCCTGAGTGGACTTACATGCCTGCTTCATTGGGATGCTAACGGCATGTTTGCTGTAAATTTGCTGTACTGTCTGTCCCCCAAGTGCGCAGAGAGCTGGTTCAACATGGTCCCAGCTGTGGTCATCTCTGCATGCTGCATGCATACAGCTGTCCTTCAGATTCTGCTGAGCTGGTGCTGCCGCAGGGGGCGAGCAGGTGTTCCTTAGCTCCCCCTGAATGCATTTGCTCAGTTAACGCCCCAGAGTTTGCTCTTACGTGTCAGGCGTCTTGCCTGTGAAATAGTGTTTCCGGCCAAGACTTGTGCTCTGGCTGCCCGTCTTAGCCCACCTGTGTCCCGTGTTCTCTCTGTCTCTGAGATGACAATGTTTGACTAGATGGTCCCTGAAGGAGTCTCTGTCCCCACCAGACTGGGATGGGGCAGTTTTTCATCCTCCTTTCCCTCCCCTGGGCTTTATGTGGGAGCTGATTCTGTGACATCTGAGGAAGTCATAATTCACTGGTGAAGTCGTTCCTGCATGTGGAAGCCACGGGGCTTGGAAAGGGGTCAACTCCTCTCTGGTGATCTGACTCACTGGGGTTCTGAGGCAGAGGAATGCCCCTCTTTGCAGCCTCTCAATGGCCTCTGAGGAAGAAAAGTCAGGTGTCACCGAGTAGGAGGCTGACAGTAAAACAGGGGTGTATGGCAGCTCCCACCAGATGGACAAAGGGACAGGGCGAGCTCCCAGGATGTGGGGTCATCAGTCGGTGGTGGCTAGAGAGTGGTTGTGCAGTGACACTGGGAGAGACGCCAACTTCTCTGGTTGTTTTGGACAATGTGGTCAGGCCATTCCAAAAAGTCAGCCTGGAGTCCCTGGAGGAGGGAATCAAGTCCAATGAGAAAGTGTGAGGGAAAGTGGGAATGAGAACAATGGTGGGGGTCCCGTTTGTCACACGAGGCAAGCTCAGGCCATATACATGCATGGTCATGGCACTAGAGAGAGAGAAGAGGCGGGGAAGACCTGTCTGGACACCTATGCCCGCCTTCCCCCTAATCCTCCCTGCAAATGACTCTCCTGTGTGGGCTCAAGAGTGCCAAAATATTGTCACCCAGAGATCTTCAAAATACACAGAACCTTCACCATCACAGGTGCACTGGGGTCACCCTTCCCAAGGCCACCCCATCTGAAGCAGAACCAGAGCAGCCAGTTCCAACATGGCGCACGTATTTCTGAGCCCCACCTTGAACCTGGCAGGGTTTTGGAGACCGCCATCCTCCCGGGACTCTGAGAGCTTCATGCAGGCAGGAGGAGATGCGATATCACCCATGGGTTAATGACCCATGGCGGTAGAGAAGTGTGACATCGTAGAGGGTTAAAAGACCCCCTCCTCTATCAGTGCCACTCCCCGTCTCTGTCTGGCCAACTTTGCTGAGCGCTGTGGCTAGTGTCACGGTCTCCTCATTATCTGATGAGATACACAGCTGAGCTCTGGCCCAGCTCTCCAGGAGCCCACAAAGGAGACCACACAGCCACGACTTCAGGTAGGCGAGGGCTACAATAGCCCTTTGAAGGGTAGGAACCTCCTGTGAGGGGCCCGGGCACAGCCACCCAGAGGAAACTATAAAAACAAATGAATCCCAGAAGGCCCATTGCTTTGCAATTTTCATTTGCCTCAGAGAAAGAACAGCCTGTCTCTGTCCCCGCTCCGTGGCCCCACAGACATCCTTCATCCCGTAGAAGTGCCCCCTACCCCCATCTTCAAACTCCTCCCACGGTCTCTTTCAGAAGCTCACTCAGACCCATCGGTTTTCAAGGCCAGTCTTGGGGCTCTACACTCTACCTATATGACCTCCCCACTACCCAAGTCACCCAGAGAGCGCTCAGAGGTACGAGTGGGCAGGCATATTGTCTAGGAGGAGAGGAGGCCCAACTGTTACACACCCACATTTACCGTCTTAAATCTCCACTGGTCACTCCCACCCAGCACCTGGCACCCAGTTCCTAGTACCCAGCATCCAGCAAGGGAGCTGGCCCATTCCTCCTGACTTGCCAGAGCCCTAAGGATCCAGGTTAATGTGGCTTGCGGCTCTTGAGAGGCAGCCTGTTTGTCCACTGTTATTTGCTGTCTCTGACCCACCGGGCCTTGCTCTCAGCTGAGTTGGCTGTGAGGATCTGGAATGGAAGAAGATTCTACCGTTAGAAGGAAAACACGCGGCTTCCTCCCTGGCTGTGCACAGGCATTTGTCAAAAGGACAGCTTTCTGGGGGAGACAGCGACAGGGGTGAGTGTGTGTGGAGGTCGGGGCTGGCAGCGAGCCTGAGGCTGCCCAGAGCTGGTTCCCCCTCAGAGGCTCAGCGCTCTCCTTGAAGCTCTCACCCATTGGGGAATGAAGCCTTTCAGCTAAGGGAGGTGACTCAGGGCTTATCTCCAGCATCCCAGTGCATGCCGGTTTCAGATGAATGATCCCTCAGGGTGGCCAGCAGTGTCCACCACGTGGCCCACGCGAGGCTGCGTGAGAAAACATGGCCTCCATGTCTAGGATCCTTGAAACTGGCTGGCACAATCTCAGGTTGGGGCCCACCGTGGGGCCAGGCCCAGACAAGGAACAGAGAAATGCCCACGACCTTGCTTCTGCAACTACTCTAGCTTTTCCTGTGATGTGGGCTGTCTCCTCAGTCTAACCTGTGTGACATGGGCTGTCTCAGTCTCCGTTCACCTCTCAACAGGGCTGGGCTGCTACTGGATATGAACGCCAAACTCCGCATGCTCAGAAGCAGCCTAGAAGAGCTGGAAATTTTGCTCTTCACAGGTGGGGTCTGGGACCCCAGATGACAGCTGACAGGCTCTCGGGTCAGGCAGCAGAATTCAGACTCACTATGGGTCTGGTGTGCCAGTCTGAGGCCTGCAGCTGCCTGATGGGGGAAGGGGCTCCTCTTACCCAGGGCTCCTTCCACCTCTCTGTCAAGTTGGGTAAAGCGCTCTGGCGGCCAGCTTTGAGAAGGCACACATGTCAGCACAGACCTGATCTTGGGGTCTTAGAGGTCCCCTCAGGGTGGGGAAGGAAGCTGGCTTGAGGGCAGAGTCATCAGTGTCTTCTCTCAGCCTAATAACGTCAGTCTGGTCTTCACCAACAGCTCTTCTGCTGTCCTTCCGTCCTTCTGTAGAAGGTGACGGCTCAGTACTCTGCAGCTCTTTTGTCTCCCTACAGTATGGAGGATGAGACCAGCAGATAGGACTTGTGTTCCCTGCCCGCCCTCCCCCCCCCCCTCACTCAAGCGTGAAGCTGCCACTGTCTTTCCACCATTGCTCATGGCTCTCCCTGAGCTGTTCTCAGTCCACCAGGGTCCAGGCCTACCACTCTCCTGCAGTAGGAAGCTGCTGATCACCGGTCATGGTGGGAGGCCCTGTTCTGAGCTCTGCGAGCTGCTAGGTCCTCTCTGATCTCTTCAATGTGCCCCCCCCCCATATCAACTAAGTGCAAATCAGGTGCTCTTGGCAAGGGTCTTGGTTACAGATCTGTTGCTGTGATGAAACACTATGGTCTTAGCAGAAAGTGTTTATCTGGGGATGTGTTTACAGCTCCATAGTCCACGGTGATCTTGGTGGGAAGCAGACAGGCATGGCATTGGAGCCGTAGCTGAGAGTTTTACATCCTGATCCTCCATGCAGTAGGCAGAGAAGGAGATGGGGGAAGGGGAGAGAAGGAAGTGGGAGAGAATGGAGGTGGAGGAAGAGAGAGACTGGACCTGGCATGGGTTTTTGAAACCTCAAAGCCTACCCCCAGTGACACACCTTCTCCAACAATACCACACCTCCTAATCCAAATAATTCCACCAATGTGGGGAGCACTAAGGGTCAAATACAGGACCCATTCTCATTCAAACAGCCACATCTGGTGTAGGGCCCCAGATAGAGAAGGAAAGAGCCTCTTCCCCTCCAGACTGTCACCATCATGGCCACCCAGCCAGCTTGAGCACTGGCAGGAAATGTCCCCATGAGCCTCAGAGCTCCCACACAGTAATGCCAATCACTACTCCTGCTTAGTGTCTTTGCCCAGAGAGGGTGAACCACACTCCCCAGGCCTCCCCACTCTTGAGTAGATGCTGGAGTTCAGCCCAGGATCTAGCTGTAGACCTGTCACCTGTCACCCTGGCCTCGATGTAGGGATTTTCACTGTCCCTCCTTCCCCAGGTTCCCTGTAGCTTGCTATCTGTTGTGAATTCATAAATTTAACATTTTTGGTCATTTGGAATTGATTCTTAAAAATATTGCTGAGGCCAACACTTGTAATCCCAGCATTTTGAAGGCTGAGGCAGGAGGATTGAACGTTCAAGGCCAGCCTGGTCTGTGTGTTGAGACCCTACCTTCAACATTAACCAAAGCAACAAAAGTCTAACTTGGTTTGCTGATGCCTTAGGGTTTTTAATGCAGATGCGTGGATGAACATTCTATCATTTGGGTCTTGTACCATTGCTCTGGTGTCAGACTGGGTTTGGCGTTTTGTGGCAGTGAGGCTGTAATTGAGTACAGGGTATAGATGAGGAATCTCCATGCTATCAACCTAAAATGGCTGTAAAAATTAGACTCTAAGGCTGGGCGATGGTGGCACATGTTTTTAATCCCAGCACTAGGAAGGCAGAGGCAGGTGGCTCTCTGTGAGTTCGAGGCCAGCCTGGTCTATAAGAGCTAGTTCCAGGACAGGCTCCAAAGCTACAGAGAAACTCTGTCTCGAAAAACAAAACAAAAACATAAACAAAAAAATTAGACTCTAAAATAAATAGGCATGAGTTAAAAAAAAAAAAAACAGGAAATGTACCCTTCTTGCTTACATTTGGAAATAGTTGAAGTCACAAAGGTAGAAAGTACTGCCCTTTGGCTTCTGTTAAATCCACTGTGAGCCGAGTTCAGTTGTTCACATGGGCCCATACAGACGTTTGGTAAATAGACATTTTAGCTGGCAGGTAGTCACGGGTCCATTCTGGGTTCCCGAGGTTCTCCCCGCCCCCCCGTCCCCCGCTGGGTTTGGTAGATAGAGCCTTGCAGCAATTAAGAGACTGACCTTCTGGGAGTGGTGGCTCACACTTGTAATCCCAGCACTTGGGATGCAGGAAGCTTGCAAATTTCAGGGCAACCTGGGCAGCGCTCTAGTGGGGGCGGGGGCAGCTCACAGATGGACCACCCAGCCCGAACACCTGCGGGTGGCTTTTCCTGCTGCAACCTCACGAAGACACAATCAGTGTTACCAGCACCCGAAGGGATCCTAATCTGAGGCTGCTCCAGACCCTGTCAGTCTCCCAGCCCAGCCCACAGTGACTCTGCAGGTCCCCCGTCTTTCTCGCCCTCCAATTGGTAGTGGGGGTACCTGTACTGTCTCTCGTCACACTTGTGGAGGCAGAAACTGGACACCCAAGCAAGGTCCCGTCAGTCCCATAGCTGTGACATCCAGTCTCCCTGGTGCCTACTTTGCCCACCAAGACTGAACTTCAAGAATTGTTGTCTGGTAGGGGACACAACTGGGAAGCCACTGTGAGTCTGACTGGTCTTGTTCCTTTTTGGGTCTGAATTCCTATAGGTTTTTCTTCGAATCCAGAAATTTCGTTTTTGGCATGGTTCCCTTTTCCTTCCAGATCCAAGTCCCCCTTTATTCTGAAGGCTTTGCTATTGACTGAGTGATCTCTCTCCTTAATGGCTGACACCCATCTCCAGGACAGGGAGGCTCCCCAGAAGTGTCTGACCTCAGGACTTGCTCCCTAATGTCTACTTTCATTACCTCCTTGATTAAAACCATTTCCTATTTTCAAAGGGGAAAAAAAAGACCCTTGGAAGCTCCAGAAAGCTGAGGGGTGAAGTGTTTCTCTATGTAAGAGTCCTAGCTGTCCTGGAACTCACTCTGTAGGCCAGGCTGGTCTCAAACTCACAGAGATCCGTCTGCCTCTGCCTCCCAAGCCCTGGGATTAAAGGCATGTGCTACCACCACCCAGCTCCCGAGAGTCTTTTTTTGATAGTTTTGAACCTGCTCTTTCCCTTTCAGAGCAGAGCAGACCACCTCCTTCCCTGGGGCCTCCTCGTGGGTGCTCCTCATGGATATCTCTGCTCTTGACCCCATGTGTATGATGTGTCTTCTTGGATCATTGCTTGCTCCGATTTAGGGACCTCTGATTGATTGATGATGCTATTTCCTGCCTCTCTCCAACCACCCCATTGCTGGTTGGTGTGGGCAACTCAGAAATTGTGTCCAGACTCATCCAGAAAAGAATGGGCCCCAACTGGAAGATAGGACTCTCTAGAAGCCCAAGTGCTTCCCAAGTGGGGTGAGCAATGGGGCCCATGTGCACTGATGCCATCCCCAGTTTCCAGTCCAGCTGACTCCTACCCAGCCTGCCATTGGCTTTAGGGATAGCAGGGTGTCAGTATAAGACATAGAAGCAGGACAGCAGGAGCAGGCTGGCAGGGGCTGACCCATTCGAACAAACTGAAAGGCCTTAAGGTCCAGTGGAGCAAAGTTCATCCTTTTCTCCTTCTAGGGGCAAAGGGGTCAATTAATACCTTAACCCTGGGCTTCCTCCTGCTGTAGATGATGGCTGCACCTGTGTTTCTGTGGTCACTTCCTCTTCCACCTCTGGGGGCACCACATGAGAAACCCAGATGTGTTATGTGCTTGTGTATGTGTATGCATGCATGTGTGTTTTTATACATGTGTGTATATATATATGTGTGTGTGAACAATCATGTGTGTATGAGTGTATGTATGTGTATATATGTGTACTATGCTTGTGTGTATATGTGTGTTCATGTGTGCATACATATGGGCATATGCATGTGTGTGCATATGTGTGCACACTCATGCATGTGTATGTGTATACATGTGTATATAGGTGTTTTTATGCATGTGTGCATACATGTGCGCACATACATGTATGTGCATGCGTTATGCGTATGTATTGTGTTCTGCATGTACATATATGTGTGTATGCATGTGTGTATTATTATGTGTATGTGTATGCATGCATGTGTGTGCTTATGAATGTGTATATGTGTGTACATGCATGTGCATGTGTGCATGACACATGCACATGTGTTTGTGCATGTGTATATGTGTGTGCACATATATGAGTGTCTGTGTACGTGACTATGCATGTGTGTGTTCATGTACGTTTATATATGTGTGTGTGCATGTGTGTTTATTTGCATGTTTATATATGTGTATGTGTGTGCATGAGTGTTTATATGGGTATGCATTCATGTGTGTGCATTCATGTGTGTCTCTGTGTGTGCATATGCATGCATTGTGCATGTGTGTATGCATGCGTGTGTGTGCATGAGTATCTGTGTGTATGGATGTGTGTTTGCATGTGCACACTGTGTGCTTTTTCTGACAGTCCAGCTAAGTTTCCTCTGCAGCAGCATCTGGCCTGAACTTTCCTTGAGACAGTTTTCAGTGTCTAGTTTATATATGTGTTTCTTCTGCTGTCAGACTCTGATTCATCTCAGGCTTCTCAGCCACCGGCACCATTCTTTGCACATGCCAGACACTCAGGCCATGCTGGGGGATGGATGAGTGTGCGCATGGATGGAAGGAAGGGAAGGGAGGGAAGAAATAGTGGGGGGGGGATGAAAGGGCAGACATGGAACAGACGGACACTTCACAGCCAAAGTGGCATGCCTTCTTTTGGCCAGCACGAGGCCCTTATGATGTTTTAGTACCCAGTGGTCCGATTCAGGGACCACCGCTCTCCATCCACCTATAGCAGCTCTGCAGCCTGCTTGGGGCCAGGCAGGGCTGGGGGGGGGGAGCCACAGGAGGCCCATGCACAGGGCGCGGGTAGCCCTGCAGTGGCGAGGCCATCTTGAGCCCAGATGTTTTACATTTGCCCATGTCTACAGACATGTGGGGGTCAAGGTGACATCAAGGGGGTTAGGCTGGGAGGCTCTCAGTCAAGAAGACTAATGAACCTGCCACTTGCTTCTGCCTGAGCCCCAGGCCCCTCCGGCAGATGAAGCCAACCCCAAAACGTACCCTACTGGGACAGCCCCTGCCATTCTGGGCTTTTCATGGACTATCCTGTGCTTCCCCTGGTGGGCTGGCTCAGCTCAGATATCAAAAGCTGCTGTAATTATTTCCTCCCACTGAGGAAGGCTTCCATTTAGCTTTCTCCCCCCCGCCCCTATTAATTATCTAATTATAACCACATTCTCCAATAGAGCAGCCTTTGACTCTCTGCCCGGGACCACTTTAAAAGGCTTAAATATTTGGAGTACTCTGAACTTGAAAAAGGGGAGAGAGGGAGGAAGAGGGAGCTAGCAGGCACACGTGTGTGTGTGTGTGTGTGTGTGTGTGTGTGTGTGTGTGTGCGTGTGTGCCTAATTTTAGGGAAAATTTTAGACTTTCCAGATTGTTGTCCTGATTCCAGGGGAACGCATTTGGGATTTGGGAGCTTTGACAAGCCCCTCACAGAGTTCAGGTCCTGGGAACAGTATGGCTGAATGTCTGAGACCCTTGCACATCAGTGCAGGCGTGGCAGTGTGGTGTGCTGCTCTGGATGGTCAGTAACAAGTCAGATGTAGCCCCTACTGTGGCCGCAGCAGACCTGGCTGATCCCACCCTTAGTGACTTCATCCCCCACCCCGATGACACTTTCAGGGTGCTGTTGATGCTGACAGCAGCTTGAGCCACTTCCTGTCTCCTCCCCTCTGTGGACCACGTGGCAGTAATGCAACCTTGGACTACGCGGTCACCCCCTCTCATTCTGACCCTCAGTCCAGCATCTAAGCAACTCGCTGCACATCCTCAGGGAACTCAAGGTGGGCACGGATGAGTGGTGGAGACCTGTTGTCAGAACCACCTCAAAGACGGGGACATCCCTCCAGCACAGGTGCCCCTTCCCTTGTCTTCTGGACAGCTGTCTTCTGTCCTGTCACCTGTCTATACACACTGCCTTCCAGGCAGTGTGGTTCCAGACCAGCCTTCACTAAGAGAGGACCGTGTATGTATGTATGTATGTATGTATGTATGTGTAAGTGTGTTGCCTCACAGGTGAACACAGCTCTGTCAGCCAGCATGACGTCTGTCGTGCTGCCCATATCGAATGCTGCAGGAAACGGCAGCAGTAGAGGCTGTGCTAGGCAACACCCAGAAGGTTCCCACACCACATCCTAGTCAGAGCAGAGTTGGTAAGCGGGATTTAGCGGCAGGCCTCATTGGCTCTATTTTCACTGATTCACGGGACTTAAAAACCAGTTGTATGGCCTTGTAGTGATAGTAGTGTTTTAACTCAGTGACAGCCGGGTGAGCAAGAAACACAACACAATATACTCTACACACCTCACTGCACATGTATGTCACTCATACACAGCACGCATATGCTATGTACACATGTCACATACCACACACACATTATACACACATAGCATATACCATACACTGCATACAGACAACACATCTTATGCACTCACATACATATACCACATTTATACTATATACACACACACCACACATATACTATACACATACATCACATACCACACACACACTGTATATATACATCACACACTACACATATATCACACACCACACATGCTATACACACACCACATGTACGCTATACACACATCACAGATACACTATACAGACACATCCCATACCACCACACCACACACACTATATATACATCACACACTACACATAAACAGTATCACACACATCATACACATTACACACACACACACACACACACACACACACACATTTTCTCCACTCAACCTGTACACACGTGTATGCCCCACACCATGCACAAAAGACTGTAAATGAACTCCAGGCCTATACAGATGTTGAAGCTATGGTGCTTTTAGGTCTCAGCTTAAACTTTGGGGGAAAAGGGTTGAGATGCTCAAAGAAGTTTTCTGCACATTAATGCAACTTCTTGGGACTCTACCATTATTTCATTTATATTTTATTTATTTCATATATATTATTTCATATATATAAATGATAATTATATATCATTATATAAAGTTTAAGTATAGATTCCCAAGAATTAGCAAAGGGAAATCCACCTGCCTTGATGGCCCTCCCCAGCAGCTGTCTGTTTTCCAGATCCTCACCCCATCTCTCCCAGCTCTGGGCAGCCCACCACCTACAGTGGCCTCCCAGCAGCCTCACCCATTGTGGGTGTCTCTCTCGGGGGCCAATGTGTGGCCCTGAGAAGAATATGGTGCTCTACTTCTGTGGGACAATAGTCTTTTATTCTGTCACTTGTATTATTTTTTAATAAACCCTGATTGGCCAGTAGCCAGGCAGAAAGTAGAGGCATGGTGAAGAGAACAGGAGAATTCTGGGAAGAGGAAAGGTCAGTCTGCAGTCGTCACCCAGAGAGGAAGCAAGATGAGAATGCCTCGCTGAAGAAAGATACCAAGCCAAGTGACTAACACAGACAAGAATAATGGGCCAATAAAAGGCTTAAGAAAGAGTTAATAAGAAGCCTGAGCTAATAGGCTAATCAGTTTATGATGACTGTAGACCTCTGTGTGTTTCTTTGCGACTGAATGACTGTGGGACTGGGCAGGACAGAAACCTCAGTCAACACTGTACTGTGTGGACCCTCCAGGGCCTGGGAACTCTGAGGTCTAGCCCTGCACCTGCCCAGCTTCTGCAGGGTGGGGCAGCTGAGAGTGGTAGAAATGATTCAGGGCCAGCTCTCCATACCCGCAGCCCCAGGCTCCCTCAGAGAACGGCCGTACTTCCCCAAATGTCAGATGCTGCAACATCTCACCCTTTCTCCTTCTCTTTCAGACCTGCCTGCACATCTCAGGCAAAAGTGGAACCGGATGCGTCCGCGGCTCTGACTTCTGGCACCTGGACAAGCTCGTGGCTCCTCATGCCCCCAGTGCCCCAGCTGAGTGTTCAGAGGGGACAGCAACGGCAAGGGACAGCGACCCAGGTTCACATCTTTCTCAGAGATACCCATGGGATGGGCACCAGCCTACCTGCCAGTGACTTTTGTGCCCTCATCTCCTCACCATTGGATTCTCCTCCTGGGTTTTGGTTTTGGGAAGGGGGATCTTTTTGGAAAGCTCTAGATTCAGAAGTGCATTTATAAGGATACGTTGGATTGTATTTCCCTCTAAGTGCCTTTTTTTAATGTATATTTTTAAATAAAACAGAAGTGCATTCTTGTAGAACCTGTTTAAACTGGACCAAGGCTCTCAGAACAAGAACCCAAGACCCCTCCCACCCCAGACCTCCCGTGACTGTTTCGAGGAAGCCTGGAATTCTTGCTCGCGCATTCCTGCTCTTTATCTCTCCATGGCCTGCCCCGCTAGCCGCTTTTTTATATTCCCTGTTCAGTGTATATGTTGCTTATTTGTTTATTTATTGAGATATTTTACCAGCCAAGTGACTGCCACGCGCTGTGTATACTGCTCCACACCCAGGAACAATAAAGAGGCCCGCACAGCCCTGCCGTTGCCCCTCTGTTCTCATCTCTACGCCTGAAACACCTTGTCACTCTAAAGGGGATGAGCAAGGATGAGAGACGTGCATTTGATTCTCCACACGGTACTAGTTGTAGAACTTTCTAGAAGCCAGCAGTGCTGATGTGTGTTAAGGCCAGTGTCGGCAGACCTAGGCCTGCGAACCAAAGTGTATTGGTTCAGTCCCTGTGACAATAGAACGAACAAGCAAACAAACAAAAATGGGGAGCCAACTTGAAAGACAAAATGCTTACTTTGGCTAATGGCTTCAGAAGCTTTAGTGTGTGAGTGGCCAGCCCCATTGCTTTTGTGTCTGTGGCAAGGCTGTAAACCATGGTGGGGAGGAGAGTATGGTGGAAAATCTCACAGTGACCAGTGGTTGGGAAGAAGAGAGAGAGAGAGAGAAGGTGTCAGGGACCCACCGCTGGAGAGGCCTGGCCAAGTTCAAGGCCAGGAAACAGCAAAGGCTCCAAATTGTCGCTTCTGAGCAAAACCTCATTCATGTCCTAGGGCACGTGGCTTACAGTTTCTCCTTCCGGGGACAACAGTAGTCTGCCGGGATAAACATCCTTTGACCAGAGCCTGACGGCGACAGCTATGTGTCACCAGAGGTGGCTGGAGAAGTGCCCGCATGAGGGTGTGTCTGTAAGACCGTGAAGATGATGGAGCTGGCGGTGACCCACTCCTGTGGGCTGTGGGGTCAGAGATCTCTCTATGATGTCCAGGTTCTGTCAAGGGTGAATGTCCTATGGGAAAGAGTACAATCCAGTCACAGGGGTTTCAAATCCTGACACCAACTTGTATGCTCTAAGTTCAGTGACATTTCCAGATGGTGACTACAGAGCAAAAGACACCGAAGGGCCACCACCCGTGCAGTACGACACAGAGGGGAGGCTAGTACAGTGACCACAGGGCAGACATCAGAGAACAGAGGCCAGAGGGATGAGGCCAGAAGGCAGCATGGGCCAAGCCATAAGCAGATCACATGTCACATGTGGGGTGATCCTTGGGTTTGTGGAGCACTATCCATGAGATATAGGGTGCAGGGGATAGAGGGCCTTAGGGGGAAGAGCAGAAATGAAGGGTCATGAGGACAGGCTGGCAGTGTGAAGCCAGCAGACATGGGGTGACTGCATGGACTGACAGCTGATAGAATTGGGGGGGGGGCTGGGACATGGCAAGAGGCATCCATCTCAAAATGGCATCTCTGTATGGCTGGGCACAGGCTACCCAGATTGGCTGCTGAGTGGTTAGAAGGAGGAGGGTTTTGTAGGGAGCTTCATGAAGTTTGGCCTCTGCTCCTAAGGTGCCTTGAAGCAAGAGCAATACAGGTCCACTACCTGGGGCAAATGGGCAAGTATGTGTGAGCTTGTGGGGGTGTACATGTTTGTGCGTGTACGTGTATGGCTGTCCATGTGTGTGGGTGTATGTGTGTGAGTGTACACATGTGTATGTGTACATGTGCACGCACATGTTTGAGCGTGCTTGTACATGTATGTGCACTTATCTGTCCACGTGTGCATGCGTTTGTGCATGCATGTACACGGGCATATTTGTGCGCACATATGTGTGCACGAGTGTACATTTGTGTGTACATGTTTATTTGTGTGTCTACATGTATGTGCACACGCGTATATGTGTACGTATTTGTGTACACATGTGTGTGCATACATGTACACAGCTGTCTCTATGTGGGGTACACATGTTTATTTGTGTGTACATGTGCATATATACATGTTTGTGTGCACGCATGTGTCTTTGTGTATGTCTCTTCATGTGGAAGCTAGGAGTTTGGCAGCTGGTGTTTTCTATCACTCTCCACATCATATACTTATTTATTTATTTTAGTGGCATTTATTTATATTGCATACATGTGAGCACGTGTATACAATGACACACACGCGCAGGTCTGCAGGAGTCAGCTCTTTCCTTCCGTCAAGCGGTGCTAAACCCAGGCCATCAGACATGAAGACAAATGCCTTTCCCACCAAGCCATCTCACTGACCGTGTTTCTTGAGGCCCTTGTCAATTCAGCTAAGCTGGCTGCTGCAAAGCTCTGTCTGGCTCTGCCTCCCCAGGGCTGGGTGTTGGGGTCAGACTTACGCCACCACACCTGAGCTTTTTATGGAAGTGCTGAGGACTCAAGCAGGTCTTCATGCTGGCAATCACTTTCTTGACTGAGCAATCTGGCGTCAGGATTCTTGAAGAGCACAGCTCTGGTGGAAGGGACGAGAAGAAGTTGGAAGGAGCCTTGGGGCCCTTGCTGGGAAGGGCTCCATTTCTTTGGCATGGGGTGGCAGAGCTGGGGCCCCCTCTGAATAACTGGGAGCAGTGCAGGCAGCCACCAGTGATCCAGGGAGAGCATGACACCCAGAGATTTTCAGTGCCGGGTCAGATTCCTCCTGACTTCATGGTCCTACAGCCCTCTGAGCTGGATTTCTGCTTACAGCACAGTGCGTTTTAACAAAGGAGTGTCTGATGCTTCCACCAAGACCAGAAGTTAGAAGATGGCTAGGAATGGCCAGGCTGACACAAGGAAGAACACAGAAAGCTCCTTGACACTTGACGACTTGAGAGGCCATGGCCAAAAGGGAACCTTGACAATGGCTCCGAGGAAAAGCACAGCCAGGTGTAATATTCTTAGAACACAGCTGGTTGTGACCCCGGGGTCATGAATACTCTCCAGGCTCTGGGAAGGCCTCCATGCATCCCTGCGAAGAATGAGCAGAGATGGCTTTGTGACTTGATAAGATCCACAGCACAAGGAAACAGCAACCAGTATCTGTGAAGAAAGGATGGTGAAAACCAAAAACCTCCCCGGGGGCCTGTTTCTAAAGTGAACGGGCAGGGAGGAGCAGAGTTTGGGGTGAACCTCTGGATGTTTGCTGCCAATGCTTGGGGCCACGCAGATGTCTAGGAGTGAGAAGAAATCCTGATAAAGTCAGCACCCACCTCTGAGCACCCCATGCAAGCCAGCTTGCCAGATGGAGGAGTGGGAAGGCCTGTCATTTCATCCTGACATGCTGAAGATAAGCCTAGGGACACCTTGCTATGCTCTGTCTGTGGGGACAGGATCCTCTGGACAGGGCATGCGCATGAGAGCTGCCTGTGCTGCTACAAACTGCTTATCTTTTCTTGTTCAATGGATGGAAGCCCCCCCCACCCCCCCGCCCCCACCACCTCCACCCCGCACCGTGGTTGGGTAAAGGATTCACACACCCCGGGGTGGTTGTGCTCCGTGTTTCGCTTTATAGACTTTCCACAAAAGCACTCCTTCCCTTCCTGGCCTTACATCTTGAAAACATACTGCTCCCTTAGTTTTGTTCAGATTTTAAAGCACTGTTTTGATGCCAAGATTAACAAATGTGACTCTTTATCATATTGGAACTGACCCAGCAATTCACAGATTAAACAAAAGCAGACAAGGCTAAGGAGTTGGAAGGGACTGCGAATTTCTATTAGTTGGATGGTCCCACTGACCTCCAGACCCAGTTCCTCCCACTGTCCATTTTGTGGAATTCTAAAGGTGAGGGGGGGGGGGATTAGAAGACCTCTCTCTGTTCCCATGTCTTCCTCCTCCATGTGGACAGTCACCACACAGCCATCTCTGTCCCTCCCACTCTGCTGATTGGAGGGGAGGGGATCGCTGGACAACCACTTGGCTGCCAAGAGCCCAGGCATGGGTGGCCTCTATCAAAAGGATGAGCTGGGCCAAGCAGGGTCCTCTAGGGGTTTGGGAAACAGAGGCTGCTCTTGTTGGCTGTGAGAACCGAAGCCAAAAGGATATGATTCCGGAGTCAGCAGCAGAGGCGGGGGAGGTGGTGGCATGCGAACCCTAAGAAAACTGGGAGATAGAAAAACAGAATCCGTGAGGAAGCAGAGGAAGTAGGCTGGCAGAGGAGCAGCGCAGGGAGGAGAGATGAACTCATCACCCAGGAGCAGGTGAGGAGCATCTACTGGCCCTTGCTGGCCTCTACTTAACAGGGCATTCTACTGTACATAGGATGGTTTTTGTCCATGTTCTGCAGCTATAACAAAATACCTGTATAATTAGGTCATTTATAAAAAAGAAAAGCTCATTTGACTCATGATTCTGGAGGCTGAAAGTCCAAGTCTGTGGCACTGGTGCCTACTCAACTTCTGGGGTGGGCATGCAGAGGTGGTACATGGTGAGACAGAGCAAACATGCTAGCTAGCTCTCTCTTTCTCTTTTCAGAAAGCCAGCAATGCACACCCTCATCCAGTCCTGTTTACCCCAAGACTTTGCATTAATGTACGACTTTGGGAATTAAGTTTTTAACATAGGAGCTTTTCTTGCCACCTGCAAGCCACACCTCTGTCAACCTCTTAAGTCACATCTTGCTTCCATTGCTACCAAGGAACAGACTGGGTGTAAGTGTGTCCTGACCATCAGGTTTGCTCATTCTCCACCCAGGGCTTTCTAGCCATCTGACACTCATCTGTTCTGGAGTGCTAGTGCAAAGGGGTTCACACACCTGATACAATTCTGATAAACCTGCTCCTCCAGGTCCCAGAGTGGGACAATTCTGAGGCCATCTGCTCGGTGGCTGCTGAGGGTCCTTAGCACACCTGCCCCCCACTGCCTACAGTGACATCCACATCAGTGGGGTATCTTGGACCAGGTCTTCTGTCTTTTCTTTATTTTTCAAATCCCACTCTAATCTCACATTTCCTGGATATTTTATAAAATAAATTACACTGAACAAAATTCTCAGCTCTGTCCTGAGGGAGAAGCAAAGCCAAGGATCCAAATCTCCTACTCCTAGGAACTTGGGGGACAAAGTCGTCAGAACCAATTCCTGTTCAAAATAAAGCTTCAGGAAAATTTAAATCCTAAAATATAAAAGAAAGTGGATCCAGAGCAGCAACAAAGTTTACAAAGTTTGCAAGCACCAGTGTCTCAAGGACAGCAGACTGTGCAGACTGGAGAGTCTGCGGGGAACAGAGACCTACCAAGAGGGAGACTCTACTTAGAGACTCTCTCCACTTCTCTGAAACCTTCTTGTCACCAAACCAGCCACCACATTTCCCACTCTACACCCAAAGTACTTTAACATTCTTGGTGCTGAGCAGACCACAGAGTAAAATTGACCTGTGAGAAACTGTAAGCACTAACAACATGATTCATGTTTACCCCAAATTTACATTTCTTGGGTGATTAGAACTAAACAAAAATGGAATTATAAAAAAATATTCAAGCATGCTGTGGGAAATACAAGTATAATTTATATATACAAGTATAATAGAAGTATAAACAATGCAAAAAGGGATAAAAAAGCATACATACATTCTAACACAACAATAATCACACTAAATGTAAATGGTCTAAAGATACTAATAGAAAGGAATTTCCAGCTTGGATTTAAAACACAAAACAAAGCAGGACCCCAAACCACTCAGCTCCCCTAAGTGTGCTTATACTTCACAAAGGAGTTGCAACAAAGAGTGGAAGAAGCTGGCAAGCTAGCTCAGTAGGTAAAGGTACTTGCGGCACAAGCCTGACCATCGGCGTCCAACCCCTAGGACCCACATAATGAGAGAGAGAGAACCAACTTCACAAGTTGTTCTCTGACCTCTATACATTGTATATGCATATGATATATATGTAACTGGGTACTCCACAGTCCCTTAATTAATTGTTTCTGTATTTATTGTCATCTGCTATAAAAAAAAGAGTTTCTCTGATGAGGGGTGGAGGCACACTATATGTGGGTATAAATATAAGAACTTGGAGGCAGTTCATCACTATTCCGTTTAGTATAATAATGTTATTAGGTTCTTCCCTATGATCCAGAACCTAGCAAGCCATCTGGATTTTGACCCAATTAATGTACTAGACAGTGCTCCATCTTATTGAGGGGGGCTTTAAATCCAACAGAAAAATCTTGAACCAGCCTTGCACTCCTGCAGTATCTTATTTGATCAGTGTTATGGGGACAGAGGACAACTATGTAACACCCCTCTCTCCCCAAGACTCAGGGATCACAAAAGAAGAGGGAGCCAAGACTGTAAGAGTCCGAGATAGTGACATCTGCAATAGGACATGATTTGCTGGCTACAACAGGACTGTTGCACGCATAAACTTGCAGCAGCTGTGACTGCATGCACAAGACTTGTGCACGATCAAGTCAGGTGCAATCCAGCATGGGCGAGCAAGGCTCATGACGTTCTACCTTTGGATGAGGAAGTGTTGGCAACTGGTGGCCGTTAGGGAGGAAATAGACCAGTTTTTAGGGATGCTCTTACACCCATGCACATACTTCCAGGTATAAATAGGTTCAGTGGATTTTTTAAAAAAATCACATGAAGTTGTGCGTGGGGTGGGGGATAGTAAGAAGATAGGGGAGGAGTTGGAGGGGCAGGAACAGGGATTGAATTTGATAAAAACGCTATATATATATATATATATATATATATATATATATATATATATACACTCTCAAATGATAAAAGAAATTAGAAGAGAAGATTTTAAACAACCAGTACAGTGCATTCACATTGCAAGAATAAAAATGAAATGGCAGGTGGCCTATCGACAGACGTGCAAAGCATTTGGCAGGGTTCAGCAGCCACTGGTGGGGAGAAGCGAAGTTCTCAGAACAGTGGCTATGTAAGAGATTTAATTAGGTAAAAGCATCTACCAAGTCCCCATATCCAGATTACATTTACTGCGGAAGATGGAATGTGTGTATGAGAGAGATAGTGTCAGGCTGACTGCAAATTAACATTCTGGTGGTGGAAGGTTCAGCCACACCTATACGCCAAGAAAAGGATAAAAATGTAAACACACTGGAAAGGGAGAAATGAGACTGCCACTGTAGATGACGTGTCCCTCGACGCCCAAATCCCAGAGTCTAGTTTTTAAAATTCTAGGACATTCATTGAGTTCAGAAGGTTTCCAGATATATGACCAAGAGACAAAATTCAATGCATTTGTGTGTATTTGCAATGAACACAGGGTCACAGAGCTGACTGATGAGTGTCTTGTCAACCTGTCACAACTGAGAGTCATATGGGAAGAAGGAAGCTTGACTGAGAAAATTCCTCCTCCAGGTCGGGCTGTGGGCAAGCCTATGAGGCATTTTCCAGACTAATGATTGATATGGGAGGGCCCAGCCCATTGAGGCAGTGGCACCTCCAGGCAAGTAGTCCTGAACTGTATACTAAACCAAACTGAGCAAGCCCTGGAGGAGCAAGCCAGTAAGCAACATTCCTCCACAACCTCTGGTTCAGCTTCCACCTCCGGGTTCCTGCCTCGCATTCCTGCCTCAACTTCCTTCCATGACAAACTGTGATGTGGAACTATAACTTGAAATAAGCTCTTTCCTCCCCAGATTGCTTTTGGTTATGGTGTTTATTACAGTGACGGACATCCTAGCTAAGACAGTGAGCTTAGCAACGCAATGCTTTTGCAACTGTTCAGAAAGTGGAAGCTGGGAGATGATGTCACTCTTGCAAAGGACTTGCACACTGAAAGCTACACAAGCTAACGAAAGCGGTCGGGGGAGAGGGTCTACCAAGTTCGTAGGTGCAAATGCTCAGCACGACACAGGTGTCAATGTCTCCCAAACTGATATGCAGATTTAGTGAAATTCCAAGCTAAGCCCCAGCACTAGCCACTGTAGAAATAGGCAAGAATATTCAGAAATTCTTACCGAAAGGCAATGAAAGCTGAGAGTTTGCAAACGGAGAACAAACAGGAGAGGTTTTTTCTAAAATTCACTCAGTGTATATATAAGGAACCCAAGACTGTGACACTGCCTGAATGACCACACAAGAGCGCCCAGGATAGACCCGCATAAAATACACCCAGAGGATTCGATATGGTATGGGGACATCTCAGGGATGAAAATGGCCTCTGAGTGTGTGGCAGTGGGGCAGATGCACAGCCACAGGCAGAGTGTGGACCATAGTCGGAAACCTCCATCCTCTCAGGATGGATCACAGACGTAAATGCAAAACCACAGAGCACAAAGTTTTAGGTGGGGGAGAATCTTGGGATCTAGAGTTAGACAAAGAGTTCATGGATTTGACACAAAACACACAATCTACACACAAAATTGATGAGCTGGAAACTGAAAGGGTTTGCTAAGTGAGCAATTCCTTAAAAATGAAAAACTGGGGCTGGAGAGGGGGCTCCGTGGTTGAGATTGCATGCTGCTCTTCCAGAGGACTCAAGTTTGCTTTCCAATGCACATGTCAGGTGACCCACGACCTCCTGTAACTCTGCACACACACCCAAAAGCAAAAATAAGATAAATAATTTTCTTATAGGAAATTAAAAATTAAATTACAGGTGACTCTGACTCCTGCCTCTTGAGCCTGCCTTCAGTTCCTACCCTGACTTCCTTTGACGATGGACTGTGGTGTGGAAAAATATAAGACAAAATAAATTATTTTGTATTTTTATTGAGACTCAACAGAAAAGGGACAAAAACTGTGAGAGACACTTCAAAGGAGAGACTCTATGACAGCAAAGCATCATCAGCCACCGGGGAGATGAAAATGTAATGTCTTTTTACTGTCATCAGAATGGCTATAATGGTCTGTCCTGTCCCTTTAAGAGACAAGCCCTGCCCACTCCCCCTTCCTCCCAGGCAAGGGGATCTTAGTTCTGCTTCCATCCTGTCTCTTCTCTCTTCAGAAAAGGTGGCTACTGTCTCTTCTCCTCTCCTCCCTCCTCTCTCTCTCCCCTGCTCGCTGTTTCTCTCTCCTCTGTTTCTCTCTCCTCTCTCTCTTTCTCTCACTCTCTCTCCCTTCCTCCCTCCCTCTCCCCTTTCCCCCTCCCTTCCATAACCCACTAAATAAACTATACCTACTTTCTCTGCATGACATCTACCCATCTGTTCACCTGCCGTGGCTCCCGCTAACCTGCCAAGGTCTCTCACCCACTGCCTAGCCACCTCCCACCTGCCTGGGACCCACAGAGCCATTCGGTGGTGGGACCCGGCCACCCCTCGGGGAACTGAACCATTTTATCTAAACCATTACATTTATCTAAACCATTACATTGGTGCTGTGCCTTGGGTGATGGGACCAGCTGCCCCCCCATGGTCGGGAACTACGCCATTTTATCTAAACCATTACAATGGTTGCATACAGTGGCACCCTGGTCTCTGGAGGGGATGCCCAGGACATAGGTCACTTCACACTGCCCATGTGACCATTAAAAGATACAGAACTTGAAAGCAGTTTGGAAGGTTTTGAATTCTAAATACTTCACTGCCCAGTGACCCAACAACTTTGGTCCTGGGCTTGTATCCTAGAGAAACCTGCTCGCAGATGCAGATGTCTCCATTAAGACAAATTGTGACACCAGCTGAGCCATAGTCACAGCACCAAATATGTCTCCACCATGGAGAGAAGCCGCAAAGCACAGCTGGGTTAAGTCTCCAGAAAATTACAATGTGTGGAAGAGTGAATTCCAAAAGATTGCATCTGGACAGAGCAATTTTTATAGCAGACCCGGAGAACAGAGTAGCCATTGCAGGGATAAGGGAGGAAGGGAGGAAAGCCCTCCCTAAGGAATACGGTCAGAGGTCTGGGGATGAGAGGCCCAGGAATCAGAGCTATTGAGGAAGGATGGTAGACTGCTCTGCTTTGGCCGCATAAGATCAGGTTTCTGGTCTCATTTTCTGTTGTTCCTTATTACAAGGTGTTCCAGTGTTGAGACTGAACTGGGTAGAAGCCACGTGGGGCCTGCGAGTATTATTTCTAACAACTGCCTGTGAATCTATAATTGTTTGATTAAACATTTTCATTGAAACCAGCAATGCTACATGAAAATACAATTCATGAAGAGGGTACCCTCAGCTGTGAGGAAGTGCCTCTGCATTGCCATGATGTAGACATGAACTCAGTGAAGGGGCTGGAGAGATAGCTCAGTGGTTAAAAACACTAGGTCTTGCAGAAGACCCAGGTTTAGTCCCCAGCACCTATATGGTGGCTCACAACTGCCTGCCATTCCAGTTCTGGGGGATACAGTGCCCTCTTCTGGCCTCTGCCAGCACTGCATGCACATGGTGCATATGCACAAATGCAGATAAAGACCCATAACCCTAAACTAAAACTAGATAAAGGAGAGCAACTGCCATGGGGAAGCTGGGGCTGAAAGGCAACTTCAGTGTTGGGTGAACTCTGGCCTGGGTTTATGACTCCTCTCTGTGTGATCAGTGAAAGCCCCCACAACATAAACAACTCTCAAATCTTCCGGCCCCTTTTCTCCTCCAGTTCCCATTCTTGCTAACAACGCTTTACCCTCACTTCCCTTTGTGAGACCCAAGAGGACGTAGCCTGAGCTTGCTCTTCTGCTGTCAGTTCCCATCCCGTGAGGACCTGGCTACCATGTGTGTGTTCCCTGCTGGGTCTCTGGTCTCCAGCATGCTGCTTAGCAGATGGGACCAACTCAGTTACTGGCTGAGTGGCTAGAGCTACATGACCCGGTGCTCTGCATTGTTCACTCCAGACAGCTTTGACAGCTCCAGCGAGGTTCTCGGCACTTGTGCTCTGCCCAGCTGTCCAGACTCAGACCCTAAGACCCATTCCTGCTCTAAAAAAGATTTATTCCCTTTGGCTGAATAGCGAGCTGGTTCTTATCTGGATGTAGACTGTTCACAAGAATGGAGGCTGGAGACAAGCAGCCCTGTAAGAGCACAGTATTCACTCCATCAGAAGGCTGCTGTTCTAGTGTGCAATAACACTGTACCTGTGGCATTCGGCTCTCTCTCTCTGCCCTGGACCAACTTCTAGTAGGGATAAGGTCTACCCTTGCTGCTCAGTCCTTGGGTCCAAAGGAGTCCCAGGCTATGGTTCCTTTGTGGTCCCCCAGGTCAGATCCATAGCCAGAGAAGTCACATGGCAGGAAAGTCTCCAAGCTACTTCTCACTTGGAGAGAAAATACACATTTGAATTTGCCCTCCCTCTTGGCACGCTCTGTTTCTATGCTGGATAAGAGTGGCGTGTGCCTTGTCAACCTTCCCCGGCATGTGACTGAGGCAATGACCTCTGGTCTCCTTCTCTACCACCCAAGCTTTCAAGAAAAGGTTTAGTCAGCCAAAAGGGCCCTGTGTGGCTGGGGCCAGATGGATGCTGTGACTTCCAACCTGGATGGTGGCAGTGCCCTTGTCGTGGGCTTCTGGAATCTAACTCTGGGGTGACTAGAGCACAGTTCATTGGTAGCCACTTGCCTTGCATATATGAGGCCCTGGGTTTAAACCCCCAGAAGTTCTGTCAGTTTCTAGCAAACAGAAGCCATGCCAGATGTCCCTGTCAGCTCTCCTAGGAAACACAGGATTGGAGCCTGGAGCCTGTGCGTGGGCACACACACACACACACACACACACACACAGACACACACGCACACACACACACACACGGACACACACACACAGAGACACAGAGAGAGACACACACAGACACAGACACACACACAGACACACACACAGGGAGAGAGAGAGACAGAGAGAGAGAAGGGGGGAGAGGGAGAGACAGAGAGGGAAAGGCAGAAGGAGAGAGGGAGGGAGGGAAGGAGAGAGAGAGAGAGAGACTAGTAGGAACTCTGACCATTATCTTGCTGACCTCTGGCCAGAGCTGCCTTGATCGGAGGCCATTCCCACTGCGTGAGGACCTGAAATGCTTTCTGAGGGCTGGGAGGGTTCTTTCCAGCATGAGTCACCGTCCGCCTCTCTTCCTTAATTAGTGCTCGGGGAGTTGCTGTAACTCTGGTGAAGTCCACAGAAATTAATCAAAGAATCTCTCAGACCTGAAATATAGTGAGAGCTGCCACCGGGCCAAATCCGCAGGCCCCAGGACCTGGACGGCCCAGCAGTGCTCCAGAAGTCATTCTCAGTCTCCCACAGGCTCAACACTCCCTGCCTTGGCACTTCCTTCTGCAGTGTTTGTTTTCTGGAAGGTTTTCCACTTGTTTTTTCCGACTATGGCAATTTCTCAATCCGCCACATACCACAATTCTCAATAAAAAACGGTTCTCATGGAACCCTGGTCCCGAGGGCTTGGCCAAGGACCGCTTCTTGGATGTGGTCCCTGTGTGTCTGCACTTTCTGGGATGCAAAGCACGGGAGGGCCATCCCCACTCAGATAACCCCCACCCCTGCTAGCCTCCAGAGGATCAGTCGGCCCTACAGGTGCCAGAACCAGGGACTGGTCTGGGAGATGCCCAGCAGTTAGCTCCATTGTTTCAAGAGGCTGAGTATGAAGGAGGGCCACATCGGGAACATTCAAGAGAACAGACCCACAACTGCAGCATCCAGCCTAAGACGCTGCCCCCATCACCTTTAGCAACCATCCCAGGAGGCCACTCTTCATCTCAAGGGCTCAGCCTGGCAGGCTACCCATAACCCACAGCACCTAGCCCAGAAGGCTCCTCGCCACACACAGCTTGGGCACTAGCCTGATCACCCATAGTGCCCAGCCTAGGCTGTCTGTCCTGGCACCCTCAGCCCCAGCAAATCATAGACCTGGGGGTATCGGAGAGCAAGCACAGTGGCACACGGGCTGCCTTATCCTGCAGAAGCACTGGTACAGCCATGATGTGATTTCTCTGTTAAGCAAACTCCAGTGGAGTGGCGGGGAGGGGTCTGAAATACTTACAAGAAGGAAGGTGGCTCCCACGGAGTCACAGGGGACGGCCAGGAATACAGTCCAGGCAAAACGACCTGCCCTCCCCCTCCAACACACAGCGTCTCTAAGATAAGCCCATGTGGTCTTAGGATCCCCATGAGCCTACACTGTCTTCATGGCTTTGGCTCTTAGAGTGTTGAGGTTTCCAGAAGCTTTAGAAGGGCTTCCTGTACTGCAGGGCTGGCCATCGGCAGGTACCACCCACAGGGCTTGCCACACTGGCTCAGTGGGGGAAATGAAGGGCGTTAGTGATTGTATTCAACAAGGAGCCTAGAGAGAAATGGCGGACACCCACCTATTAGCTCACCTTGGGCGAACAGGTGAGCTGCTTGCTTGCGTGCTTAGTTTACTACAGGGATTTTTGCCGCAGAATTAACAAACCCTATTTTGGGAAGGGGAACTGGCTCCTGACATCAGGGTCATTAATGTCATAGACGTGGTTGTGAGGGAGGTGTTCATTTCCTACAAGAGCTCTGCTGACAGTCACAAGGCAGACTGAGTTTCCAGAGCAAGAGGTAGAAAGGAGACACGCCCTGCCAAGCCCCTGATCTTAGCCTTGTAGGTGACCAAGGGTGGGAAGCCTAGATGCATGGAACTCACAGCCACACTCACCGTGCCTTCTGCGCTGCTTCCTCCACTCTGGGCTTGTTGCTATTTCCCCAAGTGAATGCTTGTATCTGCAGTCCTTTTCTGATTTTTTTTATTTCATGTGTGTCCGGTGCATGAGTGTGTATACATGCCAAAGGATGCATGTGTGTGGGGGCCAGAGGAGAATGTCAAATGTCCCTCTCTATCACTCTCAACCTTATTCCCTCGGGACAGTATCTCTCACTGAGCCCAGAGCCCCAGGCTTTTCAGCGAGGCGGGCAGCCAGCAAGCCCCAATGATCCACTTTGCCCTCTATCCCAGCATTTCAGTTGATATGTGCTGGTAAAGTCACTTTCTTGACAAGATCAGGTCACTATGGTGGCCACCACATGGTGTGGGTGTCCTCATCTTGGCTCAAACTCTGAAATTATCTTTAGATAATTTCCTCCCGGGGATGTGGGCAGTGTCTGGGTTAGCTTGGTTGTCCCCAGTGTGTGCTGCTGATCTGTCTGCAATGCTCCGGACATGGGTCTCACATCTTCAAGTGCCCTGACCTGGCTACACAAATTGTTCTTTTGTCCCCAGTCCTCTGCTCCTCCCAGGGCACTGGCCTAGGCCGAGAGTGGAATAGTGTCCTTGATCCCAGCAATCACGGGACCTTGTTGGAGGGAGATGAGCAGAAATGGATGGCGAAAGGTCAGGGAGAAGAGAAGCTGTCTTCTGTCTCTGCCCCGTTCCATGCTTAGAGTTTCTATTGTTGTGGAAAGACACCATGGCCAAGGCATCTCTTAGAAAGTATTGAATTGGGGGCTGGCTTATAGTTTCAGAGGGCTAGTCCATTATCATCACTGAGGGGAGCATGACGGCATGCAGCGGGCATGGTGCTGGAGCAGGAGCTGAGAGTTCCACATCCTGATCCACCGGCAGCAAGCAGAGAGCCACCGGGTCTAGCATGGACTTTTGAAACCTCAAAGCCCACCCCCAGTGACACACTTTCTCCAACAAGGCCACACCTACACCAACATGGCCACCCATTCTAGCCCTTCTCAAAGAGTTCACCAACTGGGGATGGAGTGTGCAAATATATGGACCTATGGGGGCCATTCTCATCCAACCCCCAACACACACACACACACACACACACACACACACACACACACACACTCACACATCTCATAAAGTCTAAGTCAAAACATCGTTGGGGTGGAATCAGCAGAGGTTTGGAGAAAACGAACTGGGAAGACAGCAGCTCGCAAACTGTTAGTCAGTCAATGAACACACATCAAAATGTCAACAGAAAGGAAAACCGAGGCCAGGGCTGCCCACAGCCACTCTGACCACAGTACGGAGGACATGCGTCAGTCAAGAACTCCCTGACAAAAATGCCCTCTCGTTCCACATGAAAGACACATTCCTGGGTAACCGACCGATCAAGGAGCAGACGAAGCCTGTGGTAAAACATGTTTTAGGTTGGAAGATTTAAAAATTACACACCAAGATGAAGTTTCGGTCACAGCCGTGAGCAGAGGGATTTCCGGGGTTTCAAATGCCTTCTTTAGCAAAACAAAGAATAAAAAAAGAAAATGATCCAACAACGTCTGCCATCTATGACCTTCAGAAGGTCTGAGGAACCAGATGAAAAAAAATCTAACTGGAGTAGGGTAAGTGTTTAAAGACGAAGGAAGCTCAGCCAGCCACTACAGCCAAGAGCTCATCCAAACAAAATAAATTAGGGTATTTGGGGCTAATCTTGAATAGGGTTTCTGAACCGCAGCCCTGCTGACACTTGGACCAGATCGCATCTGGGGTGAGGGGTACTTGCTCCCTGCATTGCAGGCTGATCAGCAGCACTTCTGGATCCACCCACTGGGGACAGCCAAGCTATGTCCTGCTGTAGAACAATCCTCCCATAGGCTGTGAAAGTGTGCTGCTCTCGAAGTCAAGAAGAAGCTGATTGGCCGGTGACTAGGCAGGACTTCCAGGGCTGAGAGAATGCCGGGAAGAAGAAGGGTAGAGTCTGGGGAGTCCTGAGCCAGACTTGGAAGCAGCAACATGGGAAGTTCCTAGATGAGGTAAACGAGCCTGGGCAGCACATGGATTCATAGAAATGGGTTGATTTACGTGATAAG
Organism: Microtus oregoni; assembly: GCF_018167655.1. NCBI lineage: Eukaryota > Metazoa > Chordata > Mammalia > Rodentia > Cricetidae > Microtus > Microtus oregoni. Next base: position 4,660,303 of record NW_024543063.1, on the reverse strand, counting down.
AGCTGGCTGGAGACAAGCCTAAGCTATCGGCTGAGGATTTGTAATTAATATTCAGTCTGTGTGTTTACTGGGGGGCTGGCAGTCAGTCCCCAGGAAAAAGTCTGCCTACAATACCCAGACATTGTCCACAGCCCTGGGCAGAAAATGTGTTCTCTGCTGAAGAGAAGTTCAGGGTTTGAGCAAAGATGAGGACACCCATAGCATGTGCTGGGTCACCAAAGAGAGGTAATCTTGTCAAAGAAATGGCTTTACAAGTATCTGGTTTTTGTTTCTTCGTTGGTTTGCTTTAGAGTCGTGGTTTTTATAATCTAGGCTGGTCTGGAATTTGCAATTCTCCTGCCTCGGTCTTCTGAGTGTTTGAATCAGAGATGCATGCCACCTCATTTTGCTCGTGTTTAAACATCCTTTGAGATAAGCATCGTGTGGTCAGAGAGCTTGAGAGAGACTCCAGGGGCTGAGGAGCTGGCTCAGTGGGTAAGAGCTCTTGCTGAGCAAGCCTGACGACCTCAGTTCCGATCCTCTCACACACCTGAAAAGCAAAGCATGGCTGTGCACCTGCAAGAGTGCTTTTGGCATGGGGACAGTGACAAAAGGGTCACTGGGGCCTGCTGATTGCCAGTGTGGCTGAAAAATACCAAAGCCCCTAAAAGTGGTACCTATAGGGATAGGTCATAATTAGGCGATGGTGTCTATGGTGTGTGGCCTTTTGTGTGGGTGATAAGACATACAATAGACCTCCCTTCCCGAGAGACCTGCCTGTTGTGAGCAGTTACAATAGGAAATGGACATTAAGTGGCTAGTCCCCAGTGAGCATCTGACTTGACAGAGAGAGAGGAGCATGCGACAGGAGGGTGGGAAGGAAGTGTTGTGTTGTTTCCTGCCATGGCAGGAAAGAGTGTCCATGTTAGAGCCTTTCCTGGGAAGAAGACATATTAAAGACACAAGAGGAAGGGAAAATCCCTGACTATGCATGCAGAGTTGGGGTGTAGGAAATGAAGATAGCCAGAGAGCACTGATTCCTGAGCCCCTGGATTTGGGACTTAGATTGATCCAAGAATAAAAATATCAGAATCACAGAAGCCCCTTGTGTTACCCTTGGTTCAGGGACAGCAGAGGGCGGAGACCACAGGGCCTTTGGCCAGAGCTGAGCACCTGGAGTTGTGGCTTCTAAGGAACGAGAAGCCCTGTCAGCTTTGGGCGGAGAAGCCATTGTGTGTACCAGTTTTCTCTGGGCTGCCAGTCACTGTAGGTCTCCTATCACACTGAGGGCAGGTGATTCCTACTGAGCTTTGCTGGGTTTTCATTCTGACTCTGCCTGGATTCGGCTATGGTCACGACTGTACCACCAACACATGTCAGCGGCTCCTCCACTCAAGCACAGGGGCTCCTCAAGCCAACACTAGCTGTAGGGGACAGTCACACAGAGAGGCACTAGGTAAAGCTGTCCCATCTGAGGAGTGTGCTCCTTCTTCCCAGAGCACAGCCATCTGCTGAAGATGCATGAATGCAACAGTGTGGGACACCAGTGTTTCTGGGAGCTCAGACTCATTGTCGTCTGCGGGTCAGAGGAAGAAAGATCCTTCCTTACACAGCGCCGTCCCAAGTAGCAAGGGAGCACAGAATCCAAAATACGGAAAGTATGCATAGAGAAAAGCGCTCTGGGGGGTGGGGGGAGGTCTTGAGATACAGGCCTGGGGAGCAGCCAGAGGGCTAGTGTCACAGATAGAAGCAGGCATTTAGCCACTGAGCAAGCCAGATGGACACCAGAGAATGTTCTCAATGAAAGCCACGATTTGACTGGTCCATGTGATACGGGCAGTAGGGGATGGGCACAGCTATGCTAGAGAAGGCTTCAGACTGAGGTCAAAGAGTCTTAAAGGAGAGTGGTGGGTTCCTCTGGCCTGGCTCTGTTGCTTTGGGTCAGAGTATTTGGGGGACCAGTTCCCAGTCTTTGGGTGTTGAAAGGATAACAACACTTGAAATTTTCAGAGGCAGCTGTTGGGAGGAATGTATTTGCACATGCGAGTTACCACGCGTCATGATGGTTCTCCACAAGGAGGTCAGGCTGACCTAATTGGAGAGGACTCCACTGCCAGGCAGAAGCCCCCAGAATCTTGGCTACCAATGCCACAGGACCTGACACTTTCCCTGCCCACCAAAGCCCTTTCAACTTTTTAATCTTCAATGCAAAACCAGAAAGGGCTGCATGTTGACCACCCCAGCCTCACCCTTGGGCATTTCCTGACTTACTATTTGTTCTGCAAAAGCTCCCCTTGCCCTACGCTCTCACTGACACAGCTTCGGGTAATTCCCAGGCAGAGCCCTTGTATTGGGTCAGGGCTCTGCAAGGGAACAGAAGCAATAGGATGAATGCATGCGAAAGGGGGATTTAGTGATGGCTTATACAGTATGGTCAGAGAAGCCCATCACTGGCCTTCTCACACCACAGAGGCCAAAGGCCTGGTCGTTTCTTGGTGTGTGTGGCTGAGCACCTTGTGGCAGTTCCAATCTGGCTCCAACGGAGTGGAAGATTCCTGGAGAGCAGACAATGTTCACTCCGCATTGAAGACTGAAGATGTCTGGCTGAGTATCATCAGTCAGCCAAGGCATCAGTGGCAGCAGCTGCAGAGTAGATGAGCTCGCCCGCAAGAGTAAAGACTGAGTGAGCAAAAAAGCCAAAACCTTCCTCCTCCAACCCCTTATCTGTTACCTAAAAACACTGCCAACGCTTAGGATGGGTCTTCCCACATCAGCAAGAGGTATCAAGACAGACCCCCCCACGGGCAGGGCCACTGGCCAACTTAATCTAGAGGGTTTCTTGCTGAGATTCTTCCCAGGTCGTTCTAAGTTGTGTCAAAGTGACAAAGCAGCCACCACAGCCTTCTTCCACCAAACGCTTGTGTAAAAGCTTACCTGCTGAAGGGCGGTGGTAAGGAAGTATTGCAAGTCTTTGTTTCCCATAATGAAATCATTATACTTCTATAAATGCTTGCAGCATAAAAACTTCTATAAAAACTTGGCTTGCAGCATAAAAACTTTCTGTAACTAACGCGAGAGCCTTGAATCAGAGCCGCGCCTTTTCAGGCGGCCTTCGCTGGCCTTGCATGGCGGGAGACGTGCAAAGTGCGGGAGTATGGGTGTTGCACTCAGAACCAAGGCCGCCGGGAAGTTCTGCTGTACACCGTGGGTTAGTGGCACCTTTATTATGCACATTCGGCTTTGACTTGCTTTTTGGTTGCTGTGCCTTGAGGAAACCATATATTGCTGCTGATGTTTTTCAAGATCCCTGCATCCTGCATCTGAATCTAGTTTAAGAAACTGGTTAAAGCCGGGCGGTGGTGGCGCACGCCTTTAATCCCAGCACTCGGGAGGCAGAGGCAGGCGGATCTCTGTGAGTTCGAGACCAGCCTGGTCTACAAGAGCTAGTTCCAGGACAGGCTCCAAAACCACAGAGAAACCCTGTCTCGAAAAACCAAAAAAAGAAAAAAGAAAAAGAAACTGGTTAAGGTAAGGCCACAGTTTAGGTTTTGTTGTTACATCCTGGAAACTGCAGACTCTGCAACTCTTCTACCCATGACTGCATTTTTTTTAAAAATAGAATTTTAAAATGTATGAAGTGCAGAGTTGTTCCAAATTGGAGAACTCCGGGTTCAAAGTATGTCTGTGAGTCCTGGGAAGAGACCAGTGGCCAGCCTAGACCCCCATCTTTGGCTCTGTCCCTGAACCCCTGGATAGATGTGCTGAGTGTGGAGCAGAATGGACTCCAGAGGAATTGTGGGAATCTCCAAAGCCATGCCTGTTGCGCTTCCTACTCACGTCTCTCTTGATGTGTTTCTCTATGTACAGATATAAGTTAGATGGCGTCGGTTCCTCCCTGGAAGCCCCGCCTTGCTTCCCAGACCCTCCTCATAGTACCAGAGCGTGGATGGCAAACCCATGTACCTGCGCCTGGCCTAGGTCTCAGCCTTCGTCTTCAGCACTCAGGTGCCATTTGAAGCAGGACGGTGATGGGAGCAGCAGGGGCGCCAAGGAGGACAGGTGGGACAAGGTGATCCCCAAGGTGTGTCAGCTGGCAGGGAGGACCAACTGCAAGGTTGTAGAGTTAGAGCAGAGCAAGGGAACCTCCTTTCCTGAGCTCTGGGGCCTCGGTTCCCCAGTTCTCATCAGCTGGCTCTGGGCATCCTGAGTCTGACCTGTACTTTTGTCTTGAACGGAATGCTCTGGGTACAGTAAAATAGAGTAAATTAAAGCATTCTGCCAACTGAACCAAGGAGTTGTGACGGCTGTCTCCTGTCCTTCTCCCCAACCCATGGAATCTAAATTCAAGCAGGGAGCAATTTACTAATTCATTTGTATTTCATTTGGGATCCCCTGTTTGGACACAGGGTGAGCCTCTGCACATCCCTACCCCCACCCTGACCCTCTTTCAAGCCACAGTGAAGAATCAAGATTCTTTTGGTTGTTTTTTGTTTGCTTGGTTGTTTTCATAACCCAACCACAGTTTCCCCTCTCTCCTCTTGTCCCAGTCCCTCCCCCGACACACTCCCTATGTCCTACTGCTCTCCCTCTGCTTCCCTTCAGATATGGGTTGGGCTCCTGGATATCAGTCAGCCGTGGTATATGAAACTGCAGTGAGAATAGACACCTCCTCTTCTATAAAGGTTGGATGAGACAATCCCATAGGAGGGATGGGTCCCAAAAGCAGGCAACAGAGTCAGAGACAGTCCCCATTCCCACTGTTAGGAATCCCACAAGAAGACCAAGCTACACAGCTGTAGCATACGTGTAGAGGGATTAAGTCAGTTCCATGCAGGCTCCCTGGTTGTTGGCTCAGTCTCTGTGAGCCCCTACGAGCACAGGTTAACTGGTTCTGTGGGTTTTCTTGTGGTATCCTTGACCTCACTGGCTCCTACAATCCTTCCTCCCCATCTTCTGCAGGATTCCCCTAACTCTGCCTAATGTTTGTACCAATATTCTTATTCATGATGTTCTTGGCATTGTCATTTCCACTCTCGGCTCTTTCTGCCAATTGTAAAGGCTTCTTCTTCTTCTTCTTCTTCTTCTTCTTCTTCTTCTTCTTCTTCTTCTTCTTCTTCTCCTCCTCCTCCTCCTCCTCCTCCTCCTCCTCCTCCTCCTCCTTCTTCTCCTTCTTCTCCTTCTTCCTCCTTCTCCTCCTCCTCTTCCTTCTTCCTCTTTCTTCCTTTTCTTCCTTCTTCTCCTTATTCAGTATCATGAAGTACGCTTTTTCTCCTGTGAACTCCTTCAGTATATCTGCAAGATGATCCTTCCTGGAGGGCTTAGGTATTTACTTTGTCTGGCAGTGTGTTTTGCAAGTGTTTTGTTCGTTGTTCTTAGAATTCTCTTTGTGGTGTTACAGTTTTCTTTTCTGTGCTTTTTTTTTCGATTTTGAGGATTCATGTTTAAAATACAGTGAAGCCCTGTCTGCACTCTTTGTGTGTTTTGGATCATTCAGATTTACATCCTGTTAATAAACAAAATAATTTAGCCTTAACCGTGTCTTGCTATCCAATTTTTAAAATGGTTTCCTTTATATTTTTGTTGTTTAAAGTTGGTTTGGAAGTGTGTGTGTGTGTGTGTGTGTGTGTGTATGTGTGTGTTTAACGAATCACCCCTTCCACTAAGAATTAAAAATTGTCACCTTATCATTTCCCCATGATTTCTGTATCATTTGACCTGCCTTCTATTCTCCATTTTGTACGCCTTGGTTTCTCTTTTCTAAAATAAGGCAAGGGGATCAGGGAGATGGCTCTTGGTTGGTGATGTTCTTGCCATGCAAACACGAAGACCTCCATCTGACCCCCCCCCCCAACTCACATAAAATACCCCAGCGTGCAGGTGCCTGCTTGGTTGCCCACGACTAAAGAATGGCAACAATGCTAGGGAGGCAGCCAGCCAGTCATCCTATACAGTGAGCCCCAGTAGGAAACCCCGAATTAAAAAGCAAAGTGGACAGCAGCCAGGGAACCTGAGACAGAGACTGGCCTGCGGCCTCTGTGTGTATACACATGCACATATGTGTCCACGCCACTCAAAGCTAACTGAAACAGGGAGAGCTAGTTCTCCACTGGTTTAACAGATCTCACCTGGCAGACAGAGCTTCTGAATCTACTCCATAATGTGTATTTCTCCCTAGAACTCTTGAACGTTTTATTGGTTTTTTATACTCATGATTTTTGTTTTCAAGTAAGTGCTCAGCGTCCACATTTCAGGTCTTCCTTCCCTGATGGGAATTGTGTTTAAGTTCCTGAATTTCAGCCGGGTAGTGGTGGCACATGCCTTTAATCCCAGCACTCGGGAGGCAGAGGCAGGCGGATCTCTGAGTTTGAGGCCAGCCTGGTCCACAAAAACTAGTTCCAGGACAGGCTCCAAAGCTACAGAGAAACCCTGTCTTGAAAAAACAACAACAACAAAAAAATGCTGATTTTTTTATTTAGCATGAATAAGTTTTGACCTCAAGTTTGCAGGGGATGTGCCCGAGTGGTTTATACATCTCCATTCCTGTGCAAGCCTGAACACAATGTTCCCAGTCTCACTGAAGGCAAGTCCGTACCCACTTATCTGAATGAAGGGTTGCCTTTCCACGACGGTAGTCAGCATTTGCAGATCTGTCTACCTGAAGGATCTCCAAAACCAGAGGGAAATTACTATTTATATTAAAGCTGAAACTAACTGTCCACTTAGTGGCCAGCACGTTCACCCTGACAATAACCGCTGTCTGGTGCCACTGGTGACAGGTTACAATGTGTGCCATCTGGCTTAACCTTCAGGGCCACCCTCAGAAGTTAGCGCTCCTTCAGTCCCATTTTATAGGAGAGTAAATCTCCTGTAAAATCTCAGGGATTACTAGCCTTTAGTTAGTGGGGAAGTTGAGTTTATGACCCAGGCACGAGCATCAGTTCTAGCCCTGACCTGTTTTGACTCCTGCGGGGTGAGTAGGGCCCTGGACTGGAAGGACATAAACTGTCCATCCTTCAGAGTGCTTGAGGGAAGAGGAGGAAGACAAGGAGACATTGGGCTCCAGGAGCTAGAAGGCAGTGAACAAGCCCCTCCCACAACCGCTGGAGCTGTCTTAACTAGTGCATGGTCCTTTATCACAGTTGGCCCAGGACACTGTGTGGTCTACCCCAGTTGTACCCCTAACCTCCAACGCAGCTCCTTCCTCCACCGTGCCTACCAAAGTCCCCATCTCAGGCACGTTCCTCCCCCAGAAGTCCAAGTTCAAGCCTCCTTCCTTCCTACAGGTTATCTGTCCCAATCTCACCCCTCACTGTGACTCCCCCATCCAGGATGCAGCCCACAGCTTCCCCTGCTCCCTCTTCCTGCTGCTCACCCTCCTGCCCCGCAGCACACCTGGGGATCACTGAGCCTTGCCATTTGTTCCCAGAACATAAACTCCCTTGGGACCAGGGTCTGGTCTGCTTCACTGTCCTTGAGGATTGCCCCGAGTGCCCGGAATGAAGCTGGCTCATGGTGCACGCACAGTAAATATTTAGTGAATGAATGGGTGAGGAGGTCACAGACGGAGCTGCCTGTGGGGAGCCGGTGCAAAGGAGGAGGGGAGAAGCGAGGTAGCCTAGTGGTCAGGACTGGGGACGCAGTTCCGTGGATAAGGAGAATGCCTCTGGCCTCTGACCTTGGGCTTGAGTGCCCCCCCTCCTCCCAGTTGCCTCCCACCCAGAGGAAAGGAAGGCCTCCCCATGAGGAGTCTGTAACCATAGACTCTGGTCCAGGGCTCCTGGCACTCAGAAGAAAACCCCCATTCAAAATACCCACTTGGTTTTTGTATGGACTAGTGTCAGCTATTAAGTGTAAGAGCAGATGAGAAGACACGTGATGTTTTCTCAGTAAATACTGAGCGAGCCAGAGTGGCCTCTGTGCCCGCTGACCTGCAAGTGTGACGGCCCCGAGGGCTCTTTACGCAGGAATAATGCACTGTAAGTGTGTGCTGCTGTTGGGGACCTGGCTCTCGGAGGCTGTTCTGCTGTCCCATTAATTACGGCTGCGGAGGAAGTGAGGTCAGGCCTCCCACCAAGGCAATTGGGCTCCCAGGGCCACTCTGCGGTTCCTCGGAAAGCGTCTTTTCTCATCCACACGGCATCACCACCTCAAGGCAATAAATCGTGTTCAGGCAAAGACAAAGGGGAGAGAGAGGAACTCCATTTAGCGGGGGTGTCTCTGAGGCTCTACACAGACAAAGGGCCACCATGCCCAGGAGCAGGATCTGTCCACATCTCAGGCCTCCAGGACCAGGGTTCTGGCCAAGAGCAGGATTGCTGGGACCAGGGTAAGGGGGTATAATGACCTCAGTGTAAAATGAGGGGACAGAGAATCCTGGGGAGCAACTCTCTCTCTCTCTCTCTCTCTCTCTCTCTCTCTCTCTCTCTCTCTCCATACACACACACACACACACACACACACACACACACACACACACGCCCTAGTGAGTGGCCGGCTAGATGGTGGCCCCACCTACCTCTGGAGTTCATAGGGTTCCTTCCTGCAGGCTACAGCCCCACTAGTCCTGGCCATATAAATGAGTAGCTTCTACACTGTGTCCCTCAGTGTCTCTGGGGCTCCTACCAGCAAAGCCACCTTTTTAGGGACTATAAACTCCCGGCATCAGCTAGTGTGGAGCCCTGGGTCAGGAGGGACTGGCATGGGCCCTTGGTGACAGGCAGGTAAAGGTCTCCCTCTCTGTTTAATGGTAGCTCTGGCCCAGGTCCAGAGGCCCCCCCCCAGAACACACCCCATTGTCAGCTGGTGTCTGTTTCTAGAGCCTCAGGGAAGAGGGAGACATTAGAGAATGACAAGAGCCAGCAACAACTCTTGTCTCAAGGTTCATACCTCTCGGTTTTATACATGGGTTCCCCTTAGTGAGAGGAGGTATGAATGCTCCATGTTGGTCACGGGTGTGAGCGCTCTATGTTGATAACAGGTGTGAGCGCTCCATGTTGATAACAGGTGTGAGCGCTCCATGTTGATAACAGGTGTGAGCGCTCCATGTTGATAGCAGGTGTGAGCGCTCTATGTTGATAACAGGTGTGAGCACTCCATGTTGATAACAGGTGTGAGCGCTCTATGTTGATAACAGGTGTGAGCGCTCTATGTTGATAACAGGTGTGAGCACTCCATGTTGATAACAGGTGTGAGCGCTCCATGTTGGTCACGGGTGTGAGCGCTCTATGTTGATAGCAGGTGTGAGCGCTCCATGTTGGTCACGGGTGTGAGCGCTCTATGTTGATAGCAGGTGTGAGCGCTCCATGTTGGTCACGGGTGTGAGCGCTCTATGTTGATAGCAGGTGTGAGCGCTCCATGTTGGTCACGGGTGTGAGCACTCCATGTTGATAGCAGGTGTGAGCGCTCCATGTTGATAGCAGGTGTGAGCGCTCCATGTTGATAGCAGGTGTGAGCGCTCTATGTTGATAACAGGTGTGAGCACTCCATGTTGATAACAGGTGTGAGCATTTCATGTTGATAACAGGTGTGAGCGCTCCATGTTGATAGCAGGTGTGAGCGCTCCATGTTGATAGCAGGTGTGAGCGCTCTATGTTGATAACAGGTGTGAGCACTCCATGTTGATAACAGGTGTGAGCGCTCTATGTTGATAACAGGTGTGAGCGCTCCATGTTGATAACAGGTGTGAGCGCTCCATGTTGATAGCAGGTGTGAGCACTCCATGTTGATAACAGGTGTGAGCGCTCTATGTTGATAACAGGTGTGAGCACTCCATGTTGATAACAGGTGTGAGCATTTCATGTTGATAACAGGTGTGAGCACTCCATGTTGATAACAGGTGTGAGCGTTCCATGTTGGTCACGGGTGTGAGCACTCATGTTGGTCACAGGTGTGACCTGCCACAGAGGCTGTGCATGTGTGTGGTCCCAGACTGGGGTGGGTTGTTTCTCCTCTCAGGCCAGCATTTGTTGGTGGCCTCTGGCTCCTGCTTGCCTTGGGTGTCACATGGCCACAGCATCCCCTCGCCCTCTTTGTTCCCTCTGCTGCTGTTTCTCTTGCCCTGCCTAATGCCAGGCCTTGTCTCCTGCCAGCTGTTCTCAGCATTCTGTGCCCTCAATGCAGCTTAGCATCTCTTGGGTCCATGTCCCACCCCCGTCAAGGTAAGTGACAGCTGATGACGCTGTCCTTCCGATGCAGAGACCATTTCGTACTTACCAGCTTTCCAGAAGCTCACTGTGCCCCTCCTCACGCTCACACAGATGTGAGGTTCCGAGGTGTTTGCTTAAACCCCTGACCTACATTCTCCATCACGCAGCCATACAACCTGGAAATGGCTGGGCAGCGGCACTGCCAACACAAACAGGGCTGCGCTGGGCTGTGCCGTCTGTGGCTCTGCATTCCTCTTGCCCTGCTCTGCCTGCCTGGCCCACACACCCGTCAGCCAGGAGGGGGTCACCTCCGCTGTGATGCCTTCCTGAGGACTGCAGGCTGACTCCTTTTCAGTGGGGTCTCTAGGACCTGACTCTGCCCTAAACACACATGTTCCAAGGATATCCCTGAAGTAACTGCTGGGCGGAAGCCTCCCGCCTCTCCTCCACCCTTCAAATTCAAGCTGGAGCCGTAACTATGGGGTGTGGTCTTGGTTTAGTGTGTGGAGGGATTTCCAAACTGGTTGATCTGGGGATGGACCTGATCTGGGGATGGATCTGACCTTCGGCCACCTCACTGACACCTCAACGAGCCAAGGCTCAAAGGTTAATAACCTGCATGAAGTAATGACTTAGGGCTGCACATTCCATAAAGGCTTGTGTTGTAAGATAGACATGAGGAGGCAGCAAGGAGCTTTGGGTCTACGTCGTGTGGCTGCAGCGCCTGTGGGTCTCAGGTTCCACGGTGGAAGGGAGTCCCTGACCACTGACAGGCCTGACCAGGGCAGGGGAAATGAAGAAAAGGCAACTACAAGAACACACAGACAATCCAGAACCAGACGGACTGGGCTCTCTACAGGAGACACCATGGTACCCGAGGAGCTGACGTGTTTACTCTATAGCATTGAGGAGGGGAATGGGGTTATTGCATACAGTTGAATGTGGAGATGTCTGTATTACGTACAGGTAAACAATGAGGCAGGCTTATTATGTACAACGGAACAAGGAGACATGACTAGCTAATCTCAGTAGGAGCGGTATCTACGGGGGAGCCATCTTCAGGCTGTAAGCATCCTGGGGCAGAAAGCTGTGGGGAACATTCTATGCACACACATATACACCCTGACCTGAAGAAGGCTTCGCTGTTCCTCTGAGCCTCACCTGGGGAAGGTGCTGCCCCCTCCATAGAGCTGAGGCATGAGGGGGCCTTGATATGACTGTGCCTATGTCAACAACCATGCACATTCCCTCAGGACCTCACAGGCTTCTCTGTCCCCTCCATAAGGCACTGTGAGAACAGTTAAGAGAACGCCCAGAGTACAGGGAGACCCCTAGATCTGACACACTGTTACTGGCTTTCTCTCTGCAGATATAGAGAGACAGGGGTGGGGTAGAGGGATGGGGGGGGCTATCGTTCTCAGCTCCCTCCCACAAGGTGTGCACACTCCAGGGAACTGCAGAAGCCTGAGGCCTGTCCCCTGGCCAGCGTGGCTGCTTCCAGGAGTCATGGGGAAATGACACCGCACTGGGTCTTCCTCTCACAACCCCATCTGGCACCCAGCTCCAAGCTCTCATCCACACAGTCCCAAAGACAAGACCATTTGACCTCCCAGTTCCTTCTCAAAACACCCTGGCAGCTCCCTCGCTGGAAACCCAGTGGTACTAAATAGAAATTTATGTGACAGGCCTCAGGGAGGAGTCCAGAGGGGTTTGTTTAAAAGTAAATTCGTCAAGCCAAGCTGAGTCAGAGCCTGACCTACGACCTTTGCTGACCCTCCCCGGTGAGGGGGAGAGCACCCAGCTACATCAACAAGCCGAGGCAGGGGCCACCACCGAGTTTCTCTTAGCCTTAGCCACCAGAGAGATGAGCTCTGAAGCGACAGTAGCTCCCCAACCTCGGGTTCCTCTGTTGTCCCCTGGGGCAGCTCTGTATTCTGTCTGCTGCCTTCCTGCTGTTCCCAGTCTCTCCCTCCCACCCTTTCCCTGATCTCAGGTGCTGGCTCAGCCCAAGGGTCAGACGCATGGTGGCCGCAGGGATGTGGAGTCTGCCTACCAGTAAGCAACAGGCCTCGTGCTGAAAGGGACACGATGCTGTCCCACGGCGGGAAATCCTTTTCACCCCAATGAGATGCGATACTTTGCACCTGTGTTTGCCGGGCTTCCCAAATGAGAAACATCAGTACCGTTCTGAGGGGTGCCAGAGGGAGAGAGCCAGGGACGCTCTGCGTCCTGGAAGTTGGCCCCATTACTCCCACCATTCTCCTCGGTCTACGAGTTTCCTGCTGTACTCTATTTCTTTACCTCTGGTCACATAAATTTCGTACTTCCTTGGAATACCCCGCCCCACTCCACCCTGTGTTGATGTTCCTGAGACCCACCCTGCCCAGTCACGTTAGCATCACGGCTTATGAGCCACCAGCATCCGGCATCAAGGTGCCCCCGCCATCCACCCCACTGACCTCGGCAGATGGCTGCCCTCACCTTGAGCGCTAGGAGGGGACGAGGGGTGCAGTTAGCTGGGGTTCTCCAGGTAGAGAAGAAACTGGAGCCGGGCGGTGGTGGCGCACGCCTTTAATCCCAGCACTTGGGAGGCAGAGGCAGGCGGATCTCTGTGAATTCGAGACCAGCCTGGTCTACAAGAGCTAGTTCCAGGACAGGCTCCAAAACCACAGAGAAACCCTGTCTCGAAAAAAAAAAGAAAGAAAGAAAGAAAAGAAAAGAAAAATCAAAGAGAAGAAACTGGGAGGGCAAGTCTCCGACCTCAGGTGCGGACCGAGGTAGGCTGCTCCCATTTTGCAACTCTCGGGCCTCCAAGGCCATGCTTCAGGCCGTTGCTGCTTGGCCCACGCTCTCCGCGACAGCCTGGAGTCCTTGCCCCATTTTGCTTAGCCAGCTCTAGGCCATCCTTTAACGCAGCACGAGTGCGCCCTAAAGGGCCAGCCTGACCCACCCCCACCTACTGCCCATCTTGTCTCCTCCACCCCTCTCTTGCCGGCTGTGGGACACCCGGAGATCTCAGACCATGTGGTCTCACAGTGCCGGCCACCCCAGCCACACTGAATTCTCCTCTGCCATCTGGTGGCTGAAGTTTGCAACTGCTGCCGTTCTAGCCCTGCCCAAGAGCTGACCACTTGGGCAACTCCCAGGTCCCTGGGGATCAGCCGAGGGACCTGCTCCCTTTCTGAGTCATGGATAGTGAGGGAAGCTGTCAGCTGTGAGGCATGGTGTCCCTGACCCTGACTGAGTTCAGCGGGGAAGAATGAGGCCTGAAAAGACCCCTGAATCCCATCAGTGAGGAGGAGGGATGGACGCAGAATCCACTATAGGTTCTAGGGTTGTTAGAACACTCGAGGGTTCCTTAGCCATAGTCACCCCCAAAACCCCTATGGGTGCTGTAGCCTTTCAGGATGAAGGTCTCCCCCACAGACCCACTTTACCCACCAGCAGCTCCTGCTGTGTGGACCTGTGGGCACACACAAGGGCCAGAGTGGAGCAACACCAACTCTCTCGACCCCTGCTTGCTCTCAGCCCGACCATAGCCTTCTGTGGACCAGAGTGTGGAAGTACACCAAGGTCCCAGCTCACACGTAGCCCTCCAGTCTAGCCCCACGGTGGAGGATCCGGGGGGTGGGGGCACACAGTACACTGTCTCCATAGTGATGATCCAGAGGACAACTGCAGACACACACACACACACCACACACGCACACACACACACACACACACACACACACATATGAGAGGCCCTCTGAAGACCCCACACCCTTTCCTGTATCCCAGGGTTGGGTTGAGGAAGTGGCCAGAGCACAACCCTAGGAACCCCACCCACCCCAAGTAGCTAAATGCAGTTACCCCAGAACTCAAGCGCCCTAAGAGGAATACCAGCCCTGCAGCAGGCCCAGCCTTTCCATTCCTGGAGCAAGGGCCCTCTAAATCCACAAACGCCATAGGCATGGGCTCAGGAATTCCTTCGCTACGCTGCTCTTAGCGTGGATTCGTTGAGCATAGCGTGAGTTTGTGAGAAAATTTCCTTCAAGCACATTGCTGTCCTTTATCCACTTCCCTGCTTTCCCCCTTCAATCCTCCTCCCCTCTCCCCAAAATCTCCACACTATTTCCCTCCTGCTCATATCACTATACTCATATATATGTTTTTACATATCTATAAACATACGCCATATATATGGTTTATATGTTCATAAAAAATTCCAAGAGCCACAAATAAGAAAAAGAAAAGATGTGATATTTATCTTTCTACGTCTGACTTATTTCACTTAATACAATCTCCAGTTGCATCATCTTTCCAATAAATAGCATCATTTCATTCCTCCTTATGGCTGAATACGATGTCATTGTGTGTATTTGGACCGCATATATTCTTTATTCATCCATCTACCGACAGGGACTCAAGTTGGTCCCTAACTCAGCTGTGAGTAATGTTAAAAAAAAAAAAGTGGAGGTGTCGCTACAATAGATTCCTCCAAGTCTGTACCAGCAGGTTGTTGTATTTTGTTAGTTTGTTTTAAGGACTCTTCATACTGATTGCACCCCACCCACGGAGGCTAAGGGCAGCCTTGATGCCGCTGTCCTCACCAGCATCTGTAGTTCGGTTTCTTAACGACTGCCCTTCTGACTGGGAAGCAGACGGTCACCGCAGCTATAGTGTGCATTTCCCTGGTGACTGGATCTGAACGCTTCCAGCACTTAGTGACTAAGCTTCGTGTTCTGCAAACTCTCTGGTCATTGTCTCATTGTCTTGTTTAGTTAGTCAGGTCATTTAGTTGGGAGGTATTTGGATTTTTTAAAGTTATTTATATAATCTAGATATTAATCCTTGATCAGATCTACATCTTGAAAGAGTTCTCTCCCATTTGGCGGCAGTCTCCGTTCAATTATTGTGTCTTTAGCTTTTTAATTTCACACAATCCCATTTATCAATTCCTGGTCTTGTTTCCTGCACTACTGGGCTCCTTTTCTGAAGGTCCTTGTCTGTGCCTGTGTGTGTTTTGAAGTGTTTTCTTCTGGGACTTTGCAAGTTTCTAGTCTTAAGGTATTTGACCCATTTTGAAATTGGTTTTGTACAAGGCAAGAGACAAGGCCCTGGCTTCATTCTTCTTTGTATGGACATTTCATTTCCCAAGAATTATTTGTTGAATAAGCTGATTTCTTTTCTCCAATGTATATTTTTGGCATCTTTGTCAAAAATCAGGTGGCTGTAGCTATGAGTTTATGTCCGGGTCCTCTATTCAGCCTCATTGGTCTGTTTTTTTGTTTGTTTGTTTGTTGCTATGGCTCTGTGGTGTAGCTTGAAATCAGCTAGGGATGCTTCCTGCATATGCCCTTGGAGTACAGTGAGACTCCTGCGGAGCTTGTGTGTGTCCCACAGATGCACAGTGACTCCTTGGGAGCCCTGTGTACTCACCATGAAGCACCCAGAGACCTGGTTTGTGCATGGAGCACAGCGGCAGATAGAGACTTGGTCTGGCAGATGCTGGGCTTACCTCGCTGACGTTCCTGAAGGTTCTTCTGCGTACACTGACAAGTTCGTGGAGGCCCTGGTGCCAGGCTACCACTACTCCCTGCTGTGATTTATTTAAAAGCCTCAGGAAGAGAAGTTATGCCAAGCAACAAGGCTCACATAGGGGGCTTATCGGAAGAGGAGAGAGAAGGGACAGAGAAGGGGTAGGAAGAGGGGGGCAGAGACAGGTCCCTGGGGACAAGAGAAAGGAGAGAAGGTAGAGAGAGAGGGGGCAGGATGTGGGCAGGTCCACCTTTTAAAAGGAAATATAGGAATAAGCTCAGAGGTGCTCTTAGTGGCTGCAGCTAAGGACTTCTCCTGTCAGGATCCCAAGGGAAGGCCGGTACAGACGCCTGAATACTGACACTCCCTATCCCCAAGTGACCACAGAGCTGCTATCTTCCTGTTTTGATCCTACTGAACTGGTGGATGGTGGGTCTCTGAGCAGCTCAACCCAGGGCTTGTCTTTTTTAGCCGTGGAAGACCCTGTCCTTGAAAAACCCTTAGTCCAGGAGCGCCTAGGCAGGTGTCATCGGCCATGAAGCTGGCTTAGGGAAAAGCACTCTGATGAATTTATTTCTGAAGGACACCCTGCTTGATGCTTTGGCAAAAGCAGGAAGAAGCAGGAAGCAAAACCAGGCTGAGAGACGCTGGGTTATTAGGTCAAGCAAAACTCATGCCGGACTTGACTTCCATGGTGTGGGGGCAGAGAGCATGGGTGGAGTGGGCCCACAGGAAGGGGAGTGCCCTGGAGGTCTGGGGCATCTGGCAGAGTCTTCATGACCCATCCAGACAATGAAAGATTCCTGGAGCCCAAAAAGGGCAAAATAATTCAAGAGGCTTATATTTCATGTGACATGCCTGTTATTTATTGGGAAAACAGTTTCTCTGGGGGGAGGCGGAGGGGGAAAGCCCTCCTACCACAGCACCTCCTCCTCCTCCTCCTCCCTCTCTTGTCCTCCTCCTGTCTCTTGTCTGCTTGGCCAGGGACTGCATTCCGTTCCTACCCTGGTCCCTGGGGCCCACCTCCTACCTCCTGGCTGACAACTCCATCCTCAGGTCACAGCACCGAGGACTCGCCCTGGGCTTCTGCAGTCTCTGCCAGAAGGTGCTTTGACCTTTGCCAAGTCCTTCACAAGGCTATGGGGAAATATGTTTTTCTTTTATACATGTTGACCTATTAAAAAAAAAACTTTGAGTTTAGGGTACCCATCACACAACAATAAAAAGGGGGGGAAACTCTAATTTGAGATGCCACAATTTTTCCTCCATAACAAATTGTACCAGTTTCTTCCCTCCCCGCTATGGAGCTGGTCCCACTTAATCACTGCAGGGGAATAACCAGCCTCCGATGGAAGATTGTGCTTTGCTTTTCCCAATCAACACATCCTGAAAACCCTGAAACCCTGTCTGTGTTGCTAGTCTCGCCAGTTACCCAGGGAACGAGGCACAGCTGACAATGAAAAGACACAACGTGGTTTGTCCTCTGTCCCCTGATTCCTTCTTTGAAGATGCAAGAGTTTTCCCCTGGTGACCCGTGTTTCATTGAGGGTCTCTGTGCCCACATCTTTTCTCCATCAGAATAGGGACTCGTCTCCAAAAGTGATGCTTGGATCGCTTCCTAACAGCCTTCCAGACTCACGATAACATCGCGGCAATGAAAGGGAATACTCAGAAGACAGACTTTAAGACCCTGGCAGAGGGACGAGGACACGGGCTGACTCATTTTTTATTATTATTTTGGGGTTTTGTAAATGCAGGTAACTACGTGGACCAAATGCTAAGCTAAGAATAGCTGCAAGTAATACCTGTGGGAAAGGCAGAGAGAAGCATCCAACACACCCACAGACGGGCCGTGCACACAGACCTGGGGGATGTTTGTGAGCCTTTCAGAACTGAAAATATACTAAAGACTTGCAACAAGCCCCGAGAGCATTGATGCAAGAAAATGACTGACTCTCAGCTTGAACAGTGAGACGAGCAGTGTTTCCCCTCCCCCAGCTTCCCCTCTCCCAGCCCTGCAACAACTTGACAGTCCAGGATCCTTCGGGCCCCTGGAAGCAGGAGGGCTGCAGCCCGCTCCCGGAGAACCTCCTCAGCCTGTTGTAGATAATAATGGCTTATCACTGCGTGGGATAACACCAAGTGGATGAAAGTGTCAAAAAAAAAAAGGTGGGGAAGGAAATGTCTGGAATGGAGCTTGGAAGACTCCACTACAGTGTGGAATCTCAAAGCTGGATTGCAGGCCCAGGGCTGAGCAAGTGTTCTCAACTCTGGGTGCCTGAAAAGAACTGAGGTGCTTTGGTACTGGCTGAACCCAAGGTGCTCAGCAAGCAGGAAGGGGAGGTTCCTGTGCTGTAGCACCCTGCTTGTGGGAGAGTTAAAAATCAATCCAGCATCTGGGCAGCACAATCTTGCAAAGGCTCCGAGAATGTCTGCTCAGGGCTAAGGAAACGTCCCTGTAGCCAGGAGCAGCCTGCTAAGCTGAGCACAGACAGACTCAGGGGCCATGCTTGGTGAGCAAGTCAGTCACACCACCAACCCCAGGACCAGAGACTCTGCTGCTTGGGTGCTCAGAGCTGGCATATTGCAGAGCAATCTGGGATGGGCTGGAGAACACGGAGACAGCTTTCCTTGAAGTCACAAGATGATATCAGTGACACAGTAATAAATAACATCATGTTGGTGGCTCTGGAGAGAGTCCAGGCCCCTGGACCAGAGACAGATGAGGTATAAGAGAGGAAATCAGGCTTCACCTGACAGAAGTGGGGATCTTCTTACACCTCTCTGAGAATGAGGGGGATTTCACAGTCTGAGCTTGTAGACAGGCTCTTTGGTTCCGAGGCCTGAGACTGGAAAGGGTGGGTAACAGGATGTGTGGCCACCAATCTCTCCTTTGATATAAACTAACTTCCCGGGTTTGAGATCTTGACACCCGGAAGCCTGTTAGCTAGAGACCTACAGACCATGTTTCAGTAGGGGTCCATCAGTATCTGTGAGAGGGGACTGTAGCCTGGGCAGCAACAAGATCCTAACATCGTGCTCTTACACATATTATTACACATCATTCAAAGGGTCCACAAAGCAGGCCAGACTGTAGGTGAGTGTGGAGGAACCAGCGCTGTCCAGTGTCCTGAGGAAGCCTGGGCGTTGGACTTAATAAAGAATTCAAGTCAACTATTTTAAATATATTTACAGAATGCAAAAAAAAACTATTTAAAGTAACTGAAGGAAAATTAATAATTGTGTCACGCTAAACAGAGAAGATGAATAGAAATAGTTAATTTTTATTTATTTTTGTTGCTTTTCCCTACTTATTTTTAAAGAGGTATGTAATAATAAAAGATGGTGTGTGCCAATGTGCTACCCCTTTGGCACGTGTACACAGTGTGCAATGTTTAAACCAAATCAAATATAGGTAGGAGATTAGATAGCCACGAATTCAAGAGACCCATGAAGATGCTGCAGTTTGTAACATGCCGTCTGCAAAGAGTGACACAGAGAAGGGACGAGTGGCCACTGTGCTGATTTGGGGCGAGAAAGTGCTTTTTAAAGTTCTTAAACCACAAGAAATTCCCGTTTTCTCTTTCCATAGGCCAGGACTTGTCTTTCCCAAATTCCTTTTCTCATTGGTTTAGGACACAAAACCTTCACTAAAGAATATCTTGTGGCTGGAGACTGCCCACTCCTTTTTTTAAATTGCAGGCTCAGCCATGCAGCAGACTGCCTGCAGCTTTCCAGTTCTCTGGGGTCTGGGATTAGTGGGTACTAGCTGCCAGCTAGGGGAGATAGAAGCAATCCTTCTAGGCGCTTGCAGGGCACCGTGCACAGCTGAGGTCTGGCGTCACCCTCTGAGAGACAGCAGAGAAGATCTACCCAGCTCCTCGCTTGGCTAGCTATAACTTGCTGGTCACCATTTTCCCATCCTCTTCCTGTTCTCTCCAGCCTCTATGAGTTCAGCCCGGTGAGATCCCACTTGAGAGGGCACGCAGGGTTGGTCTTCTGTGTCTGGCTTGTTTGTCTAAACACAGGGTCTCCACTGGCTTCTACCATGTTGCAAACTGCAGCTTCTACATGCTTCTGATGGCTGGGTGGTATTCCATAGCCTGTGAGTACAGTGGCTTTTTTCTTCCATGGTCAGTGGGTAGACACAGGCAGCTCCATTTCTACACCATAGTGAACTGTGTCCAGGTGAACGCCAGGGTGCACATATCTTGGACGATCTGATTTTGTTTTGCTTTCCTTGGATGTTTGCCCGGGAGTGGGACTGCTGATCATATCATAGCTTTGCTTATTTGTCTTTCTGAGGAAGTGTCATTCCATTTTTCATGGTGGCTGAAGTATTTCCAGCTAGCACCAGTGAGCAGGGGCCCCCTTCCCTCCCTTTCCTCTCCAGCCATTACTGACGGTGGACTCCTTTTGACCTGACGTCTGTTAAAGAGCTCCTGGAGATCATGGAGTTGCGAGCATTGCAACTAAAATAGAAATTGCTCCCGAGGAGCCAACAGTGCTGGTCTGCACAAAGGAAGGAAAAGAAAGACATCGCGGACCTTTGTTTGTTTGCTAGTTTGTTTTTCGAGACAGGGTTTCTCTGTGTAGCCCTGGCTGTCCTGGAACTCACTTTGTGGACCATGCTGGCCTTAAACTTACAGAGATCCACCTGCCTCCGCCTTCCAAGTGCTGGGATTAAAGTTATACGCTACCACAGGCCCAAGGACTTTTTTTAAGGAAAAAAAGAAGCAGAACTTGTCACTAGCAAACCTGCCCCCACAGAAAACACTAAGGAGACTCTTAAAGAAAGGACAGCATCAGTTACAGTCACTTGAATCCTCATGAAAACTAAAGGGCGGCCACTAATAAAAAAAATTCAAAAAAAGCAATTTAAATAGTGCACCAAAAGGAAGCAGAAATAAGCAATAAAAAGCACATAAGACAGATGGGAAATGGGGATTTACACAGAAAGTCACAAATGGACACGATGCAGAGGGTGAGATGCTCTGGGAAGGGGGAATTAACACGGAGTTGTGACAGTGTACAGGAAGTGAGACTCCAGGGCACTCAGTCCCAATGGAACATCTTTATCAACCCCTTCTTCTCAGGGGTCACAGAACCCTGTGAAGCAGAAAGATCCCAAGAACCTGGTGTTCTGGGGGTCTCCAAAGAACAGCATCTTGCAGACACAACAGGACTGATGCCCATAGGAGCACACGGAGATGGTGGCAGCTCACACAGATGCACATAGGAGCACACGGAGATGGTGGCAGCTCACACAGATGCACATAGGAGCACACGGAGATGGTGGCAGCTCACACAGATGCACATAGGAGCACACGGAGATGGTGGCAGCTCACACAGATGCCCATAGGAACACATGGAGATGGTGGCAGCTCACACAAGTCCTACACAAGTTCAGACCAGACAAAACACAGCTACAGACGAAGAAGTGGACACAGAGTCCCACCCCTAAGTAAGATGGTTTTTGCAATTAATACCTTCTGGGAACGGAAAAAAAAATCAGTTTTTTACCAATGGATTGTCACTGCATATGTCAGCAACTCATCAGGGCAGAGCCTGCACCCAGAAGTAGTTGGACAACACAAAACAGAATCTATGGGGTTTTTTGAGTAGGAGAGGTGTTGGGAAAAAGAAAGATCATGACGCCAGGTGGGCAGGGAAGTAGGGAGGATCTGGGAGGAGTTGGAGAGGGGAAAACATGACAAAAAATAATGAATTAAAAAATTAAATAAAAAAGTTACTTCAGCTAATGGTGCGGGGACATTTGATTAGCTACATACGGAAGGATGACGCTGTGCCCTCTTCATAATGTATACCAAAGAAATAAATGAAATGAATTAAGCTAAAACTGAAATTTTAGATGATTTGGAATTAGGCAATTGTCTCTTAAGATTTGACATCAAAAATATAAGCAACCAAAGAAAACAGCAGTTAAACTGGCCTTCATCAAATGTACATACTTGTTTTACTTAAAGCATACATTTTTTCAAAGTAAAAGGGGAGCCCACAGAATGGTAGAAATACTAGGAAAGCTGCACATCTGCCAAAGGATCGATGTCCAGAGTAAGATTTCTTACCACGCAACAATGAGATGAGAGTTTTCAAATGGGAGAGCATCAAACGGCGGTGCTCCCTGTAACACCCAAATGGTGACCCAGGATCCACAGGATGCTGCATCTAGTCATCAGCAAAATGCAGCCAATCACAGCAGGGTACCAGCATGGTAGTCATCTCAAGGTAGGAAGGGTGTGGAGAGATAGACCCGTCTACACTGCTCGTGGGACTTTATATCACAGGACATCACCTGCCTACCAGCTGCAGATGGTTATACACATGTGTGCGCATGGCACATGGGGCATCGCTTCGTGATAAAGAATGAAGAACCACATTCAGAGAGTCTGGTCTGATCATATGCTTGTTCAATCCCAGTCCAGCTGGCCTTGGTGAGCTCCCATTAGATCAGCCCCACTGTCTCAGTGGGTGGATGCACCCCTCACGGTCATGACTTCCTTGCTCATGTTCTCCCTCCTTCTGCTCTTTATCTGGACCTTGGGAGCTCAGTCCAGTGCTCCAGTGTGGGTCTCTGTCTCTATCTCCATCCATCGCCAGATGAAGGTTCTATGGTGATATGCAAGATATTCATCAGTGTGGCTATGGGAGAAAACCAGGTCGGGTACCCTCTCCTCTGCTGCCCAAGGACCTAGTGGAGGAAATCCCCTTGGACACCTGGGAACCCCTCTAGAGCCAAGTCTCTTGCCAACCCTAAAATGGCTCCCTTAATTAAGATATCTTCTTCCCTGCTCCCATATCAACCCTTCTTCCATCTCAACCATCCCATTCCCCCAAGCTCTCCCCAATCCTCCCCTTCTCTCTTCTCTCTCCCCATCTCCCCTTCCCCCCACCCCCGTGCTCCCAACTTTTGCCCAGCAATCTTGTCTACTTTCAATATCCAGGAGGATAAATATATGTTTTTCTTTGGGTTCACCTTCTTATTTAGCTTCTCTAGGATCACGACCTATAGGGTGGCTGACAATGAGGGCTGACTGAGAAGCCAATGATAATGGCACTGGATTTTGATTGGCTTTTTGGGAGCCTAGTGTGTTTGGATGCACACCTTCCTAGACCTGAATGGAGGGGGGGAAGGCCTTGGACTTCCCACAGGGCAGGGCACCCCCCTGACTTCTCTTAGGACTGGAGAGGGAGGGGGAGGGGGAGGGGGGGAAGGAAATTGGAGGAGGGGAGGAGGTAGAAATTTTTAATAAATAAATTGAATTCTAAAAAAAAAGAAAGAATGAATGAAGAACCAACACAGGCTTCTCTGTTGCACATGAAACTTGACAAAATGCAGTCAACTGCTATGAGATTCATTCACATCAAATATTCAAAAAAGAAGAAGAAAGAAAAAAAGGAAGGAAGGAGGAAGGAAGGAGGGAAGGAAGAAAGGAAGGAGGAAGAAGGAAGGAAGGAAGGAGGAAGAAGGAAGGAAGGAAGGAAGGAAGGAGGGAGGGAGGGAAGGAAGGACGGAGGGAGGGAGGGAGGGAGGGAAGGAAGGAAGGAGGGAAGGAAGGAGGGAGGGAGGGAAGAAGGAAGGAAGGAGGGAAGGAAGGAGGGAGGGAGGGAAGAAGAAGGGAAGGAAGGAAGGAAGGAGGAAGAAGGAAGGAAGAAAGGAGGAAGAAGGAAGGAAGGAAGGAAGGAAGGAAGGAGGGAGGGAGGGAAGGAAGGACGGAGGGAGGGAGGGAGGGAGGGAGGGAAGGAAGGAAGGAGAGAAGGAAGGAAGGAGGGAGGGAAGGAGGGAAGGAAGGAAGGAGGGAAGGAAGGAAGGAGGGAGGGAAGGAGGGAAGGCAGGAAGGAAGGAAGGAAGGAGGGAAGGAAGGAAGGAGGGAAGGAAGGAGGGAGGGAGGGAAGAAGGAAGGAAGGAGGGAAGGAAGGAGGGAGGGAGGGAAGAAGGAAGGAAGGAGGGAAGGAAGGAAGGAAGGAAGGAAGGAGGGAAGGAGGGAGGGAGGGAAGGAAGGAAGGAGGGAAGGAAGGAAGGAGGGAGGGAAGGAAGGATGGAATATAGAAAGTAGCTTTTCAGGATCCTGGGGTTGGGTTAGGGAGAGTAGACATGACTCTGATCAGTTTTCTTTTTGGAATGATAGAATGTTCTAGTGTAGATAACGGTGCAAAAGATCGTGACTGTACTAAGACCTACAGAATGCGGACTTCGGGGACAGCTATGTACAGTGTGAGGGCACTCTGACTGAAAACATATTTACGTTTTATGCATATTTAAGGAAAAACCTGGGAAGACATAAACAGTGGTAGTTCCTAGGCAATGAAAAGATGCTTCTGGGCAAACATACTCAGAACTTCTTAAAAATACAAGATTGTTTTTAATTTAAAGCAAAAGAAACCATGAACGATTGCAAGCATGAACGATTTCCTGGCCAAAGCCTCCTCCTGTCACCCACGTGAAGGGTGGCCACTGTCCTGGCATCTGTATTGACTCTGCCCCGCCCTCCCTAGAACACATACATCCTGTGTTTGCACAGACATGCAGCTCCACCTGCTTTTAAATGGTAATGCCAGCGGAACTGAATTTAAGATTTTTTTTTTAAATTTGCCCTTTTCTTTTTCAACTGCTTCTAGCAAGGTTCCCGTGTTGCTGCATGTGACGTCGAGCAAAGATACATCAACATATTCACTAGGGTGACTACAGGGAGCACTGCTGTGAAGGTTCTAAAACACCCACATGTGGTTCCCAGGGCCTCACATAGTCAGTATCCCAGGAAATGCCCTACTTTCCCAAAGTGGTTGAAACAATTAAGGCTCCCACAGTGTGAGTTCTGCCCAGGCCACACCTCCAGCAGCAGACTGTACGGTCAAGCTTTTTGGGCAGTCTGGTGGGTGTGTGATGATGTCTCAAACTGTGGCTGGTGCCCTTCCTTGCCAATGAATATCGGAGACAGGACTTTTTAGTAGCTCCATTTGGATATCTTCTTCCAAGAAATGTCACATAAAATCTGTGTGTGTGTGTGTGTGTGTGTGTGTGTGTGTGTGTATGTGTGTGTGTGTGTGGTGTATATGTGTGTGTAGTATCTGTGTATAATGTGTATGTGGAACGTATGTATATGTGTGTGTGCACTTGCATGTTTGTGTTGGGGTGTGTGCATGTTTGTGCTCTATGAGTATGTGTGTGGTGTATGTGTGTATGCTGTGTGCATATATGTATGTGTATGTGATATGTGTGTTATAGCAAACCTTCTTTTGGGCCACCAATCAGCTCCTAAATTATGACACAGAAACTTATTATTAATTATGAATGCCCTGCCTTATTTTATGCTCGTCCCACTAGCTCTTATAACTCACATTAACCTGTTTCTCCTCCTCTATGCTTTACCTCCGGCTTTTAACATTTCTTTTATTCTGTATGGCCTACTCTGTGTCTGGCTGGCTGGTGGCTGCCTAACTGGCCCCAGGCAACTCCCTCTCTTTCTCCCTCGTTCTCTCTTCTCTCTTTCTTTCCCTGGAGCCTAGATTTCTCCTCCTACATATTCTCTCTGGCTCATCAGCCCTGACTAGCCCTCTTCTGCCTAGCTATTGGCTGTTTGCTTCTCATTAGACCAATCAGGTGCTGTAGGTGAAAAACACGCGACACATCTTTACATGGTCAAACACATGCAGCATAAACACATGCAACACATCTTACATCATTAAACAAATGTAGCATAAAACATAACACATCTTTACATAGTCAAACAAATGGAGCATAAAACATAACACATCTTTACATAGTCAAACAAATGGAGCATAAACACATGCAACACATCTTTGCCCAGTTAAAGTAGTATTCCGCAACAATGTGTATGTGCAGTGTGGTGTGAGTTTAGATCTGTGTACAGTGTCAGGTAGGCGTCTGCAAAGCCACAGAGTCATGTGGTGCAAATGAAGCATGAATTCCATGGTGGAAGCATGAGGATTCTGGTGGAGCCAGTTCTTTGTCCTCTTTGAGCTTCTGTTTGTGACAGTTTTTAAATTCTGACATCAATAAGACTAAGAACCCTAAAGAGGTACTTCCGAGATTTTTGCTAACATTTTGTGGTGGTCTGAATAGGTATGGCAACTCCATAGATGCATGGGTTTGAATTCTTGGTCATAGGGAGTGGAACTATCAGGAAGTGTGGCCTTGTTGGAGGAAGTGGGCCACTGTGAACAGGGCTTTAAGTCTCCTATGCTCAAGCTATGCCCAGTGTGGCAGACAACTCCTTCTGCTGTCCACAGATCAAGATGTAAAACTCTCAGCTCCTTTCCAGACCCAATTCTGCCTGTGCACTGCCATGTCCCACCTTGATAATGGACTAAACCTCCCAACTATAAGCCAGACCCAATTAAATGTTTTCCTCTATAAAAATCGCCATAGTCATGGTTTCTCTTCATAGAAATAGAAACCCTAAGACAACTTCTTTCCTGCCTTTTAATTCCTTATTGGCGGGGGAAACAAACCAACTCCTGCACCTCTCCAGGTATCTATGGAGAGCGCCTTTACCCGCTCAGCTGTCACTCACATTCCCAGCTTTAGCTATAGTCAGAGCACTGGAACAGGCATCTCCTGTGGCTCTCATACATGGCAGGGACTCATCCTGTGGGGCAGTTCCTGCCTCCACACTGTAGCATCAGGATTTCACGCAGACACCCAGAGAGGGAGTAAGGAAGAGAGGCCAAGCCAGGTAGGGCCATGTCACTGTGCTGACCAGACTGACCAGAGCATTAGTAAAGTTCTCTCTGGGCTCTTGCTGTAGGAGAGTGTCAAGGCCACACTGAAGACAGAGATGTCCAGGGCAGCCATTCTGAGAAGCATCGACTGTCCTGGCATCCATTTCTCATAGGGACATCTAACATTGCTGGTAGGCTTCCAGAAAAGTCTGTGGTTTCCCATATGCCATTTCTTACACCATTTTGAGAC
This sequence comes from Microtus oregoni, assembly GCF_018167655.1. NCBI lineage: Eukaryota > Metazoa > Chordata > Mammalia > Rodentia > Cricetidae > Microtus > Microtus oregoni. Next base: position 4,633,705 of record NW_024543063.1, on the reverse strand, counting down.
ATTTTGGTCTGTCCCACTGTCAATACTCCAACTGGGGCAGGTCACATTGTTGTCATTGGTATTGAGTGTAAACCTATGTAAGTACAACTCGCTCATGCATCAAGTGCCCCACTTCCTGTTTTCTGTATTTGTTACTGGGATATAGAAGCAAAATTGACCTTTATATAAACATTTGTTTTTTTCAATTCTTATTAATCCTAATGACTGCGTGTTAATCAGCACTCTTGTTAATTGCACTCTTGGGGCCATTAAGCACACAGTCAGAACACACGTGACCATTCTGTCTCCTCTCTTTGGTTATCATCTTACTTTTACTCCGTGCTTCCCACACTGGCGAGAACTCCCAGGAGAGAGGTGTCTTTGCCTCCCTGCCCATAAGGAGTGTCTTAAGTCAGTGTTCTATTGCAGTGAAGAGACACTGTGAGCATGGCAGCTCTTATGAAGGAAAGCATTTAATTGGGGCTGGCTTACAGTTCAGAGGTTTAGTCCATTATCATTACTGCAGGAAGCATGGCAGCATGCAGGTAAGCATACTACTGGAGAAGGAGTTGAAAGTTGTCTTCAGACAGCAGGGAGAGAGAGACATTGGGCCTGGCTTGAGCATTTGAAACCCCAAAGCCCACTGCCAGTGACACACCTGCTCCAACAAGGCCACGCCTACCTCAACAAGGCCACGCCTACCTCAACAAGGCCACACCTCCTAATCCCTATCAAGGAGCACCACTCCCTAGTAACCAAGCATTTATTTATATGAGCCAATGAGGACCATTCCTATACAAACCGCTATATTCCACTCCATGGCCCCCACAGGATTGTAGCCATCAGTTGTGCTGGCTAGCCTTATGTCAACTTGAGACAAGCTAGAGTCAGCGGAAAGGAGGGAACCTCAATGGAGAAAATGCCTCCCTAAGATCCAGCTGTAGGGCATTTTCCTAATTAGTGGTCAATGGGGGAGGGCCCAGCCCGTGATGCCCCTCCAAGGCAGTCGGCTGCCATGTAGCCTGACTCTGCACTGGATCCAACTGTCTCTCTCCTGTCTTGGACAAAGTCACAACTATCGCACCTCCCACCAAAAAGCAAGGTGGGGCCTGCAGGGAGGACGGTGACTTTGTGAACTTAGCATACATGGGCCTATGTGTCACTGCTGGGCCCTCCTGAGGCCCTGGCTGTCCAGAATAGACTACCTTTGCCCCGGTGCTCTTTGTCTAACTCCCAGCCCTGTAGGCAAGTTCACTTGCGCCCAACTCCTCACCCACCACTTACCAAAGGACCCCAAATAAGAAGTTTCGGTGGGGGCACACTCACCTTCCCTGCATGGAGGCCACCAGGCTGTCCGGACAGATGGAAAGAGTGAGGTCTGGGGCTGAGAAAAGCAGGTTCAAGGCAGCCAGGCATGAGAGGGCAAAGTCAAGACCAGCACAAGCAGAGAGTATTGGAGGTGGAGAATGGCCTCTGGGCTCCTGGACTTGGACTGTTTGATGGACCCCTGGGTGGGGTCCTCTCTGAATACCCTTAAGACACACGTACCAAAGAGTCATGGAGTTGGTTCCCAGAAATGAGCAATGGCGTGTTCTTTATGATTAAAAACAAGGCTTTCTGCCCTATGAGGGACAAGCTCTGTCTGTGCACCTCACATTTTATGCTCCTCATACTCTGGGTCCCTCATACTCCATTCACCTGACATTCTGTGCCATCCAAGCCCCTGGCTAACATAACTGGATGCCACTCTAAAAAACTTTCTTGTCCCGTCCTCCTGTGGTGTCACATGACCTTCCTGGGCATCTATGCCTCTGTCCAATGGTCCTAGGAGAGCTCCTGAAGGGAGCAGAAAGGCAAGAGCACCTTGCCATGCCTTAGGGGCTAAAGCTGCATCTGAAGACCTCTGATGCATCTGGAGATGCAGAAGTGCCTGGGGGTACCTGGAGACTCTGCCCTGTTCCCGCCCCCACCTGTTTGGAGGCTAGTGCACAGCCTGGTCACACAGGAACCCTCTGAGGTGCCTCGAGCCCCCTGACCAAGTGGAATGTGTCAGCACAAGGATAGAGGAATACAGAGCTCTCTGTCACCCTGGTGCTGGCCCCATCCAGAGTGTCTGTGGGTAGCGGAAGGCAGAGCACACTACGAAAGCACAATTTGTACACATAAAAATCCACGTGAGGCCGAGTTCCCGATGTGGTGAGTGGATGGAGGCAAAAACAAAACTGCAGGAGGAAGTGGCTTCACAGTGCCTAACGAAGGGCTAATTAGAGACCTCTCCAGAGCCCCGAGGTTGAACTATTTACAGTTCTTCAGAGGGGAATGATTATAATAATAAGGTTACGGTGCCCCAATTAAGCTTATTACGTTCTTTTCCTCCGCTCCAGGAATCCTCTGAGGTCTGTCATCAGCGGGAGGGAAGGAGAGGTGAGCGGGCCTTCCGCCTGTGGGCAGCACCCATGAGGTGGCCTGTGGCCCTCACTCCTCTCTGGGCTCTCGAGGTCAGCCCGGATGGACAGACAGACGGCAGGCTGTGCCGCCAACGGTGTGGTCCCCGTTAAGGGGCAAGACACTTCCTGTCTCTCTGATGCCCTAAGGTGTCCTGCTGACCAAGGTGCAGAACTCCATCACTGCTGATGAAACCATCCTGCCTAAGGCAAACCCACAGCGAGGCCAGGGCAGCAGCCACTAGGAGCGAACGCCAACCGTAGAGGGTTCTGTGGTCCGCTCACCCTGAATTATAGATGTTCTCCGTTAAACGCCACAGTCCTGGGTCATGGACTGCAGGTACTGGGTCCCACAAATTAGCTGTGGGGATGTGGTGGCTGTCTCCTCAAAAGGGCCCCCTGTGCTCCTGTAGCTGAAGAAGCCTCCTTGGGCTCTCTTGGCTTCTACTAGACTGTACTTGTATTTTGGTACCCTTTTCTGACATGTGCTCTTCCTCACCTCAGCTCTGCCAAGGACAGCAGTGGCCACAGGTAGTGGGTACTTTGCAAGTCGTCAGGACCCTTGGTGACCAAGGCCAGTCATTGGACTCAAGTGCGCATACCAACTCCACACCCACCTGTAGGAGCTGAATGATAGCCCCCTAAAAGATAAGTCACTGTGACCTCTGCAGACAGGACCAAGGATCTCTAGATGGTACTTCAGATGAGAGATACAGGTCCAGGGTCACTTGGAGCCTCACCAAACCTGAAAAGGATGGGAGGAGCCACCCGAGGCTCTGCAGGAGTTCTACCATGGCCACGCACGTTGATCTTGGACTCCTGGCTGTGAAGCACAGGACTGTTCAACCCCCAGGTCCTGGTCCCTTTTCTCCTCCTGTCTGTCACACCCCGTCTTGCCTCTGATGATAGCAGTGGATGGTCGTGCCCTGTCCCACACCACCTACAAAGGGCCCTTGATGTGAAGTCACAGTGGCCGCAGCCTACGCTACCAGCCTAAGGCAGCATTCATAGACTCAGAACCCACAGAGGGAAGGGAGCCAGCAGCCGGCGCTGAAGGGCTGTGAAGACCCTGCTTTGATGGGGCAGCCTACAACCCTTCCCGAGGCAGCAGGATGAGGCAGTGGTAATGACCTTCGAATACTGAGCTCATGGTGCCAGGTTGTAAAAGAGAAGCGAAGATCACATGCATTTCAGGGACCCTTGGGCCAGCAGCTCCCTGGGCGTGCTCACCTTGGGATCAGGCCCACATCCACGCGCCTGTACTCTGAGAGTCTTTTCTCTTCTCTTCAGAGAGGCCACCACAGCCTCCCCTTACCGCCCAAATCCTGTTCTCTCCCCGCTGGCCTTGGTCAGCCTTCCTCAGGCTAGGTTTAACCATTGCTCTCTCCAGTACACTCTTCTCTTGGTTTTCATCTACAGCGAATGGCTGAGGACTCTGGGGTTGGATTAGCTACTGTCATTGTCAATGTGACCAAACACCTAACAGAGAATTTAGAAGAAAGGTTTCTTTTGGCTTGTGGTTTCCCAGATTCAGGGATGCAGTCCTGGGCTGCATCATCTTAGCTAGGCCCACGGGGAGGCAGAATGCCATGGCAACAGAGCAGCAGGGTGTGGCTGGCGAGAACTCATTGTATCACAGTGTGCAGGAAGCAGTGAGCTGTCCAGGAGGAGCCCTGTATTTCTTCCAACTAGGCTCCACCTCCTAGCATTTCCAGAACCTCCCAAAGGAGTGCCACCAACTGTGGAACTCTGCTTTAACACACCAACCTTTGGGAAAATTTTCACATTCAAATCATACTGGAAATTCATGTTTCTCTGCCTCCTGTCATTCCCCACTATTCCATATCTCCATAGATTGCCCTAGCACCCTAAAAGGGAGGACACATATCTCTCCTCATCCTCCCACCACTCTGTGGGCTGTTCTTCCCAAACCTAACCTGTCTTCACTTTTTCTTTTGGTTGTGGTGTTTCCTTGGGGCAGCTACATTGCGACCCTGTATTGGAGGACCCTGGGGCTCCATACCTAGTTTTCAGATGCCATAGGAGATGACTGGGAGTTCACGGCTGTGAAGATTGTGAAGCAAGTTGGATAGTGAGTATGAGCACATGCAGACAGTGAGCAAAGACTGTGACCATGCGTATGTAGTGGGTAAAAACTTTGGGCATGTCCAGACAGTGGACAAAGACTGTGGGTATGTCCAGACAGTGGACAAAGACTGTGGGCATGTCCAGACAGTGAGCAAAGACTGTGGGCATGTCTAGACAGTGAGAAAAGACTGTGGGCATGTCTAGACAGTGAGCAAAGACTGTGACCATGCGTATGTAGTGGGTAAAAACTTTGGGCATGTCCAGACAGTGGACAAAGACTGTGGGTATGTCCAGACAGTGAGTAAAGACTGTGGGCATGTCTAGACAGCGAGAAAAGACTGTGGGCATGTCCAGACAGTGGACAAAGACTGTGGGTATGTCCAGAAAGTGGGTAATGACCATGGGCATGTCCAGACAGTGGGTAATGACTGTGGCCATGTCCAGACTATAGGTATATTTGAGTTCTTTAAAGAACAGATTGATAGAATGAATATGTAGAGAAAAGGAATTTATTAGCGTGGCTTACAGGCTATGGTCCAGCTAGTCCAACAGTGGCTGTCTATCAACAGAAAGTACAGGAATCCAGTAATTTTTCAGTTCGTGAAGCTGAATGTCTCAGCTGGTTTTCAGTATACACCAGAATCCCAAAGAAATAGGCTTTAATGCCAGTGAAAAAATTAACTTGCCAGCTAGAGTGAAGTCAAACAGGCAAAAAGCAAAAGTGTCCTTCTTTCATGTCCTCTATATAAACCTCTAACAGAAGGTGTGACCCAGATTAAGGATGGATCTTGCTGCCTCAAAAGAGCTGAATTAAAGGTGAGTCTACCACTTTAAATAATTTGCTTAAGAAAAAATATCCCTAGCCAGCTGCTTGAGCTTTAGTCAATTCCAGATGTAGTCAAGTTGACAACTAAGAATAGTCACCACAGTAGATATTGTCTGTGGCCATGTCTAGACAGTGGCTAACAGCTGTGTGTATGTCCAGACAGCAGCTAACAGCTGTGTGTATGTCCAGACAGTGGCTAACAGCTGTGTGTATGTCCAGACAGTGGCTAACAGCTGTGGGTATGTCCAGACAGTGGCTAACAGCTGTGGGTATGTCTAGGCTAACAGATATGTGTAAGTCCAGACAGTGGCTAACAGCTGTGTGTAAGTCCAGACAGTGGCTAACAGCTGTGTGTATATCCAGACAGCAGCTAACAGCTGTGTGTATGCCTAGACAGTGGTTAACAGCTGTGTGTATGTCCAGACAGTGGCTAACAGCTGTGGGTATGTCCAGGCAGTGGCTAACAGCTGTGGGTATGTACAGACAGTGGCTAACAGCTGTGGGTATGTGAAGACAGTGGCTAACAGCTGTGTGTATGTCCAGACAGTGGCTAACAGCTGTGCGTATGTCCAGACAGTGGCTAACAGCTGTGGGTATGTACAGACAGTGGCTAACAGCTGTGGGTATGTCCAGACAGTGGCTAACAGCTGTGGGTATGTCCAGACAGTGGCTAACAGCTGTGCGTATGTCCAGACAGTGGCTAACAGCTGTGGGTATGTACAGGCAGTGGCTAACAGCTGTGGGTATGTCCAGACAGTGGCTAACAGCTGTGTGTATGTCCAGACAGTGGCTAACAGCTGTGGGTATGTCCAGACAGTGGCTAACAGCTGTGTGTATGTCCAGACAGTGGCTAACAGCTGTGTGTATGTCCAGACAGTGGCTAACAGCTGTGGGTATGTCCAGGCAGTGGCTAACAGCTGTGGTTATGTACAGGCAGTGGCTAACAGCTGTGGGTATGTACAGACAGTGGCTAACAGCTGTGGGTATGTCTTGGCAGTAGACTAAGGGAGCAGAGGGAAGTGGTGTTGGTGTGATCAAGAAGCAGGCATTGTAGCACAGAGATGGAGGCATCCCTCTGCGGGTCCAGCACTCTGAAGGCAGGAGGAGGAGGGCTGAGGGCTTGAGGATAACCCATGGCACACAGTGAGTCCTGCTTCAAACAAAGAAGAAAAAGATGAGGAAGAAGAGGAAAAGTAAGAAGAGGAGGAGGAAGAACAAGAATAGGAAGATTAAGAAGAGGAAGAGGAGAAGAGGGAGGAGGAAAGAAGAGAGAAAAGAGGAAAGAGGTGGAACACCTAAGTTTGAGGATGGCAAGATTCCAGAACCTTCTGCAATGGAGTTGTTCTATAAGGAGTGAGGTGGGCACAAACTATGTTGGACTTCATGCCTGGGAGGCATCTTGGCAGCCATCTAATGGTTCTGGTCAGTCTTCACTATGGATCTGGCTGGATTTGGAGTCACTGGAACACATTTCTATAGAGGTTTAACTGAGACTAGAAGACCCACCCTGAATGTGGGCAGCACTGCTCTGGGGGCTACAGTCCACAGTAAACAAAGGAGGGAGCATGAGAGGGCCAGCCAAGCACCTGTATGGCCTCTGCTTTCTGCTGTGGACCCGTGTGAGCGGCGCTTCACACTCCTGCCATGGAACCGTGTGAATGGTGCTTCATGCTCCTGCCATAGGCCCGTGTGAGCAGTGCTTCACACTCCTGCATTGGACCTGTGTGAGCGGCACTTCATGTTCCTGCCGTGGACCCGTGTGAGCGGCTCTTTACATTCCTGACGTGGACCTGCGTGAACAGTGCTTTGCGCTCCTGCCATGGACCCATATGACCTGCCCTTCGCGCTCCTGCCGTGGACCCGTGTGACCTGTGCTTCATGCTCCTGCTGTGGACCCGTGTGAGTGGCGCTTCACGCTCCTGATGTGACAGCCCTTGTCACTCTCACCGTCAGGACTTCTCCACCATGATGGCCGACACCATGAAACTGTGAGCCATAGTAAATGTTCAGGGAATACAATTCATCATGGTGTGATGGCATGGTAGGAGGGCTGGCTCCTGTCTGTGGTCAGAAGACACAATTGGAGACAGAAGGGCAATCAGGCTTGTCTTTTCCCTTCTTTTAGGATCTCAGCTTCATGGGATGGTGCGGCCACACTCAGGGTGATTCTTCTCCCCTTCTCTCTGTTCAGCCTCTCTGGAAATAGCCTCACCAATGCACACAAAAGTATGTCTCAGTAGTGCCTTCAGCCTTTCTTAATCCATGTGAATTCACGATTGAAATTAATTTTTGTAGCTTTCCTGCTATGAGAACAGGCCAGTGAGAACAGGCTTTTTCTCATTGTTGGGCATTCTAGCATGGGATAGGAGTCCCTAAGCATCCTCTACCTAGGAGAGGGATAGGAAAAGGGGAATGAAATCAGTGGGGAATGAAAATGAAATCATTAATTCTAATGAATGAAATTAGAGGAAAGACAGGTGGTCTCTTCTGACCATGAGTGGGGAAAGGCCAGCTGGGTGTGACTAGAAAGGCAGCCACTAAAAAATAAAAAGTTGATCTAGGTGGGTCTTCTATCTATGTGTTACTTTCACTGGTCAAATAAAGAGACTGCCTTGGCCTTTGATAGGACAGCAGCTTATATAGGCCGAGTAGACAGAACAGAATGCTGAGAGGAAGAAGGCAGTGAGTCAGACGCCATGATTCTTCGACCCAAGATGGGTGTAGGCTATAATCTTTCCTGGTAAGCCATCACCTCGTGGTGCTACACAGATTATTAGAAATGGGTTAATCAAGATGTGGGAATTAGCCAATAAAAGGCTAGAACAAATGGGCCAGGCAGTGTTTAAATGAATACAGTTTCCATGTTATTATTTCCGGGGCTAAGCTTGCCATGCGGGAGCCAGGCAGAACGAAAAGCAGACCTGCCCGCAGCTCCTTCTACAAAAAGTACAGAAGACCATTGCACACGGCAGGAAATGTTCATGGCACCCGCATGGGCAACATGCTGTTTTGGCTGAGTATAAAACATTGCCAGTCCTCCAAGGGAAAGAATCCACAAGCGGGTGAGGAAAGGGAAGAGACGCAGAACGCTCGAAATGAGATGATCGTTTCCTATACCACGTGAAAGGAAGTCCACCTTCACACACAATTTTCATCACCCATTGCATGGACACAAAAGCAAAAGTGACTGGCTTGATGAGGCACATGCCTGGGAGGGTGGTGGCGGCACTCAGAGTGGCCCATCCCGGCACAGACGAGCCAGCACCTGACCGCATGACCCACTATATCCAGTCTCCCCAGAAATCCCACTACACAAAAATAAACGTAAGTGTTCTGTTGTAGGAGGGCCGCTTGTTTGCTTGTAATAACCACACAGAAACTGTATTAATTAAATCACTGCTTGGCCTATTAGCTCTAACTTCTTATTGGCTAGCTTTTACATCTTAATTTAACCCATTTCCATTATTTTATATTTTACCACAAGGCTTGTGGCCTACCGGCAAGGTTCCAACATATCTGTCTCTGCAGGCGGCTCTATGGCTTCTCCCTGACTCCGCCTCCTTTCTTCCAGCATTCAGTTTAGTTTTCCCCACCTAGCTCCTCTCTACCCTATCACAGGCTTTAGACAGTTATCAATAACCAATGATATTCACAGCATACAGAGGGGAATTCCATATTAGTATTCCAACACAAAGCAATTTTTCAATATTTATTATTGTGGAGTATTCATGAGATGACTGCACAGGCATGGTTTTAAGCCAATGAAAGTCTTTATTGGTCAGCTGGTGACTACACTGGGTGTCCCAGATCCCAGAATAACCCCAAACCTTTCTCACAGTGAGCTTTTAAGCACAAAAACTATGCCCTGGGCTGACACACCTCAGTTAACAAAAACAGTTAGCCAGAAGCAGAGCTACAGAAGCTAAAAAGCAAGGTTAGGACAATAGAGACTTTCCCCAAACTATGAACTTCGAGGAATTAGGCCTTTGTTTTCGTTTTGGCAGGTGGTGTTGTCTGTGTACTGAGTTTTGCAGCCTGAATGGTACTTCCACCATGGAGTCAATTGTGCTAAGGTCTGGGTTCCTACTAAGATCTGGGACCCTGTTACATTTACAAAACATTGAAAGTAACCTGCAGAGTCCCCACTGCAGGGTACAGTTGACTTGTTGGAGAGCAGTGGAGAACTATGCTGTTTCAAAACGAACGAGAGCGCCCCAACGTGAGAGGAAGTATACCATGTGTGGCAAGTGCTGTGTAGCCAAGAAAGGAAAAGCCCAGGATGCCTTTCTTAAAAAGGGGGCTGAGACAAACCAAAAACCAGTGAAGCTGATTTGTTAATAGGATAGGAATATGGATGGTTCTCTGAGGGAGGACTAATCACACGCCTGTTTCGTAGATCTTGAAGTCTGGACCCAAGTTAAAATTTTATATGTTCAAAATTGTAAATGAATCAAAAGAATGGGAAACCCTGGAAACTCTATATACAACTAGAATGAACCCCCAGCTGTGCATCCAGGGTGGGCATCTGACCGAGACAGGGTGTGCTGTGCAGATGCATGAAGACTTTAATCTTGTCTCGACCCACAGAGGCGGTTTCTCCCCTCCCTGTGACCTGCCTAGGGAGTAGAACATGTTAGAGGTGGCCAGGACAAACACTCCTCCTCATTGGCCCAGCAGTCTTCACTCCCCTCTTGTAGCCAGACCTTCATAGGAGAGTCCAAAGTTCTGCTAGAGACAAGGCCAAAGCAAAGGCACTGGGCATGAGATGCGCGAGACAGGAGATTGGGCCCCTGGCCATCCACCCAGTATGGCCTTGATGAGCACCTGTGTTCTTCCTCAGAGAGCCCAGCCTGAGTACTCTCACTGTGCACTGGAGAGGAGCCAGTAGTGGGGTGCACGGGAGCAAAGGCGCCATGTTGGACAGCGCGCTGAGGTATGATGGCTCACTGTGATTCACGGGAGCCGCTGTGGCAGGAAGTGCCCAGTTGAGCACAGTCCACCCTCAGCACAAGGGGCTAACATGCTCTTACCTCTCTAGATTTATCATGATCCATCACACAGTAACAGACAATACCACTGAAACAAACCAAGAACTATTTCAGGGTTTTTTTTTTTTTTTTTTTTTTTTTTTTTTTTTTTTTTTTTTGTCATTCTGTTTGTTTGAGAAAATCCCAGGCTACAGAGATGGTGTCTCCACTGATGATCTTGACTTTCCTTCCTATGTTTGCATGGAATCGTTTTGTGTCTGTTCTGTATTTATGGCAGAGAGTGAAGAAAGCTTCCACGTTTTTCCTATTCCTTCTCTGCCACACATCAGACTGGCATGAGAAGAACCAAGATGTAACGTCAGCATGTGTGCATGTCTCTGCTGGTAGATGCTGAGGCTCTGTCCACCCCAAAGGTTGAGGCACAGTCTCACTCATCAGCATCAAGCACTGATAACTAGATGTGGCCCCTGAGTCACCCTTTCCACGGAAAGAATGGGAGTTCGGAGAAAGGGCCCGAACCGAGCTGAAGCACCAAAGGCCGGTACAGGACTGATATGTCATAAAAGCCTTGAGTCTCTTGTTAGATCAAAGTGGCAGCATTCCCAGGAGCCAGTGTGGTGGCAGTGGGGTGGATAAAGGTGACTGCTGGCAAGCCTGTGAGCACCTGAGCGCATTCCTCAAGATTCTATAGCGGAAGGAGATACTGGAAATAAAATCCAAGGGTTCATTTTCAAAGCTGCCTTGAGTCAACTTAGTCCGACTACCCTGGAAAACACTGGAACCCGCCAATGCCTGGCAGCCTAGCTAATCCTACCAACTCCAACTAGAAGTTTGGAAAGGAAAATTATTCACAGCCAATCTTGCCCTTCAGTCACACGCCTGACAAGCTTTAAGACAAACGGGTTGTAAAACGTGGAGATGCAGCCACACAGGACTTCTGCTGAGAAAAAGAGGCATATGCCTCAGAGGGAAGACCCAGGTCACAGGTGAGTTGTACCCTCCTGATTATGTGATTATGTAAATGATGGGGGAAGGGCAATGGGTAAGGCTTCATAGCCTGCTCTGACGTTGCAAGGTCTTAAACACACACACACACACAGAGCCTCACTTTCACCCCCCCCCCCCCCCCCACCGCGTCTCCAGTGTTAACGCAGTGGGGTGTTTGCTTCTCACATGCTAAATGAATAAACATATTGCCAAAACGAAGAGCAAAACAGGAAGGAGAGGGATAAATGGAGGTGGGGGTAGTACCTACTAAGAACTCGCACTGTGTCCCAGCCTCTCTAGGGCACTGTCACTGGAACTGCTGCTTAGTCTTGGCAGTTCCACGCTGCCACACAGAGGCCATTATCACGGGGTTTGCTCCGGCTCCGGTGGTGTCTGTCCGTTGAATAAGCTGCAAATGTTCGTGCCTCCGTCACTGCTCAGGGCCCGGTGTGTCTGTCTAGTCTCTAGACTCAGTCCAGAGCACTGTTGCCTGGATCTCTGAAGAGCTGGGGTGGTCCTGGGAGGGGTGTGACCCCTGAGACAGACTTTCAGAGGATCGTGTATCCCCAGTGGAACTCTGAAACAGCTGATGACGGAGCTGTCCCTGAGACCCAGAGGCCAATTTTCTACGTTCTCCCAAGGGAAGGAGGTAGCATTCATGCAGAGACCCAGACTCCTTGGAAGAGCGGCGGCTGGCAGTCAGTGAAACTTACCTTTGAAACTGCCACACATTAGGGGAGTCTTCACTTACTCTGGGACTACCTGTGCCTCATTGGCCTCTCAGGGACAGCTCAGCTGTGGCGTGATAGCACTATGTGATGGTGACAGGCAGGTCCTTCCCTCCACCCAAGCTCTCAGGGATTTCGTACACCTCACCAGAAAGGTTGGTTTCTGGAGCCAGAGTCATGCTCCTCAGAGGATGAAAAGGGGTCCCGGGAGGTGTAATACTAAAACATGACCAGACAGGATGCTGTCCTCAGCTCCAGCCAAGTTTCCAGGGTCTGGGGAAGGTTGGCCAAGAGAGCCTAAAGTCACAGAGATCATCGAGGCTTGGCCCTCAAAGTTCTTCACTATGGTCGGCTCTAAGCAGTTCTCTTTATGGTTCTGGAAAGAGCCACACTGACCTTTCTTTGACATAATACTCAGAATACCAGTTCCTTAGAATGTCTTTTCTCTCCTTAGTCCTGGAAACATTTGCTGCTTTCTCTGCAGAGAATGGGTAACACCTAGGCATGCCAGGGACAGCGTTCTGGAAGGGGTCGCTGTAGGTTAGCACCAAATGCCGGTACTCAAATCAGCAACATGCTCTCTTCGCATTCCCAAGAATGGTGGAGAGATGCCAACCATTCGTCCCAGCCTAGTCCTAAACTGTTGCTCTTGGCGCCTGTGAAAGCGATTACCACAAGCCAGAGAGTCAAGAACATGGCTGCCAGTTGGCAGGGCTAAGAGGACCCTTCACACGAACCTCGGGCTCCTACCCACTGGCTCGGGCAGAAAGCTGTGCGAATGACCACATCTAAGATGCCTGTAATGACTCGGGAAGCCAACAGGGAGCAAGCAGCCTTTCCCAAGCCAGAGTCCTCTGACTGTAGAGTGTATGAAGGCCGGACCCCAGGAGAGAATGCTGCTCAGTAACCTGAGGGAAGAAAAAGGATCCAGGGGGTCTGCAGACAAGGGATCCAGCTGCGTGCCTGGCTTGCTCGTGTTCTGGTCTCACAGGAAATGGCTCAGCCACTGCAGGTGATCTCACACTCCAGCCTCCCTGGCAACGTGCCCCACAAGAAGGACTGGCCTCTGGCACACTTGTCCCCAGCCCAGAGAGGCATGATCCTTTGTAAAAATCCCTTCGGGACTCACTCACACACGGGATTTGAATACTTACATGGGTGTCTCAACAAACAAAGCTCAAGTATTGACTTAGGTGGGGTTTCTGTTGTTATGATGAAACACCATGATCAAAAAGCAAGTTGGAAACGGACGGGTTTATTTTGTATGTTGCTTACATTTCCATATTGCATGTTGTTTATATTGAACATGTTCCATATTCATGGAACATCATCAATGTTCATCAATTACGGAACATCATATCCATGTATGTACATCATCAAAGGAAGTTCGGACAGGAACTCAAACTGGGCAGGAACCTGGAGACAGGAGCTGATGCAGAGGCTATGGAGGGGAGCTGCTTACTGGCTCACTCCTCAATGGCTTGCTCAGTCTGCTTTTTTACAGAACCCAGGACCACCAGCCCAGGGATGGAACCACCGACAATGGTCTAGGCCCTCCCCCATCACTCACTAATTAAGAAGATGCCTTGCAACCGTATCTTAAAGAGGCATCTTCTCAATTGATGTTCCCCTTTTCAGATAACTCTATTTTGTGTGTCAAGTTGATGTAGGACCAGCCAGCACAAGTATTATGTTGGTTTTCCATGTGTTGTCTCTCAAACTTGGGAGAGGCTCACTTCCGGGAAGTGGATCGAGAGAGAGCCAAATGGGAGGGGACCAGTGGCAGTGTGGTGGCCTCGAACAGGGAGGACAGCTGAACCTGGACAGGTGTCCAACTCCATCAGAGAGCCAACCCTTTGGGATGTATGTCTACTAGGTGCTGCCTGCCCACAAGCAGCATCTCCACACTGAGAAATCTTCCTTAAAGCTCCACGCTAAGTGTGGCTCACAGCCTGGCCGCATGGTTCACTCTTGGGATGGAAAATGGAGGTTAAAGGCTTCTGTGCAGCAGCACCTGCTGGGAGCTCAGCAACTCAGGCTCCATCCTGAGATCCCAGAGTCCTGTCAAATGTCCTAAAAGACACCGAGCAGGAAAACCTAGTTGGTCAGATCATCCTTGCTTCAAGGAGCAGAGTTAAGGAGGGTGAAGCCCAGGAAGTCAAAGAAGTAAAATGTGGCCAGGTCAGAGCAGCTCTGGGGACCCCCCCCCCCAAGGACACACCTGTTTGCCACCTTCCTCAACCACGAGTCCCTCCCTGACTACCAGGGACTCTACTTCCAGCCCCTAGTCTCCTCTTTCTGTCTTCTTCAGACCTCCTTCTGCCCGCTGGGTCTCAGTATGACCTTCACGCTGGTCTATTTGTGTCTGGACGATATACCAACAACCACTCTTGCCCTTCACTGCCACACTGTGAGGAAAGGGTCACCCCTTTCACAAGCACTTGTATCTCACTCCAGGCGTGAGACCCGGGGCAGGGGTGTGGGGCATATTCCTCAGAAGGAGAGGGAGGTATCGGGTGGCCTGGCCACCAGGACCTCAGATACAGGCTGCTCCTTCAGCTTGCATCTTGGTCCCAATGAATATGGCATGCGACTGTGGCATGTAGGGTGAATGTTGTGTAAACCCTGAGAGCCAGGGCTGACTTGTCACCCCAAAGTCACTGTCCAGGAAGCCTGTGAACAAAGCTGCTTAAATCTGTCTTGCTTGTCCTGGTCCACAACCTCCTTTCGCTCCTGTGTTAATAAATAAAGCAGCCCCCTTGTTTCTGTCATTTGTTTTGTGTCCTTGCATGTAGGAGAGAGGTTGGGTCTTATGATGTCAGCTCTTGTACAGGAATCTAAACCCACTTACAGGGGTGGGGAGTATAAAACAGCCGAAACCATTCCCTCCTCTTCCGGGATCTTTCCTCTAGCGTGGCTCCTTTGCTTGCGTTTTATCTTTGTGACGTTTCTAGACATGCCAGCATCATCTGGACGCTCCTTCCCTAAAATGCAGCCTCCAAACCGCTGCACCCCCTCCCAAACCAGAAAAGGTGGTCCTTGTAGCTTACCTCATGTTTCCACAGCCAAGTACCGATTCCTGGGAGAACCTTCGCATGCTGCGCGGGACTGGAGTTGCCTTGCTTATCCAGTGGAGTGCGGGCTCTGTCTGAAGCCCATACTACTCCAGTGTGGAGACACCAGAGTCCCATTTTCCTCCTGTTCTCTACTGGAGCCCTGGAGGAGGTGAGTAGCCAGTCCACCTCAGGGGTCTCTGTCATGCCTTGGCTTCCATATTGACTCACATTGGATCTTGGGAATCGTCTGTGCCCACCTTCCTGGTACCTCCCCATGTGTGGTCCTCAACCTTCCTAATGCCAGGACCCTTTAATACAGTTCCTCATGCTGTAGTGACCCCAACCACAAAATTATTTTCTTGCTACTTCATATCTGAGATTTTGCTCCTGTTGTGGCTTATAATGTAAATATCTGCTTTCCTGATGGTCTTGGGCGATCCCTAAAAGTTGTTTGAAAGCCCCCAAAAAGGTCATGACCCACAGGTTGAGAACCACTGGTCTAGTGTTTTCCATCGCGGGTCTTTCTTTTCCTGTGAGGGTCTGTATTATGTCCAGCGTTACTGACTGGCTGCGCTCTGTGTCAGCTGCTCCTGAACACCGCATTTCTGTCATTTTCTGCTCACCCGCTTGCTCTTTTTAGGTTGTTTCTTACCTTTCTCTTCCAGATGCTGGAAACCTCACTTTGGGCTACTTGTCAATGATTCTTGTTGTGCCTTCTTCATCTTTTCCCCACCCTCCCCTCTCCCCACGCAGAAGCCCTGCCACACGCAAGTTCCCCCCCAGCTTGCAGGGGCTCCTCTCCACCGGGCTGAGTGTGAGGTGGATCACAGCCACCCCTGAGATGGTAGGCTCCCACTTCTGGGCCTGCATCACAGAGGGGAGGTTATCTGCAGGAAGCATTGATCTGACTTCCATTCCACTTCCCTTTGGGGACCCATACTGGGCAACTTGGGTCTGTGCATGACTGTGGGAATCTCTCAGCCTAGTTCCCTTTATCTTCTTCTGAGGTCCTTGCCTTGTTTTGGGGGTGTGGCTCGGGCTCCAGACTTTATGAATCTTTTCCTGCTTTGCATTTCAGTAGAAACGGGGGTCTCATAGTGCACACTTTCAAACCAGAGGGCTCCCGTCTCTGTTTTCTGAAACAAACTGAGACCCAACACTGAGTCCTCCTGTGCAGCTGGCAGCAAACGCGCCACACTGGCAGCGAAGGCCCAGGACTGTCCTAGAGGGCCCTGCCCACTGGCGTTTTCCTGGAGTGCTTCACTGGCAGACACTTGTGTGCTGTGTGTGCCTGGTGCTTGAAACCCTTTGCCATGGGCGAGAACCTGGGCAGAGTGTGCCAGACCTTCGGTGGGTAGGACACCAGCCCTCGCCTTCCCCTGCTCTCCCTGGGCTTTCTGTTTATGAAACAGGGTTAGACTTTTACAAAAGGCAGAGGGCCTTTGGCTTCAAGCTGCTCTGGCTTTGTGCCTGGAAACAACAACAACAAAACTCCCGAAAGCCAAAAAATCACAAAGAGCTGGGTGATCTGCTTGAAACTGGACAAGGGAGGAAAAAAAAAGAAATACAGGCAAACAAAAGCTCGCCTTCCAGAACATCCCATCTGACATCCAGCAGAGGGGCACAAGCCAGTGAGACGTCCTCGGAGAATCCATATTCTGACAGCAGGCCCAGAGTTCAGGAAGGTGGACGTTTAGTGCAGGCTACAGTATGCCCAGGTCGATCCCGAAGGCTGTGCCCCAGTCCCGTGTGGAACACAGCCACTCTTTGTTACTCTGATGTTTAACTGTGTTTAGTGTGGGCTGGGGAATGGTATGTTTCTATGTTGACAACTTGTAACGTAGGCGTGGTTCTCGTGACTGTCTCTCAGAAGAAGCAAGCTCTAATTACTGAACTTCTCAGGGACACCACGGGCTCCAGTGGGCTTGGCTCGGCAGAACGCTGCCCTCTGTCCCTGTGAGAGGATGCCTGAAGCAGCTGGGTCTCTGTCATGTATGTTCCCCACTATCTCACCAGCCCTCCTAAGCAGGGTCCTCACAGCTGGCTGCATCTGCCTGTGACTGTGACATAAACAGAATTACGGGTTCAATAGTGTCACCTCTGAAGTCTGTGTGTGAGCAAAATGGGTGAAGGGTCTTTCTCTGGTTTAGTGTGGGCTCTGAATTCCATGAAACCATCCTTATGAGACAGGAGAAAGGCCATTTGAGGATGCAGGCAAGCCCTGGTCTGTCTTCTCTATAAACCATGCAACGCCAGGGCCAGCAGCCACCCAAGAATGGAGAGAGGCCTGGAATGGGCTTACTCTCAACCTTAGAAAGAACCAACCCAGCCACCACGATTTGGGACATTTTACCTCCACACCTGGAAGAATAAATTGCCTACCGCGGTTAAGCCACCAAGCGCTTGGCTTTTTACAGCAGCCTCTGTACACTCAGGCAGGAGCTGAGACTGAGGTGTGATAAAAAACACAATGACCAAAAGCCACCTGGGGAGGAAAGGGTGGATTTTACCTTACAGTTTCCGGAAGGGAAGCTCGAACAGGGGCAGAAACCGAAGCAGAGGCCATCTAGGGGTGTTTACTCTCTTGCTCCCCCTGACTTACTCAGCCTGCTTTCTTATATCAGCCAAGACCGCTTGCCCAGGCGTTGCTTTGCCCCCAGTGGGCTGGGCCCTCCCACATCAATCCCTGACCTCATGAGACGGTGCTCCACAGACTCGTCTACAGTCCAGTCCGAAGAATGCAGTCCCTCCATCAACAGACTATCTTTCCCAGCGAGAAGGCTGGCTTTGGGATGTGAGAGTGTGGTCCAGGCAAAGAGGAGATCCAGTCACAAGGCCAGAAGAGCAGTGCCACGCTGGCGAAACTGTCCCCGTTGGATGCATTAATGTTTCTATAGTTTCAGGAGAAGCCCTCGGGGGGTTCCTCCCGGGATTCAGTGTCCTGGCGGGAAAGACTGTTGCTCTACAGAACAGTGTGGGCTCAGGCCAGCCCTCGGAAAACCCAGGGGCCCCTCTGAGGGTCTGAAGTGCATCATCCCCCAGACACACACACACACGGGCTAGCTGACTTTGCTAATACACACCTCTGTCCTCAGAAACCGGAGCTCTGGAAGTGGGACCCAGAAGTCTATACTTCTACAGAGCCATCGTGTCACCTGGGGATGGGGACAGGAACAAAACAAGGTGCTTGCTGGGCAGGACATGTGCAGACTACTACCCACTGATCAAAGATCCAACTCAGGGACCAGTCCGGCACCAAGAAGCATCCGCATGGGCTCTGAGGCTCTCTGCCACTGCACGTTGATGGAGCTACCATTGCCCACACCATGACTGCATCTCCATCCCTGTCATTCCATCCCCACTTTTGATCAATTACATCCTTTTCTCCCACGAGCCTTATCCATCTTCCCCTAGAGGAGCTTCCAGCCCATCAGATAAGGGTGGCTGGGAGTATGTTGAATTTTATTGCGTATACATGTACAAATACGTATGTACATGTTTTTTAAGTCTGCGATCAGGCCCTTTGAGCTTCCAAGTGTTGGGGTGGACAGCAGGAGCCCTGACTGAGTCTCACCCTGTGCCAAGTGCTGACATCCCTGTCGCTGCTGAAAAGTGGGACCTTGCCCTGCACTCTGCTTTATGTCTTTGCCCCATGGATCCCAGGGCTTCTCTCACTCTCCACGGCTAATCCACTCTGCCCACATGGACCTTGACCTGTGCCAGGCTTTGGCCTCCCTCCAGACCAACCTAGGGTTCCCTGACCCACGTCGACATCCCTGCAAGAATTCCTGCTTTATTTACTGACTGCATCCTAAGTACTGATTCCTCATCAGCTGTGAGCTGTGGACATTGCTGCCCTCCCAGGTCCTGCACTGCTGCTGGGCATGGGGCAGATGCGCCCAAACAAATATCTATTTGCAGTCCAGTCTAAATGGGGAAGGCAGGAGTATGGGTAGATGGCAGTCCTCTGGAGATCCCGAGATTTCCTCCTGCTGAGGGCTTACCAAGTGTGCTAGGCTAGCTGCCAGTAAGCCCTGGGAATTCACCTGTCTCTACTTTCCCAGTGCTGGCATTCCAAGTGAGCAACCACTCTCCGCCTGCTTGTTCTCACAGAGGTTCTGGGGCATGCTTTATTGGGTGAGGTATCTTCCTAGCCCCCAAGTGTCCACCACATTTCATCAGACCTAGAGATCCACACCTGTAACCCCAGCTGAGGCTGAGGAGCAGCTTCGACTACACAGAGACGCCATCAAAAAAAAAAATCATCTTTCACTCCACTAGCTAGAGCTACCGCTACCACTGGGCCTAGCCTCTTGGCTGTAGTTCCACCGCTGGTGTCTGCAGGTGAGATTCCACCACCTTGCTTCACACACTGTAACTGTCCAGTAGTTTTGGTACCATGTCCTTTATGGTTAGAAAACAATCACTGGTTTGTTTGTTTGTTTGTTTTTTCTCACAGAGAAACTGTCATTTTTCGTTTGATTTTGTTGAAGTTGAGATGTAACAGAATGGACCATCCTAATGACCAGCTCCAGCGAGTTCTCTCTAGGGCCGTAGAATGGATCTGCTGTTTCCTGAATGTTCTGTCAGCGAGGCAGCACTGTGTGCACAGAGCCTGGTATGTCATAGCGAGATCCCCGTCTCATGGCTGAAACTAGAATTCTGCCAGTCCCCTGGGCTTCCTCTGCAGAATGCCCCCCCCTCTGGGGAGAGCTCACCCTGCTGTCTTCTTAGCTTTGGAGAGCCTGTACTTCTGATTAGAGACCTTGCTGCTTCTGTCTCTCTGTTGCACCAATTCCTGGCTTCATGGACACTGCCAGCCTGGACTCTGTGATTCGAGATGCCAGCTGCTTTAAATGCCATTGAGCACCCAGGCTTCTGGAATTCTCTACAGCTAGGACATGGGTCTGCTTTCTCCCCTTAGCACTTAAGTCAGGAGTCAAGGCACCCTGAGCCCTACTGTAGCCCTGCTCCACTGGCCATGAGTTTAGAAGGCCACAATGACATCCCTACTCCCATGCTCCTCCCACCTCACCCCTCCCCTACCCACTAGATGGCCACCCCTAGGTCCTTAATTAATTCACCACTCAGATCTGTTGCTAGAATAGCCTTAATGTCTAACAAGTAGAAAAGGCAAAGTTATGTCTCAACCCAAGGGCCTGGGAGGAGCTCTGCCCGTCCTCCCTTTTCAGACAAAGAAAATGCTGCCTGCCCACCAACACTCCCTGGATAGCACTGGTTCTGCCTCTCTTCCGAGACCAGCCTCGCTCAGCCCTGGGCTCTGCCCTGGGCCCTGGCCTCTGGGTGACAATCACCTTCCCCTCAGAGTGAGTGAACCCTGTGAGTGCGACCCGAGGGTGCCCAGCCACAGCTGTCACTGGCCTGAAACAGGACGGCAGGGGGAACTCCTCCATGCCCCGAGTGCCCTAGCCTGGCCTCCCCAAGGACAGGATGGGGTCCCGGTTTTGCTCTTTTTTTTTTTATTGAAAAAAAAAATTTCCGCCTCCTCCCAGCCTCCCATTTACCTCCCCATTCTCCCACTCTTCTCCCCCTCCCCCTACTCCTCTCCCCCTCCCTCTCCAGTCTGAAGAGCAGTCAGGGTTCCCTGCCCTGTGGAAAGTCCAAAGTCCTCCCCCCTCCATCCTGGTCTAGGAAAGTGAACATCCAAACTGGCTAGGCTCCCCCAAAGCCAGAACATGAAGTAGGATCAAAACCCAGTGCCATTGTCCTTGGCTTCTCAGCAGCCCTCATTGTCCACCATATTCAGAGAGTCCGGTTTTATCCCATGCTTTTTCAGTCACAGTCCAGCTGGCCTTCGTGAGCTCCCAATAGATCAGCCTCACTGTCTCCGTGGGTGGGTGCACCCCTTGTGGTCCTGACTTCTTTGCTCATGTTCTCCCTCCTTCTGCTCCTCATTGGGACATTGGGAGCTCAGTCCGGTGCTCCAGTGTGGGTCTCTGTCTCTATCTCCATCCATCGCCAGATGAAGGTTCTATGGTGATATGCAAGATATTTATCAGTATGGCTATAGGATAGGGTCATTTCAGGTTCCCTATCCTCAGCTGCCCCAGGAACTAACTGGGGATATCGCCCTGGGCACCTGGGAGCCCCTCTAGGTCCATGTCTCTTGCCAACCCTAAGATGGCTCCCTTAATTAAGATATGTGCTTCGGCAACATTGAATAAATGGGACCTACTGAAACTGAGAAGCTTCTGTAAAGCAAAGGACACTGTCACTAAGACAAAAAGGCAACCCACTGACTGGGAGAGGATCTTCACCAACCCCGCAACAGAAAACGGTCTGATCTCCAAAATATATAAAGAACTCAAGAAACTAGACTTTAAAATGCTAATTAACCCGATTAAAAAATGGGGCACTGATCTAAACAGAGAATTCTCAATAGAAGTTTAAATGGCCAAAAGACACTTAAGGTCATGCTCAACCTCCTTAGCGATCAGGGAAATGCAAATCAAAACAACTTTGAGATATCATCTTACACCTGTCAGAATGGCTAAAATCAAAAGCACCAGTGATAGCCTCTGCTAGAGAGGTTGTGGAGGAAGGGGTACCCTCATCCATTGCTGGTGGGAATGCAATCTTGTGCAACCACTTTGGAAAGCAGTGTGGCGGTTTCTCAGGAAATTCGGGATCAACCTATCCCTGGACCCAGCAATGCCACTCTTGGGAATATACCTAAGAGATGCCCAATCATATGACAAGGGCATTTGTTCAGCTATGTTCATAGCAGCATTATTTGTAATAGCTGGCTTTGCTCTTATACTTTGATACGAGCGTTTGCTCCCTGACCCTCCAGTAGTGGCCGTATTGACAACTCTTTGTAGGGATCCATTGAGGCGAAGCCAAAGTTTTAGTAGAAGAGAAAGAAAGAATAGTTCTTCCTGTGTTTTTGGTTGTTCCCCTCCTTTTGGAGGCAGGGTGTAAGAAAACAAATCTATGGCAACTGTACTTTGCAAACTGATGTTTGTGGGAACATTCCACTGTTGTATAATTTTGGGGCTTTAAGTATATATTTTTCCATCTACAAAACTTCTAAGATTTCGGTTTCTAACTTAAGGACAGAATTTTCTCTAACTTCATTGTAAGTCTCCCAGATGAAGAGATCTTGTGAGATGCAAACCCATATAGTAAAGAATTACAAACTCACGCCTCTCCTCTCAATTAATTTGCAACAATAAATCCCAATTAGCGGCGGGGGGGGGGGGATGAATGCAGACAAACTACTGGGGGAAATAAACAAGCCCATGCAAAGCCACCCAGTGGGGTTTAAAGACCAATGTGTAATTATGGTCCCCTAATATTTAGATGTCTGTGACTTTGGAAGGAATCTCCTCTCCACCAATCACAGCCACTAAAGCCAAGTTACGAAATGAAGAGCACTTAAAAGCAGGCCTTTGGGTCACCGTATTACGAACCATCAAGCCAGGCGGCTGGGGCAAACCTGGCTTGGTTCCTGTGTGCTTAGCATGACAGTGTCGCGCGGGTCACTGTACACACAAGCACAGGTGCTGCCTCTCCCCTGAGGCTGCTCCCCCCTCTGAGTCCCACCCCAGGGTTCTCTGCTGCTGGCACAGTCAGGGACTCTGCAAGCCGAAGGTGCCGGGTGGCTCTGGCTAATAAAAGGGGGGGCTGCTTGGGCCCCAGGGTCTGGCCTGGATGCAGGTATCAGGCTGAGGACACCTGCGTGCTCTCTCCTGAGTTTAGTGGTTCCTGTGGTTAGCTCCTTAGTGATTCCTCCAGGGACAGAAAGCAGCTTCCTGAGATTTGGAGGCAATCCAAGAAGTCATGTGACCAGTAGCATCCCAGGGCACTGGTGGCTGCCCAACCTGTGGTGCCTGTGCTCGTGGAGTCCCCATCACTAGGCAAATGTCCTAGAATGAGTCTGTGGCTTTGATGCCCAATGACTTTGCAGAGATGAGGGCTAGCTCAGCTCTGAGTGTTTCACAGGGATTTCTCTTTTATCAATGTGTGGCTTGCTTAGCTGGGTCCTATGGATGTAACCAAATACTTCCCAGGGTCATTTTTTTTATGCGCAAAGTGTTTTCATAGGCTTCACACTATGGGTGCATAGCTGGACCCTCCCCCCCAAGGACCCATCTACCTCATCTAGGACCCGATATCTGGATGCCACAACTCCCCAAGGTGATGTATCTACCCAGTAATCCTAGACCTCTGTCCTCTAGGCCAAGGACCTATCAGAGAGCTGTGGTGAGTGTCTCCCCAAAGTGGCAGACCAGCGTTGCATTGGAGGTTTGGGGGACACTTTGAACTGTATGCCTGGGCTCACCAGGCTCATTTCAGGGCTGCATTCCCCAAACCTATTTGAACACAGAGCCCTCCCCTGTTTTATCTTTAAAAAACAAACAAAAACAATAACAACAAACAAAAAACCGAACAACCCTGCAGATCAGTGTTTTGTGGAACCCAAACTGGAGAAACTCAGGTACTTACTTATGAGGGGATGCAGGTTTTTCAGTGCAGTTCAGAAGTGGAGGCTGCTGTTGTGATGACGGAATCCTATCCCTGGGACAGGCTTGCAGGCAGCGCCTCATCCAGAGTTGCGTGTGTGCTATGTGGCTGTAACACAGACCCTTTGTCTTAGTTAGGGTTTCTATTGCTGTGAGGAGGCTCCATGACCACGGCAGCTCTTATAAAGAGAAACATTGAATTGGGGTGGCTCCCTTACAGTTTCGGAGGTTCGATCCGTTATCATCATGGTTGGAAGCATGGCGGCGTGCAGGCAGATGTGGTTCTGGAGCTGAGAGTGCTACATCTTGACCAGAAGGCAGCAGGAAGTCGACTGACTGTCACCCTGAGGAAGCTTGAGAAAAAGAGACCTCAAAGCCCACCCTCTACCGCAGCACACTTTCTGCAACAGGGCCACACCTCCTATTAAAGGCCCTCCCTTTGGGGGTCATTTTCTTTCAAACCGCCACACCCTCCAAAGCATGATTTCATTGATACAGGAAAGCCATGGGCAGGGCAATGGGCAGGCTAATGGTGAGGCTGTAACACCCCTTTAGACAGAGACCTTAGCGCCTGTGCAAAGTCCCCCCAACAGTTTAAACATCTCATTCTGTCCTCCTCCTGATGGGGGCACAGGGGCACAGCGATAATGGAATAAGTCTGCTCCCTGGTTGCATCCAGGGCTCTGTGGCCTCCCCAAGCCAAGCCTCCCTTCAACACGCTGACTGCCCCTGACCATGCTGCCGGGACATGTCGCTGCTGTCTGGGGTGTGAGCTGGAAATGTTTTGCAGTTAGGCAGGCTGAGCCTGAGGGGTGATGGCAGGTCCAGTTGCAGGCCAGGGCCCAGCCAGGGTGGCTATTGGAGGGAGTGTGTTGGAGCTAGGACAGGGACTACCTGCTCTAGTATCACCATGGCGCCTGTGCTGACACATGGGTGACCAAGAGTCAGGCTTCTTTACCATCCTGGCACACAGTTTCCTCAGCGACACAGACCGGGAACCACGGGTGTGTTGTGTGGCTGAGGCAGGTTACAGGTGGGGCCGGGTCATGTTCCCCTGTGGAAGAATTGCCTGTGGCTACCCCGCTGTAAGCCAGGACTTTACCTCAGAGGCATGGCTTGGCTAGGGACAGACTTTGGAGCTGGCAGTGGCTAACCAAAGCACTCACTTGGAAGACTGTCCTTCCTGCAGGAGGCATCTCTCTTGTCCTCCTGGTGAGGAGGTCGAAGCAGACACTGTGTATAGCCCCTACCAGGCCTCCCTGCCTGCTCTGCTCTGGTGGTGGGCGGCTCAGCTGCCTCTGGGTTCAGAAATGACCCTTATTCCCACTTCCTTGTGGGAGTGCTCACCCCGGCCAATGCACATCAGTTATCTTGACTCATTTTAATCTTCTCAGTGAAGCATTTCCACCTGTGGGATTTGGATGACTCATAAAAGAGACAGAACTCCCTGCTGCATGAAGGAGAGCTATGCATTAGGAATTTGACTTATGGAGGCAAACCCAAACATGCATAATTTTCTCTGCTAAAACTGGAGGGTGAGGGAGGATTAGCCGTGACCTCCAGTCTGCTTCATTCTCCTTCTCACAATCGGACGTTTATACGGCTGATTTTAAAGTCCCTCTTGGAAAATGGAAAATTTGCAATGCGTGTACATAAAGCTTCAGTGAAAAGGAGGGAGAAAGGAACAAGCTAAATTCTCAGTGTTCAAGGGATAGTTGTTCAACTATGGTATATCTATACACACAGTTAGTATGCAGCTGTGAAAAATATCACATACATCTACACGAACCAGACAAAGGTACCATGATGTGTGGTCGTACCAGCATGTGGTCTGTGGCAGGAATACCCAACATTTGTTATGCTCTGGGCACACTGGCATGGGTCCTGCCCAGCCACTTACAGCTGCCAACCATAGGTTACTTTGTTTAGTGGATGAGGTTCTGAGTGAAACTTATTTTTCAATGCCTTATAATTGATTTAGTACCAAATGAGTGGACGGGGGTCTTTTAAAACCATTAAGTGGGTAGATAACTGTTGCAGAATCTCTGTTGCTTCAGGGTTCGCAGCAGTGGTCTTGTGTTTTCCCCAAGGCCCAGTCTCTCTCAGCATCCTCCCCTGGAAGTAAGGGTGTAGGTGAGCCCTTGCACCACAGGGGGCCCGAGTTGGTTTTGAGTCAGCCCAGCTGCAGTGCCCTGGGGGTGGAGGTCAGCAGTTTGATATATTTCCCCTTTCAGCTGAGAAGTGACAGCCTGCCCCACAGCCTGGGGGCTTCAGTCTCAGTCTTTGAGCCCAGGAGGTTCAAGGTCTGCCTCAGTACTGGCAGTCCTGGGGGAGAAGGAGGATCGGTGTGGTGGTCAGCCTCTGGCCATAGCACTCCACTTGGTAAAGGCTCCATTGAGGCTCTTTTTAAAGAAATGTTTCTACCACCGGGGAGAGTGATTTTTGAGATTTGGTGGATGGGTGTAGAACCAACCAGAGTCCCAGCCCTGCTCGATCACCTGGACCAGCGACTTCTGCTGGGACACTGTGGCTTGCAACCATGCTTCTCCTCAAAGCGGAGAAGGGAAGTGGGTGATGCCTGCCAGGGCCTAAGCAGGAGAGTGCTGTGGAATTTGGGCTGGAGTGTTATGGAGAAGTTGTGCAGGGCCGTGTTTCAGACAGGAACAGTAAAATGCAAGGATGCCAGTTTTGTGGGTGGTGTCTAGGGCAACACTAAGGAATGGACCAGAAAGTGTCCCCATAGAGCTTAGTCTACAGACGGCACCTGCTAACACCTGCGGGGAAGGTGGGTGCTGGACATGACTGGAGGAAGGGATGTGGGTAAGGAAGATGCTCCTTCCTCCAGTCTTCAGCCCTGCCCCTTGGCCTCAGGCCTGTGTTACCATGACAACCAGGGAAACAAGTGTTTGAGGAAGTGACCACCCAAGATTCTGGCTGAGCAGGGTGTGTGCCATTGTTGGGTGACATCAGTGAGAGGTCTTCTTTTCCTTAAAGAAAAACAAACCCACCACAGAAGGAAGGGCAGAGCTCAGAGCACAGCTGCCAGAGGCCGGGAGTGCGGCCCTCCCTTCTCCTCCCTGACTGGCCCCTGAGAGGCCCTGCTTGTCCTCCATCCTTAGCAGGCAGTGGCTGCACACTCTCAACATGACACAGATTTTTTTTTTTAACGTCATGTTAAATTTCTTTCCAGCCACTTCCTCCCTCCTGGACATCCTTTCTTCCCTGCACAGTGAGTGTCCTAGGCTAGCAAGCTGACTCCCCTCGGCCTTCTGCACCAAGAGCCCAGCGTACACTCCACATTTGCTCTACCACATCTGGTCTCTGGTGCCCTCCCTCACATATCCCCCCATCTCTGGTCTCCAAGGAGGAAATTTGGCCTACATCTCGATAGTTGCTTTTCACAAGGATGTCAGAAATCTGGCTGGAGGTCCCAGAAGCCTCCCCCGCCCCGCCCCTGCCTACACTAGCATTTCACCGCATCCCAAACATCTGGCTGCATCTGCAGGGCTGAGTGAGTTGTCACAGCTCACATTGCAGGTGGGCACCGGGACCCTCAGGCCTAATGCTCAGACAGAGGGAAGCTCTGGTCACCAGCCTGTGGCTCAGATCTGAGGCTGGAAGACATCGTTGTCCCTCCAGCTCCTCTTCCGGTCTATCCGCAAGCTCACAAGAGTCTAATTCTAATGAACCTCCAGAGCAGTGGAAGGGGCCCCGGGATCCGCCAGTCCTGCCAGGTCATCATTTCGAGGCCTCTTCCTCCACCTCTGATTCAAGTCTTGGCCCTATGGACTTTTCAGGGCAGCACAGGTACCTGGGGAAGGGCTTTAAAAATGTGTCAAGGGCTCAGTTGGTAAAGTGCTTGCTTGCCTAACAAACATGAAGACCTAAGTTCCATCCCGGAGCTCATGTAACGGCACTTGTAACCCCAGATCATCCGCGAAGCTTAGAGAAGCAGATCTCTGGTACTCACTGGGCAGCCTAGCCTAATAGGAGAGTTCCAGCCCCGTGAGACACCAGAATGACACCCGAGGGTGACCTATGCCTTCCACATACACCTCCGCAGTGGACACATACAGGCGAAATGGGGAGGGAGATGTAAGAAGCGGGGTGCAAAGCAACCCTGGGCATCGAGGCCACCTCTGAAGAACAGGACAAGAGGTGAGGTGGCGTCTGA
This sequence comes from Microtus oregoni, assembly GCF_018167655.1. Taxonomy (NCBI): domain Eukaryota; kingdom Metazoa; phylum Chordata; class Mammalia; order Rodentia; family Cricetidae; genus Microtus; species Microtus oregoni. Next base: position 4,605,949 of record NW_024543063.1, on the reverse strand, counting down.
TAGGACTGTGCCCGTGGTCACTTGTCCCCTCCTAGCAATCTCCTGAACTGACGTTATAGGGGTCCCCAGAGCTCAGGTGTCCCCTGTTAGGACCTCTCATGGCTGCTGGGTTCCAGTCACCATAGCCACTGCCTGCTTATTTCACTCAGGACATCTCGCACAGTCCAGAGATAGCATCTTTTCTCACTGCTCTGATGAAACCCTTGGGGAACTTGCTGTCTTCACAGCTGTGTTACCCTGCCGCCCTGACCCTACAGGTGCCATGACTCAAATGGATGGATGGATGGATGGATGGATGGATGGATAAATGGATGGGTAGGTGGATGGTAGGGACCACCAGGCTGCCACACCTCAGTGTTAATTTTCCCTACAGTCCTGCCAGTCCCTTGGCAAGGTCTCCTGGAAAGGGAGGTCCCCAGGGATGGGTCAGTTTGCATTCAGAGGGTTAACTGTAGGAGACTCATCTCTCCAGGAGAGAGGAATTTGGGGGAGGAAGACAGAAGGTCTCCACAGCCCTTTGGTGTGGCTGGAAAGACTTGGGGAGCCCTTCTCTGAGTGTACGGGAAATCTTGTCTTTCCCAGGTTCCCCACTCCACCTCTCATCTCTGATTCAAGTTGCAATAACTTTAAAGTAGACAAATCAGTTTCTGCAGGAGAACACAAGCTATTCCACCCATTGATATACACACATACCTGTGTGCCCGTGGACACACACACACACACACACACACACACTCTGTTCGTCTTCCTCCCACTCCCTTAAGCAGACCTCCTCTGCCAGAGCCCTGGCTGGCCCACCCTGTCCTCCCACCTTGCTGCCTGTTCCCAGGTTGATTTACCACCCAAGAGAGTGAAGAAGCCCAGACTCCCCTTCTCCTTATGGACTGCACTTCCTTGCCAGCAGAGTTCAAGGTGGGGTCACTTCTCTTCAGCTTTGGTTTCCCAGCTCCCTACCAAGCTGGGCCACAAGGTCCCTTTTGGGGGAAGGAGACCTCCCAAGCAGAGGGTTCAGGGAACTGTGGAGGCATGAAGAACAAGAAGACTCAAACTGGGGTGTAGAACCTAACGGGGTTATGCCCCTCCATTGCGAGCACCCTCCCAGATCAGTCTTTCTCACATCATGTCTGTACATGAAGGGTAGGGCTTTGTAGAGGAGCCTGTCTGTTGGCTTCCACTCCTTCTGTGCCAAGCTGGATGCAGTCAGTGTCCTGGAGAGCTTTGGTCCCTGCAGACAGCAATGGACACATTGCTAGGCCAGCCTGGCTGGAATTTGGGCTGCAGGTCACTTTCTACACTTGGTTGCATCTCCTTGGGCTGGAACTATCCTGAGGGCAGGGACCACATTGCCTCTGCCTGGATGCTGTGGGTGCCCAGGACCTCAGAATCTCTGCCATCCTGGTGAGAAACTTTGCAAGGAACATTCTGGAGGAGTCTGAGAGTCATCACTGGCACAAACCCATTCCAGGGGATGTTGGATTGGTCCCAGCCAGCCAGTACCTTCTCTGTACATGCATTCCTGTTTTAGCGAATAACATTTGGTTTTCCCTGTTACAAAGCAGTATACCTTTTCTTGTCGAAACTTTAGGAGACATACTCTTTTTTTTCTTTTACAGTTACTCCTCCCTCATTTCCTCCTCTCCTTCCAGTCCTTCCCCTCCCAACCTCACCCCTGCCACTACCCCTCACGCTCTCCTCTTCCATTTCTATTCAGAAAGGGGCAGGCTCCTGTGGATATCAACAAAACATGCCATACCAAAGGTGCAGCGAGACTAAGCACCTCCCTTTGTGTTAAGGCTGGGCAAGACAACCCAGTGTGAAGAATAGGGTCCCAGAAGCCAGCAAAAGAGCCAGAGACAGTCTTTGCTCCCATTACTAGGAGTCCCACAAGAAGACCAAGTTACATAACTGTCACATATATGAAGACAGCCTAGGTCGGCACCATGCAGACTCTCTGGTTGTTGGTTCAGCCTCTGTGAACTTCTCTGAACCCAGGTTAGCAGGGTAGTTAATTCTATGAGTTTTCTTGTGATGTCCTTGACCCCTCTGACTCCTACAATCCTTCCTCCCTCTCTTCAGCAGGATTCCCTGAGCTCGGCCTAATGTTTGACTGTGGGTCTCTGCACTGTTTCCATCAGTTGCTGGATGAAGCTTCTCTGATGACTACTGGACTAGGCACCAATCTGTGAGTATAGCAGAATATCAATAGGCATCATTATATCAACATTCTTTTCCCTAGGCATGTTTGGTTCTAGCCTGTCTCTGGGCCATCCAGCCTCTGGATCTCAAAGAAGAGGCACACTAAATAAGCAAAATGATGACATTTAGCACACAGCCATACCGCACAGCTAAGTGAGAGCCTGATGACATTGTCAGCTCTCAGACCACCGTTCCCTGCACTTCAGTCTCTCAAAGCACAATGTTCTTGTTGTGACATTGGACTCTTAGTCTTCATTCATGCTCTCTTGTCAGAAGCAAGTGCCGGTAAGCATCCTGAAAGTGTTAAATAGTTTTTAGGGTGCAGGAGCTACTGAGACCCCCTACCTCCTCCTCTCATGCAAACTCATATCTTCCCATGAGCAGTGGGTGTAGCCCCGAGGGGCATGGAACTTGCTAAGTAGACCAAATTTGTTTCGAACTTACACAGTTTCAGCTGCCTCTGTTGGGATTAGAGATTAATGGTGACGTAGCTGACCTTCATGTGTTCTTTCTTTCTCAAAGAACCGAGGTACAGTGTTTCTATAACAGCCCTAAATCAAGGCCCTATAAAGTCTATATTCAGGAAGAGAGACCCCATGACGCCAAGCGGAAAGAGAAGACCATCCCTTCGAAATGGAGGCTGGGTCCATGAGCTGCAATCTCCCTTCTCCTCAAACCTGCTGAGCCATAGAGGAAGGATGAAATGAACCCACCTGCAATTGCACCAGAAACACGTGCTTGGCTACCCAAGCGGCCTGCGCTGCCAGAGGACAGAAATGTGGAAAAGACCCCGCTGGGAGAGAGTCGATGAGTGTTGACAGCCTTCAGTGCAGAGCCTGCAGTGCAGAGTCTGCAGTGCAGAGCCTGCAGTGGGGCCATAGTCCCCAGGAGGTCATGCAGTGCAGAGCCTGCAGTGGGCCATAGTCCCCAGGAGGTCAGGCTGGGAGACGGCAGCAGCAGGGCTCTGGTGAACACAAGGACACCTTCCTACAGATCAGAATGTGTCCTTGAGTGAGGAGGGCTGTTGATGGAGTCAGTGTCTCCCTCTTTGGAAGAGTCTAGATCTGGAAGGGAGGGGAGCCAAGTCTAATGGACCCAAGGCTCAGAGCACAAGAAGGAGCCAGCCTGAGCTGGCTGCCCTCCTTCCGTGGTCCTGTCTTGAGGAACTTGCCCCTTCCCACCCTCCCCCAGCTAGTCAGCTAGGCTTCTCCTTCCAATTCTTACTTCGTCGTCTTTTACAAGGTTATAAAAGTTTCCTAGAATTGTTGGGAACACAAAGGAGTGTGGAAAACACTTGGGCTGGGACCATGACATGTGGGCGTGGGGAGCCAGCATGGCTCCCTCACCGGCCAAGTGACTCACGCAGGCCAGCGTCCGACCACCCAGAAGCCAGGTCTCTGTCTCCCAGGGACAGTTCTTGCTTGTCATGGACCTCTGGGATGGCTCGGGAGGGGCCCAATTTTGAAGGTAGAGTCCAGGGAGGGTGGGCATTCACCCCTGGGTTCTGGGGTATACTCTGCCACCACTGTCCCTCAAAGGCCCTAGAAAGGCAGGTGTTCTACATTTATGTATGTCACAGATTTTTGACATACATTTCATGTCAATCCTGAAAACAGAGCATGGCTGCTATTTCAGTGGCTTCATCACAGACTCTGGCATACGAGGAGTATGAGGACTACCCTATTGATCCAAGATATCACTAGAAGCGCCACACAGCTGAGATCCTGATGGAAGGTGGCGGGCCTGTCCCAGAGAGAGGCCTTGTGGGTTGTATTTTTATCCAGGTGTCTGTCCATGTAGACTGAGCCTTTCCAAAATCGGGTCCTCCCTTCATCACAGACAGTGTGACCTGTGCTTCGTTACCATGCCCGAGACACAGCAAAGAAGACTGAGGTCAACTGCAGGTGTGGTCAAGGTCATGTCCCATGGCCTGTGTGTCCCCCTCACTCCTCCTATGCGCTCAGGGGGTTCCAGGCTCCACTGCAGAAACCTCAGGGAGACTGGTCGTTCACTCTTTGCCATCAGACAGATCAGACACTCTTGTTTTCGTTGTCTGTTTGATGTCTGTAACCCTCCAGAGAGGTCTATGTAGTATCCCCCTAGGGCTTCTGAAAGTTTCTGCCAGCTCTCCCTGGAGCCCTGGGAGGTGAGCCAGCCCCTCCTTTCATGGTGAGGTGACTGTGGCAGTCTGTCAGTGAGCATGGAACGCTTGAATTTATGGCCAATTGGTCATCGGACAATTAATCCATCTGCGCAGTGGACTTTATGGCAAAGTGACCCAGAACTTGTGCAGAGCCACCAGGTGCCTGTATCTAGCAGGGTGGCCAGGCAGCCCTTGCCCTGAGGGTGACGTGACCACCAGCTGGGGCCACTCTTTATATTTACAGGGGGGCACAGGAAGGGGACAAAGGGCCCCAGGCAGTATTTGGTGGAGGATGATCGAGGGCAGACTAGAGGTGGGACCAGCTGGGAGTCCTGCACCTCCAGCTGAACATCAATACTGCCCTGGTGAGGCCCTGAAGGAAGGGAGAGAAACTCTTCCAGAAACATCTGTGAATCACTCCCTGTGTTCCCCCCCCCACACACCCCTCTGGGATGTGCTGTGGCCCTGGGGAACAAAATAATCTCCAGGGGCTGTCCTGTCTTTAGAGGTCTATCTTGTTTCCAAGGTAAGCAGCGGCAGTGGGTGGGGGGTGTCTTTCTCTTCCCTGTTCATTTCAAACTCTTAACCAAAAAAGCACGAAGCTAAGATCCTGTGACCTCCAGAATTGCCCTGGATGCTTCCAGGAAGCAGGGCAAAAGCATCTACTGCCATCTTAAGGTCAGGTTGCTTCCCCACTTCGCACTGACTGCCAGGAAGCTCGCAGTTTGATTTCCACCCCCCTCCCAGCAGCTGTGCAGAACCTAGTGGCCTGCTGTGTGACTCCTGTGATCCTTGGCTTTACCACAATGTCATTCCAATGCCCATCACCCTGTGGGCTGTCTCGTCAGGTGTCCTAGGTCTCCCCAGCAAGGAGGACGTAGCCTCCCTCTTGCCAAGCTTCACGCTAGCGTCCAGTTCCTCAACGTCTCAGATGACCATGTAATGGCTGTTAAAAGGCAGGTGGAAAACAGGAGGCCTTCGATTTCCTTGACTTCAGCAGCCCTGGAGCAGCAGTGCCCCGCCCCCTCCAGCATCCACCTCCTGGAATCCTCAGAGGGTTCTGCTCAGGTTCAGTCTCTGTGGTGCTGGTTCAAGGGGGCATCTCTGACAGTGGGGTCTGAAGCTGGGCTTCTCTGAAGGCCATCAGCTCCCACTCCCAACGGGGAGGGTGGGATAAAGTGGCAGGCTCTGTATTCTGGGTGGTGTGACCCTGCCTCCTCAGAGCGCCTCACACCTTACTTACTTCCAGTGGGCAGGATCAGGCCTCATGGACATGACTGGAGTCCACAGGAGGATGCTGGGGTTGGAGCCTTCAGCATGGCTGTGAACTTACCCATCAGCTCCATACTCCAGCAGAACTCAGAGACCATGGTGTTCTGGCTTCCTGCCACTGAAGGACCTTTAGTCTCTAGACTCTGTCTGTAAGACAGAAAGGGTGCGCATCCCACCGTGATTCGAGCCTTCACAGTTACATGTCCTGCATGTCCCAGTCAGAGCATAGGGTTCCAGCTCAGTTTGCTGGACCAGGGTTTTGTGTGTGACCTGAGTTGAGAGAAAACAATTCACGGCCCTGAGGCACAGTTGCGCATGTTGACTCTGTGCTGTGTTGAGGCTTAGGTGCTCATGGTTTCTGGGCATGGGCGTTCTTACTGTGTTATTTGGACATGGGTTTTCTCCAGCTCCAAACCAAGGCTTTGTAAAAGCCTGTATTTTGGGCTACTGCCCACCCTAGGCTGTGTGTGTGTGTGTGTGTGTGTGTGTGTGTGTGTGTGTGTGTGTCTGGGGTCTCTGTTCCTACAGACACATTGCTGTGGTCCACACCAGGCCTTGACGGCATGCTGCCCAGGAGGGAATAAAGGTGCCCTCGGCTCGAGTGTGCATCTAGATCCTCTCTAAGGCATTTCTGGTCCCAAAGACTCTACTTAACCTTCAGCCAGGGCTGACCCCTCTGACTTTGCAGAGGAAGGAAGGGACATCAGATTTTTCAGTCAACTCCCTTAGGACACCTGCCCCCCCCCCCCAGCCTGGTCAGGCCTCACCAGCTGCTTAAGTGCCTCAGGGTCTGTGGGGGTTTCCAAGCATGTCCTCAGAGACTGGAGGAAAGGGGCTAGGCAGGCAGGCTCCCTCTTGCTTCCTGCGCCTTCCATTAAAGAAAGAGCCAACTCCCTCCCCATCTGTTTCTTCTTCAGATAAAATCTATTTTCGGACAGAAGTATGTGCTCTGCTTTGCCACACGCCTCCCCGGCGCTGGGACGCAGCCTCCTCTGTGGGTGGCTGCAGCTGTGGCCCAGTGCATCCCTGGAGCATCTCAGAGCTGGGCTGGGGGGTCAGGCCTGGGGTCTACTCCTGCTCCAGGGGCCTGAGGGGATTTGTATGTAGACACTGTGAGTAGCCTGTTCAAGTCCAGGGCCCCACCTAGTCATCCACTAGCCTTGGGATCCATGGGCTCTCAGGGCCATGCAGGCTAACGGAGAGGTCGTAGCCACCTGGATCATGAGTTCCATCCCGGGGCCTCTCTCCGGGACAGTGTTCAGACTCCTGAGACTTAGCCCAAATACTCAAGGACACTTCCTGCCTCACTTCCTGTCTGGGCCTTTTCTGCTTCTCCATAACTCCACCCCAGCAGGGGGCTGAGGGGAGTCCTATCCTTAGTGGCTTGGAAGTGATTCTAGGGGAAGTTAATGTTCCCTTAAGGTTTGGTTGGGAAAGGCCTCAGATCTATGCCTGTCAGAGGCGGGGCCACAGGAATCAGGACTTTGGGTGTCTGCTGAGATGGTGTTCTGTGCAGTGTGGTTATGGTTACTGCTTTCCTTGTCAAACGAGTGCTTTTATTAAGTATACAGCTTGCACAAGTAAATGGATAGACAGTAAGAGAGCAAAACCCCACCAAACTGGGGCATCTTCAGCCTCCAGAAGACCGAGAAAGCCATGCTGGTGTGACTATGCTCGAACTCTCTGTTTGGAGTCCGGACAGCAGAGCCGGTTTTCCATGACTGAGCTTCCTGCTGGAAGAGCCAAGAGCAGAAGGTAGACAACACCATCCGGGAGAAATGGATCGGGAGGTTGAGGCAGTCAGCTGGGGTTCCTGGTTGAGCATCCTCTCTATGGCTGAACTTCCAGCTCCCCGCTTCCACTTCAGGTACTTTTATATCACTTGATAAACAGCAGTGACCTCTGTTGGAAATGGGTTTCCTTCTAGCCGTTCTCAAGAACACAGTGTTTCTATTAGGCTCTTTCCCATCTCAGGTTGAGTTGGAGGACACTCGACACAAGCATGCTCGAGTTGCAAGTATGAAGGGCACAACCCAGCATCTCAGTGAACTCAAAGAGCGCGTAACAGTTTACCAACACAACGTTCTTTACTGGATGTCTGAGAGCAGGACCTTGGCGTATACGGCCAGAGCATCACTTCCCTTTGTCTCCACAGCCACTCCCCCCAGGTACCACCATTCTAATCCCATCAGTAGCCAAACAGCCTCAGTGCTCACAGACCCCACTCAGCCCTCTGAGTAACTTGGCCTCAGAGCAACTCCATTAAGTCAAATGGCTTAAGGCATATATGAATTTGGACTTGGTTGTAGAAAGAGAAAACACAGGGCTACAGCTATGCTACCAGAGAAAAATCTCCACACTGAGCCAAGCTCAAGTCCCCTCAGCATGTCACACTTACCCTGGGGGTGTGTCCCTGCAGGTCACCATCCAAAGGGGCCTCAGGCTTGGAGGCAGGAAGGACCCATCCTAAGGAACTGAAACAAGAGAGCTAGGCAGATGCCCCAACATACTTGTGAGCAGCTGCTTGCTCAGCTCCATCTCCCTGACCATGACTCCTCTACAGGAGTGGGGTGAGCCCCATACAGGGGAGCATTGTAGACACTAATGGATGTGGGGCCAGCAGGGTTTAGACTTTAGAGTCTAAAGCTTAGGTGATAAAACAAACCCCGAGGAGAGAATGTTCTCAGCTCCCCAGAATACAGATAGAGGACAGCTCCATGGAAGGAGCTGGAATGCTAGGCTCTTTAGGCCCCTGTAGGAGGACTGGGTCCTCTTCCCATACAGACACTAAGGGTCTTCCACGGGAACTGTGATGCTTGGGAAGAGAAGAGAGCATTCTTCCCAACGAGTGCAACCAAAGGTATCACGGATGAATTCACACCTGTCCCCAGCCCTGCGCCACCAGAAGTCAGGCCAATACTGCTTCCTAGCCATGGCCAGCTTGCCCATTTGCCGCTTGTCAGCTGATGGCACCTGGTCTCCAGCAATGGCCAGTACAGGAGGTGAGGATGGGCTAAGCAGAATCTGCCAGACCCATGGACCCCACTGGTAGAGCCTGCTTGCCTGTGGAGGAGATGCCAGAACTCTGGGCCCTTCCCCTCACCACCCAGAATATTTTTCTCACTCTGGATGACAAATATCAGAACCAGATGTTCCCCCACACAGAAGGCTGGGCCCACCCTATACGCAGCGCCACCCAGCTGAGGACCCTGATGTCGGCCACACCCTCAGCCTCCCCTGGGCACGACAGCTCTTCCTCTGTCCTCTCATCTTGTCTGGTGCCATGGGAGCAGCCTGCTCCAAGTGGGCCTCTACATCTCTAGTCTTCGCTTTCCCAGGGATTGCTTTGGCTTACTTACTGAGCCAGCCCTCCTCTGAGAACCAAGCTGTGGGCCAGGAATGCTGCTGGCTCGCCCATCCAAAGGCTTTTTTGTGGGGGACAGAATAAATGAGTTTCCCTGGAATGACAGTAGGCATGGGAAAGTAAAGGCCTCCTGGCTTGGGCCCGTGCCCTGTGCTCATCACAACCCTTCTCCGGCTGCCTAGGGTCACCCCTGCTGGCATCTGTGCATGGCGCTTTAGGTACACAGGCAGCTTTAGATACGATGCTGTCTGTACTCTACCCAATCCGCCAAGTCAGCCTCAGGTAGCATGAGAACTAGCTGTGTGTTCCCCATGGACACAGGGACCTGGAGGCTACTTTTCAATGGGAAATGTTTACAATAGAAAAGCAAAACCCATGAAAACCCAAAAACAAAACGGCAGAGGACTAGCAGCTGCCACCTCAGACCTGTGAGGAAAGTTCCCAGGAGCACAAACACTGGCACTCCCAAATGGACCCCCTGGAGGAACAAATGTCCGCTGGGGTAGAGAAGAGCCGCATGTGCCTGTGGAGCCCTCGGTTTGCCAGGATGAACAGCCTCAGCCCTTTACTCTACTTGCCATTATCCAATTTGGATTTGACTTAAACAGCCCTGTGGGCCAGCCGTGGCTGTCTGGGACAGAGCAGGCCTAGGAAACTAGGAGCGCTGAGCGGGAGAAGGTAGACTCCCCAGATGTTAGACTCTGTGAACACGGGGCTGGAAAAAGGGGCACACTGGGGAAGGTGCACAAAGTGAATCTGGTGCTTTTGGAGCAGGGCAATGGTGCCAACGCACTCTTATCAGGTGGCAGCATAGTTGTACACCAACAACAGTGTTTATACTTTGACAGACCGCCAATCAAGCCTCAACAGACAATGCACGCCTGATATTGTCAACACACTGTCAACAGTATCAGAGGCATCCACGGTCTATCAACAATGTTGGTGGCATCCATGTTCCATCAACAGAATGCCGATGGCATCTGTAGCTACAATCTGCACTCTATCCACGCAGTACTCATGATGTCTGTGTCCCCTCAACACACTGTTGGTGGAGCCCTTACTCTGTCAACAGAATAAGGTGGCGTCCCACACATGGTCACAGCATCTGTGGCATGAACCGATTGCTAATGCCATCCTTACTCTGTTACTAGCGATGGCTTCCACGCTCTGTTGCACACTCTCAGGGCAACACTCACAATATGAAACACTGTCCATAGAGCATCCTGGCACTGTTGCGATGCTGATGGGGCCAGCCCATCTTACCCTCTGATTCCTCTTACTACAGTTCAGTTCAGTGTTGGGAGACAAGGTCTCATGTGATTCAGGCTGGCCCCTACTTCGTGATCCTCTTACTCTAGTCTATGGAGCCCTGGGGTTATATCTCCACACTTGACTTGGATCTGTTTACTTAATTTTGGAACACCAATTGTTAATATATAGAAACACATTTACTTTTTATATGGTGATGTTCTTCTCTTTTGAGATAGAATCTCTCCATGCAGCCCAAGCTCGCCTTGAGCTTGGATCTTCCTGCCTTGTCCTCCTGGCTGCATGTTGTGATTACTCCCTTGGCCTCATACTTAATTTAAATCCTGATTTCATATCCTGGAACCTTGCTCAGACCATCTGTTAGATAATGTATTTTACATATTAATATTCAAGTGTTAAACTAACTCTGTGTACTTGGATGAAGCCCGCCTCACCATGAGATGGTTCTCTATTTCTGCATCTTGATGGATTCAGTGCACTAATATCTTGTTCAAGGTCTCGGGGTGTGTTGTGGTTTGAATGTGAAATATCCTTCACAGGCTCATGTGCTCCAACATGTGTTGCCCAGCAGGTGGTGCTGTTTGGGGAAGTTGTGGTGCCTTTAGGAGGTGAGGTCTTGCTGGAGGAAGTAGGTCACTGGGGGACAGGTGGACTTGGAGGGTGAGCGTTGGCCCTGGTTTCTGATGGGTCCGTCTCCCCACTCACTGAGATGTGAACAAGCAGCCTTACGTGCCTGCTGCCACAGATCCAGCCACTCCAGCTGTGCCTTGCCTCCCATGATGGGCTGCACCCTCTTGATCACGGAGCTAGAAAAAGTCCTTCTACCCTTACATAGCTTCTTGCCACAGTGACTAGAGAAGTGCCTAGCATAGGTCACGGGCTTACAGTGTCACTTGGCTCTCTCTCTGCTCCTTAGTGTAAGGGTAGAATTACCAGTGAAGCACCTGGGTCTGGGCATTTGAGGAAGGAAAGACCTAACATTTCCAATTTCACCCTTTGTACTTGTTACCCATTTGTTTCTTGGGAGTCCATCTTACTCCTCTTCTCTGGTGGTAATTTTTTTTTACTAGATAGATTCTAAGCATATAAGCAACCAAATATAAAATGCTCCTGTCCAATTCTGAGGGTTTTAAACTGTCAATACTCAGTTTTGTTTCTAATATCTTAAAATACAGATTTTTATTTATTTTTTTTAATCCCGTGTACTTATGTGTGTGATGACATGTGCACATGGATCCAGTGCCTGAAGCCGGCGGAGGACATCAGGTGTCGGAGCTCTCAGAGTGGGAGTTACAGTGAGTCGTGTGCCAAATGATGTGAGTACTGGGAATTAGACTCGGGTCCTCTGCAAGAGCAGTGTGAGCTCCCAACCACAGAGTCCTCTCTCCAGTCCCGTAAGATGTTGTTGGGAAAATAAAAGGAAGGGAAGAATATCCTATCTGTTATAGGGAGCTTATGTTAAATGGGAAAAGATAAAAAATATACCATGAGCAAAATGGCACCTGGACAGGCATGGAGACCATGTGGAGGGGTTTGTGAATCAAAGACCCCAATGTATCATCGGGCAGTAGTTGAGCAAGGGCACATCATCTCTGCCAGCCGGGTTCACTGTGACTACAGCGGAGAGGATGCTAAAGTGGAACCAGAAGTCGGTTCACAGCCAGGTCCTGCCAGCAGCACAACGTGAGTACTGTCATCTGGAGTCACCTCCAGGGCTTGTCCTTGCTTCTGGGAACATCCGTCTCTTTCCTGTATGAAGAATAATGTCTGCCTCTGCTGTTGGCCCTGTCAATCCAGTGATGTGACCGGGCATCCAGTGTTCAGTTGGAAACTTCAGAGCTGTGGGTTTCTGGCAAGGGAGAGCCTGCTTCGTTCAGGGTTGGGAGCCGTTCCCAGCGCTGTGCCTATGAGGGTATCTGCATCCGGGTGTTAGGGTGGATGAGGAAGGAGGGTATGTTCAGGGTATTGCTGCAGGCTCACTCTTCTGACCTTATGAGAGAGATTTCCCTGCTCCCAACCTCCTAGTCCCATGGCTTCAGCCGTAGACTGCTGTCTTTCTAGGACAGCTGAGCTTGAGTCTCAAAGCTGTGGTTTCCTTACTTTATGTGCTGTGCCTCCTGCATCTCCTCAGCTGGCTCCTCTGTGGATGCAGCATCTTCTCTCAGCTTGCCACTCACTGCTCCATCCTGTCACCTAGCTTCATGGTCATGACGGACACCTACCCTGAGCCACTCTGATATGGTTTCTAGTCAAGTTCTGCCTCTCTGTCTCAAGACTCCTGTTTCCACGTATTTGTTACCATCCCCAGCTAGAGAGAGGGTGGCTCTTGCAGCCCATCAAAGGGTCCAAAGCTGATGTTGTCAGCCTCACTAGACTGGTCCCCAGGAAGCCCTGCTACCTTAGCCACTCAGTCCTTTCTCCTAATGCATCTGGGTACCACTCTGAGCTCCATTCTTTCTCTCACCCCCTGCTCATAGTCTGTCAGATCAATCCAGAATCTGGGCAGGTGTCTCCTGCATACCCTGCTGGGCAACTGCAGCTGTGAACACCTTCCAGACGGAAGGAGTTTAGGTCCACAGGCTGCTCTCTAGGGTCTGTGGGTGCTGGGTTGGTTCTCTAGGAATTCCAGTCATACTTGGTTCATCTGCAGGGCCCTAACTCATGCCCCTATGTCTGTGCCCATACCACTTCTTCAACCCCTCTGCTTGGATAGCTCTTCTTGCTGCCCATTCCAAGCTCCTTGTCCGCTCTCCACCTGCTCTCACTTGTCTCCACTGTGAACTCAAGCCATTTCCCCTCTCAGAATGCTGGTGACGTTACTGACTCCGGGTGCTGTGTCTGCCTTCTACCCCTTGACTGTGGGCCTAGGAGGCAGGTCTATGGACAGGACATGGCAGTACACAGCTAGCCAGCAGAAGGGAGCGAGTATATGTGGGAGCCAGTGCTGGGTACAGGGACCAGGACTCTTTGGCTCAGAAAGTCCACAGGTGAAGAAATTAACCTAAGGGACCCCAAGGAAGAGTCTCAGTTCCTAGGTTTGCACTTCCCCAGGATTCTGGGGAATGGCTTGACCGTCTGACATTCAAGTGGCACTACCTCAAATTATCTTCTTCCTGGGGTCAGGGCTTGGGGTCTCGGGTGGGTGGCCAACTGGGTAAAGCTGTGATTCTGGGAAGCACCACCAGGTGGTGCTGGAATAGCACTGGCCTGTGTGTGTGTGTGTGTGTGTGTGTGTGTGTACACAAAACTGCACCCTGCTTCTGCTCTGGTCCTTAGACTTCAGCTTGACCTGTGCGTGTGTGTGTGTGTGTACAAAACTGCACACTGCTTCTGCTCTGATCCTCAGACCTCAGTGTGACCTGTGTGTTTGCTCACATATGTGTATGTGCACAAAACTGTACCCTGCTTTTGCTGTGGTACTCTATAGAGCAAGTGTCCTCAGCTTGACCTGACTCCAGGAATCAGGCTTCTCACAGCAGCCCTCCTACCCTGAGGTCCTTCCTCACAGGCTGGGGTGTGGCTGTAATGGAAACCCACAGAATCAAGACCTTTTCATGAATCCCCTGTCTGACCCGCTTTCTGATCTGCTGGGGCCATTTTGGAGAAATCCAGCTTCTAGGCATCTTGTCTCTGCCTTAGTTTGCCCTGTGTCCCACTTCCAACTCCCACACAATTTGACACCACTGGACTCCTTCATCCTGGAGAGAAGACTCAAGCCCACCAACAACTGTGCCCCCAGCTCTGTGTGGTATGGCTGTCTTGGATTCCAGGTAGTCACTCACTTTGATGTTTGACTCCAGGGAAGTGCGTTTCTCCAGATCCTCAGGACAACTCACACTGCCTGTCCCATAGCCTTACTGACCACCTTGCATTCATGCTGCAAGACAGGCCTCTACCCACTCTCTGGGCATCATGACTGGGAGCATGTTTCTTAACGCTAGGGAACTCCTTCCACACTCCCCTCCCCACCTACCTTGGGTTTATTTGGTTCGGTCTACCCATGACTATGGAAGTGGGTTAGGTTGGTCAAGGCTCCCTGGTGTTACTGTTGCTCCTGCCTGGCCTGGACTATCTAGGAGAGCTATGACTTAATGCTGTGAGGCAGAGTGAAGGAATGCAGGAGGGAAATGCCCCTATGCATGCCCCCTAGTGTTCTGTTAATGACAGCGGAGCCGGCACTTTCCTAAAGAGCTTTCAGTGGTCCTAAGCCTTGCTGCCTGCAGGGCTGTGGCTAACAGTTATGGAACTATGGCAACAAACCTTTTAGCTTCATGGCTTCGCCATGCTTCCCAGCATGGCTTTGACGGGGCTGGGTCCTGACTGAGCGAGCTTTTACAGTAGACACTATGAAGAATGGTTCTGAACACTCAAGTTTCTCCTTATCCAATGAGAGGCAAAGTCTTCTCAGAATGACAGGCTGGCATGCAACTGACTTTTATTCAAAATGAATGAATCTGAAGATTAGGAGATACTTGAAACCTGTAAGGACCAGCCCACAAATCTTTTGCCCAAGGGATGCCCCTCCCAGGTTGCTTGCTGTGGGTGGCCTGGTTAGGCTGTGAGCCAGGAAAGGAGGCCCGCCAACCCCTGGAGTGTATGGGAAGACAACTCTTCCCAGGCTTCAGAGAAGGCTGACACATACATAGCCTTAGGAGACCGAAGGCCAGGGGCACTTGTGTTTTGTTCCATGGCATAGACGGTTGACACACTGTGACATGTAAACTGAAATTATAGCAAAGACATTCATTTTGATGACTGGCTGATGTTAGCACAGTAGTAGACAAAGCTCCTCTGGAAACCAAACTCCACAGCTAAGTATGGACTGGTAAGAGTGGGGATGGCTGTCACAATGCAGAGGGACCCCTTGTATGAGATGGGGTACCTGGCTCCATGTTGTTAGTGGTGGGAACTGGCAGGTTACATACTGTAAGCAGTGGAGCGTGGCCCTGGTCCCCCTTCCCTGAACCTCATTCACCCCTGGGGGTGGTTCTAAACCAGTTCATCACTGCCTGCAAACAACTTCAGAAGAGACAATAGCAAAATGCGTTGAATGACTGGGGACTGGAAATGAGACTACAAGGGACTCGACTTGCAAGCAAAGCATGGGAGGACACTAACTGTGGCCTGCAAGATGTAGCACTCTCAGCTCCAGCACCACGTCTGCCTGCATACCATGCTCCCTGCAATGATAATAGACGGAACCTCTCAAACTGTAAGCTGCCACCTCAAATGTTTTCATTTGTAAGAGTTGTCATGGTGTCTCTTTACAGCAATAAAAATACTAAGGAGTTGGTACCAGGACTGGGATATTGCTGCGATAGGCCTGACCATGTTTTTGTCTGGAAGAATTTGGACTTTGGTACTTTGGGTTATGAAAGGAGTGAGATGTGTTAAGCACTGCTTAATGAGTCATACTAGTAGGAGCATGAAAGACAGAGGTACTAAGAGATATTAAAGCTGTTGGGGTTTAACTCAAGAGGTTTCAGAGTTGTTTAGTGTGTTGCCTAGAGATCATTCTTATGATATTTTGGTGAAGGAAGTGGCTGCCTTTTGTCCTTGTCCAGAGAGTCTGCCTGAAGCGAAAGGGAAGAGATTTAGATTATTGTTGGCAGAGGAAATCTCAAAACATCCTAGTATAGAATGTCATGTAGATATTGGTGGTAACGCTAATGAAGATTTATAATGAAAAGCGTAAGCTGAGCAGGCTAAATTACAAAATGAAAAATTTAAGGAGAAAAAGAGCACCATGAAATGGAATAGAATTAAAATTCTACGCCCAAGGAGATAAACGATTAAGAAATGGGACAAAGGAGTGGTAATCCCGGGCAAGATCCCCTCCAGTTAAATTTCCAACTCGTGAAAAGGAACTAAAGGAAAGCTTGGAGCCCAGCGCGCTGGGTCACACCTTTAATGCCAGCACTGGGAAGACAGATGTTGGCAGACCTGAGTTTGAGGCAGGCCTTGGTCTACAGAGCAAGTTCAAGGTCATCCAAGCTTAGGCAGTGAATATAGAAAGCTGGTGAAGATGTCATTAAACAAGCGATCCATGTTGTTCCAGTCCCAGCAAGCAGCAGAACTTGGCAGCTCTGACCAAGTGGTTCTGAATTTAGAGTTAAGGATAAAATTAAGGAGTTAAAGAATAAAGCCACTGAGGCCAGACACCTACCGGGGTATCCCCAAATGGAGGCCTAATAGAGGGCCATTATGTGAAGCTGTGAAGTTGAAGCCTGGATTGCCTTGGAGACCCCGAGATGTTAGAGATGACAGCGTCATAGATACCTGCTGAGAGCTGCTAACAGGGAGTGGAACCAGCCCAAGAGAAAGAAGTGTGCTGCAGTCATCAAAGGAACATTTACCAGACATGGAATTGCAGAGTTTGGAGATTGCCCAGCTGGTTTTCAGTCTTGCTTTTGTCCAATATTACCTTCCTATGTTCCCTTCCCTGCAGTTTGGAACGGTAATGTATACCTGTGCCATTGTATGTTGGAAGCATGTGACCTGCTTTTTGATTTTTACAGGGGGACAGTTAAGAAATTTCCATGTGTCTCCGAAGAGACTTTGAAATATTATAGACTATGGAGACATGTGAAGTCGGAATGAAGTATTATGATATGGCTATTAAGTCCTTGGGGACCAGCGAGTGGAATGCGGTTTGAAACAAAATGGCTCCCAAAGTGAGTGGCACTATTAGGTGTGGCCTTGTTAGAGGAAGTGTGTCACGGTGGGGGTGGGCTTTGAGGTCTCTTTTGTTCAAGTTTCCTTCAGAGTGACAGCCAGTCGGCTTCCTGCTGCCTTCTGGTCAAGATGTAGCCAGCATCATGTCTGCCTGAACACTACCATGCTCCCCCCATCATGATAATGGACTGAATCTCTTAAACTGTTAAGTCTCCACCTCAATTAAATGTTTTCTTAGTAAGAGTTTCTTAGTAAGGGGTCTCTTCACAGCAATAAACCACCCCTGATTTATATAGATGTCCAAGTGAAGGGCCCAATGATTCCCATGGGCACAGGAGTCAGTCCCCGGGGTCCCAGGCACGCACATGCTGAAGGAGAGAGCACAAGCGGAGAGCAGAGATGGGAGGGCAATTAACGCAGTCTTTATTTACACCACAAGAGTGACAAGTGTGTGATGTGGTACAAACACTGGACCCGGGAGGTGGAAAGAGGTGACCGCCAGAGGACACCGCCGGTCAGTGAAACCCACCACACAAAATGAAACAAGAATGAGAAAACCAAACATGACCTCCAACCCCGCCAAGAGGAGAAAGCGCCGCCGAGGGGAGGTCCAGACAACCAAAGAGAAAACAGGCTGCTACAGAGTGAAGGTGGTCGTGGCTGCGGAGCCCACACAGCATCGTGTCGCAGCACTTCAATGGCTCCGACCACACTTCTGTAGTGAGCTCTCGCTGAGTGAGGTCAGCCTCCTGTGCATACATAGAAACAGCGTGTTTAACATTCGTACAGAGTGGAAAACAGCGCCTCCTCAGTAGAGCGTACGCCCCAGAACAAGGCCTGTCTGCGTTCTTTCCTTTCCATAGGAGACTCTGATCAATGTGAGGCCAGTGAGGCCATCAAGGCCGGGTGCAGAGCAGCCCCGGATCCTTGAGAGGGAGAAATGGTTTCCTCCAGTGCCAAGTATCGCTTAGACCCAGGGCTCACAAAGGCCTGGACTGCTCAATGTGGAACCCCAGCCCCGTGTCTTCCAGAAGGAACAAACCCGTCAACACGGCTGTGCCGAGACGGGGACTCACCTGAACCCCTGGTTCTCAACCAGGGGCCAGTGACAGCAGGCAGGGTGCACCTGGCCCCGTGTAGGGAGAGAAAAAGAAACAAACAAAACAAAACAAAATCCTCTCAAGCAGCTTGAGAGACAGGCAGTAGGGTCTGGATGTGGAGCTTGCCCATGGATACAATCGACTCTCTGTCAAAGGTGCTAGGTAAACTCTTCTTAGTGACACATGTGTAAGTAGTCCTTTCATTTTCCTTACGATAAAAAGTACATTTGCTTAAGAATAAGTTCAATAAGACTCAAACTCCCCCCTCCTCTCCTTCAAGGTTTTGTTTTGTATTACAGAAAAAAATTTCTGCATCTGCAAACATCATGAGAGGGGAAAGAAAGGCATCGTTTCTCTTTCCCCAAAGCTGCCGAGTTTGGCGTGCAAAATCTGTATACAATATAAAGACATGCCGGCGTACGTCCATGCAACCTCCAGATGTAGGAAACTTAAAAAAATATATTTATATATTTATATCTATATATTTATATATGTATCAATGCCCATAAAATACATGGGCCCAAAGTCTACAAAAAAGGATGGAATGAGCACGTGGCTGTGACCAGTGAAGAAGGAATGTTCTGACAGAAAGAAACACAACCAAGTCTATCACCAGTGCTGCGCAGACCACTGCAAATGGTCCTTTCTCGTGGGGACAGATCTCAAAGTAAAGAAAAACTCAAACACTTTGATTGAGCGGCCCTCGGAAGCCAGAGCCCCGAGACGTCCTTGTGGGTGGGGCCTTGGTAACAGCCACCTGCTGGTGGGGCACGGGCTCTTGGGCTGCCGCTGGAAGACCCAAGGGTGAGTGAACACCAGCATCTTGAGGACATGGTGTCTTCGGGCTTCCCTTAAAGGGATGTAAAGTGCTTGCTCCCCCGGCTCCCTGGCCAGCACCCACCAAGGCCTTTGCAAAGGAAGGGAGAAGGTGGAAGGTTCAAGGTCCGGGCAGGGGAGTGCTGTGGTCCTGCCCTGGAGGTCAAGGCCGACCTTCTGCCCTCCCTCGCCCTGGGTGACAATGGTGGGGAAGGGCCACGTGTCTTCAAAGGGAAAAAAAGGCTATGTGGTAGGTAATGCTTTCAGCTCACAGGGAAGCTGGAGTGAGCTGGCTCCCTGGCCAGGCCCCTGAATCAAAGGGTGACTTAATGGGACCAAAGTGAGTCCCTCTCACAGTACCCTGGCCGCCAAGTAGCCTATGACCCATCACCTGAAGAAGTAAGATGATGTGTACCTACCCACAAGTCGTGGCTGCCACAAAGAGGGCAGGTGGCAGGGTGTGCAGAAAATGGGCCAAGGCGGCCAGAAGAGCAGCTAGCTGGCCTCTGCCACCATGCAGTGCCACAGGCAGGGGAGGGGCCACATGGGCTCTCTCAGACTGGCTCCTTCTGCCAAGGGCCAGAGTAGTCACAGGGAGGAAGGAGTCAGACATGCCCTAAGATCACTCTACCCTGCGCTCTATCCACTGCCTTAGCATGGCACTGACTCACAGCATCCCAGCGATCAAAAGTCCAAGAATGTGTGCTCAGCTTGTCTGTCACATTACCCTGTAAATGCCACCTAACTCAGAAACTTGGCTGGGTGTCCTTTCTGAGTATCTCACTTCCTCTTGTCTGAACTCCACATACTTTGGAATGAAATTGGCGGCTTTAAGTGCTAGAAAAAAAGTTAGCAGTAAAAAGTCAGTTGTCATAGAAAAAAAAAAAAGAGCAAAGACAAAGACTGACTGTCCTTCAGGACCCTGTGCTCCTACGGGCTCAAGTGACAAGGGCCTTGGTTCAGCAGCCGCGGGCTACAAATCCAGGGCTGTGAGGCTGCAAAGGAAGCCCCTGAACAGGTGCAGGGCCGGGCTCCGAGCCAGGCGCTGTGGACATGCTTCAAAGGTCTTTGGGAAACTAGAGCTGGAGTTCTATCCTGACGGAGTGGTTACAAGTCCACGCTCAGTAATGCCGACCGCCCTCATGGCTCACGTGGCCTGCCTGCCCTTGTAATACTACTAATGTTGCAGGACAGAAGCCCCTGGCTGTGCAGCTCCTGTGGAGCTTGAAAAGACAAGGCAAGGGCACAAGCAGACGTGCTATTCGTTCCCGAGAGAGAGGTTCACTCTGAAAACCAAGCATGACAGCAGCGCTCTGCTTGGTACAAAAGAAACAAAACCAAACCATAAAAACAACCTTCAGAGTTATAAAAAAAAAATGTACAAGAAAGAATTTAGAAAGAAAAAGTTTTCGACATTACCACCTTCAGAAAACTGCTGAATGGTGAGGGGAAAAAATGTAAAAACCACAAAACAATGTTTTCTTCAGAATCTTTTGTGAAAAATTCATACAAAAATCAACAGCAAGTTTATATCCTTTGCTATAAAAACTCATCAGGTACATATGTGCATGGAGGCTTGGAGAGGGCAGAGGCTTTGATAGAAAATAATTAAAATTAAAGTACAAACTGGTAGGGAAGTTGCCCAGGGGTGAACATGTTGGCGATCTGGAAGCTGGCCAATCTGGAGCTCAAAATTCCTTGGGCTTCAATCCAGACCCCAGCCCTCAGCACCTCAGAGCTAACACACATGTCTTTCACCTGCCAGGACCTCTGCGGTCTGAATTTATTATATATATTTATATATACTTTGTCTATAAATGCATTATAAATATTTTATCAAGATCTCATAAGAATCGTTTCTTAGCTTGGAATACAGTGGAATATATATTATACATATATATATTTATTTATACCTAAGATTTAAGCAATACTTCATGCTACCTGCTTTTAATGAAAAGCATTCCGATCGTAACACTGCAGTGTGCCTACGACATGCTTCACAACCGAATGGAGATGCTCGACCGCTATGTGACGGATGAGAAAAGAACACTTTGGATCCATTTAAAATGTGGTGGACTTCAAAACTGCCGGTGGTGTTCGCTGCTTTTGGAACTACCTCATTTTCCTTAAACAGCGATCAAACCAAGCAAGGCTGGCTGTACTGTGGCCCCTGGAGACAGTGGCTGGCGTATACTTTTGTAATGCCAGGCCAGTGTCACCAGTTCAGCCAGCCACAGGACACTGTCACACCAATTCTTGGTGATTTTTCTTAAGGCATTGTTCCTCAGACTTCAGAAAACCCAGCCACAGAAAAATCCATCAGAGCAATAAAAAAAGGCACAAACTCGCATCTTCCGATGGCTTCGAGAAGCTCCAGCTGACTCCCAGGCTCACATTTCTGTTCTGTTCAGTTTTTTTTTCTTTAAAATTTCTTCCAACTCTGTCCCTCACTAAGCTGTGAACCCCCACAGCACCCCACTAAGGTTCACAAGGCAGGCCAGAGCCATAGAAAACTCTGTTTTTAAAAAAAAAAAGCTACAAGATGAGTTGAGTGGTTTACACGGAGACTGTGGGATTGTGGGTAAGAATCAAATGTTAAGCACCAGTTTTAATCAAGTTTTTTTCTGTATTATTAGATCTTTGATTTTCATTCCTCATGTCAACTCGATTCAGCAACTCTGCCTCAATTGCCACAGGCTTCTTCCTTCGCGGTCTTCCCCTGGGGAACCCACCAGCGTGTGCTTGGCTTTCCGCATGTCTGTATGCCTGTGTGTTGCGCGCTGTCCTGTGTTCCATGTGATCTGCCACACCTGGTGTTCGTGTGCGTCTCCAGACCTGTGGTCCAGGGCGGCGGAAAGGCCTCCCGTTGCTGCTGCACGCCTGGTGTCCCTTTGCACTCAGAGAGAGCACCAAGGCAGAACGCAGGAATGACACGGGAAAGTTTCTTGGCTGAGCTTCAAGACAGACAAACAAAGGAGAGAACAGCAGCTTCAGGGCTACAGTGGTGGTTCCTCCTCCATAGGCTCCTCCTCCGATCTGTGGAGAGAAGGGGGTCCGGTATGGTGTGTGAGGCCCTGTGCAATCAGGCTTCCTTTCCCACAGAGTTGTTGAGATCCCTGCCCCAATTCTCTGGTGGATAGTTTTAGTTTGGAGAGTCAGTGGGCATGTCCACCATCTGTCCTGTCTATGCAGGGCTAGCCTGGCATAAGGCTGGGTGCACACAGTTAAGATTCAGGCAGGTCCTCAAGCACAGGTGTTCCCAGGGCATGGGCAGGGGCTTACCTCTTCTCAGCAGGTTTGACGCCTACAGACAGTGAGGCCATGGCGGTGACAGTCTCAGCTTCTTCGTTCTCACACTTCTGAGCCTCAATTAGAGAGTGTCCCACGGTGGAGGACAATCGCTGCAGGCAGCGCCAGTACTTGCCTGAGGGAAGAGGGAACACTCAGTGACTTTCCCACTTCTGCTGGCTTGGCTCACAGGTCACTGGGCCCAATGAAAACTTTCACTCGTGCCTGCAAAGTGCCTCTCTGAAGAGTGCTGCCTGGTGATGAACTCACACACACTTATCTGCAGCACAGGCCACTGGACATTGGGTTGGAACTTTGTAGGGCCTGGTTCCCTACATTCACAGGTCTCTGCCTTGCTGTGGGCAAGCAGAAATTCTGGGAGCAGGCACATGCAGACTCCCGGGGTTGCTCTCCAGAGCCTTGTAGATGCTGGGAATAAACCAAATCCAGACCCAGCACAGGGAGCCCTGCCTAAGCAGCTTTTTAGAGTAAGGGTGTCAGGAGAAATAGCTTTGAGGCCAGAACTGAATGGCCCAATGGGAAGTTAGTAGAAGCCTTCAGGTGTGCATCATCTATGTAGCTTTTGTACCAGGATGGGCAGACCAGAGAGCCCAGACAAGAGGTGGCAGGTGTACCTGGGGCAGGCAGGGTGCTGCATGGGTGCCTAGCTGTGTGCCGGCTGCCTAGCCCTGGGATTTGGAACTTGAATAGGACATGGGTTCTATCCTATGCAAGGTACTTCTGGTCCAGGACACGGATTTATAATCCAAAGCATTCTGGTTTTGGGCATCTGAATGAAGTAACTTGGAACCACTGGTACCCAGATTCTTTAGAATCCCGGTGTAACAGGAAATGGTTCTAGGAGTCTCTTCTTGTTCATCAAATGCCAGGGAAAAAGAGACCTTGTGTTCCTACCCCGGGTCCCATGATCAAACCACTTGGCCAGCCACTTACTGTGGATGTCCATCACTTTCTCCATGGAGTGGATGGCATTGGCATTGGGTCTTTGCTGCAGAACCTTTTCTGGCAGAGGCTCAAGCTGTAAAAGAGACACAGATATATTATGATGGAAATGGATGGCATATAAACTATGTATGTGTTAATAGATATTCAGAGCAATATCTTTGCTCCCAAAGATACAGTAATTTGTTGGGAAGATAAAGTAACTCTAAAAAGTCAACACGACCGGCATATTTTTCCTCCTTAAGGGTACAAAGGACTGTACTCCAGAAGGAGGCTGCAGAGGATGTCAGTTTGGTGCCGTCGCTGTGTACCACTCAGCAGAGAAAGAACGGTTAGTTTCTTAAGCTACACTTCTATGACCCGGCCTTGCAATGCCCAAGATCTCTCATCTGTCTTTTCTCACAGATGTGGAGGATGGAGGTGAGTGGAGGGAAGTGAGTAGGTCTCTCACAGATGACAGGGCATAAAGTAGCAGGGCCCCAGGGCAGAATGAGCTCCAACAATAGCTCTGTAGACAGGCCTAGAGACCAGGGAGAACACACAAAAGGGAGAGCTAGAGCCAGTTCTAAAGGGAAGCTGATCTTACCTCGGCTCTGGGTTGAAGCCATAAAATAAAGCCACCCTGAGTTTGCCTGGCCTCAACCTGACTGCACAGCTGCCAAGTATAGTTGTTGGGCTTCCCGATCCAGGGCATTTGGCCAAGTCACTGCAGCCCTCTGTGTGACATCCATCCCCAAACTGGCTGCATGTGAGTGCTGCCAATTACATCCCAGGAAGCATGACCTTCTAACCGAAGACATCACTCAATACAGCCAGCTAGTGGAGCCAACATGGCATTAACCTCAAGCTATTCAGCAACTAAAGCAACAATGACTGAGGTCAGGCTCGGCAGGAAAAGACTGGAGAAGCTTGCAGCACCCAATGAAGTTAGAATTAGGACCTGCTTAAGACAAGCCACAGGGACACCAGAAAACACAGAGGGTCAATGTAGAACAGCGTTCTCATGGCCACAGTTAGGACAGGCTGAGCATTGAGCTAACACAGCACGGAGTCATCACCCAAACTCTAACCCGAGCATAAACACAGAATTAAGTAAGTGTATGTGTGGGAAGACAGATATTCCCGATAGAATTGCTAATAATTCCAGGATACAGAACTTACTGCTTCTCCACCTATACCTCATACAGGGGAAAAGTGGTGACTTCAAGTGAAGGCAAGGTAACTGAAGTGAATACAGCTCCGTGCAGCATCACGGTGCAATACTGACAATGGTCAGGCCACTGACATCTCCCTCCCCAAGTTTATCACCATGAGCAAAACCCCACACATATTTTTTGCACTGCTGTGATAGGAGGAAGGGTTTGTTTGGGTTAGGGCCTGAGGGCTCAGTAAATCCTGGAGGGAGGTGCAATGGGGAGAGCAGCCACACAGGCAACCAGGCAGGAGCACAGGTGAAAACAAACTGCCTGAGGGCCCTGTAGACAAAAGTTATATAACTTCCTCAACAGTGTCAAACATACAAGTTTGTAAGGGACATTTTACACTTACACTGGCCAACATAAGCTAAGACAAATTCCAGAAAATCTTGACCAGAATTTCCTGAGGTCATCAGAGTCATGATGGGAGGTGGGACAGGCAGGGGAGACCAAGGGGTGCAGAAGAATCAAGCTCAACACTAGATCCTGGGTGGAACAGAGGAAGGGTCCTGTGTAGAGCTGGTGACATCCAGATATACCTGGAGTTCTGTGGACACTCAGAGGAGAGTCGGTTTCCAGGCTATGACAAAGTCTCAAGTAGTGGAAAGGTTGGAAAAAGGGGAAAGTTTCTGACTGGTGTGCGGGCACTTAGGCATTGTCACTGACACCCCCACCCCAAATAAAAGGTTCATCTGTATTATCAAAGACTGTAGGTACACACGTTCAATGTGTTTTCAATGATGAAAGAAAGAGGTCACTGAACCTGACCTGGTAGACTCGGGAAGCCAGAGTTCTGACCTGCATGTAATACCAACAACCAGAATATAAGGGTACGGAAAGCTGGGCAGTGCAAACAGTGGTGCTATAGCTGAAGGGATGAGGCAGAGCAGCCAGTGTTCAGGAGAGAGGGAGGCCCCAGCAAAGTTCCCCAGCTCTCAGGAATGAGCACTGGAGGAAGGAATGACTGATGTTTTTCTGTCGGCTGTGGCCTGGAGGGCCTTCTGGCTCTGCGGCCCTGGCTCTGCCATGGCTGCGATATGTATGTAGGTTTAAACTAACCCACTATTGACCAGCAAAGACTCAGAAGTCAGATGTGAGGGTGAAAACCTGCTAGATCAGAGAAGCCCAGAAACAACCAGCTGTCCTTGCTTTTTAGATGGAGACAGAGCAAGAGGTGTGTCTCTTCACTTGTCCTAAACCCAAAAAGAAGTGCCAAACTCCAATCCCACGCTTTCCTTCCTTTTCATCTTCTCAGCCAAATTCCTGGTTTCTCTAGGCTAATTATAGTCAGTTAGTCACAGGAGACTCCACCTCCTGATTCAAGGTTAACTTTATTAAGTTTCGGTGTGTCACAGTGAGATCAAATATCCTGCAATAAATGACCATGTACTCTCCAGTGCTGGAAATCCCAGGCTTAGGCAGGGAAGAGGTCCGCAGGGACAGCAAAACCAGAAATCTCTAGGCACGCTGGAAACAAACTGCAGAACATCAAAGGCAGACTCAGAACCCTCAGAGTAGCTAGAGACAGCAGATCATCTCCAGTCAGGACGATGGGCACACACAGCAAGACAAGCAAAGGGCAGCAGCTTTGTGCCAAGAGGACACTGGCTACATCATATGCCCAGTGAAGCTGCCATAGCATCTCCTCAAAACAGAGTGGGGTGTTGCCCTTTTCCAAGAGAAAACCCACAGGATATTCCTGAGACACAGTAAGAATGTCCTGCAGGAAGGCAGGAAATGAGGGATAATGGGGAAAGAAATCTCCAGAGTGCAATGTGGCCCAGACCCAACGTGGGTGACACATGACAGCAACGAAAATGTCCAGTCAGTGAAATTAAATAAGTGAGAGGAAGGCATGTAGCCTGGGAGGAGCTAGGACTTGGCTGCCAGTTTGGCAGAAAAACATGAAGATCTAGTTAAATTAGAATTTCTGATGAACAACAGTTTCTTAAATATAGAGGTCATATGTTCATCCTGGAGATCCCAGTGAGGCCACTGCGGTTCAGGCCTTGGCTCCCCAGGAATAAACCTCCCGACCCTGCTGAGAGTGCCGGCCCATGGGGAGGACGCCTGCTGCACATCTTTCAACTGGGCACTGGGAATACAGGGAGTTTAGGGATCCTTATCAGCTCACATTAAGAGATGGCAAAGAAGGAAAGTTGGGAGCTATAAGACAAGGCAGACAGAATGAGACTGGAGAAGTGATCAGAAGAGCTGAAAATGACCAAGGTGCCACTTACAACTGGTGTAGAAACAGACCTCAGCTTTGGACTGTTTAGCAAAGATATATAAGAAATCTAGGAGGTCGGCTGGAAGTCAATGACAAAAACAAGGGTCGCTGGGCGCAGCTGGCCAAAAGGCCGAGAGGCATCTTAAATGTTCAGCAGCACAGAGACTTGAGGGCTGACTGTGACTGGGTGTAAAGAAGGCTGCATGGTAGCGACAGAGCTTCAGTTTACCCAAAGAACAGGATGGCTTGATACTCTTTTATAAACCAGCTTAAGATGTGTAGTACTGGAAAGAGACACAAAGAAACGTCCACCATGGTAGGAGATACCAATGAGCATTTTTGAGACAGAGAAGACAAACCAGTCCAGGAAGCAGGAGTGACTAAGAGATTGGTAAGCTTGTTAGGTGGACACATGTGATTCCAGAAGCAAGTACAATGTACACAATCATAACTCCTTTTTATATGACAATAGTCTGTTAGGAATTGAAATAGAGACCATGAACGCTCATGTTCTCATGCCTGGAGATCTAAGCATACTAACTCAAGAGACAGAGAATTAGTCACAGAAACCAGTAATGGGGGTCAGTGAGATGGCTCAGTGGGTCAAGGTACTTGCACTAAGTCTGGCAACCTGAGTTCAATCCCTAGAACCCCCTTGATGAAAGAAGACTGATTCCTTGAAGCTGTCCTCTGACCTCCATATGTACCATAGGGCACGTGCGCGTGCACACACGCACACACGCACGCACGCACGCACGCACACACACACAAACACTGGGGAGAGGACTTTGTGGACAGTGTGTGCTGTGTGAGCCTGTTGTGCCCCCCATGAGCAGATGGCAATGTTCCTAAGGACCGATGCCTGGTTGCATGGGGCCCGTGCTGGTTTGAAAGAAAATGTTCCCCCAAGGATAGGGGCACTATAGGAGATGTGGCTTTGCTGGAGTAGGTGCAGCCTTGTTGGAGGAAGTGTGTCTCTGTGGAGGTGGGCTCTGAGGTCTTATTTATGCTCAAGCCACACCCAGTATCTTAGACCAATTCATGTTGCCTACTAATCAAGATGCAGGACATCTGGCTATTTCTCCAGCACCATATCTGCCTGCAAACCACCATGTTTCACTATGATGAAATGTAAGCCACCCCAATTAAATGATTTTCCTTTATGAGAGTTGCTGGGGTTGTGGTGTCTTTTTTACAGCAATAGAAACCCTAACTAAGACAGGGCCCAAGGCCCTTTGTGGATGAGAAGCAAGGATAGAACAGAGACCCTTAGATCATGGCTGCAGCACAGATGCAGAGCTAAGGTCAGCACTTAACACAATACCCAAAACACACATTTAACATCACTTTGGAGCGAGGTGTGTGCCAACAGTGCATGCTCACAAGGTTCACCAGAAGGCCGTGGAGGGTTTTCCAGAATCCTGGCTCCTCAGCTCTCTTTGGCCTCTCTTGTACCAGACTTTCCCCGGATTAAATTAAGTTTAGTAAGTATACCCAGGGCACCACAGGCCACATGCTATGTTGTGTGCAGAATGCACACCATGCTAGCAGCCTCTGTGACATCCAGAGTCCCCAGCCACAACTCTCCATCTTCAGTTGTTGTGCCAGCATAGCTTTTTCACCAGTGTCTTGGACTTGCCTCCCACAAGCACTGCTCAGTGCAGTGGCTGAGCAGACCACCCTGGGACTCGGGGGCTCCTTCCAAGCAGGTGTCCATATAGAATGGACAGGGGGCCAACTATCATTTGAGCTGGCTATATGTCTGCATGTGCCAGCTGCTCTGAAATCTTTCTTAACTGCTTTTTCTTTCCCTTTCCTGGAAAATCTCTCTCCATGAAAGCTGACATGAAACCTGGAAAGGAGGACTACAGTGGCCTTTCAGCAGTGAGATGCTCTGTGTCCCCAGGAGAAAGGAGACAGGACAGAGGGGCTCGTTCTCAGTGATGAAGCTTCCGTGTGTTCCCCTGAGCACAGAAGAAGGACTATGCTGCATTTGGACACTTGGGATCTTATGATGAGTCTGCACTCCAGGCAACGGGTCAACCTGTCAAGAGTACATCATGAATGATGGCTCTGCTCTAGTGATGGGAAGGTGGGAGCACAGGGAGAGGAGCTCCACACATCTCAAAATGCCAACCCTGTCCTAATTGGGGTGCTCTTCCTTTGTTTACCATAAGTGCTTACCAATCACGGTTTCATCTAAGGTTTAAGGTGCAGTCACCCACACTTGCCCCCTCCTCTTTCCCAACAGCTGACCTGTCATATACTGTTCTTAATGTTTCCAGATTTCACATGTACAGAAAGTGTGCTGCCTGTTCATTCTACTCCATGGTTGTGCATGCCTGTTTGTCCCAGTACCGTATTGTCCTCATACCAAAATTTGGTAAGGCCATAACATAAAAGGAAACATTACAGGCACATTTCTTTGATGAACAAATATGAATGCAAAATACTGGGGAAAAAAGTACAAACTTAGTTCAACAACACATTAAAAAGATCACAGACTATAACCAAGTTAGACTCATTCCAGGCAACTAAGGATGGTTCAATGTTGGTAAATTGGTTAAGTGTGATATAGCATAGAAACAGAACCAAGGGAACTCACATAATTATTTCAACAGCTGAAGAAAAAGTCTGTGGCAAAATTCAATATCACATCCTAACAGAAAAAGCAGCCGGAACAGTAGTGTAACGACATCAACATGATAAAGGCCATAAAAAACAGCCCCACGGGCAGCACCACTACTCATTCAAACCAGTGTTTGGAATCTTAGCCAAATAGCAAAGGAATGAGTCAAATTATCCCTGTGCCTACAATACTATTCCATACTTTATACTGTATCAAAAATTCTTAGATCTGAAACTTTAAAATACACCAAAAATTCTTAAATCTGATAAACACTATCAGCAAAACAGGATAAAAAAATCTGATAAACACTATCAGCAAAACCGAATACAAAAATAAACACTTTTAAATATACATTAACAAATTTGCTGAGAAAAAAAAACAATTTCCATTTATAAGCCAGTTAAAAAAATTAAAATAAAAAACAAACAAGATGTGAGATACTTCTATAACAAAAAGATAAACATTGAAGGGGAAAAAACCCGAGAAGATGGACCTCCCACATTCACAGTTTGGGAAATTCAGTATTGTGAAATGGCCATACTACTGTAAGCCATCTGTAGACTTAATGCAGTCCCTCTTTAAATTCCAATGACATTCATTATGCAATCCAGAAATAGAGCTAGAAACAAAGGCACTGAGTAGTCAGAGCAACCCTCAACAGAAATTAATACTGGAGGTACTCACCCACATACACTACTCCAGAGCCACAGGAGCAAAAGCAGTGTGATTATTCCTGTAGAAAGTGCCAATTACTGTTCTGGAAACCTGGAATCTACCAGTGAGAAATACCTTGCCCCAACACTATATAACGCAGAGAGACAGTATGTGGAAACACAGAGTCAGTGCAGAACAGACAGTGGAGAAGGTGGCACAAGGCTCTATGAGAAACAGAGCAGCTGGTAGAGGGACACAGTGTGTTGTAGTTTCTAACACAACACTTAGGGAGGGCCTGCCTGATAACCAAGTGGGCTGGACGACATATTTCCAGGAGGTTTCAAAGGCCCAATAAAAGCTACATGGGTACCCCTTCACTGGCTGGGCCACCTCACACTTTATCCATCCATCCCCCGCAGAATACAGCCTTGCCAATGGCTGACTTGGGATGAGGCTCATAAAGTAGTTCTGATTATGTCTGTTTACAGTGTAGGCCTACCTGGCATCTTATTTTTTACAGTGTGGGCAGCTCCTCTTCTGGAGCTAGTTGCACAGCTAGTTATCAGCTGAGTTTTACTGGGAAGCTCTGCTACAACTGTGTCCAAAAGTGGCTGGGTTTTCTTCTGCCCCTTCTCCTTGCTTTGGATTTACACCTCTGGATTACACCACAGGATGGCCAAGCTCTGACTTTTGGAGTTACCTAGGACCCAACACCCTGGAGGCTACCGTTAAGACTGCCTGCCTGGTCTAAGCTCTCCTCTGGTTCTTTGTGAGGGTCAACTGATTGTCAGACTAAGTTAGCTGTTCCCTGTCCCATACTGGCCTTATTCATTGGGCTTATAGTTAGCAGATACCCCTGTCAGGTGTGTGTGCGCAAATCCCTTGTTAGGGCCTTGGAACTCAGGACCCTAGCGGTGCTTTTCCTACTGTCTTTGGCATATAGAGTAACAGTTTCAGTGTTTTAAGAGTGCAGGCTAACCTGGGGTGAAGCTCTGGGATTCAGACAGATCCTTCAAGCATCTGCCTCCTCCCTAATTCCTTCTCTGCTGCATCTTGGATTTCTGGGCCCAGCCTCTCCATGCTGTCCACACAGCTGTCTTCTAGTTTCCCTGTCTTTGGCATCTCCGCCCTCTCACACTATCTAGGCCCCTCCTCTCCTGGGATATTCATATAACTCCATGCCAAGGTGCACAAGAGGCTTCCACCGAGCCACAGACACCTAACCAGTGCCTCTGCCTTGACCTCTAATTCCCAGCATCTCACAGAAGGGTCAGGATCTGCAGTAGGCTGTGGGAAACTTGGCTTGGCTGCCGTTCCTAGGTTTCCTGTAGCACTGAGCACAGTTGTTGGGTAATAGTGGCAAATGGGTCATCAGCTCTGTCTGAGATCTGTGACCTCTACTGCACCTGCTCTTCATGGCGTCTGAAGGCTGCTGCCCAATGACACATCAAGAGTTCTCAGGCTGTCTCTACCCTGTAGGCTGGGGTCTGGTTTGCCAGCACCTGCCAATGCC
This sequence comes from Microtus oregoni, assembly GCF_018167655.1. Taxonomy (NCBI): domain Eukaryota; kingdom Metazoa; phylum Chordata; class Mammalia; order Rodentia; family Cricetidae; genus Microtus; species Microtus oregoni. The sequence continues at coordinate 4,574,641 of NW_024543063.1, read as the reverse complement.
CTTAACACATCCATAAACCCCTCAATCTCCACCATCCTCAGACTAGAAGTCACACAGTAAAAAGGTACTCTGTGTGCTCTCTCTTTCTCGTCTTTCCCATAAGGGACACTGTCTAAGGTGAATGCCGCAGGAACCTGTGTACATATGAAATACATCTTGGAAAACAACACTAACTACTCTGGTGGCCCTTTCACATTGAGGATTATAGAGAAGCCAGTGGGAGCAAGTTTGCTGGGCAGGTAGGGTTGGGGAACACAGAACAGGCCCTCTGCTATTCCCCTCCCCAGCAACACGTGAACACTTGTGGCTGACTGCCCCTTAAGGGACCTGCTGTCTGTTGTGCTTAGATATTTTTCCCTCATGCCAGTTGCAAAGGAGGGCAGGGAGGATTGTCAGTCATGAGAGCTGGGTGGGGCTCAATGTTTGCTCAGTGTACTCTGGGACTGACAAAAAGCCTTGGCTAAGATGTGCATCCACTTCCTCTGATGAAGGAGCATCCTATAGGTAGCACGGGGGCAGAGGTTGGAGCCAGGTGTGTGTGGGGGTTCTCTTATAATGGGGTTCATACCAAAACAGGAATATGCATTTTGGTTCCACAAGCGTACAAGCTAAACACAGTGAGGACAGGAGTTTTCACTCTCTCCTCCTCTCTGTGCTTTCTAGAATAAAGCGTGCAGAGCAGATGACTCATAATGTACTTGACTATGAGACTGTGGTAGTCTGTGGACTTCTGACAACTCCTTGCCCAGTTAGAGCCTTGCTGTCTTCAAGAGCAGCCCTGAGCTGGCAGGTCAGAGAGTCTTCTAAGAGCCATCTAGACCCTGGCCTACAGGGTGGGGATAGCCTGAGAACTCCTGACTGAGGAGCAGGTGCAGGAGGGCCATGGGCCTCAGAGCTGCTGACCCACCTGCCACTATTTCCCAGAGACCAACGTGCTTGCATGCGACACCTGAGGCTAGTCTGAGCTACCTGAGGGTACAGACCCAGCAGCTCCTGGGCTGCAGACTCCATCACTGAGTTCCCCATTCCTGTCTGGCTCCTTCCTAGCACCTGCACACCACCCACAGGGAAGCAATGTGAGCAAGCCCTATGAAGCAAGAATTGCGCCAGTTCGGAGACAGATACACCAGCCAGAAGGGCCTAGAAAATCGCTCTGGAAATTGAACGACCCTTTCACAGAGTCACCTAAGCCCATCAGAAAACAGATAATTACGTTATGGTTCATTACAGTTATGAAGGAGCAATGGAAATAATCTTGTGGTTGGGGTCACCACAACACGAGGAACTGTATTAAAGGGTCACAACATTAGAAAGGTTGAGAACTACTGGTTCTCAAAAATAGGATTTGAGAATTTTTCATGGAAGGTATTTGCCAATGGTACCACATGCATTAGGGGCTCCCAGGGTTATGTGAAAATGCCACTCTCATCCTAGCCTGCAGCTGGAGTGGACCTCTGCTAGTGCAGTTATACACACAAGGGACCCTCCTCAGATATAGTGGAAGGGAATACACACAGTGTTCACTCTACTTTTGCCCTCAAAAGCTTTATCTGACCAGGCCTTTGAATACTGCTATGCAGGCCAATGCCTCTGACTTTGTCCTGCCCCACCAGTGGAGCTATGCAGAGCCCTGACCTTAAGGATCACTCCTAAACAGAGAAGGCAAATGGTTGCTGAATAAAGAGGACTTGGTCTAGCCCTGAGCTAATAATTCAGCCTGAACATGCTCATACCACCTGGACTGGATGGTTCTGTGTATCAATTTGACACAAGCTAGAGTCACCAGAGGAAGGAACCTCAGTTGAGGAAATGCCTCCATGAGATCCAGCTGTAAGGCATTTTCTCAATTACTGATCAATTGTGGCAGGGGAGTGGGGGAGAGGAGGCATCCCATGGTAGGTGGTAACATCCCTGGGCTGGTGGTCCTGGGTTCTATAAACAAGGAGGCTGAGCAAGCCAGGGGAAGCTAGCCAGTAAGCAGCTCCCCTCCCTGGCCTTTGCATCAACTCCTGCCTCTAGGTTCCAGCCCTGCTTGATTTCCTGTCCTGACTTCCTCTAATGATAGAATATGATCTGGAAGTATAAGCCAAATAAACCCTTTTCTCCCTAACTTGCTCTTCGGTGTGTTTTGTTGTAACACTAAAAATCCTAACTAAGACACCACCCAAGCCCATGGACAAGTTGCCAGAGAAACCTTGTCCATACGGGAGCCCGGAAGAGTTAAGCATGGCCATCACACTCCATGACTGACACAGGATGGAAGAACCAGCTGCACCAAGCACTTCTGAGATCTTAGGCCAGTTCTGTGTCCCTTCTGCTCATCTCTTAGCAAAAGTCATACTAGCCCTACTACATGGGTGGGAACAGCTGCAGCCCAAGCCAGGTGAACTGTTCACCCAAGTCAGAGACCAATGCCCTCCACCACCTGAGCTCCTAGTGGCAGGCTTTTGCCTGTGGTGTGACATATTCTGTAGATGACTACATACCTCATTTCCCAGAAGAGCAGAAACACACGCTTCAGAAGCATCACAGATGGCTGTCAGGTCATGGCCTCCCTCAAGAGCCAGCACAATCCGGCCACCAGCTAAGCCCATCAGCTGCTTTGTCAAGTACCCAAAACCTGCAAAGGAAGAGGGATATATGGGAACGGAGCACTTCAGAAACTCCACACAGTACCACCTATAAATACCAGAGGCTGAGATGTCATCTCGAGTAACTGAGGATTTCATCTTCACCCAATTGAGTGTGACTTTTGGTTTCATTGCTGTATTTTTATAATGCAGCCAGCCCTATTCAAAGGCTGTATACTAACCTGTCTTCCTGGGCATCTGATGTGCTCTGTACAAACATACACACGTAGACAAAAGCATGCCCGTATCAATGCTGTGTGTGGTGACAGGACTTTCGCAATCCATACCTGTGTATCTGCTTCCATCTAAGGTCACTGAGTCTTCTCTCTGTTCACAGTCCCCACCTGATATGTCACTTGGTTGGCATGGGGATACTACACACAGTCAGGCAGGCTGATGTTGGCTAGGCATGGGAAAGCCCTAGTAAGACAGTGACCTTGACCAGCCCCTCACCAGACCGATTCAGGTCCATACTAGGCTGCACCTTCTGCTAGCTATGAAATGCTAGTGGGCAGAAACTAATGGCGAACCCAGGTGTGTCTGACAGAAACACTGATGCTGGCTTTGGGGCTGGATATAAAAGCAGCTCAGAATGTGGTAACAGAGACTATTAAGTATGGTGGGTGCTTTTAGTTCCCTGTCTGGACCCCACAGTAGGTTCAGTGGGCTCGAAGATGCCCTGTAATAGAGCACTGACTCCCAAAGGCCACTTCATAGCTCATTATTCCCTTGCTGAGTGCATACCCTCCCTGGTGAAGGTAAGAGAGAGGCGATCCTCCTTGATTAGATGTGCTGATGGGCAGGGAGGAGAGAGCAGATCCAGGTCCCGACAGAGTAAGGTACTAGGGTCAGGCTTTAGGAACCCAGGCTCTTTGTTGCCTCTGGGCACCACAGTTGGATGAGAAACTGTCAGGCCACTGTGACCCAAGGTGTTACAGCCCAGAGGCCTCTCATATCTTTGCCATGTGCTGCAGCAGAGCAGATGCAGAGGTCACATACAGAGCCAACAAGTTCATCCATGGAGAAATGCAGCCACTATATAAGTCCTGATTGGTTCCTCCTCCACTATATGATATAAGTCCTGATTGGTTCCTCCTCCAGCTCCACAGCCTATTCAAAGATTAGAGGGCCTGCGCCTCTAGCAGAGAACAAAACTCAGCACCAGGCACATGTTGGTATGGGACCCTGCCTTCTCATACTTGGAAAAGGACTGCATGTTTGTCTAGTGTCCATAGTCCAGTTGACAGAACCTAGTGCAGGCCCCGTTGAGTTTCTATCCCCAGGGTAGAGTCTATGGCTTTCAACTCTCAGCCTCCTGCTGCCCAGGGCCTGCTGATGGCTGCTAGCATAGTTTCATTCTGAGTAAGAAATGAAGGTTATGTGCCTCCTACTGCTTCACACAGAACACAAACTGATGAAGGAGGGTCTATGTGTTACTTTCATTGGTTAATAAAAAAACTGCCTTAGCCCTGATAGGACAGAAAATTAGGTAGGTGGAATAGACAGAACAGAATGCTGGGAAGAAGGTAAGTGAGACAGTCGCCATGATTCTCCCACCTGAGACAGATGCAGGTTAAGATCATTCCTGGTAAGCCACTTTGTGGTGCTACACAGATTACTAAATATGGGTTAAAGCAAGATGTGAGAATTAGCCAATAAGAGGCTATAGATAATGGGCCAGGCAGTATTTAAAAGAATACAGTTTCCGTGTAATTATTTCTGGGGTAAAGCTAGCCGGGTGGTGGGAAGCGGCCCGCTGCTCCTCCCTCTACGCTCCGCACCACTACAGAGTGGCACCCAACGTGGGGCTCAAACCCACGGCCCTGAGATTAAGAGTCTCACGCTCTACCAACTGAGCTAGCCAGGCGGCCGGGAGCCAGGGAGGCAGGAAGCGGCCCACAGCTCCTACTACAACAAACCAGTTGTGGGATGAGCAGACATGCAAGTAGGGAAGGTAAACACTAGTGACTTACATTTGGCAGAGAGATTGTACCCTCCAAGAGGTGTGGGGTGGCCTTCCACAGCATCGAAGCCTGATGAAACCAGTACCACATCGGGGGCAAACTCATTTGCAATTGGCATTACCACCGTTCTGCAAAGGATAGGAGAAGGCATCACTAGGTCAGCGAAGGGCATGGCATATGGAAGACCAACAACTCCATTTTCTCCTCTAACTCTCCTATTTAATAAAATTCCCTATTAAAATCAGCAGAAGTATCAACTCTGAATTTAAAGATATTCAGAATTTAATGGGACAGACTCAGGAATGAGTCTAGGTGGAACCCTGGCTGCCAATTCCTCTACTTCAGGGTGGCAGGACACATGCTATCTACATCAGAACTCCCAGGGAAGGCTCAGACAGACAAAGGTGGAGTGGTATGGCCTTATGTGCTACTTCAGTTGGCTTAGTTCTGGTCAGTATGGAGAGTTTATTAAAAATATACCAAGTTCAACCTCAGGTAACCGAAGCTCAGATATGTATTCGAAACCAAAGTTGGGCAGTTGTGGAGGGGTTGGCCTTCTGCTCTTCTGGAGGGTATACACAGTCTAGTGTCTCCTGGAATTGTTTGTCTCAGGATGAAGGGCCTTTCCAAGGCTACCCTGTACCTTGGGGCTCTGTGTACCACTGGTATAGTGCAGGACACATCCAGGTAGCCACAGATGAAGGCCAGCACACTTTATCCAAAAGTCTGGGCAAGAGGCCTTTTAGTCTTGGGGCCACATGGTCTTGGGCAATACAGATGCCTGTGATGTAAAAGCAGCAGCCACGGACAATGAAGAAAGATGCAAACACTGGTGGATTCCACACAGGAGCCATGGCTGTGAATATCTGCTCTGGAATCATTTGCATGGCTTATATCCTGCTCTTCAGAGCAGCACCTCAGCCTCAGACTACACAGCTGTCATTGTGACCCGCCGCAACACAAGCATACCAGACTATCATTTCATTGGTACAAAGCATTTAAGCTGAGCATCTACCCAGTGAACACACTGGCATTTGTCTAGAAACCTGCCACAGTGGTCAGGAGCAAGGAATCAGTCACAGGGTAAAGAACGCCATTGGGGCCTCTGGCTTCTGTGTCACTGGCATCATTGCATGGAGTGAACCTGTCTCCCCAGGAGTGCTCTGCAGGGCTCTCTTCTCTGGGAGTGTGGGACACTGAACTGACAAGATGGCTAGACTGGCAGTGGGTGTCCACATCACACCAAGGAGACCACATCAATGAAAACATTGTCACAAAACCGTTGTTTTCAACAGAGTAATAGAACCCATCATGGTTTTGATAGGGGTTTTAAAGCCAAGTCATTTTTTTTTTTCCAAGTAAAACCATAGTTGTTTGTGCCAAGTGTGGCACTTGCTAAGCACTGCAACAAGGGCATATGGTGGGTTTTGAAGTATAACTGAGCTATTTAATACCCAAAACCTGCCCCCAAAAAAGTTCTGCTAAAATCATTATTAAATGGAGCTCGCACCACAAGTACTGATGCTTACACTAGATGTGTGTTATGGTCCAGAACCAAACCTAAGCCATTCCCCACGCTGGAGTCTAAGTGGTCCCATGTACACATCGGCAGCGGGTACCAGCAGACACAGTCTTTTTCCTAGGCTCACTATGAAATGTGCTGAAGTTAGGGTAACTAGTGACAGCCCTGAATGTGAAGGGTGTGTGGTAGAGGGTGTCTCCAGCAGTCATGTGTGATACCAAGGGTGTCTTTGCTCCTTATTGGGACACAGCTTTTTTAGTTGGATACGCCCTGCTGTACAGTGGATGTGCCTTCTACCCACCACCTTGCTGGAAAGAACCTTAAAGAATGTCCTTATTTAACTGGCGTTCAAAGTTAAATGGGAGACTGGGCTTACATTTTATCTCCCAAAATAAATTTTAAATCATCGACTTAGTTCCTGAAATAGAAGATTCTTTTGTGTTTTTGTGTATATTTGTGTCTGTGAGTGAGAGATTAGGGGCAGGGAGGTGAAGCTTCCCAATATAACAGATCAATTTACTATCTTCCTGGAGGAAGTCAAAATGAATAGCTCTCTGAGAAGGGTGGAAATGTGATTATAGCTCATCCTTGGTGCAGGGAGGGAATGAAGACCCCTACAGGTCCTCAGAAGTGCCTAGGCGAGTGGTCCTATGTATGTAGTGTGATGAGTGTCTCTTCTATAGCTTAGGCATCCTTCATTACCAGTGTTGTCCTGCTTTCAAATCAACCACCCCACAGGCTGTGGTATGTGGGCTCTCATTTACACACATGGTCCAGAGGACACATGCCTACTTCTGTCTGCGCTGTGGCTTGCTTGGTAAAAAGTAGGGCTGGTGCACCAGGCAGGGATGTAGGCTCACACTGCATCTCACAGAGAAACTGTTCACTGTCAGCCACACGGAAAGGCCAGCACCTAATGTAGAGGCCCATAGCCATACATCCCATGTCTCATGAGAGGGCAGAATGCACACAGGGGGCATCTCTGAGATGCACACTAACTGCAGTCAGTGCCTCAAGAGCTAGGTTCCCACATGAGAGCAGGGGTTCCCAGCTCCATCTGGAGAGTCAGTCAACCTATTTCTCTAACTCAGTCCAGGCTGGTGGCTGCCACAGCCGGGGGTGGGGGGTGGCGGACTAAGCTCTGTGTCCCTTCATCCAGGAGTCAATGTTACGCAGCAAAGCTACCAAGGCCCCCCTCGACACTCTGCTTTCACCCCCATCTCCTTTTGCTCACTCTGGCACTCCTATCCCCAATTCCCCACACCGACAACCTCTAATTCAAGAGCTTGCCTTTTCCTCCACAGGCCCCTCCATCACCTCCTCCCACTTACCTACAGCAGGAATTAAAAACCCAGACTCTGTAGAGGGCAGACTCAGACTATAAGCACTTGGGCTGATGGGAGGCTCTTCTGGCCTCAACTGGGTGGTCTGGGTTTCTCCCTGATTTGAGTTTCTTAGGAACCGGAGTAGAGTCCTCACTTTGCATTCTCTCCTAATGCACCAAACATCTCTTTCCTGGATTACTAAATGCCAACTCAGACATTTTTTTCACAATGTTCCCAGTCAGAGCATTCTCTGCTACATACCCAAACATGCTCTTCTGAATCTCTGGCCTGGTGATGTTCAACCCCCTACAAGCAAATGCTGGAGGTCATACTGCCCACATTCATATTCACCCTAGTCCCACCCCCCCAATGCCATGGTTTGTCACTGTTTAACAAGGTAGTCCTGCCTTTCAGGCCTCTTTACATTTTGTTGGACTAGTTGATTCAAACATCCTGCCCACTTCATCCTGGGACCAGGTCTTTTCCCAGGCCACAGCAGAAGACATATCACTTATTATTCACCAGGCACAAACCCTCAACAGAACTCCTGTCCCGGACTGAGGCGTACAGGCAGTTTCCTTGTGGATATCCTTTCCCCCACAAGGCTTGGCCTGGGCCTCACCTCTGGGGGCATCTGAGGGCCCTGATGGTTGGGAGCCATCAATCACTGAATCACAGAGCTTCGAGCTTTATCCCTGGTTCCTGTCTGGGGGTCAAGCAGGCAAGAGAGGCTGCTGGCTCACTAGATTTTCAATGCTGAGCTTTACGTTTCTGTTTCTTGATTTCTAAGACCACCACCACTGACTCTGCTAAAATTCTATCTAAGGAAGCAGTGGGATGTCATCATGAACTGCAACTACCTTTTAAAAAGGTAGCTGATAGTTTAACCAAATATATTCACAGCAAGTCCTTGTCTCTCAGATATTAAGCCATTTAGAAGGCAGAGTGGTAACTATAGCAGATATCAGAGTGTGTACTCACAGGGACCACGTGTGTCTTACCACACCACTCAGTTGTTTAGAAAAAGCAGCAACAGCGGCAGGTTGTACAACAGAATGAGGGTTCAAGGTCCACAGACAGGCAATAGGCTTTGTAGTTTGAGGCCAGTGAGAAATTAAGATGCCATCAGAACAGCAGCACCATCTTTGCTAAGCTTCCTGTGCCACACATGACTGTTCCACTGCAGAGGCCAGGTACTGAGGACAGGTCCAGGACGCTAAGGACAGTGTATCACTCACTCTCTGCTTCCCAGCCCATAGTGCTCTGCCTGAGCTCCGCCAACTTCAAAGCTGTGTCTGGCTTGAGGCCTGGTTTGAATTATAGTTCTTTTCTCCTACAAGTGTCTGGGCCTGAGGAGAAAGTGCCGGTCACTTCTGGATCTCATTAGGGGCAATTTTCTTATCTTTTCTTCATCTGATGCTTGATCCCCTGAAAATGTGACCTGGCAGTAGAGGGCTCTGAAGAACAAGGTGCTGTCTTTGAGGCATGCCTTATCCCATGGGGCCCCAAAGGAGTAGACTGCAGAAGAAAGGGGGAAGGAGCCTCTGACCCTTCTTTCCCCACCTGATGCCCAGGGAACCATAAATTGTGAACTTCAAAGTACTACTTTACATTAAAATAAAAAAAAAAGCAACCTGAAACAATTTCCCTTTTCAAAGCAATTGAAGCTTTAGAAGGCGCCATCAAAAAGGGATTATCATCCATATACTTTGCTAACCGTTAGGACAGATGTCAGGGTGACTAAGGAAGGAAGGCTCACCTCAAAGGCTGGACAGGCAGGTCAGACACTGCAGATACCTGGGCAGGGACAGCAGGGGTCAGACTTGGCCCCCGGATCACAGAACTGCAGGCATACTCAAGAAATGCCTCCAGTGAGCACAGTTCAGAAGGCAGAGAGCAAGGCCTGGGGGACGAGGGCCGGCCCAGTCACCGGCTGCAAGGACTGATGTGAGTGGAGGGTATCTGTTACTGTCATCAAGCGAATACCATCTTCTCTCTGTACCAGAGTCACCATGAAGCCTTCACAGGCCCTGACCTGCAAACGGTATCCACTCAGAAACAAAGGTCACTAACTGGGTAGTGGTTTCTTCTCACATTATGGATAGGCTATTTTTCCAGTGCTGTGCAGAGGGTATGACACACCCTGGTTCTCAGGTTTAGCTTTCTCAGACTTCCTAGTGTTTGGGGGAAGTTTGTAAGTGAGGCGGGCACAGATCAGTGGCGTGTAGAGACACCGGAAACAACCAAAGGGATCAGAGGTAAATGGCAGGAGGCAGTCAGCACAAAGCTTCTAAGGCCTGAGTGATCCTTGCCTGCAACTGGCCAATAGCTGAACAGCAGACCTTTGTAACTTCACCAACTGAGATTTGTCACTTCTAGTCTGGTCAACTCACACCCACTGGGTCAGGCCTTTACCATACTGGACCCTAACCACCTCTCCAATAGGAAATGGGACTGGGAACCTGTTTCAAAATGAGCAGATACTGAGAAGTGTTCTGAGTTTTTGGTACCACAGCTACAGAGCATAGGCAAGTCCACATACATTTTACAGATACAGCTCACCAACTAGCGACATACACACTTGCATACATATGTGCTTATACTTCCAGAGATCTATGCCTTACAGGCATATATGCACATAACAACAACAACACCACACACACACACACACAGTCATATAGATAGTGCCCCTCAGGAACATACAGACACATGTACACATGTCTGCACGTAAGCATGTCTACATGCACATAAGGCACATGATTGTACACATGTGCTTCATACGTACAGTGGTCAAGGCAGAGAAGACCCCTGGAGGTCTGATGATGCTTTCACCCACAATACAAATAAATAAGTAAAAATGAATAAATAAAGTATTTTATGAGACTGAAGGCCCCTCGGGCCCATCCAGGCCCTGGAACCACTCCTGGGCTGTGGTTGACTTGAGTGGTGTCTCCTCATTGCACAGCAGTTAGGGAAAGTCACCATGGTGTAACAAGAGGAAAGTGACAGGCCAAGCCATCCACTATTGGCTGTATGAATGGCTTCAGTCTGGCCTGATGTAAATACAAAGAATTATGGACAACGAAAGTCAATGTTTTTTTAAAAAGCAACCACGTTGCAGCCAATCTAAGGGGCCACAGCAGCACAAAAGATGTGATATAATGAGATGACTCTTCCCTGATACTCATACAAATAAAGGGGATCCTACTTCTCCTTTATTAATTTCCACTTTTTATACCTTCACAAAGGCTTTGTGGAAGAGTGAGCAGGAAATGAGATCTGAGATTTACACTTTCAGTTTCCACTGACTGAAGGTGTCCAGCATAGGGGAAGTCTTACTCCACCTCCTACTGTCTCCTCACCTTATCACTGGGACCCAAACAGGCTCACATGAGAAGGGAGCTGGTAACACAAGTGAGACAGTTCAAAGATCAACCCCGGAGTCCCCAGTCTGCTTGGCTGCCCCTGGACTCAGAAGGGCCAGTCTGTGTGACTGAACAGATGGGTACTCACCTGAAGGCTGCCAGGTACTCTGCATCACCCATGGGGGGTTCGAGGCCTCCCGTGAAAGCCATGTTGACATTGAAACCCACGCCTGGCCCTGTGCCCACCTGTGGTCACAAGGAGAGAAACTGTTGTCAATGGCACTCTGAAAAGACCACCCGAGACAACTGACACTTGAATTAGGATATGTTGGGATGACAGGCCCGTAGGAATATTCATGAGTCCTGTGTGCATGTGCTCACCAGTGAAGCTGGCCACTCCAATACCAGGCACTAAGATCAGTGGAGCAGATTTTACAGGGCTGCAGCTGCTCACAGACCCTTAACTAGGAGGAACCACTGAGAGACACTTCTGAGGACCTGTGCATCATGTGTGCACAGAAGAGGCTCTATACTTTGGGACTGTCTTGGGAAGGTAGGCTCTATGTTCCTGGGACCACCAAGTAGTACCAAATGCCAGATGAACAAGGGGCATGAGTGTGCTGCCTAAGGATGCCCACTAAAGACAGTGGTTTGGAAAGGCATCACAAGGTACAGAGAAGGTACAGAGAAGCCGGTGTCCTGGAGGAACAATATAACAACTCCTTATGTTTCCTTGCCCTGAATGGAACCAGAAATGATGTATAGATTCTCACTGAACATTGAACAAAATTCTGGTCCAAGGCATGCCCAGCATAATCTAGGGTAGCATTTTCTAGAATGGCAGTCTGGGGTGGCCTGCATCTGCCCTGCTCTCCAGATAGCTGTAGCACCTGGCTCTAAGCTGGCATGTCCCCCCAGTTGTCCCCAAAATTTCACATACTCTACGTACCTCATCTGGTGCTCCACTTCCCGGGAAGAAGTTCCCATCGTCATAGCGGTGCAGGGACATGTAGAGAACATTGGGGTCATTGTAGAAGGCCTGCTGAGTCCCATTCCCATGGTGTACATCCTGAGAGACCAAGAGAACTGACTCAGGGAGGACCAGGCCTCAAGTATAGCCCTCACCATCCAGCTGTCCCCTGTACCTTGGGGTAACAGTTCCTACTTGGTGAACACCTTAGAATCTTAAGCCTGGTTTGCGTCTCATAGTAAGGTGCTAGGGGTGTCAGCAGCATCAAGAGATGCTGAAGTTTAGAGTCTGAGTTGGCAGGGTCTCTGTAACACACACCAGAGCACATTCCTGACTTCAGAGAAGAGAATGGGGCTAGCTTCCAGCTGAGTTGAGGCTGGGATTTCAAACCAAGCCATCTGATTCATCTTATGTGCCTGCCTCATTTACAGTGAGCCATTTCCGACTTCCATCAAGATAATTACCGATTATGGGTTGGCTACGTTCAGGTACATGTAAGGTATTTCTCATCGCATAGGGCATATGGAAGAAGAACTTAGGTGACAGACGGTTACCCAGGCCCCCATCCGGAAGTGAGCAGCTGTTTTCTTAAGACATGATACCTGTGTAACTGAGAACCAGAAAGCAAGAAAAAGAGGCAGCTTTGATTTCTGCCAGGCCTGTGGCCACTGCTGTGGGCCATGAGAATTGGTCCCCAGGACGGGCAGGCTGGGTGGCTCTGCACTGCATGGCTGTGTGTGTGAAAAGTTTTCTCTACAGGGTTATCTGTGCTCAATGTAGGATGTGGATGTTCAACCACTCGAGAAGACAAGTGCCCCTTCTATCTTCACCAGGTCCCCGCTGAGAGGAGCAACCATGGATAACACTGTGTACAGTAAGTCATAGTAGTGTCAATGTGTCACCATCATGCAGTTTAATGCAAAGTGTGGTCCTGGGGAGTGTGCCCTGGTCTTGGGAAGATGAGACAGTGTCTATGTGGGGCACCTGCTGACTCAGCTCTTCCCAGCCTAACTGTCATACCTATGCTGACACTAACTGTACGGCACTTCTGTCTTTGCCCATATCTATCTCTGCTTGTTCCCTGAGGAAGGGTCAGGTTGCAGGAGGGACAGGCTCACTGGTAACTGCCTTCCATGCCTTGGTCTTATTCTGGATCCAAGAGTTGACTTGTCTCCTGGTTTATGTTTTGTTGTTTCTTTCTGAAATTGGAAGGGCATGAAATCCAAATGACAACCCCACCTGATGTGGGCTTAAAGTATGTCAAGAGACACAGAATCAAAGTGTTTCTTTGTGCATGTGTCTTAGATCCACCGGCTTCTTACAGCTTTTCACATATTATGCAGAAATGCAATGCAGGGTCATCCAGCTTGTCCTGGGGCCACAGTGATGATCACAGGCCTGGTAGAAGCCCAGACTGCCTGTTCACCTGCTGCTCGGAGCTCATGACACCCAGGCACTTGACTAAGAAGGGGTGCTGACATGCATATCCCGACATCTGGCTACTTCTGACATTTGGCTTAGCTCTCAGAGAAGCAGCAGCCATTCCAGACAGTTGGATTATGAGAAGCTGTGCTCGTTTGGGAAGACGGAGGCACAGTCACTTGTGTGAAATGAGTCTCAGCTAGCATAAGGTGGGCAGCCAGGTTCATGTCCCCAGGTCAGAGCACAGAGTCAGGCTTAAACATGACCTTCAAAGCCCAGTCTCCTGAGAGGTCATACAGAAGACCAGCGATGGTGGCCTCCCTCAAATGTGTGTACTATCCTGGCAGGTTAGGCTAATAACTGGCAGGATCGGCTGGTCTCAGTCCTGAATCCACCTTCTAATGGGTTCAGGCTTTACTTCGCTGATTTCTGGGACCATGTTCAGAAAGTTTAGTTTGTTCCCTGATTCCAAGTGTCAGTAGAGGTGAAGGCCCATGCTCAGTCAGGTCGTCCACTGGGGGAGCAGGTGGGCATGCATGCTCTTTCCAGGCCTGCCTGGGCAGGAAGTCACTCACCCAGTCCACAATGAGGATCTTGCTCACATTCAGCCTCTGCTGGAGGAGTTTGGCTGCAATTGCCACAGAGTTAAAATAGCAGAACCCCCTGCAAAGATGATGTCTAGTTACTGTTTTTATACAACTCATAGTAGAATATCAACAGTCTATGAGATTCTGGAGGGTCCAGGAGAAGGCCATTCGGTTCCTAACTGGGACCTTTAACTGGTGCTAGCGATTAACCAACAGACATAGACACACAAGCCAAGTACATATACTACAGATCCACAGGTACATAAGCACGTGTCACATAAGACCCACCTGCCAGACACACATACCACACTCAGAAATACATACTGAAGTATGAGCACACACAGTATAGAAGACATCTTCCCACTATAGACAATCTCCCTACACCCCAGATATGCACACAGGCACACGTAAGTCTATACACTACAAGACACATATAACATACAGGTATATACAAACACACATGCACACACCACAAATATACAGACACAAATACATACATCTACATATATCAGATACACACATGCAAACACATACTGAAGACACACACAGACACTGTTAAAGGTTAATAATAGTTGTCAACTTGACAGGATATGAAATCATTTGGAGATAACTATTTGAGATTATCTAATTGGGTCAACCTCTGCAAGGCTATGAGGAATTATCATGCTTAGGTTAAAAAGGGTGGTAAAACCCATCATAAATATGAATGGTACTATTCCCGTGGGTTAAGGACCTAACGCATCATCACACACATCTCAGGCACAGCTTCCCTGATGTCATAATTTCAACCACTTGAACCATCTTTCTTAAACTCAACAGGGAAGTCTTTGTGTCTATATTCCTCATCCAACTGCACGACTCTCAAATCACAGGTCTACCTCGGCTGTGGGCAAGGGAGACAAAGTAACACAGCCTGGGTGATGTACACAAGGCCACTCAGCTCCTCCCTGGGTCCTCAGATGCTCACCCAGCCCTGCCACCCATGATTTTTATCAGCCTCCTGTGTCCACTTACATGGGTGTGCTCTCCTCAGCATGGTGTCCTGGGGGGCGAACCACAGCAAAGCCATTCTGCAATGATAGCAGACAGTGGGAAACAGTGAGGAAAGGCATTTCATACCCCAAAGTCATCACAAACACCAGTCATCAGATTCAGACTCCACAGGTTGATGCGGTTTCCATTATCACTGATCCCACGACATGGATGGGAAATGGGGTTAGTTGGCTCCTTTATTAAGGAGTCTGTAAGTTGGCTCCTTTGTTAATTAGTCTGTACAGAAAGCCTGACCTGAGGACAGACAGTAGGCCCACTGGCTCTGTTTCTAAGTGTCAACAGTCGGGGTTGCAGACACTGGCGGGGGTGTGGCCTAGGATCCCAGACAGTCTTGTTGCCTGTTGCTCACCAGCAGCCTTGTGGCAAACATGGATAGAGATAAAAGAAAGCTGGGCATGCTAAACTCCAGCAGGAAGATCAGGAGCTTGAGGCCAGTCTCACCTACACTGTGTAAGAACTTGTTTTCCCATCATCCCCTAATAAAACAAAGTGCTCATATAGACTACTGCTGTGTCCATGCTATGCTTCAAGCAGGTCTTGGGCTCACCTCTGTTGCACCCACAGCACCCAATTCTACTCCCATCTATAAGGATAATCACGACAGAGCTGGCACTGGATGGCACGGCTGCACAGCCTACACCCCATCACTTATACTCTACAGAACCAATGGCACACCACTGGGGCTGCTGCTGTTAAACACTCAACCAAGTCTGACTCTCTCCAGCCCCAGGAAGTGTTGGGCTGAGCACACAAAGGTCAGCCAAGGGGACTGGGTTGACAAGACAGGGCAGTGGTAAGGCTGAGAGGGAAAGACCCAAGACAGATGCCACCCTCTGACACTCAGCACTGCAAACTTTGTTCTCATTTTTGTGCCTGCACTCTGTGCTGAGTTCTGGGCACTGGCTTCAGGAGTCTAACAAGCCTCCGATTCCACCTGCCTCTTGTACTGAGCAGACAACACTATGTATGGTGCTGAGCAGCAGGCAAGCATGGAATGAATATACAACAGCCCTGACAATGAGCACAAATGAATTCCCAAGGGGACGTTTCCCCATGAGCATCCTCATGGTAAGTTTCCACAAAGTGGACGCCTTCCATCTTCAGGCCCACATCTTTTAGCATACCATCCTGAGTAGAGAAGACAGTGTGATGGTACTGAATGGGGCCATGTGTTGGATAGCTACAGGAAGCCTCTCTGCACACTGTTCACTGTGAGCTGAGTCAGACTCTCTTTTCTTAGAGATATACTTTTTTCTTGTAAAGATGAGCAAAATTATGGGCCTTACAGCTTGAGATCTAAGACACTTCTCAAGAAGAATAATGCTTTTCACTTCTGGGAACAGGATAGACAGGAGGTGCCAGTGATGGGATTTGGACTTCACACGTGCCTGTCCCTATGCACAGGGACTTTGGACGGGATGGCATTTCTTATGAGATGAGTGGTAGGTAGCAGTAAGAGTTTAAAAAAACAAAACAGGGCTAGAGAGACAGTTCAGAGGTTAAGAGCACTGGCTGTTCTTCCAGAGGTCCTGCATTCAATTTTCAGCAACCATCTATAATGAGATCTGGTACCCTCTTATGGTGTGCAGGCATACGTGCAGGCTAACACTGCACATATAATAAAGTATATAAATCTTAAAAACACAACAAAGCATGATTTCTGTTAGGGTTAGGGATGCTGAGATCTAGGACCTTAACTTTCCAACCGCTGTCTGGTTCAGTAAACATCTTGGGGGTGAGACAACTACACAACAAACAGGCGGCTGCAGGGTCCACGCTGCACTACCTTCAAGATTTGCCATGTGCCAACACTGGCACAGGTCAGAGAAGTTAGCTAGTCTCTAGTTTTCATGAAGACCACAAGACACTCCCTTTTCAACCCTTGCTTACACAGGTCAGTGTCTCTCCACCAGTTTCACACTGTTGTAAGACAGATGTGAATCTAGATGCCATGCACTATGCCAGATGTTATTTTACAATCAGTACTCTGAAAATGTCTCATTTTTTAAATCTCACTTAGTTGATACTGAAGAGGGAGCTACATGAACAAAAGCTTTCTGGGCTCCTGAGCAACTGGGAAGGGGTAAAGGGCCGCACAGATCCACCTCAGAATGTGAACTATACATTTTCATCAGCATGGAGCGTCTACATTATCCTGGACAGGAGCCAACTTGCACCAATGCTTTCCAGGCCCTCGCCAGAAGGAAAAGGACATTGGACTGACCCTCCTTGTGTCGCCCAGCTAGATCTATTGTGCTGACTGACCTTTAGCTCTCCCGTGGCCACCTTGAAGACCAGCTCCACCACGCAGCCCACAGCCAGGCGGGCTGCCCCCGACGAGTGTACCTCATTCCATATGGTGTCGCTATCCACCTGTGAAAACAACACTCCTCGGTGAGCCAAATCCTGGGTCACTGTCACTGCCATCACACAGGGTTGTGCAGCCTGGATCCCCTAAAGCTCTGCCCCTGTGTTGTAGACTGGCCAGGGCAGACACAGCAACCCATATCAAGTACATTTCTTTGAGATGTGCTAAAACATTAAACACAGGAATAAGAATCAAGTGACCAGAAATACCATGTTCCATCCCCTCTGGGATATCCTTCTCCTTTCACCTGTTCCAACAGACCTGAAGCTGACAGTGAGGATCCTAGGCTACTTTTGAAATTGGAACTGGAGCTAAGAGTGTGTTAACAAGCAGAAAATGAAATGGAAGAGAAACTACAATCAGTGCTCTACTTTGTGTTAATTTTAACTGCACGCTCTTACTATGGGCTCAGAGTAATTAAATGGGACTAGGGCATGAGGCATAACAAAGAACCACCAGGTCTGTCCTGGGTAGCCGGAAGGTGGCTTGTTAGTTTCCACTTCAAACAGCAGCAGGCCAGCCAGTTCTCTACTGGCCTGGGCAAAGGAGACGGCATTACAGTTTTTTAAAGCTTACATTGGAATATGTGTGTGTACACAGGTATGAACACATGAAAGTAAATTCTTGTGGAGGTCAGAGGACAACTTAAAGGAGTCAATTCCCTCCTTTCACTACATAAATCTCAGGGATTAAACTTGGTTGTCATGCTTGGCAGCAAGAATCCTTACCTGCAGAGCCATCTTGCAGGCCCAGGAGGATATATTTTTAAGGTTTGGATAGTGGGGAACAAGACAAGGCACTCCCACTACTGGGTCTACAGGAAAGCCCAAAGCGGAGTCTAGGCAGGGATTAAAGGGCTGCAATGTCAGGGCACAGAACAACTGTCAATGTATGTGTGCCCTGTGAGGATACATGGGGCCTGGACCAGATACACTGAGATTTAGGCCTTGCCAGGGAGTTATGGCCTGGGGGAGTAGGGTGAGTGTTGCTTGGCTAAGAAGTTAAAGCTGTTTAACTTCTTAAATCTGAGGTTTGCCAGATCCTCACATACACCATCTCTGAGCACTCAAAGAAGCTGGAAATCCAGACCCACAAGCACCTCTCTTTATCTCCATCTGGGCCTTCCATGCCATCCTAACTGATAGACACTGATCACCAGTGGGAGGAGCAACCCTTTTCAGCTTTTCCACAAGCTTCACCCTCAGAGACAGACAACCTAAAACTCCTTTGTACGGGTTTAGACTTCACTGACAGGGGTACTTAGCCCTGGCTATGTTCTTTAAAGAGCTCCCAAATGCCAAAGGGTGACCTGCTGGGAGGCATCATTATTCAAAGTTGAGACAGTGGCTTGTGGTCCTATGAAGACCAGCTTCGGCTGGAGAATCAAATCATTATCAGCTCATTATAATATCAAAGGTGACAGTGCAGGAGACAGTCCATCAGTCCAGGGGGCAGCAGTGTCCTGGGCAGTTCAAGTCAAGTCAAAGGCTATGTATGAGCTCAGTGATCATTTCCTTCCCAAGTGTGAGGAGGGAGCCTGGCTTTAGACCTGGGCTAAGACTTGGGGAAGGGACTATGCATGTCATTCACCTGATCTTCCAGGGCTTTCTGTAGACTGTACGCTTCTGGACATTAGAGGTAAGTGTCGTAGTCTGGCCAAGCCCCCTTCTTCACAGAGGAAGGGGTGAACCCTTGAACAATCCCCATTACAGTAGCCCAGGTTGCAAAGACTTGACAAGACTTCCCTACTACTTTCTTCCAGTGTCTGTCCAGCTGCTTCCCTTGAAGTGGTACCGAGGGGCAGCCCTGTTTAGTCAGGGTGGTGATGGGAATGTGGAATGGGAGCTATAGAAAAGCGCTTTACAGGAAGGATAGACATAGGTGAAATGGAAACACAGACGCATCTGGGAAATGAAAACTGAATAACAATAATGGAGCATGTGGCAAATTTGGGTGAGTCCTGGGAATCAGGAGGCTCAAGTGGGAGGGTAGGTCCTAGGCAGGGCTGGGACAGGAGCAGGGAAAGTCAAGAACACAGGTCCTTACTAGTTTGGAATTTACAATAATGAGGTGAACAAATGCAGGAGTGTTTTTATTTGGTTTGAAAAAATGGTTGAAACTATTTTCAAACCTTAACAGAGCTAATGAAGGAGTTTTCAACTCTGAAAGAACTATTACAAGAAGGAAATGGCAATGGAAAGCTGCTTCCAGGGACAGAGGGCCTGCCTTTGGGTGCCTGCTCCCCATCCTACACATCCTACACAGTTCTCCCATTGCTCTGACACACCGGTGGCTTGGCCCTAGAAGGAAAACTTAGTCTACTCAGGCCAGAGCCTGTAGGCCTTCTTCCTGCCTCAGAACCTATGCGAAAGACCTGAAAATCCCAACTCCCCTTTCCAGGCTGGGTTTCATTGGCTCCACTTACATCTGTGCAGTGTGTCTGCATCTGGCATGCCTGTTGTACCTCAGATCTGGGGCTAGTGGTGCAGGAGACTGCCCAGGTTTGCCCCTAGATCCAAGCTTGCATTTAGTTTTCATTTGCAAATTATAAATGCTGCCTTGCACAGGGCCCTCTGGTTGCAGGGCAGTGCAAATCCAAATCTTTTCAAGTCGGGCCAAAAATTTGCCCCGAATTAAGAGATTGCAGCCTATTTACAATACAAAACAAAGTAACTCCAGGAGGGCTTGGTGGTGGTATGAATAGATTGCCATCGATTCTCTTTCTGACGGGACAATTTTCAAAGCAGCGATTTCTGTAAAGACTCAGGAAGAAAACAATTTTGTTTCATTTCCATAACAGAATCCAGACCTCAGCTTCACCCCAGGATCTGTGATCAAACATGGTACAGGTTTGGCCTGGACAACTCTGGCCCAACACACAGTGGTGCAGTGGGATTCAAAGGGTCAGAAGATCAGAAAGGAGGGTTGGTCCCGTTCTTGCATCCCAGAGGACAGGAATACAGCAGAACCTCTATCTCCCGAGGCCAGTGTGGTGACAGAGACTAAGACTAAGGGCTGTCTGTGCAGTTGGAGTAGACACTTTGATGGCCGGTTCTTTGCCACTTGTGTGTCTCAGTCTGTTTCCCAAGTGACGAGTTGCTCTTTTCACCTGGCTATAGAAATGGCTATTAACCACAAAGCAGAGAATGTCACCTGATTCATGGGCATGTTACAGAGAACTCTTATCTGGAGTACAAGTTAGTAAGTGGTGCAGAACAAGCCCACTCTGCCCCAAGAAGCCTCTGTGGCCTGTGTGAACACGAGCACAGTGCTATTGAGGATGTTCCAAGGCAGTCTACACATAAGGTGCACAAGAACTGAGGATTAGCAGGGCTCCAGATGCATTGTCAGACAACCTTCCCCTCAAAAAGGTGCCTGAGTTTGGTGAAAAAAAAAAAAAAAAAAAAAAGCTCCCAGCTCTCAGTTCCTTTGAAGCCCCACATGGCCCCGCCTGTCCCGTAGTACTGTTTATGGAAAACACCTGGCAGCCATTACCCACTCGAGAGAGCAAGGCAATGATTTCTGTGACCACTGGGGCTCTGAGAACAAACAGGACATTATTTACACATTAAAGAAATACTTACCCCAACACCACCACAAGGGAGCCTGACAAACACGGAGGTCAGCGAGCCTGTGGGGAGAAGATGAGGGTCAGATCAGGGTAGCACTGGATCCGTGAGTGCATAGTCCTTAGAGCGTGCTGTGGATCCCAGGACAAGATGGTTCTTGTCCCACTGGCTCCCCTGTAAGGCTCCACCACTAGGCAAAAAGTACAAGGAGAGTGGCTCTGCCAGAGCCTGAGAGGGAGCAGGCTTTCATGGTTAGACAGCCACAGGAGGGGGGGTGGGCCTCCCAGGAGACCTGCACAATCCAGACATCATGCTGCCTTGAGAACCTGTGGGCAGGGAAGCTTGTGTATACCTGATAGTATTCCTGCTAAAGCACAAAACCTCTTCCATTAAGTGCTGGAAGATCTTGGAGTTAGGAAAGGTTCTATGTATCTACATGTCTGGCTGAAGGTCCAAGTATGGATCTCAGTAAATTAGCCCATTCCTGGCCTGTTACTCGGGGGTACTGGGCCACTATGGGCAATGCAGGAATAAGGCCACACCTGCATATTCCTTGCCACTATCAGTCCTCCCAATTCATGCTGAGGAAACAGCACTGTTATGGCCTCCATTTCCTACTGTTTCTTGAAGGCTAGGACTCTTGGGTCCTACCGAGGCCACCTTCTTATCACCCCTGCCTTTCTGCCTCAAACAGCTAAGCATTCATAGCATAGGTCCAGGGCTTGGTCCTTATTTGCACATACAAATAAGGGAGGCAGAACAGGGAGATTAAATACATCTTTCCTTCAGTGACAGGTGGGCAGCAGGTAAAAATGCTCTAAACTTTGCATACACAGGTTCTTGCAGCAGAGTGAAATCTTGGGCAGATATGTAGGGGAGTTATATAGGGAAGCAACATGTCAAATCAGTGTCTTAAATGGTAGCTATCCTTTCCAGAGATGACATCCATTCAGGGAATGGGGATAGGGTAGGTAGGGAAAGTCTGGGCCTTTGGGAAAAGGCTGGGAAGGAAGGATGTGGACTACAAGCCACACTGCACCTGCTCACTGTGTACTGTTCAACTGCAGCCATTATGGGTCTGTATCACAGACTGAAGCCATTGCACAGGGCACCTGGCATCTAAAGTCGGAATCAGCCAGGCATGAAGAGACAGCACTTTCATTATTACCCCTCATTCTAACAAAGGTATGACAGTGCAATGTCAAGAAAGGAACCTGAGACTTTCTTCAGTAAATTCACATTGATTATGTGGTGGCGAAGGCTATGAAAGTGCATTTCCCTTTGAAACTAGAGCCAATGCCATGTACATTCCAGATGTCAATCACTGAAATATTTTCATGCTCATTTCCAGCCAGTGAAGAGGGAAAAAGGAACGTTATCAGATATTATGCACAGAAAGCACACTTGAATAGGAGGCAGGGCATGATGCTCATGACAAGAGCTTTTATGTCCATCACAAGCTGTATCCAAGGGTCCCCTGTTCTAGATTGAGTATCTTTCACCCCAGCTTAGGCCACAGCCTGACTCTACCTGTTGGCAGTTTGAGGTCATAACCACTGAGTCAGGTTGCAAAAACACTCCTGAAGTCTAGCCCTCTGGTCTGCTCCCAGCAGAGTGCCAGTTGATGTTTCAGCATGTGGATGGACAGACAACGCACACTCTGCAGCAGCCAGTCTTTCGGAGGTCTGCCTTGACAGCTTTACAGCTGACCCAAGCCGGACCTTTCTTCATCATGACTGTTAGGTGTCCCCTTGCTTCTAGGGAAGGTGACTGCCCACCACAACGGCAATTCACTTCAGGGAAGAACTATAAAGGGTCTTTGTACATGAAAGAGAAATGTGTGGATTGGATTTAAAAAGGAAAGAAAATCAAAGTAGTATTTACAAATCTAACTAGGGCTACTTTAACAGAACTTGGGGTAACTGGTATTACTATGTCTCAAATACTTTGGCCAAGGATGTTTGTGAAGATCTGTTGTTAGGACCCTGTAGAAGCTTAAACAGGGGTCTTGAGGGGTTAGGCAGTGACAGACTAGGTACCTCCCACAGTGTGAAAGGGCAAAGCTTAGCCAGGAGGGAAAGAACACCAAGTGAGGACCTCACATGGCCACCACAAAGACACAGGGTACAGCAACAGAGTCAGTCACTAGCATGGCTGCTGGGGCACGGGGATGTGTATAGTGTGTGGGGAAAGCGTCCTAACAAAGAAAGAAATCCATGCACAAGTAGGCTTTAGTGGAGTAGTGCGGGCCACAAGCTAGGGACTAGTGTTCAAGTGACCTACACTTCTTCCTTCACCTTTGTTCATAGTATCTTCCCAATTCGAGGACACTAAGTACAGCCTTAGTCTCTAGCTGCCTGGCAAGCACTGTCCTGTCTGTTCCTGACCTCATGTGGAGCCTACACTGGCAGCTTCGGATGGGCAATAGCTCTGTAAACATGAGGATACTATTTTCTGGGAACTCTCACTGTTAGAGTACTTTGAACTGGCCAAGTTCCTGCAGGGGGAGTCCCCTGTTTTCTGAGGGTGAAGGTGAGCACACATGGGGCCCATTTGGGGACTGCAGGTGGGAGATGGACTTTGGGCATCTCAAGAACCCCCATTGTTGAACCATGACCTGAACTCAGAGTCCCAAGGCAGAAAGCACTAACCCTAGCTCTGTCCTATCTATCCCTACTGTCTGTCGTCTTGGATCACTGCAAAAGTCACCACAAAGCTGCTGGGTTCTCTGGGGTAAACCATATATGCAATGTAGGTCCCACAGCTTGTCAAATCCTACTTTTTATTGGATAAAGACCCTGGTGGTGAGGTAGAGTAGATTTCTGCTAGTCAGAACATGGCCAAGCCTGGGGCTCTCCCTGTCCTCTCAGCCTCTTCCTAAGAGATTTAAGAAAAAAACTGCAAACAGGACAAAGACTGTACACTCCTGCTCTCACACAGTCCTGAGCAGCTTCCAGAATGGACTGTAGGTCCAGCCTTCCTGTCCTGGTCAGCCACACAGTAGCCCCAGCTACAGGGGTCAAGGGGTAGAAACATCACTTGCAGGAGATCAAGCCTGGTAGGGATGTAAGGAAGGTCTCGAGTACCTAGAAGTTTCTTACTGTCCAGTTTCTGTCTGTTGAGAGGGTTTGTGCCATAAAGGAGTGTGTGGGCCTCCGAGTGCACTGTCTGCAGCTCTTCCAATGTAGCTTTGCGTCCACGGATGCACTGTAGGGACATAAGGTAAGAACAAATATGTCAGGACAATTTCTACTTCAGCAAGGCTACTGCGCCAGAGGGAATACAGTTCGGTTATGATGATGGGCATATAATTATTAGATTATTGAAAATCAGAAACAAAACAGTTCCTAACACAATCTTTAAAAGTATTTTAGGTGGCTTGCCTTTTAATCATAGCTTTGAAAAACATTTAAAAATGATTCTAGTTTTCAACATGCTACCCTTCACTATCACACATACGATTTTCAACAAATTATTACTTTGCTTTCTGGAACCAGGGTCTGGGCTTAAAACAGCAAGAAGTATCAGAGGTGAGGCAAGCTGCCTGAGCTCATTCTCAAAGGACTCAAGACATTGCTCTAGTGTCCCTCAACAGCAGCTCTCTGTGGCCCGCTCTTGCCCACGGCTGACACACTGGAATCTGTGCTTACACTGGGAGGTGCTTAGGAGTGTTGTGCTCCTCTGCAGATTGTAAGATCACCACATCTACTCTGGGCTACCTTCAAATCTCTAGACACTAGCAGATGAATGCCTGCCCTTCAGTTGAGTTAATCACTTAACCTAGCTGGCCGGGGGGTTATGAAACACAAATATTTTATAGGTAAAGTGCTCCTTGGAGGTCAGCAAAGGAAAGTCCTCATCACTCAACAAGCTGTTGACAACAGATCTGCTTTCCCCTTCCTGACCACTTGTCTGGTCCAGCAGGCGCTGACCTACATGGTGAAGAACCTAAATATGGTATGGCCCTGGTTCTGCAGGTTGGCAGAGGGGCCTGGGCCTACAGAGAAGACCTCTCTCTAGTTCAGACCACTCATGGGGTGAGACCACCCACAGGCCCTCCAGAGTGAGGTACAGTCCAAGCTCTACTTTCAGAGTCAGTGGTTGGGAGTCTATGGGATATCATAGCATCATCTACTTGACTTCTGTGTTGGATATCAACTCTAATGACAAGGGCCTAGGACTCAGGTTACAAGCCAGACAATGGAGACCTGGTGTGAATGCAAGCTTGCTTTCTTGGGCTGAATTAAGGAACAGCTCCTCTGTACAACAAAGAGCTGACAAGGTAAGCTTCCCATGCTTGGGATTACAGTACTTACACTTAGGAAGCTGGTCAGTGCTTTTACTGTTGCCAATGGTTCTAAGCCCTATCTTGTCCTAGCCTACCGGTATCTCCTGAGGCTCCTGCTAACTCTGCTCTGACTTCATAGACTGACATCTAAGAATCCTCTGCCAGCGGCCCAGATATGGCGAATATCTCTCACATCTCCATGACAGTCCAACGGAAGGTGAGGTGGGTGGCTATCCTGCTTTCTCAGATATTTATACTCTCAAACCAGCCCAGCTCTACTTGCTTTCTTAGCTGAGAATCTGTCTCACAGTTGTGCCTGAATATACTTTCCTGGGAGGGGGCAAGACATCGGTGAATGCTGGCAACTGAAGGATGCCTCAGGGCAGCATCTGGATGGGCAGGATGGCAGGATGCAAGGCCAGCTGGAGCAGAGAGGAAAGAGGCTTTTTCTCAGGGCTTGTGTACACAGGTCAATGCTGCCCCCCAGTGGCATAGCATTCTGGATAGATTCCCAAACAGGTGCCTGTGGCGCCTCACCTCACCCCTCAATGTTCATTTCCCACACAGAGGGCCATCAGGAGCAGGTGTGAGCTTGATATTGGTTTGTTCCCAAAAGTGAGGCACAATTTGAGAGGTAAGGGACACTGGGGACCCGTGAGCCCTGGGATGATGTAAATGAATACTGCAGAGCATACAGGAGGGCGGTTGGGCTCACAGAGAGGAAACAAGTAACTGCTGCTCCACGAGGCTCCTGCTAGTGCCTCTGAGCCTCCTTGTGCCCTATCCTATGCTGATGTGCAGGACAATCTGGGGGAATGACATGGAGGGGTTTTTCAAGTTGAAGAGAGGCCATAGCAGATTCCCTTGGCAGGTACTGAAGGCAATCCTGTGGGTGATGCTAGTCCTACTGCACAGATGGGAAGGCCCACCTGAGTCTACCAGCTCCCAGGAGCAGAGCCCTGCCCTACACAAGTTTATCCTTCTTCCTCAGCTTAGGACTCCTGAGTGCACAGGACCTGGGACTGCATCCTGCTGAGCCACGTGTGGAGAACCAGGAGAGGCTCAACATGATCTTGGCCAGAGCCATACTGTATGTGACCAGCTCTGTTGTGGCCAAATGTGGGGTAAACCTGAACCCCACTGGCAGATAGGGAGACCTTCTGAGAGCAAGCATGGCATCTAGGAAAACTGAGGACCACACCTAGAGAGACAACCCTATTAGAGCCTTCCTACACAGATCCCTGGGGCTGGCATAAAGGAACCAGAGGCAAAGCTAATGGGGTTGGGGGACAGAGGGAGGGTGGTGGTGGGGGGAGAAGGTGCTTTCCACGCTGGCCACTGCCTTGCAGAACCTAACATTTGAGGAAGAAAAGGTCCAAAGCTTTCCACATGTCCTCAGAGAGGCTTTCTGATGTAGCTGATAGGACTAACGGGACAAGTAGGCTCATCTTCCCCAAGTCTTGAACTGCAGAAGTATGGATGTACACACTGGCCAGTCAAAGGAGCATGCTGAAAAGTAACTAGGAAGAAGGCAGAGACAGCCATGGGGAAGCAGCCTGGCACTGTGGGTTTGAGGAGCACAGCCCATGGTGCTAGCTTCTTTGTAGAAGATACAGAATCTTAGGAAAACAGTTTGGACTCTGCCATGGGAAGCCCCAAAGGTTCATGGAAAGGAAGCTACGCACCCAATCTGGTAGTGTTGGTACTGTGGGTCCAGCAAGAGGTGGTTCTGACAGGAGGTAACTGGGAAACAGGGACTTCACCCTTAGAAGTGATAAAGGTTCAGGCCTTTATGACTAAATTAGTTCTCAAATGAACAAGTTGTCACAGAGAAAGGCCGGCCTACACAGCAGTCTCTTTTCTGCTTCTCTGTCAAGTTGTGGTTTAGTCAAGGCACTTTCGTGAGATGCTGGTACCTTGGTTTGGAACCTCCAGCGACCAGAACTGTGAGGTGGTAAACAGACCTCTCTGCTTTATTAAAGCAGAAGACTCAGGTATTCTATCACAACAACAGCAAAGGTGCTGAGATGGGCTTCTCAGAAGCCATAGATAGTATGGATGGGGATGAGGAAACATAGGCAATGTTTCTCGGATTTTCTCCATCACTGTAACATGAAAACAGGCAGACACTGTGAATAGAGCAGGCTGGAAGCCATGTCCAGGAGCAAGAAAGGCAGTAGATGTTTCTCTATCACCTTAGATAGACCCCCATACCTCACACTTGCCACGGAGACCAGTCTCCTGCAGGCGGGACCAGATGCTCTGAATCCTCCCAGCATGCTCCGGGTGGCTGTTGGTGTTCCCACAGGTGCACTGATGCTTCAACATCAGTGTGTCATACACAAGGCCTGCAGTGGAGCAGAGCTGAAGTCAGAGCAGTGCCCAGGGCTGAGTCAGTCAATGCCAGAAGGCAGCCCTGGACAGCAGAAGAATTCCCAGGAGGAGAATTGGTTCTTGGTTCAAGTTTACCCTATCTCCTTTTCAAGTGGGAACTAGAGGATCTAGATACAAGCAGAATGAGAGACCCAGCATTGTGCAACACTGTAGCTTAGAAAAACTATGGCTGCATCATTGGGATTGGGCCAAGTTACGGAATAAAAGGTGAGAAGGGATCGGGGTCTGGTAGTCCTTGGGCTATGCTGAATTCTAGTAATGACAGGTGTTGGCCCTTCGAGGCCATCTGCCTGGTCATTGACTAGGCTCTGCATTTAGCAAGTCTGTTGGGTAGACATTGCCCAAGGTTACCACATGGTCCAGGCTGGTCCAGGCCAGCATAAGTTTTGTGGTTTGCCACCAGATAAGGTCCAGAGCAGCTGGACACAGGGAAATGGTGGCATGTGTGGGCTCACTCAAGATGGACATAAGAATACAAAGGGAGCTGGGTTCCATATGTGAGATACATAAACATGCCTATCTGACATGAGCAAGTATATGAACACAGCTCAGAAGCTGCGGACCACAGAAGTCTATCAGTCACGAGTGGCTTCACAGAATGGCACAGATAGGAAGGTCTCTTCTGACTAGCCACTAGCCAATAAACACTGTTTACATGCAAGTTGCCACCAAGGTTTCATGACAGAGTTTCCCTTATCTGAGCTGCAGTCCTTTGAGGACATATTAATTTCAGCTCATGGACTGAAAACTTGGTGGGTTTTATGAAATGCAGTTTTAATTTTTTTGAAGTAATTTTAATTTCTATGTATTACTACTGAAATGTTTCCCTTAACAGGAAATTTCCTTCTAAGAAAAGAACTTGGCTGTATTTGCAGTGTACTGCAGGAAGACATTTTGTAAGACCTGTGAAGGATAAAGCCATTCTGTATTTACATAACTTTTCTTCATTAGAAAGAAATGTTAAATCAAAACACTATGAAGAACCATCCTAGCTTCCCTGTTTGTCATTACAGGAAGCTACTGGAAGAGGTGGTGTGGCTATCTTGTGGAGATAGTTTTCTGTCCCTGCCTCTATGAAACTGTGGTCCACACTTCTGCTTAGTTTGTTCCGGACCTCTGGACCTTTTGCTAAGGTGCCAGCAAGACACTATTTCCAACCCACAGGGCAGGTGCAATGCCAGAGATGAGAGAGGCCCAGTTAGTCCCAGATCTTGCTGTGTTCTGCTCTAGCAGAGCTTTTCACTAAGCACTGTACAGGGTGTCACTGGAGCCTTGGGGCAATGCTGCCATCTGGGTTTGGTTTAGGGGACACTTGCAGAAGACCAACACTGCTACTGCTGCTAAGAATGGGACGCTGGGAAGCTCTGCGCTGGCACAGGTGGGACTGCTTTCTGCAGGAAAAGAGAAGGTGGTTTTCTGAGCTTGTGGCCAGCCCCAGAATCACAGCACTGTAGTGTGCTCCCATGACTGAGTGGGGTTCTTAGGCCTGGCATGGCGCTGGCTGCTTGTCTCTGGACAGTGTGGTCTGGGTTCTTCCCAGATTCAACTGTAGGCTGCTCCCTTAGCCTCATCAGTGGCTTGCTCCATACTCCCAGACTGCCCCTGTCCTCTTGCTTCCCCCTACCAGCAAGAGGCTACAAGTTACCTGTGGTGAACCTTGGTTTGGAGGGGGGCTCCTGGACTGACATGGGGAAGGTGGCAGATGCTGGGGAGGACTGAGCCCGGGACAGAGGTCTGTGGCTGCCGAATGACACAGGGATGCCAGCAGCCTCCATTGATGCCTGGTAGTTCCTTAGCTGGTGGATCCTCTGTTGCTCCAGCAGGAGAGCTTGCTGTGGGGCAAGATAGAGGGCCATTAGCGGCAGAACATTTCCCACCAGTCTGTGACACTTATTACTCAGTCACCCCTAGCCAATGACAGGCCTCCGCACTGTTGGACAACTAACCATGGATGCATGCCTCCTAACCATGGGCTATGATCTGAGTGGGATCACAAGAGAATGCACTTGGCACACTGGCCATGCTTAAGAGGATGAGGGGACTTGCCATCTCAAAGACCTACAGGGAGGTGTGGTCCAGGTGGGGCTTGGGAAGTGTTCTCTAAAGAGAAGGTGAGCAGTGGTGGAGGGGCTGATATTTAGACAGGGTTCAGGTCCTCGGCTAGGGGAGTCACTCTGACCATAGTGAAAATGGGACAGTGAAGACATACTGCCACCCCTCCACAGGTTCTTCTTCTGTGAGCCAAACTCAGCTAGAGAGCACAGGCAGGTACAGAAGGGCCAGCTCTATAATGTCTGATGTGTTCCTTGCCTTGGCCTCAAACCACTCTAGCATTCTCAAGCTAGGAAGGCCAGAACTAGGGTGGGGGAGATGACATAATGAGACATGCTAAGGGCTCAGGTGCCCAGGAGAGAGGACTGGGTTGACAAGGGTAGCTGTAAAGTGTGGGATCACCACTCAGGGGATTTGCTACCCGAGGGATGTGAACCCTGATGGGGACTCTGGGGACTGGCTGAGGTACATGTCCAGTGGGAAGTGAACCAGCTGTGGGGAGTGAGTCAAAGATGAGATTCCCAAAGTTGACCTGCCCAGAGGCTGCTCCTTCTGTAGTGAACAGAGGAAGTCACTTTCTAGGGCCCTGAAACAGATGAAAAAGAAAACCATGCCATCCCATGCCACTGCAGCATGTTAAAAAGGAAGTCCAACTCCCACCACCCCCACAAACCTCGCCCCAAGTCCAATTTGATGGACAGATCTTATGGCATTGAAAATACCAACTCTTGAGAAGCAGGGCACAGCCCTGGGCTGTGAGCAGAGGATGGGAACTTTACCTAGATGTAAAGCCTTCAGCAGACAGAAGGGGAGCTGCAGACATGAGGGCCACAGTAGGGAGGCCAGAAATACCCACACAGAAGTGGAAGGCCCACGGCCTCCCTAGCTCACATCAGACCATTAAGGAGTTAACGTCCCCTCTGTGCATTTCCACAAACTACTCTGTGTCCAAGGTCCCATGAAGGAGTTTCATTGGTTCTCCAGAGAACACAGGAAGTAAGGATCCTAAGGACTGTCTCATGCTTGGATCATCTGGTGTCTAAAAGAGACCAGTCCCCAAAGCAGCTACTGAAATACCCTGACTTAATCTGTGTGGTAAAAGAATACTGGTTTCAACGACGGCAAGTAGGTATTGGCTTCCTCTAAGGGTCTACTTCAAACATGACAAACATGTCCCCAAGTCCCTTTCTGTTCATCAGCTTGGAGCAGTGGACAGTCCTAGCCACTGATTTTCCTGGGTTCCTGGCTCATAAGACCCATGGTATTCTCACCCTTTTAATTCTATTAGACTTTAAAGAGTGGTGGTTATATGATGGGAGCTAAGTATTCCCAGAACCAAACAGGTCACCCATGCCCAAGACAGAGAAAAGTACCAGAGCTGGGTGCTGGGGACAGACTACGAGACCGATTCCCAAAGTAGACATTCAGGAGAATCTAAGCCACCCTCATGCTGTGGGTGCTATCTCCTTGTTCCAAGGACCTTATGAGAATGGAAGTTAATAGGTGTCTGCTGAAGGAACCTTGCTTTTCTGGCATTACCAAATGTTACGGCGAAGCATTGGTGGCTGCCTTAGCTAGAGAGCCATGGGACTAAGAAGGGGCTTGGCTGGGAGAATCCTGAAGTCCAGCAAGCAGGGGCATATGCCCTAGAATAGTAACCAGGCATCAAGTACTGCTTCTTGTGAATACAACTAGAGTCCATGACTCTGGATCCCCTGGCATACCTATCACTCTTGAGGCAAAAGCAGCCTGAGGGTTCTGTGGCTTCTAATCCACGGCTTCCCATGTCCTGTCCAAATGTCCCTAGTCTTTCTAGACAAGTGCCAGTTTATCTTTCACTGCAAATCAATAGTCACTCACTGAGCATCTTCTATCTCTGGCAGTCTGCTATTCTGTACTGTGTCCCAGACCTCACTGTCCTCTCTGCTGAGCAGACCCTGACTCTTTTATTTGTTTGTGAGACATGGTCTCACTATGTAGACCAGGCTAGCCTTAAACTCACATATCTGTCTGACTCTGACTCTCCAGTCCTAGGATTAAAGGCATACATACACCACTACACCCAGCTCCTTTTTCATTAACACTTCAACCTCCCATTCCAGTTTTACTGGTTAGGCTGAATCCCACCAATGCTTGTTTTTTTGGTTTTTTTTTGTTTTTTTTTTTTTTATTAAAAAAAAAAAAACAATCGACAGCCGCCTATAATTTTGTGTGGCCCATACGCTCCAGAAGGTACATGAATGCCTTTCAGAGACGTACATGGAAGTGTTCAGGAAACACACCCCACCGCCCATGAAGGCAGAACAGTAAGTGTCTTTGATTCAGTGGACAGAAGGAGAAGCTGAGTCAGCTGCCTGCTCTCATTCCACACCTGTCTGAAGAGCAGCTCTTGCTCAGTGGCTGAGCGCTGGCTGGGTTCCGTGTCTCGAGTAGGCTCCACCTCTTCCTCCTCACTCTCAATGGGCTCCTGCTTCACCTGGACACCAGCTAGGGAAGGTTCCTTTTGCCCAGGGAGTCGGTCTAGGTAGGGCTCATCCAGCAAGGCCTGGTGTTCACGGAGTTCCTCTTCCGTCTCTTCAGGGTGGCTCTCAGGCTGCCGGGGTGGTTCGCTGGGTTTGGAGATCATCTGCAACACAGGGGAGACAAAGGAAGTTAGGACAGTCACGTGACTAGAAGACGCTCCTCCATACATCACAGGACAGGAATGCTGTACCAAGAACTTATGTGACCAAGGGCCGGCAAGTATCATTTACCCACACCACAAGGACCCCAGCATCATTTCAGATGCACAGGAAGTGATGCCTGGAGTTAAGGTTAAAGTGGCCTGAAGCCAGGTACTAGGTGTTCAGTGTTTATGCAGGGATTCTGTGTGCCAGGACAGTGCCAGGACTAAGACAGGCTGCAGGTTGCAGCTCCTTTTGCAGAGGGGAGTAGAAGTGAAGAGAGAGGCCAGTGTCAGTCACACAGCCACAGCTGTTGAGAGCAACAGCCTCCCCAGATGCCGCCTGTCAGGATGGAGAAGGGCAACAGAGGCAGAAATCCAGTACCCCATGCTCAGAAGCTAGGGCAGAACTAGGAGGGCCCAGAGAGAAGTTCTCAGAAGCTGCCTTCTGAAAGCTTAGGGATGCCCCACACTGGAAGGACCTTCAGGATGTATACCATCAATCTGTGGGAAGCAGTGCTGGTGGTGCCCTGTCAGAAACATGTGCCAAGCTCCCCAGCAAACTTTTATGAAGGTACCACATGGCCGTGTAGGCAAGATTTTTCCAGTTTCGTTTTGAAAGCCTAGCCAGTTAGAGATCTTATTCCTAAAGCCCTAAGACACAAGGGCAGAGGTGGAAGGCAGAGAGACACTGGCCACAGGGCACTGCTCCTTACAGGATGGGTGAGGTCTGTGGGACATAGTATGGTAACAGTAGCATCTGTCCTGTACCTTAAGCATCCTGAGTATGCACATACATACAACAGGGCGACTGAATGAAGTCCCAGACATGTTAACTGGCATGGCTGAAATCATGCCATACTGTACACATGCAGATCAGCATACTGTAAACGGCCTCAAAAAAGCTAGGGAAGCCCATGTCAACTTAGTGAGCTGTCAAGCCTCTCCCCAGCTGATGGGAAAGACTCGGCAAGCAGGCTTCAACAAAAACTGGCTCTGGGTGGGGGAAGTGGCAGCGTATCTTTCCTGCACTCCACTCTTCCCAATACCAGATGCAATCTAACTGGGAACATGAGGTGAACCGGGTATGTGATGTCAAGTTTGTGGAGACTGCACCCTTTCAGGTCAGTGCTATGGCAAGGACAGAAGGGACAGAGTATCTTGAATGGCAGAGGAAACTCCCTGGAGAAGGTGGCTTTGACTGCTAGGGAGTCACAACAGACGGATAGGCAGAACTCACGAGACAATAACAAGGAAGCTAGGTGTTTGGAGCTGGGAACAACCTAGGAGCTCTAGAACAGGCTACCACTGCCCAGCAGGACACAGGGGTAAAAGGTGGCAACAGGACTATGAATGCAGAGACAGACCACGGGGATCAGAACATGGGTGAAAAACGGTAAGAAAATGCAAGGTACAGTCTGGCTAGAGCGGCTGAAGTGTTAGCACTGGGGTACAGATGACAGCGACTGGGGATAACTACCTTCAGGAAGTACTAGTAGAGGCAGAGGTGGAAAGATGGGCCCAGAGCACAGATGCTCAAGCAGTCTGGGAGCAAGACTGGGGCCCTTTCTTCTTCTCTCTGCACGCCCCCATACACTGGGGCCTTTACTTCCTCCCTCTGCCTCCTGCCACATACAGAGGAGGGAAGAAGGAGGGGGGTGAAGAAAGGTGGAAAGTGGTATTGTTTCTGTAAGGCTGACTCAACCAAGGTGACCAGGCCCTCAGGAACTCAGGTCATTACTGTAAAAGCCCAGTTCTAAGTGGTTGTAAGTGTCCAGGGGTAGCAGCCCATGATGGACTGGAACCCAGGTCCCTATGCTAGGGTGCACTTGGAAAACAAAAAAACTGTTCAAAGTAGGCCATAACAAGTGAAGGATGTCACAGGAAGGGTGTCTTCTGGAAGGAAGAAGCAGGGCAAGTGTGCTGTGCACGGATAGGCTCCATATCTAGGTTTGTCCAACATCATTTTTGTGCTTCAACATTGAAGAAAGATGTCAGAAGAGCACATGTGGCACCTTACCTCTATATCCCAGCTAAAGGGGAAACAGACAGATAGCCTTTCCTCCAATACGTTTATATGAACAGCTGAGCCCAGTGACCCCCTACAACAATGGTTCTCTATTCTATAGCTCCACAGGTGACTCTTAACAACTTTTGTGCCCCTTTCTGTCTTGAACATGTCATGTGTTCTGTTTGGTGTCATGGCTCTTCAGTGTCCCTCTACTATTTAGGATTCTGAGTACCTTCTGTTTCTCAGTTATAGTTTCCAGTGTCCCACTGGACAATGTTCAACTTTCCCAAAGGCTGGAGTCTGTTGAGATAATCAAGGCAACACTGAAAGTAACATGTAAGGTAAAGGAATGTCCCCTTAGAACCCCTGGACAGGAGCTCCTGTTAGCTGGCTGACTGTGGCTGAGGAGGATGCCTCTGAGAAAGGTGGGGTGAGTGTCCACATCAGTACATGTTTGTGGGGTTCTTCTATTTGCTATGCCTGATGCTGGGAAGGCTCAGCTTCTTGCTTTTGGTTTCTTGTTCTCTCATATGTGAATTGGCCCCCACTGCCAGGAGAGGTTTTCCTGTTTCCTCTCCAAGTAGGGTACAGGTTGCTCACCTGGTCAGTTTGTAGCCTTGGCAGCAGTGGATAGGCAGGCAGGAACTCTAGAGCAGGGGGCAGGGAGCAGGGAGAGACTCTCAAGGGGCCACAGCTTGGCTAGGCTTCCCTCCAGAGGGTATTTATGAGGGATGTTGCCATGGCAACAGGGGGCCACTCAGAACCATGTCAATGATGCAGAACAGGCCCATGGCCTTCAGTGGGTGGGCTGCTCTGCTCAGCACTGACGCAGGTGCTGGTGCAACTAGTCTTTGTGAGCCATAGTTACAAACAGGGATAATCTCTCTCCCTCTTTAAAATTTAGCTCTGCTTCTTTGTGGTCACAGAGACTGATCTTAATGCAGAGCTCGCTTTGGGAAGCAAACCTGGCCTCTGGTAACATGACAAGAGAAGCCAGCAGGGAGGCAGGCAGCAGCTCACCAACACGTCAGTTTCTGTTGTCCAGAGGCCTCTTGGACATCAGTTCCCTGTTTTATTAAGGGATGAAAACACACATACTACCAGATCCAGAGCAGCAGGATTAAAACACTAGACTAGAGTTCAGAGCCAGAACCCCACTGGCAAGTGCAAGGTATTTAAAAATTATTGGATATTCTCACAGGTAGACCACCCACAGAAGTCAAGTTCTCATATCAAAAGAGAGTAACACCCCGCGAGGACAACACTGCCTGCACAAAGACCAAGTGATCCTGTAGACCAAGCACTGCTGCAAGAATTGCTTTCAACAACGGGACTTTTCCACTGAAAGAGGAAGGCACATTTATGAGCACAACTTCCCACTTTTTGAAACAAGGTTGTGGTGAGGTGGATCTGGAGGCAGCAGGAAAAATGGGTGCTTCCCTGCCAAGCTGAGCATTGCACTCATCCCTTAGACAGCCTTCTTCCTTGGGAAGGTTTCTTCCCTTACCATGCCTTTATGAAGCACATTAATGTGGGCACAGCACCCATGTTAGGAACCAAAACCCAGTCAGATACACAGGCTGCCATTCCAATCCCCAGGAGTCAAGAGTAGCTAGCTGGGCAGCCCTGTTTTGTCCCTTGGAAAGTGGGAAAGAGCACAAAGTCTGCTGAAAACACAATTCTAGAATGAGTAAATACTCCTGTCACACCTTTAGAGCACCGGCACTTTAAGATGATGGCTTAAAGTGGGCACTGAGCCCAGCCATGGTCTCCACTGTGCCAAGAAGGGAGTGGATGGCCCTTAGGGAGCAAGCTTCTCACACAGCAAGGCAGGAACGCTGGTGCCAGATAGCACAGAGAGCATCATTGTCTTCCTGGGTGTCCCAGGAAAACATTGTATAAACATTTCAATCAACTGTCATTTGCTATCACAAATCAATCACGTAACAAACCCCAGTGAGATTACCTAGCTTCTAAAGTCATCTTCAAGAATATGTCACACGTGAATGGGTGTTCCTGTCTTCAAACCTCCTACTACACCATTCAGGTAGTGACATAATGAAATTAATAAGCCTAGGTTGGCATTAGAGAGATGGATATGAAAGTGTTTTTGACACTTGGGAGTGTAGACGCTTGGCAGGAGCCTGTCTCATCCCCAGCAAATGTCATTCTTGTGTAAATGATGGGATGCCTGGAGCCCCCAACTTCTAACATACTCAGAGTGCTGGGCATAAAGGCTGTGGGTTAAAGGGCTTGGGGCTGGGAAACTGATATTAGTGTGACTGACAGGCAGGAGTGGCCTGGCTGAGCCTGTGCTGGGAATGTGTTCTGCAGAAAATTCCTTGGGAGACCAGCTTAATCTTGGACCTCTCAGCTTGCAGCAGGGATCAAGGTGGGATAGGTGTGGACAGGAGCCACCTGTCTTCTCTCTATCCTGGAAATATATGACATCAGGACCTCTGATTCATTGTGGGGCTCTCTAGACTCCTTTAGACTATCCCTTTGCACACGCAGTCACCTTCCAGGACAGTCTTGTCCCTGATCCTTTCCCACCTTCCCTAGGCAACCCACGGAAGGCTTGGACCCTGACAACATCTAAAAATATTAAATAGAAAATTCTAGAAATAAACAATTTCTAAGTTTTAAGCTGCATACCATTCTGTTTAGCATCATAAAACCTTGTCTTAGCCCACTCCATCCCACCGAGGATGGGCGCCCATCCTAGTGCACACATAATGTACTGGTTAGTAGCCATCCTGATTCTCAGTTTGGCTGTTGCTCACAGGATTCTGTACTGCCCAGTTTCAGGCACCTACTTAGTATTCTGGAATGTATCTCACCCCAGATTATGAGAAAAGATGTAATTCATACACCCTAAAATCCATACTTTTAAATTGAACAGCTGAGTAGTTTACAGAACTCTATAACCACCACTACAACCTAACTTAGTGACATTTTCATTATCCCTATACATACATAAATGCTGTATGCATTGACAGTTGATCCCATTTCCCAAGCTGCAGGTCTTGACAACCACTAACTTAATTCATGTCTCTTAGGACAGCAGTTCTCTTCCTGTGGGTTGTGATACCTTTGGGAGTTGAATGACCCTTTTTTCACAGGGGTCTCATATCAGATATCCTGCATATCAGATATTTGCATTATGATTTACAATAGTAGCAAAATTATTGCTACGAAGAGGCAATGAGATAATTTTATGGTTTAGGGGTTACCACCGCAATATGAGGAACTGTATTAAAGGGTCACGGTATTAGTAAGATTAAGAACCGCTGGTCTGTGGCTCTGCCTATCCTGGTCACCTCCTGTGAGTGAAGCATAGCAGGGTCCATCCATGACTGGTTTACTTTCTGACTGTCATCTGTCACCACAGGATAAACCCTGGGGATCTTCCATCCACCATTTGGCTGCTATGAGCAGTCAGATGAGGTCTGTGGTCTCCTGGACGACAGCTACTGGGCTGTTTGCAACACACTCATCTGAGCTGATGCTGAAGATACCCGACTAATACATCTGATGGGAACATACTAAATAACCTCCATTTCTCTGCTTGCCAGCACCACGGCACTAACTTTTCCCATGGCTTCCGCCTGTAGATGGAGCTGAGAGACCCTGGACAAGCTGTGAGCACAGAGAACTCTATAGGCTGCCTGGTCCCAAGCTGCTTCTGGATGGTGTAACTCCTACATTTAAGTGACGGCAGGTGCCAGGTGACTTGAAAAATAAGCTTCAGGGACTCGATGTCATTGTAAAGTTGTAGGCCTTGGGTTAGGGTTTGCTTAAAGATCTACTTGGCTAATGACCCTAGAAAACCCCTGAATGAACTGCCTATGTGGATTGTTCCAGGTAATGATGCAGAGGCTTCTTGCAAGGATGTTGTCCACTGTACTTAGACATGCAGATGGGCTGTGAGGAAGGCTGTGGACACACCTAAACAGTGGCTCCACACAACAGCACACCTCCCTAGACTCTGGACCACACACCAGAGCACATGCTTTGTGCTCCTCCTTTCCCTCTTTAGCCACTCAAGGTCAGTGGAGGAGGAGCAGAGGCTGAGGAAGACAGCAAGGCGTATGACATCTGGTTCCAGGTGAGGGGCCTGAGGACAGCTGGGCAGACTCACCTTGCTGAGGTGCAGTTGCTGCTGCTGGAACTGTTGCTTGTGCTTCTCCAGGAACTGCTGGTGCTGCTGCTGGATCACCAGGTGCTGCAGGGCCTGTGCATTCTGTGGCAAGGGTGCTGACTGCGTGCGCCCCAGGGGGCGGTGCTGCCGCAGTTTGTGAATGGATGGGGACACCCTGTCCGCACCAACCAGGGACTGTGTGTGGAGGGGCAGCGCCCCCAGGCCTGAAAGATACCAGTCTGAAGATAATATGGAGGAAAAAAAAAACAGCAGAGGGGAAGAGGAAGAAGAGAGGGGAGAGACGCTGTTGAGTAACCAGTGGAGAAAACGACATGCCTGCCAGCCCATGGCCTTCTATGAAACACAATTGTCTATAAACAGGTCCAATTCCGGCTAGAGGACATAAGCCTGGAGCCTGGGCTTTCAGGGGCAGGGGCGAGGTGAGCAGAGTGTAATTTGAAAGCAAGGCCCCCTAAAGATCCCATTGATATAGTCTCTCCAGGAGCTCTGCCCAAGGAGCACTCCGGAAGTGTGGCAACAGCCTAGGATCAGCCCGCCACACCTGTCACGTGTGTTCCAGAGATGGTGTTCTAGCCCCTTCCCAATACCCAACTACCAGAGAGAAGAACAGTTTGTAGCCAGCCTGCCAAAACTCAGAGACAAACTGACAGCAAGACCCTGTCCCCATCAGACACCCAGGCACTGTCAAGACAATGACTTTCAGTGGATTCCACCACAGGAGACTTCACTTTGTATCAAACACAGAGTGGTATTGGGAGAGGAAGGGAGGGCAGCACAGGGAAGGAGGCAAATCTTCTAGGGGCATGAGAATGGGCTGCAGAGAGCAGGCAAGTGCAATGACTCACACAGCATGCTGAGGACAGTGGACAGACGTGAGCTCAGAGCAGTACATACTTCCTCAGGTCAGTCTGCCCAAGAGGAGGACTGTGGTGTAAGGCTGGAGTCTGTGCTAAGAGCTGACCCCTTTGCCAGTGGGCACTGTTCTTAGTGCTCTGAGAGGAGCGGCTATGGCCACATAAGTAGTAGGATGCTGTAGTACTACTTTGGCTCGAATGTTCACAGGCTTGAACCCTATACACAGTATCATTTATCGCTGTTCTAGACAATGGGGAACTTGGGCCTCTAAGGACAATTATGGGTGAACAGAAGAAACCCTGTTCAGGAGGCTCCTTTCCCCAGGAGAACAGAAGAAACCAGTACGACACAGCATCAGGACCACGGAGGAAGGGGGCACTAGGAAGAGTGGGTGGAACTGCTGGGCTGAACTGTTTGGAGGCTGAAAGTGAATCAAGCACAGGCCTGACACCCCAGCACTTAGGAGACTGAGGCAGGAGAATCCAAGTTTGAGGGCAACAAAGCAAGATTTAATATCAAAACAGTAACAAAGGACCAAATAAGTAAACAGACAAACAAATACCAAAACCACAAATCCAACCCAAAGGAATAGTGTTGATCAACCAGGAGACCAGCACAGACCAGGATGCTGCCTATGGGAACTGAGCCTTTCCATTTCATCACTCTGTGCTAGCATCTCACCCACAGACGGGAAGATGAAGCCCACAGTGAGCAGCTTCCCAGAGAACAGACAGGAAGGGGCCTGAGCATAATGAGCAACCCTTGGTCACTGGCACACTGCTCTCCAGAGCTGCGGCAGGGGTGTCCATCTGTCTCAGAAGATACCAGAAGCCAGAAATGCTGTTCCTGTCCAGATCACTGGCTTGGGAGAGCCAATGCACACTGGAGATGAAAAAGCACAAGGCAAGAACACAATACCAAGCCCACAGACTGACTCATACCAGCAGGAGGGGGGTACTCCAAAACACTAGCCAGAGGCTGGCCCTCGGGAACACTGGAACATGTACAGGCCAGTCCTAGGGTTGCTCTGGCTGTGGTTCT
The DNA here is from genome assembly GCF_018167655.1 of Microtus oregoni. Classification (NCBI taxonomy): domain Eukaryota; kingdom Metazoa; phylum Chordata; class Mammalia; order Rodentia; family Cricetidae; genus Microtus; species Microtus oregoni. The sequence goes on along the minus strand of NW_024543063.1, from coordinate 4,534,401 downwards.
GAGAGAAGCCATGGCCATGAGGAAGTTACCTACAGACCTAAGGATGGTATGGAACTAGGCAAGGCCACTAATAGGTAGGGTTATGTGTCTTGTGGGAAACATTCCACATTCGTAACTTCTGAAACACAGCACACTCACTAGGTAAATTGTACACATTTCCTATCTTTCTCTAACTTGTATTTTTCTAAAGGTATTTATCCTTAAGATAGAGCAGAATCAGGGTCTGCCTGGTCAATTCTAAACTTCATGCACTTGCTTCCTTGAGCTGCAGGGAAACCTGTCTGAGAGAGAGTAGGAGGCTAAACAGAGGGGCACTGGCATTGACTTCTACTCCTTGGTCAGCTTTCTTAGCACCAAGGACATAGTTCCTTGCCAGAGCTGAGATAGGGACCCACAGTTACTACTGTTGTGTGGGCTTTGGGTGTTCTTTCTAGCCTTCTCTATAAGCTACACGAGGCCAAGGAGAAGCCTCTGAACTAACTGCCACAGACCTGGTTGTGGTTCTTACCTGTGACAAGGGGCGCCTGGGTGGGTGCCTGCTCTAGCAGGACCATATGCTGCAGGAGGGGGTTGTGAGCGGCTCCACCATCCCGCTCCAGGGGCGAGGTGCTCAGGTACGGGGTCAGGTGCGTGCCAGGGAACAAGGAGATCCGCTGCTGGAGGGCTGGGAGAGCAAGCCTCTCAGCATCCTGCTGGCCTGCTGCACCCTGAAAGATACAACCCGATATTCTTCAGGCTGTGGAGATTGAGGCAGACATCCACCCCATGTCATACAGAACCCTGGAGGCCAACTTACAGCGGCAGGGCCAGTGGCAGGAAGCCCCAAGGTGATGTTGGGTAAGGATGGCGATGTGTAGAGAGGAAGTGGGGCGACTGAGCCTTCTCGAGTCACAAGTCTGTGTGCCAAGCTCGTCTGTAGACAGAAGACATCGTGACTGTGAGAGTCTGCCACAGATGTTTCAACATAAGCAGCACATCTAGGACGGGGGGGGGGGGGGGGAGATGAAGGGAGACGGGGACGGATGGGGAAGGACAGACAGACGACATTTACAGTATAAGGTCCTGACATGTAGGTACCTGGTGCAAACACAGGCTGCACAGACGGTGGCCTATAGCATCTTCCACAGGTATAGAATCAGTGTTTCCATTCCTGAGTTTTCCCCCTCCAAAAGAGCTCTCACTACCTTGTTTGTTTTTATTCAATTTGTCTACTTACAAAAATAAAAACTATGGGTAGGAGATTTAGGACAACGCATTTAAAAATATTTAAAAATATTTTTGTAGTTTTATTTTTTCTAAGAATGATATCAAAAGCAGAAACCAAGGACAAAGTTACCGATGAACAGGAAAAACCCTGTTCTTATTTAGAGGTAGATAATGGTGACAACAGGATCTACAATGGACAGGAAAGACAAAAAGACTAAAATAAAAAAGAACTTGTCAACCAGAGACCAATTAACATGAGAGCAGAACTCAATAAAGACAACAACAAAAAGCACCCCTATTAAGGGAAGTGAAAAAAAAATGCTTAACTTTATCAGTGACCGAAAAACGTATTTACGGAGTCATCTAACTGGCAGACTTTCTAAAAGCTCAGAAAAGCTGAAACACATGGCCGTGGGATTATAAATGGCTGTACTCTTTGGAGACTGATTTTGCAATCTGTGTTTGGAAGCCATAAAAGGTGAGTTGTTCTTGATTGTGAGGCTCCACTCTAGGGATGCAATGGTTAAGAAACAGTCCTAAGGAAATGGCTCCCAAACACAGGGAAGACAGCCACCAAGCAGTCACATGATGGCAGCAATATGTGACTTCATCCATGCCAGTCAGAGTCAAAAGACACAGGGATTTGTGCATGTCAGCACATAGAAATCAGGAACTGGACTGAAAATTCTAATGGATGTTCCTTCTATTTATTGGTGATTAATGCTCTGTCATTATTGTTAGTGTGAAGTGGTAGAGGTAAGCTTAGGGCTGCTAGGTTTGTTGTTAAGAGTTAGTACTGGCCTGGGGGTTAGGGACAGAGCTAAATTTAGAGTTAGGATTGTGGATAGGTTTAGGTTACAACTTTGGTATAAAGTTAGTGCAGGAGCTACAATTAGAACTAGAGGTTAGATTAGTTTTAGACCTAGTTTAGAGTTAGGGCTGGAGGCAGGATTACAATTTCATTTAGGGCTAGTATATGAGCTAGGATTAAGTTTAGGGTGAGAGCTAGGGTTTGGGTTAGTATTTTATGTTAGGTCTACAGTTATAGCCAGTGTTAGGATTAGGGTTAGGGGTAGGCTAGGCTAAGATTGGAATTAGGGCTATGTTTAGAGTTAAGACCAGGGTTAGAGTCAGTATTTGTGTTAGGTATAGAACTTTAGTGTAGTGTTGGGTTTAGGCTCAGATTTAGGTTTAGTGTAGGGTTAAGATTTTGGATATAGTTAGGGTTAGGTTATGGTTAGTGCTGGGGTGAACACAGAGTGTTACATGTAGTAAGTAAGGTTTTATACTATTTCTGCCTGAGGTTGGGGGGTGGGACAGGTCCTGCTGTCTGGAGTGCCCTATCAATCTTTGCAGGTAAATGGATAGGACCTGCTCAGAAGGACAATGTTTTATCTCCAACATCCCTACATGCTGGGCACCTCAAGGCACATCAAATGAGACCACAGGATGCCAGTTCCTGGCTTGAGGCAAGTATACACAGGTATTATGTGGTGTTTACTACTAATAAACAATCTTGTTATCTCTTAGATCTTTTAGTGTACTATATAACAGCGACTGAGAAACAGTCTTAGCACAATAAAATTTCACTTCTACGACAGAAAAAAAGTACATAAGATGAAAGTTATTGATGAACAATGGTCACGTATCTGCATCCCAGGCCTGAAAGCAATTTCTACCTTCCTGCAATGGGACAGATGGCTACTTTCCTAGTGCTCATGTCAGAGACCCTGACTTTCGTGATGCCTTGGGGAGCCACCTGGGAGCTGTGCACTAGACTGCTTCAGGGCTGTGGCAGGAGGCAGGAGGATAGCTGCCTTATATGTGCCTCTTGGCACAGAGCAAGGGCTCTAGGTACCATGAAGTTTGCTAACAAAGTTTATGCATACACAATGTAACTAATCATCAAAGGGTGTGTGTGCACGTGGGCACATACTTTGCATGTGTCAAAAATAAAAGTACTTTCAAATCTCACTTGAGGGAAGATGTTTTAGCTGTCATGAGAAGCAGGGCTGTGTTGCAGTGTAATAAGCTGAGAACAAATCAGCAGCCCTTCTAATGTTTACAAAGGTATAATTTCTTTTAGCACTCAACATGGCTGCTTAGCTGATTTACTTGTGGAACTAAAGAGAGCTGCTTGGTTCTGTTTACTTGCTCACACAAAACATGGGTATGTGTGGGTCTCCTGTCTTCAGGCAGAGCACACTGGTGACTTGCAGGAAGATTCCCTCACAGCTCCATCCGCTATAAGATGGGCTTGTCAGTTTCCTGGGAGTTCTGGGGTTCCTTTATGAATCAGGGCTAGTGGTCAGAACCTATGCACACATTGCAGGAGTGTGAGCACACGCAGTTTGTAATGAGAGCACAGAGGGACACACTTGAGGTTCTCAAAGGACCCCACACATGAGGACCCTCAGTTACAGCTCCTCCAATTCTAATATCTGATCCCGTACTCAAATGCCAGTTCTGCCTGTGAGAATGACAGTGATGAGAAACACTGGCAACCTTACTGCTCTTGGGGATGTTCTGTATCTTCTACTAATTTATGGGGTGCTCAACTGACATATTTAGGCTTTATAAAGATCAACACATAACTTAAACTGATGCAGGGGTGTTCTACCTGAATGAGGAGCTGTTACACTACTGTGATACATCATATATGTATATGCCCACATCATATATGTAAATGGGTCCATGACCAACAAAAGGGAAGCAGAGTTAACATCTGAGGGTGGGAAGCAGTTTTGTGCTTGTGCTCTGAGGCTAATCACAGGTAGGTCTCAGTCATGACCTCAGTCCTACAGAAGGACTGTTAAAATGCCTAGCAACCCAAGGAAGTACTGAACTGGAAGACTAAAGAATACAAGTGATGAAAGAAATGCAAGTATAAAGTAAAAGGGACCTAGGTACAACCGAGTGAACCTTACTTCTTGCAGTGACCCTTATTTCTAACTTTCTAGGCATAAAGGGGCTAGAAACCCGAAATGAAAATGCTAAGCACTGTGCCTATGTATCCCACCTGAGGCTATCAGGTCTTTGGAAGGGCAAGATTCATTCCTAAATGACAAAGTCAGCAAGAACATAATAACAGACTCCTGTAAGCTGGGAGCTCCTAAGAAACTTCCCAGTCAGTACACTCACACAGAACACAGCAGCTCTGGCTCAACCCAAGAGTCTGTTTCAGGGTTTTCTGCTCCACCCTGACCTGTAGAGGCACCACTACAGTCTGAGTTCTCAACTGTGTTTCCCCCACAGCTTGGCCTGAGCCTGCCTTCCTCACCTATGGGAAACTCGAAAGCAGCCTTCTCCGCTGCTGCATCCTGGGCCAGGCATGTGGGTCAGGGATGATTTGGAGTGATGGGAAGTATGTAGTAAGTGCAGACGTGGGACCTACTGTTCTAGAAAGCCACTTGGGAAACCACTGTCTCTCCATTTGTGATCCTTTCTACCACACTTGGTTTGCTGTTATAATTTGTATATTTCTGAAATACGTCTTTTTCACTCTACAACCATTCTCACACACCTGTTGCTTGCCCCATGTGCTTCAGCACACAGTGTGTATGGTGGCAGCTGCTTCTGTGACATACCTGGGGAAAGATCAGGGAAAAGGCAAGGTGGAAGGTCTCAATATGGTAGGAACTGAGGCCCTCATGTTTCAGGAAGACCATGATGAGGAGAATGGGGAAGTAACTCCTGGAAAGCCCAGGGTACTCCTAGGCTTTGCTCCTCACTGGATAGTCAGGCACAAGGCAGGTACTGGTGGGGATGTCTGGCCTATGTGAGTCTGTGACTGACCCACCTCAGCTGGAGCGCTGGGCACGGTGGGTGCGATGCCATTTTCAGTGCTGACGTTGCCAGAGCTGCTATTGGGAGAGCTGGGGCCGGAGCCAGGGGCGCTGCTGCACGCGGAGTCTGTAGGTGAGAGACAGCAAGTTGGGGTTGGGCACTGGAGAGACATAGAGCACCGTACTGCTTCCCTGGGTTTCTGCTTCCTAGCCTACTGGCAGGCAGAACAGGGCAGGATTTCAAAGCAGGGATGGCAACACGATTCCGTCGGTCTTGGCTTTGCTGCTGACCTCCCATGAGCCTCTCAAAGCTGAAGCTCTGTGGATGCATGGCTGAGCTCTTCACAATATACACATTACCCATTCCACAGCTCTTTTGAATTTCAAGATGGCTTGAAACATCAGAAAGGCAAGCTCTTAAACACTTAGTAATATTCAGACAAAAGACCAGTGAACACAAAGGCCCAGCGGGCTTTTTTTTAAACAGCAAAAGGTCAAATTCATTGTCTCTATAAAAACAATTTCCAAACTAAACCAACCTATTGTGACTGCTCAGTTTACATGCAATCTTCTTACTTTACTATCAACTACCTAGCAGTCAGGAAACACAGGCAGTGGCTTCTGCAGCTCCCCAGTGCAGTTTGAAATCACACAGTAGTCTCAACAGATATTTGTATGTCTTGGGCTTGCCTCTGACCAGAGGGCCAGGCACATCACTCTTCTGCCTATGGGCTGGATGCTGCTATCTCCAACCTCTCTGTGTGGCTGGCTACTCTCTATGTTCAGAGGCATATACTGAGATTCTGATGTCTGGCTCAGGGACGTTTTGACAATGGCATCATCTGGTTAACAGCTCTCAAAGACACACAAACTGCTTTCCTGAAAAGTTCAGCTATCAGTCCATCATCAACAGCACTCTGAGATCAGTCTAGCCCCAAACTTGGACACAGTGGGACTCTGAAGGGGCTCAGAGATACCCTTCCTTAACAGAGCACAGTCACTCACTCACCCAGCTAACAGGGCTCTTGCAGAGCTGATTCTGAAATTTGTCTATAAGAATAGCCTTGCAAGACAGAAGGAGCAAAGATGCTCACACCTCTTCAGAGCGAGCAGGAAGTTGGCTTGAGTTCTAAACAGGGCACCCTTTCACCCCACTCACAAGAGGAAGCTGTGCATAGTGACTTCACTTGCCCTGGACTTAAGTACACTAGGGCAAAGATATCTTCACATTAATCTTGGCAGATGGGGAAGGCTTGGTTCTCTGTGGACTGGGTCATCCACCAGTAACATGAAGCCACTTCTCACCATCTAGCAGCTGCCTACACCCTACCTCCGCTCTAGAATCCTGCATCCAGTGCTTGTGGTAAGAACCACGCCACAGACATTGATCGTGAGCACAGGACTCAGTCGATCCTTTCTCTGTACCTCTCCTCCAAAAGCCAACTAGTTCACTCTGGTGTGATGTTATTTCCCTGGATTTTACCAGCTGGGAGTTCAAGAGTCTACCTGGGATTAAGAGGTACTTCCATGTTACTTCTTAACACAGGTGCTTTGCTTGAGGATTTCACCCACTACCCTTGGACAGGGAGGCCCTCAGTGTGAACCCTGATCCAGGCAGCACTGCTGTTTCTTTATGCTCTTCAACCAGCATGAACTTTATTCCAGCTGGGAGGAGCGGCATGTGAACCTGTGTTCCCTGGCCGATTCAGGGACCTCCATATAGGGTGTAGGCCTCTCCTTAAGGACCTTTGCTGTTCCCTTGTTCTACCTGAATCAATCCTAGTCAGAGTCCCTTTCTCTCTGTTGCCTGAGAATAGTCCTAATTGGAGAGTCTTTCTTGTCACAGCTGCCCAGGTGGTTATAGTAACCTGGGTAGCACAGTCTGTTTCCCAGTTTTACTTATTCATCAGGCTGTAGCTCAGACGCCATCTTCTTCTCCACAGCTTTCCATACCCAGCATAGCTTCTACTGACCTTGCCCTTGTCTTGAGGGCAGACTCTCATATAACATAGTTCAGCAATGACCTGTTCTGTCATGCTGGCCTCCCCAGGACATCTCCTTTGGCTTGTGCCTCACACAGACAGCAAGATCCCACAGGTCATGCACCTCTTCTCACTGGGTCTGTGCTCAGCCCAGTCTCAACTGCCTCTCAAGGAGCATTAAGCAACAGCAGTCATTGAGGTGTGAGGCACCCAGAGCAGCCTGCTGGAGACCCTGTCTCACACATTTGTCAGTGTAATCTCAGAGCCTAGGCACGCACAAGGACTGGCTCATACCAGGTGCTGCTATAGGCAGCCAGGCTGCACATCAGTGTGAACAGCATCTACTCATGTGCCCCTACAACTCCCAATTAAATTTCTCAGTGAGAGACAGGTGAGTGTCTGTTGTAACACTTATTGGTCTCTCTAGACAAGACATATCTAATAGTATAATCAGGGGACAGACAGCTGCATGAAGACCATGATAAAACTGAGTTCTTAAGGTCTTAACGCTTCTTTGTGCCTCTAAATAAGGAGTTTCTAAGAGGACAAGCAGGGGACAGACAGCTGCATGGAAAGGAAGACTGACAAACACGAGTTCCCAGGTACACAAGTGGCATGATCTTCTTTGCACAGATTCAAGATCTATGAGCCCGTCCTGGAGTGAGGGCTCACAGTGGCTCTGTGTCTAGAAGGTCACATACTCCTCTGTCCTGATGGCAGGTAAATGAGACTTGGGTACTAGCTCTGAAGGATGGCAGCACAGGAGCCCTTTTGTTTTCCCCTGGGATATCAGTACGTTCACTGAAACAAACAAACCAATTGGGCAGGTGCTACTCACAGACCAAGAACTAGAACCCTGGCCTTCAAACGGTGTTTACAAGGTGGGAACTCCCTCTAGGTCAGCTCTGACAGCTTACTTTTCCCTAGATGCTAACATTTTTAGTGATGGGATGAGCCCAGTCGAGGTGAGGACTTAACCTAAGAGGAAAGTGCTTGAAGGAACTTCCTGGGGTGGGGAGGGCTGTATCCTGCTGCTTGTCCACCAGCAGGTGGGGCCAGTTTGTTCACTGAAGTGTAACTAGCTGAGCTCCTTGCTCTTCCTTCCTCTGCTCAGCTGGGCACACTGGTGGGGAACAATCTGGAAGGCTCCAAGGCCCCAAGATGCCCGAGGGCAGCAGAAAGCAGGCAGAAACATGCAGTTTTAAACCCACCTTCAGAGAAGCTCTGGGTATAACCCTGAAATGCCAGGCAAGACAATTCTCTCACTTAGGCCCATTGGCAGCCCGTGGGGGGAACTAAGCCAGCCATTTAAGTCCCCCACCTCTAGGTGGCTGGGCCTAGCATGAGGTAATTGTGTTGGGTTGACACACTTGTTAGAGGTCTCAGAGTAGAGGGTATGTATTAGGATGGGGTGGAATAGGTTGGGCTTACCTGTTCTCTGACATACCTGTGACATCCAGGGGTCGCTTTTTAAGAGCAGTGGCCACAGGGCCATCTTTCCTGCGCAACAGGGGGCTGCTCCGTCTCTCAGCTACTTTCTGCTTAAGCCTTGACCTTAACTTCAGGTTGGGTTCAGAAGCTGTTTGAAGGGAGATGTCGTTACAGCCAGGCAGACACAGCTGGGGTCATGGGCATCACACCGGTGGTTAAAATACACACAGCTGGTAAATTTCCACTGAAGTACAGTATGGAAGCAGGACTCTTCTGCTAGTTGGCTCAAGCTCCTGTTAGTCCCATTAGTGGGTGCAGTGGGTTGGGACTGTGCTTCCATCTCACCCTGATGACATTACCACAGTCTCACTGTCTGATTTATTGGGCATAGCAGAAACCACTGAAGTATGACAATCACTCAGTGAGGATGTCTCTTAAATAATGGTCTCCTAAACAATTCACCTGGAACTTTAAAGTAGGGCTGCTTTGAAATCTGAGGAGACTTGACAAAGGCACCTTTCAGTCAACCGTGAAACCACTGCAGCCTCCAAATCACAGGCTTTGTTGTTCACCCGAGGACACCCGCATCTCACAATCCACGAGCAAACACCAGCCAGATCCCTGCAGACTCTGTGAAGGCCAACTGAAACTCCGAAGCATGAGGTTTATGACTGGATAGGCTGTTTCTCTGAACTGAATGAAGTACAGCTCAGACCCTGACTTTCTTTGCTGACACTGGCTAAAGGCACAGCTGAGGTTGGGACCTGGCTTGTTTTTTAAAACAGTTCTCCTGTAGACAGAGTTGTGTAAGTACCTGCAACTGTGAGGCCATGATGGAACTAGTGGGAAACTCAGTGGGAAACCCTGATGCAAAAAGGCATGGGACTCTTCAGCTTCCAGAGAAGTACAGCCTGGGAGTGTCAAGCCAGCCAACCTGCCAGAACTCCCTGTGTCTATCCTGTCAAGCTTGGGCAACATGTTGATATGTGAAGTTGTGAGATGTCACCTTAGTCTCTCTGAATCCTGGGAGAAGTCCCCTTCCTTCATGTGGTGCACGTGTGCATGCATGCATACACACACACACACACACACACACACAGGTCAGGGTTCTAAGGAGGAGGCCTGAGGAAGCTCTGGCTCGAGTCATCAACTGAATCTTCTTTAGGATAAGTGCTCAGGCAAAGTGCAGATTTAAGATTCTTGGGAAGAGTGGGACTAAGCAGGTTTCCTAAACAGCTTCCCAGAGAAGTAAAGGCAGGTTGGGTCTGACTGGTTCATAAGAGACGAGAACCTCAAACTGACAAAAGCTGCTCCCTTACCATAGCTCGTTTCCACACTGCAGGAAGGCCCTGTAGGTGCATACAGATGCCATAGGCATGGGCCACTGAGCTGGGTCATTTCCATGTGGCCCTATGCTAAGTGGAGCTGAGGGAAAGGCTTGGTAGGACAAGTCACAGGGTGGAAGAGTCCAGTCTATCCAGCAGTTGAGGGAGTGGAGCAAAGACTTCTTCCAGGTCTTCCTTGACTCACTCAACTGCTTCTAAGATCAGCTGGGTGAAGAGTGTCTCCTAAGCCACTAATGTGTGAATAGCTGGGGATGAACTCAGACAGTTGAGTTCTGAGCATAAAAAAGATCAGGCAAGCCGCATGATATTTTCATGAGAGAAGGAAGACAGATACAGAATATGTGTAAGCAGGTATCTCAGGAAGGCCACCAAGGCCTATGCAAATATGCTTGGAGTACAGAAGAAAGCAGCTGGAGATTGCCAAGGGTTTATTTCACTTTATGTATAAAGATTAAAATCCTTTACAGACTGAGATGGGCAAACTATTTGCAAAGTCAACATAAAGTAGTATAAAGTCAGAGCCAGGAACGATTCAGATATAGTTATTTGAGACTGTCATTTTAACTCAACATGGTACCTCACGCAGGAAACCTCACTCACTGTGTCTTTCACATCACCATTTCATCGGAAACACACACAAGTGCGTTTAGCATTGGCAGCATCAAGGGCTGGAAGAAGCCATATTCAGTGTTCTGCAGGCCACTTCCCTGAATACCATAAGAAATTAAGGATTTCCACTTTCTCTGGACTCCTTATTAGTAGTATTATTCATGAGCTGGTGGTGCCTCTTAAAATTTGGAATGTAACCAAACCTTAATTAAAGTTTTTCTGGAGCCTCTCCAGAGTGTAAAAAGCATTCTTTCCTTCCTCTATTCTCAGGGTGTGGGGTCTGTATGTGGGCTGGATGACAAGGCTTGAAGTCAACATGGCTGTGACTTGGCTTTCAACAGTCTCCAGAGAAATGCAAGGACCAACAGGGGTAGGCTGAGATCCCTGGAGAAGCATTAGGGCCCTGTGGACAACCATGGAGAGCCACATGGCTGTGGTGACTACCAGTGGCTAGTGATGTAAGTGTTCTGTCACCTGTTTTGACAATCTCTGAAGGAGCATACTACCAATTACTGGAAGGCTCCTGAGACTAGGACCACTAGCACCACCATCGGTAGAAGAAGAACAATAGCTTGCAGTCCTGCTGCTTTAGTGCTCTGGGCCCGTCAGGACAGTGGTACGCACTGTTTTCTCCCGTTGAGCTCTGGAGGAAGCTGTCTGGGGTATTTTCAGGAGGTCTATCCTTCAGTGAGGGCTGACTACTCTGCATTTAGGCTGTGTCTTTGTCCTTCCATAGCAAGTCTGTATCTACCAGGAATGCAACAAATCCGACATGGCCATTCCATCTCACACACTTCTAATACTAGTCAAGCCCTGTTTAGGCCGAGTTAATATAAAATGTCCCTCCATTCAACTAGCAGCCCCTGGTTTCTGTTTGCTCAAAGACATGCCAAATTATACCTGACAGTCCTCTGAAACTTCCTAGTTTAGGAAGGAGTAACAGGTGAGCCTGTTTGTCTCTGTGATGCCTTGCAAAGAAGCCACTATGCAAAGCTCTAGTGCAGCCTTGCTTAGATAACAGAAACTTGTAATTTCCCTGACTTGTTTAGTAAAAGCAGGTATGCCCCTCGAACCTCATTTCTGAAGGAAGTCCAGAAAGAAGTCTCCTGCACTGCCCTGCAGGTTGGGGCTACACCCTCACTACAAAGGCTGAGGTTATGTAGTTCCACACCCTCTCAATAAACCTCCAGAAAGCCCCCCCTTCTCGCCATCCCAATCGTAATATCCACAGCCCTTCTCTAAAGTCCCCATCCTCTACAACAATCACCCCCCAAACCAAGAATGTCCTGGTTTGTCTTCACTTCTAGCATATTCCTCTTGTTTTGACAACAGTCTAGTCCCCTTTACAGTCTTTGTTTTTAAGAGCTGATGTACAAAGCTGTGGGCCAACAGTGGTGTCCCTGCAGGACCCAGCACATCTTTCTCACGGGGACTTGCCTTCACTCTGGACACCTTGATCATCCCTGTCTGGTGCTACCAGAAGCCATAGAGAGTTACATCCTCACTGACCTTGGCCAGCACATCCACAGGAGCTGTCTTACTCCTGGAACTACCCTTCTGCTCTGGACTGTAGAGCAGAGCACACTCCCAAGGAGGTTACACAAGGTGCTCTGGGGATGAGGACAAGTTCTACAATGCAGGAGTACATGTATGAGACTAATTGCTTTAGGGATAAATCACAGGGAAGCTTAGGGTCATTTTAAGCAGTATCAGAATGCAAAAGCCAGTATCCTAAACTAGCACAAGATGTCCAAGTACTACCTGTGGCTCAAAAGGGGTCCCTAGACTGCTGTCAGGATGGAAGTGCTCAGGCAGCAGACTGCACACTGACCTGTTTTCCTAAGAGGGAAGTCATCTTTGGCATCATACATTCCCAACACTGGGTGGTTGTAGGAGGCTGATACCCCACTCTGGGGCGGAGAGCTCTGGTCAAGGGAGCTGTGCTGTGTCTTCCTGGAAAAACACAAAGACAGATGTCAGTGTATCCAGGCATCCCAAGCCTTGGCATATCAAGTTTTGAAATGTGATCTTTTGTTAGTCCTTCTTCTCCAGGGTGAGGTCAGAGTAAACCAAAACAAGCAACAGTACCCTACGGCCCATTCTCTGACCAGAACTGCTCTCTGGGATTCCTAAGCCCTCACAGGGGTTGTCTTTAGGATGCAAGCAGTAGACGATCAGTGGGCCCGGCCATGAGAAATACAAGAAAGGCTTCAGGCAGTGAGATGGGGCAGCATGAACTCCTAGCAAGTGCTGGTAATGCCCACATCTGTCTGTCTCCTCAAGCACAGGATCCCTTGAGGATTTTCCTTTTGCAGAATATGTCTATCACTCATGCCCACGACAACAAATCCCCCAGCCATCTCCTTTTTGGGACAGTTCAACAGCAGCTTGAATCTCTACCCTGGAAGTAACTAGAGGAAGTAAACTTCTAATGGCCAAACACAACTTAAAAGTCCTAAAAATGGCTAGATGGGAATGGTTGCAAGTAGATAGATGCTCAGAGCAGAGAGGAGGAGGCAGGAATTGGGCTGCAGGATTAAGTACTGGGCACTGTGGCCACCCTAAATGACCTTTAACCAAGTCTTCCTCTGAACTCTGAGAGCATGAAACAGTCTATGGTCTTGAAGACAGGAGATCTGCTTAAAGACTCGAAACACATTTGCCCATTTTCTAGCTTAGACTTCGTCAAATGATTTATTTGAATATACAGTACTCAGCATCCATGTATCTGGAGTTATGTGAATCTAGACTAGGAGCTCTCAGACATGTCAGCACAAGTATATATTTAAATATCTGAAAGCATATAATGCAAAGAATGTACTAAAGGGACTCTCAGAAACAAATCTAAGAGGGCAGCTCTGAAGACTTCTTCAATGCTAAGTTACAACGGGGTCCTTGACGTCCCTTTTCTCTTTCCTACAACACAGATGGGGTGTGTTTGTGTGTGTGTTAAAAAGATGGTCAACTACAGGAAAACAATTTAAATATGGTAATTAAAAGAAATGTTACGTTTCATGACAGGGTTTCTTCCTACTGAAGAACAGTTGGAAATCTGGTCACTCCAGATCCAGTAGATCTCTGCTTACTCATCTCACCTCTCGAGATGCTGTCAATATTAAATAAAACCCACTTTTCTGCACAGTCTGCAAATGAGCTGAAATAAGAGGCTGCTGTGGACCACCTGCCTTGAACCAGAGCCACAGCTCCCAGTGCTGCCTACCTCGTCCTCTAGAAACACTTCCTGGAGCTGCAGCTGTAGCTGGCAGTTATGATGTACAGCCAGTGGGGCCTCTGTGGGACTCTAGAGATTGCAGAAGGGAACCTTCATGTCCCCATAACCAGCTCCCTTGTAAGGAGCAGCCCCCTTACCCATGGTTCTCAGCATTTCTCTCTTTGCATGCCAGGAACAAGCAGCCACTTGGGAAGAAATGCCAGCAGATAGCCTTGGTATGCCCTTCAAATGCCAAGCTAACACACCTCACCCTGGGATTAACTCACTAAGGAAGGATCCAAATCCTATCCCTGGCTAAGTTTGTATCCCCTAACTCCTATAGTTCATGCCCTATCACTGTACCTATTTACACACCCACCATATAAAGTTTGTAACTTCATACTCACCCCACCCCCACAACACAGACTCACATATCCTCATATCCCAAAAGTTAGGAACACAGAACAGTTTCTAACTCGCCCTGATTTCTAGCCTAGGATGCAGACAAAGTCGGCAGGAAGATGCTCGTTCGCTGACCAGACCTTTTCAAAGAGGAAGTCTTTGGAACTAGAGGATGTACGTCAATGGAAAAGTACCTGCCTAGCATGTGTGAGGCCTGGAGTTCAAGTCCCAGTAGCACCCCCCCCAAAAAAAAGAAAGAAAAAAAAACAATAAATAAACAGAATAAAACTAAAGGCAGTTCTCATATTACTGTAGTTAGAAAAACAAATAGTATTGCTTTCTTTCTAAATGCTACCTTCAATGTGGTATAAAATAACACAAAATCAAGCATTTAAATTCTATCAACAACTGGCCTTTCCCATTACATCAGATTTATACCAGTGATTAAACTAAACTCGTTAATCAAGTGAAACACCACAGTCAAACAGAAATGTGTGAGCTACACATGTAATTTACATTTTCTAGTAGCTACATAAAAATGAGAAAAAAATGGGTAAAATTAACTTTAGTATTCTACTTAACCTGAGATATAAAAATACTATTTTAACATATAATTAACATGAAGTTTATTCATGGGAATCTTGTGGTCTGGATTTTTTGCAAGACTAAATTTTACAGGCCTGGGAGCTAACACATGATACATTGCACTTTGGGGGCTCATAAGTTTTAAGGCTCAAATTATGGACACTCACCTCCCTACATGGATTATCATCACCAAACAGACTTTGAACAGTCCCAATTCCAGACTGTTCCCTTTGTCCCTTTGTTGGTGATTCTCCAATACTGTTTTGCTGAGTTCAGTTTTATATGACTAGAGCGGTGAGGGGTGGCTATGTGTTTGTCCTGCTTAAGGACACTGCGTGTAAGTTCTCCACACTGCTGCACAATTGCAGTGCACGGTGATCCAACCTATCAAGCCACTCACCTGCTAAGGTCCTGAGGGTCATTTCTGTTTCAGCTGCTAGGAGCACAGAGATTAAGCTTGGGTGTGTACTTGAATCCCTGGGCAAATACTAGAAAGCACACTGCTGGGCTGTAGTACCATTTGAAGATCTTCTAAACCATTTCTAATGGTATTGCACCACTTAATGTCCCCCCAGCCAACTGTGCAGGAATAGTCATCCCTACTTTGCCACCCCCGGTTAAAGAATAGCTAGCCCTGTAGGTGAGAAGCCGCATCTCACTTGGATGGCAACTCCCACAGCTTATCTTGTGGCACACCTGTTCACATCTTTAGCACACACACGATAAGTTGCAGCAGCTTCACACACACTTTACAGATGCATTGAAGCATTTCCTTCTAGTCTACTGCTCATGTGTTTTCTTGAAAGGTGCCTTTCAAAGAGCTGTTTTAAATGCTGATGGTATCTGACTGTTTCTAGTAAAGGGCTCGCAGCTCGTGACACTGATGAAGAGACTTCGCCAGCTCTTACACTTCAGCTCTTAAGGGTAATTTCATTGCTGGAAATAAACCCCTCTCGACATGTTTCCTTCTAAAAGTTTTGTTGGCTTGGCCCGCATGCTCAGACCTCACTGGCTGTCGGCTGTTACCGGCAATCACCACATGATGTGTGAAGCTGAGTAGTGGTTTAACTCTTTCTCTAGAAGACTGTGTTCTGCCATCATGTCTTGCAATGGGTTAGCCACTGCACATGAGGGTTGGTCAGGATCCTTGCATGTTCATCAAACGCAATAAAATCAAACTGAATTCCTGAACGGTGTGTCTGATATCAGGGTCTGCCCTTTCTAGTCAGCTTACTCCCAAACTGTTTCAGGGAAGAAGGCCTTATGCAGGTTAGGATCTCCCTGGAGCAACCTGTACAGGACAAAGTTCTAGGAAAAGACCTCCTCCTCTCCCCTCTCCTCTAGGTACTATTCCTTCAGTCTCTCAGTATGTACCTAATCCCCTCCCCCATAAAGTCTCACCTGTAGCAGGGTACCTGCTGGCTCCTCCACAGCCCCTGTTCCTGTTGGCCTTTCTCCCAATCCCTTTCTGATTCAGCAGTCCCATCTGTTTATACAACTGTGACTGCCCCTGCACAGCTGTAACTCCACTCACAAACCTCACTTCCTGCAAAGGTGCTACTTGAAACCCTGTATTTCTTGTAACAGCCCCACCCCCCTGAACTCCCTAGGTCCTAAACTGGACTGTTCATCTCATCTTCTTCTTTGAAGGTGATCCCCCTGCTCCCTGGTGTGAAGACAATCTTTTAACAAGTTGGCACCAAACCTGCCCTAAGCAGTTCTCCTTTTCCAAGTCCCGCTATCTCTCCTATACCCAGTCTAGTCCTGCTGCCCTCTCTAGCTTGCATCCTTGTGTCCACCTCCAAATCACCAACCCAACTGCTATCGTTGGCTGCAACTCCCGGACCATTCTTGTAGGACAATGGAGCCTCTGCATGGCAGAAGCCCAGGCTGACCTCTGCAGCAGAGGCTGCAGACCACACCACAAGCTAAGGTTCTCTCTGGCTCTTCACCTGCCCCGCCACATGACCACCCATCACTACTCCTCATGAGCCACCTGCCTCACCCTCTTCTAAGCTGCATGAAGACCAGTAGTGTACTTTAGTTGATCTGCAGTGTATGCAGCTACAAAGCAAGTAAAAGACAATGAAGAACCTAACTGTACAAATGCACCTCCCCAGGTTACGTTGTGGTAACGGAAGTCATCTATACAAATAAATCGACCGTTTCAGTGGGATCAGTGGGGTTTTAGTGGAAACAGTAGGCCATTTTGAAACTAGGAGAGCTATTTTTTCCCTTGAATGAAATTAATGACTACATTTTGATTTAGGAAAACTATCCTATTGCGTCTTTCTAGCAATGAAATGACCCTTAAGAGCAACATAACATAATTTCAAATTAGCCATGTGTTTCGTGTGAGAACTGGCCAAGTCTCCTCGTGGGCTCTATACTACACCACAAATGGCCCACGCTCAAGCCTTGTTTACCCTGGACAAGTTAGCTGCTTGTATCTCTTGGCACAGACAAGATCCTGCTTTGGTTTGCTCACTATGCAAGCTCTGGCCCAGGCTGATAGCTCTTCCAAATTCTCTCCAACTTTCCCAAGGACTCAGTAACTAATCATAAAGATGTTGTCAGGCCAGGCCGTGGTGGTGCACGCCTTTAATCCCAGAACTCAGGAGGCAGAGGCAGGAGAATCTCCGTGAGTTTGAGGCCAGCCTGCTCTACAAAGTGAGTTCCAGGACAGCCAGTGAAACTCAGCCTCAAAAAGAGGAGAAAAGAAGAAGAAAACTCAAGCTCCCCAAAAGGCATTGTATATGCTCAAAAATGACAGTATAGGCTCAGCTCAAGCTGGACTATATAGAAGGACTGCTAAAAGCCTACAGTCAGTATTCCTTAGGAACCTGTGAAAAAGAGTCATTTTCATTATCTTCCCTTGACTCTGGAAAAGGAGACAGAGGGCTGTCCATTGACATTTGCCTGCTATTGCATAGCAAAGGCCCTGCCAGCCTCCAGACTCCTTTAGTCCCTATTCATAATTGATATTTGTTATGCATTTCAAAGTTCGCTCTAGCCTCCTGGCCCTTCTCACCTCCCCCACGCCTTCTCCTTCTCTATATAATGCAATGTTTCACCCCCTACCCTCTTTATTCTTGCTTCCCTGTCCAGTTTTCTTCTTTTTCTCTTTGCTCTGGACAATTCCACACGCCTCTCATCCCCTAACCCCCACAAACACACACAATATAAAACCATTGCCCTAACCACGGACCATCCATTTCAGTGGTTTCTTGGCTGGGCTAATGCCAAAGTGCTTTCAGACTCTGATTAAGCATTAGATTGGAGTTGAGTAAGCAACAGTGGATAATTAGGACAGAAGTCCTCTGCAAGTGGTTCCTATGGTGTTTAAGAATAGTGACTTGGTACTCTGAAGATATCCACCCCTCATTTGACTATAACCCCTCATCTGTACAGTAACACACACTATCCCCAGACCTCCTCCCTTCAAATCCGGCTATATAGTTTTGGGGGTTCAGCATCTCTACCACCCCTACATTAGAAGGTCTTTGAAAAACTGGGTCCTCTCAAACCTGTCCACAGAGCTGAGTATGCAAAGCACCCAAAGAGGAGGCCCAGGTCACTTACCCATACCAGTAGCGGGGATCACTGGAAATGCAGTGGTTCAGGTTCCGGTGAGCCAGTGCCTTCTTCTTGTTGAGAACAAACTCCTGCAGCTTCATCTTCACCTCAGTGCTTGCTACAGCACCTGGGAGGAATATCAGAGTGAGGAGGAGGGGAGCAATATGGAACAGGAAGTGCAAGGTACAAGGCAGGAGCCTTCTGCAGGGCTCTCCCAAGGCCAGGGAACTTTAAGGGGAGGTCTTGTCTCCAAATACTGCATGACTGCAGTCTACTGAAACACACACTTCAGCAAGGGAAAGGCTTCTGTGAGCAAACACAACTTATATCTGCAAGGAGTTTGCATATCCCTGCATTAAGTTTCAGAGCCAAGTGCTAGAAGCATGGTGGTTCCAGTCTCTCTTCTGAACAAGCAGCAAATTCTAAAACAGAGTTCCATGCAAACAGAATTTCATACCTGGTCACTCAGAGGGACAAGGTCTGTTCTACTGGAAACCTGGTGGACAGTGTCTACATATATGATGCATATGGCTTTGTTACCATCCAGTGCAGCCCTGTCCCCCTCTGCCTGGTGCTACACACTCTTTTGGCAAGCAGTACTGCCATTTCACTCAGGTGGAAGTTGTGTATCCCAGGACTTTCTTGTGGTATGATGATTGTTGCTGAAAGCTGTGTTAAAGAAAACTGTAAGATCCTAGAAATGGACTACACACGCATGCCCCAACTTGCCACGCACAGATCTACTGCAGATACCTTAGTACTGTGCCCACCCATCCTTCTGAAGAATACACCAAGGACTCCTATGAATGCTATCATACAGTATTCAGGCACCATCTTGAATGATCCCCAATACTTCATGTAGCACATAGGACCAAGAGTAATCTTATCACACAAACAGCATCAAGATATTTTGCTAACACATTTTACAATAAGCAGGTATTCTAAGGCCCAGAGGTTGGGTGAAAGTCTAGAGAGGTCAAGGGCACACATCTACCCCAGTCTCATTTCCTTTAAAAACCTGGACAGTCTGATGCCCCGCATTACTTTTTATGGAGTCTATTCTGGGTTTTTCTTTGCCACTGAACACCATAACTTCCTTCCGTCTTTTAAAAGCTTTGCCATTGATTTTTTTTTCAAAAGTTGGATAATAATCAGGGGTGGGGTTCTGAGGTTCTTGACTGGCGCTAGCGAACCCCTAGGTTCAATCCCCAAGACACCAACCAAAAAGATAATCCTTTCAGCTAGCCTTTTGTTCTTATTCTGCATTTGTTAGGATCATTTTCCTGGCACTAGTACCATTTCAGCACAGGAAAGGTAAGTGGCTACTATCACTAAGAAAGAGTGTCTCCTTCTGACCTTCAATTCAACATCTGCCCAAGGCAGGGTTATTGCTGGGTGCGCACTCTCTGGTCCTGCACAGCAGACCAACTGCTCAGACTGATGCACTGTTCTACAGACATGGAGGGTGGGAGACTCTGCAGAGCCTCTCACGGGAAACCACCATACTTAAATCCTAGTCACCTGCATTCTAGTCTGTCTGTCAATGCATGGACTTGGAAGGATCCTGTGCTTGTGGAAATGTTTGCTCCACACGTGATACTCCTGAAAGCAACAGGTTAACACTAAACAGAAACATGAGGAATGGAAACCAAGAAAAGATAATGCTTGTAAACACACTAAGTATCTTTACAATTACCAATAAAGGAAGTGCCTTGTGGCATGGTGGGGGCAGAGAGCAAGTCCACAGAAGAGACTACTTAAAAGAGAAATGCAAGCCCAGATATAAAGCAAACTTAATATCACTGCTAAACATATGAAAAATGAAATAATCACTTTCACCATTACAATGATATTTATTATTATTATTATTATTATTATTATTATTACTACTACTACTACTACTACTACTACTACTACTACTACTACTACTACGGGGGATGCTGCTGACAGACCAGATGATGGTGATGACATCAGTGGTGAAATTAACAATAGAGGCATAGAGGGTCACCTCTCTCTTTCCATGCCCAGAAGGACGAGGGACAGGAAGCTACATAGGTAAGCATGGGTTTTTGGTAAACAGGATGAGAAAGGCCTGTAACTTTCCACAAACCAGCACCTGCTAGCACCTCTCCTCACAAAATGGGAGACTCTAGCAGTTACTGAATCCAAGAGAGCTCACAGAGCTGGTCCTGGGCTGAGCCTTGTGGGCCACATCTTCACCCTGACTCCATAGCATCACTTGGGTGAATGGTGATGCGGGACAGCAGCCAGGTGGCGAAACTAAAGTTTTCAGGGTTCAAGGTTCAGCACTGACTTGTCCTGCGGATGACACCATCAAAGCAACCGTAGAGGCACAATTTCTGAAGTTCAGAAGGAAACATCTTGATTCTTGAGTTCCACAAGAGAATTCAAAAATAAAGTTTTGTTCAGCCTACTCTGTTTCACTACTGCTGGCTCAAGCTCTCTTTCCACATATTTCTCTAATAGAGGAAAAGTTCTAGAATCAAAAACATAATAATGAATAACAATTGTATTCCTATTCTTTTAACCATATCCATACTGATTATCACTTATCCACAGGACAGATTTTCAGAGCTCCTGAGATGTGTCAGCACTGTCCCAACCAGTGGTAATAGTACTATTCACATACCAGCAGGCACCAAGGTGAGGTCTCAGTAAGTAGTCAATCCACGTAGAAAGAGCAAAGAAATAGCAGACCTGGATGGTGATGGGGTCTGTGGGTAGGCCCTTGGGAGGGCATAGTGCTGACCAGCCTGGCATGGAGGTACAACTTGGCTTCTACCTAATACTCTTTCTCATCTTTCCTATGCCTGAGGGGAAGGCATGGATTCACAAATAGGACAAAGGATCACCTTTAGGATTGGGTGACCGACCTCAGACCCTAGATTTGTATCTTTGTCTCTCTAATGCAGTGCTGAAGATGAGTCCAGGCAAAGCATGGTGAACAACAGGCCAAGTGCTCTGTCACTGAGTACCACCCAGCCTGGCATCACTTGCAGCCAAAGGCACATCATGATGCCATGCTATCTGCACTTTGCCCAGTGCTTGGAACTAAATGGCTAGCAGATACTTCAGATTCCCAAGTGTCTCCAAATGGGAACATGGCTGACAAAGGTAGTGCTGTTGTTACTGAGAGGGAAAATGCATGTACTCTTATGAACTCACTGTCGGTGAAAGGAAATTCATTATTTCTTACCAATAAGTAAACTGAAGAACGATTAAGAATTAATGTTTAACACTGTAAATGTTTAAAAATGTATACAAGATTCATTAAATAATGAATAAAGTCAGTTAAACAAAACCTTAAGAAAGGAGATAACCAACACTTTGCACTGGTTTTTCAAATGTTTAGAAACTGAAGGTGCCTCCTGCCATTTGCATTTGATGGTATAAACAAGAATCTCCTTCATGGCAGAGCTGCCTAGGCCCGACATAAGAGCATCTCCCAGTGTTGGTCTGTTGGCTGCTTTCTCCCCACAGAACAGCATTCTTAGGGCTTCGAAGCCTATGCAAGCTTGCCAAAAAAACTCAACTGTGCAGTTTATTATTAATAATAAAACCTGACCACCCAAATCCACAAAGTGAAAACCACGGCTGCTGCCTGTGATGGGACTGGAGTGCGGCTGAGAACATTCCAACACCAGGTCAACAAAGGGCGGGGCTTAGCACACAGCGCAGAAATCGTTTCTGACTCATAAACAAACCTGAGATGTTTTCTGAAGTTGTATTCTATGAGCCTTGAGATAATATTTTTATTGGACCATTTTCGTAAGCTCTGAGAAATCAATTTAGACTGAGTTGCTTTACAGCAACTAGAAAAATTGTTATTTATTGGTTGGTTGTAGCACAGATTGACTGGTTAATGTTAAAAATTTGAATTGTAATCTTTTGATAAATAACCACTATGTCCCCTACTCCAAAAACAACAGCAGCAAACCTAGTAAATAGGATACACACTGAGGCACACATGAACCATGAATGAGGGAGGGAGTGGCCAGTCCCAGAGCTGGGATGAGTCCAGCCTAGGCATTGTGCCAGTGGCACTGGGATGTGTGCATGTACTCTGTAGGGCAGTACCACCCTACATGCACACAGCCAAGTCCCTCACAGACTCCTATGAGGACAAGGTGATCATTTCCCAGCAGAAGGCAGCCCTCCAAGAAGAGCGCTAGGCAGGCCATGAACTGTCTTCCTTGGAGCCGTAAGGCTTGTCTAGACCTCAGCATTCAGCACTGGCTGCGCTTGAGAGCTGCTAAGGAGTCTAAAAATGAGATTACTGGCCTCAGATTCACTGCAGGTCAATTCACTTAGAGTGGCTGCCCTGAAAGTGACAAGTGTCAAAACAGTCAACTACAGAGGCCAAATCTGCACGTGCTACAGTTAGTTCCCAAGAGGTCTGTACTTAACCTCAGAAAGGCCTTTAGTTGCCTTTAAAGAATATTGTCAGCCCAAGGATCTTAACTTACTTTAAAAGTATATGTGAACACACATATATGTATATATACACATATACACACATATACGTGCATATCTGTACACATACATGTATGCATTGTGTATTATTTTAGGTAAATGTAAAATAAATTAAAATAACGTGATTCTTTAAAAAAAAAAAAAAAGAATTTGCTCCCTAAGGGCACAACTGAGTGAGATATGACAGTGTCTGGGTACATTATTAAGGTTTAGCACTTCCTTCCAAAGAGTGGCAAGGAAACTACCTTGAAATTCTATCAGCTAAAGTGAAGAAGATTAAATATGTTCATATTTCAAGAGAGGAGCATCACATTACTGATGATTCTAAATGTTAATTTTGTACACAAAACAATTTCTTAGAATTTAGAAATCATGAAATAGAGAAATAAACTGACAAGAGAGTAAATTAGCAATGAACTTAAAATATATGTTTTGAAACCATTAATTTTAAAAATATACAAAATTACACTGGCATATTAGAATACTTCTCGATTTAAATTTAGAATTAATTTGACATAATAACAATCTTTACACTAAAGATAAGTTTGAAAGTGAATTCAAATGGATTAAATTTATTTGACAGTCATTTAGTTCCTTTTAAAACATAAGGACCTTGTTTTAGGAAAGTCCTATTTGTAAATACTTCTAATCTAATGAGGATTCATTAAAGGCAAGATGTCAATTATGCTACCTAAAGCTTACACTAAGGCAAACCTCCAAGCCTAAATATGTTCCTTCAATGTAGACAAGATGCAGATCACAAAAAGAATAAAGGGAAGGAAGAGTACAGAGAGGTGAGGACACCAGACTATATAAGGACCACTACTTTGGGGATCTGAACAGGTTAGTCAGGTCAAACCTACTAGGAATGGTCAGGAGACTTGCAGGCTTCTACAGTCTCTGTGGCAGCCCAGGGACACTGGGGGATCTGGGACTCAGGGTTAAACTGGAGAAGAGAGAGCCAGTGGATAGGCCATCTTGGCCAATGGTTTCTCTTCAGGTATCCATGGATCAAAGAACGGGTGGCCCAAGGGGCCAGGGCAACAAAATCTGGACTGCAATGAGAAGGATGGACTCAGGAAGCCTCACAGGCTCTGAAGCAGGCCCCAGAGAGTACACCTTCTGTGTTTAAGTAGGCCTGAAACACACCTCTGATCAGCTTAGAACCATGCACCAAGATGATTAAAATGTTTTAATGCATCTGGGTAACTGCATAAAGCAAAGAGGAAACCCAGTCTCTAAGCCTGTGTGTCACTGATTCTGAACCATATCTCAGCTTCTCATTCATAGACCAACACTAGGATGAGACACTCTGGGAGGGGGTGTGAGAAGGGAGGAGCAAGTGCAACAGGGACAAAGACCCAGCCAGAGGGGCTACACTAAAATAACTGGACTATGCATGGCAGAAATCCCATAGAAACTAGCTATCTAGCAAATTAAAATCCATGAGGTGAGTTTAACAGCAATTTATGTCGCAGGGAAATTTCAAATTAGTACAGTGGTTATCTGACTAGAATAAATTATCAAAAGGAAGCAAACAGAAAAAACATAGGGGTCATAGAAAATGGCTAATGTGTGAAACTAAAGTCTCAGGTTCACTGAGTGAGCGAAAGGGCAGTATTTTTTTCTGGGATAAAAGATGAGACTAGTCAATTCTAAGATTTTATAAAAACATTACATCATAGATATAAGACTATGAATACCAAGGAAAACAAAGAAAACTGCAGTTAAAAAGTATATCTGAGAAATACTACAAACAAGAGGGACTCTTTTTATTTTTTGGTTTTTGAGACAGGGTTTCTCTGTATAACAGTCATGGCTGTTTTCAAACTTGCTTTTTAGCCCAGGCTGGCCCTGAACTCACAGTGATCCACCTGTTGCTGCCTCTGCCTCCGCCTCCTGAGTGCTGAGATTAAAGGTGTGTGCCACCACTGTCCGGCTGAAGAGAGAGTCTTAAAAGTAGCCAGATAACCTAAATGCCCCTCAACCGAAGAATGGATAAAGAAAATGGGTTTTTGATCCTACTGCACGTACTGGCTTTGTGGGAGCCTAGGCAGTTTGGATGCTCACCTTACTAGACCTGGATGGAGGTGGGTGGTCCTTGGACTTCCCACAGGGCAGGGAACCCTGATTGCTCTTTGGGCTGACAAGGGAGGGGGACTTGACTGGGGGAGGGGGAGGAAAATGGGAGGCGGTGGCGGGGAGGAGGCAGAAATCTTTAATAAATAATTAATAAATAAATAAAATTAAATTAAAAAAGAAAATGTGGTATATTTACACAATGGAGTACTACATAGCAGTAAAAAAAACCTATTGACATCTTGAAATTTTGCAGGCAAATGGATGGATCTAGAAAACTTCATATTAAGTGAGGTAATCCAGACCCTGAAACACAAATATCATAGGTACTCACTCATAAGTGGTTTTTAGACATAAAGCAAAGAAAAATTACGCTATAATTCACAACTACAGAGAATCTAGAGAGACATACATGGATCTAATGTACATGGAAAGTAGAAAAAGACAAGATTGCCTGAGTAAATTGGGAGCATGGGGACCATGCGAGAGGGCAGAAAAGGAGGGAGGAAGAAGGTACGAGTGGAGAAAATATATAGCTCAATAAAAACAAACAAAAAAGTAGCCAGACAAAAAGACTATCTCTTAGCAAGGAACAACAGGAATTATAGCAATTTTTAAAGGGAATAAGATCTTCAGAGTGCTAAGAGAAAATAAATAAAAACCTAGTAATCTATACTCAGTAAAATTAACCTTCCAGGATTAGGAAAATAACATTTTAGACAAAAATTCATCACCACTAGATTCCATTAAAGAAACTGACTGAAAATCATCCCAGGTGAACATCCACATGTGGACACGCATCCAACCTGAAAATAGAACTGTGAGTCCTAACTGAATCAGTAACACTCTTGAATTTAAGTGAGATTAGATTTGATGGAGTCAAGTCAGCTATGGTACCCATAACTGTGATCAGTAAAGGAATGACAGAATAATAGTTTCCAAGTTGGTGGAAAAGAAAACTACTTCATTAAATCTAGAGTAAGAAAATGGAACAAAAAGAGGTTAATAATTAGGGTTTGTAAAGTATACTGACAAACTTAAGTACAAACATATCAGTAGTTCTATCAAACATAAATGAAAAACTCACTTAAAGACAAATGTTAGACTATATATGAAAACTTACTGGATATAGATATTTTTTTTTTTTTTGAGACAGGGTTTCTCTGTGGCTTTGGAGCCTGTCCTGGAACTAGCTCTGTAGACCAGGCTGGTCTCGAACTCAGAGATCCGCCTGCCTCTGCCTCCCTAGTGCTGGGATTAAAGGTGTGCGCCACCACCGCCCGGCTAGATACTGTTGTTCTTAGAGGAAAATTTATAGCTTTACATTCAGATTTCAGAAGAGAAGGCCGGAATCATTCATTCAGATATGTAACTCACAAAGCAAGAAAGTCACAAACACAAAGAAAACAGAAATCAGGGAAAGAATAAGGTCAGTAGAAAAAATGAAATAGAAATACATTCATAAGACTTTCTATAAAGCCCAAACTAGATTCCTAAATAGACTAATATAACCGATTAAAAAAGCCTCTGGAGAGACTAAAGAAGAAAATTAATAGAACCAAACAAGCATCAATAAGAGACGATGCAAACATTCAATATTAAGGATGTAAAATGGGAAAGCACCACAGTTCCTACTGAACAAAGAGAAAAGGATGCTTAGCCCAAGGGCAGCACTGTCATAATGCCAAGCCTAGCAAGGCATTTCAAGAAAGAAAACACTCGCCAATATCTCTTGCAAATATAGTTGTAGATATACAAAATATGAGCCAACCAAGTGTATATAATGCTGTATGGTCAAGGTGAGAGAGGCTATTTATTATAAATATGTCAGATAGAATTTCTATCTAAATAGATATTTACCACATTAACTAAAGATGTTAGAAAAAAATCATATGATTACCTCCAAAAAGTGCTGAAATATCTGATAAAAATCAATACCCATGCATATTCAAAGTTATAACAAACTAGCAAAGGAGGGTAACTTGGTAAAACAAATAGGCAATGAATAATCCCTCTGGAAAATGTGGCCTGCACCAACAAAAGCATTCAACAAAATCTAACACCCTTTCATGATAAAGGTCTTGGAGGGATTAGGGATACAAGGAATATATCTAAACATAATAAAAGCAAATACAGCAAATCAACAGCCAATATCAAATTAAATGGAGAGAAATTCAAAGAAATTTCACTAAAATCAGGAACAAGACAAGGCTGTCCATTCTCTCCATATCCATTCAACATAGCACTTGAAGTTCTGGCTAGAGCAATAAGACAACAAAAGGAGATCAAGGGGATACAAATTGGAAAGGAAAAAAAATCAAACTTCTGCTATTTGCAGATGATATGCTTAGATACATAAGTGATCCCAAAAATTCTACCCGGAAACTCCTACAGTTGATAAATATCTTTAGTAATGTGGTAATGTGATCAACTCAAAAAATTCATTAGCTTTCCTATATACAAATGATAAAGAAGCTGAAAAAGAAATCAGAGAAATACCACCCTTTACAATAGCCACAAATAATATAAAATATCTTGGGATAATTTTAACCAAACAAGTGAAAGATCTAAATGACAAGAACTTTAAGTCTTTGAAGAAAAAAATTAAAGAAGGCATCAGAAAATGGATAGCTCTCCTATGCTCATAGGATAAACATAGTAAAAATGGAAAACTTAACAAAAGTTATCTATAGATTGAACATAATCCCCATCAAAATCAGAACACAATTCTTCAGAGAGCTTAAAAGAACAATACTCAACTTGATATGGAAAAACAAAAAACCCAGGATAGCCAAAACAATCCTGTACAATAAAGAAACTTCTGGAAGCATCATCATCCCTGATGTCAAGTTCTACTATAGAGCTATAATAACAAAACCACCTTGGTATTGGCATTAAAACAGACATGTGGATCAATGGAATCTAACTGAAGACCCTGATGTAAATCCATACACTTGTGAACACCCGATTTTTGACAAAGAAGCCAAAATTGCACAACGGAATAAAGAAAACATCTTCAGCAAATAGTGCTGGCATACCTGGGTATCTGAATGATGAATGCAAATCGATACAAATGTATCACCCTGCATAAAACTCAAGTCCCAGTAAAATCAAAGACATCAACATAAATCCAGTTACACTGAACCTGACAGAAAAAGTGGGAAGCAGCCTTGAACGCATTGGCATAGGAGACTAACTCCTGAATATAACACTAGTTGCACAGACACGGAGAGCAATAATTTTTAAATGGAACCTCCTGAAACTGAACTTCTGTAAGGCAAAGGACATTGTCAATAAGACAAACCGACAGCCTATAGAATGGGAAAATGTCTTCACCAACCCATATCTGTTAGAGGGATGATCTTCAAAATATATAAAGAACTCAAGAAACTGGACATCAAAATATCAAATAAGCCAAATAAAAAATCTAAACAGAATTCTCAACAGAAGGATCTCAAACAGCCAAACTACACTTAAAAATTGTTAAACATTCTTAGTCATCAGGGAACTGAGATAACATCTTATACCTGTCAGAATGGTTAAATCAAAAATACTGATGATAGCTCATGTTGGAGAGGATGTGGATTAAGGGGAGTGCAAAACCACTGCTGGTGGGAGTGCAAACTTTGGGAATCGATATGTCAGTTTCTCAGAAAAATGGGAATCAATCTACCTCAAGACTCAGCTTTACAAATCTTGGGTGTATATCCAAAGCATGATCAATCACATAACAAGGACACTTGCTCAACTATGTTCATAGCACCATTATTCATAATAGCCAGAACCTGGAAACAACCAGATGCCCTTCAACCGAAGAATGGATAAGGAAAATGTGGTACATTTACTCAACGGAGCTGTACAAATCAATGACCTCATGAAATTTGCAGGCAAATGGATGGAATTAGAAAAAAAAAATCATTCTGAGTGAGGTAGCACAGACCCAGAAAGATAAACATGGTATGAACTCACTCATAAATGGACATTATGAGTAAAGTACAAGATAACCAACTACAATTCACAACCTCAGAGAAGCTATATGACAAAGAGGGCCCAAAGAGGGATACATGGATTTCCCTGGGAAGGGCAAATAGAAGAGATCTCCTAGGTAAACTGGTGGTGAAAGTGGGGGAGGGGGTTGGGGGATGGGAACTTGAGGGAAAGGGTTGGACAGCTGGGCATGGGAGGCAGGTCCAGGATGGGATTGAGGGGAAGTGTAAGGAAAGAGACATCTTGATGGGGGGGGGGCACATTTTGGGGTTAGGGAGAAACCTGGTGCCAGGGAAACTCCTAGAAATCCACAAGGATGATCCCAGCTAAGACTTCTATCAATAGTGGAGAGGGTGCCTGAACTGGCCATCGACTGTAATCATATTGGTAACTACCTTAACCGTCATCAGAGAGCCCTTTATTCAGTAACTGATGGAAGAAGATGCAGGGATCCACAGCCAAGCACTGGGCCAAGCTCTTGGTAACCTCCTGAAGAAAGGAGAAGGGATTATATGAGCCAGTAGGGTCAAGGACATGGCGGAGGAACTCACAGAAACAGCTGACCTGAGCTCGTGGGAGCACATGGGCTCTGGACCAACAGTTAGGGAGTCTGCATGGGACCGATCTAGCCCTTCTGCATGTGTGTTAAAGTTATGAAGTTTGGTCTGTTTGTAAGGCTCCTAGCAGTGAGAGCAGGACCTGTCCCCGGTGCTTAGGTGGCTTTTGGGAGCCTATTCCCCATGCTGGATTACCCTGGCCAGCCTTTATGCAGCGGGAGGAACTTGGTTCTACCTCAACTTGTTGTGCTATGCTATGTTCAAGCCCATGGGAGGCCTGGCGGAGGAGTGGGTGAATGGGAAGGGGGAAAGATTGGAGTCGGGGGGGGGGGGGGGCAGAATAGGAGGAGAGGAGGGAGAGGATACTGTGGTTAGTATGTAAAAGAAATGAAAAAATGTTAATTAAGTAAAAAAAAGAAGAATTGGAAAGTAGGAAGTAGGAAGATTAGCATAGTGCTCAGGCTCACTTCCAAGCTGTGGTGACTGAAACTACAGGCACTGGTGCAATGACAACAAGGACTGATGTCACCAACAGGAAGCATGGAAACACATGGGTGCAGACATCAGTTCTCAGAGATACCTGAGGAGCCAGATGCACATCCTAAACTACACAACACACATACACCAGCTCCAGCAGAATGGATGTCCACCCAAGTGGGAAACTACTCAAATATGCTGCAAAATGATTTAGGAGAAACGAATAGTTTCTAAAATACAATGTAAAAGTATACAAAGAAAACTGAGGAACTGGACTAAGCTAGAACTGAGAATCTTGTGCTTAACAAACACCATTATGAGTAAAAAGTCAGCACTCGGAAGGTAGAAAGGAGTTGACAATGCACACAACTCACAAGGAGCTCTGCTCCACAACACATAAGGAGTAGCTCCAAACCAAGGCCAAGGGAGCTCTCTCTGTTGAAGCACAGGCAAAGGACCTGACTGAACACATCTTGGAAGGGGAGCTCTGCCAGGCCAGTCAGAGGCTCACACTGCACCTCAGTGGCAGCCAGGGGAAAGTAGCACTAGATGCCAAGGGACCACTACTGAGCTGGATTAAGATGACTGACGCAGCAGTGCCAGGGAAGGCTAAAGACAGGTAGGTCCAAAGGCCTGGCAGTCCAACTGCCCTTGCTTGGGTTCTTTGCTGGGTGTATGGTCCCTAGGTGCTAGTATGTCAGCTCCCAGGTTACTCCTTGTTGTCACAGACATATCTGTCTGCAACTTTGTATATCACATGCCAAAATGATTCTCAAACAACGTCAAATAACAGACTTTACAAGAATGTTTTAAGCATATGCATCTTGTTATGTAGTACAGATGGATATTAAAATTCATACAAAAACTTGTTACAATGATTTGTAAAGATGGCTAGTCATTTTCAGTGTTTGCAGATAAAGGATTTTGGGGGTCTGTCCATGTGCTGTTTGAATGAGAACTGCTCCCCATAGGCTCATGTATGGTGATGCACATGGACATTATGGAACCTTTAGGAGGTACAGCCTTGCTAGAGGAAGTATGTCACTGGGGAGGTGAGCTCTGAGGGTTTATAGCCTCATCCCACTTCCTGCTCATCCTTTCTCCCATGTGTGGTTGAAATATGATCAGCCTGCTTCCTGCTTCTTTTGTCTTGCCCTAATCTTCCCTGCTACAACAGACTCAGACTCTGGAATCATAAACCAAAATGAACTCATTTTTCCTTTAGTTGTTTCTGGTCATGGTATTTCCATCCTTGCAACTGGAAGTAACTAATACAGTCTCCATGGTAGATTTAAGCAATAATGTGTTATCAATGGCCTCTCGGCTACTGTCAAATAGGGCACTCCTTAGGGTGGTCAACTACATCAATCTCTGTATCAACAAGCAAAACTATGGGAAGAGTGAGCCTGAAAGCCACATGTAGAGAGCTGCGTGGAGCCGCACCTGATGGTGCTGGCTCCCGCCCTCCGCGATCCCAAAAGCGAGTGCTCTCTGTGATAATCAGCTCTTGGTGTGTCTAAGGCCTGATTCATCCTATTATCACGCAATGATCATCAGCTGCTTGCATATGCGTGGACCTATGGGCAGTGCCCACCTGGCAATCCGGGGTTGGTAGCCCATGCCTTTTTAAGGGCTGGGAGAGGTTTGCCCAGGAAAGACAGAGACAGCAGAGAGAGAGAGAGAGAGAGAGAGAGAGAGAGAGAGAGAGAGAGAGAAGCGGCGTGACAGCCACACATGAATTGTACCCTCATCTACAAGTCCACCTATAGGCTGACACCTATTTACCTATTTCAGGAACACTTAGAAAATGTATCCAAAGAAAACATAGGGAAGACCTCAGAGTCGGAAGGCAATATTTACAGCTTTAATATTCTGTGCATCTGCAAAAAGTTCTGCCAAGTAGTCTCAAGATGCCTGAGTCAACATGGGAGCCCCAGAAGGCCCCTGAACTGAGGCTGATACTGAGTCCTTCCTGACACCTGGATAAAGTCAAAAGCAAGATCACTGGTTTGCCTTTATGCCCAATGAGAGTGACCCAAAATAATCACACGGAAGACACTGATGACTCCTACATGGGGTGACAAGCCCCCCAGAGCTGCCTGGGGCAGCAGCACAGGCAACAGAGGCAGTGGTCAGGTGGGGGCGCCCTGAGTCCTCACTGTGCCCACCAGCACTCACTCTCTTTGCCCTTCTCCTTGTTCTTGAGCTGCTGCAGCTTCTGCTCACGGTGCTGCTTCTCCAGCTCCTGCTCCTGCCGGTGCCGCTCCAGTTTCCGCTGGTGCTCCAGCAGTTCCTGCTGGTGCTTCATGGCCAGCATCTCCTGCTGCTGCTGCAGGCAGAGGAGGACAGAGGTCAGAGTCCTGGAGACCCACGGACACCCAGGAACCAGCCCACCACTCCCTGACTAGGGTTCCCAAGGTGCCATCTGGCCTACCTACCTATTCATCTAAGGTGGCTAGAGGAAGACAGGTTGCCAAAGCCTAAAATTCCTCTTCCCCTTTAAGGGCAAGATTCACAGAACAGCCTTGGATCTGTGCATAGTACTCAGGAGGAGTAGGTAACCTTGTTGAGTATAAATGCTCTTTGAGTACATCCCCAGAGAGTTGAAATAGTGAAGGAGTTTGTACAACTACTAGGCATTTTATTAGACATGGAAGAATTCTGAAATTCTACCTTAGGGGTTCTCATCCACCAAGACAACACATTAAGAGTATGCCTGGAACACACATGGCAGGCCCAGATCTAGAGTAGGAAAGACCACTGTGACATGACAAAGATAAGAAGCTGGTGTGGGAGCAGAGAGATGGGGAGGAAAGTGAAGGACACTCTAAGATATGCATTACCTACCCACATGGAAATATACTTCATAGCACACCTAAGGTCTCAGCATCTTTATATAGACATTGGAGAGTCAAAATATGACATGAAATATTCAAAATATGGCATGAAAATGCAAGGTCCATATGAGAAATAGTTAAATACAGAATGTAAAGAAGAGAAACTACAGGATTTGTGATACATAGATAAAATATAGGTGAATACATACTGTCATCAATTCAGAAGACTGTAGCAACCTGCTAACTACAGAGGCCATGGCACAAAGAAAGTAAGGATTCTTAGACATGGTCAAAAAAGAATGGGAAAAATGCTTGCCCCTACCAATCAAATCCCTGTCATTGTACTGCAAAAGGTAAACAAGAACCCTGCCTCCCGCCTGAGCATGTAGCCTCTCAGGGTCTCTTACTTCAGCAGGGCCATTGGTTCCTCTTCCCTTGGCCTAAGAACTGTTTCTAGCTCTCATTGTATTAGTGGGTGGACAACCTGTAGGCATGGGTACTTTTGTGGTGTTGCTCCCTCATGGAAAGAAGAGTGGCAGGGACCGGTGATCAAGAAATTGGTAACCAGGTGGCCCGTGGAAATAAAAAATCTGGCACCCTTTGTGCAAAATGGAGACAGTGCAGAACAGGACATCCAGCCACTCAAGATTGTGCAGGCCACCGCACAGAATACAGCCATGACAGGAAACCAACCAGTGCTTGGGACCTTTGGAGTACTTTTCACTTAGAGCCCAGGAGGAGCTTGTGATGCTAATCTGCTAAATTGCTTGCCAATTTGACTACATCTAGAAGCAACTGAAATCCTAAGCTGTTGGGCCTTTCTGTGAAGAATCTTCTTCGTTTTTGAGACAGGAGACATAGTCCTGGCTGTCCTGGAACTCACGTAGACCAGGCTGACCTAGAACTCAGACACTTCCTTCTCCAGAGAGTTGGGTTTAAAGGTGTGCACCAACATGCCTGGCTTTGTGAAGGATTTCCTAAACAGATTATTTGAAGTAGAAAGACCCACCCTTAGCGAGGCAGCCCACACTAGGAGATGGAAGAAGGAAACTTTGCTTTTGCCTGCTTGTTGTCACTCTCACAGCAAGTTCATCTGTCCTGCTGCTGACACATTCATTTCTTTGGCAGTATTAGAACCTACTTCTTTGGGATTCTAACTTGAACTGAAAACCAGGAATCCTCCAGGACTTCTGTGCCAGTCTGGGCTTGCTGAGACAATCAGACCTACAAACTGAACAACTACTGCTTTCTTGAACTTTCATTTTGGGGGTACCAGACCACAGTCTGCAAGACAATCTACTAGCCCCCCCTCTTAAAATACATATATCTAGTGTATCAGCCCTGTTCCTTTAGAGATCCCTGACTAAGAGAGAGCAGTTCAAAGGAGGAAATTGAGGTGAAGGTTTTGTTACCTAAGCAGGGTTTCGATGATGCCCACATGGGCAAACAGCTAGGCCTTCAACCTGTGCATATGAACTAGCACACAAAATGTGTGCAGGTGTGCTTTCAGTGCACGAGTGTGAAGATGGCTGCCTTTCATGGATGCTGCCTCTCGTGGTCTCCAGCAAGGCTTTATGGAAAAACAGACAGGGTGTACCCAAGACATGTCCAAAATGGTATTGGGTAACTACTCAAAAGAGGAACCTGGCCAGCATTCAGGGCACTGCAGGCAGTGCTGTGTGTACCATGCCAGCTCCAGGGAGTCACCTGGGGAATCCTCCCCAATCTAGGAGGAAGCCAGAAGGTTAGCCCACCCACAGTTAACCTAATACACACCTCTCAAAGTCCATGCTTCCAAAAGTGTCCAAGCTGCACAGAGGTTTAGACTGTATCCTTCTCTAGCCACAGGCCTTGCAGCTCAGTGGTTTGATTTCCATGTGAAGTTCAAGTCACGTCACATCAAGAATGTGATGGAAAAGTGATAGCAATTGCATAATTTTATAAAGTGAACATTCTTTATCCACTTCAACAATCAAGCCTGTGCACCCCAGATATGGAATACAGGCACTGAGCCACTGAAATTACTTTTAGTGAAACCTAAGAACTTCATGAGCAAAACAAACAGGACCACCAGCTTACTCATGTCACATGCATAATACAGGATGGACTAGGCACTGCCCTGTGGGTCTAGACTGGGAAAGCCAGGAAATTCTCAGGTTGCTATATCTACTACAGGGGCTGAGGCTAGCCCTAGACCTTAGAACACAGACAGCAGTTCTGTCCTCACCTGTGCTATGTCTCCACAATCTGCAGAGCAGGTATCCCTGACCTTACTTCCCTGTTGCTATGGAAGCAATCTGACACTAGAGCCTCACAGAACTTCTTAGAGCTGGTCCAGCTGCAACTTTAGTCACCTGCAGGAGCCCCATACTCCCTGTCTGAGGGGATTTGCAAGGGCTCTCGTTAGAAAACCAGCTATATTTATAATAAACATGTTCACTAAGAATATTCATGGTGCAATGGTTATTTGTAGTTAGGAGAGGGGGACAGGCACTCCCACAATAGCTCAGGAAAGGGAATGGGAAAACATTGGAAAACTGTGTCCAGGCAGGGGTGGGCCTGCTCAGAGTACCTTTTCCACAGAAAGGCCACTTGCAGAAGGCCTCATATTGTGTCCAGCACCAGTGAGTACAGGAGGAGCCAGCTGAGGGTGAGCAGGTCAGACTGTTGGCTCTCTGGTTTATATTTCCAACAGTCACCAAAATGGTCTTCTGAGAGACAGCATGCTTCTGAAGGCTGTGAGGGGGTACAGCAGGAAGGAGAAATGGGCAGGCCAGCTGCCTGGCCTGACTGGCCTGCCTTTTGCTAGCTGCCTTCTCCATGCTTCCACTGGGCTGCAGCATTGCTCCACAATGAAGATCAATTGACTAGGGGCTGAGACAACACTCTAAAGGTCTGGTGTGAGGGTGGTAACTGTACTTCACTGTCTTTACCTTGAGTCTGATTTTGAAAGATGTCCCCCAAAGAGAATGTATCTTACAAGATAGATAAGTGTCACCCTGAAGTCAAGAGAAAGATGTCAGGGAGACACAACCTAGCTGGATGGATGGGATGAGAGACCAAACCCAAGAGATTTACAGTCTCAAAATAATACCTTAAGTTAGCCATCTTTGTTGCTAGCAAACAGTATGGATAGGTCTAACACTACTTGGGATCTAGGTTTCTTCTGGCCATTTGTACCGAGAACTGAACCCAGTTCCAGGACTTAGAAAATAACTTCAGAAGAGTGACATTTTCCTATTCTTTATAGGAAAATCAAATAATACTGTACACCAAAAGTAGAGGCATGGAGACTAAGCCATATCCTCTATTAGCTTCATTCCAAGAGAATGCACCCTATCATTTTGGGGAAATACCATGGACTATAGGGCTGCCAAAATAACATCTGCAAATAAGGAAGTTTCGAGAGTGCTTAAAGGTGGAATGGCACCTACAAGCTGTCACAAGACAACTGGTGTCAGTTGCTACCTACTTTAATTAGCTTCAGAAAGCAAACATGGTGGCATTTTAAAAATAACTGCATAATTAAGTTTATAATCATCCATTCCAAAAAATAGCCCCATATACCTAGCCTTGTTCAGAGTCACCAAACTTGGGAGCGAGTGGGCCACTGCTAAACAGACTCACAGTACTCTTCCTTGGAACCAAGAGGGAGGTGAGTTTCCTGCTACCGTCACAAAGACACACAAACCTGAAATTCATGAGACACAGAAGTCCAGGAAAACTGTATCACAGTAAAGATTCTAGAAGACGAATAACGACCAGATTCCCAAACACACCACAGCCACAATGCTGGCCCTGTGAGAGTGCCACAACTTCAGACGACTGAGATGTTCTGCACTTGACACTCACATAGCCAGGGCAGAATGGACTAACCACATCTGTGCCCTTCAGTCCAGCACAGTCGGGACACTCTTAACAGTGACCCTCTGCACCTTAGGACCCTTTGATCTTAACTTTTCTCCTGATCACACACAATAATCTGTCACAAGGCACTCCTTCCTCAGCACTCCAAGGCAGGGCCTGTACTGTCCAGGGAGAAGGCTGACATACATGTAGACACCACTGGAGTGTAGAACTCAGTCTATAATAGGCCTTCTGGAAGTGCTGATTTTACAGTAGGTAAAACCTCGCTGTCTGCACTTAATAACTCACCACCATGACCATGGCGGGGGAGAATTGCTAAGAAGAGATCTTGGGCAGATTCAAACATCAATACCATGAAACAGTTTAAAATAAGAAACCACGGTGTGGTGGTTTGAATGAGAACGGCCCATAGGCTCACATATTTGAACACTTGGTCTCCAGTAGAACTGTTTGAGAAGGATGAGAAAGTCTGCCACTAGGGGCCGGCTTTGCGGTTTCAAAACCCCATACCATTCTCAGTTAGCTCTCTTTCTGCCTTGTAAATGTACCTCAAGATGTGCCTTCTAGGAGCTGCTCCAATGCTATGCCTGCCTGCTACCACACTTCTCATGACGGTCATGGACTTGCCCTCTAAAACTGTAAGTCCCCCAATTCGGTGACAGAGAGCACAAAACACTGTGTTCAGAGCAGCCAGGTGGCAAACCTTTTGCAGAGGAGGCTACTGCTGTTTGTCTCATAGTGTACAAGTGCCTACAATGGGAACGGGAAATTCTTTTATGGAAAAAAAGAAATATAGAGCTCTTTCATCTATAAATTGCCTTGGTTATGGTGTCTTATTACAGTGATAGAAAAGTGAGACGCACGGCCTAATTTTTTCTAACAAAATCAGCAACGGCAGCCCTACTATTCTAATTAAAACTTAAACCAGTTCGTTTTTAAGCCAATGCTTAGGTTTTGAGCCACCATGACACTGAAGGGGACCAATCAGGAAGGAGAGAGAGAGGAATGCTGGTACTGAGCTTACTTTCTCCTTTTTATTCAGTTCAGGACCCCAGGCTGTGGAACAGAGTTGCCCATATTTAGGGTGTATCTTCCCAATTTTCAATGAGCACAATCTAGAACTCCATCACAGACTTGCCCAGATGTTTGTCTCCTAGCTGATTCCAGGTCAAGGGTGTCTGATTAAAAGTAATACCAAGGGGCTGGAGAGATGGCGAAGCAATGAAGAGCTGAGCCTTCCAGAGGACATGTATTCAATTCCCAGCACCCACATGGCAGCTCACAACTGCCTATAACTCTAGTTCCGATGCTTACAACACCCTCACACAGACATATATGCAGGTAAAACACCAAAAAACATAAAATAATCATATATATAGGAAAGTAAGCCAGGTGGTGGTGGTACACCCCTTTACCCAGCACTTGGGAGGCAGAGGCAGGTGGAGCTCTGTGAGGTTGAGGCCAGCTTTGTCTACAAAGCGAATTCCGGGACAGGCTCCAAAGCTACAGAGAAACCCTGTCCCAAAAAATAAAACAAATCAATCAAACAAACAAACAAAAAAAAAACCCACAAAAAAACAAAAAAAAATAATCTACACGTGAAACTGAGCATAAGCAAATCATCTTAAGCTCAGAACATCTAGCTCAGCAATAGAGGAAATAGAGACTCAAAATCACCCATAGGCATTAAACCAACTTCTTCACATTACTGGGCCTCAAGAGAAATACTGTGATGTGAGATTTCCCTCTGTATGCTGTGATTATCATTAATGAATAAAGAAAACCGGCTTGTCCTGTTGATAGGGCAGAACTTAGGTGGGGGGGGGGGACTAAGCTGAATGCTGGGAGAAAGAAAGGCGGAGTCAGAGAAATGTCATGGAGCCTCTGCCAGATTCAGACATGTCAAAACTCTGCCAGTAAGCCACTGCCATGTGATGATACACAGATTAATGGAGAGGGGTTAAATTAATATGTAAGAGTTAGCCATTAAGAAGCTAGAGCTAATGGGCCAAGCAGTGATTTAATTAATACAGTTTCTGTCTGATTATTAAGCTAGCCGGTAGCCAGGAACCAACAAGCAGTTTCTTCCAAAAATAATGTGTGGTGAGATTTGTATAGCCCTTTAAGCATAGTCAATATTTTCAGTAAAAGCTGATCCCTGACCCATTTTGACGCTTAGGGACAGACTCCTACACCCAACAGCTGGTCTGTATGGTCTGAAGAATGTTCTACAATTGCTATGCTTGTTGTTTTGAATGAGTGAGTTTAATAACTATATAGCAAGCAAAAGGATAAATAGCAAGTAGCAAACAGATAGAAACAACAGATAGACAGACTGTAAACCACCATCAAACTGGGCACGCATAGCATCAGAGAAAACACCAGTGGGGAAAGCCCCACTTAGGCAGTCAGTTAGAGTTCCCAACTAAGGATGTCTATAGTGGAGCAAAGTGTCCCTTCCCCTTGGGTAAGGTTTCCAATAAAAGAATAAACAGTGACAGACAGATACCATCAAATTCTGCTCACCACATCTAGCAGAAACCAACTGGGGTACTGGAACTAGTCAGCTGGAGCTCCTGATTGAGCTTTCTCTCCATGACTAACTTTCCAGTTTCCTGTTCCCTCTGCAGGCATGTGTACATTAGGAGACAAATAAGAGTGGCCTACTCTGCAAAAGGTTTACCTGCTGGCTGTTCTCAACATAGTATTTTATGTTCTCAGTCATGGGGGCTGGGGTGGGAATCAACCTATCACCAGACAAGAGGCACTTTGAGACTAACATGTTTGGGTCTGAAATGAGAAAGGGAAACCCACTTTCAGAGCCAAATTTTAAGTGAGCTCACACAAAACATGACAATTTACCAGTAAAATGTATATTGCATACCCCCTTCACATGTTGGATGTATGGCCCACCTGCCTGATGTGGGATTTCATTCCGTATGCTAAGAATAAGTTTTATAATCATTGGTTATTAAAGAATCTGTTTAGGCCAATGGCTTAGGAGAGTAAAGCCAAATGGGAAATCCAAACAGAGATATAGAGAGAAAGTAGGCAGAGTCAGGGAGACACCAAGAAGCTGCCGAAGAAGAAAGACACAAGAACTGGTTAAATATGCCTGAGTCATTGGCTGAACAGTGTCATAATTAATATAGTTTCTGTGTGATTATTTGGGTCTGAGTGGCTGGGAAACGAATGAGCAGTCTCTGCCTACACCTGCTTGTTTCCCAGAGTGAATGTATGCACTGATGTTGTCTCCACAGCATGCTCCTGGCCACAGTACCTTCAATTCTCACCCTTTGGATGCCAGCAGTGACAGAGGTTGTCAGTGAACCTAGGACAGTCACGCATCTGATGGCCAGAGTCAGCAAAGAGTAGCCAGAGAAGGGCCACTGTCACCTCTGCTATAAGCCAGAGAGACCCAGTTTGGCTAGATGTCATACTTAACATGTTAGCATCATGGACTAGCGGAAGAGAAAGAAAGATGCCACACTATAGATAGGAGTCAGTAGGGACAGGCCAGCTGGCAAGAGCAATAGCAGTGCAGCCCCTATGGGCACAAGCCCATATGCTCCCCACCACCACTGTGGGATTCAAGCCAAGCTAAGCAAATACATAATCGTTCTTCCCTTTCACTACTGCACACAGACTTTTGCTACAGATGGATTCTGCTCAAGATCGTGAGTGGCCGTGATGGTACAGACTATACCAGCCCCCAAATCAGCCTGTCCTGGAGAACAGCTGGCCTGCCTGTTCCCACGCATTCTGTACTGTGAAAGACCCACTGGTCTACCCAGAGGTAGACTAACAGTCTCCTTGCCACCTACCCTCATGTTACTTAAAAAAGATAACACTGGAGATAAAACCAGGATAAGTCAAGCACACTCTGGAAGAAAGTGAAATCCAAGTCTGTGGCAGAGTGTGAGGAAGAAGAGACGAGATAGCCAGACTGCTGTGCTGAGTCTTGTCTGTCTTGACAGACCTGGACATTTGTTTCCTTAAAGCCACCAAAGCTCAATATGCATGTTGTTCTATAGCTATACTCAAAGATGCTCAGAGAGCCTTTAAGGCAGAATCTCATGTGCTTTCCTGAGATAAGCACAGGGCAGGCACCATTATGCTCTTTAGCTGAAACATATAACAGAGGAAAGAAATAAAGTCATCCATGGGTGTGAAGCTGTTGACTGGCAGGGTATATGTTGTTTGTCCAGGGTTTGCAATGGAGCATTTGGGATTAAAATGTCCCAAGGCTCTCAATAAAAAACCATTTCCATCTCCACTCACTGGACCAAGTGGCTCAAATCCAAAAGCAATCTCATTATAGTACCCTGGAAACAATGTATTCTTCCAGGCATACCCAGCAGTAAGCAGCACTCCAGTGGATCTGTCTTCGTCATCCCCACCTGAACCCAGACACTCAAGCGTTAAAAGAAAAGCACGTGTGTGGTCCAGCAGTAAGATCTATAAAAGGGAAGAGAGAGCCAGCAGGTGAGCCTGTGCCAGGGATGGAACAGGTGTCCCATGGGCCAGAGCTACAGCATCACTAGGGTACAGGGTATCATGGAGGTGGTCAGGAGGACAGAAATTGCAGAAGCAGCATACAAGATGATACAAGGACAGAGACTCAAAGCAGCACAGCAGCCTGCAGTTTTAGGGTGTGATGTGGTGTGTGTGTGTGTGTGTGTGTGTGTGTGTGTGTGTTTTCTCAGGGAGGCTGTGCACCTCCTAGAGTATAGAGCTCTTCCAAGCATCTCCTTACCCATCAACGGCCTAATTCCAGCTTTTCCTTCAAGTTTTAGTTCAGGGCTGTACTCTCCTGCCCATGCCTTTAGGTGCCAGCAGGCCTAGACCTCATCATCCTAACACTTAGAAGGTGTCAGAGAACCTAGGAAAGCCATATAACTAATGGCCAGAGGAGGCAAAGAATGGCTAATGTTAACTGCTTGTGTCCTACCATATCAAGATTTTGTGAAGATTACCAACTTCCACTATTAGCTGGAAATACACTGGAAGCTCACTCTTGTCTGCAGACATCACAACCCGAGGAGAAAGGAGTTAAAGGACATTTGGTAATCATGAAGCCTGACGCACAGGAGCCTGGAGCTCCTGGCACAAATGAGGCAAAGTCAGGATGGCACCAGAGTGGCCATCAGTGTCCTTGGGCAGCGGGTGAAGTTGGGTCTGTCACAGAGAACTCCAAGAATGGGGCTGATCTGTACCACTCCTTTGGGCATAAGACTGACCAGGTAACCAGGGACATGACTTCCCAGGCAGCAGGCAGAGGCACAGGGTCCTTCCCAATCACAATAGCACCACAGGCAACAAGTCCTTGGCTATTCAGAACAACAGGTAGTTTGAAGACTAATCTTTACTGTCAACTTTATAAGATTTAGAAGTAACAACCCTGGGTGCATCTATGAGGGTGTTTCCAGAAAGATTTAAAAGATGGAAGGTTTGAATGTGATGGCACCATTCCTAGGGCTGGAGCCCCAGATTAAAAAATAAAAAACAGTGAGCATCAAAATTTGTCTCTTACTGATCCTGACAGATCCAAAATGACAAGTCACCTTGTGCTTCTGCCACCATACCATGCCTCACTGACCAGAGACTGAATCCCTTTATCAACTGTGAGGCGGGGTTAATCCCTCAAGTTGCTGTTTGTCAGACACCTGTCACAGCAGCAAAGAAAGTGACTATACCTGTAGTAAAGCAGAATGAACAGCACCTTGGTCTGTAGGGCCACAAAACCAAAGTCCCTTTCAGTTGGAGCTGACTACCTGAGTTTGAGTTGTATTCTCTACCTCTTGGACTACAGAGATCTTAGAGACTAGGGCATGGGAAGGGGCATTCTGATGCTGCTGGTCCTTCAGAGTGGTGGTCTTGGCCGACAGGAATGCAATAATAGGATCCAAGTCAGTACCGTCCACAGCTACCAACACCTCAAAACAGGGACTGCCCACGGTGCCAGGGAAGGTTTTTCATAACCTCACAAAACTATGGAAATTTCAGTTAATTCAGGTGAATAATAAAAGAAAAAGATTTTTGTTTGCAGGTAACATCAGTAACCCAGAAGACATGAAAAAAAAAGCTACTACCATAAATTCTATCCAGCTATTCAAGATACCATCAAAGAGTGAACTCCAGAGCTCATTTATACACTGGCACTATGCAAGCAGTAAAAATAAAAAATGCAGATTTATTCACAATAAAAACAAAAATACAAAATATCCCAGATTAAACATATGTGTTAAGTAAAAAACAAAAAATGATTCACTAGAGTAGAAATCTGAATCAAATAACTTGTTTCTTGAGTACAAATTCAATACTAGGAAACCATTACCTAACAATATTAAGTATTTCCCAGCATAATTGTGGAGACTTCATGAGAATGGTTGTGAAGTTCATCTGGGAAAGAAACAGGTCACACAAGCTGTGGAAATTCTTTGCAGAGGGACAAGGTCTGGGGAGGTGGGCAATCAGACTAAAGTCTGTGGGTACCATTGGATCTGCATGGTGTTAGCATAAAAATATAGCCGTCAGTCTCATGTCTTTGTGGGTATCGTTGGAGCTGCATGGTACCAGCATAAAGATGTAGCAGTAGTCTAAAGCCAAACGTGGGTACCGTTGGAGCTGCATGGTGCCAGCATAAGAATATAGCAGCCAGTCTCAAGTCTATGTGGGTACCATTGGAGCTGCATGGTACCAGCATAAGGACACAGCAGTCAGTCTCAAGTTTATGTGGGCATCGTTGGAACTGCACAGTGCCAACATAAGAATATAGCAAGCTAGATACAGGCGCAGACATATAAATATGCACATGAGAGGGAACAGAGGTGGTATTTTAAATTTCTTCAGAAAGAACATTTGATTCACAATATGACAAGTGGGTAACTACTCTGTATCAAGTGAGAATGAACAGTGGAAGCTGGAAATATGCCTCTTATTCATTAAGAGCACTCCTACACTGATAGTTAAAAGACCAGCAATGCAACTGAAAACAACACAGAAAATAATAGAAAAAATGCAGACAGCCACAAGGCACACAGAGATGGCTGACTACGCCAGCAGTCATGGATGTGCAATGTGCCAGGTAATTTTCTACTAAGTTTACACAGGTTAGAGTCACCTAAGAGGAGGTAACCCACTTGAGAAAATGCTTCCATAACACTGGGCTGTAGGCAAGCCTGTAGTGTATTTTCT
This sequence comes from Microtus oregoni, assembly GCF_018167655.1. Taxonomy (NCBI): domain Eukaryota; kingdom Metazoa; phylum Chordata; class Mammalia; order Rodentia; family Cricetidae; genus Microtus; species Microtus oregoni. The sequence continues at coordinate 4,490,773 of NW_024543063.1, read as the reverse complement.
TAATGAGTGATTGATATGGGTGAGGCCATCCCTGGGCTGGTAGTCCTGGGTTCTATAAGAAAGCAGGCTGAGCAGGCCACAGGGAGCAAGCCAGTAAGCAGCACTCCTCCATGACCTCTGCATCAGCTCCTGCCTTCAGGTTCCTGTCCTAAGTTCCTGTTCTGATACACTATCAATGATAGACTACATAAGCCAAATAAACCTTTTCCTCCCCAACTTGTTTTTGTTTATGGTGTTTAATCACAGTAATAGTAACCCAAACTAAGATATGCAGAAATGTGGGAGAGGATAGAGAGGCCAATGAAGTAAGGACAGATGGTCCAGGAGTGTCCCTGGTCTTGTCCTTCAGGCTCTAAGAGGAGTGGTCACTGCCTCTTGCTTTGGACACCTGGCTAACATGCTGTAGTACCAGCCCCACAGCAAGTTCTTAGGCACAAGAGTCTTATATCACGGCAGTGTGGAAGCTTTTCTCTTATATCACGGCAGTGTGGAAGCTTTTCTCTGCTCCACAGCAATGTGGATGCTCTCTAATCTTTCAGTGGCTTCTCTCCCAGCCTCTCAGGATGCATCTATGTCTATCCTAGGTTGCACACCCTGGCATTTTCTGAGTAAGTTGTCTTGGAAAGTCAGTTTCTGTGTCACTCATTTTAGACTGGTCATCAGCCCCCAAGGTTGGGAGACTGGATCTACATAGGAAACTCAATACCAGGAAAGGGAGAAACTATGAATGCCAGAAAAACCAACAGCTGCACAGTGCATGTATGACAGTCACAGTATCAAACATTTAATTCTTTAGACAGAAGGACAGATGAGGCACACCAGGCTTAGAAGGAGCAGCCCATACATGTACACTCAGGATGCAGTCAGTGCATGAGCAATCTTCCCCCAAAGAAGAGAATTTCTGTACCAAGTTTTGATGGAGGATAAGGCTAGCCATGTGCCTCAGGTCAGTTCTGGGGCCTGAAGTCTCTGTAGAGCAGCAGAGAGGCAGGGCGTACTGCTACCTGCTAAACCCACACTACTTTTGAAGTAGAGACACTAAGAACATATTTTTTTTTAATTTATTTGGTAAATACTTCTAAATACTAAAAATAATGCTGAAAACCCACAAGGTAACTATTCTAGGCCACTGTCTTGATCTTACATTGTTCCTGGGTCTGAACAACCTTTACAGGGGGCAATTTCCAGCTAATGATATATAACACTACCCCTCCATTCAGCCTGCACCTGCCCCCCCTCCTTGGGCTGGAGAGAAATTAATGTTACAAGGAAATGAGCAGAAGAACAAGGCTTACAGCAGGGATAGTGATTCTGAGAACTACAACCCCTGGAAAGACATTGTTTACCCCAAATTAACAACTGAAGTTTTACTTTAAAAACTACTCTTGTTCCAATTATAAATTCCATTCAAATTTACTGATGATTTAATGACACTAATTAGATTGTGTGTTCAAGAAATCTGTCTGACAAACACCACTGCCAAGTGTCGTTAACAATATGATGGCATGAAGAGAGTTTAAACCATCAAAACAAAAGACTGCTAATGCAATGACACAATTATATACTCTAAAGGCTTTTATGGTTTCAATTTTAATGAAGAATTAAAGCACACAAAAAATGTAACCTTAAATTTCTATGATTCTCAAGCCTTGTCTCAAAGGCTAGCATAGGTTTCTAGGCCTACAACATCTCTCCTGTGGTCTAGAACTTTGTGGTAGAAAGAAATGGTTCCAGGGACTCATCTGAGCTGACACTAGGCACCTGGATGCTAAGCAAGGACACCCTCCCTGGCTGATGGGACCCTAACTTAAGGTCCTTGTTTATACCTCTTGCTACTGCTCTAAAAACAGGCAGGGAGATTTACTTCTGAGACTCTTATTGTTTGAACCATGGGAACATCTAATCAATTGACAGAACAAGAACACAAAGCTACTCTTCCCTACACCTGACAAAGCCTCCCACTGCACATCTAGCCCTGTCTTCCTGTCACACTGCACACTGCTGGCAAGGACCCTGCGAGGCTATGGCTATTGTAGAGAATAAGACAAGCAGTCTGGTGAGATGGCATTCAGTCACCTCCACACCAGGGTCAGTGGGTGCCATTACTTGGAATGACTTCTTCTGTTTTCGAGCTGGCACATGGCCCCTGCCTGAGGCCAGCCTCAAACATCCAACTTCAAAGCCTCTTTTTTTCTAGTCCTGGAAAACAGGGCCCCATGGGAAGTGGGCCTGGTCATCCACAGCAGAGCACTGAGCAGCAAGGCTTTCTTTCCTAGACCTGATGTTGACCTCTCCTAGGAGGCGGGAAAGGATTAGGGGTGTGAAGAGCCTGTGCTGGTGGGAGATCTTAACCAGCCCACCCCAAACCCAAGAGAACAGAGCAGTAGCAGTAGCAGCAGCAGGAATAGCCCCAGGACAATTAACATAGCAAACATCAAAATACCAAAGACCCTGGCCTCCTTGCAGACAGCTCTCAGAGCTCTGGGTGAAGTTTCCTAGATCCTCTGCCCAACCAGGACAATGTTCTCAGCACACACATTCCTGAAAGGCACCTAGAGTTGTTACTGGGCCTGAGCACCACGGTAAGCAGTGCTCTGTAATTTGTTATCTGAACCAGGAAATAGTCCTGTGCAGGCTCCTCAGCAATCCACATCATGGCCTACAGAGGACCCTCCCATGGTTTGAGACTACTCTGGTGATGGCAGCACTGCAGAGGTGGTTAATACAATCCAGGCTCAAGGGTCTTAGATGCAGGGGCTCCATCTTGGTCCTACTGGGTGAGCAAGGTGGTTCTGGGAAAGTACTGCTAGAAGTAAGTAACCACCATACATCCTCCATTCCAAGCCCAGCTAGGCCTCAGATGACACTACCCTGACCAACACAGGACCCAGTGGCTGCTCTTGAGTTCCTCACCAGCAAAAAAACACTGTGGCAGAAACCGTGATGTGTTGGGTGATTTTGATACACAACTGTGGGCAACTTGTACAACTGGTATGGGAGGCTTTTGCTTTAATGTGACTATTGCAAAATGTAGTTTCTACTGGACTGATGGAGGAAGGTCATTGGCTAATAAAGAAACTGCCTTGGCCCATTTGATAGGCCTGCCTTTAGGTGGGTGGAGTAAACAGAACAGAATGCTGGGAGGAAGAGGAAGTGAGCTCAGACTCGATAGATCTCCTCTCTGGGGCAGACACGATGAAGCTCCGACCCAGGATGGACGTAGGCTAGAATCTTCCTAGTAAGCGCACCTTGGGGTGCTACACACATAAATAGAAATGGGAAATCAAGATGTAAGAATCAGCCAGTAAGAAGCTAGAGCACATGGGCCAGGCAGTGTTTAAATGAATACAATTTGTGTGTTGTTATTTTGGGGCATAAGCTAGCTAGGTGGCAGGAATGCAGCCCGCAGCTCCCTCTACACTGGACAGTGTGGCTCAGCATGGTTTTCAGTAGAGACATTCCTGGCCTTACAGCTTTACCCTATAACATCTACATGTATGTTTCTTTCCAACTTATTTAATTTTAAATTCTGGGATCAGATTAAGCAACTGTATAGAGTAGGCATCATAAAGGTCTTTGTTAACAGTTTCTTTTGCGGGCGGTGAAGGAGTCAGTTATGAAAGGTCAGTGGGAAAATCTGAGAAAAACCACAATGAACCCTGAGTCCTCTGAGGTGTCCGTCACTTTCTGGCCTGTTTTCCCCCTGGCCATTTTCCTACCTGGGCATGCATTTTTAGAAGACAACTTCTACACTGTGTGTCCTCTGCAGAAGCCGTAAGGCCTAGGACATTTGCAGCAACCTTATGGTAAGGGTCACCTGGATCTTGGGCCTTGACACTCTGTGAGTAAGACTGGGTCTTGGGGACAGAAGGAATCACATACCACACAGAGGATATATCTAGTTCTCAGGTCTTAGCATTCCATGGATGATGCCAATCCTGGGGACAGAGGAGCAAGTGTCACCCAGAAAGCATCTGGTCCATAGGTCTGAGCACTAGTTGGGTGATGTCCATTCTGGGTACAGAAAGAGCAGCTGTCACCTATCTACACCTCAGCACTAGATGAAATCACACCAATCATGGGGAAGAAGAAGCAGGGGTCACCCAGAGGATAGCTAGTCCACATGTCTCAGCACTCCAGTAAACATACCCTGGGCAGAAGGACAGGTATGACACAGAGCCCAAGGATGCTTCTCACCTTGATATGCTCATGCAGCTGGGCCTCATGCTGTCGGGACAGTTGCTCATGCTGCCGCTGGAACTCAGCAATGAGAATCTGCCTCTGGATCTGCTGCTTCTGTTTCAGTGCTAGAAGCTCCTGCTGTAGCTGCTGCTCCCGCAGTGCAGGTTCCAAGGGCAGCGAAAACTGGTGGTCCAGGCGCAGGTCCATGGGTACTGCTGCAGGGGCCACTTGCAGAGGCAGCGCTGTAGCCACGTCCACTATGGAGAGAGCACAACAAAGAAGAGAATGGGTCACTGAGGCAGCAAGGCGAGCCTTGGGGTCTGGGTCCCTTCTTCCCTGTAAAGCCTAGATGTCAACTATCAAGGGGTGTTGGTGGCCCAAAGGGCACCTGGTATTCTTTGGCCAATGGTCTGACAGGCTATGGTCTGTACAAGGCTCAAGGATTCTGGGCTCTGTCCTCAAGCACAAAGATCTCAGGGCAGTGGCAGATCTAGCTAGGAGACATACTTGCACCGAGTTATTACTCTCCACCCTTTGCCAAAGGGGGAGGCCCCACTCTCAAAGGACCCCATTGCAGATCCAAAGGCTCATCTGACGTCATACTGAAAAGTCAATAAAGGGAAACTAGAGCAAAATGCTCCGCTTAGCCATGCAAGGAGCCAAGTGCCAGTACTTGGATGGGCAAACCGCCTGTACTTTGCTTCTGCCCCTTCTCCTAATGAAGCCACTGCAGAGCTATGTATGAGACTCAAGAACAGTGTGTGCCATAGAAGTGGTCCAGATAGACACTCAAGCAGAGAGCTTGTTGCCATGGTAAAATGAGAACCCTCTTGAAAAACATGTTTACCCAACCGACTGCAGCCAATAAAGTGTGCTCCTGGCGGGCAGCATGAGCGTTCATCAGGGTGGCTTCTGCACTCACACTGAGCCCATGTTTTGCCAAGGAGAGGCCACCGTGATTCTGATTTAAAGCAGAAGCTGAGTCAGTATCAGTGTTTACTTACAAAATTAATTTCAAATTAAAGCAAGAGAAACAATGTGGAGGAAAGGTAAGCTTTAAGTTACCAACACAGGGTCAGAGAGATGGCTAAGTGTGTGAGTAAAGGAACCTGACATCACACCTGATAACTTGAGTTCAATCCCCAACATCCACACAATGGAAGTAGGGAACCAACTCTTGAACGCTATCCTCTAACTTTTACAAGTGTGCCACAGCATACATGACCTACCTACCCCCCAAAATGCACATATGCAAACACAAAAAATTTTTAAAACATAATTAACGATAAAAGAATAAATTACCAACTTGTTGAGCAGCCCCTCTCCTGTCAGAGGCTGTTATGAACACTGTGTTATGCACAGGCTCCTTGGAACTAGAACGTTCTAAACACAGTGAAGTGCTACTACAGTACCTGTCCACAGGCAGCTCTGCAGATGTTCGCTCGGTTAAGGCAAAAAAGCCCTGTAGACCCTACCTCCCGACTGCCCTGTATGCAATGCTTCCTCTGCCCACACACAAGCACTGAGTCCAAGGAAAGGAGGTAAGAGCACTGTCTTCTGGAAGGGACTCAGTTTAGAGTTCAAGTGCAGCACTGGTGGCAGGTGCCTGACATCCAGCTCCTGGCCCTTATGCACTTGGCCTTGCCTGCAATTCTTTCTAATCGTGGCTATCCTATACCCTTTCTTCTTGCTAAATTCTTAGGGTTTTCTACTCGCAAATTCAGGGGGGTCTTGGACCAAGACCTGCCTGAAGCCCTCTTCCTGGGTAAGCCATGTTTGACAATCTTGAGCCACAGACTTGAGTAAGAATGTGCTTGTTTCTTTTGGTCCCTGGCATTCCTGTAGCCACTCCCACACAGCAACTCCCAAAGCTGGCCTCAGAGGATCCCTGGTCCCAGGATTCTTCCTTGTCCTTCTAGAGTAAAGATGGGAAGAGAGCTAACAGTCACCAGAACCCTGGTGTTCTGCCTCAAGATACAGCTCCCCTGGAGCAGAGTCCAGGAGACCAAGGAGGAGGTGGAGGTATAACCATAATGAAGACTCCCTTGGGTTCCCCAATGAAGTGGCCATCTTCCCATCCTAGGCCCCTGCACCAACCTGGCTTGTGGTCTGGCCCTGTGGTCTCCACTAAATCCTCCAAGACAGACTGACAGAGGGGTAGGAGCAGACAGAACCCAAGAAATACCCAGGCCTTGGGCCAGCAGCCTGCTTAGCCACAAGAACACCCAGCAACCATAAAGCAACTGGAGATCCTCAAGTCCAACAAAACCCTGCTGTGGCCCATGAGCTAACCTCTCCTACCAAGCTCAGTGAAGCTCAGCCAAGACTTCGGCTCCTCATCATCAGTGAGGCAAGGCTTTGGCTACTTACAGGGACGTTTGCACTTTCTGTATCTTGGCTCGAGCTAGGTACACTAGAAGCTTTTTAGTTGATGTATGCTTGCTCCATGGACAAGGCTCTCTCTCACACAGGAACAAGGACTGGCTTACTCATCTTTCTGTTTTGTCTTTTTTTTCTATCTCTTTTATTACAAAATAAAACAAGATGGAAAAATACAAACAATGAAGGTGTTATAAAACAATATTATTTCTATGTTTACTCAGTTTCCCTTTTAAGGATAATACACTCTAGAGGGTAAGGAATTAAAGGGGATGCCTTCCTGAAGGAGTCTCAGGGCGAGCTTCTTCATCAGGGGCTGGCTGTGCTGTCCGACTGAACAGCAGGTAACAGCAGGTACTTCTTGCTGGGGTTTTACCTATCCCTTATTTTGAACTCACAGACATGATCCTTTAACCTGTCAATTTTATGGTTAAATGAGACTGCCTCAAGCTGCCCCTGACTGCCTGGCATAAGTCACATCATCTTTCTTAGTTATAGACACATATGATCCTTGATGGGCTTAGTCTATGGCCACTTTATTTTAGAATGTGAGTCAACTAGGGGTGAAAACTAGCCTACAATCAATCAATCATCAATCAATCAATCAATCACTCACTCACTCACTCACTCAATCAATCAGTCAATCATATATTCTTAGTGTCTAGTTAAGCAGTGTTAGTTTAGCTTAAATAAAAATCCATGAAAAATTAATGAAACCATGACACTGTCTCACAGTTTGAAAACTATCTTTTCCTGTGTGTTACCTCACTTGGCTCTGGGGAAGAGGGCAGGTGGGACTTTTGCTATAATTTTGCTGACATGACCTAAGATTTATATATTAACAGACTATATCAAAGATGTTGGGCACAAGAGCATGCTATCTGCCCATTTCTATTTTTCATAGAGAGGTACCAGTAGGAATGCCTAACATTTCTTTAGAAAAATAAATACAAAACCTTTAAAAGGATTGCTTTGGTTAACTTCAAGAACATGACAGGCCAATCATTTCTACTAATGTATCTATACAGTGATAACAAGGATGGTGGAACTAGAGAGATGACTTAGAGCTTAAACGCACTTGCTGCCCTTCTAAAGGGCCAGATTTCAGTTTCCAGCACTCATGCTAAGTGGCTCACAACTGCCTATAATAACTCCAGCTCCAAGGGCTCTAACACCTTCCTCTGGCCTCTGTGGGGCACAATTGGTACAGAACTGAATGCTTAGGGACTAGCAGGGCAGGGTGTGCAGAGGGCAGTTGGGGATGGGATGAACAGCTCCAGGCAGTGGCAAGACCAGGCTGCTCAACTGCTCCTTATCAGTCACAGGGCAGAATGATAACCAGCTGGGGCGATTTCTATAGTAGTACTTTGGCACTGAGGCTAGCCTTAGAGCCTGTTACAAGGAAAGTACATTCACACTTGGTCCAAAGGATACTAATGTGAGTGCGGTAACAACTGAAGCTCTTTCTTCAGCCAGAGGCCAACTATACAGCACTGATATTTTTCCCATGGGAACATAACCAGTGTAGCCCCTGACCTGCGGGTCAAGGCTGGTCAGCACCCCACCAAGGAATGTAAAAGGGTCACTGGATTCTCTGAACAACAGTCAGTATGTGTGACTGAATGTGGGCAGGGTATACTCTGAAGAATGGGGGAGGACACACTCCAAAGGTGCTTGCCATGCACTGACTACAGCTTTGTCGTAACAAACTAAAGCTGAGGACAAAGTGGAGCAGATCGTATTGCTTGTTTTGAATTTTGTTGCTTCTTCACTCAATATGCTCAGTTTACTGATGTTTTAGTTCCTAAGGCACTAAATTTAAAGCTGTGTTTGAAACTGTAACCTTGGGTATTTAAGGTGCCCTAAATTTGTAAGCCAGACTGAAAGATGGATGAAATGTTAGCATATCCACCACACAGGATGAACAAGTTAAGACTGCTGGACCCTCTCTTTACTCAAGAATCACCCATGCTTACTGCCCCAAATGTATCTGAACTTCCTGGACAGGTACCATCCATCCCAAAGGTCAATTTTTGCCCAGATCTTCTTTTGCATTCCTGCATGAAATGCATGATGGCCATTCCCTGTTCCCTAACTTCCAGCAGCCCAACAACTGAAGAGGAAGCAAGGGCAGGACTAGTTCCAAGTCCTCCTGTCCTGGGCTCTGTGCAGGCTACAGATCTCTGAGGGGTAACTACACTGGGGGGTTGAAGAGAAAGGGGTATCACTTCCACAGTTCAAGCAACATGAAGTAAGAAAGACCCATGTGAGAGGCCACTGAGCCCACTCCTCAAGTCCACAGTAGGCCTGGGCTCAACTGTTGTACATGAAGAGCAGAGGGAGTGGTGCTGGGAGCCAACACTGTCTTCAGTGAAGTCTGCCAGTGAGCTGCAAGAAGCATCTCCAAATGTTGGGAAGGGACAGAAACACTGCCTTGGCCTGCGTCCCAAAGTGCCAATTAGAACTTCACTCTTGGCTACAGAAATTGAAAGGAAGCAGAAGATTAAAGGTCCTTTGTTACCTGCAACTCACATCCCATAGCTAGCTACTGTTGTTGCTTCCTCTCAAGTAAGGTCACTTTGGCAGACACAAAATGAGGCCTGGAATCCACACAACAAGCAAGGAGACTAGGCCAAGGGCTCTTGAGAACATGGCCTGCCCACCCCCACAGCCATCATCAGGAGGCCAAGAGGCGTGGCTGTAGCCCAGCTCAATTGCCAGTTGCAGAGACCGAGGCCATGGTCCCCATTCACTCATGAGAGCATGGCCCTGGAAGTTGCGTCAAGAATGACTTGTGCTATTTCTGTATCAAAACCACTGGAAATGCCACGAGTTCCCAACAGAGGCTGCTGGGCTTTTGACCCAGGACTCTACAAGAAGAAAACGAAATCCCCTCTTCTTAAAGAACACAGAATCAAAACAAAACCGCCTGTATTCTCAGAAATATTCTATGGAGGGTTGAAAACTCCTCCATAGGCTGTGCTTTGAAAAAGCTTATCAATACAATTGGACCTATGACGTCAGTGAGGACACAAAGACCACATTCAGTGCTCTAAGGAGAAAGACAGGTCTGCTGGGAGCAAGCCCTCCTACAGGAAAAGCCTCCTGCTCTCCCTCCCAGTCCTGCTTTCCATTACGTGGGTCACTCCTCTCTCACTGACACCACTTCACACCATCACACAGACACAGAAAGAAAGCAGCTCTGTTCAGGAAACACATGAGAGCCAAGGGTCGCCTCAGTAAAGAATAACTCATTCAGCTCCAGGGAAAAATAATAGATATTTCAACTACGGAACCATGGCTTCCTCTCACTGACATTTGCCTATATGGGGGTGGGGAGAGTTACTCTAACTCTTGCTGGCTTATGACCCCTCCCTGGAATGTTCATCTTCAAGTGTTTGGGGGCAACTTCAAAAGCACACAAAACAAGGCCAGAGAAATGGCTTAGAGGGTGGATGTGAAGAGCTGGGTTCCAGCCTCTGACCACATGGTAGAAGGAAAACCAATGAGTACAATGGACATGCATACACAAAATAAAGAACTGCTTTTTCAGAGTACACAAATCAGAGAGAACCATGCTATGGACCCCTCCACAGGGTCCTTCACATACCTTCTCCACATCTATCCATACTTCTTCCTTCACACCATTTTAATAGTACACATCTGGAAGATTCTTATAGAACAGTAAGATACTGTCAGCATATCCCAATAAATCAGTAAGAATTCCATGTTATCAGCATCAGAAAGTCACCCCACTCTTTAGGGTCTTATGCTCTATTTGAATCAGGACCTAGTTAGATCAAGCACTGCCAGAAAACTGTATCTCCCAAAGCCACTGTAATCTACCAGCATATGTGAAGGAACATGTTTACATGAGCGCCAGTGTGTGTGCACATGCACACACGTGCACGCACGCACACACAAACACACACACACACACACACACACACACACACACACACACCCCAGCTGGAGATGCTGGCTACCTGCCCTGTACTTCTACTGATGACGCTTGCCTAGATCAATGAACTCCGGCCCTGGCTTTCTGTCAACTGTATGTTCTTAGGGCCTGGCAGATTTGGCTGTGATTTTCCAGCAAGAGCTGGGGTGCCTAGTGACAGGCGACTGAGACAGCCCAGGTGGGTGTTAGCAGCTAACCATGACTGCTGCCAATAGCACTCTTCTGGTTCTTCAGTTGCTTCTTCATGTGTTTGTTGGGGTCTTTCTATAAAAGCTCTCTGTCACTGACAAAGGGTTTTATAAGACAGGCAGGACAAGCGTCCCCCCCCCCCACTTTTTTTTTGGTCTAAGTTTTAAAAATGATGAGTGGTCTTGCAGTGTGGGTGGTATATTTTACAATGTCCTATGTCGTAATGACCTGTGTCTCTCTTAGCTGCACATCTCAAAGATACTCCAACAGTCCTGTCCTCAGTCACAGAGAGTCTTGGGGTTGGCCCAAGTTCTGAACCACAAAGGTTTCAGAATAGCTCTATTCTGATGGGACATGATGGCCTATTCTTAAACATTTCCTAGCCTTGATGTGTGTCACATGTTTAGCAACCAGACTGGCTACTGAGTGCTATTATGGGATGGGACTTAGGACATATTATGTTCTTACTGTCATTCCTGCACATTTCTGAAGTGAATGAAACTGCACGTGTGTTCCATCCTCCCTTGGAACTTCAGAGCACACAACTTATTAAAACTATCACTCACAAAGACTGAAAAGCCCTATCTAGACTCCACTCAAAATTCTGATTTATCTGCAATATCCTCTCGTCCAAAGATGTCTGAAATGGAATTCCGATCATTTAATGTGCATGTGAGCATGCAGGTGCAGATGTACGGAGGAGGTAGGGTGGAAATGTCGAAAGCACTTTCCAAGGTAAACATCTAAGAATGTTTTGTAGGGAGCAGGCACAACACAGTGGCATTCCCTGAGGCTCACAGACAGGGAGGTCTTCTGTAACAACTTTCTTTGCCTCACTGCAACCCTTATATGTAATGCTAAGAAACTCTGTTAACAATTCACCAGAATAGAAATCATGCTTGAAAAGGAAAACAGCGATGATACAAACAGAGGAAGCTTTGTGTTCTTTTCTTTTCAGCTGAAACCAAAATGCAAAGAAAGGTATTTGTGTGTGCAGATATGGGAAGGTTTCCATTTGGCACTGGGCAGGAGAGACACATACTAAACACAGCTTATGTTACATGTAATCTCTGAGTCGAGTCTTCCATGAACAGTTCCAGAAGCCAGTAACAGGCAGCACACTTTTCTAGGCACTGATTCACCTCACATTTCTGTCTTCTGGAATGGAAAGTAAGAAACACTGCTCCAGCTAGAAACAGGCAGCCCCCTTTTCTTCCTGTTATCATGGTCCATACCATGCCTTGCCTGTAGGCTGGCCTGCTGGAAACTATATGCATGTGTATATTGACTTATTCATGTGCATAAGGATTCCACAGAAGTCAGTGCAACTGTGTCCTATCAGGCACGTGGGAAATGTAAGACACGTTGCTTAGATAAATTGCTCAAGGACCACAAGCCCCGGCATCAGGAATCCTAAGGAATTTGTACAGGCCAAGGACAGCTAGGATTCACAGCTTAGCCAGGGCAGCAATTCTTAGGGTGGGCAGAGGCAGGAACCAAGCCAAGGCCCAGGCCCCATCATCCCACTGCTGCCAGCTAGCCTCTGGGGCCCCCACTGCACTGACAGAATCTGGGAACCCTACAGCTTGAGAGTCCATGTTCTGGAACCGATATTCCACTATCACAACCTCCCTTTCAGCAGAAATGTATGATAAAACACCAGCTGAGTCCCTCACTAAATGACCTGCAGGAGGGCTTGCCTGGCCACGGGCACCTCCTTTTAGCTGAGACTTGGGTTCTATTCTTAACCAGAGGCTGATTCTCAACTACTGCTGGGATAGATCGCCTGCAGCTTGAGGACCACAGATGCATTCTCTTTCCTGAACAGCTCCTGTGCTCAGGAGTAGCCACCTACTTACCCAACCCTAGGAAAAACAGGAACAGCAGGAAAATCCTGCCCAGCCCTACTGTAGACTGGAGGTGGAAAAGAGAATCCTTGAAATGTTATTTTCACTATTGAAACAAAAGGCTACGTTAACACCAGGTGTATCTCCCTCTGAGGTCTCCTTCTCCCCACCCAGTGCTTACCTCATTCACTTGCACCACTCTCCTAAATAAAGGACATGCTTTTCCAGGCAGAAAAAGGCCCAAGTGAACCACAAACAAAGGGCAGTGTCATCACACTGAGCCAAAACAGCTGTTGGCAAACAAGGTGATCCTCTGTGGGTTTGTGCCTTTCGTATTCAGTGGGGTGATCCTCCATGGCCTCCTGCAGACAGCCACAGAACACAAGGCCAGAGAGTGGCAACACCCACATCTGAGAGCTGACTCACAGGGTCTAGAGGCAGGAGACCTGCTCTTCAAGATCTCCAGTATGGAACTAAGATACAAGAAGACACGCAGGCATAGAGATGGCAAGGCAGTGGCAGGCCATGGACCCTGGAGCCAGGTTTAAGTTCAAATCTAAGCCCATGTTTCTGAGAACTACACTCTGTCCTATGTCAATCAGTAATAAAGGACACCCCCTCAACCCAAAGGAACACTGATCTTCTGTAAGAAGTGCTGGGCATGGAGCTGGCACTGGTGTGCAGTCTGGCTCCACACCTGTACCAGGACATACTCTGGGAAAGGCACCATCCAGTCTGTAGCAACCAAGAGAGGCAGCAGAGGGCCGCTTAGTGAAACTGTACAGCTGGGCCTCAGTATTCTTGATACTTGCTAGCTAGAAAGTGGGTCAAGAAAACACTTCTCTGCATAGAGGTGAGCAAGATGGCAGCCAGGGTATCTGGGAGAGTTTGGGAAGGGCAGAGGGTTATATTGAACTTTTTCTGGTTACATGAATTCATGAAAGAAAAGCTTACTAACAAAAACAGGGGCAGGGCGAGCCCACACAGCCTGTAGGACAGCCAGCTGCCATACAGCTAGATTTAGTCGTACTCATGCAGGTAAGAGAGCTGGAACAGCTAACACACCTGAAGTGCCCAGCTCGGGCAGCCAGCTCTCCAGGTAGCACGGTGAGCTGTCTGAGGGAAAGCCAAGACAACATCTGAGGCCCAGAAAGCATCAGAGACAGGGGAATGTCCCGTGGGCAGCCCTCTTGAGAGAGAGGACATGGAAACAGATAGATCTGGAAAAAATTCCCCATCTCCTTTTAATAATCCATTTTAGGTTGACACAAGGGCCGGGAATTAACAGACAAAGACTGAAACCTTCCATTCACATACTATCCAGAAGCCAGGTAGTCTGACTGGCACACACAATGAGCACGCTTGAGTGTCTTTTCTACTTTCTACTTACCAACAGTATGTGTTCTTTGGTCTTAATGCTGCTCTTAAACTGGAGTAGCCTGCGGTTTGCCAACAAAAGGGGTTGAACAGCCAAGGACTGCTTTCTTTAATAGGTATGGTGGTGGCTGCTGAAACCCAGGCATAAAAAGGGGAAGGAAAAGAAAAGATGGCAGTGATGTTCTGGACTCCTAGAGGCAGTCCAAATCTCAGGAGACCCAAGACAGGTGGTGAATGAGTCCCTCAAAGATGGAACTCATCAAATATGTGTCATGTCACCTCTGTCTCAGGACCACACCAAACCCGTGGATGGAACAACCCTATCCTTAACCACCTCAGACAGCTGGCCTTAAGGCAGGTTCGACTACACATGATATGTACTGAGCACACAGTGATAGGTGGCCAAGAGCCAAGGGGGTATAGAAGCGAAGTTCCTCACCAGCCTACCTCATGTAAGCAGAATTTGGGTGCTCCAGTTTTGTCAGGCACCAGCGACACTAAAGAAGTGAAGAAGGCTTTCCTTGCCCTAAGTCTACAGTCCCTGGTTAGGTGTCTGAGGTCAGAGAGACTGATGCAGTCCAACACTCCCACCCCTGCTGGGAAATAGAAGGCTCTCTGTAGTAGAGGAGAATGAGAGGAAGAGAAGCAGAATCCAGGCTACCTTCACATCCCTGGCTGAGCCATAGTCTAGAAGCACATAGTAATGTGGCTTCTGTGAGGCTGGGACTTGCTGAGGCCACACAAAGGAAACCAGCTCCGTGCAACAGTCTGCAGCCTCTGGCCAATATACAGTGTGCTCGAGTTCAAGCAGAGAGTCCCACACCCCAGTCACAGTCCAGTGGGAACTCAGCCTGAATCTCAAGAAAACAAGAAACTGAATGCACCAAGTTCCACTGGAAAGGTGCCAGTCTGTGGAAGGTTCTAGAACAAAGTGAAGACCTTGGGCAAATAGCTGGAGTAAGAGGCAGTGACCAGAGGGTTCTTGGCCTCTGCCAACCAAAGAAATCTGCCAACATTGCTGCCCTTAGAATGCCTGTTTTGGGAAGAACAATGTGGTGATTCAGTTGTATGCTCACAAAGGGGCTGAGGACTGCCCAGGACCAGGCCAGGCCCACCATGAGGGAGCTGTCTTTTCTTTCAACAACTAGAAACGGTGACATGCTGAGTACCTGCCCATGCCTTCTGGGACAGACTCACCCAAGTTTTCTCTGCAGCCCCAATGGAAAGCCTGTGTGCTCTGAGGAAGTCTTGGCATGCCTTCTTCTAACCTCAGAAGCCCAAAGCTTCTTGGGAGTTCCAGTGTCCCATAGCACACCCAAGACTCCACAGTCTAGGGACATGGTGAGGCTCTCCTTTCTCGTCCACCCACTCATTTCCCTGTACACTCAGTCTTTCCGCCTGGCCATCCCACATGGCAGGAAGAGGCATGCCAACATATGTCTCAGTCCTGGAATTCAGGTTCCAGAGTCGGAGCTTGGATCTGCCAGAGCTCTTGAGGGACAAGATTTAAAAAAAGAAGAAGAAGAAGAAGAGGAAGAGGAAGAGGAAGAGGAAGAGGAAGAGGAAGAGGAAGAAGAAGAAGAAGAAGAAGAAGAAGAAGAAGAAGAGGAAGAAGAAGAAGAAGAAGGGAAAAAAACCACAACAGCTAAAAATTTCCAAAGTGGAAGATAAACACCTACAGACATTGAAAACACAACCAAGTGGAAAAATATAATACATTAAGACAGTCTCACAAAGGAACCACAAAGCCCCCATAACAAAGTTGACCCCCCCATCCACAATGTGAAAGTGAGCTCTTCCTAAAGAGGGGCCATGGTAACAGGAGCAAGAACATGGGCTCACAGCTGGGGACATATTAGAGGGACAGCAGAGGTGAACACAGAAGCAACACTGACACATGTGGCCTTAAGTCAAGAAGCTGCAAGTGATGGACACCCCAATGAAGAAGCCATGGGCACTGAAGTGCGGACAAGGTACGGTAGAGGTAGCTCTAAGAAACAAGCTAAAGAGGACAGGTTCCCTTGGTCAGGAGATATCCAGAGGCCATTAAACCTGACAGCAAGAGGTGTATGGAAAAGGTTGAGGAAGGCAGAGGTGAGGCAGGAGAATTCTGAAGCAGCAGCATAGCTGGGGTCCCATGGGACAACTACTGCTTCAAAGTAATGCCATACGGAGTGAAGTGGGGTGGGATGAGAGCCACAGAAGATTGTAAGTGAAAAGAAAGCCCCTCTGCTCCTGACTCCAGAAATGCACAGCTGGCCACTTCCAGGCAGAAACACATAGTGAAATTAATTGTGAAGTCTACCACAATTAATCTCCATCTAGTTGGTCTCTAGACCCAACTTCCAAATGACAGGCAATAGGAAACAAAGATCTTTCAAATGATAGGATAGGGATGAACCCAAGCAAAGTATGGAACACAAAAGTCGACTACAAGACTAACCACCTCCTGCAGATAAATCTCAAGAACACAGAATAAAATAAGGTAGGAAGGAGAAGACTATGGATTAACCAGGATATACGCTATGTACCAGCCACTAGAATGCTACATGCACCCCGAGGCAAACAGCAAACTCAACTAGTACAGATATCCCTAGGGACATACAAACGTTGAGTGAACATTTGATATGAAAGAGCTGTCACTCTTATCTAAGCCTGAAAATGGTACCAATGGTATCGTACATGCATTAGAAAAAAAAGACCCCTGTGCTGGTGGCCATGGCACATCTAGCACTGTGGGCAGAAGCAGAATGACTGAGTTCAAGACTAGCCTTGTCTATATATCAAGATCCAGGCCAGTCGAGGCTCCATCAGAAGACTCTGTTAAGCAAGCAAGCAAGCAAGCAAGCAGTCAAGTGTGTATGTGAGAGAAAGAGGTATCTCAGTGTGTAAAGGCACTTGTTGACAAGCCTGATGACCCAAGTTTGATTCCTGGAACCATAAAGAAGAAAAGAATGAACTTTCACAAGTGTATCATGTACAACAAACAAAAAAGACAGTATTTCTCTTTGGTGGACAAATGAGCAAAGCAGGAACATCATCTCTGACAATAAGGATACAGATTTATAAGTTAGAGCTATCATCAAAAAATTAGACAATATCAGAACAAATGCAGAAACAAAATATATGAATGAAGAGAGAAA
Source organism: Microtus oregoni (assembly GCF_018167655.1). NCBI lineage: Eukaryota > Metazoa > Chordata > Mammalia > Rodentia > Cricetidae > Microtus > Microtus oregoni. The sequence goes on along the minus strand of NW_024543063.1, from coordinate 4,473,695 downwards.
CATTCACTGCACGTTCACGCACCAACAAGTTAAAAAAATAGCTTCTTTGAAATGACTAGGAAGATGACAAACTTCTAATAACAAGGATTCAGAAAAGAAAGAAAAGTCACGAATTAAAAACTAAGAGACAAGACAGAGCATGTGGCAGGGAGTGAGCATATGCCACATGATGGGGCTCCATCTCAGGAACTGCACAAACATTTTTATTTACACATATACATACATAAAAAGTTAGAAGCTAAAAAAAGACCAGTTACTTCAAATACGGCAGACATTTAAACCAATTCATTTTAAAGTCAATGTAAAATAGGCACATTTCTAGAAAACATTAACATTCTAAGGTTGATAGACAAAAAAAGGCCAAAATAGTTCTATACTAGCATCATAATTTGAGACAGTATTTCAAAATCTTTCCACAAAAATCATCCCCATGGCATTCTTAGAAAAGTTCCAACCAAGTGATCACCATTTTAAATAAAACTCTTCAAAGAAATATAAAAGTGTTTGGTGCCCTAGCTTATCCTACCAGGGAACAGAAATCTTCATTACAGAACTATATGAAGACATTGTGAGAAAGGAAAAATGATTCTGGTCTCGGCCACAAAATTCTCAAGTGACACTAGCCAGCTTGCCCCAGTAGTCTATAAGAATCTAATGGACTCACATAAGAGAGTTAAACCAAGCAGCAGAACACCACTGAAGACACACAGGAATGAAGTCACTGCACTGTAATTGAGAGTATAAGATAAAGCTAAGAAAGAGCATCACCCATAAAATCTCAGCAAACATGGCTTTTGGTTTGAAGAAAGTAGAAGAGAATATTCCCAGGGACTGACAGGAACCACTGGAGATCACTGTGCAAAAGACGAAAGACTTACTAAGCATGCTGTCACATACGGCTATTTCTGTGGATGGGAACACAACTGTCTCTACTCATGCTTTAGACCACAACAAACCCTCTATGTACCAATACTCAAAGTGAAGGAAAGTCTGATGACTTTCAGAGAATGTTAGTGGAAACATCCTCATATCTCAGAAATGAACTCCAGATGTAGGAGCTTCTTGCCATCAAAGATTAAAACAATCTGAAGAGAAGGCCAGCCTCAGAAGACTCTGACACACGCCAAACCAGCTGTCTTCGTTAGGATTTCTATTGCTGTGATAAAACACGACCAAAAGCAAAGTTTGAAGGAAAGAGTTTATTTCTTCATCATACAGCTGATAGTCCTCACCCAGAAGTCATGGCGGCAGGAACTGATGTAGACACCATGGAAGAGTGTTGCTTACTGGCTTGTTCCCTCTTGCCTTCTCAGCCTACTGGCTTGTTCCCTCTTGCCTTCTCAGCCTGCTCTTACACAACCCAGGACCTCCTCCTGCTCAGGGTAGTACCACCCACAAAGAACTGCGCACTCCCATATTAATCACTAATTAAAATAACACATTATGGATCTGCTTACAGGCCAATGTTCTGGAGGCATTTTCTCAACTCAGAGTCCCTCTTTCTAAATAACTCTAACTTATGTCAATCTGACAACAAACTAGCCAGAATACTAGTCCTTACCAAAGGTCTGCTTTCAGCGTAGAAGCAAATTCTGTATGGCAGTATGACCGAAAGGCTCAGAGGGAAGACACTCAAAAGATGAAAGGAGGAACCACAGGTCTAACCACCACTGGTAGTTTGGTGATTGCAGACTTATGCATCAGTCCATGCCCTCTAGTCTTACATCTATACCTTCAGAAAATACCAAGGGCTGCAGACACATTGAGTGCTGTCATGGGATGTAGAGCCTTCCGGAAAACACTTGTTCTCTCTGAGAACTTATTTTTGGTTCTAGGACCCAATGCTGTGACTGAGAGGTGGCCGCAAGGATTTAAGCAGTAGAAGTTTGGACCACAGAGTGACCATGGAGTGGGGAGCTGGTTTAATAGGGACAGTGGGATCAGTCTTGCAAGTTAACATCATCTGGCACTATCACATGCAATGGTCCAGCTTTATTTAAAAACACTTTCTCACAGAAAGTATATTACATTTGTTTTTTCTCTATACTCTACATCAGAGGGATTATACCAATTGATTTTTTTTTGGTTTTTTTCTTATAGTTTATTTAACTTTTATTTTATGTGCATTGGTATAAAGGTGTCAGATCCCCTGGAATTGGATCTTCAGACAGTTGTGAGCTGCCATGTGGGTGCTGGGAATTGAACCCAGGTCCTCTGGAAGAGCAGTCAGTGCTCTTAACCACTGAGCCATCTCTCCAGCCCCACCAATTGATTTTTTTTTTGCAGTCTTATTATATAACCTGCATAAAATAAAATCCACCTATGCTAGATGTGCAGTTTATTGAGTTTTGGTACATGTATATACATTTCATTTTAAACCAACCTACTAGAAATTAAGTTGAGTAAAAACTTCTAAAACATATACATGAACTTATTTTTTTTTCCTTGATCCCATTTGGTATAAATACAGAACTCTGGTTTTCACAGTCAAAATTACCAAATATTATAACTCAGCTCAGAATACTGGACATAGTCCTCTGTATCTTCAGACGGGCTCTTTCCCATGCTTCTTAGAGGATGGTTCAACTACTTAGTATGGTCCAAGATGACTGTGCTGGCTAATTTTATGTCAACTTAACACAGGCTTGTGTCATCTGAAAGGAGGGAACCTGGTTGAGAAAATGTCTCCATAGCACTGGGCTGTAGGCAAACCTACAAGGAGGAGTTCTTAACCTGGAGGTCAAACAATCCTTTCATAGGGGTCACCTAAGATCATCAGAAAACACAGACATTTACATTATGATTCATAATAGTAGCAAAATTAGTTATAAAATAGGAACAAAAATAATTTTATGGCTGGGGATACCGCAACATGAGGACCTGTATTAAAGGGTCACAGTATTAGGAAGGCTGAGAATCACTGCTGTAGAGCATTTTCTTAATTAGTGCTTGACAGGGAAGACCCAACCCATTGTGGTTGATGCCTGGGTTCTATAAGAAAGCAGGCTGAGCAAGCTGGGGTGAGGTCAGTAAACAGCACCCCCTTGTAGCCTCTGTATCAGCTTCTGCCTCCATTCCTGCCCTGCTTGAGTTCTTACCCTCATTGCCTTTGATGATGAACTTTTATATGTGAATGAAATAAACCCTTTCCTCTCCAACTTGCTTTTTTTGGTCATGGTGTTTTCAGCATAGCAATAAAATGGCCCAACCCCTTACAGTCTCCTTGCCAGGCTTACTAAGCAAAGATACAGGAATGGAGCACACAGCTGACTTTATCATAAGGTGGGAGAAATGCCAACAAATCTGCACTGGAACATGCCATGCCTTTCTGTCCCTGTCTCACCTCTCAATGTGCTGAACTGCTAGCTGGAGTTCCCCAGCAGCTCCGATTTGCTGAGGAGTTTTCAGAAGCAAATTTGCAGTTACTCAGCAGCTAACACTGCAAAGACAGGATTAAATTCCCAGCAGGGGGCTGCAGTGTAGTTTAGTGCTACAGGCTCCCCACCCATCAGTCAAGCACTGAGGTTGTTCCCCAGCACCATAAAAAAATTTTAAATCAGCATCATTCAATTTTAAAAATAAAACTAAACCTCCCAGGCAGGGATTCACTCTTCCTCACTCTGTTTACAAAGACATGTCAGGCAGTTCCCAGTGTGAGCAAGAGGGGCAGGAATGTGTGGTACACTTTACTGAAGATCAAAGTGCTTCTAGTGGGCTCAGAGCTGTTCTCCAGAGGTTGGGAAGAAGGTGCTATACTTTTCCACATTGCTTCCACCTTCTGCATTCCTCTGGATGAAGCAGTAGAATCCCCAGGGCAGAGGCTGGCACCATGCTCTTGGACTTCCCAGCCTTGAGATCTATAAGGTAAAGCAAACATCTCTCCTGTGTAAAGTACCCAGCCTTCAGTACTCTGTCACTACAACAACAAAAAATCCTCACACAAACACATTCCATGACAGAGTACAGCCCACAAGCCTAAATGTGCTACAAAAGAATCAAAAGTAATGAGACACACAGAAGGAAAAATCCAACTATAGGGAAAAAAAAATCCCCTCGTAACACTAAAATTCTGAATATAAGTGAACAGCTAAAAAATAAACATAACACACATAAAAAAAAATTAGAAACTGCTGGATAGTAGTGGCACACACCTTTAATCCTAGCACTCAGGAGGCAGAGGCAGGAGGATCAGTCAGCCTGGTCTAAACAGTGAGTTTCAGGACAGCCACAGCTATTACACAGAGAAACCCTGCCTCAAAAAAAAAAAAAAAAAAAAACAAAAAAAAAAACCCAACCAAACATCATCCTCATCACCTTAGAAACTGTCTAAAATTGAGCACAGAAAACAATTCCCGGTCCTATACACTTGAGTAGGAATAGTACTAATAATAACAACAGCAACAACAATCACAGTTATCTAAATAAGAACAGAACTCAGGGGGACAAAGTAGTAAAAATAAAATGGGGGGAAAGTCACAAAGATACCACTAATTCTTCCATGAACTGTTAGGAAGAAAAGGGACTGAGTAAAAGGGCCCCAGGTACCAGGAAATGAGTTCTTAAGAAAGCCATAGGAACTATGATAGCTCCCACCAACAAAACTACAGGTATCTGTTTGGTCCATGAAATCTATCAACAATAACAACAAAAGGCAAGCACAAGGGAGGGGTTTGGGGATTCCTTTGGCTGACCAGAGGCTGTCATTCTGTGTACTCTCTTCCACCTCCAACTACATTTCCGGGCATGATGACAACAGGGCACAGAAGCCTTTCAACCAGAGAGCAGCCACTTCTACGTGTCAGTATTCTTAAGTGTCTTCCTGCCAGCCAGAGTGGCTACCGTCAGAGTGTTATTTTGATAGGGACACTCAGTGTGGTCCATTTTTTTTCAAGACTCTTATCAAACAACAAGCATAAATTTAATCCTGATGATGCTGAAGACATCCAAGGGACAAAACTGTCTTTACAAATCACTTCCAAGGATCTTTGTCAACAACACAGAAGGCTTTACTCACATGGGTGGCCCAAATTTGACTCAGACAGACCACAGTTCTCTCCCAGAGACACACACAACTCTGACTACCTGTTTGAGGTGCGCCTAGTGCCACACCTGCTTCAGGTGTGAGGGGTACCACTATGCTACAAGGAAGGCACACCTGACTGTCTCCCTGCAACTGTCTTGTATTCCTGACACTATGATATTATTTGGAGAGCAGCAACTAGTGGAGACTCACACAGCCTAGGCAGTGCTTTGCACACATAAAATCCTCTATGCCAGCTGTAAACAGCAAGGGTCCACCTGAAGATGGCTAACCATCTGTGCTGCTCTGCTAAACAGTGAAGTCAGGGGTAGATTTCTCTTGTTGCCTATTTCAGAACTACCCTCAAAGTTCTCTAGAAAAATCCTCTTAATATTCCAAGTTCATTCTGTATCCACCAAGAAGAAAAACCTATCTTATGCAAGTAGAAGACTTGCAAGCACATATGAACAAGAACTATAGATAAAGTCTGGTGCAGTGGGTGACAGTATTGGAGACACAAACTCGCGCACGTCCTGAAAACTATGTACCGTCAGGCCCACCTATCGAAACACAGTGAATGTGTGAGTACTGCTACCAAAGACAGGCAGAATCTCCGGAGATAACACAAATGGGCAGAACCATACACTGGAGACTTGGCTGCAATAATGTTATTGGGAAGGAATTCTAACACAGTACAATTACACAGAAACATCCAAACTAGCACTTATTGTTGAACACTGGCTCACCCATGGCCACAGTCATGCTCTTACAGGTGGAAAATTACAGGCTGTAGAGTTGGTAGCAGCCAACTTAGTCCTCACCTGTAAGTGTTAAAGTTGGTCTAGCCAGGACCCTGGGAAAAGTTCTTCCCCAAAACACTGCTGGACTTGCACACAGAAGCGTACATCTCAGGCCACCTCTGAAAGCAATTTCATTACCCTAGACTCAAGGGGTAAAAATGTATTATTGGAAAATTAAAAATAGTCCCAGTAGTCTGGGAAGGGTACCAAATCTGTATTGTCTTTGCCATTTCAGTTACATAAGGTCAATATTACATAAGAACACAGAATTTCAGAATTTCCTTCTTAGCAACCTCCAAACACTCGGCTATGCATTTCACCTAACAGCTGGGCCACAGTAGGAACCACTATTACCCAACACAAACAGCAGAAATATGTAAAAATAGATGCTTCTTGCACTTGGTGAAAGGAGAGAATGGGGCGAAGTTGCACTGCTGCGGTAGTGGGCCTCCTCCAGCTTCCTCCCATCAAGGCAGCAAGGGCATTCAACCTGAGCTTTCTGGAAATCAATTTGACCTCACCTGACTTCAGATGGCCAAAGAGGAATGCAGCATTCTTCAAGGGCTTCCTGGGTTCCTAGGGATAGAAACAGTCCAAAAAGCAGCTGGCAATCTGGTGTGTGTTGGTAGTTCAGATGTTGGCATCTAGAAGAATGTCATGGGAGCTTGTTTTGAGTCAGCCACCAGACAAATGAGTGACCTTGGGGAAGTTATTTGGCCTGCCAGTCTATTTCCTAACCTGTACCTACTGAGGTACTTCCTGCAAGACTGACACCGCAGAGAACACACGGCACTTAGATGAAGGACGCGACAATGAGCTGCTTAAGTGAAGGACGAGCTTGTGACAAGGGGACAGTTGTCATCACTTACATGGACCTACCAGAGCTGGGCCCTGAAAATGTCCCTCTGAAATCTATGGCACCTGGTTCTTCATATGTGGACACTCACTCTCTTTGGGATCAATTTAGTCCAGTGGCACAGTCTCTGGCAAATCAGCAACACAATGTTCTGCTACCTCATATAGACAGCGTCTGCAGACTACACTGGGAACAAAGGCTCTTTGGTGGCCTTGAGTGAAACCATATTTGCCTCCAAATCTGTGCTGTTTGAATGCTCTCACAGCCCTCTGCCTGTCCAGGAAACCTCTCAGTTCATGCTCAGATTCACAATGATTCTCCATAATGGATAGAAGATGACCTTTGATAGGAAGATCCGAGAAGGTACATCTAATTACTCACCACAGTCAATTAGCATGACTCCACCATCCAAGTGCTTCAGGCCAATCCCAGTCTAGCTTCACCTCTGCTATCTAAGGGGAGGCATCACCTGAGAATCCCACTGACTGCCAGATATTTCTAGCCCCAATAATTTTTTTCTCCTCCCACTGTACCTATTAGCTGTGCCACCATCCCATTTAGTTTTTCTCTGGTTTTCCTCTCCAGTGTCCCTGTCGCAGGTGGTGACCTCCCATCATACTCCACAGCACCAGCCAGCACCTGCCCAGAACTTCCAGGAGTCTCTCCTCTACCTAAAGGCTGATGCCTAGGGCATTGGCAAGTGACTAGTAATGGTGCCATAACATGGCCAGCACTTTTCTGCCCTGCCTCTCCAGCCTGCTAGCTGGTACTAGGGTATCTGAAAAGGCTGGCACCTCCCAGTCACCAATATCCCTCAGTAGTATCCCTCAATCCTGGCCAGTTTCACCATCCAATATTGCTGAAATCAGGCCAGCTTCTCAAGAAAACTCCAATCTCCCCCAGTAAGATCCTGCCCTACTGTCACTCCCTGACTTGGCTGTCCCTTCCTCTAAGCACAGTCTAGTGCCACAAAAACAAGGATCTCTGTTTGAGTCGTCCACACACATATCCCCAAAGCTAAGGACAGAGTAACTCCAACTTATAGGAATGCCTGAGTGAAGGGTGCGCTAGTCTATGGTTTCCTGGACAGCCCTTTAGAGTCCATCTTCCTCACTATCTTGTTACGTCCCATGGCAGTTAGCACCTGACCTTCTCTTCAATTCTACACAAGTGACACACTGAAGCCTCAAAGAGCAGACTATAAGACAAACGGTCTCCCAAAATCCAAAGTGTCAGTAACTTCTAACATGCTACAGTAAGCTAGTATCCTAGCAGAGGTCTACTTGAAAACTCATACTTTCAGACTGTAAAAATGCCTAAGTATCATTTTTAAAGAACCATAAGACATGTGAAAATAACTCTCTTTAAAAAAAAAAGAAAATATCTCTCGAGAAACATGTTTACAAAGTATTGATGTAACATATTTTATAAATTAAACATCACAAATAGGAACTTATCAAAAACCATCTTATTTCCACCCACCTAAACTCTTTTATCAAAAGAAAAAAAAACAAAATAAATAAGTTAAATGCTCAACCTAAGAAGAACAAGGACATCCAAATAAAAACAAGGAAGGTGGTGTGGGGATGAGAAAATGCACATAGTCACAAAGAAAGGGAATCTATAGGAAAGGATGGGCTCTTGGCAGGCAAACTGGAGGTACCAGGACCAGAATGACCTAGAGTTCCCATTAGCTGTCCCCTCAGTCAACAGACACAGTCCAGCTGGAAACGTGTAGGAAGGGGAGTGGTCAGGCATGCAGGAAAAAGGGTATCTAATGAGATAGAGATGGCATCCCCTACCTCAAACTCTTTACCAACCTGACAGGACCACCTGTTTCTGCTCTCTGCTCTAGCCAAACACTTAGCCCATTAGTCAAGAGGCCCCTTGATCTACATACTGGGGTTCTGGTTCCACATGGCAGCATGGGAGCCACTTGGGAACACAGAGACTTGAGGGTTCAACCAAGTGTATAGGGTATGGCCCCAAAGGGATTCTCCCTTAAAGGTAACCAATTGTTGGAAATAGAAAACATTATACATATACATAATACATAACTACTGAAAACTAATACCACACCCCAGCTATCTAAGGTGGACAAGGGCTGACAAAATCCTCTTGTATGTCTTGGCTGATTTACCTACCCGAAGATACCAAATTCTTAAAACCTATAATAAAAATTGGTGATAAACATAGATTCAAAGTGCGTTGACTGCAAATGATGTCACATAAACCTACCTCTGTACACTAGTCCTGTCATAAATAACACTTCTGATCCACAACGCCAAGAAGCAAACCCTTCCTTCCTGCCCTAACTGCCTGGAACTCTCAAATACCATGGAAAATGCAGCTAGTTTTCCATCCTTTATATAGTCAAAGACCTGGAGGTTACTCCCAAGGCCACTGTACATTTCCTTTTTAAAATTAAGAAATGGGGTGAGGGGGACTGAGAGACAGGTTAGCAGATAAAATGCTTACTGTGCAGGCATGAGGACTTGAGATCAATTTCTAGAAAATATATAAAAAGCTGGGCATGGTGGTGAGTACATGAGATTCTACAACTGAGGAAGAAGAGGAGAACCCTCAGGGCTTGCCAGCCTAGTCTAATCCCAGACTTGTAGGTTCCATATCAGGAAAGGTAGTTGAGTGCAAAGGAACACAAAGGTTGACCTTTGACATTACACTCAGGCACCTGGCACACACACATGCACATCTATCCAAGCAAGTACATACATATATAGCCACCCCTTCCCCACCCACCACACAAACACACCAACCAGTTACATCACACACGATGAGAACTGTTTGCTTTGGACAGTATTTCAACAGTATTTTATTTGCAATATTCAGCACTAAAGAGCTATCTGCCTACCTTTCCCGCCTCATATAACATCCTGTGGTAGACAAGGAGTTTTTCCAATCTGTATCTGCAGCTGTAGTTGCAGCAACACAGAAGTGATGGGGCAGACCACTGTGAGAAGTGTAAACAACCCCATATTCACCCAAAAGGGAAGGCTGCTTTCTTCCTCCCCGGGCACTGGGGTGGTAAAGGAACCCAGCTGGGAAACAGGCTGGCAGAGCAGAGAAGGGCAGAGGCAGGGTCTTGGTGGGAAGGGGGGCGACGACAGCTAGTCAAAAGAGAGTGCATTTAAAGCCAGCAGCACTTCTGGTAAACCATAGCAGTGAACACAATCAGAGTGATAGGTGGGTTGTTTAAAGAGATACAAGACCCACACAAACAAATGGAAGTAGAAGACAACACAGCGGCAAGCACATTCTTACAAGCAACAGACAGAACATGGACGGGTTCTGGAACAGTGTCTCTTTAGACACAGAATGGCTCAAAAACCACAAGAAACATGGTTCAGCTACAAAATTCTCATCAGAGGCACAGCAATGGCAGAAGAGAGCCCAGACCACTGGTCTCCCGTACTCGCACCACTGATGAAGCCAGATCCCTTTCTACAGAGGAAGAAACACAGAGCAGAAGGTAGCTGAGTGGAGGTTGCAGGCTACCTGTTGAGATGTTTGATCTCTTGCCCATTCCAGAATGAGGTTATAGGGGTTCAACGAGACTGGAAGTATAAGCTGTTAGAACTGGCCAGGGCCTTGAAGGGCCTTGTCAGCTTACCAGATATAAAAAGATTACAGAGAGAAAAGGAGGAGACAGAAAACAGGGACAGCATGCAGCCGCATAGCCAGAGAAGGACCCCAAGCATAACTCTTCACCCAGCGCAGTCAGCAGTAACATATCAGAGTGGGCTGGGAGGTCAGCTCTTGGAAAGTAGCTGTACCTCACATCTCAACCAGTCACCTCCCTCATTGGTTGAGCACAGGGTTGTGGGAAAGGGTTGGCAGGCACAAAGGATATTGCTAAGCACCTTACTCCGTACTGGGTAACCCACCATCCCAGATCCCTCTGCTGGACTACTCCCCTTATACCTTCACCCTTGCTAATTCCATCTACCAAGAACCCATGAGACTCTCTCATCCTAGCTTTTCCACTCGTTTTCCCCATGTGGGCTGCTTGCTTCATCTGCAATTCATCCTGCTAGGGACATCTTCACAAAGCCTCTGGGATGGCCTAGGAGGTAGTAAAACCCAGAGAGGAGAGGCAAGCTGGCCAGAGGAACAAAGAAGTCAGAATGCAACAGGGACACAAGATAGTGTCTTGGGTGGGCTCAGAACAGGTCTTTTTTCTGCTTCCTTCAATACTGAGGCCAAAGCAGAAGGAAAGAGGGAAAAAAACAGGACATGAACACACAGTGCTCCATGAGACCGCCTCGGTAGTGGAAAGCAAAAGCAAAGAACAGAGCAGGGCTACTTTGAGCTGAAAGTACAGGGTGGCCTGGGTGGGCTGCCTTTGGGAAGTTCTTTGACAGAGTAAATCTTAAACTCCCAAGAAAAACTCCAATTTGAGTACATATCAGCCCTGCACCAAGGGAGCAGGTGGTGCCAAAGAAATTATAAGGGCAGCTTCTAGTCCTAATAATTCTTGCAGCAAAGTAGCAAGGCTTGTTTATCTCACTTGTGCTCATGAATGCAGGACAAAAAAATGGTCTGGGAATGAGATGTGATTGGCAATGAGGACTGCCAGGGCACTTTTCTTACTCAAGTGAAAGGATGCATGTTTACATGGGACACATTCTCATGCAATGTTAGAAAAAAGGGTAAGATTAACTCAATTTTCAGGAATACAGCACAAGCTGATGACACAAAGCACACTTAATGTTTCCATATTATAAAAATGCAACATGAAAGATATTTCACATCAATTTTTTTTTGATTTAAAGTCTTTTGTATCCAAGCCTATTATTTCTGTGAGGCATTTAATACTTGGTTAAAGTGACCAAAATGGGGTTGAAAGCATGCATGCCCTCTATGCTAGTGGCTTCTCAAACACATGCTAACATGTAGGCTCCACGAGATGTTCCGTACACCCTGTGGATATTATGCCTTCCTCTGCCTACTCACAGCACTTCTTCAATATAGGCTTAAAGTCACAATGCAAACACGGGGACCTTCAACACTGCAAAAATGTGCCATAAATGCCAGGAAACAAAAAGGAGCTTAGCTACAGAAGTAAAAGAGGATAGCAAATTTCATGGGGGTAACCCTTGCCGATATACCATCCTGGAGCAGAGAAAGAAAACGAGGATAACAAGCACAGGAAACACTTGGTTCTTGAGCTGGCACATCATAGCTACATCCCACGCCATCCTCAGTACTAGTCAGTGTGACATTAAGAGACGACATTTATTGAAAAACTACTAAAAAGCTAACACATATATTTGAGCTTAGTGAGAACTCTGCAAGGAAGCATTATCATTCATGTCTGAGGAATGAAAAACAAAACCTAGGTATTCAACAATGGAACTCACACAGCCACAGCAGCAGTCTGAATGCAGGGCAGACAGCAGCACTGCAAGCCACAGCCCACCTCACACTAAGCAACAAGCTCTCAAAGAGCACGGTGTGCTTCTCATGGCACAAAAGCTAACACAAAGCTTTCTGGTTTTCTTAGACACTATGTTTATTTAACATTTTTCTTCATTACCCATAAGGGCATGTGAGAAATTCTTATTTCAGTCCACACTGGGCAAGCACTAGGAAACTATCTCCAAACACCCAAACTATGGCAGCTAGATAAAATGACCTGAGCAAACTGAACTAGAGAGACAATGAAAGCCAAAACTTCTCAAAAGGTCAAACTTTAAAAGTTGGTCATTTTCATGAACTATTTAGGCGCTCTCCTACCTGTGCTTAATGTTCTATGGTAAAGCCAACGGTGTGACAGGAGGGAAAGAAAGGCAGAGCCCAGGTGACAAAAACCTGCTGAAACGCCATCTGAGTCAGCACCAAGCTCAAGACATTCGACTCCTATCACACTTCCACTTCTAAAGTGGCCTGCGCCTCTCTCTCGTCGCCTCAGTAAAGCAGGGCTTCAAAGCACACACAAGTGTGTTGACTTACCCGTGCTGGACATGTGGTTCACACGGGCAGGATTCAGCAGCTCCACCGGCTGGTCTCTGCCAGAAAGTCCATCTGAGGAGAGGAGACACTGGCTTCAGAACCATCAAGTTGAGCAGAAAGTTTTCGGCAATGAATGGTATTGGAAAGCATGTGTGCCCCCTCCTCCAGAGCCACCAGCCCCACCCACCTTCTTTGAGAGGACAGTTTCAGTTCCAGCACTGATTATTTTTACTTGTCAGAGAAAATGAAAGACTCTTTGTAGAATAATCAAAACAGCCCCCAGTTGAGATAAGGTGAACTGGGATTCCTGCCTGAGGGCATCTGGTTGAGCTAGCAGGGCTCACTTATATTTAGCCCAGACTGGGCTTATCAGAAGAGGGTTTTTCTGCAGAAACCGCAGGCATTAAGATAAAGAGCTCCCCTTCTTGTGAGATAACAATGAAGGGTCTGGACTTAGACACAAACACAGCAGCTGGGGTACATGTGGCAGTCACAGGGAGCAGGGTGCTGGGGTACTCAAGCAGTCTTGGGGAATGCCTTGCCAGCACTAGTGGACTAACACAGATTGCACAATAATTTCTTTGAAATCCATTTTTAGATCATATTCAGGAACCAATCTGGCTATTCTGACTTGAGGCATGAATAAGACTAGAACCCACCCACCACCAAAGCCTGGCACAGAATGGATGTATATCTCCTGGTACCTCTGTGTTCCCCAAACATGAAGGAAAGAAGACCCAGAAAGCCTCACAGAACCAGACTTTTCCTTTAAAATCCGCTTGTTCTGCAGTGACATGCATGCCATTGCAGACTTGCAGCAGCATTCACTCATAACAAGGCAGTCATGCAGCTCCCAGAGAGAGGGTTTCAAAACAGACAACAAGCAGATAACATCAAGATAAGCAAGGGAGCCAACCTGTGCGTCTTTGGAGGAATTCCAACTCAAAGACAGAAAGACGCGTTGGCCCAGGAGACCCAAAGCATGCCCATCCACAGAATAGACGGCAACATGCAAGAGTTCATCTGAATCACACAGGAGACAGAAAGGGGCTCCTCCGCACCACTCAGAATCAAGGTCTAGCAACTCTTAGCGTTTCATCATAGTCAGAAGAAGCCCACTGAGCCTATCTGGGATACTGATATCTATGCTCCAAGGAAGACTCAGAAGTCACTAACACATTTTAAGGCAACCACTAGTTTCAAACAATCACCCTGCCACTTAGAGGCTGAAGGCTTTCTCAAGAGCATGGCCACCTGAGACAGCCTGACTTAAGAACTGTAAAAACAACAGTCTCCTCAAAACTTTGTGACTACTCAGAAAGAAACCTCGAGGGGCAGAAAATACTTTCTTTCCTGCAAAGAAGTGTTCATTGTAGAAAGCAGTAAAATGCCCCAAAAGGGGCATTATGTATGTACGTATGTATGTATGTACGTATGTATGTATATGCATGCCTGCATTGTGTATGTGGTGTATGCGTATGTATGTATTAAAACATTTTAAATTCACCATGAAATCCAAAGACCGCCTAGGCTGGTTGCAGGATTCCAACGGCTAAGTCAGGAGCAACCTGCAGGGAAACCTCCAGCCTTACTCTGAGACCCCTTAGGGTTCTTTTTGTTCCTGCTACCAGTGCATCAGCAGAAGGCTTCTACCAGTCTCCTCTATTTCTACCTTATACTTCCATCTGGGAAAATCCCAGGTTTAGTAGCTAACCAGTTAGGAGCACTCCAACCCTGGTACCGTTTCTGGAGTGTGGGCTTGAGTTGGTGTCTGCCCTGAGCTCTGAAGGCCCAACGACTCTGGATGACACGCAAGTGCCTATTACATTCCTGCAAGAAACTTCACACTTCAAAGTGGCTGGTGTACAGTTTAAGTTTCACAGACAAAGTCTTCTCTGTGTGGCTGTATATTTTCATCAATATGTGGTGTGAATGAGTCTTGGCCCATATACAGGATCTCTTGGTTTTTTACTGGTATATGTCTCTTAGCCTTCAGGATAATGTTTACTGTGCAGACAAAGTGCTGTCTTGCCTCCAACAACAATACAATGATAAATAACATGGATTCTACACATAATTCAGACCTTAAGCTTGACATGTTCCAGCCTGTCCTACAACAGCATATGTTGTACCCTGACACCCACTGACTCTGCTACCAGCTGAGTGAACCTTCTGATTTACTATCTACCTATTGCTCACCTTGACCCAAATATAGAGACTGGGGCAACTTCAAGTCTAAAATATAAAATAATAATAATAACAACAACAGCAACAGCTTATTCTAGAAACAAACAAAAAGCTTATATCTTTTTTTTAAATTTATTTATTTATTAAGGATTTCTGCCTCCTCCCCGTCCCCGCCTCCCATTTCCCCCGATCAAGTCCCCCTCCCTCATCAGCTCGAAGAGCAATCAGGGTTCCCTGAAATAAAGGACATTGAGCTTATAATTCGCGATCCTAGAGAAGCTAAATAAGAAGGTGAATCCAAAGACAAACATATAGGCATCCTCCTGAATATTAGCCTTCATCCGGCGATGAAAGGAGACAGAGACAGAGACCCACATTGGAGCACCGGACTGAAATCCCAAGGTCCAAATCAGGAGCAGAAGGAGAGGGAGCACGAGCAAGGAACTCAGGACCGCGAGGGGTACACCCACACACTGAGACAAAAAGCTTATATCTTAAATTTCATTCTGAATATAGGATGAAAACTTGAGTTCTCTTTACCAAGATACGAGCCAAACTTTGTCCTGCATGTCCACACCAGGGATGTGCTGCCTACTTGTTACTGCCATGGTACTGCAAAGCCTACACTCAAGTAATTCTTGTTTTACTTAACAGCAGTCACAAAGCACAGGAGCAGTCATGTGAGCAATTCAGGCACACCAAGGAGAAGCTGCAAAGCCCACTTAGTCCACCTCACTATTACCATAAGAGGGTGAGTGTCCCATGGGACAGTTTTGAAAGGGCTCACACACAGAACTTCCGTGAATGCTTTGTTATGTTTGGTCTACTGCATATGTTAGCTGTTATTCTTTTGATTTATGAATTAAACCTTATTACTGGTACATGTGGACAGAAAAAAATAGCACTTACAGGAATCAGTACCCTCTGTGGTTTTGGCATTCACATCTTGAAATACAACCTCATGAATTCGGGGGCAGCTATCTTTGTATTCCATGTTTATTATTAAAGATAAAAATAAACACCCATATGAAGATGTACATGATCCCCAAAGTCCCCAGGTATAGAACTGGGGTGGTTTTGAGATTAGTTTTAACTGTCAGTGTGACAATCTATAATCACATGGATAGGCAGTCTTAATGAAGAATTATCTAGATCAGGTGGGTCTGTGGGAGTGTCCATGAGGGGTTGTTTTGATTGCTGATTGATGTAGGAAGACACACTTTAACGTAAGAAGGGCCATTTCAGGGATAGGCTCTGAGCTATTTAAGAATGAAGAAAACCAGCTGCAGACAAGCAGCCAGCAAAGATGCACTCATTTCTCTCCACTCTGGACTGTGGCTGTGCTCTGATTAGCTGTCTGAGTTCCTGCCTTGACTTCCCCTAACTGATACAAGTGTAAACCAAATCCTTTCTCCCAAGAATTGCTTCAGTCAGGCTGTTTATCACAACATCAGAAAGGGAACTAGAACAGAGATCATTCATCCTTATCCTGGTTCACAGACCAGGCAACACACTCAACTTTACCAGACAAGAGATTTTATGAGCCCATCTCTAGTCTTCCTGGTCCCACCTTTATATACTAGATCAGTGGGTAGGGTTGGCAGCTCCAATCCTGGAATCAGACTAGTAATCAGACTCCGAGTCATCTCACTAGCGTAAACTGGATATGAATGAAGAAGAACCAAAGACATTCTACTGCTCAGAAAGTCTTAAAGACTTCAAGGGCCCAATGCCAGGATCTGGACCAAAAGCCATATTCTGTTTTTCTTTTACTAGGGAGACTGCTGCACTCTAAATATGGTATCCAAATCCCTAGTCCTGGACCTTCACATCTTTGAGTACCAGCCTCAAGACAGCTGGAATCCACTCTTCTGCAAGTGAACCTTTCTTCATTCAGCTGTTCACAGTAAGCCAACTGCATCCTGTGCAGGGTGTGTTGCACATGGATGTTTGTTTCTTATTCTTTTTGCTTGCTTGTTTGTTTGTTTTTCATGAGAACAGCCAAGAGGTCTGATCTTTTACCATCAGTCAATAGATTACTGTGTTGCAGCTGGCATCTCAATGCTCAGTCAGCTTGCTGGTCTTGCGCCCAGTACCACACCTTCCTGCCCACAATAGTTCTGTACAGTTTTTGATACATTCTTCTCTAGAAGCAGCCAGAGTAATGGTGGCCCCTGCACTATCAAATTCACAGGAATCGGTTTCTGAACTTCCCACTGCTCCCACATAGAAGAGAACCACAGCCTGGCTGCACCTGTGACCCTATTAAGTCTCTCAGAGTTGCTTTAAAGTATTCGGTGTCAAACTCTCTAAGTGTTTGACCTTTTCACTTCAATATTAAAAACATTATTAAAACATTAAAGTTTTAAAACTGTTTAAACATTTTAAATGTCTACTTTAGTTTGCTGGTGCACATGAGCGATGGGCATCCTTGGATCTTGTTAAACTCTGACCCTTCCACGCATCGCTTCCCTCAAGCTCTTTTGATTTAAAGTGGCGGTCCTGTTGCTCCCTTTCCAAACTGTATGTTGCTTTTTCTTACAGTACTGGGCTGGGGCTAACAGCACTAGGAGAGTGACGAGGACTCCTGCCCTGTTTCTAGTCTTCCTGGCAATGTTTTGGCAAGAAGCATAGCACCTGTTGTAGGTTTCTCACAGGTCACTTTTACCATGCTGAGGAAGCTGCCTGGCGTTTCTGGTTTGCCAAGACTAATCTTTAATCAGGTATGATTACTTGATGTATTTAACTTTTCTGCTTCAGTCCAGACCACTGAAACCCCTCCCTCCATCTGAAAATATCTCAAATGCAGACAATGTTGTTTCACTTGGGAAAAGACCTGGTCAAGTTAGTTGAGGTCAGAGACAGTAAGAAGTTAGAGTGAGGAACACCCCTCCACTCTGGAGTCAAATCCTTCACACTCTTCTCAGGCTTAGTGTCACACTTCAACCACTTTCACAATCAAACAAAAAATACTAAAGCTACTTGGTAGGAGACTGTTTGATACAGGAAAGGCCAAGGTATTTATGATGATGAATGAATAGCATGTTCTTTCTCCTGAAGATGTTTTCAGACATACGGTTAATAGAGAACCTATGGATAAGTGGCAGCTATAATTCAGACTGCTGGTATTCAGTCTTTCAGTCCACTGAACTTTTTAAAAACAATCTTTACACCAGTTGTGGGTTCCAAAAATAAAGGTGGCCTGATTCTCTGTGTACTCTGTCCCACCTTGTTAGCACCTACTTTAAGATGGTTTATGCCAGCGGTTGCTCATAAAACACAGATTCTATCTCCTCAGGTTCCTTTGTTCTGATGCCCCTGGCAATGTTAAACAAGACTAGTCAGGCTATGTCCTTCCCCAATTCCCATGAGTACACTTGAGAGGAAGACAGCTATTCATATCACATCACATCAAGGGCCCTTACATGGCACAAATATGATGTGTCCAACAAAATATAGGTTGAAACCTGATTTCCAGATAGTTATGAAGAACCTTGAAAGGTACCTAGACATGGTTCCAGGTCTGGCTCTGCCATGTACACACAATCTTGGGCTCCACAGGCTACATTTCACACTCCTATTCAACTTCAAAGCAGGGAAATAACAGATCTGTCTCAGAGATCTGAGTGAAGACATTTCCTATTTTTCCTCTTTCCTTCTTGTTGGCCTAGCCCAACCCCTAGAGAGCTCAGTTCTTGCTCTACACACAGAGAGAAAATGATCCCACTCCTCTTAGACCCACCCTTGCTCCTTTTATTATCTGTTCCAGCCACCGAGTTCTTATGAAAGGTGAGAGGGCACTGCCACCCAGCCGCGGCCTGGCTTACCACACAAGGGACAGAAGGAGGCACCCAATGTCACTTTTTGACAGGAACCATGTGGCTCTGAGAAGAAACTGCAACATGTTCTGGGATGTGAAGTTGCAAGATACAGAAATGCTGATGTTGAACTAAAATCTGACTTAATGAGAATGGGAGAACTCCTGAGTTAAGGATATTTGTGTATGTATGTGTCTTATTAAACTAGGTAGCAGGGAGAAACTTTTTTTAAAAATAGGTTAGGGGCAGCATGATGGTTCAGGGGGGTAAAGGTGCCTTGCCCTAAGCCTGACAATCTAAGTTCAATCTCTGGGACCCAGACGATGGAAGGAAAAGCTGACTCCCAAAAATTGTCCTCTGATCCGTACACACATGTTGTGGCGTGCACAACACACACACAAATGCATGCACATTCAAAGTAAATATATAAAAATAAAATAAATTTGAAAAAATAGGTTAGCTCATACAGCCTAGGACAAAAAAAAATCACAAAAATAGTCTATTGAACAAAGAAGGAACATAAATGGCTTACTGTTGTCAGAATAGAAGTGACCCCCACCTCCCCTGCCAGGACTCCTGGCCATGAGAACAGCAGCCTGTGGCCTCTGCAGTATGAGCACTGCTCACTGCTTCCTTGCCCAGCAGTGGCTTTACTGGATTTGTTTGGATTCAGTGGCCAGCACACCATCCCCTTGGTCCATGGTCAGGCCACTGTCTACCTTGACCTTACCAATGTGATCATGGGTGGGATCTTACTGGCTCCAAGATAAATCATTCAGTTAACTTATACAAGTCTGCCATGAATGGTTCAGAGACAGAAATGGCCAGCTACCAGATTCCCCAGCAAAACTATACCCTACTACCCTCCTCTGCTGAGCACTCCCAGCCCCCATGTCCCTTTACTCCATAGCCCCTTCCAGGCAAGACAGGATTGCACACCCAGCTAAAATCAGGCTCAGCTTTCAATAAACTCGGCTCCTCCCTGTGTGAATTTCACTAATAGCCTTGAGTGCCCCAATCCATTAAGTTCTGCTTTTTCTTGCCACACAGGTTATTGAGAAATACCAAAGTTCTATAATAAAGCTCGCATCTGCCCATTAATAGGAATTAAACTTTAATGAGTAAGTGTCGTGAATTCCTCAGGCATGCCCAACAGAGTTTATGTGTATTTATTAGAGAAAATGAAAATGGAAGAAAGAATTTCTTTCTCTAAGCACTATTTTTCCTTTGGGGTAATCAGGCAGACATTTAAAATGTCAAGGATAACCTATGAGGTGTTCTTGCTGTTTTCCCCCTAAGAATCACAACTAGCTCCAGCCACAGTGAGGAGGAGGGAGGGGAACCAGTCAGGAATGATTTCTTTTTTCATCCTGTTTTGAACAAGTGACTGAAGAGAAAGGAAAAAAGAGAAAAGAACAGCTATTAAAATGGAACCCCAGTGACAATGGAAATTGTTGGAAATGCTTGCTCAAGAATAGACACTCATGGTTTATGGGCAGCTCTCACCTATGGAATGCCTTAACCCCAGTGCACCACAGAGGCAGCTGGCCACTGTGATCCTGCAGCTGAGTAGGAGCTGGGCTTACTGCCCTGGCCCCGAACTGAGAGGGAGATCAGACTACACAACCCAGTGGATCATCAACCCTCAATATCTGAGGTGCGGTGTCTATGAGCTTAAACTGCTTTCACACTGGAGGTTCTAAAACTGTTAAGTGTACATGGGAGTGTGATGGCATCTGGATTTGCCTGACATGTTCAGGACCCAAGTAAGACAGGGTGTATGAAGTGGGCATGGCAGAGAATTCCAGGGCCTTAGAGAGGGAGGCGGGGATCACAGTCCTTTCATTTAAATCCGTTTAAAATTTTTCTTGAACAGTCAAGAATAAAGATAGGCCTTCCTATCTTCAAACGAATGAAACCTGTCTAGCTTCTCTTCTCATTAACGTTACCATCTTCTTTGGTGTATTGCCAGCCCCGCGCTGGCCAATGAGTGCGCACTGCTGGCTCCTGGTCAATCTACAAGCAGATGCTGAACTTCTAAGGTGTGAAAAGAACACAACACAGAAGCCCAGGACCAACACATATCATGCCCAGCTACACCAATCCTGCATTAGGTGGGCTTTCTCCTCTGTTGAGCTGACTGAGATTGGCTGATATGAAGTGGTAGTAGGCAGACTGGTCCTTAGCCTGGCTATCCATGCTTCTCCAAAGTTCTATCTTAGCACAGGTAGCACATTTGGCTTGTGTCAAATCACCAGGCAGGCTCACATGCTATCTCTAGAACATGCTCAGGCATCAAATAGGACAAAGCACGATAGATAAATAGATAAATAAAAAGACCTCTGCCCAGACACTCAGATACCACACAGAAGCCTAAATCTGCACGCAAAGGAAAGCATGGTCAGGCCTGAGCCACAAAGAACCCAAAGCTGGATAGCACTCAGGAAATTTTCTCTAGGAAGATATAAATGTGGAAAAATGACACACCCGCACAGACAAGAAACTCTAGTAAGAAGGAACAAACAACATGTCCAAAGAGAAACATGTGCAGAACACAACACAACCATAGGCAGACTGTCCAGGGGGAGAACAGGCCTGGCCTCGGGGCTGAGGGTCCTGGCACACAGCCCACGGCCAGGTGTGTCAGAGACTCAACAAGCACTGACTGAACCAGTAGGTGGCTAACAGCAAGGGAGCAAAGGAATATGCAAAAGAAACATCTTAGCCTAAATGGTTCCCACAGCCTGGGTCCATCCTCTCCTGGCCAGTGGAAGATGTCTTGTGGAAAGAGCTACACAGTGGTTCTCGCTGGTTTCTTTCCAGGAACAGGTCTTCCCCAGAGAACAGGACATTTATAAGTGAGCTCACAGATCAGGAGACAATCTCGCAGCCAGCTCACTCATCTCCATGCTCAAGAATACAACTGAGTGCAGTGTTTCAAGGCAGTTTTACTCTGAGGAGAGGAGAGGAAAAAGATGTGCATGTTTCCAAGAACCTGCATGACAAGTGATGGGTGACAACTACAAAGGAGAGTACAGCAGCACCCACAGACTCTTAACCTCTGTGCGGCAGCTCTCAATACAGGCACCTTCAGTCAGGCAGGGAAAAGGGACAGGGACACAGTTATCTCAAACAAAAATCAGTCCCAGCTCTGATGCCACTGGTGAAGAACTTCCCTACTCCAGACATCAGCTGTCCATCTCTGTTAGCTGCAGCCTCTCTTTTCCTGCCAACTCTTATTTTCAGAAACAGCATTTTAAAGAGAGCCTGGTGAGAGGGTGATGGTTGTGACCTGGGGCCTTGTGGCCTGCGGGGTTTAGGGTCAGACACGCCCGGCTACATCAATCTTGCAGAACCAGTCTCCAGCTAGACTTCCTCGTCTGTTGAGCTGACCAAGACTGGCTGACATGAGGAGTTCAGTTGACTTACAAAGAGGGAAGCCCATGATCTGAGTTCAGTCAGAGATTAGGCTAGCCCCTCCCTAAGGTACTGCACCTGATGATGCCAAAGCATCTGATGGGAGTGCAAGACTTCCTGCAAAGTATGAGTCAGCAACCAAAACTACTTTATGGATGAACCTACCTCCAAGCCACTTTCTACACTGTTAAACAGCACAAGTTAGTTAAAGGTGTCTGTGGTTAAGTGACAGGAAGTTAAAAAATAGGTGGATGGTAACAAGCAATGAGTCATTAATCCACAACAACAAACCCTAACAGCCATGAGAGGAAGTCAGAGGCAGCTCACCCTGTGGCTGGACAGTGCTGAGAGCACCCACCTTGCATTGTGCTTGCCCTGCAGTAAAAACACCTTTCAGAAAGACTGGTCTGCCTTAGATGCCAGAAGGAAAGAGAAGGAGACTAGTACACAGGGAATTGCAGCAAGTACTCAGGGGGTGGGCTGACCATGGGGTCTCACTGGGTCAATGTGGACTGCATGAGAACTTTCCCTTCTACTAGAAGGCCACCTGGGTTCAAAAACTTCCTCTCCTGGAATTCTGTGAAATACTATGCCCTTCAGTTCACTAAAAATGCATTTTCTTTTTCTACACTGGTCTCACAGGCTCTTCATAGTACCGAGCCTATGTCCTGAACTGGGAGCCTCACAGAAGCTCATGCTTTCACCAGTCAGGCACTGTCTAAGAGCTTCCTGCACCTGAGCTTAGTCCTCGCCAGGGAAAAGGACAATTACGGCCCTTGTCCCAAAATAAATGAGAAGAAAGTTTGCGCTGAGCAGGTTGCAGACCAGGTCAGACCACTGGTATGCACACAGGGCACTAAGCACAGGGGGCATGGCATCACTTGGCCATGACTGCACTCACACAGTGAGGGCTGAGCAGCTGGCAGGATATGAAGGATACACTCTGGGAAATACCAAGTCCTGGCTCCCCAAACTCCCAACAGCCAAAAGGTCTAGTAACAAGACAGTGTGGTATCAGTGCTAGAGACTGAGTCATTATTGCTTTAGACAAAAGCATGTGAGGGACCCATGTGAGCTCGTAGCCTCTAAGCAGGTATCTGAAGAACACGCAAGAAAGAGTAATGTAAGGGGCATCAGAAAGTGCCCTCCAGGAGGAGTAAGCCACAAGCAGAGGATGGAACAGGATACAGTAGGGCAAGAGCCATGCTTGTGTGTCCCAGAGCTATGATGAGGATCATGGGGCTCATTTCAGATGCCTTGAAGGATGGGACTAAAGAGTAAACTGGGCATGGGAAAGAGGATGGGGGAGCTCTTCCAGAACCCCAGGACTAGGGCCAACACCAAGTCACCAAGGAGCTGGAGGGGTACTCTCTGGGGTCCTACTCTGAAAGGCAATCCCTTAGGACTATCTGGCAGCCTTTATACAGCTTGGTCAGGTCATGCCACCTGTAGAGGTGCAGAAGGCAGAGGCCTGGAGAGGGCACCAAGCATACAGGGAAAAGAACATGAATGACAGTGTCTGTTGATTCTTGGAGACCTGTTCAGCACTTTGAAGAACACCTCTACTCTTCCTTAGGTCGTTATGCTTTTCTCAGAAAAACAAAACCACAATGTTTAGGATTTGTTCAAAGGCTCAAATTTCACAATCCCTAAAACTCCATGGTGTAGTTTGGTTTTACCTGCTCTGCTGACCATGTGTCAGTTCTAGGTCTACTGCTTCAACAACACACTCTCCAGCTGCCTTGAACAAGTGCAAAACACCTCCCCGTCCTGGGCTAAGCTCTGGCGTTCTGAAATAGAGTTTCAAAAGGAAGACACAGTGGCATACTGCAATCTATTTTCTACACATCCCACCCAGGCTTGTGCAAGAATGAGTGTGCAGTGAGATCCACAATGGAGCTGGTTGCTTTATTTGGTTCTCTTGTTTGCCCCATTGTAGCTTGTGCTCTCTGACTGAGACATGACTAAGTACAGGGTGACTGTCTTGGTGTGTTACTCTTTATCTGGCAGGTACTACCTCTTGGACCAGTTTCTCCATAATGGCTATGGCAGCAAGTCAAGCTGTGTAAATAGAAGAAACAGCTGTTCTGTATTCCCATAAAGGTTCAGAGGTATCCTCTAACTAAATGAAATGCCTGTTTCAACTTTACAGCTCTGAATATCACTATTAGGAGCAGACCAAGCTAAAGCCTGCTCTCCAGGACTGGGGTCTTGGAGAAACTATCAAACAATCCCATCATTCTAAACCTCAGCACTCAGGTCTCCAGGAGAGAGAAAACATCAGGGGGCAACAATGAATGGCAGACTGAAAATTCCAGAGAGTCTGAGGACACTGCCTTCTCCTACTAGACGAAGTGTCTGCAGTTCCCATTACTACTCTGCTACTTCAGGGCCAATACTGGCTGAGCCTCGAACAGCTCACTTTGGTACAGAAATTGGGCATGCTGATCCAATAGTATTCCAATACTGTTCCTGTTACAGGTCAACCATCTAGGAATATCTTATAAACTCTGTGTGCTGTCAACAGTGCTGCTGGCATCTGGCTCTCCTCCCTGAAAAGCAACTAGAAAAGAGCTTTCTTCCTGGAAGCCAGCAGGGTCTGCCCAGCTTGTCTGCTCTGACCAGAAAGATGACTTCTAGTAGACTAAAAATGGCTTACATTACAACAGACCCTGGAATGAAGACCAGAGTAGGAACTGGAAATCCAATCTAGTAAATTATTCTGGGAGAGATGTTCAAATCAAATGGAAGTGCTTGACCTAGGTCTGTTCAGACCCTACTATAAAGCTCAGGGTTCATCTGGATTTTGTCAACTTAGGTAACCAATAAGACTGGATAAACTCCAGGGCAAGTGTGTGGCCCTCAGCACTTATAGCCCCTCTAGACCTCCTGTATCTCTGAAGAGCCTTCCTTAGGGGAAAAAGGGGAGAGATGCAGAGTGGAAAGAGGTTCTTGGGTTCTAATACATAGTCAACTTTTAAAATGTCACAAAAATTTCCTTAATTTTTATTCTAACAGTGCAGAGCACATTGATTTCATTATATCTTTTTAAAATTT
This sequence comes from Microtus oregoni, assembly GCF_018167655.1. NCBI lineage: Eukaryota > Metazoa > Chordata > Mammalia > Rodentia > Cricetidae > Microtus > Microtus oregoni. Next base: position 4,448,567 of record NW_024543063.1, on the reverse strand, counting down.
TTCAAACCATAATTGTATTTAAAAAGAAGGACACCGCATATGTTAGGCAAAGTGTGTATAGTTCCCATCCTACCAAACACTACTTAAGGCCATGATCACACAGTGACTTCAGCCTTGCCTCCATCTCCACACACTTCCATTTGCTTTCTGGACTCTTAATAAATGTTCTCCCACTGAACTGGGTACATCCTGGCTGTTTAAAGCAAGAATCCCATAGCACATGACTCACCCCAACAAAGACAGTGTGCCCGACCAAGTCTGCAAACTCTAGCAATCAACACTACATTTCCATTATGCACAGTATGGATGGACTCTCACAACTTCTCCAATGCTGGGCCCAACTAAGATGACATTATTCCTTTTAAGACAACCAAAATTCAGCTTCTAAAAATACAGCGATTTCATTGTATTGTGCTCTATTTTAATCGTCTAAAGATAGAGCTATCACCAGGAGAAGCAATTTGCTATTGTCTATGAACTACTCTAATGTCACTGACAGGATGTGGATTTCACCTGCAGGTTCCACATGACAACTGCAAATGGTGGTAGCAAGGTTTTGGCAGTATAGTATAGGCCACCTGGCTTCCAAACCATGACTCAATGGCTACAGTGTAGTTTATGGATAAAAATGATTACCTAGTAGGCCACATGTTCCGCCTAATGGGCCATGCAAGTGACTTTGTAGAGCTAGAAGAGGTTCCAGACAAGGCAAAGCTCTCATGGGCTGCCCTATAGAATTCTCTCAACCAGGCCAGTGAAAGAGAAGGGGATACTTAGAGAGAAGAAAAAAAAGTCTCTGCAGGTTGGGACCCCCAAACCAGTGTTCATGTTGGAGATGGCCTCCTGGATCATTATTTGGGTAGTTCTGGAACCCCAGGTACAAGAGTTAAAGTAAAACTTGTCCAGAATCTGGGAAATCTGAAAGTCCCATGAAAACAAGAACAGCTCTTCAGAGAGCAATGTCCTATTTTAGATGAGTTCTTCCAATGAAAATTTAAAATTATAAATGATTGTGAGAATAGCTCACAACCTAAAAATTAGTGAAAACAACAAAATAGAAAAATAAATTGTAATATAGCTACAAATATTGTAAGGAAATAGAAAAGGCTATAAAACATGAATTTTAATTATTGACATTTTAGAAAAGTTAAAAATAAGTTAATATTTACACTTATATTATAAATTGTATTTATCTATCTGCAAGATATGCGAGGACAATGGTAGCATAAACCTTGTGGGAGTGACCAACCAATGAATGATTTAACTTAAGGCCCACTCCATGAGATGTAATTCAACACTGGTTTGGGTTACCAAGAACCAGAGAATAGATAGGCCAGGGACTATGGATAAAACTAAACACTCTTGGTCTTAAAAAAAAAAAAAAAGTGCAGTGATAAAATGAATCCATTCTGCTATACTTATAGATCGGTGCCTTTCTCAGCCATCAGGAAAGAAGGTTCCTTCTGCGGCAGATGGGAACAAACACAGAGACCTGCAGTCAGACATTACACTGAAAGAGAGACAGAGAAACAGTGAGAACAGTGAGACAAAGAGTAGAGAGAGAGGGAGGGAAAGAGAAAGGCAGGTAACAGAGATACAGACACACAGAGAGACAGAGAGATGGGAGACAGACACAAGTTGGAACACTCATTATTAAATGGGAAGTGTCCATTACACACCTCCTCTCAGGGCCTAGGGAACCCCACTGAAGAGGAAGTAGAAAGAGTGTTAGAGCCAGAAGGGACTGAGGACAGCAAGAAAAGGAGGCCCTTTAAAACAAGATCCTATAGAACAGTGGTTTTCAACTTTCTGAATGCCGTAACCCTTTTGTACAGATCCTCATGTTGTGGTAACCCCCAACCATAGAATTATTTCCGTTGCTACATCATAACTCTAATTTTGCTGTTATAAATTGTACTGTAAATATCTAATATGCAGGATATCTGATTTGCGACCCCTATGAAAGGATCATTTGACCCCAAAGGGGTCACAACCTACAGGTTGAGAATTATTGCTCTAAATCAATATAATCAAAGCTCATATGAACTCAAAGGGACTGCAGCAGCATGCATAGGGCCTGCATGGTTCTGTACCAGGTCCTCTGTAGATACATTATGTCTTTCAGTTTAGTGTTTTTATGGGATTTCTGAGTGTGCACACAAGTGGGTCTCTGATCCTTGTGCCTTCTCTTGGGCTCTTTTCCTTCTGTTGGTTTGTCTTGACAAACTTCGATATGATAGTTTTTGTTTTATTACATTTTATTTTGCTATCTTTTATTATTAATCCTTAGAAGCCTATTCTAAATAATAAGATATAGAGAGTGGATGGATCCAAATAGGAGGTCGGTATAGGAGAAATGGGAGGTGTATAGGGAGGGAAAATCATAATCAGGGTATATTATGTGAGATAAGAATCTATTTTCAATAAATATGCAAAATTCAAGAAGTCCTTGTTTTTTACTGCTGAGTAATACTCTAATATGTATATATTCCATACTTTCTTCATCCATTCTTCCATTGAAGGGCATCTAGGTTGTTTCCAGGTTCTGGCTATTACAAACAATGGTGCTATGAACATAATTAAGCATATACTTTTGCTGTATGATAGGGCCTCTCTTGGGTATATTCCCAAGAGTGGTATTGCTGGGTCCAGGGGTAGGTTGATCCCGAATTTCCTGAGAAACCGAAACACTGCTTTCCAGAGTGGTTGCACAAGTTTGCATTCCCACCAGCAATGGATGAATGTACCCCTTTCTCCACAACCTCTCCAGCAAAGGCTATCATTAGTGTTTTTTATTTTAGTCATTCTGACAGGTGTAAGATGGTATCTTAAAGTTGTCTTGATTTGCATTTCCCTGATCGCTAAGGAAGTTGAGCATGACCTTAAGTGTCTTTTGGCCATTTGAACTTCTTCTGTTGAGAATTCTCTGTTCAGCTCAGTGCCCCATTTTATAATTGGGTTGATTAGCCTTTTACGTATAAATATATATTCATATCATATACTTAATTCAATAAATATATATTCATATCATATACTTAATAATAAAAGTTAAAGGGGATGGAGAGATGGCTCAGAAATTAAATGACTTTTTGCTATTACAGAGGATACAGGTGTGGTTTTCAGTACCCACATGTTGGTTCACAATCATCTTTAACTCCATTCTCAGGAGATCTGATGCCTTTTTCTTATCTCATGGGTGCCAAGAACACACATAGCGTACATATATACATGCAAACAAAACATATAAAATAAAATATACAAATTTAATAAAAAATTTTAATAACAAGAGTTAAAGAATAATAATTATAGGGGTCTGTAGAAATGGTTCAGCAGTTAAGAACACTGGCTGCTCTTCCAGAGGTCCCAGGTTCAATTCCTAACACCCACATGGCAGTTCACAGCTGTCTCTAACTTCAGTTCCAGAGGACCTAGGACCCTCACACAGACACAGATGTAGGCAAAACACTGATGTACATTAGACAGACAGACAGACAGATGTTTTCAAAAACAATAATAGCTATAATGGAAAAAAGGAACCTAGAAAGAAAAAAGAGAAAGAGAAGCCAGGTTTTTGTTTTGTTTTTGAGGCACGTTTTCTCTGTGTAGCCATGGCTGTCCTGGAACTAACTCCCTCTGTAGACTAGGCTGGCTCTTTTCCCCTAGTGCTGGGACTAAAGGCATGTTCCACATCTGCCCAGTTAGGGTTTTTTTTTTTTAAGGCAGTTTTTAATGCAAGTTTTTAAACAAAATAAGAATAAAAGCAATTTTCTAGAATTGATTATTAGATACAGTTAGAGGGAAAAATAGAGAACAAGAGTACAGACCTAGACGACTGTAATGTTACAAAAGTAAATGGACAAGGAAAAGGAGTGAGTGATTAGTAAATGAGCGAGACAGGCAATACAGACCTAGTGTGAACTACTGAAGTAAAAATACAAATATAAAACTCAATAGTGCAAAATTCTAGACTTCACAAACTTTAGATTTGTAAGTAGTATAAATAAGTACAAACCAGCATCTAGATGCTTTGCAGCAAAATATCTAAACATCAACATGGGAAGATATCTATATAGCACTGAGACAGTATGGCAGGTTAACCATGAAAAACAAAAAAGAAAGCTGGGCTGATGCTTCATCTTTTAGTTACAATCAAAGATAGTATCTAATATTTCCTCTGAGAACAACATATTAATTGAATTTTTGGAGGTAGGAGATAAAAGAGTAGCTGGACTGAAAACTACTTTCTAATAGCAGTGGAAGAAGGAAAAAATAAAAGATAAAGAAGCACCCTCAAACTGCTAAAAGGTGTAGCTAACTACATTTCTGTACGCAACTAAATGTATATTTTAAAAAAAAATGGGAGGGGGAGACACTTTCAGACAAACAAAAATTGTTTATTGGGAGTTGGAGAGATGGCTCAGAATTTAGGAACACTTATTTGCAGAGGACCTGGTTCAGTTCCCAGCATTCACATGGTGGCTCAAAAAGCACCTGAACCTCCAGTACCAGGTATCTGATGCCGTCTTCTGGCTGACAGGAATCAAGCACACACACACAATACACACACATACACACACAGAGGCAGAACATTTATACATATAAAATAAATAAAACTAAAAATATTTGTTTACCACTCTAAAATCACGTGTCAAAATAACAACTAAAGGATTACTTCACAATGAAGAAAAGTCATATCCATGGTGGAGTGAGATGATCAATGCAATGCTAAGATAAAACATTAGTAAACATGAAAGTAAACACAGCTGTGTACTAAATAACACCAAGTTGACATAATCACCAAGACCACTTTTTTCCACGAGAAGCTGTTTTTCTCAGACTTGTTTCTATTGTGTGTGTGTTAAAATCACTGTTTGGAACACCTTGCTATAGCTTCTTGTATAAATACAAATCCCCCAATACAAAATTTCCTTCTCCATTTTGGCACTAGAAAACCTAAATCAGTACATTTTCAAAGGATGAAGCTGGCTGTGTTTCATTTCTAAGACCCCTTGATGCCAACTTCTTTATTCTTGAATGCAGCTGTCCCTAAAACCAGAGGGCAGAGACACTGCCCACTGTGGCTGCTGCTTTCCAAGGAGAGTAGGCAAGTGACCACAAAACTCTGCAGAAGCAGTCTAGTGCTACTACAAGTAAGGCAAGGCTCATTAACCCTGCTTGGAAACAAAAGCTGCCCAGAGCCTGAGTGACAGCAATCACCGCTGCACATGGACTATTCTCAACACAAACCACTTGACACCACATTTGCATGTCCGAGAACCCTTCTTTGAAATCAGCCACACTTATGCAAAAGCAACCCTTTGTGGAAAATAATCAGCAAAAGATTGCTTAGTTAAAAGTAACCAGCTCTTGGGTAAGGCTAAACCACTCTATGCAAATAATTCTGTATTAATGCAAATATTATGTTTGTCTTTTATTTTAATGCAAACAGCATCTGTTTTGCACAGCCACTGCCATTGCTTTGTAGCTTGTGCTGAGACTCAACTGAGTTCCAGCTGCTTGTCAAGAGTGGAGAGCAGATTTTCAGAGAGCAGAACACGCCAAACAACCCTTCAAAAGAACAGAAAGCAAAAGAATCCCATGGCTTCCTTCTCACTGAAGAAAAGAAATCCAAGAACAGATCCCAGAATCTCTTTTGTGGAAGTTTAGCTCTGTGTGTATTGGGGGTAAGGGTGTCTTTATTAAAAGTCTGGAAGGAAATTAAGATTCCTTTTCATCAGTATTGCTATAGGATAGGGTCATTTCAGGTTCCCTATCCTCAGCTGCCCAAGGAACTAACTGGGGACCTCGGCTTGGGCCCCTGGGAGCCACTCTAGGTTCAAGTCTCTTGCCAACCCTAAGGTGGCTCCCTTAACTAAGAATTGTGCTTCCGTGCTCCCCTATCCAACCTTCCTTTATCCCAATCCTCCTTTTTCCCCAAGTTCCCCCCATCCTCCCCTTCTGCCTTTTCTCTCCCCATCTCCCCTTACCCCCATCCCACCCCACCCCCAAGATCCCAATTTTCTCCCCGGCAATTTTGTCTACTTCCCATAGCCAAGAGGACAACTATATGTTTTTCCTTTGGTTCACCTTCTTACTTAGCTTCTTTAGGATCACCAATTGTAGACTCCGTGACCCTTATTTATGGCTAGAAACCAATTATGAGTGAGTACATCCCATATTATATCTTGCATATCATCATAGAACCTTCATCTGGTGATGGATGGAGATAGAGACAGAGACCCACACTGGAGCACTGGACTGAGCTCCCAAGGTCCCAATGAGGAGCAGAAGGAGGGAGAACATGAGCAAAGAAGTCGGGACCATGAGGGGTGCACCCACCCACTGAGACAGTGGAGCTGATCTATTGGGAGCTCACCAAGGCCAGCTGGACTGTGACTGAAAAAGCATGGGATAAAACTGGACTCTCTGAACATGGCGAACAATGAGGGCTGATGAGAAGCCAAGGACAATGGCACGGGGTTTTGATCCTACGTAATGTGCTGGCTTTGTGGGAGCCTAGCCAGTTTGGATGTTCACGTTCCTAGAAATGGACAGAGGCGGGAGGACCTAGGACTTACCACAGGGCAGGGAACCCTGACTGCTCTTTGGACTGGAGAGGGAGGGGGAGAGGAGTGGGGGGAGGGGGAGAAGGGTGGGAGGAGGGGGAGAAGGGTGGGAGGAGGGGGAGGGAAATGGGAGGCTGGGAGGAGGTGGAAACTTGTTTTTTTTTTTCTCCTTTGCTCAATAAAAAAAAAATTCCTTTTCATTAATTGATTTGCAGAAAAATCCATTCAGAAGAACACAGATTAAAAAGGAAAGTTGAATGTGACCAGTGGGTCTCTAGCTCCGCACCATGCTGTCTAACATCAGCCCAGCCAATCAGCCACATTCCCCACCTCTGGCAAGAAGGGACTATCTGAAAATTTCCTTGACAACACCAACCTCCCAAAGTTACTCCACTAGTACTTTTCTACCTCTGTCTACAGATGGAGAAAGCTCTTATTGTGTGTGCCTGTAGAGAGCTGTGTGGAGCCACACCTGATGGCGATGTACAGAGCTGCGTGGAGCGGCACCTGATGGTGCTGGCTCCCGCCCTCCGCGATCTGGAAAGCGAGTGCTCTCTGTGATAATCAACTCCGATGGCTAAGGCCTGATTCATGCTATTATCACGCAATGATTGTCAGCTGCTTGCATATGCGTGGACCTATGGACAGTGCCCACCTGGCAATCTGGAATTGGCGGCCCATGCCTACTTAAGGGCTGGGAGAGGTTTGCCCGGGGAGAGAGGGGGAGGGGAGGGGGGAGAGGGAAAGAGAGAAAGAGAACAAGGTCCTGAATAAACTGCTTGCAGGAAGAGCTCCAGTGTTGCGTCTTCCTTGCTGGTCAAGGGGAGCCGTGACAAGTGGTGGCCCGTACGGGGAACCTCCAAACCTCTCTCCGTGAAGCCCAGAACTTACTGCAGTCAGGGGGTGCACCGGTAAATCCTCAGGTGAGATTGAAGATCCGCGACAAAAATCGGGTTCTCCGCTCTCGCCGGTAGAAGGGAGAGTGGGGCAGTAAGAGCTGCGACAAATAACGGACGGGTCAAAGTGAAACTAAAAGAAAGAATGGGATTTTAGAATGGGTGCTTCAACATCACACCTGATTTTTCTGGCTCTTAACGAGCTGTTATATTCAAAAAAATTAAAAATAAAATGGAGCACATTGGAGAGGTTTTCGGCTGAATGTGACACAATTGCCCCTTGGTTTGCCGTCTCTGGCAATCTTAATGTGTCATCCTGGGACAAGCTTGGTACAACATTCATGTGGTTTGAATTACCAAGATCTCCTGAAATGTTGCAGTGGAGTGTGAGTGGTGGCGGCTCCAAGGCCAAGCAGTACTGAGGGGCTGCGAAGCTTGCAAACCCTGGGACCTGCCTCAAGGACTGACAGGCAAGAATGCTAGGCCCACTTTCAGTGCAGGCCTCAGGGCACAGAAGTGCAACAGGAACACAATGAGGCCCATTGGCCTGGACCTCTGTCCTAGCCCAGGCCAGAGGGCAGGGCCAGAATCCGCCCCACCCGACTGGGTAGTGGCCAGCTGCTCAGCGCCTCCATCTTCCAGCTTGGTGAGGAGGTGGAACCTCTGCCTCTCCCCAGTAGTTGCTGTGACCCACATCTGAGCACGACTGGAAAATGTAAATTGTAGTAAATACCCCTAAGAATGCAGTGTCCCCGCTCAGCAGGAAGTAGCCAGACAGATTGACAATGCCCAAATTCCCTAAAAGATTAAGTGGGGCCCTTCAGTGGTTGCAGAGCAGCAGGCCTGCTTTCCTCAGTTCTGCTCCACCCTTCAGTGGTTGCACAGCAGCAAGCCTGCTTTCCTGAGTTTCGCTCCACTCCATGCACCAGCTTGGACCCAGAACGAATGCAGTGGGGCTAGAAGGCAGCTGGAGCAGAGCTTTACTAGGTGGCTGTGGTGGAAGGCACATTGCCTCAGCCCAGTCGGTGCCTAACCTGGTGGATGCCACAGCGGTGCCAAGATTATCAGCAAATGCAACAACAAGTGCTGGAGCTGAGACAAGCTGGAGCACAGAACCCACAGGGCTGCCCGAGAACGCAGCGCAGCCACGGGGCAAGGAAAAGGCTGTGGCAGTTAAAGGCTCTGCACGCCGCTGAAGAGTCTGCGGCAGAGCGAATTTGAATCACTGTTTTATAAAAAATTTAGAGGGGAGAGAATGTTGGGAACAGTGAGACCCCAGATCCTGAATTTGTTTTCCGCTGATCTGAGTGCCTACAGCTGCTCTGAGCACGAGACCTCCAGGAGTTCCTGATGGCAGGAGAATGGTTTCTGGTGGGTTTGGCTGGGGTGTGGCTATCTCTATATAATCTGCCCCTGAACACAATAAAGGGGGTATTCTTGGGGAAGTCAAGGATGACTCGTGTCAATTTACTCATGCAGCTAATTTGTCTAAAGAATTGTCTAGCTATCTTTTAGGTAATTGGTCTGGTGAATTAGAAAAACAACTGGAAAAGCTGCAAGTGGCAATTGCGACTGCAAATTCCACACGTATGGATACCAGCCTGGCAGAAGGACTATCCTCCTGGATCACTACAGCCATGGATCATCTAAAGGAGTGGGCGGGACTAGGAGCCCTAACAGGCTTAATGGTGCTTGCCTCCCTGGTATGCCCATGGTGCATTTGTCACATAAGGGTTTCACAGCATCGCAATGCAGTTATGATCATTCAGGCCTTCACGGTCATTGAAGCAGGACAGTTCCCTCAAGCTTGGTTATTTATATTTGAGCACAGGATGCGAGGCTTGCGCACTGCACTTGAGGTCAGAGAAGTCGACCTCAGGAAGAGCAAGTCCATGTTCCCTCGGCACCACACTCCTACTCACATATACATAGTGGTATTCTGTGATGAGCAGTATTGTGGACTATGAAAGCTGGGGCAGGTGTAATGTGTCCCAAGTCATCATTAGAATGAAGAGAATGACACTAAGACCTGAGAAATGGGAGAACAACATCTTGGACCAAGTCATGTTATGAGAAGGAAAGATGTCAGAATACAAGATACTTGAGGACCAGGGTTTGTTGTGTGTCCAGTAAAGGTTTCAGGGTCTCTTCCTCCACCACAGGTTCAGAATCCTCTCTGAATGAGGCCTATATGCCTCGTTCTCTTCTTTCCAACAGCTCACACTGTGCCAGGACTGTCGTCAGGATAGGTTTCTCTCACAAAGCACTCTGGGAAAGAGCTTAACAGTCAGGTCTCATGTCCACAATGGTCTCCACCTAGGATATGAGCCCTGTCTCCCCTTTCCCAGGAAGGGCATGAGGGCAGGTCCACTGTACTGGGAGAGTGGCTTAATCCCTTCTGGGATGGGGATTTTCATCTGAACCCAAGAAACATGCAGAGAAGCCCTATCCTGTCAGCAGCCATGACGTAAATGTAGCCTTCTGGGAGCTGAGACCCAGGCAGAGAAGCACCACCCAGGGAGCACTGGACCTGGGCCTGCAGACTCCCTCTCAACTTTAGGTCAACATCAGGACTCAGAGGATACAGTGCCTCTCTCTCTCTCTCTCTCTCTCTCTCTCTCTCTCTCTCTCTCTCTCTCCCTCTCCCTCCCTCCCTCCCTCCCTCCCTCCCCCCCCCCCTCTCTCTCTCTCTCTCTCTCTCTCTCTCTCTCTCTCTCTCTGTGTGTGTGTGTGTGTGTGTGTGTGTGTTGAGGTCTGAGCATGGGGTGAGAAAGATTAATAACATTTATCAGATCCAAAAAGATAAATAGAAAACATGTAGGAAAAGGTTGAGCTGAGCTTCAGACCAGCTCCAAAGTCTAAAGAGATTAAATCTACAATGGAGCACTTGGTGGGTCCCACCTGATGTGCCACAGATAGAGAAAGGGTGTCAGCCCAAAATCACTCTAAGTGGAGCCTGTGTGTGACCACACCTTCATACCCGCCTGGGGTCCAGTGCCTCAGGAGACTGCTGTTTATGTTTCTGTGCAACATCCTGAGAGGACATGATGAAATACTGTTCAACTATTACCCCAAACAGACACCAGCCAGTGTACTGAATGACACATAGGAGTCTCAGGTTCACAAAGGGAATCTTTTGGTAGGAAAACAAAGTCTTTGAAGGTGTCTCCTTCCTGAACAAAAGATGGTATCCTGAAAACAGATAGCAAGACAGAGGGGAAGGCCTGGGGTAAGAAGCAGCTGGACATTCCCAGAAAGCTAAATATCCAACTCAGATCACAGACTATATTCCTCCATTACTCCAACAAGACAGAGCAGCTACTATCACCTGTGTTAGCTGGTAACTCTGCCAGAAGTCTAAGCAAGGGCTTCAAAAAATTCTGACAAAGTACATATCCAAAGGGGGTTTGGGTCACCTGAACAGCATGGTAGTGCCATAGAAGAAATCCCACTCCAAGGCATGAAGCTGCAAATGAAAGCCGTTGGAGTGTGGAGGGTATTTCACTGAAACCCCCTGACGTTAGAACTCACAGGAAAATGGCTACCCACTCCATACATGAGCATAGGTCCCTGTAGCTATTCAAAGCAGCATCATTTCCAGGAGATGAAATGGATTTTAACAGATTAAAACTCTGGCTCAATGTCAGAGGCCACAGTAAGTCATTTTTAGAATGGGAGCTTAGATTCCCCAACAGAAAAAAAGAAACAGCATAGCTCTCTATGGAATCATAAATGGAGGAAGAGGAGAAAGAAGCTTAAATGTAGGCAGAATTAGGAGAACACCTAATTAGAAACAAATTAGGGTTTTCTGAAATCACCCTTTTCCTTGCTTGATCAAGTCAGGAATGAGGTAATTCATGACCTGGCAGGACTGATCTCCAACATATAGCCCAAGAACTAACGGACGGGGTCGACCCTGCACTCTCAGGCAACAGTCAGCTACCACCTCAGTCTCACCCTGTGCCCAAGTCTATGTAGGGGTAGAATAGGGCAACAATCAGGTTGATGGTTGAGCCCCTCAGTCCAAGAGTAAAGATATGTTCTGGGAGCTGCAGAGACTATAAGGGACAAGTAGACCATTGAGGAGCCCACCCCAAGGCACTCCGATAAGAGCATAAGGGTCCCAGTGGCTGGTCTCTTCTAGGAATCTAGGTCCCAGCACCTATGAGTAAACCTGATTCACCGGTGCTCTGGGAAAAACCCCTGACAAGGAGCCCAGCAGAAGCCAAGTCATAGGTGAGGCTCTTCCTGTAAGAGGGAGTTGCCTAACCCTCAAACAATGAGAAAGGGGCCACATACTGCCCTAGTCCAGGGATACTACTTGTAGAGACACTGCATTTGCTGCAGTGCAGCCTGTGGAGGAGGGATTCCATCCACAGCACTTGGATGCTAAGAAGCCCTCTAGACACACATTTTGTTTAAGTCCTCAGTTGCCTTGGCTCAGGTTCATGACACATCTACAACCAGGGAATGTGCTATCAGCCTCCCTGTTCAGCTGGACAAACACTGCACTTCTTTACTTTCTGATGAGTATACACACAGCCTCCAAGGACACAGCTGCTCCAATGGTCACCCCAGAGAGGGCCCCGCCCAAGGCATAGCAGCCTCCCTTTCCCTTTTTACTCAACTCTCCAGCAGATAAGGCCTCCAAGTCTAGAGAGCAGCTGGCACTCATTCATATGCTAAGCACGGCACTGAACTCCTCTGCACCCCTACAGGCCCTATAGCTAGGCTAACAAATGGCTGCTGTTGGAGAAGGGGAAAAAAGACAGGCCTAGAAGTAACCTTGTAAAGAATATATTCTAGAAAGACAAATGGTCAAGAAGGCCTTGAAGTTGAGGGTGTCAACAACGTTTGAAAGAACTCCAGGAGACAAGACACTACTAAGAATGATGGCAGTCCTGACACTGTCCCTGAAAGAGGACGGACACTAACTACCTGACTAGCCTAGATCATCCAGTATGTTGCCCAGGCTAGCTAGTGCCCACTCTCTGTCCTCTCTGTGCAGAGTGAGAACTTGGTGAGGATAAACCCTCTTACGTCCATCACTGCCCCAGGTTCTGAAAAAAGTTTGGGGGGGGGGGGGGGACGGGACACGCACTTCATGGTCAGTTAGGACTTTAAGCAGCAGAAGCTTGCCAAAGGACATACTCAATGACAGAAAGACAAAAAAAAAAAAAAAAAGAGTAGGACACTGTCCTAAAAAAGCAGAGAAATGCTCTCGCTCTCTCTCTTTGCCCTTCTTTTGGAGAGGCAGCTTCTGCCTCTCTCTCTTCTCCCTGCCTTTCCCCCTCTCCTTTCCCTTCCCACTCCATAACCCACTAAATAAAATCTATGCTGCCCCCCCCCCCAAAAAAGCAAAGAAACTCACAGGTCCATTCAAAGAGGGAGGCTATCAGCTACTCAGGAGATGGCTCACATCAAAGGCCTCCTAACATTGGGGATCTCCACCTACTGGACTGACCCTACTATGGATCAATTAATCTCACCAGTCCAACTCACAAATGCATCTGCTGAATGTTAAATTCTGTTTCAGTTTGTAGATTTAAACACAAGTATTTCCAAACATAAGCACATTTACTCTTGAGCATGGCAGATGCGGAAAATGGCTTTTGTGTGGTTGGTTTTTAAATGTCTGTGTTAATGTAGGACTCCTCATGAAGGTCACTGGGCAGATGCGACAGTTTATCTTGAAAAAGAAAATGTAGCTGTCTAAGACTCTGAGGGAATGCTGCCACCAGCTTCCACAGGTCAAAGAGTTCCATGGTCGGGGAGTCCAAACACACCTGTGTTGTGGAGTGTTATTTTAAGATGTGTAACATTTGTTTATGCTGTGGAATACTTAATGATGCAATGATGTTTCATTCTTTTATGTAGGATTTGTTTAACTCTGTAAAGCTATGTTGTTTTGCCTGTCTAAAACACCTGATTGGTCTAATAAAGAGCTGAATGGCCAATAGCAAGGCAGGAGAAAGTATAGGCGGAGCTTTTAGGCAAAGAGACTAAATAGCAGGAGAAATCTGAGAAGATCAAGGAGCAAGAAAAGGAGAAGATGATATTAGAGGCCAGCCACCCAGCTACACAGCCAGCAACAGGGAGGAAGGGAGGGAGGGAGGGAGGGAGGGAGGGAGGGAGGGAGGGAGGCAGGCAGAAACAGAAAAAGGTAAAAGCCCAGAGGCAAAAGATAGATGAGATAACTTAAGAAAAGCTGGCTAGAAATAAGCCAAGCTAAGGCCAGGCAATCATAACAAAGAGTAAGACTTTGTGTGGTTAATATGAGAGCTGGGTGGCTGATACCTGCCCCCAAAGAGACAAAGAACGAACAACAACAAACAAAACAAAAACAACTACACACAGGAGGTAGAACAAAGGTCACTGGGACAGATGCTAGGTAAACTGCTTCTCCATTTGGGACTCACAGCCCAGTGGGCCGGTCACATGACCCACATTTTCATGAATGATCCTTCTTTGTGGTGAATCTGCCCTATGGCAGGTCCCTAGGCATGGCATGAAGGGCATGGGTCAGAGCCACCCACACTGTCAACATCACAGCATTTGCTTATCTTTTCCTACAAGCTGAAAGTCTCAGAACTTTCAAGATTTGAAAAGCTTTAGGATGCCTCTCCTCTCCCTACCTACAGCTAGCCAAAGGGATAGGCAGGGGTCAAGGATACTGAAACACCAGCCAGTTATCAGTCAAAGAAAAACCTGCTACCCCAGGTCGCATTGACTCCCTGCTGACAAGTGAGGTTCCCCACAGGGATATGCTGGCCAAAACACTGAAAAAAAATCCCTGTTTCTAACAACTTTTAGGAATTGCATGTCAAACTCTTCCTTCTAGCAGACACAATGACAGACTGTCCTGTAGGAAATCAGTCTGGGGAAACAATGGGTGTGATTTAAAAACAATCACTCTGAGACACCAAGGGGTCACTCTAGGAAATATGCTTGTGATACTTGTGGAAGACAGGCACACTGTCTGCTGCATCCAGCCCGGGGGGGTGGGGGGGGGTGGGGGGGTGTGCACACAGCAGAAAAGTTCACTGGGCATCCACCTGGATGGGGGCACTTTGGATCCCATTAAGGCCCTGTCAGGTGGCAGAAGGAGGGGAGAGGCAGCTGGCAGCCCATGTAAGATGTGTCACTCCCAAGAGCCTACAAGGCAACATGACAAAAGAGACAATGTGAGGGTGTACACATAAGGACAGTGACCCTAAGCCCAGGGAATCCCTACCATGTAACACAGAGTACCTGGAAAGAAGCTGCAGGAGAAACACCCGGTGTAGCACTCTGGGGTCCTAAGTAGTGAAGGAAGCAGTCTGGGAGCTAGCAGGGGATATCTGTCCTCTGATTATGTACACCCTCGTCTGCCGGTGTGAAGTATGTGGTGGCACTCAGGACACAAGCCACTGCCTCTTGTTCCAGAGGCAAAGGGGTTCCCTGATAGAGAGAAACTGTTTCACAGGATGGTGAGTCCTGGAGAGAGAAGCCACAATTCTGGTTTGGCCCCTGCAGAAAAGGATCCAAGTCACTGGAACCTACACACATTTAAGGAGCTACAGATGAGCTGCTACAAAAAGCCAGTCTGAAATTCCCGAGACTCAGGAACAGAGAAAGCACAAGTAATCTGGGAAGCCCCTATCATGAGCTCCACAGTCCTGCCCTAGCACCCAGGGGCTTCCCTTGGTTTCCCTGGGCTCCAAAAGCTCCTGACTTAGACCTGGCCAAAATTGCTTTAGTCAAGCTGCAGAGGTGAAAACAAGGGCTCTCTTGGCCTCTCCAGTAAGGTCTCATCCCCCATATATGCTCTCAAAGGCCCTTTCTTTGCTAGGCCCCAATGCACTTTATTCTTAGATACCAGAGAGATACAGGGCCCCCGTTCCACCCATGCTCTGCTGCTTAACCAGAGCTTGAAACATACAAGAGGCAGCAGGAACAGGGATAGCTCAGGCTCTGAGAGCTATATTCACATGACACAAACATCTCTCTACTCAGTATACTACGCTGCTCTGGGGAGGTTCTGGGAGCGCTGGAGTGACACAAGTGCCCACAGCATTCTACTATTCAGTGGAGGCAGAGGAAAGTGAGTGAGTCATGTTATGGATGGACTAGCACTCAAAACAGCATCAATCATCTGGGCCAGGCAGGTTGCAGCAGTGACACCAGAAAAATGCTGTCTGTCTACCATCCCCTAAAACAACGTCCCCACAACAAGAGCACGGCCATCCCACCTGACACTTCTGTTCCTGATCCTAAGTTGTGCCCAGCTGGCCACCAGTTCAACCTATCACAGCAGTAGTACCACAGGACACAGGGCACAGGACACTTGTCCTAGGTTTCTAAGCATAGTAGGTACACAGTATTTCTCACAGACAGGAGAAGCAGCAGAAGCAGAAGGCCTGAGGTAACTTCTAGAGCCACCTATATTCCCTGTGACCTTGGGTATTTTGTTTCACCTTTGGGGAGTCACCTCTACAACCTGGGAAAGACAGTGCCCCCTTGCTCTATCTCCCCCATCCATATGCCTAGACTCATGTTCCATAAACACAAATCTGCGACCATGAAGACCTCACCTGGGCTACACATTACATTCTACACAGGCCTATAAGTAAGTCTGAAATGCAGAGTTAAGGCATTAATTAGCCCATCCAGTGAAGACCTCTATAACACTACGGTAAAAACAAAATCTGTAACTGTTCCCAGAAGAGTCCTGCACGGCTACAGGGTTGAACACACAAGAAACTAGCCACAGACCGGAAATGCCAAACCACAGCTTGTAACACTTCTTCGTGAGGAATGCTGGCAGGGTATATGAGGTGAGGGCTCTAGAGGCCAGGCCAGGCCCTGACTCCTCTGGAAGTACCTATAGACTAGCATTCTGGTCTACAATAATTTCTCTGCAAATGGCAATGAACAAACAGGGAAAAGGCCCAGGACAGTGCTGTGCCTGGGGCTCCTCCACTGCCAGACCAAGGAGCAGAGCTGTCTATGGCCACAGGCCAGGCCAAGCAGGACGACTTTTACCATTATATCCACCTCCGGATTTTCATACAGTAATTCATCATATTCCTGACACATGGCCTTCAAATGTTATATCTAAGAATGGAAGCACTTTCCTGAAAAGACAAATGTCATCAAGCAGTTTTTTTAAAAAACACTACACCAAACTGCAAGTTACAGTTGAATTTCATGCATAAATCAACTTTCTTTAACTCTGATCTAAATTCAGTTGAAATAAGCTTACTAAAAGAATTGAGAATGATTTCGAAGGGGATTTATGTTCAATTGTGATTTTTTTTATTACTCAACTCTTACTTGGATTCTGTATTCAGTGCTCCTGATGACAAGAGTGGGTGCAGAGACGGATAAAACCTGATTTAGTAGGTGTGGATAAACGCCATCATGGAAAAGCAGTGTCCACCCTGTTTCTAAGGTCAGGGTGATTGGGAAGGACACAATTTCTCAGGGTAATGAGTAAATAACTGAATGTCAAGGATAAAGACAGTCATCAAGAAAGTAACAGCCCCCTGTCCCGCCCAGATCTGAACTATCACGTGAAGGGATCACTGTCACCTGTCATCCCACAACCACTCTAGCTTTGTGTCTACAAGCCCATGGCCCCAGAAGGACCTGGAGGTGGGCAGAGGAGAGTGACCAGAGTGGGCATGGAACCAGCTCCCCTTTCTTAAGGCAGGAGAGGGAGTGAGACTCCTCAGGTATGAGCATGAACTTTTCTTCAGCCTTTCATTCATGCTTAAACAAGAGCAAGTAAGACAAGGGGGAAGACTCTAAGAAGAAAGAAGGGGTCTTTTGTACAGGCTGCTCTGGGGGCTCTTGGGTCTAGTTGAGTAGGAACAAAGGCATAGCAAAGCCCCAGCAAGGCTCTGCCTCAGAGACCTAAAGATCCCCCAGGAACAGCTAGGCAGATTAGAACTGTGTTAGACTTTCTTTTTGTTCCTACTTATTTAGCACATAAGTGCATGTGCGTGTGCGTGTGCACACTGAAGTCACAGCACACATGTGAAGGTCGGGAAACATTTTTAGGGAATAGGTTTTCTATTTCCACCACATGAGTTCTGGAATCAAACCCAGGTTACTGGGCTTGCGGGCAATATCCCTTACCAACTAAGCCATCTCTTAGCCATAAATAAAGGGCCAATTATTTTCAGAACTGAGCTTAAAAGGGGCTTATTCTAGGGAAACACTTGTGGGAAGGCACCACTAGGAAACACTCTCCATGGACCCATCATAGCTGAAAGATGAAGTCTCACAGACCTGCATGCAGCTTATCTCTGTGTGCCAGGGTATGCAGCAGTGCTGAACAAAAGGTACCGTCCGTAGACACAGGAAGGGCCAGGTTCCATTTCCTGACACTCAATAGGTACCACTTTGATGCCTTCCAGTTCAACACTGATTTCCATGCTAGCTCATGGTGCCTCAGTTTCCCCCAAACAAATGAGAGGAAGATACCCTTCAGCCTTAGAAGAGCCGTCCTCGCATGAGTAGGCTACTACCATAGTCTCTGTGGGGCTCACATGCAAGACAACACCAGCCATTCTAACACACACCACCTCCTCTAAGCCAGTCAAAAATGGGAAGTAAAAGCTGTCCACATGTAGAACGTGAAGACTAGCCCAGTGAGGATGGTAGTCAGGTCCAGTCCAGGTTCTTAGTTTGGGGATTCATTAATTAATCACTCATAGCCATGCACTAAAGCTTCTTAGATAATAGGCAGTGTCTCCTCTAACAGTTGTGGTGACCGTACCTGCCAAACCCCAAACCTCACTTTTAGTGATGTCTAGACATAAAACACAACTGGGCAACTCTGGGGAAAGGACCTGGATCTGTACTGATGTGTTCTCTCTCTTTTTAAAATCTTATTTTATGTGTATGAATGTTTTGCCTCTATGTACATCTGTGCACCATGTACCCACAGTGCCCTCAGAGGCTAGAAGAGGGCACTGGATCCCCTGGAACTGAATTTATAGACGGTTGTGAGTTGTCATGTGGGTGCGAGGACTGGACCCCAAGTCCTCTGTTGGAGACTTACTTCAGTGTTCTTAATCACTAAGCTGCCACTCCAAGTGCCATGTACAGACATTCTTGATGTCAATGAATACACCCTCAGGACAAGTTTATAGAGCTTGCATTTCCCAGGGCAGTGAAGAACAGTGTGTAGCGTCAGCTCTCTGAAGCCTGTCCCTCCCCAGGATGCATATCAATTAACAGAAAACAAAAGCAGAAAAGCTCTTTCAACACTGGGTAATACAATCTCCAGCAAGCTGAAGTGACAGATCTGTCATTTCCATAGGACAAATGTGTTCAACTAGGAGAAATGCATGCTAACAAAGCAGAGAGAATCAAGAAGCACCATGGTGACATAAAATAAGAAAAGGACGCCCAGTGAGTGAGAGCTAAGAGTGTGCTTTAAACAGCACAGAGGCTAAAATAACCAGATTTTATAATGCTTTCAAGCCTTCCATGAACAAAACTCTTCCCTGTCCCAAACTTCTGTTCAGCATTTGTTTATTTTTTTTTTAAGTTATTAAGTTCACAAACAGGGAAGTAGCTGAATCTTCAGCTGCCAAGTGAGATACAGCATCACCCAGGAGCAGCACACACAGGTGGAAGTGGCTTCTGGTTCAGATTAGTACATACACAAGGCCTTAGGAAACCAAAACCAGTAAATGCTATGCTACCAGCCTAAGAATACAGTGACCCATTTTTAGTCAGAAAGATGGTAAAAGTCTAGTTCAAGGTTAAACACAGCCTGATTAGTCACTCCCTAACACACAACTCAAAGACCTGATGTTTGTGATAAACACACAGATCTTTCTGTTTTCTCTCATTAATCTGGAACTAAAAGCAATGTAGGATGTAGAACTCAAAGGGCCAGGCACAGTATTCTGAATTTGAATGACTGGACTGATCTTCATGGGTTTTGTGCCCGTCTCAAAAGTCCTCCCATGTGGAGGCACTGGGGTTCTGAGAACACCTCTGCATCCTCAGGGACTGCCTAGAATGACGCACCTGCAACCACCGCTCATGGTCTCTTCAGAGCTTCTCATCTGTTGGCGGGCATTCTCTGGATTCTCAGGGGACAGACATGAACAGTGGGAAATGGTGCCAGCAAGCTGGGAATGAGGTGGGGGAGGAGTGTGCAGGTGTGGACCCTCATCACAGGTGCTAGAGACCTGCCCTTAATTCTGCTGTGACTCTGCTTGCTTCTGAGTTCCTGATGGCTCTGTGCCCCATAATTAACCTACCAATAGGAGAAACTGCCATCTGAAAATTACAGCGCATTGAGAATGGTTTTGGAACTTTTGTTCCGAGCAGGAAAAGCCTCGTTAATGCTGTAATGCTCAACAAGACCAGCAATCCCAGCCCCAGCGAACAGTCACTACATGACGCAGATTCCAACAAACTGCACAATAACGATGAAAAAGCACAGTTTTAAAAACCAACAAAGAAACTCAGCTCTCTCTGAGAAGCCTTCAATTTACTTGGCCACTTTCTCATGGACATTCAATTAAAAACAAATGTGGGAAAACAAATCCAGTCGCTGGGAACAGCAGAAGCCAGAGAGGCCATAAAACAGGCATTCTCCTAAGAGCCCTAGAAGCTTTTCAGCATTGACATTTGACACAAGCCAGAAGCCTAGGCCCCAAGAAAAGGGCCACACCTCACCCCACCCAAAGTGAGTTCAATAAATAACTGATATGACAGAAAGAACAGAATTAAAAAAAAATAATAAGATGCTACCAGAATTTCAAGCTTCTGCCTTTGTGGACTGGAGATAGCCTTATCGGTACACTGATGCCTTGTGAGCCTAAACCCACATAAAAATGCTGGGTGTGGTGAGGCACACTTGTAATTCCAGCACCGGAGAGGTTGGGAGCAGAAGATCCATTGGCCAGCAGCCTAGCTTAACTAATGAGTTGCATGCCAGTGAGAGATCTTAGCCCAAAGTAGGAGGCGAACACTCCTGAGGATGACATCTCAGGTTATCCTCTGGCCTCTACAAGCATGCATACACATATACACCCAAATATACTCATTCACACACACATACACACACACACACACACACACACACACACACACACACAATAAAAAGAAACTGTTTTAAAGGACATCACCAACAAAGGAAAGGAGTATCTGGTTCTCGATAAAGGAGTTGCATTCAGAATACACAACCAACATCTACGATTCAAGCATAAAGAGGCAAATAAGCTAAGTGAGATCATACGGGAGACCTAACAGACATCTTTGCAAAGAGCACGTGAAAATACTCAACAGACTTCAGTAAATGCAAATGGAAACCAGGAGGAGGCACTACTTCATACCCACTAATGAGAATCAGGACAAGATCGCCATCAGTGTCACAGCATCTCGAGGCCATCTATGGGTGCACCTGCCCTTGGTGGAGCAGGGTGGTAACTATAGGGTGGGAAAGTGAGGCTCTAGTCCTTCAATTCTCAGACAAGCACAATGCTGGCTCTTGCTTTTTCACACCCTGAGTTGCAAATAAACTCCTCAAAGGGCTTCTTCCTTCCTCAGTGGCCTGAAAAGAAAGCCACCTTCAAGGTCATCATATTAATTCTTAAAACAGGCTCAACAATGACCCCACCACCAGATATCCCTACCCTCATTCCTACAGCCTATAAATATAAATATGTCTATTTCCATGTCAGATGTGATCCGGGATCCTGAGTTGAGAACCAGGCAAAGAGTTAATTCCAATGCGGGGATGGGAACTGTGCAGTATACAAGATGTCTTGTAACAAAAAGCAAGGAAGCTATCACAGACTACAAAGTCACATCCAAAGGACTTATGGCCCCTACAGACCAGAGACGGGAAACTACAGCAAGAGACTGTAAGTGTGGTGAAACACATGGTTCACAGTTATTCACGAAAAGAGAGATAAAGCACTAGCTTTGGAAGGCACAAAGCAACTAACTCATGTTAAAATCTGGTAAACAAAAGAAGTTTTCTGCCTGAACTATCATGGTGGTGAGGAGACTATCTCAACAGAAGACTTCTACCTAATACATGGAAAAGAAAGGGGCCGCAAAAGGTTCTGCAGCCCCAACTCAGCAAAGGCAAGCCAGACAAGGCTGACAGTAACGGCTAACCACCCAAGAACACTGGTGCAGTTTCTAGAGTGGACAAGTCATCACAAATGAAGGGTAGAACCTTAGGGAAGATTCAGTGGACACTGAACAATAGGCCCCCACTCTGCAACTGTATACACAACCAGGGACAAAAGTGAGAAAGTAAAAGTGCAAGCCGAGGGCAGGACGCTGGAAACAAATGGCGGTGCAGTGTCTATCACAGCTAATAGATCTGACTCAACACCACATGAAACTTCCCTAAAATATTCTAGATGACCCAAGTTTTAAGCAACACCTTCTAGTGGTATTTTAAAACTATTTAAAGTGTGGCGATGGTGTTGTGGTTGTATCTTTTGGATACTTGTGTTGACAGTCAAAATCCTTATCAAACAGTGCAGGGAGGGAAACAGAACAGTCAAGCAGGCCTGGCCCCAGCAAGCCACAGCTGAAGAGGGAGAAGAACAACTGGGCATACCTTGCTCTTCTGTCTCGCTTCCTTTAGAAACATTTGAGACAGGATAGCTGCTACAGGCATTGTTCTGGACTTGGGTACTGTTCTGCACTGTCTGTTCCTCATTGTACTTGGGTGCCCCCAGTGGTCTGCAACCATTAGACAAACACACTCCCAGGCTATGTAGAAGAAGAACACCCAGAATCTCTTAGGCTGCCACATGAAAGTCATTCTAGTTATTACTAACAGAAGACAGAAACCGGGATAAACCCACTGTGACCTGACTTCCTGGCTCACAGGCAGAATGCTTCAGGCTCACTGGGAAGACATGCTGGGAGGCTGGGGTCTGGCAGTGATGGTCTGAGTCTAGCCATGGCTGGGACTAACCAGAAAATCAGGACACCAGCTACCTTTTGACAGCTGATTCAACAGCAGTGAGAGTAACCTCAACAGTAAAAACAAGACCACCACTGGCCTTCTTCAAACAAAACAAAACAAGCTAACTACTGAACTAGGGTCCCCTGGGAGCCAGCTCCTGAGCTGAGGCTCCATAGAGAGGCTTTCTCAACTAGACACAGAGCAGAACTGTCACTGTGACTTGACTGAGGCAGACTGGCCAAACCTGCCCAAGAGCTGATCCAAAAGGAAGAGGTTCTTTCTCAGCTGGACTGGAAGCAAACATCAGGCCAAGCAGCTTTAACCAGTGACACAACACCCTTCCCATTTCTCAGGTAGGGGGTTTATTCTTTCTTAAAAGAATTTCTTCCTGAATTTATTTTATGCAACAAAAAAGGAAAGGCCAGTGGCTCTGCTTTAGGTTGTAGACATTCCCACAGGAGCCAATGCAGCTACTGCAAAAGGGTTATACACAGGGCACTCGTCAACAGCAAAGGAACTGCACCCCCGTACCATCTCCTGCAACTCATGGTGCTTTCGAGGGGAAGACAGGAGCAAGAGGCAGGGCCAGAAGCCTCTGGGGTCCAAGCCATAAGCCACTTAGGCCCACCACCCAGCCCACCAGGAAAAGCGCAGAGACCAGCCTTCTGAGGCTATGCCTGGCGAATGTCCCCTGCTGGATGCCAAGCAGAGCCTTGCTCACGGCTGCTTTCTTCACATGTGGTTTGATTGACGCAAATCAGGAGGCAAACAAATGATTCATAATTGTCCAAGCCGAAAGCTCACACAGAAATGACACCAGCTCAAACTTGCTGACTCACCAAGAAGCTTTGATGTCCCAGAAGACATTGTTGACTTGAACTCTCACACACATGTAGGTACATATTCCATGGCAGCAAACACATGGCACCTCAAGAAAGGAACACCTACCTATATCCTTATGCTGTGCAAGCATAGTGTAAGTTCAGAAAGAGAGGTGAGGGAATCGTGTGAAAGAGGCAGCAACCTCCAGCCATGCACAACCCAAACATGGCTGGGGGGACAGGACTGTGGTGGGGAGAGACCATCTGTGTGTAGTGGTAGGCATGCAAGGTTATTGGTGTGGAACAAGGGTCTGTATTCTGTTAATTATATTTTAAATAAACACTGATTGGCCAGTAGCCAGGCAGGAAGTATAGGCGGGACACCAGACAGAAAGTAGAGGCGGGTCAATGAGAACAGGAGAATTTTGGGAAGAGGATGCAGTCCTGACCCAGCCACAGAAGAAGCCTGATACAGAATAAAGTATCAAGCCACGTGGCTAGCATAGACAAGAATAATGGGCTAATATAAGTTATAAGAGTTATTAAGAAGTCTGAGCTAACAGGCCAATCAGTTTATAACTAATGTAGACCTCTGTGTGATTTCTTTGGGACTTAACGATTACGGGAACTAAAACTCAGTCAACAAATGGTGCCCAACGTGTGGACAACTGCATCCACATAAAGCCTGAGAGAGCTTGGGAAGTAATTCTAGACAAAAAAGAGTAGAGTTAAGCACAGCTTATTGATAGCAGCATTTTCTCAGGTGGGCTCTGTTTGCTAGAGGCAAATGTGACTCATTTAAGAGAGGCTTCCTGACTCAGCTTTAGCTGTAAAACCTTGCAGCTCTTTTAAGAGTTCCTGCCACGAAATACTTAAATGATGTTGATGAAAAGCTGACTGCATGCTTTTTGATTTTAATCCATAGCAGGAAAAAAGCTGCACCGTTTTAAAATGCTGGCTTTCTGGGCCATCCTGCCAGTGCAAACACTGACCCTTTCAGGCAGGAGGTCTGGCTACAGAACATTTGAGTGTGGTTTGTGAGCACACTGCTGCAGCTTGCTTGCTGGCAGGGACCTTGAAGCGCCATACAGTTGTGGCAATAAATATGGCTACAGCCAGTACCTCCGCCATTAGGCTGAAATCTCAAAAAGCTAAAAAATGGGCTGGATCCAGCCGTCAAAGCCACAGCTTTAATCCTCTCCATATTGCTTAAAATTAAAAACTCATGTGGTCAGAAAGAGAGATATATACAGTAAAGAGAGATTCAAAGATGAAGCAAACCTCTAAATGGTTTACAGTGTGTTAAAAATATATGCAGGTGTGGGAAGAGGGGGGGAGGTTATAGTCCTTAAAATAAAAAAGAAAGAAAGAGAGTAGTTGGGTGTGGTGGCACACACCTTTAATCCCAACACTTGAGAGACAGAGGCAGGCAGACCTCTGTGAATTCAAGATGTGGTGGCACACACCTTTAATCACAGCACTTGGGAGACAGAGGCAATTCAAGGACAGCCTGGTCTACAGAAGGAGTTCTAGGACAGCCAAAGATACACAGAGAACCTGTCTCAAAAAGCCAAAAAAATAAAGGCAAAAATAAAAGAAATGGAGGTTAACAAAAAAAAACACATAAAGATGAAAATTACACAGAGTTGGGATACTGTATGTTATTATGTTCTCTTTGAATTGTTTGAATGCTGAAGGAGCAACAGCTGCTAAAAGATATTTGTTTGTAAATGGTGCTGAATTAATCCAAGATAAGCACTTTGAAAATATCTTAACTTCAAAATTGAAGTCAAAAGTTATGTTACTTTGGAGAAGAGGTTTTGTTTTTGTTTCCACAAGAAATGAGAGGCTGTGAATTCATTCTCAGTTAAGAAAAATCAGGTTTGATCACGGAAGACCACCTGAGAGATCTCCGGTAGAAACAGATGGCCCAGATGTCTGAGTTCTTCATCCAGAACAGATTCAAGATGCTGCCTGAGATGATCAAGCCTCACAGGATATTCTAGTCAGGACTTGATCATAAATCTAAATTTTCTTTAGGTCCCTATAAGATTACCACCACCCCCAACCAGCAGGAAGTAGCCTGGAAAACTACACCCACATTCTCAAAAAATGAACTATGGATAATTTCCTTTGTTTACAATATTGGTTACAAGTTGTTATGGCTAATGGTCAGGAGAAAAGTTAAACAAAGCATATTAGATTCAGAGTTCTTTTTTTTTTTTAAAGAGGGGGAAGTGGTGCAGAACAATGGTCTATATTCTGTCAATTATATTTTAAATAAATGCTGATTGGCCAGGCAGGAAGTATAGGTGGGACAACCAGTTAGGAAGTAAGGCGGGTCAATGAGAACAGGAGAATTCTGGGACGAAGACACAGTCCTGACCCAGCCACAGAATAAGCAAGATGTGACTGCCTCCTGAATAAGGTACCAAGCCACATGACTAACACAGACAAGAATAATGGGCTAATACAAGTTATAAGAGTTAATAAGCAGCCTGAGCGAATGGGACAATCAGTTTATAACTAATGTAGACCTCTGTGTAATTTCTTTGGGACTTAACGATTGCGGGAACCAGGCAGGATAGAAAACTCAGTCAATAGGTTATGATGCTGATGCACTTCTGCTCCAGCTTCAACTTTAGTCCCCATGCATAATCCCATCTACCTTTAAGGTACCAAACACATCTAACTAGTAAAGAGAGTACATGAAGAGAAGATCCTGCTTCCAGGAACTCACAGACATTTGAAGATGCTAGATGAGGACCAAAGGCCCTTCTTTCAAGCCCAGAACCAACTCAAAACAAGCACTGAGTACATAGTGTGGGGAAAATGCAGTTCCCAACTTGTCTATCCTGGTTGGGAATGCTTCTAAGAGGAAAGATCTTAATGGACCAGCAGGCAAGCACCAGCAATGGTAGGCAAGTTCCTTCCAGCCATGTAGAACAGCACAAAAAAAAAAAAAAAAAAAAAGCTGGTTAAGGTGGGTGAGCTACATGAGGTATAAGGAGCAAGATCTCCTTTGTGAGAAAGAAGATCATACAAGGATTTGGCACTGTGATGGGCTATGGTGATCACAGAGAAGCCCATGAATAGCAGACAAGTTATGTAGAGATCAGTGAGGTCAGTTTCACACTGGAGATGCCTTGAAAAATACTAATTAATAAGACGGATTCCATTGTGCTAATAACTGATAACACAGGGCTTGTCTGTGTGCCTAGCTCTGTACCCCTGTAAGTAAGGCTGCCAGTTGCTGGTAGAAGTGGTATAGGGAGCCAAGTATTGTGCATGAGTTCTAGCCAGCCTCTGCATTCCTGGTGGTTTCTCCCCAAATAGGTAATTATACCTCGGACCCTCAGCATCATCCCCAGTGATGGAGAAAGACTCTCCAGCTGGAGGCTAGACTCAGTCCGGTCTGGGCTATTCATAAGAATGTAACCTCTGCAGACAGGCTGGCAGCAACATGACCTCAACCTGCAGCCATATTCACTCTTGCAATTTCTTCAACAATGGCAAGATATAAATCCTAATCCAAATATAAGTACTAATCCTTACACATGTGCACCCATAGCACTTATGGGGTGCCATGCAAAGCAGTAATGAAGCCCCTCACTGGTAACAGCCACTCTCTCCTGGGCCTCTCCCTGTGTTGATTGCCTCCAGGACACTGTATTGTGCTAAGTTTTTGTAGCTAACCTTCCTAAACACCCAGGAACCCCTGAAAACAAGACTGAATCTAGCAAATCATAGCGTCCAAGTGCTGTGCCCATGTAGCAAAACAGGTACTCCCTGTTTGTTAAAGAACAAATAGAAGGAATATCAGTCTGGACCCTTCTGCATACTCGAAGAACATGTACCAAGCACCCAGGTACAAATTCCACAAAACACTGTCATGTCTGTCACTGGAAGATACACAAGATCAACAAAGAGCTGGTGTCAGCACAGGAGCAGAAAGATGCATCTGGGATCCAGAACTAGGATGCAAGACAGGCATAGTGCAAAGAAGACCCCCCACAGGACAAACATGAGGAGCATAAACCCAATGTTTTTGGATCTTGGTCTTTGTGGCATTTTTATGAGCCAACAAAGGAGTACTGTGCCAGCTGAGCAGACCAAAGGGTATCACCCAGCCTGATACCCCCAAGAGCCAGGTAGATAATATCAGCCTGAGAGGGCCTTTCCAAGACTCCCACCAGCACTTAGCAACAGACACAGAAAACTTACCATTTCTTCACAGCACATCTAAGCACTCTGCATCTGCAGAATCCCAAGAAAAGTCCCTCCTCATTTGGGTCCAATCTGCATATAACCATTCACCCCACCTGGGCACCTTGGAATTTGGGGCTTCTGGCCTAAGACATGGGAAAGAAGACCACTGAGGAGGTCAGAAACCCCAGAGGCAGCAAGGCTTAAATAGATGAGCTATGTAACCTCCAGAAGAGGTAACTACCAAACAGAACTTTCTACATGGCCACCCCAAGGATTCAAGTGATTTGAAACAATTCGTAAGGGAAAAAATTTTTTAAGACAGAAAGGTACACTTTGTAACACCCACCAAGACAGAAAGGTACACTTTGTAACACCCACCAAAGAGAACATGTCTGGGAAGTCAGGCTTCTTTACTGGCCATCAGCTCATAGTTGTCCTCCATATACAATGCTGTGCATTTGGGTGACAGCACATAGCTGGACATCAGAGGAGAGAAGCAGACAGCATATTGGCCCACCAACCAGTATAAGAACCTGGGTGAACTCAGAGCTGCAGTGGGCTAACAGCCCCCTCTGGATCCCAGAACATTCAAGTTTAAACTTAACAACCACTCTATGCTTGCAAAAACACAGCTGGGCTCTACTCTTCAGAAAATTCTGGGCTCCTGCAGCTAGGACCTGACCAGGAGACTCTCAGTGGATTGTGTGTAAAAACAGGGAACACCCTTTACCTGACATCATGCGCAAATCCACACCCAATACACTTTAGAGTAAGAAGAAGAATAGGTCTTGCTTCTTGTGTTTAAGCAAAAAGGCTAGGATGCCAAATGGTCTCTCAACATCTGTCTTGATACCAGAAATCTCTCTCCTGGAATGAACTAGGAGCAAGACAGTCAAGCAAAGGGGCAAGATGTGACTGAACCAGCAGTCAGGGAAGATGTGACTTAAAAGGAAGTCAGAACACCGAGGCTGCCCATTGTGATTAATGTAAGCAGAGGACCAGGCCCAAGCCCAGTGGCACAGAGACTCTTGATCACCCCTTACTGCTGATGCAGAGGATGTCTAAGAAGGTGAGTGAGTACAGCATAATCCAGTGCCTAACTGCCCACTATCCTGGGAAGAAACAGGGCATGTTGTGACCTATGCAAAGGGTACAGGCCATACGCTCCTCCTTGGCGTCCACGAGTTCTGGAGGACCCCCACAGATGTTTCAGATGAGGCCCAAAGCTGTATGTAGCACTCTGAAGCCCTCTCCCAAATCTGAAATGGTGCCCATAGTTCATGGATGATGTGCACCCTGAGTTCCAGTCCTTTTAGCTGATATGATGGAGTATTCTGGGCCTCTTACAGTTCTAGAAACACTGTTCCAGGAAGCTAGCGAGGTGGGTCATCAAAGAACATGGGCCATGCTCACCTAAGACACAGATGCTGGTTCTTTGTCACCCTGGAAGGCAATACCCATGGAAGATGGGTATCTGGAGAGCAGCAGTGAACCTTGTAAACACTACTGCAAGGCCAGACAGAGTAAAGGCAGCAAGGAATGTTCCTTAAAGCACTTTCTGTCCCAAACCTCCTTCATGTGGAACCCCACACAGAAGCAGATGAATACAAGCTGCTTCTGGGAAGTCAGCTCACACTGCATCCAGTGTTCTTGGTAAAATGACTAATCCGTGCCCACTGCATCCTCCAATAGGCAAAGCAGGGCAGAGTCTCCACAGGAAGTTAGGCAGCTGTCCACCCTCTACCAGGCTGAAACACCTAAGCCTTATGAGGAAGGCATCGGACATTCCTGCCACAATGATCAATTCTACCCTACATGAGGAAAACATCAGATGTCATCAGAATGTTACACAGAATATCAATGTCCCACTTGTCCATCATCTGCCCCATGCATAAGCATGCAGACCAATTTCAAACCAAACATGCCATCTCTATATTTGCTCATCCACAGCTGAACTCATAAACGGCAGGCTTTATACTCGTATCTGGAGGATCAGACTAAGCCCTGCTCCTACAAGGTATGGCTGAACTAAAGAGTTGTCCTCAGGAGGACGGCAAACTTTTAGCAAGGAGAGGCTTGCTGACTACTTCTTGTAAAACATGTGCTGGAACTCTTAAAGCAGAACGAAGTGGGTTTCAGGTCGGAGGGTGAGGAAGGGCCAAAGACGCATGGCTTCCAATATAGACACCGAATGTAGCTGGTAACCCCAACTTTCTGTTTGACGCTGACTGGATAGTTACCATGTAAGTGGCATGGAAGGGAGAGGGCTTAGAGAGCAGGGAAGTAAGACACTGCCTTCTGCCCACTCTTGTTGTACAAGGACCACTTCAGGGCGCAGGAGAGACTGAGTGGTCAGGGCTGAGGTTCTCTACCAATCACCGTGCCATCTGCTGCAAATGAGGGTACTAAGGTCATATGAAGCAGAACCTCAGTGCCCAATGGCTTCCTTCTGAAAACTTTAGCATTACCAATGAGGCTACTGGGTCAGGAGGGAACCTGGAATGGACCTTGTAAGGCTGGATAGCTGACAAGAAACCAGGATGTAGTATGTAGTCAAGACTCTGGCTCTTTGAGATCCAGTTCTCCAGGGAGCAGTTTAACCAGAATAGCTGGTGTGAGGAGGCAGAGGAAAAGAACCAGGAAACAGAGGCGAAGCCAGCTGCTGCCATCAGTATCAGTACTGACTACTGGCTGCTTCTGAGATGCCTTAGACAAATATCTAAGTTCTGCCTTCCTCTGCTGACTCCCACCCTGCAGTAGTCAGAGGAACTACAGGAGTACCTGCCATTATGTCAGGTGATATCCATGAAAGTTGACCAAGTGGGTACCCCCGTACATCCCACAATAAGTGAGACCAAGCTTGTGTCTGCATGAAGCACCAGCCACAAAGAATCACAGCAAAAGCAACCTTGGTGGGAACTGGGACAAAGATCAGTGCTAAGAAAGAACCTTCCAAGTGCATCAGAACCTCTCCTAGTCCTAATAGCTGAAAGACAACATGGCCACACTGCCTATACAGCAAGAACAGAACCCACTCTGAATAGCTAGAGAAGAACATGACAACACTGAACACAAGGATCAGGCTATGGGAAGGAAGAAGCCTCAGACAGAGGGTCTACCCAGGGCTGGGGCATGACTGCATGCAGAGGCAGAGCTAGAGGTAGAGGCACAGAGGTTTCTGCCAGCAAGTACTAGTGCTGCTAGACCTGGGACCTCAGTAGGAGATGGGGAAAAATTTGGATGGGTAGGAGAGACTCGAAAAGTCAGCTAATACAATGTTGGGAACCTCCTCCCCTGGGAGTGTGGAGGCAAATCTATCTCACACACACTTAGCCAGTGGAAACTGAGATTCTGCATTAAATACGGTTTCTGTCACATTGCTCAGCTCACCAGTGTAAAAACATCCTCTATAAGCCAGAAGCAAATAAGAAAAAGATAAAAATAAAAAGACATCTGAAAGCAATGAGCCCCGCTAATGTCCTCTTCCAGACAGGCAGAGGGCTGGGGCTCAGGGCTCAGGCAGGAATCCAGTCATAGCCTCAATGGGCTATGCATTCTCAGCAGAGTATACTGACAACAGGTTCACAAGAGCATGTTGAATTCCTGTCTGAAGAAGTGTCCTTGACGTAAAGCCACACTCTAGCTGCACAGTGCAATCAAGAGCCCAAGAGCTGTACTTACAAAGGAGCTTGCAAAGGTGAGACTGAAGGCATGCAGTCATGCTAACTGTGAGGCTCAAAGCATTAGAATCAGATGGATAGTCCTCAAACCTTGAAGAAACAACTTCATTAAAATTTCACACATACTCCTCTGCATGTATATTTTCATTAAGTCAAATGTTTGTTAAAATATTTTAAAAGTTTAAGCAATGAAAAGGGATGCCAGAGCTGTCCACATTAATCACTAAGAACGAAATAAGCTTTCAAAACTAAAAAGTACAACTGATGAATTGAAGGGAAAAAAATCAGATGTTTTAAGCCACAGATACCACACTATCAACAAGGAAATTAAGTGAATTGGAAAACAATTGTTAAATAAAAAGGATTAACAAAAAAAAAATCAAAGAGCAAGGGAGAATCAACAAGTGAAGAATCTTGAAAAACAGCAGGGTAAAGAATGAAGGCAATGGAACCATGTTATATTTGAAGAACCACGGGTTAGATGCGCTCAGAATTGACAAAAGGACAAATTCAGAGGGGAAAAAAGGTAAGAAAAGGTATGCTAGAAGAATGCAGAAGAAAAGAAAAGGTATGCTAGACAGACTCTGAGGAAAACAAAAGGTTTGCTAAACAAACAAAGAGATACTCACACCTATGTAACTAACAAACTGAACCCCAAGGAGCAAAGAAGTCACGTATATCCAGTTAAAAAAGGTTGCCTACCCCTCACCCCACCCACCCAACAATGCCTCAGGAGAGCAGGCCCTGCACCTTGCCAGGGCAGCCCAGGTGTGGGTGAGCCAGCCTAGAAACTGTGAGCTGTCCCCATTACCCCTTTGTCTTGTGGTGGCACGGGAGTTGCCCTCTTCCCCCACATGTCTGGGACAGGAGGGGGGGGCTGGTCCTGTGGTCAAACAGCAGGAGAGCTATCTCTGACCCCCCACCAGCTGCAACACTTGGGAGAGCAGGCCCTGCACCTCGCCAACTCTGTTACTGCAAATGTAGGTGAGCTAGCCCCAAAGCTGTGAGCATGGGAGAGTTGTCCCCATTTCACATCTAGTGGACCAACCCTACAGCTGCCCAGGCCCAGACACAAGGATATGACTTAGCCCGTCCCACCATTCACCCCATCTATATGTATGATCTGCTGGAGCATGTGAATGAATCTGGCCTGCAGACCCAAAGCTGCAGATCTCCACAGCACAGGGCAACAACAGGATATCCAGGAGGAGCCCTAGTGAGGCTCCAAGATCAATAGGGTAGTAGAAACCAGACACCACAACAGACCCAAAGACTCTCTGCAATAAACATTTGCAAATGGATAAAGGAGTTCATGGTGTGAGTCACTGTGTCAAACTGCAGCTTCCATGACAAGATTTTTTTCTTTTGCAAGACAGGGTTTCCGTGTGTAGCCTTGGCTGTCCTAGAACTCACTCTGTAGACCCTACTGGCCTCGAACTCAGAGATCTGCCTGTCTCTGCCTCCCAAGTGTTGGAATTAAAGGTGTGCACCATCACCACCCAGCTCTATGAGATTTTTAAGTTTTTCCCTTTTTCTCCCCCTACTTTTTTCTCTTAAATTTTGTTTTAGTTGGGGGAGGGATGGGGCCGGAGAGTGGATGTGAAGGGACAAGGAAATAAATGAGATCAAGATACATGATGTTAAAAGATACAAAGAAGAAATAGAAAAGGCAGGAGGGAGGGAAGGAGGGAGGAAGGAAAGACTGACTAGGGAAGGAGGGACCCCGTGTTGACTTTAGGAGCTTGGAAGGCCAAGTGCAAGGAGCTTGAAAGGCCAGAGAAGAGAATGAATCTGTTAGTGTGTGACAGGAGAGGAGAATCATCTTAAAACTTTGTAATCCAACTGTTCAAAAGGGAAATCAAACATTACATGTGAATAAAACAAAAACAAGACCCACAACTGTGTGGCTAACATCTCCTAAAGTTCCTATAGGCTCTTACCCCAGAAAGAAGGAAAGTATTCAAGACAGAAGTTTAAGAGACAGCAAGTAAGCTAGGAAACAGGTGATTAAGCACTATCTAGAGTCTGAGACCTAGGGATCCCTCAAGGCACAGAATATAGGAGTTCCACTTTGCAAACCAAGGTAGATGCATCAGCTTCAGCTGAGGCCATCCTTGCCTGGAAGCTTCCTAAGGCTTTCCTGGTATCTTTTCCAGGATCCCATACACCTCATTTGGCCATCATAACGCCTCTGTTTGATCATCAGGCCCCTAGTTTCTGAGGATCTTAACAATTTTGAGGAGTCCCATTGGGTATAATGTAGAATGTAGCAGATGCAGGATATGTCTGATGTTCCATGATGAGCAAGACTGTACACTTTAGAGTAAACCCACAGAGGGAGTGTTCAATCCTTCAATCACAACAAAGGCTGTGTACCATCAACATGACTGCTCAGAAAACTCAAAACGAAAATGAAATGTCACACATAACCCTTGCTGCACACACTTCACACAGCACCCCAGAGGCAAGGAAAACTTGCAAAAGCAAGGCCAAAAAAAAGTCATAGAAGGATCACAGTCAAAAGCAGATGGGACAGAGCGGTGGTGGCACCCGCCTTTAATCCCAGCACCTGGGAGGCAAAGGCAGGAGGATCTATGTGAGTTCAAGGCCAGCCTGGTCTACAGGAGCTAGTTCCAGGATAGGCTCCAAAGCTACAGAAAAACCCTGTCTCGAAAAACCAAAAAAAATAAAAAAATAAAAGAACCCATGAATGGCAGGACAGCGATGACACATTCGATTCCAGCACACAGAGGCAGGTAGATCTCTGAGTTTGAGGATAGCCTGGTCTACAGAGTGAGTTCTAGGACAGCTAGGGCTATGCAGAGAAACCCTGCTTTAAAAAAAAAAAAAGAGAGAGAGAGAATCAATAGAGTCTAAGATTGATCTTTAAATAAAATTCCATAAAGATTGCTTCAAAGGGAGAAATAAGTGATACTAAAAATAAAATAATATATATTATAGATCCAGAGACTTTTAAACATCCAGATACATAATGCATAACTAATGACAATAAAATTGAAATAAAATGAACAGTCTTTTTTAAAAAAAATGACCCTATAAGAAGAATCAAAGTCAATTGGACATGGTTACATATTTCTATAATCCAGCACATTTAAGGCCACCCTCACTGCGCCCCCCCCCCCGACTCAGACTGAGAGAGAGAGAGAGAGAGAGAGAGAGAGAATCATAAAATCATACTAATGGTAACCACTAAAGATATTGAGAGACTAAAAACAACCACTGAGAACACAGGACCACAAAAGGCTTAGAGTCACAAAACATTTGATAAATAATTGTAATATTAAACTCTTTTGGAACATATTTTAAAAGCTGACATCCAAAATAGAGATAATAGGCCGCTACAATTCAGCAACAGAATGATGATCCCAAAGAAGTCCAGCAGAGAGGTGGGGTCTTCATAAACTGAGTCTGTAGCAAGAAGCTACCTGTCAGTCAGCATAGGTGCAATAAAGATACTGAGCAAATGAAATATGATCACATGAACTTAACCTGTGTGGAGCATGGTACATTCCTGTTTGTGTTTTTCAGGCAAGGTTTCATGAAGCCAGGATGGTCTCAAATGTGCTACATACTGATGCTGGCCTTGAACTCCTGATCCCACTACCTCCACCTGCTGTGTGCTGGGATTACAGATGAGTTCCACTGCTCCCAAGCTGGAACCAGATACAGCCCTGGGAAGCACAGACCTTCCTGACCAGTGGAAATCTAGTATTTGCTCCTGTAGAACTCACTAGAACTCCTGGCTACTCCACAAGACTGGGAAATCTAAAACTAGAAAGGGAGAAGAAAATCTGCCCCCTCTACAGCTAATGACCTTTGTCTAAGAAACACTGAAGAAGCCATAGGAAGCTGCTAGAATACTATGAGTTTAGAATAGTGAGGTGATTATATATAAGATATATGTACACACACATACCCATTTACTAAAATTGAATTTATAATTACTAATCTTAAAAAGTTTAATTTTAAAAGACATACTCAGGCTGGGAATGGTTTGGCTACTGTGTAGGCATGAGGACCTGAGTTTAGACCCTAGAACCAGTAGTGCACACATGTAATCTAGCACTGGCAAAGGGCAGAAAAACAGCAGGCTCTGTGAAGCTCAGTGGTCAGTCACCCTAGCCAATTGGTGAGCTCCAGGTTCAGTGAGGGACTCTGTCACAAAAATAAATAAATGAATGAATGAATGAATGAATTAAAGAAGACACTAATCATCAACCTTTGACCTTCAAACTCATGTAAGCACATCTGCACACATGTGCACACATCCACAAAAACACACACCACATTCATGCACCAAAGTAATTAAAAAATTTTTAAACAAAAGAATAAGCTACAATGTAAAAGAAGTAATTCACTGTAAGATCTTTATAGACAAACATAAAAATCAACTGAAAGACATTACAGAAGAATATGGTCCTGTGTCCAATCAGCAGCACCAGAAGCAAGGGAGGTAAATACAAAAGACCTGACCGTGGACCAGTGAGATGGCTCAGGAGGGAAAAGGATTTGCCTCCAAGCCTGATAGACAGCTCAATTTCCAAAATCCATATGGCGACATGAAAGAAGGGTTTCCTCTTATGGACACATGTATCCTGTGGCACGCTTACATACTTAACACACATAATCAAACAACCCCATCAATTAAAGAGATACAAGAGACCTATCAACAACTACACAAGTGAATATACTATAAAAATGTCGGTTCTCCACCAAATGTGTCCATATACTCAATGTGATCACAACAGTTTTCATTTGGACTTGGAAAAGAAGGAACTTGTTCTCAGAAATGACACCACCATGGAGGAGAGTTGGGGACCCTGATAGGGAAGTGACAGCAGAAAGTCCCTATTGCCAAAGGGCCGATGTACAAGACAGTGCCACCTGGGACTCAAACAGTTCCTTGCACACAGTGTACAACCAAAGCTGGGCACAGACAGCATGACCCTGAAAGTGCAGCCAATGCAGGAAAGGGCAAAGCTCCTAAATCAAAGTTACATAAAAAGAGAGATGGAGCCAATCATTCCTACTCCAAACTCACTCCAATGAAGACAGAACTTCCAATACCGCTGGAGAACATAGGGCTGGCAATATCTAAGGCCTAGACAGAGACTTCGTTACTATTTTTTTCTTAGTAAAATATAAAAAATAAACCATCAAAGGAAAAATATTGGTTTTGATTCAGTCAAGGTGCAATTTAAGAAATATTTTTGTGCAGAATCTTTTTTGTATTAAATAATATCTTTAAAAGGTGCTTGACATTAACGTGAAAAAAATCCACTCAGGTCTTTTCATTAAAACCTAAAAATGTACTAGTACTTTTTACTAAATTTGTAATTTCTTTTCCAGATATAAGCTATCATTTCCTGTATTTTTACTCTTACATGATCCCAACTCAGTTAAATTCTTGCCTTGGGAAATGAAGCTTTCCCATAAGGCTGACCATGGGGCTAGCCAGTACCAATGACACAGGGACCAAGGCAAACTACTTTTATCGATGAAGGACAATTCTTTCTGTGTGTACCAAAAAGAAGGGGAAAGCTCTGAGACCCTTCATTATCACCAACAGAGTTTTGGACAAACAAGGGATTCTAAGCCAAATCAGTTTGTTTGTTTTTTTTTGTTGTTGTTGTTGTTGTTGTTTAAGCAAGTAGACAGAACAATCTCAGGGTAGGGGTAGGTCTATACACACAGTGACACACTGGGTACCCACATGTGTGCCTGAATGGCACATTATAGGAAGGAGTTTGCCTTCCTATGCTGCACAGGGATGTTCAGAATTGAGGTTTTCACTTAAAAAGCTTTATACAATCATAAATGACAGGATAATAATCTAGACAGCAAGGAACTGAAAGAAAAGAGCTACTTGGGTGAGGGTCCTCCTCTACTTCTTCGTGTGTGCCCCACAGGATGACCACATATCCCTGGATAATTCTCAAATAGAAGCCTACACTCCTAACAAAGGAAACATAAACACTAGCTTCCCTAGGTCTTGTTCAATGGAGTGCAAGGATTGTCATCACAAGGGCCTTGGAGTTTTGTGAGAAAGCCAAGAATCAAGGCAAAGAACAGACTTGCAAGTCATCCTAGCCTGCCATGGCTGGCCCAGGCTGGCCAGGCCAAGTGTAACCTTCCAAGGCCAGCTGCAGAGCCAAGGATTGCCTTTCTGGCCAACAAAACAAGTCACAACAGCTGTGACACCAACAGGCATACTGAAAATAGAAGGGTGTTTGTTTGCATCGCCTGTGAAAAAAAACCTGGATGGGGGTGGTACCCTGAGAAGACAAGAACAGTCAGGAGTGAGAATTTGAGAAGGTTAAATAAAGCGTTATGTAGTAGTATATACCTGGAATCCCAGCTACTAGATGGAGGGTTCAAAGTTCAAGGTCAGCCTGCACAAAAGTGTACAATCTGTATTGAAAGAAAGAAAGAAAGAAAGAAAGAAAGAAAGAAAGAAAAGAAAAGAAAAGAAGATGGTTAGCTCATCACCTAGAGAGAGACTATGGAACTCTAGGAAGAGGGACATACTCCCCACTCGGAACTTGGACTGTGCAGGTGACAGTGTGCAGCACCCCATGGGAGAGCTCACAGCCAGCCTTCTGCTGGGGCTTAGAGTACAAAAACAGCTTTAGAATACAGCATACAACTAACACAGGAACAATCACCTTCCTAATTTAGGTTAATCTTACTCTGTAGGCCTTGTTGGCTGTGGGAGTGCTACAGCTATGTGTGTGGGAGCTTTCATCTGGTTACTCTATGTCCCCACAGTTTGAAGATACCAAGAAGGATCTTAGATGTACACTAGCACCTTCTAGAGAAAGGGTGAGACTCAAGAGCTCACAGGCCCTGTCCTCCCTGGAGAGTGAGTCTTTGTTCTGAAGAGCCCTTTGTCTGCAGCCTGGCAGCAGGGCAAGGTAGGACACTACTGTTGGGGCAAAGGCATGCCTGGGGGTGGGAAGGGCTGGCACTGCATGCTCTCTGAAGGACGGGGAGCACAGAGACAGGCCTGGCCCTACAGGTGGATGGGCCTGGGTGCAGCATTAAGAGCTCCAGCAGTGCAAGTGACACTGTGCACTGCCTTTCTAAGAGCACCAAGTGCTGCTCCTTCACCTAAGCCACGGGCAGTGAGGTCCAGGTTCACCCAGTTCTCTGGCTCAGTGTTCTGGGGTGAGAACACAAACCCCTGGCCAGCATTTGTTATTTGCTGGATGTGTGACACAAAGGCTTTTGAGAGCTTCTGAGAGAGAATAGCAATCCCATAAACACAGATGTCCCTGAGGCAAGAGCCAAGAGCCGAGAGAGAATCTAATGGGCAGGGGGCAGTGACCCAGCTGCACTGAAAAAGCCTTGCATCAGGATGGGCAGCCTGGAAACAGAAACCTACCAAAACCTTTATTTAAAACACCTATCTTTACTCCAGAAAAGCAAATCAAAGCCTATCTGGGGATTCAAGTGAAAGTAATGGGTGAGGTCGGGTAGTAAGTCTAAGAGGCACCCCAATGTCCACAGATATGGCCATTGGACCAGAAAGAGAGAAAATCTTATTTCCCTCCTTTTTCCCTTTCAGAGGAGGGGGGCAGAATGGAAGACGGCCAACATGACCATCTTTCAAAGATTCTTAAATCTCTGTTAGAGGGGGGGGGGGGAGGTAGAGGGAGGGAAAGGGAGAACTACAAGGGACCAAAAACCATGTGGAAAAAGGTAACTAGCCTACAACACTCACAGACAAGCTCTTCGGCAGGAATATTGAAGTCTGTAACTTCAAATTATAAACAATAAACAGTAAACCCCATTAGACGCAGTTTTACTTTTAAGAACATGCAACCAAACGTCCCTATAGAAATACGCTGGGATGGCCACTAGCCTGGAGGCTGAAGGCAGCCCAGAGCCTTCTACTCCACCTCCAATTGAAATCTATGAGATTTGAACTTCCTGAAATAACAAAGGTCAGCTGA
This sequence comes from Microtus oregoni, assembly GCF_018167655.1. Lineage (NCBI taxonomy): Eukaryota > Metazoa > Chordata > Mammalia > Rodentia > Cricetidae > Microtus > Microtus oregoni. The sequence goes on along the minus strand of NW_024543063.1, from coordinate 4,409,475 downwards.
CTTCTGAACTTTGAAGCTCCAAGTACACTGATAGGGTAGTTTTTTTTCTTTTTTCTTTTTTTCAGAATGCTAGAGAGATTCCCTTGCCCAAAGTGTGGCTAAGACCAGATTCTTTCCCAACGTTAATAAAGAATTTTAAGCATCTTGCAAAAATAAAAATAAAAACCCTTTCAGAAACAAAATATCCAGTCCAAAGGTAGATAAGCCTACCAGAGCAGGGTGAGGTCCAAGGAGAGATGATACAACGTGGGACTCCAGATACTCACAAAGGCCAGATCCTGTCTACCCTGAGGGACTGAGGGGCAGGGAGAACTCAGAGGCCTTCTAGTATACTTACAGCTGTTTCCCTGGCACTTCTATTTTTCTTCTTTTGTGCCCACTCATACCCCACATTGAGATACTGGTCTGTGCTCCATGGACACAACATAGGCACTGTAGAAACTCTAAGTGGTTGGCTTGAAAATCTTAGAGGCAGCAACCCTGACCTCCTCCTTCCTTCCCGGAGAAGCCTCTTTTTAGCTAAAGACAATGACAACAGACATTTGCTGAGCACCTGCTAGGAGTAAACATTGAGGGAAGACTTCAAAGGCAATATGAAAAAAAGGCAACAAATCAATCGCAGAAATTATCTATAGAGGGAGCCAAGTCACCCTCATCACCAACCTGTCCCTTAATCACCCGGCAGTAGCTGCTAACTCTCAAATAAAATAACACACACAGAATGGGTCAGGTCACACTGATGTTCAAATAGAAGTTCACTTCACACTATTACCCAAGAGGGCATGGAGGACCAACTTCACCATAGGGACCTCCCCCTTCAAGAGAAAGTGACACCTCAAACCAGAGGACCTGGAAGAGGAGTGACGTGAGGCTCATCCATCATTATAGGAATAGGGATGGTGGGAGCTCTTGGAAGAACGCTGGAGGATGCATAAGCAATCCTATCTATCTTGCGGGCAGAACTGTCTGAAACAGAGGACAGGGTGATATTAATCTGGAAACTACTCAGCTGCCAGGGCAGAAAGGTGGTAGTCATGGGGACAAAGGAAAAAAAAAAAGAGCAGACATGAATGAATTTTGAGGGTAAAGAAAAGCAAGCAGCCTGTGACAGGCATGTTTCTTGGGATGTCCTTTCCTGGAAAGGAAGAAGGTGGTGTGGAACAGTGAAGAACTCCAGAGTTCACCTGGTTAGGCCAGGAGAGAACAAAGCTGGAGGCAGCAGCGAGATGCTGGCAGGGGAGACAGTTTCAACCTCACACCTCTGAAGCACACAGCTCAGCCTGGGCCTCCCTTCTCTCACCTGTGAAACATCTATGCTGACCTCCCTTGGGATCATATGAAGCCATGTTAGTTAAGGCTGGGGAGCTACTGAATGGGCCAAAACACCATAGGTTAGGCCAGTTATTACCCCCAAGGAATCTGTCAGAGGTCAGAGAAAACCTACAGGTCTAACTCAGTGGCTGCTGAAGGACATCCACAATGGATGGAATATGGACTGATGTTGGGGGATACTGCTCTTGTACACTCATATTGGTTTAATAAAATGCTGACTGGCCAGTAGCCAGACAGAAAGTATAGGTGGGACGACCAGACTAAGAGAATTCTGGGAATCAGCCCGATAAGAAGGAAGCAAGATGAGAATGCCTTACTGAGAAAAGGTACCAAGTCACGTGGCTAAAGATAGATAAGAATTATGGCTTAAATTGTAAGAATGGGTTAATAATAAGCCTGAGCTAATAGGCCAAAGAGATTATAATTCATATAAGCCTCTATGTGTTTCTTTGGAACTGAACAGCTGCAGGACTGGGCAGGACAGAAACTTCTGTCTATAGACAGGTCATCAGGGCTGGCCAAGCCTAGGCTGGAGAGAAAGCTAAGCCAGGGCCTTAGTGAAGAGAACAGAGGTTTCTTTCCCCATTTCTATGGCTGTTTGGGCTTTTTTACCCTAGTCCTAGGGATGGAACCCAAGACTTTGAGGCTAATGGGCAAGGGTTCCACCACTGAGAGGCATCTCCCACCATTTGGGGGGGGGGGGGGGAGGAAGGGTAAATGTGAGAGGAGACAAGGCCATGCTATATAGCCAAACTTGTTCTACCTACTAGTATACAGTTATGTACCACATCTACCTTTCTTCAGAGGTTTTGATCCACTGTAAAATGAGCAGGTTTACTTTATAAACCGGGACATTGTTCATGGCCATGAGCTCTGAAGCGGCTCACCATCACTTCGTTGTTACCCATGCCCCTGCCTCTCCAAGGATTTCCGTCCTGCTTGTGTAGAGTTTGAGCTTCACTTTGTTTCTGAAATAAAATGCCCCCACCAAGACCAATAACCATAGAATCACTATAGGATCCACTGTACCAACAGGCCAGGGAAGTCCTCCAGGCCACCATCTTCTCAAACTGCCCATTTCCCTAGGACCCTCGTTACTCTCAAGACTTCTGGTCCCATCCACCAGCAGGAGATTCTGACAAGTTACTATGGATCCTACCCCTAGTCCCCCAAGGTAGGAGCTGATAGCTGTAGCCAGCAAGTAAGAAAGTCAACCATGATGGACTTGTAAACAACTGAAAAGCCTGAGAGATAGGAGAATTGCATCATCCCATTTTATAAAGGAGGAATACTGAGCCTCAGATATCCAAGGTCTCCTATCAAGAGACAGGCTGGATTCAATGCAGAGCCAATGCGAACAGACACCAGCAGCAGGGCCTATATTAACAAAAAAGGACATTTCCCCAACACCACAACATGTGCAAGCATGTACATGTGCACAACACATTCACTTCAATATCAAGCCAGTGTGTGCTGGTCTTCATGAATTGCAGTCTCACTTTTCTTAGATGTAGACAACTAGTTTCATGCCAATGCTTGATTTTAAAGGTCACCCCTTAACATTTCCTGTTTCAGGGCCACTATAGATCAGGGTCACAATGCTGGCTGGCATTTAAAAGAATCTGCACTGTTTTGTTTTCTGTTTTTTTAAGGACTACACATTCATCTTATCATTTCTGCTCTTTTTCCTTGAAGATAAGCATGAAGTAATGCACTGAAGCCCAAAGGTGCGTATGGGTAGGGATAGACAGGGTGCTGGTTGTTACTCCATCCTAGGTTCAGGGGCTGAGTGTCTGTGTAGCTGATGGGGGTCTAAGACATAGCTTTAGTCTGAGCCCAGGAAACCTGGGTGGCAACTTAGCTTGGGCAGCACTGAGTTGGTGACTACACTTACCAGGCCTGTCTGAGGCACACAATCCTAGAGCTGTTGTCTCTAATTTCCTTGACATTCATTATTTCACTATTTCTGCCAAACACATGAACAGAGATGGAAATGGCTTCCAAAAGATGTTCCCTGGCTATATGAAAAAATAATACAATTCCCATTTCTGTTAATTTTTACATAAAAACAAAGGGAATTAAGCTTTATGTAAATAATGACTGGCCTATATCCTTTTTGGGGACCAGTTAGGGTCACATGGAGGGTCACAAGACAAATGCAGTAATCACCCTCTGGCCCCACTGGATTGATCTATTAAGCTCTGATGGAATCAGAAGCCAAAAGAAGACAATGGGGGAGGGGGGCACTCAAGCCCCAACACCTCCCATGAGCACCAGGCACAGGATTGGGCATGTCTGCTTAAGATGCCACCTCAATTGCTAAGTGGAATAGGAGCCCTCAAAGTAGATTTCACTTTGAAAGGAGCCCACTTGAGAACATAACCTAGATCTTTGTATCATCACTGTATCCAGACCCCAAGGTCACTGAGACAGAGGAAGAGTGCAGAGTTCAAGTGTGGACTCTGCAGCTCACCATAAGTTCTGAGACCAGTAAAATCTTGCTGGACTGAGATGTCCTTAAGCAGGAATACTGGCCTTCTTGGGCAAACACAGGGGACGGCACCACCACATGACAACTGGGACTCCTTAGCTCAGCCCACTGCTAACAAGGTAGTGTAAGTGCCAGCCACACTAGTAGCACCCCATAAATTACCCACCAACCCATCAATAGTTACCAGCCTAAAAAGGCTCTCAATAGCCTCCAGGAACCCACACCATCAACCTCCCTTGCATAGGCCTACCAGGCACAGGGTGGAGACCCACAAAGGACCACAGACACAAAAAGGAAATCTTAAAAAATAAATAAATAAAAATAAAAAACACTGTAGAAAACAAGTACCTAGAAAGTAAAGGCAAAGCTTCTAGGCACAAAGGCCAGTGGCATTCCTCAAATTGATAAAAGCAAGTCCATGTTATAAATCCTCAAAGTTCTATCATATTACACTGCGGCTGTGGCCACACTCCACCACCATCTCAGGAACACAAGGCTATGCCATGGGAGATGGACACTAACTTTAAGGCAGCCCTCTACCTGCAGTCAGTCACTGCTGTGTACTTTTGCTTGTTGCTATCACAGTGGGAAAATGTATTTCACATAAGAGATATGCAAGGACTGTGGCAGAAATAGTCCCGCCCCTCCAAGCAAGCCTATTTATGAAAGGTTCAGGAACAAGACAGGAGCATCCGGGTGTCCCCAGAAAAGACAGATCCACACTGAATCTACGTTTTATATTGGCTGTGCCAGACTCTTGACAACCTGCAGCTTATCAGAAGTTGTCAGATCCCTGGGCATCACAGAAGCTCAAACACCTTCAGAGCCCAACCCAGCTATACACTGAAGCCCTTGTGTCACCAGGAAGGCCAGGGGAACAAGCTGTACTTATCCTGTGACCCTAGCTGTCACAAGTACCACACTTGACAAAAAGCTAGGTGTACTGTAGGGGATTCCTTACAGAGTCCTTGCAACTTCTCAAAGGCCATTAGCTCAGCAACCTCATTTCAGGCTCCATCCAGAACATTACCTACAGATTTAAAAAAAAAACAAAAAACAAAAAAAAAGCATGTATCTGGGACCTAGAGTGTAGGCTAGGATGGCACTGACAATGATATAATGGTTGACTACAAACATCACTCAGACTCAGCTAAGCTTTATAGTGTTTAATGCTTTCCTTTAAGATGGACACCTAGAAGCAGCCCTTCCCTACCGTGCCTTTTGTTTCAGATACGCAAACCACAGAATGGGATGACACCTGCCACCATTAGGTTTTTTCCTAGATCAACAAAGACTGTTTACACTAAAGTGAAGCGCTTCCCTATACCACAGGACATTCATTTATTAGGCTTTTCCTTACTTTAAAAAAAAAAAAAAAAAAAAACAGCAGAAAGACAAATGTCAGGCAAAGGCACCTCAGTACAGAGAATCTTTATGGTGCTTTTAACAGACAGAACAAAGTCAGTCGTGTTCACCTCACACTCAACAGAACACTCAAATGATCAGTACCACACACTCAGCATGCAAATGTCACAAGGAGGAACCAGGTACTATCAGTGCACAGGTGACGCACAGTAATTTACATTGATGTTTAATATGTAAGTGACCAACATCTACTTAGGGCCAAGCAAGCCTCAATAGTATCCACATAAACAAACAAACATGACTTGGTAGAAAAGACCAGTGTGGCACATGGTTGGGTCCCATCTTGTGCCAACCCTGCTGACTTCCAGACACCACATCAAGCCTGGCAAAGCTATTCACCTTCAGGTCCAGTTTCCTACCCTGACCTGCAATGAGAAAAGAGAAGATGCACCAGACTAGTCCAAGCAGCAATAAGATACAGGTTGACAGCCTCAAGAGACACAACTGGGGATCCAGCAGATGAGGGCAGATCAAAGACTAGGGGCAGAGTGAGAAACAGGAGACAAGTGGCAGGTGTCTATAGTGCAGCCTCTCCTTAAGCCTATCCTATTTGCTCTTTTGTGTCTAAATGAGCTTTTAGAGCAGTAGGCACATGCTGTGCTTCCTATTGTCACATGTACAGCCCTAAGAAGGGTCCCAGAACCAGTGATGACCCCAATTGACCCAGTATCACTGTTCTCACCCCATCTGGGAATTTCAAAAGGATGAAGGTCCTTACACTCAAATAAGCACATGAAGAACCTGCCAACTCTAGCCTGGCTGCCCCACAGCAGTTCTGTGGACAGCCACTAGCCACAGGCGGCTGAATGAACTAAACTCAGTTCTACAGTCACTTTAGCCTCCCTGGGAAAGCTCAGCAGCACCAAGTCTACAAGCTTCCTAAAGGACAGTACAGCGCAATCACATCCATATTCCAGACAGTCTCGGGCTGAAGGACCAAAAGCAAGAAAAGTATTCCCAACTGTCTTTGACTCTATTCCCCAACAGGGTGAGACTGTTGTGACCAGGAGCGGAACAGCCACCACAGAAACAGTATACCTTCATCTCCCATTTCCCCAAAAGCACAAGAACAATGGACCCAATTTCCCCAGCAGCCCTTCACACATTCTCCAGCAGGCTCTTCTCCTCCTTTCCTTTCTCTCTATAAAACCCATTGCAAACCTATAGGAAGCAGCCAATAGCACTTTTCTTTCCAAATGTTTATGTGTATATGCTTATGCATGTGCACAGGCTTGTATAACTATGTTCCACAGAACACATGTAGAGAAGAAGACAACTTCTGAAGGTGGTTCTCTCCTTTTACTATGTGGGCCCAACAGACTAAACTCAGATATGTCAGGCTTGGTGGCAGGTACCTTTACTCCTGAGAGCCAACTCACTAGCCTAGAAGTACATTTTCCTCACCATGTCCACTTGTGCCCATGCTGCTCCAAGAAGGAGGAGCCCTACATGGATAACCCCTCCTTGGGTGGAAAGTTTAGTGTCCTCTTTGACCCACCCTATCTGAAAAGATACAGCCTTATACCTAGTCCTCAAGGCCTGTTTTCCAGGTTGTTGATGGGAACTAAGGCCTTTCTAAAGTGCCTTGTGAGACAGGTAGCAGTCACTCTATGGAGGTCATCCTCCCTGTTCCATGTACCTGCTTGAGGCCCCTCTGGGAAAAGGGCATCTCCCCTCAGCCCAAGCCTTAAAATGCCAAGTGTTTCCCACGGCAACCACCACAATCAAGAGGATGATAATATTCTTACCACAGGGACCGTTCCTCCTTCAAGTGGAGGCTGGAGTCAGGGTACAACAACTAAACCAAACCATGGACAAGAACACAGACCAAGTTAAGCCAGGCTTTCACAAAGCTGCCCTACTTCTTATGCTACTTAGTTTGTTTTTATCTAAGCTGGCTCTGAACTCATGGTGATCCTCTTGCTTCAAACTCCCAAGTACTGACTTGCTTCTTCAGGAAGCAAATCAAGCATCTTCAACTGCCGCCATGCTCCTGGGTGTGGTTACTGGACATCCATCAGAAGCCCTAAAAGATTACTGACATCAAGGAGGGCATGTCTAAGCCCAAGGCCACTAACCTTACCTAGACCTCCAAGTCATTCACTGAAGAGTCAAAAGTGATGCTCTAGCCAATAATAACTACCACTGGTGCCAAATCAGTCAGAAACATTCCCAACTCCAGCCTCCCTTGCAACCTGAGGCTGGAAACAAGAACTCCATTCTGCATGGACAAAAGTTTTGCTCAAAGACAGTGTGTGATAGACATAAAGTAGTCAAAACCTAGATCAGTGTCTGCCGACAGAAACAGCCAAAGTTTCCAGGGATGTTGGAACAAGTTCACTTTAGAGTTAAGAGCAAAGCAAAATTAGCAGCAAACTCATCTGACTTCTCAACTCAAAGGAGTGAATTAATCTTCATAAGCCAACCCTAAGTTATGCCAAGCCAGAAATGAGCAGCAGGGAGAACTGGAGACTTCCAGCCTTCCTCACCCCCATGGCTTAGGCAGATATGGACAGGAGCAGCGTCCCCTACAAAGGAGGAGAATTCACAAGGTAGTGTTCCCAGTGCTCCAAACTTCTCAGCAACTTTCTCCCTCTTTCCAGTTACAAAGCAGAAGGACTCAAGTAACTTGGTGACATTGTGCAGAGATGGCCCTTGCTGCAAGCCCCCTGGTAAGGAGCACAGCACTATCCTCCATCTTCCCTCAGCCTGCTTTGTATAAGCATAGTAACAGAGTGTCCCTTGGGAAAACTGGGAGTCAAGCAAGCGTACTGTCCACTTATCTCTCCCAAACCCTGCCCCAAAACTAGCTTCCAGGCCCCCATATCGAATCCATTTGAGCCTCTGCCTCTTACGCCACACCAGTGGGTATTCTAGAATTGAACTGTGGCTGCATTTTCAGCCTCCCATCTACAGCAGTGGACTCCCAATTAGTTATTTAGTCCTGTATATAAAACAAGAATGGAAAAATTCACACAAGACAAGCCTTCAGCTAGGACATTGCCCCCAGTTTGTGTGTGCATGCATGCGTGCCTGCGTGTGACAGGAACAGGACCTGTTGCTGATACTTTCATTTCCTGCTTCAAGGATTACATTAGGTAAGTCCTAACTACACAGAGCACGTCACAAGTATGAAATGATACCAGGTGGTGGCATAACGACACTTGCATTATTAATCTAAAGCAGCAGATGAACAGTGTGGGCCCTGCTTAATGCTGAGCACCCATGAGGGCAGCAGGTAGAATTCAGCATGCCCAAGACCATCCTGCAAACTCAGCAGGCAAAACACACTGTTTAGGCCTTGTTATTCTTCAAAAGACATGCTGTTTTCCAGGGACCTGGGACTAACAGAAAACTACACAGATGGCAGGGCCAGTCTGCCAGAGTCCTGTGGTTAAAAACCTTCAATCAAGCTGTCACCCTGGTGCCATTAAAGGAGATACTGGAGGAAAATGGTGTACGTGATAGAGAATAGCAACCACACAACACAGACACTTGCTGTTCAAGAGAAATAGAACTCTATATGGTGATATTCTAAAGTTAATAACACCGTATACAAATGAACATGTGAAACCCTTTGGAAACCACAGATAGCTCAGTCAAAAACACATGTTGAGATCCCCAAAGTCCAACTACAAGCCTAAGTGTTGTGAAATAATCTTTTGCACACTGTTGCACACTGTCAGGATGTATCGCTCTGATTGGTTTAATAAAAAGCTGAACGGCCAACAGGCACAGAGGACACTGAAAAGAAAAAAGACAGAGCCATGAGGAGACACAAAAAAAGCACAGCGTGTAAAAGATGAGGTAACAAACCGTGAGCTACATGGCAGCATGTGAATTAATAGGAATGGGTTAATTTAAGTTATAAGAGCTAGTTAGAAAAAAAGCCTAAGCTACCAACCAAGCTTCTATAATTAATAATAAGTCTCCATGTCATGATATGGGAGTGGCTGGCAAGACAGAGAAAGACTGGCTCCAAATGCTGTCCAATGCGGGGGCATGTATTTTCACATAAGACCTGAGAAAGCTTTAAAAAAAAAAAGGATCCAAATACAGCTTCCTAGTTCCATAGTCTAACATGCAGATCACAGTACAGAAACACATTTACTGGCCACTGCCAGCCAGAAAACCATGAGCTAAGCTGAGCGGTGGTTTAAGATTTTGCTCTTGTAGACAGAAAGGTTACAGATATGTAATAAAGCAGGTTCAGATGGGGAGGGAGCACGCTCTAAACAGGTTACAGTGTCTTTGATAATGTTGGCAGGCTTAAGAAAAAAAAAGAAAGAGTATAGACAGACATTTAAAAAAAACATGGTTTAAAAATAATAAAATAGTCTTTAAAGAAAAAGGTAAAGTAATTTTTTTAAAAAAAAAGAATAAGCCATGTAGAGATGGGAAATATACAGGGAGTCTGGATCCTGTGTGCTATTAGATTGACTTTAAATTTTTTGATAGATGATGAGCAAACAATAGCTGCTGAGAGACACTGGATTATAATAAACCAACCCATATATTTTAAAAGTGTCTTAACTTCAAAATGGAAGTCAAAAATTATGTTACATTGGAAAAGAGGTTATGCTTTTGTTTCCAAAGGAAATGAAAAATTGTGGATTCCTTTCAGGTTAATAGAGATCAAATTTGACGAGGGGGGGGGGGCAGACCTCCTGAAAATCCTGGCTATAAACACAAACAAATAAACCTAGAGAAACTACAACACAGGTGATGGATATTTTAGCTGCTCAAACAAAAACCAAGAAATCATCTTTGGCTGACTTGTGTATAATCCACACTTGTGTTAATGTAGATATGTATGTTACCTTCAAAAGTTTGTGTTTTCAGAGCAAGAGGACCAAACACCAATGAAAACGGGAAATCCAGTTTTTTCAGAGCTTCAGGCTGCTGGTTGAGATGGTCCAGTCTCACAGACTATTCTAGTCAGGACTTCACCATTATCCCAATTTTCTCAGGGTCTCCCAAAGCGTCCACAGACCATAGGAAGCAGTCTAGAGAACATAACGCCCATATTTCCAAGAGGTAGGGTGAGTGGTTTATGGTCATTAAGTGGGCTATGGATGTCTGTCACTGTTTAGGGGGATTGGTTAAAAACTGTTATTGGTCATAGCCAGGAAAAAAAAAAAAAACAGAACAAAGGAGATTAGATTTAGGGATCTTTCTGAAAGAAAAGGGAGATAAAGTATAAAAACAATGAGATGAAAGGGTGGATTGTTGAGTCTACTTTTGAACAACCACTAGTCTCAAATATTTTACATTGGTATGGATATTTGTATACTGACACAAATTTGTTAAAATATATTGTACATACCTTTTTACTCTTGTTTAAGGTATTGTACCCATACAGCTCATTTAGCAATATAAATTTCTAGTTCTTAAAAGTTATTATTACAAACTATTAGGATAAAAAAGAAATGTAGGTTAGTAGTTACCTATAACAATCAAACTTATATTAGGTATGGTTTAGATGGATATATTGTCTTCAAATACTTCAAAGACCTACAGAATGTCATTTAAAATGTTTTATTAACAAGACTTTCCATGACAATGAGACGCATCTACTCTTGGCAGTACCAATTTACTTCAGGGAACATGATGGGCATCAAAGAAACTCCATATGGAATTTGCTTTCAGTGTGGCAAAGCTAGCCATTTGGGCAAGAAGCTGTTCTTGTCTTGACTGCTGACAATAAGCTATACAAACTGGACAGGCAGGACACAAAGTAAAAAGATTGTTGAACTCTGCCAAGACAAGGCAGGGTAGTCCTTCAAAATTCCTATTTCAAAGAAAAGTCTGTCAGATATTCCAGGCCTGTACGGCAAAGATGAATGTCCCAGTATTGCAGAGGACCACAACTGCGGACACAACCTTCCTGATGGGGCATAAAGTTCTTAAGACATGTGGCTAGGCCTCATTTGTTGAGATGTCATCATCTGGTCCCAGCGAGATGCCAGTTACATATGAATGATACTTCATCTCAGACCAAGACAACCTGTTCCCAAATTCAGCCCAACAAATGCCATTCTTCTTGACTGTGACATAAACCAAAAGCTGGGAAAGATGTTGACCAGGTCATGGGCCATCTGTTCCATATCAGGACCCCATTACCTATATGTATTACATATAGGTAATGGGGTCCTGAGAAGTCCTCTGGCTTCAAGCCCACTGGACTTACTGGTGACAGAGAGACAAAAACAACAAGAGTTATAACAAAGCTTACCCTTGCTATCCCATCTTATTCCTAACCTCATTTCCCACCCACTTCTGCACCAAGTCACATTAATTAACTAATAAAACTTTCTAGAAGGAACTGAAGAGCTACAAGAGGAAATGTACTATATCTTGAGCCTATGGCAGCAAGGGAAGGAGGTATAGGCTGCTGGCTAGGGTAAGCAGCTCTGTCCTCTTTAATCCATTCATACTGCAACCCTAAGTATTCAGGGAACCCAGAAGAAGCCACAGCAGCCAGGATGGCCTTCTCAAGTCCCACTTATCCATTCTGACTCTACATGGTCTATCTTGCCAGTTAAAGAAGGATTCAGAAACCTTGACATATAGATAGTCCAAAGTCCCAACCAGCACAGAGGCCCAGTCAATACAGACTCCTTAAGCCTACACAATACTAAGATCTGCCTGTTACTAACAGTAGATATCCTGAAAGTGGGAACTATGCAACTGCTCCCTGGAGCCATAGGCTACTTTAGAAACAAGAATAGGGCGGAGACCAAAGACTGCAGGGTAGCTGGCATCCCATACTTACCTGCCCAGACCTCTAACAACTCACATGATCTTAACTGACTTTCTGAGAGTCAGGGAGCAGCTGACACCACTAGGAAGAAGGTTTTTAGGAAAAGCCCTACTTATTCAGATGACTCTCTGCCCACAACACTGACTGGTGTCAGCATAAGACAGACCAAGACCAAATTTTCAGCACAAAGATTTATTTGCCCCAGAGGAATAAAGAGCAGAGAATAAGAGACCAAGACAGGGATAGAGGACAAGGGAGAAGGGGAAAGTCCAAGGGGAGGGGGAGGGATATTTGCCCCTGAGGGACAAAGGACTGCCTCTGGATAGAGAGGAGAGAGATGTGGCCCATGGGCAATTGGCAGTTTATAAATACTACATTAGGATAAGATGGTTAATTTTAATTGGAAATGTTAATGAGGGTAGTCAAAGGAAGACTTCTGATTGCTGGACTTCAGTACTTTGAGAACTGGACCTTAGTAGTCAGTCTCAGGAGTAGGAAGTGACCAAATAAGGGAATGGGCTTTGGTGGCTAGCTTTAGGAATGTAATCTAACAGTTTTTGGTAAGGCAGTGGTGAATGGAGGAGAAAAATAAAGGCCTGCCAAAGCCATGCTTGTCGGGCTTTGGCCGATGTTTGCCATGCTCACCCTTTAGTCATCACACCACACTCAGTCTGCACAATGTCGGGACATATCTTGTCCAGGTTCATATGAGCAAAACAGAACAACAATATTCAAGGGTTTTTCATCCATAAGTGGTACTGGCTAGAAGCAGCCAGTGTGGATTTAAGAAAAGTTGCACCTAACTCTTTAGTGTACTCAGATATGCATCACACCCTGCCAAGTGTTAGAGGTCTGCCTCTTTTGTTCTGAGGCTCATGAGCAAACTGAACACAATACCTAGCAGACAATACACCATGACCCATCCTTATTTACCCTGTATAGAATGAGCACACAGCAAAAAGCTGGGAAAAGCCTAAAACTGCCCACTCTTTGGATCTGCCTCGCTAGATGCCAAATGTGAGAATATAAGCAAACCATTTCTGTCTCCAAGCCTCACTTTCCTCATCTGTGAAACAGGGTTCATAAAGGTATCATCTGATAGCTGTGTCTGCGGAGTGTAGAGGAAATTGTATTAGCACATACAGAAAAAACTGGCATCCCTTGAAAGACGGCAGCAACCTTCAGAGTCAGCAGAGTCAGGGTTCCCCGTTCCACCTCCCTGAGCTGGCGATTGTGACACAGCACACCAGACTGACTAGGACAGTCTCTGAAGATAGATTTTCCTAACAGGAATTCAACATGGTCTCGGGAAAAAACGGGTGTTTAGTGGGTGAAAATACAGCCTTGCCCAGGGCCAGCCATCTTCCTGGCAAGGGAAGAGCTACTCTTCTGGCCTGGGTGAGTGAGCACTTTACATTTCAAAAGGACAAAGATGTGTGACAAAGTCCAGTCCCAGCAGAGCAGGTCAGTGGAACCTGGACAGTCCCATCTTCCCATTCAGTACAGGGGCCTGGTTACCAGACTGAGACCCCACAGTACTAAGCACTGTCTGCCAGCTCACTTACCCTTCACAGGGCTGTGTGTGAACAGACAGCACAGACACCCAGCATGAATGTTCTCCAATCCCTGACACATAAGCAAGCCCACCAACAAATGGCATGCCCACTTTATCCCTAAACCCAATTCCTTCAGAAGCATGCTATGGGGCAGCTAGAGGTAGCACTGTGCATAGTGGTCCCCAGAAGGAGTTTAAATGCTGAAAGTTAATTCCAAGGCACTGGTCACTGGGAACACCACTGAACGATTACATAACAAAACCTGGAAAATCCCTTACAAGTTTTAGTTAGCAGTTCAAAGTTACTTTACCGTCAGTTAAGATCTCTGTTCAATCCCAGAAGCCCCTCCAAAGCTGTTTGTCCAAGGGCAGTTAACAACAGGAGGAGAAAACTCCAGGCAGGACTGCTCCGCCAGGCTCGCTGGTTAGAATCCCACTGCTCAGCCCTGACATCTGGTTTCTGGTTTCTATTTCATATCCATGTTGTCACATTACATAACAAGCAGATGATATGAGGAGTGCCACAAAAGTTTAGCTCAAGACTCACAGAGACTATCCCAGATACATTGTTTATCTCAGGCCACAAGCATTTTCAACCAAACTGGACACTGGCTGCTCAAATCCCAGGGAAGCGCCTTGTCTCTGGGTCAAGCAAAGCAAGCCTCCTCAAGACAGTCCTTAAATGAACCAATGCCCCTTCCTTCCTCTCCTCCCACCTTCACGTGGAATGACCTCTGGCCTACATTTAGTTTTTCTGCACCTGGAAATGACTTCTGCCTTCAAGGTGTACAGGAAGGTGTTAGTTAACACAGAGTCACAGTGGAACCAGACAGAAAACTCCTGAAACACCTGCCTGTTCCACCTGTGGGGCCCAAAAGAAAAGATTCTACATAAGTAGGCCTCCACCGGAGGGTACAGTCCTGCTAGCAAGCATCCGAGGTTTTCCACACCTCGCCTGACCTGTACCAATGGGCCCAGCCCTCCTCAGTTTATTTGCAGAGGCTTTGGAGTTCATTGCTAGAACATGCCAAGTGCACACTTGAGGCAAGGAAGGATACTGTCATGCCATCATAGCAGGCAAGGGTCCCTCCCTCAGAACTAGCCTCTCTAATTTCTCGTGGATCAGAGAGAAAAGGTAGCTAAAATTGGTTTTCAGGCCAGCAGCAGGTATGAGATCACATGTTTTTCTAGGGTCATTCAGAGCTGGTGAGTAGTCAAGAGCCACTGTAAAAACCCAGAGTGAATAGCTTCAGCCAGAGGAAGGGACAGAATAAAAATGTGGCGGGTGTGCATGTTCATACATGCACATGTTAAGACCAACAGTCTGCTTTGAGCGTCATTCCTAAAAAACCATCTTGCTTACGTGAAACTGGGTTTCTCATTGGCCTCAAGATTCACCAATTCAGCGAGGCTGGCTGGCTAGTGAGGCGCAGGAATCTGCTTGTCTCCACCTCCCAGTGGTAGAATTACAAATCCAGACCACCACAACAGCCTTTTACAATGGTGTTGGGGCTCAAACTCAGACCTTCATGCTTAAGTAGCAGGCACCAACTGAACTATCTACCCTGTCATCATAAAACATTTTAGTACAAACTGAGCTAGACTGTGCCAGCAACCTGTGTCTGGTCCACCCAGTCAGGCAGAAGTGAGAACCATGTGTTTGGGATAGCAGGCCTGATTCAGGGCTCCATAGAGAACAGTGCTCAAACTCAAAGTGTGTCTACAGCTCAGCCAACTTGTTGAGAAGCTAGTTCACAGACTACATAGAAGAGAGCGCAATGTCTGTGAGAAGACAGGAGGCATGACTCAGGAGATCCTCTAACACCTGTTAGAGGAGCCCTGTAGACAGTATGCACTGACCTATCAGGCAGCAACAGCATAAGGACACAGCCTCTACTGGCAGATGCCTGGTAGGAGGTGCCCAACTCTATGTTTGAAACAGTGATAAAAAGAGATCAAACAGAGACCCAGTACTACACACTGTCAACTAAGCAGGCCTGAAATACACATACACATGCATACATATACAATGCATACATGCACACATGCACATGAGAAGCATTCTGAGGGCACGCAGGCTCAGAAGGCCAGGATGACTTTAATTACATTCCTGCTTCCCAACTTCCATTCCTTGTGGACCATATGCCAAGTTCCTTACAGCACAGACAAAATAACAGAACTAATAGAGTAGGGAAGGCAGAAAGGTGCCTACATAAACTTCTAGAACACATGGCAGACAACGCCTAGCCCATGATCCCTGAATTACTACTGTCTGCATTTCAAACTAGCCACACCCATACCATGGCCAGGACACATTCAGAAATCAAACCATGAGTTAACATTCACAGGCTACATCTTTTATCAAGGCAGTACTTTTCATTTAACAAATATATGCTGAGAAATGACTTCTCACCTGAGCCATCAAGTCTAATGCAGGTGGCAGGTCTTGAACCATCTGCACTTCACCCCAACTTTACTGCCACGAGCCTACTGGTGTTGGCTTTGTTCCTATGTAGTCATCAGACTGGAGGCAGCTCAGAAGGGAAAGTCCTCAAAGACAAGGAAAGTGAAGCATGTCCACTGAAGGTAGTCAGCTGTGGAAGGTCTACTGTCCACTGAAGATAGGTCAGCTGTGGAAGGTCTACTGTCCACTGAAGATAGGTCAGCTGTGGAAGGTCTACTGTCCACTGAAGGTGAGTCAGCTGTGGAAGGTCTACCATAATCTGCACCCGGAAAACAGCTTGAACGTTAGATCAAGAGAATGCCTCAACCATGGATTGGAAGGTCAGTCCCACAAGAGACAGAAAACAGTCTGTCTGTCTCTTGCCTCTCATTTCTTCTTTTCTGCATCCCAAATTAGACTCCCGGGCTCCTAGTTTAGCCCCCAAAGAATAGGGGGCTGTTTTCAGAACTGAGATTCTGGGATTAGCTCAAGCAATTAGTTTGTTGTGGGGTAGCTAAAAAAACTGAAGAAAATCATGATCCTTAACTTGAGTCTGCAACTGATGAGCCTCAGTGTCATGTGACAGCATTACCACTGAAAGTGGCTCTATATCCTACATCTATGTAAGAGGGGAAAACAACAGCACCACCTGAGCAGTACTGGATCCCAGGGCCAGCAGTATGACAGAGCAAAGACAGCACTCTTCTTAGTTGGTCCTTCAGCACCACTGCCAAGGCCCATGAGGATCAACAAGTGGGAAGACACCTACACAGTAGGAGACACTGATGTCCCCACCACACAGAGCCAGGAGGTAACAATGCAACCCACACTCCCAGAGAAGGTTACCAGGGTGAGGGGTACCACCATGAGTCCCAACCACGGCATTCAGGAGGTCTGCTCATACACATTTTCACATGTGTTCTTTCCTCCATTGACCACTGAACACGAGTCAGTCAGTAAAATCCAAGCAAAAACTTCCCATTGCCCAGTACTCCAAACACAACGCTTGCTTGTTGTTTATAGGGTGTGTAGTGAGGAGTAAGTCAGTGTTCCACTATGGCACCTTCCTACACATATATGCTGTTGGGCTTTGCACATGTTCGTCATCTGTTCTATGCTGCAGGAGAGACAAGCCACTCTTCTTTGTATGTCCAACTAATGAAAACTTTTACACGAGTCGTTATGAAAATGGACACTGAATTAGAAACAGGGGCTGTGTCCCAAGGATGAAGTTGGTATTTGTTGTGCCAAATTGCACAGCACTCAGCAGAGCAGGAAGAAGAAAAAAGAGGGTAGCCAGCACTCAGTAGCCACAGATGGACACAATCACTTTCAGAGTCCAGAACAACAGTCCCAGACTCGGGACCAACAGGAGCCTGGTGACCCAGGCACACCTCTTTCCTCTTGGCTTCCTCAACTAGAGGAACTGGCACATCACTAACTCCAGATCTACTTGCAAATCCCACTTTTAGCCCGTATGCAGGCCACCATCATGCTTGCTGAGGGGGAGGAGTGTAGGAAAAGGAAGCTGGAGGCAGTGGCCTGCTGCAGCTAGCACACAGGACTATCTCAGAGGAAGACCAAGGCAATTCCTCCTTTGATCTCTGCCCAAGTGCCTTCAGGCAACCTGCAGAGGAGTGGTGACCAGATAAGGAAGCTCTCCTCTGTCCCTGTCTCTCTTACCAAGCTGACTCCGACTTGGATTCACTCCATATTTTTTTTTTAATTTATTAAAGATTTCTGCCTCCTCCCCACCACCACCTCCCATTTCCCTCTCCCTCCCCCGATCAAGTCTCCCTCCCTCATTAGCTACAAGAGCAATCAGGGTTCCCTGACCTGTGGGAAGCCCAAGGACCACCCACCTCCATCCAGGTCTAGTAAGGTGAGCATCCAAACTGCCTAGGCTCCCCCAAAGCCAGTACGTGCAGTAGGATCAAAAACCCATTGCCATTGTTCTTGAGTTCTCAGTAGTCCTCACTGTCCGCTATGTTCAACAAGTCTGGTTTTATCCCATGCCTTTTCAGACCCAGGCCAGCTGGCCTTAGTGGGTTCCTGATAGAACATCCCCATTGTCTCAGTGTGTGGGTGCACCTAAATGTTCCACATGGAGAGCAACAAAAGTCTTGACAAAAGGACTACATGGGATGTCCTGAGGTAACCAGGAACTGATCTTACTGTCTCAGAACTGAGAGGCTGGGATAAGGTCCCTAGAAGTGCTTACAGCCCAAGAACAGCTCTTCTCTGAGGAGCAAAGACCTAGAGGAAAACCAAACCCAGGTTTGATGCTCCAAGTTGTAGAGACTGTCCCTACAGACCTTCAGTGGGTCACTTCCAATAAGGCAATGACTTCTGGGAATCATTTAGTTTTCTACACCATTAGCAAGAATGGCCTTAGCCCTTTCGAACCCCTAAATTATTCCAGCTTTCTGCTCAGTCACATCTATAGTTTTCTAGCAAAAGCTAGTGCTCCACAAGCCAGTCAACTGAGGACAGTGACCAAAGCAAAGCCTGAAAGGGGACCCAGTTCCTGGCAGCATGGCAGGGCCACGTTTGACCACATTGCATGCGATGTTTTGTTAGGCAGGGCAGCAAAGAAGAGTTCAAAGCAAGGCAAAACTGGGGATAAGGCCAGAACATAAGCCTGCCACTGGCTAGAAGGGAGCAGATCCAGAAAGAAGGTGCCCTGAGGACTTAGAGCCACAGATCACCTTGCTGTGGTTGGGGAAGAGTCGGAACAACTGTTGAGAACTGACAGACACCCCTGGCTCAGGCATCCTGACCTGAGGTGTGTGCTAAGCAGGGCCTCAGCCACTAAGTAGAGACAGGCCAGTACCTCTCTAAAGGAATGTGTCGTCAATACATACGTTGTTCATAGAAAGTTATAAGGACAAGAGTCATAAAAAAAAGTCATGGAGAGGCATTGGGTCAGGAAAAGTAGCAACAGGGTCACTGGACAGTCCTGTTACTTAACAGCTATGCAGCCTCTGGAGTGCTCCTAAACTCCCTATGCCTCAGTTTCCCATCTGTCAAATGGGGATATGACAGCCTACCTTTCCTGAAGGGCATTAAGAAGTGAGATTATATGTACTAATCATTATTAACATATCTATAAGCATTACTAATATCAGCATTTGTTAGGCAGAGTTAAAAGACTCATATAAAACAGAAATAAATTATAATCCTTGAAATTTTAAACTAAATGAATAAGTTAAATAATGAAGTAGACAGAGTTAAAGAGAACTGTTGAGCATTGAAAAGCTCTACAGAAGTAAGTCAAAATATACTACAGAAAGACTTGGAGATTTGAAGGACAGGAGAGAGGCTGGAAAGACAGTTCAGAAGTTAAGAGCAGAAAAGTCGTGCAGAAAACTAGAACTTGGTTCCCAGCACCCACATCAGGTGGCTCACAACTACCTGTAACTCCAGTTCCAGGGGATCCAATGACTCTTCTGAACTCCATGGGCTCCTGCACTAAAATGTGCACATATTCACACCCCGAAACACATATACACTTAATTAAAATAAAATAAATCCTCCAAAGTGTATAGCAGGAGTTGGGGGTAGGAGAGAGGCCAAAGAAAGATATACGACGTCACTAGTGTTCCAGAAAGAAGAGAGATTCAGGGCAGAAATGTATACTTAAAAGAACATTAAGTGCTGAGAGGGCTGAGAAGCGAAACACAAAGAACAGAACTACACCAAGGCAGCATGGTGCTGACACAATGGCCAGACAGAGCCAGGTGAAAGGACAGAGTCCAGTACAGGGTAAAGGTGGTATTGCAGTCACTGGTACAAGCAGGGACTTCTAAATAAATAGTACCGGGACAACTGAAGGGTAATTAATCTGGATGAAGATAAAATTAGACTCAAACACCACCACACCCAAGGGTAACCTTTGAACAGCCAGGGTATGACGCACACACAAACCACATAGCAGAAGGGACAAGAAGGAGCCCCTGCTGGCTGCGCTGGCTGGCATCCCACTGGAGATTCCAGTACAGGTGCAAGAAAGGCAGTGAGTGAGATTCTGGGGGAAGCTTACATGGCAAAGGAACATAGTAACATGTCAAAAGCAACAGGTATAAAGAGATCATGGGGGGTAAATAATTCACGAGCAGTCGCTATCCCTTACATGAAGAACTCTGGAAAAGTGTGGGAACCAAGTCCAATACCCAACGGAAAAACAGGCTTTGGGAAGGAAAAGATATTCTTGATCTATCCACATGGCAAGTAAGGAGAGAAACTCTGCTGGCACACCATGTAGGAACCGCCTACCTATGATGCCAGACCCAGCTACTGAGACTACAAAACATTTCCCCTCTATGCAGGAAATTTTGGAAATTATAATAAAATTATGTATCTATTAATCTTCCTACAGATATCACTTCTCTACAATAACTCAGAAAACACAACCCCTATAATGTCACATATATGGCTGCTCCCTGAATAAAGCTCCAGTAGGGCACATTGGCACATCCCATTCATAGGAGTGCCTGATTCATAGATAAAGTTCGCAGAGCTTCAAACAAGGAGGCGTCCAGGACCCAGCAGAAGTCGGGAGTTAGTGAAGATGCCTATGAACACTCCCGCACAATGTAGAGGCAAGGGGCAGTATGTACCCCTGCCTTGTCCCACAAGCAACCACAAGATAAAGGTGAGTAGGCCAGCTTCTCCAAATCTACCTGCCACACATATTCAGCTCCATACACACAAAGGATAATCAACAACAAATCAGAACAGGTAAGAAGGGAGAAGTTGAAATGAAAAATACATAAGCAGACAGCGCCATGTTTCACACAAAAGTGGGAACTTTCTAAAGCATCTTAGACACAGGGTTTGGTACTATGCCTTTGATGCATGCTGAGTTCTGGTCCCTGGTTTCTTTCTCACAGACACATGTATTTGTTGCTGTAGTATTCTAAAGTTGAACAAATGAATAAATACACTGTGAATTCTGGGTGCTAAGCACTTTGTTGTCCAAAGGAGTAGCAAATATGAAGAGACGGGCAGCCAAGACAAGTAGAAGTGGAGGTATGAGTGCAAGCACAGGAGGTTTCCCTCAGGAGCACAGAAAGGAGCTGCATTCAACTACTTCCCAGCTCTATGCTGAGACCAGACACCGAATACAAGCCCATGGTGCATGCTTCTAAAAGCCATCCTCTCCAAGGAACTCAGGAGACGATACAGTGGGCAAAGTGCTTGTCACGTAAGTGTGATGAACTTAGTTCAGATACCTAGTGCCCACATAAAAGCTGGGCATGGTGACAAGCAACCATGATTCTAGCACTAGAAAGGCGAAGGTCCCTGGTGATCCATTGTCAGCTAGTGTAAACTAAAGGGAAAGCACCTGGGTAAGTGGGAGATCCTGTATCAAAAAAATAACATGGAGAGCAGTAGAGGAATATACTAGATGCCAACTCTGGTATACACTGTCTGTCTGTCTCTCTCTCTCTCTCTCTCTCTCTCTCTCTCTCACACACACACACACACACACATACACACAGAGTACACTCACACATGGAGTACACCCACACTTACCCATACACACATGTATGTGTCAAAAACAAACACTTTGAGGTTTCATGAAAGATATAGCAATCCCAAGACTGGAACACTACTAAGTCAGTATGAAGAGGGGTCCTTAAGTTCTGAGAACCCACCAGTGAAACCAGAACAAGAGTTTCTATGAATCATGTCTGGGACAGTCTGAGCACCAAAAAGATCACAACAATAAAGGAATATGACCCGGGTAACAAGCAAGAACCAGGAAGTTCCAATGAACATAAACAAGAAAGGAAAAGTCTTCATGTGAAAAGTCACTTTAAACAAATGTCAGTTATCAAGAGTGCCCATGACCACAGGCGATGTCTTTATAACAACACCAGGGTCACGCAGGACTCTTGGAAGACTTCAGAAGCCTCAGGTCAGAGGCGAGAGAGTACCAGGGTGCCTGTAGTCCCGAGACTCTCTACCAAGTGTACTAAAGAGAAACAGCAGTTTCTCAGTGCAGGCAACTGGCACCACCACCTTAGTCTCAAGGGACAAAGGTAAGCCATGGAACTAGGGGCGTTAGGACACATCTTTGCAGTCTGCTAACCCAACAGGTACCAAAGACAAGAGCAAGGAATTTTTTTTTTAAATGGCAACTCTGCTTCCATACTGTTATTGTCACAAAGCATCAGCAAAGATGACTATACTAGCTTAGAAAAGACTGTGGCACATAAGGCATGAATGCTAGGCAGAACAACCTCATGTTTTTTTCTGACATATAAGCCATTCTTAGCAGACAATCACAAAATGGAACACACATGCACTACAGAAAACAGTACTGGGTCACAGTAAACTTTCTGGCTTCAATAATGATGTAGGGTAATGGAAGGCTGGCCTTGTTTTAGGTAGTATATACAGGATAAAAAAAAGTGCTAAAATGTTCCCCAGATTTCTAAAATACCTTCAGACTGAGCTTTAAAAAAATAAAATGCTGAGTGAAAACATACAAGACTAAGAGATCAGGGAGCATTGAACCCACATATGCCTCAAAGGGACATCCATGCTATCAAGCAGCTAAACCACAGAAAAAGAAACTTCACACAAAAGAGAAGGTCAAAGACACCATTCTCAGACAAAAAGCAGACAGGGGCGCACTCCTGAGAAGAAAATAAAGATTGGAGAAAATGTGGTCCAATGAGAATGGGATACAGACAAAATAAACATACAGGAAGTGGAGCAAAGACTCTAGAATGCAGAAAGAGTTAGCAATAACATTAACAAACACGAAAACATTAAAACAAGACTATTCCCTGAGCAATCACAGAGAGAGCAGGAGATACTGAAGAAAGCAACCACTGAACTAGCTCAACAGTGAAGGAAAAGACCACACACAGGCCATCCATCTTACAGACCTGAAGCCAAATAACAAACAGAAACATTGGTACTTCAGACACGAGGCTACAAACCGCCTACAGAGGAGGCTGGTGCCTAGTTGTAGTTCAGTCCATGCCCAGAGGATTCCCTTTCATCAGCCTGATGGCTATGGTTGCCAGGGCCAGTCCAACATGGACGGCAGGTGTTGGGGTGGGAGGTGGAGTAGAGCTGCTTGGAGCAGTCACAGCACCTCAGGGTCCAGCAATGCTTACTTCCCACCATACACCACTCATACCTGTACCAGGAAACCCACACTATTACAGGACAAGGACTGTGTCAGGGATACTCAAGACAGACACTAAACAACAAGGGACACTGACTACAGGTGCTACATAGATGACTCTCATCAAGTTTCATCCCACAGTCCCACAAGCTACATCAAGTTTAAAAATGCATAACCAAAACAATATTTTTTAGGGACATGTATGTACATGGTTTTTTAAAAACTTATTAAAGGCAGGGGAAAAGAAGCAGGGAGTCTGGGTCCTATGGAGAACAGGTGATGCTGGTGCACTGCTTCTTTACGTGGGGCAAATAGGGGTGCACATTTTTAACAGTATTTTACAATTAAAATTTAAAACAGCTATGTGGGGGAATATATAAAGCTTGATTTTAAAAACTAAGAAAACTCCAACACAGCTCATCAGTAAAGTGCTTGCATCAAAAGTACAAAGATCTGAGCTCAGAACCATGGAAAAGGTTCACCCCTGATTGCAGATGACCCAAAATTATCACTCATAAGAACTACAGATTCCTCCCAATTTGAAGATTTTAAATCTATACAAGTTAGAGTATTAACTTCCCTGGCGTTTTTACTTTTCTAAAACATTTTCCTGTTTTAACGAGAATTACACAGCATTCCTTGTACAATATTCCTGTGATGAAACTCTCCTGGTGAGAAGCTGTATATATAAAGTGATATAAAGTGATATTCTTTCTACTCACACACAGGGTTTTAAAATTGTGTTTACAAGTTAAACGTGCTTGTCACCTTTGTTTTATTGTTCTCTTTAACAGGTTCTAAAATCAAGGCATTTGAGCCTCATAAAGCCAGACAACACTTGTGTCTGATAAGAGGTGATGTTAAGTTAGATCCAAGCAGAAAATGTGGTAGATGCTGACCATGCCCATGTAGCAAGGAATTCTTTCAGAAAAGTCCATGGCTGCATCCTTCCTAGAGCTGTAAACCCAAAGATACACATCCTACAAGTGACAGCCACGGCTCCTCCAGCTGTGCTGGGAGAGGAATCCCACCCTTGTTAGGCTTACAGTCTCTGGAGTGACACATGATTCTGCACACACTAACTTGGGCAGTTAGTTTAGTTTTCAACTCTCAGATAGGAAAAGTTTTACTAGCCATCCCCTCAGTGTCTCTTACCAGGGCCTTTCTTTTTCTTCCTCCAGAAACTCCCTGTTGTACACTGTCACAAGTCAGCAGGCTGAGTCTGGTGCCACATCCTTCTGACCCAATGTCCCACCCTGTACCCACAGGCCCATCAGTAGCCTGCAGCAGCTTTTCCTCCAGGTAGTCTGGACTACTCTGAGAATAGTGCAATGTTCTGCCCACTCACTGACTGTGATCTCTCTCTACTAAAAACCTCTACACAGTGCTCTTGACACAGTACTCCCTGCTTTTCCGTCTGTTCTGCTGTTCAGCACTTTGCACAGCACTGCTGTTTATTTGACTTGCTCTGACTGTTTAGGTTGGGAAGCAGCAATCTGTACATTTATGCCAATCTACTTGAAGTTGACCTTTCGGCAATTTGACAAAATATTACATAAAAACAAAAGCATAGCAAATTCATTTTTGGCAATTGAAATGTATTTATATAAACCATGACAATTTATAATAAATTACATAAGCCCCAGCATGGTGGTGACAAATACCTGAAATCCCAGCACTCAGAAGGCAGAGTGAGGCAGGCAGGGCCTAAGTTCAAGATCAGTATGGGCTGCACAGCCAGATTTAAAAAAAAAAAAAATCAGCAAATCAAACTCAGTACATTGTATATATAAAACAATCAGCCATTTCTAGTAACTGCAGCTCATGTCTGGCAGCGCCCTTAAGCTGGTGTTAAGGCCACAATCCTGCTGTGCTTCCATTCCCCAGGCTCACCACTTAGGTGCTGCTCACCAACCCCAGAAAGGAACAATCTACACAGCCCTGTCTTCTAAGATGGAAGTTCACCCCTCGAGGTCTGGTGGCTCAATCCACCCAATTGACATGTGAGCACATCAGCCACCATGCTGTCTGTCTATGCCAAGTTCTCTTCCCTACAGCCTACCTTCCCCGAGGTCTACTGGGTTCCATTATTTCTCACACTCTCTCCCTCAGTCAACTCCACATATTCCACACCCTGCTTGGAAGTCACTGGCCAGCCATCGTGCTGCTTGCAGACCCAGTGTGCTCCTCAGAGTCAGCTCACACATAATTACCTAGAGATGTGGAAACTTAAAATCAGAAGGCCTTTGGCCAAAGCTCTTGAGGCTTCCCAGCAGAAGAGAGTATCACAGCTCTTGCCCTTCTCATCCACAAAACCTTCAGACAGATGGAAGCCTGCAGCCTGGAACCTAACTGCCTCCAATTGCTCACACAACTCCTTTCTTGATGCCTCAGTTTTCTCATCTATAAAACGGGCAAATCCAGGGTTCACAGTATCTGCCCCTAAACTGTCACAGAGGTCCAGAGTATGTCCACTTGTAGGAGGACACCTCTCATGTCAGGCATGCCAGCCACATTACCATTACTCATTCTTCTGATCTCTGACCTCCTCTGAGCACATAAGTGACACCAGACTAATCATTGCCTCCAGTTCTTAAAGTAGCCTGATGTGTGGGAAATACTACATGGAAACTTTCAAAATTGGGGAGGGAACTATTTTTCATATTTATTAAAACAAAAAAACTTTCACACAAAATTAAAAAGTGATGCTGACAGCTGCTGAGAGTAGTTCTATGGTAAAGCACCTCACAAGCATGGCTGCCCAGGCCAACAGCACAGGCACTGTGCCTGAGAAGCCAGCCCCTTCCACAGGGAAACCACTAGGAAAGGAGAGCACATTCCAAGTCACTCCACCCCTACCCCCGATTTCAGTGGGAGGAAGATCCAGCCAAAATCAGAAACTACCTAAAAGCAGCATGAACCCTCAAGATGCCATGGGTGGTAGTCACATAAAACTAGGGTCATAATATTTGAGCAAAAAGGAGTGTCACAAAATCAAAAAATAAGAACATATACTTTTTAAGATTTATTATTTTATTACGTACACAGTGTTCTGCCTGCATATATGCCTGCATGCCAGAAGAGGGCACCAGATCTCATTGTAGGTGGTTATGAGCCCCCATGTAGTTACTGGGAATTGAACTCAGGACCTCTGGAAGAGCAGCCTGTGCTCTTAACCTCTAAGCCATCTCTCCAGCCCAAATATACATGCTTTTAAAGGCCTGTAATTTTAAATGAACTGAGAAAATTCAAAACAAAATATATTCTATACAGCTTCACTTCAAATCCAGACCACAAAAAGCACACCTGCATGGGGCCACAGACACTGAGACACTCAGGAAACATTGATGTGGCTGATAAGACTTCTAAATTTTAAGAAGACATAACAGGCAAGCAGCACTGGCTCACAACTGAAAAATATGTTGCCAGCAACAAAACTTTGAGCATCTGAGTTTTTCAAAGGAAATGCTCAAATATCCTAAACTTGAAACTCAAATTGGATGTGCAGAGAAAAAGTCTAAGAACAGTTAGGTGAAGGAAACACAAAAGCTTGAGACATGAGGTGAAAAAGTTCCCTCTGTCAAAAATGAACCCATGTATGAAGTTTAAGTAGGAAAACAGAGTCACAAGGTACATTATTCCAAACAGGAAGGTTTATAAAGAAAATTAAACACAGGAGAAGAGTGGCACTTCAGTTCTTCAAGCATCTTTGGTTAAAGGTAGTAACAGCAGTATTTAGGCTCATTCAGATAAAATAGTAACCCTGCTCCCTGCAAAGGCAGTGCTGCTGCTACAAGTCTGCTAGGCAAGAACCTAACAAGGCCGAGGTGTGTAGTGATATTTCATTTGCATTTTAATAAATAAAGTTGCCTGAAGATCAGAGAGTAAAACAGCCCACTGGTCAACCTTACAGACAAGGCAGTGATACCCACACGTTTAATCCCAGTAGCCACACTAGTTTGCCACAGACAATGGGCAGTTGTGGTGGACGCCTTTAATCCCAGCACTAGAGAGGAATATAAGACAGGAGGAGACAGCTCTCAGACACAGTCTCATTCTAAGATTCCTGGACCTTGAGATTTCCATTTCAGATTGAGGTAAAGGAAAGCCAGTGGCTCGCTATTTTGATTTTTTGACCTTCAGGTTGAACCCCAATATCTGTCTCTGGGTTTTTATTAATAGTGCTATAAAGGTATCTGTGTGTGTGCTGTTGTCTCCCCACCAGCAGCCCACCTGCTACAGCCAGTGTACTTGGGGTCCAAGGACAGATCCCAGTAGGAACTCTGCAGCAAGTTATGGGGTTCACCAATTCATAGCCTGTACAACTGCAGACCTGAGCTGCATAACACCTGCCCTAAGTCCTACAGATGCCTCGTCAGCCATTCTCACATACTTCATTCTTCGGATGGAAGACACAACATGCTGAGAAAGAACCACAGAGGCGCGGTAGGAGTCAGGAAAGGAAACGTTGTAAGAATGGCCACACACCCTGGCCTAGAGTGAATAACAGCTATGCTGATCTGGAAACGGTAACAACTGTACTGTAGCTGGTGCTGCTTTCAAAGAAAACTTTCTCTAAGACCAAGTACTTCCCAATCGTACAACCACTTAGAAGCAAACAACATCACCCAAAAAGAGCAATGAAGGCAGATCTCCACCTTACACAGTAACCAAAAATTAACCTAAATTTAAAGATCTAAATAAACTAAAACCATAAAACTCCTAACAGAAAACAAAAGGTCTTCATACCGTGGACCTGGCAGCAACTTCTCAGATATGACCCCAAAGTCAACTAACAAAAGGAAATAAGAACTGAACCTCCTCAAAAGCAGACACTAGAGAACGCAAAGGCAACACTGAGTGGGAGAAGCATGGGCAAGCCATAGACCAAATACATCAAGTACTTCCACAATTCTACAATAAGAAAACAATAAGCCAAACGCTAAGATACATGAATAGCCAGGAAGCATATGGGGTGGTCTCAGGAGCTCTACTTACTAACAAATGCAAATGAAAACCACAGTGAAATGCCATCTTTAACAAAGGCAAGGTATCTAAAGTTAGGGGATGTTCAAAAAAGTCGACCCAACAGGCATTGCTGATATATATAACACCACACAGCTCTGTGAAAACTGGTTTCTCAACAACTACACATGGCAAAATCATGACCTTCCAGATCTGCCCCAAAGGGGACTCAAACAAATACAAATCCACCAATGTTCATAGTAGCCAAAACCTGGAAACCACCCAAGTTACATCAGCAGAATGGATAAACAAGGTGTGAATTGTACATAATGGAACATTATTCAGCTTGGGAAAGGAATGAGCTTCTCTGTCAGGTAATATACACAGATGGTTCCTGAAACACTGTTCTTCTGCACGACATAAGCTGGCAGAAAACAGACACTACATAATCCCACTTACCTGAGGTACCTAGGAACGGATTCAACAGAAAGCAGAGCAGTGGCCACTAGGGCTGAGAAGGGAATGCATAGCTGGTACTGAAAGGGACAGTTTCTACTTGGAAAGGAAGCATGCACAAGTATTTATGTCATCACTGAAATGCGCTTTAAAATGGTCAATGGGAATGTTTACACTGCCTGTATTTTGCCACAATAAGTAACAGACACACAATGAACCAAGTTGGAAAAGGTAAGAATTAACACCCAGTGTAAAGAAAAGAAAAAGTGTTTCACAGCACAGTCCAGCCTAGGTCCAAACTCCTGCCTTTGCCTCTGAATGCAGGGATTACAGCATGTGCTGTCACAACCATATGTACACCATATACATAACTGATATAAAAAAGTTTTCAAGACACAGTAAATGAAAGACACCAGGGAATGGGGAACCCACCACAGACTGGTGCCCTGTGTTGTTAAAAACAGTAAAGCTGCCGGGCGATGGTGGCGCACGCCTTTAATCCCAGCACTCGGGAGGCAGAGGCAGGCGGATCTCTGTGAGTTCGAGACCAGCCTGGTCTACAGAGCTAGTTCCAGGACAGGCTCCAAAGCCACAGAGAAACCCTGTCTCAAAAAACCAAAAAAAAAAAACGTAAAGCTAAGTGAGGAGTTCAGGGCCTTTACTGAAGGTATCCTAAGAAGCAAACAGCAACTGCTTCTGTGGCTCAACAGGCCCACTTCCATGTTATCTTAAGAACCTAGACAGCAAACAGAGGCAATGGAGCAGTTCCTATGAATACCCTGTCCACAAAGGACATTCTGCTCTCATTCCTAACAGAAGCACATAGACGCAAGACTTTCCCAGGCCCTGTAAAAGATCAAGGAGAGGAAACCAGTGAGACCATATCACCTGCAATGGTACCCATATACACGTTTCAGAAAAGCTTAGCCTATGATGACTGAACTAACCTGCCTTTACGGAGCATATGTTTCAAAACCAGAGGCTGTAACCACCCTCCCCCTCCACCACAGGAAACCACCAGGAACCTGGACTTGGCTCTGTGCTCTCAACTGCGTCTGAATACTTGGCCCAGCCATGGAGTCTCAACAAGCCTGCAGCAGAAGCAGTATATTCCCACTGACAGATAGAAGGCTTAGGGAGCAAGTGACATTAACAACCCTGAGCCTTGTAAGCACCATCCCTTACCCAGGGACCTGGGGGAGAAGTGGCCATGCCTGCCCTCATAGAGCTTAGGTGGTATGGGAAACACTGAGCTCTAGCTCCACTGTGGCAGAGCCCTAAAGACTGAAACAGGTTGCTTTGGTTTTCTTGGCATCATGTATGTTAGTACTACCGACACCCTAGATTTCATTCATAAATCTCCCTATAATTGTGGGAGGGAAGTAGAGGAAGAAGAAAGTGAGTAGAAAACAAAGAAGAAACTGAGCAGAAAACAAAGTCCCTGAGATTATGTTCCGGACAGGCCACTTGGGCATCAAGGCCTCAGCACTGCTTTGTACCTATGCCTCTGCAGCCTGAGGGAATCTGCCTCAAACACAGGATGGCCTGACACAAGCATAGGGTAATTGCCCAGAGTCCACACTGTTAGCATCTGGAGCAGCTACAGCCACACATGCTCCCTAGAGATACCTAGAAGCCCTAATGTTTGAGTCTCACACTGACAGCAGACCATCAGTTACAAGCTGTTTTCCAGGAATCTGAAGGAGTTGTGGCAGGACATTTGATCATGTTTTGACCAAGTGTGCACTCAAGGATGAAAGAGTAATGTTTAGTTGTTCTGGCCTCTTCTGATAATACAGGCTAAAACCAAAAGTGTATCTTGGACAGAGGGGAGAGATGAGACAAGAAGAGAGAGGGTTTCAATGCTGGTAAAAAGGCCCTACAGGGAGTTCACTGGATTCCTCAGACTTCAGCAGCAAGTTCTGTACACTGCAGGGAACATATTCACTCTCTAGGATCCCCTGATGCTAAAACCACTGAGTAAATCTCACACAGGGACCTTTCCAAACCCAAAGAGAATGTCAATGGAAGGCAGTAACTGTTTCAAAGAGTAAAATACCCAATGGATGTGTCCAGGACGTCAGGAGAGAAACAACACACGATTCCACAAATAAGCTACAACTGAGCACGGCACCCTGACCTACGAGCGCAGCATGTGGTGCTGAGTTAGTCGCCCTCTGAACTAGGACTCTGTGAGCAGCAAGAGTCCCTGTTGTCTGTCTGTCGCTGCCCATCCTGAGGCTTAGAGGGCAAGCAGGCCTGGCAGGGTGTCAGGAGTGGTGGAGCTGGGCCTAGTGTTTATGTCTGATCCAGACGACTGAGGGCTCATGACGATTTACTGACGCAAGAGCTCCCAAGCACTGCATGCCAGAAATTAATCAGGGGAGGAAGAATTCTTTTTAAGAAACCACTTGGCCAGGGCTGCCTGGCCTGAGGCTGAAAGTGTCCTCCTCTGGGAGCAGCACACCCAAGGTTTCCAAGCAGCTCCAGGCTGGT
Source organism: Microtus oregoni (assembly GCF_018167655.1). Lineage (NCBI taxonomy): Eukaryota > Metazoa > Chordata > Mammalia > Rodentia > Cricetidae > Microtus > Microtus oregoni. The sequence goes on along the minus strand of NW_024543063.1, from coordinate 4,378,402 downwards.
AAATCAGGCCCAGGCCCAGGCCCAGGCTGGGGAGGTCCTGCCACAATGCCTGGCCCTGCTGCGGCTGGCCGCAGTATCCACTGGTCTGCCCCAGAGCCAATCTTCTCCCAGGGGTCCCCTTCTGATGGCGTCTGCACAACCCCACCAGTGTGCACACTCCATGGTTGGGGGTGTCTATGGAAATGACTGGAAGCCTCTGATCTTATAATCTATTGCTATAATCCCTTTTTCAGGAAATGGGTTTCAAAGTTTGTAAAACAGGAGACCACCTAAAAAGGAAGAAGTTAGAATGTGAGGGATGCAGTGTCTGCAGCAGCCTCCTCCCAGGGTATCCTACTTGCATGGGCAAGTCAGGCTCTTCCTGCAACCCTCCTTGCACACCCCCAGATGCTATGTGACATCAAATACAATGGTCAACTACACACAACCATGTCACATCAAACACATGCACAGTCATGTCACATTAAATGTATGCTTAACTACATACAGCCACATCACATCAAATGCATGAGTAACTTTGCACAGCTGAGTCATATCAAAAGCATGGTTCACCACACAGCCACGTCACATCAAATGCATGGCTAACCATATACAACAATGTTACATCAAATGCATGGTTAATGACACACAGCATGTTACATTAAATGCATGGCTAACTATGTACAACTATGTCATAAAAATACATGGTTAATGACACATACCATGTTACATCAAACACATGGTTAACTATGTATAACCATGCCACCTAAAATGCACGGTCAATGGCACATATGTTACAGCAAATGCATGGCTAACTACAGCTAGCATTCCTGTATCTCAAAAACAAAACAAGAAATACTCTAAAGAAGTCATGTTACACGCTATCCCAAGTGTGGTAGACCCCAAACCATTCATCTGCTGGCCTCTGGTTTACTGTACCCTTTTGGACCTTGATTTCATCAGTGTATAAGAATAGGGGAAATCCTAGGATCAAGAACTAAAGTCTTTAACACATAGCCCCTGGCTCCACAGGGGACAAAGGACTGGAGTTCCACTCCCACTATATAGCAAGTACTCTGTCCCCGGCCCCCCACATCCCATGATGCCCACCATACCTTCTCCTTCCCAAACTATTTCTCAAGCTAATGCTACCTCCTGAATGGACTCTTCACTGATGCTAAGGGGGCTGGATGCACAGATGGGAAGATAGGTATCAGGCAGGCAGGCAGGGAGAGAGGCTTCACACCACTTACAACACAAATCACTTCATAAAAGATATGAATAAAAGAGCTATTAGAGAGGCTCAAGACTACAGATGTAATTAGGCCACTTCATTTCACTGCAACATAAAAATCAGCTAACCTGTACAACCATGGAACAGAGAAAACAGAGCCATCTGGACAGTGCAGGACAGGGGCCCCTGAAGAGTGGCCAACAACATACATCTGACATTAGGCAGAAAACAGGACAACTGACCCTGGCAGGTAGGACTTGACTTACTTACAGAACTGAGTCCTACCAAGGTACCCTCCAGTCAAGGATGAGGGTGGTCAGGATAAAATGTAAACTGTTACAGATGTATCTGCTGGCTTTGCAACAGGAGGACTGTCAAGGGAGTCAGAGCTATGGGGTGCCAATGGGAGAAGGAAGAGAGAAGGATGAGAGAAAGGAAGAACACTTTGAGTCATCAGCCTCTCGGGCAGCTGCTATCTTCCAAGCCACGAGCAAAGAACAAGGAGACAACCAGCATGGACTGGCTCTCATAGAACCTGAAACTGGACTTTATACACTAGGTAACAACACAGAGAGAAAAAGACACTTCCCATAATAACACAAAGATGGTATTCTAACACTAAAGTGTAAGGCTTCCAATTTGTATGGGCTTAAAATAGACACACCACACACAAGAACAAAACCTGACAGGACTAAAAGGAGACTCCCTCCCATCTACAATCACAGAAGAGCCTTCCAAAAGCAGCAGGACACTGGTCAGGTCACAGATCTGAGCACTACAACTATCAAACTTGACTAAATGCCATAGAATTGAACTTGTGAAACAGAAGACTGACCAAAATAAGCCCCCCCCCAAAAAAAAACTAGGAAATGTGTATGTGTTGCTTTTATTGGTTGATGAATAAAGCTGTTTCTGGCTTAGCAGAGTGAAGCCAGGCAGGAAAATTCTAACAAAGAGATATAGAGAGAGTAGGCAGAGTCAAGCAGACGCCAGCCAGCTTCCAAGGAAACAAGACATGTAGAAAATGAGGTAATTCCACAGCCACGTGGCAATACATAGATAGACTAATAGAAACAGGTTAATTTTTTTTTTTTTTGATTTTTCGAGACGGGGTTTCTCAGTAGGTTTTTTTGGTTCCTGTCCTGGAACTAGCTCTTGTAGACCAGGCTGGCCTCGAACTCACAGAGATCCGCCTGCCTCTGCCTCCCAAGTGCTGGGATTAAAGCGTGCGCCACCACCGCCGGGCAGGTTAATTTAAGATGTAAGAGCTAGCTAGAAATATGCCTGAGCCATTGGCCAAACAGTGTTGCAATTAATACAGTCTGTGTGACTATGCAAGTCTGGGCAGCCAGGAAACGAAAGTGCAGTCTCTGATTACAAATGGCACCTCTGTGTGGTTCTTTGGAACAGCTGAGGTACTGGGCAGGAAAGAAACTTGCCTATAAATTTACATAAGCGTTTCCAAATAACCCATTGTTCAAAGGAGATACAATGAGAAATTAGGTAATACCATTAACTGAATGACAAAGCAAATGTATCAAAAAGTTCACACAATCTGGCTAAAGCCACACACTTACTGAAACGCCAAGTCTTAAGTACAGTTACTACAAAACAAGAAAGTGTGAACAAATGTATTGATCTGAATACTTTAATCAGTAAGCAAACAAAATACCCAGCATATTGAAACTAGAGAATAAAATGAAGGAAAGGTTGTAAGAGCAGCAGTTGATTATCCAATCCAATTGAATCAATAAACTGAACTTGGTCCTTTACAAATACTAAAACAACTAGTAAGTCTCTGAGTCCAGTGAGGAGAAGGAAATAGGCAACGTCCACCATCAGGAAGGAAAAAGGAAGATAACAACAACCCCACAGACAGTACAGAGATGAGAGGGCAGGGGGAAGGAAGATAACAACAACCCCACAGACAGTACAGAGATGAGAGGGCAGAGGCACTTGACCACTGAACCCAGAGATGGGTTTATCTAGAGATCTTCCAAATACCTCAGGAATAATAATAATGGCTTCCTGAACTCCTCAGAAGGCTTGACAGGGTGGGCACACTAGAGTCCACAAGCCAAATACAATCTATATCTACTGCCTGATTTTTAGCCTAGCTGAAAAACAGAACTGGTTCTTACATTATCTTGAGTGGTAGAAAGACGTGAGGTGGTGGTGCACTGAAGATGTGGTCAATAGACTCTACCGAAAATCTTTGCCAATAACAGAATTAAGAAAGAAAAGACTCCATCACGCTTTAAGGAGCCAGCATTAGCTTAATATCAAAATTTAAAAGAAAAGAAACTAAGCTGGGCAGTGGTGGTGCACACCTTCAGTCTTAGCAATTGGGAGGCAGAGGCTGTTGGATCTCTGAGCCTCTGAATCAAGCCCAGCCTGTTCTACAGAATGAGTTCCAGGATAGCCAGAGCTATACACACACACACACACACACACACACACACACACACACACCTGTCCAAAAAAAGGGGGGAGAGGAAGAAGAGGGGAGAGAAGGGGAGGGGCAAGAAGGGGAGGAGAGGGGAGGAGAGGAAAGGAGAGGGGAGGGGAAAGAGGGAAAGAAAAAAAGAAAAAAGTTGCAGGACTATGTGTATATTATCACCATAGTTATGATAGCACACGTCTTTAATCTCAGCAGTTGGGAGACAGAAACAGATGGATCTCTGTGAGTCCAAGGTCAACCTGGTCTAAAAGCTAATTCCAGGACAGCCAGGGCTACAGAGAGAAACCCCATCTCAAAAACCAGAAAGAAAAATAAAAATCGAATGAGAAAATTTATATTAGTCAAATAAAAGGAAAGAAAATCTATTATTAATTGATATATACAAAATCTAATATATTAAGCCAAACCAAATAAAAGTTTTAACTTTACAGGCTGTATTGTGGGTATCTATGGTTCATGTGGTTCAATCTAAAATCTTAAACATGCTCTATCTGATTAGAAAATTCTCAGCATACTAATGATAGATGAGAACTCCCTTATCCTGATTGACCATTTGCACAAAGCCTACATCAGATGCTACCTTGGTGATGACATTCTGGGAGTTTTCCTTCTTGCTGCAGCAAGACACAGATACCCACAATACAGTGCTGCTCAGCCACTGACTGGAGGTCCCAGACAGCACAGAAAGACAGTCTAGAACTCAGCACACAGAACAGTCATATCCAGATAGTGTGTACTTGCTGAAAAAAAATATATATAGATAAACTAGTGTGAAAAGAAAGTTATGTCATGCATCTGGTGACAAGGTGACTATAAAAAAACAATTGTATTTCTAAACATAATGAACAAAAAAGGTGAATTAGGAAACAAAACAGCAAAAAACACAGAGAAGTCTTAAAAAAAAGAAATAAAACCTCAACTATGAGAAATACAAAATAGATATTAAAGACCTAAATAGACAAAAACATATACCACACTCATGGGTTGAAAAATCGGATATAAAACTTATTCCATACGCAAATCAACAAAACTCTAATACAGAGACTGCAGTAACTAAAAAGGACTTTAGACAGTTAAAGAAAACTCACAGTTGGGCAGTGGTGGCACACACCTTTAATCCCAGCACTCAGGAAGGCAGAGGCAGGCGAATCTCAGTGAGTTTGAGGCCAGCCTGGTCTACAAAGTGAGTTCTAGGACAGCCAGAGATACACAGAAAAACCCTGTCTCAAAAAAACAAACAAACAAATAACAAAAAAAAACTCACAAAAAACTAGCATAACTAGTTCAAAAAGAACATAATTGACAAAGATGGTTCTATTGGCACAGGCAAGTAGGGCAATGGGTCAGATGGATCAGAACAGTCTAGAACCAAACCCACTAACATAGAGACTTGATTGGCATTGTACAGTAAAAGAGAAAACATTAACCCTTCAGTAAGCCACTGAACTAACCAAATATTAAAATTAAAAGTATCTAACCCCCACTTTGCACCATACTTTAAAAATCCAAATACGACTGATAAAGTGGTAATGTTTCTACTAAAAATTATACAGAGCTTCCTCAGGTCCTTCAGACAGGCACAAATAAATCAAGTGAAATAATGTGTTATATTAAAATTAAAAGCATCTGTTAAAATAAAAACACTAAAAAAAAGAAAAAGACAACCCATAGGATTGACAGAAAACAGCAGTAGACATAACTAACAAAAAGACACATATCCACCCAATCTAAACAAATAAGCTGCCACAAATCAGTAAGAAAAACAAAGACAAATTGGTTTCCTGAATTTCCATCCAGGAACTGAAGAGGCAACTTCCCCACCACCCACATACGGCTGGTTATCCGTATGAAAGTGATCAGCATCTTTAGTTAATTCAGCCGTGACAATGAAGATGAGAAGACTGTACAAAATGCTGAAGACTGCATGTGAGCCAGACAGCACGCTAATGCAGCACAGGTCAGAGCACACTGTGACAGGCAATCTGCACAAATCATCCGCTACACACAAGCTACCACAGCATCTAACAGAAGAACCCCAAGTGAAAACCATGCAAACATCAGCTCCAAATGAAAGAATACCTTGGGTTAGTCCGTCCAGTGAAACATTAAACAGCCATGGAAATAGACCAGCTGCCATATCCACCTTGCAAACACACTACTGAAAGGATCCAGATGGAAAAGAGCAAATGTTGTACGGATGCCATTTTAATAAACTTAAAAAACTCATCTAACATAGGAAAAGTGGAGGATGATGCCTGAGCAGGGATGTGGGTGCAAAAGGGCAGGAACATTGTGGCTACGTCTCTGCAGAGCAGGTCCAGGTGCCCTTCTTTCCTGAGCTCCCACTGAGACCTCACACCTGTCTGGAGGCTGGCATCCGTCAAGAGAAAGCTCCCACATGGGAACACTTAGATCTCGTGTTTACCAGGGAAGATCTGTAGGACAGGTGACCTCACATCCATATGCAAGCATAAAGGAACAAAGCAAGCACTAAATTCTGGGGTGCCTGCAGTAGGTGAACAAGCACTCCTGAAAGAACACCTGCTGATGCACTTCATTTCTGGAGCTCAGATTCTTAGTAATCCACGGTGCACAGCCAGGGCCGAGGAGTCAACACTGATACACAGTTCACAGCTGAAATCAAGACTTTTCTTGGATTTCCTCCATTTTCCATGGTTTCCTATTCTGGGACCCCATCCAGGAATCCCACCTTTCCCTAGATGCCTATGGGTATTTTTTATGCGCTCGGCAGATGCGAGGGGCTGGCAGGTATATCTGGATACAGATTTTCCAGGATCTGATACTTTCGTGTGGTTCCACTGGTTAGGACTGATGGGAAAATCATGGCTTGAAGGGTCATCTCATCACACAAACAAGAGTCAGGCCTAGAATGAGCTCTCTGCTCCATATTGGCTTTACAGAACAGCTGAACAGCTGGCTGTCAGGAGAGCAGCAGCCAGGGGTCATGGCAGAACAGCATCTCTGGAGATGTGGCTAACACCGTCAGACTACACCTGAGATTTTGCCATTTTCCCTTCAGCTCTGGGAAGGCTGCAGCAGAAGCTCACACCAGCACTAAGCCCTCACAGATACAGGGACTCCTATGCCACTGACTCACCCAGAAAATTTTAGCAATACTAACAGGAAGGGATCAGGACTCCAAAGAGTCAATAAAATATGGCCTCAACCTAGCAAGCAAGGAAATCAAAAGCTTCCTCTTCATTCCATGTTGTGGTGATCAACAGCCACGTCAGACGGCCGCTGCTGGGTTTGACATTTTGTGGCTCTTCCTTTCGTCTGAGCCACCAACTTCCTTCCAAAAATGAGGACAAATTAACAGCACATCCACATATCTGACCAGAGCCAATAGCTCCCAAACAAATAACAACAGCAGAGACCGGATGCACCCAGAGTGGCCCTGGCTGTGTGTGGCAAGGCTTTCCAGGAACAGAGGAGCAGACAAGACAACTGGCTTCCGCTGAGGTCTGCAGGCCAGGCCCCTGTGGAATACATGCAGTGCAGACTGGACCCAGGCCAGACTGGGGACAAGCTACCAATGAGCCCAGCAGCACTAGTCTGTTTCTACACATTGCTTCACCTTCAGCAGAGACAAAGAAAAGGAACAGGGGAGACTCCCAAGAAGGCCAGGCTACATACACAGCCCGGAGGCCCTGTCTGGCAATGCTCCAATGCAGACCACCTGCTGGCCTGGCACTGAGACTGCTCACAGAAGAAGAGACAAGCATTTGAGAAGGGCACTGTGAAAACAGCTCTGGGCTGCCATGGACCATGCCTCATCTCAGACTTACAAACACATTGCTCCTGACACCTCCCAGTGCACCTCACAGGCAGACCAAAGATGCCACATTCCCATAGGCCAATGAACTTCCTCTTCATGACCCCCAAGCTTCCTCTATACTCTAAAGGGTGAAAAGTATCCCTTTATTCACCTCTGCAACAGTGCAGTAACCTCTGTGGTTCAGACTGACCCAGGACTCACAGATGTAAACCAACATGCTAAATTCTCATTTATTCACAGTAGGTATTTTAAGTCTAAAAATGACACTTGATCAAATGTTCTAGGTTCACTACATAAAGTAGGACAAATTTAAGTTCTGGTATTTTTCTAAGGTGGGTTCCTGAGTCTACTGCAGTGACCTTGTGACTCCTGAGGACTAAGACAGTTTAGCATCAACAGAGGCCATAGCATTCAATAAGCTCTGACCTCTGACAATCCCAAAGTCTCTGTGAGCACCCACAGCAAGAATGGAGCGAACACCAACATTTCAAAGATCTCACTCAGGCAGGAGGCTCTGCAGCAGCATCAACAGGGACCTAGCATGAGCCCTGAAGCTCCTGCCCAGTGCTGAGATCTATCAGAAACTCAGGTTAGTTTTCCAGTGGCAGAATTTTGTTTTCAGTCAGATATGTATAAAACTCACTTTGAAGGTGTTCAGACAAGCTATTAAGGGAAGGTACCTGAAATTTAACAATGGATGATGAAAACTATAAAATATCTAACACTAGAAAATACAGAGCTTGCTTTTACAGAAAGCAATGGTGAAGATGTTATCATCACAAATAATTTTAATCAGTGCCTCAAGTGGAACGTACTTCCCAGGGCATGCCTGTAACCCCAGCACTCAGGAGACTGAGGCAGGAAGATCTTGAGTCCAAGACTAGCCTGGGTCATATGCTAAGTTTCAGGCCAGCCTGTAATAAACAAACACCAAGAACAACATTAACAACAACAACAAAAAAAAAAATCAAGCAAAATGAAAATGCTAACTCAAACACTTTGAACTGCCTGTCCACTCCTACCCAAGCAAAGCCCTCTCATTGCAGGAATGTCTGGGTGTTAGCTACCCATCTCCTTGCTGCCTGGTAAAAACCTTTGCAAGGAGACAGTTCAGATTATCCACCTGCCAGTCTCCCAACTTCTATCAACTACACAAGCTTGAAGGAAACTCAAACTGTCCCCTCTACTCAGGATGGCCCCAGTGAGATGTCAGACTACCAGGTTCAAAGTCTATGGTCCCCCAGCTCAAGGCAGTGACTGGTTGCATTCTCAAGCAAATACATGCCAAGTAGTCTGTGAACCTCAGCTGAACTGAGTCAACTATTGCCTACAAGTGGACATGACCCTACCTGACCTTCCCCTCCACCATGAGACGTATGCAAGATGCGTCCCATGACTGGGAAGACAGAAGAGAGCCAAATCACAGGAGAACAGGAAGGTGGATGAAAAACTGAACTACTTCCAGAGTCTAGAAAGGAACCCCAAGGGAGACAGCTCAAAAGAAAGCCCAATCTCCCACCTAAAGCCCAGCAGGTACATTTCCTTTAGGTTAAGCATTATGGGGCACTGAAGCCATGGTGGGCAGCCAGCATGCCAAGTCTCAATGGCCCCATCTCTGGCCTCAGCAATGGTGCTAGGAGATACACTGCTACCATACTGCCTGGGCTAACTGCCTGAAGGGGAAGACGAATATATTCCCTCAAACGTCTACAGAGGACAGTGAAACCTATGCTCATTTAGAAAAGAACCACTTTCCTAGATGAAAATGTCTTTTGCAGACACAGAACTCTCAGAGGAAGGCCCAACGATGAGGACATCTATGCCGTATGGTCCTTGATCCTTGGCTGAGTGCCTCCACTCTGAGGCAGGCCCCTCGCTACCTGCCCTGATGCTGCAAGAGGGAGACAAAAGTCCCCGAAGATCTGGTTCCCTTCTCAGCTACCACGTTCAGGCCAATACCCATGCAGGCTTTCCAGGGAGCCTTAACCTTCTACTTTCTACCATCACTAAGGTGACCACAGGGTACAGTATGAAGAGAACTCTGCATGGCTCCAAGTTACGTCGAAGCTTTCCAAGGAAACTGCTGGCATTTCCTGCAACCAGTTTCCCCAGGCACTACCTCAAACTTTCTAAAACACTTTCAATCCCTGATTTGTAAGAAAGACTAATTATATCTCTCTAGTCCTTTGGATAGAACCAAACAAAGCACTGGGCCTGGATAGATGACTGAGTAGTTAAGAGTACTTGTTATTCTTTCAGAAGTTCTGAGTTCCAACCCAGTACCCATATGGTAGCTCCAGTTTTAGGGAATCCAACACCCTCTTCTGGACTCTGTGGGCACTGCATGCATATGATACATAGACATACATGCAGACAAAACATCCATACACATGAAATGATCAATAAATCTATTTTTATGTTAATTTTTAAAAAACAAACAAAAAACCAACACTACTGACCAGAAAGAGGGATGGAGGATAAGGTGGCCACTTCATAAGGAGCCCCTGCAGCTGCAAGCAGTAAGGTAAGGTGTAAGGGCAGGTATGCACACTGCATCAATCTGAGAGAAAGGCATGGGCTTGAAGAATCAGTCAGTCCTTGTTATGGACTGGTTCCATGTGAAGATGAAAATAAAAGCATCAAGAATTCTGCATCATGCTGATGGCTGAATAGAGGAGGGAGGGGCTTCCACTAAAAGCAGCCTAACTTACTTAAGACTGCATGCATTAGAAACTATAACCTCACAGTTTTCTCAGAATACCCATACCAATAGTGAGATCTTTTGAATCAACAAGGCACTCAGGGCTCTAATTAAGTCCACCTTCTCCAAGAGATTTCCTTGAAGAATGGAAGAAGAGCACACCAACTGTGAGTGAAAACTAATTCAAGTGGGGCCTGCAGCTCTTCCAGTGGAAGCCTTAACACCTTCTGTGAAGTCTAAGTGTTGGCTTCCCCACCCAGTGTAGCAGCATTAAGAAGTACGGCCACAGGGAAGAAATGAAGTGTGAGGACAACACCCAGAGTGTATTGAGGGCCCTTCAATAGGGAGGGGCTCCTGGCGCCAGCACAAAAGCAAGCAGCAGGGTGGGACCAAGCAGAGGCCGGGGAAGCCCTGACCAGACAGTCACAAGCATCCTGATCTTAGCCTTCCAGCCTCCAGAAATGCACCAAAAATTTCTGTAGACTTTAAGTCACATCACCAAAGGGGTTTATTACAGCAGCAGAAATGAAAAGAGACACAGAAACTAAACAACCAGAATACAAGGAATAGGCTTCTAAAAACTGTTCTGAGAGTTTGGAACTTAAGGGGGAAGGGGAAGCTCTCCCTTAAATTCCAGTCCTTGCTGTACAAGCATGGGGACTTGAGTTCAGTCTCCAATACCCATGTAAAAAGCTGGGCCTAGTGGCATACTGTGGTATATATTACCTAGCACTGGGGAAGTGTAGACAGGAAGATGTCTGGGGCTCCCTGGCCAGCCAGCTTACACTTACCAGCCAGCCCCAGGTCTCAGTGAGAGACCCTGTGTCATAAAAAAGAAAAAAAAAAAGGTGGGCAGCTCCTGAGGATGACACCTGAGGCTAACCTCTGGCCTTCACATGCACAGAAGCAAGTACACATACACACACACCCACACATACATACATGAACTGCCCATATCAATCTCGGTTATCAAAGGCTGACATGACTGGACAACAACCGATCCCAACAAAGGGAATACAAAGTCAAAAGCTGATTTAGGTCTTGTGAGAATGTCACTGAATGCAGAAAATTAATTCATCCTGCTAATGACCACTAAATAAGAGAACACCAAGATACTTTAACCAACTTTATAGTTCTTTACAAACGCTATATCTGATGGGATTTGTAAAAAAAAGATGTAACTAGCCATAGATTTTATTTTAAAACATACAAGTGTTACCTATAGATAAGCTTCATGACTTCTTTTCTAAGTACACAGTGACAGTGAGAGCTAGGAAGGCTGAGATGCTGAGCACTGCTCCGTGGTAGCTCCTGAGCACTTGATGAAAGCAGTGTGAGCCTACTGTTCCGCTTCATTTGCTTTCATCATCACAGTGCTCCTCGGTGTCCATTTCTAATGTTCTCATGAACTATGCAGACAGAGAGGTGCTGGGGAGAAACATTCAGTTTCACCCAAATCTCCAAATTAACATGGTTCACAAGGCACCCACTCAGCTTAATTCCGCTTTCCATGGCCAGCAAAGAGAGTTCAGAGGTCTGAAACATACCTAATATGCAATGCACACAGTGTAAAACCATAAGTCCAAGCATGGCTGAGCTAAGAGAGCCAAGATCCATGGTAATACTGTATGTAGCAGGAGAGGATAACAAAGGGGAATAAGGTCAGAGTCTCTGTATCTAGACATGATGAGATCATGGCAACGCAGACCGCAACAGCAAACCCAACTCTTTCCCTCCATTCTAAGCCTTGTTTCCACTAGGCCACGTACCCCAGGCAGCAAGCATCATGCCCTGCTCTTCAGACTCAGCCAGTACAGCTCTTCTGGGGGAAAATCTTCAAATGTATACAGTTTTTCTGGGAGCTGCTATGATCTGCCTATCCCTTCTCTTAGCAAGAATCACTCCATCCCTGAATGGCCTGCCTGGCCTGGGAAGTCCCATACTGTAGAGAGGATAACGACTTACCTGGATCCAAAGCACCCTGCTGCCCACAGAGAACCATATATGGGACATGGACTCCCGTTCCTGGCTGGCCTCCGAAGCACTGACTGACCTCAAACTAGGCAGTTATTTGATGGCAGGCAATACTGGTTTCCTCACCCACACAATGGAACGATGGCGTTCCAGCTCACTTCACAAGGTTATCAGGACACATAAATGTAATAACTGGAAAGCACAATTCAGAACGAACTTGCTATTCATTCTGGTCCCTTAAAAGCACAGCGGTGTTTGACTTGGAGTAAGCAAGTAATCAATGCTGATTTATGATCACTATAAGTTTTAAACACCTACGGTTAAACAGAGCCAGTTCTTCAGCTGGAGCAGCTCTCGGCCTTGCATAGACCAGCTCTGGAGGCGGCATGCATCTGCACACCTGTCCACGTACGACCTGCCCCCACTGCCGGGTGCTGCAATTATGGCCTTTCTATTCCAGCACCAAGCTGTGCTCAATGGTTCCTAATGATTCGAGTATTGAGTTTTCTGTGTCAAATACATACCAGGAGTTCATTCTTAAATTTCAATATCATTAATCATCTAACATTCAGCATCTCAGAACTCAGAAATTTGCATTTCTACAATGGGGGCTTTGAAAGAAGGACACAAATGCAAATGCTCCCCAAACTGTGGAAGAATTTTCAGAAAATTGCCAAAACAAACCATCAGCACACCATTGACAGTGAATATTCTGAGCTCTTCCTAGTGACAGGGTATTCGTGATTTTTAAAAGACAAAACACAATTTGAGGATTGAAAAAAAAAATGGGTTGAAAAATAAGTCCTTATGTCTACATGATTTCCAGAACAAATCTTGACTGATTAAGATCCCAGATAATCACAGCATGGAGAAGCCAGGGTGGTGACAACTTGAGAGCTGCACATGCTACTGGGGTGGCTGCTGGGAAGATGCCAGCAAGATGCATGTGCTAGGAGCTGGGCAGGAGGCAGCAAGATACACGAAGCATTCTGGAAGTCTTTCCCTAAGAAAGCAGGCTGAAGCACTCCCAGGATTAACACACTCCCACCCAACTCTGGTCCATTGCCTGAGGCATCTCACTTCCTTCTCCAGAGAACCAGATGCAGGCACAGAAGAAATGGTCACTTCTCCATGAACTTGGCCAGTTCAGTCTTGCTCCCTACTGTTGCACCCTCAGAGTGGCTACCTCCCTGGTGCCCCTCCTGTTCCCTACCAGATCTAGATGAAGTTGCTCCTATCTGGCTGACAATGCTGCACTCCTAGGCCTCCTGCTGGCTGGCTACCCTTAACTACCTACACACCTGTCCTGCGGGTCTACGGGACTCTTATACCAGGCCTCACTCAGAGTCTGCAACTCACCTGCTACCAGCTGCCCAGAACTCACTTCTGTATGCACCTCAGTCCACAAAATTCATTCTCTACCCTACACTGTGCAGTACCCCTGAAACAAACACATTGCAGAGCACCATATAAAAGCTACAAAAAAATCCTTTATGATACAAGCTCATTACCACTTAATTTCTTCATTACTATATAATAACCTTGGCAGTCAAACTGGTTGAAATAAATAGAACTCAAGACCATACAAGTGAAGGCTAAGACCAGGCATGCACCTTTAATCCCAGCACTCAGAGACAAGAAACAAGAGAAGGACAGCCTGGTACACATGTGAGTTCCAGGACAACCAGGGCTATATGGTCAGACCCGGTCTTCAAAACAACAAACAAACAAAACCAAAACAAAAAAGTGAGGACTAGAGCACAGAGATGGAAGGAACTTCAGGATCTCAGCTCAGCCCAGGCCAGCCCAGGCCAAGGGTCCTAGGGACCCAGAAAACAGTCCTAGTCATTATGTTGTGTTGACACAGTCTTCACCTCCTTCCATGTGATGGTTCAGACTAACAGAATATTATTAAACTATAGAAGGGACCAAATTAAAGCACTGATCTTGGATTGCACACGCCTCCCTCAAAGCGGTTACTTTATTTGTAACCTGACACTGGCCAGGCCTCTCACTAAGACCTTAGAGATAAGAAAACAGACAGAAGGATCCTGGCTCTGCCTGGATCTGAGGCCATCAGCTAGGTCACCATAGATGTCTCTCCTAGTGGATACCTACTTTCTCTAGGTAGACCTTCAAACAAGGAAGTTCAAATACACTGTAGACACAGGGTAGTGCCAAAAACTGAGTGCATGAGTGATCAGGTGACAATGCCTGGGTTTCCTGGTAGCCAGCCAGTTACCAGTATCTAGGTTCATGTTAACATCAAGAAAGACAAGAGCAATTATTGGAAGGGAAATGGACAGGAAATAAAGAATGGCTCCTTGTTCTTCCAGCAGACCTCGGGCACATCAGTCCTCACACCACTATTTGCAGGGGACCTGCCTCGCAGTCAGAGGTCTAAGAGCTGAGTAACCACAGCCTGCCTGGGCATATCCCAACAGTGAGGGCTTCAGTGCAGGACGAGACCAGTAGCACCATTCAGAACCTCCTTCACAAACTGAACTAACCCAAGCCCTTTCCTCAGGCTGCTCACAGCACTGGAAACAGTTATTTAGAGCAATAAATCCCAACAGCTAGGCGGCTTTTACGTCAGAGAGCCAGGGCCTGGCTCTAGCAAAGTCCAGAAAGAACGGCAATAAAATCATAACGCAGGCCTCACCCAGCACCACAGGGAGTTTAAAGGAAAACAGAGGAGAGAGGAGTTATACACAGCAAATAAAAAGGCCACTTCATCAACAGGCCAAAGCCAAGCTGCCCTGCCAATGTGAGAGAGGACCCAAAGGCCACAGGACTCCACCAGGGCCTAATGTGCCACCATCACTGCACCAGGCCACACAGGAGCATGCAGGAGTGAGCCAGGCAGACCAGGGCATGGGACCAGAGAGAAGACACTGGGTCGCAGAAGAAGGAAGACAGACAACCTCGAGACAGTGACTATCCTGACTCCCTAGCTTGGTCCCAGCATAGTCACAAGTTTCCTGTTCCGGGTAGCAAATCTAAGGTTGGAGAGCTCTGTGGAGGAGGCTGTAATCAACCTGTACAAGGCTCCAGGCTCAATTCCCAATATTAAAAATCAATGAATTCGGTAATCGACTATTAATTCTCTTTCTTCCCAAAATCCACTAAATTCAAAATATAAACTGTGGAAGGATTCAAGGCAATGCCTAACAATGAGAAAAACCCAGAAGACTTACTCACCTGAAACTACAAGGTCAAGAAGCAAAGATGTGTCACCAGTAAGGACCTATGGCCTAGGCACAGAGCCAGCTCCCTTCTTGGTATTCAGGACTGTGATATGCCATATGGAGGGCACCTGTTATATGGCTGCAGAAAATAATCTGCAGAAGACCACAGGGCTGGAGAGGCAGGAATCTCAGCAAGTTCCAAGCCCTGAACAAACAGCTCAGCCACAGACATGCAAGCATTCTGAGGTCTCAGCACAAAGCATCTCATTGCAAGACACAGAGGCACACACAACTTTACACAAGAGAAAGAGAAAGAGCCAACAAAACCCCAAGGACAGACAAACAAGCAGAGGGGCTGGAGGTGCAGCTCAATGGTAGAGCACTTGCCTGGTGTGCAAGAGGTTCCAAGTTTGATCCTCAACTAAGGGAGGGAAGGAGGAGGAGGGGAAATAAGTGAATAATGATAGGTAAAATTCCCCACACAAAGGGCAAAGAGTCTCTGAGGGAGAAAGCCAGGATCTAGCTGACCCCATTCACAAGGATAAGGCTTGAAGAAAGTGGCTGGGAAAAGTCAGAGGTAAGTAGATGGGGCAAGATCCATTAGCCAAAAACAGGCAAGTATTTTATAGAACAGAATAAACACTGTACTCTGGTAAAAGAGCTCATTAATCAAAAGAATAGTCATTAATTTTTAATTGAGCACTGGGGCAGAAACACCAAACTGTATAGAGAAAAATGATTAATAATGTTAAAAGACAATACCAAAATTATAACTACAACAGAACATTTTACTTTTCTCAGAAATCATGAAGACAAAGAATAAAGGGCATCCTGGCTTAGAAACTCAATTGAGTTAATAGATATAGGGACAATGTAACATTTAGGGAGAATGTACTCTTGTACATAACTAGGTCATATGAGAGAATTTTAAACCCAGTACGAAGATATACTTACAAACCTCTTTAGACCAACAATGTAATAACAAGAGCACACTTTTCCTTAAGTGCCTGGGTAGTGTGTACAAGATCTGATTATATCTGTATCAGGTCACATAGTATGAACCCCGTTTAGAGAGCAAAGAAAACAATCATTTTCTTCAACATACTAGCAGAAATAAAACAGACTGAATCTACCCAGTGCCAGAGTGGTGAAAGGTAGGAAACTACGCCCCCTTATACACTGCAATTAGGAAGTTCAGTCAGACAACATTCTGGCGCAATTTCAGCCATCCTAAAGACATTTTCAACCTGTATGTCTGCTGACCCAGCTTCAGTTTTTCATAAGTTATCCTGTGGAAATACTTACAGTACTGTACATAATATATTCATAGTAATTGTGTGATATCAATTTGAAGCTATCATGAATATTACCACAACCACATAAAGCACAGTCACAAACTGTCAGAAGAATGTCAGGTTTATGTGCACACTGACATCAGAGATATTCACAACACACTAACACAGAAAAACATCTAACACATTACTTCACATACAGATGTGGGCACAGTGAAGACACACACCTCTATCTCACTGCAGAGTGGGAGGCATATCTACATACCAATATCTACTGTAGACATTCCAGTCTACACAGCTTAACTTTTTCCTACAATCACCATAAACCATTTCTTTAGAACAATCAATACATGAACAACTGACTCAATAGAACCCTCCTACCTAAATAAAGCCTGGAACCCTGCCCTCTGAAGCTCTCATACAGATAATGCCCCAGAGAAGTATGTGTGACCACTCTGCTCCCAACAGTCAGGGAGGAATGGGCCTAGACCCTCCCTAAGCCTCTGCCTCTACCCAATGGAGCAGGCTCAGAAATAGGCTGACAGAACCTCAAGCATCCATCCTAGCTAGCATCTATCCAGCATCCTGTGTGTACCTAGGACAGATACTGACACCTAAAGCTCTATACTATACAATACACTAGATGTAGCCAAAGGCAGCCGGAAGTTCTTCAGGTCAGGGCTCTCTACATTTACCATGGATCATGCATGCTTTGCTACTTTCTAAGTCCAAATCTTATATGTATTGGTTAAGGCCCAAGTACGCAGTTTCTAATCCTGTTCTGCCCTTCCAGCTCGTTGACCTGAGAGTAATCCTTTGACCCAGCATTTCCAAAGGCATTTAGGGCTATTGAGAATCAGAGAGGCCTATGAAATGTTTAATATGGCACCAAAGAGCCAGGCGGTGGTGGTCCACACCTATAATCCCAGCACTCAGGAGGCAGAGGCAGGCGAATCTCTGTGAGTTAAGAGTCTAGCCTGGTCTACAAGAGCTAGCTCCAGGACAGGCTCCAAAACTACAGTGAAACCCTGTCTTGGGGAAAAAAAAAATGGCACCAAAGAAAGCAAGCTAAGACACGGGATTGGCTGTGTGGAACCAAGGCTTCACCCTACTCAGGGTCACCCCAGCAGCACTGCCCCTCACTTGCCCTGACAAGAAACTCACTCTGCAAGTTATCTGCTGATGTTTACCCACCACATACTCAAACACAATTCTTTTTTCTCGTCATCAAGGAAACTGCCTGCCATTTGAGTGGGCATGCAAACCCAGAGCATCCTTTGAATCTCCAGAGGTCTACAACAGCCCCTTGAACCAAAAGACAAGAACCCCCAGTTACTAAACACTTGGTGATGCTGCAAACCAACAGCAACTGCCACAGGAAAGCAAAATCTAAAGCAAAACAAGCAGGCTGCAGTGGCAGCAGCAACACATCTGTAACAGGAGCACTAGAAACCAAAGATACAGGCCTTACCTGGATGGCTTTGGGAGCTCATTGCTAGCAGCGTCAGCGCCTTAAGTTCAAAATGGCTCAAAATGTCCACGTAAACAGTAGCTCCAACCAGCTCCAAACTTCCACCAGCACATGCAAGTACAAAACTGAGGAGGCTCGGGTCCCCGCTGCGTAAACTCGAAGTCTCACTGGTAGGGTCTTGTTAACCAAGTAATCCACAAGAAGAGCAGAAGTTGTCACCTGGCCTTACAGAGATGAACCTGCATGGTCAGAGAAGAAAGGAGCCCTCAGTTGGGATGTGAACACTGAATCTGGGCATTACCTAACTAAGGGAAAAGGTTTTTACTCTTTTCTTTGTTTATAAACCCAAGAACCAGAAAAAGTAATTCACACTAAACCAGTTCTATCAGCATGAACCACTGAGGTTTGTCAAAAACTACATGTGAGCAAAACAACATCAGTGAGCAATGTTCCTCATCACTGCTGCACTGCTGACATCACAGAATGGCTACACAGTGGCTGGGTTGTGGAGCTGTTACACTCATGGAAAAACCCAGCAGTATCCCTGACATCCACCCACCAGAAGCATCAGTCAATTATGACATCCAGAAAAGTCTCAGGGGCAAAATCAACTTTGGCTAAAAGTCTTATATAGCTATATCAAATACTCTTCCAGAAACTTCCCCACCATCAGGCTTTTGGGAGGAAATAGTATAGAACTTTGCCACTGATACAGATTTAATCCAAGCTGCTCTATTTTGTGCACAGGGAAAATGTCACTGCCCCACCTTGCCTTTCCACTGACAAGCGCTCATCCAGACTTCTCTGCACATAGCTGCTACCATAAACTTTAGTTCAAATTCCATAACTTACCTCCCAGGTGTCCATCTTTATAACTACATTTTCCCAGGTTTATAAGGAATGCATGGCCATGTACAAAAGTATCTGAACAGCACCTGGGGAACCCCCTTCCAAGAGTCAGGTGCAAGGTAACATCCAAACTCAGACCCTTCCTGCTGTATGTATCTTTCTCAACCTTTGCCCATAGGAACCAATGCCCAGATAGCAACCTACTCCCTGGCTGCCACTTTGCTAGGTCACTCTACACCACTTGGCAAATGCTTGTGAGGGTCTGAAAAGACTGCAGGCTTTAGGACACTGTCAAAAGCCATGGATTTAACAGATTCTCCCCCTGACCAGACTTTTCCACAACCCAGTCACTTCAGAGACAAACCAATGAATGCAACCCAAGAGTACCTCACTAATTCTAATTCTAGTACCTACTGAAGCATCTGTATATATCTATCTCTTCCTTTAAGAATGTGATGAATCCTTTTGTTTTCTGAGAGTGTCTCACTATATAGACCAGGCTGGTCCTGAACTCAAGGAGACTGGCCTGCTTCTGCCTCTTGAGTGCTAGAATTAAAGACATCAACTGTGATGTCCAGTTTATGAATACTATTATTAAGCAAGGCAAGTGTTTTCCCCAGCTGCCTGCAACTAATCAGCTCATCCTGTCAAGGGCTGCTGTAGAGAGCTGCATGGAGCCGCACCTGATGGCGATGTAGAGAGCTGCGTGGAGCCAAACCTGATGGTGCTGGCTCTCACCCTCCGCGATCCCAAAAGCAAGTGCTCTCTGTGATAATCAGCTCCTGGTGTGGCTAAGGCCTGACTCATCCTATTATCACACAATGATCATCAGCTGCTTGCATACGCGTGGACCTATGGGCAGTGCCCACCTGGCAATCCGGGGTTGGTAGCCCGTGACTTTTTAAGGGCTGGGAGAGGTTTGCCCAGGGGGAGAGAGAGAAAGAGAACAAGGCCCTGAATAAACTGCCTGAAAGAACAACAACAAAAAAAAAAATACCCCTAAGAATGCAGCGTTCCCTCTCAGCAGAAACTAGCCAGACAGATTGACAACGCCCAAATTCCCTAAAACATGGTGTAAGAGGGGCCCCTTCAGTGGTTACAGAGCAGCAAGCCTGCTTTCCTGAGTTTCGCTCCATTCCATGCACCAGTTTGGACCCAGAACGAATGCAGTGGGGCTAGAAGGCAGCTGGAGCAGAGCTTTGCTAGGTGGCTGTGGTGGAAGGCACATTGCCTCAGCCCAGTCGGTGCCTAGCCTGGCGATGCCACAGCAGTGCCAAGATTATCAGCAAATGCAACAACAAGTGCTGGAGCTGAGGCAAGCTGGAGCACAGAACCCACAGGGCTGCCCGAGAACGCAGCACAGCTGCAGGGCAAGGATCTGAGTGCCTACAGCTGCTCTGAGCACGAGACCTCCAGGAGTTCCTGATGGCAGGAGAATGGTTTCAGGTGGGTTTGGCTGGGGTGTGGCTATCTCTATATAATCTGCCCCTGAACACAATAAAGGGGGTATTCTTGGGGAAGTCAAGGATGACTCGTGTCAATTTACTCATGCAGCTAATTTGTCTAAAGAATTGTCTAGCTATCTTTTAGGTAATTGGTCTGGTGAATTAGAAAAACAACTGGAAAAGCTGCGAGTGGCAATTGCGACTGCAAATTCCACACGTATGGATACCAGCCTGGCAGAAGGACTATCCTCCTGGATCACTACAGCCATGGATCATCTGAAGGAGTGGGCGGGACTAGGAGCCCTAACAGGCTTAATGGTGCTTGCCTCCCTGGTATGCCCATGGTGCATTTGTCACATAAGGGTTTCACAGCATCGCAATGCAGTTATGATCATTCAGGCCTTCACGGTCATTGAAGCAGGACAGTCCCCTCAAGCTTGGTTATTTATATTTGAGCACAGGATGCGAGGCTTGCACACTGCACTTGAGGTCAGAGAAGTCGACCTCAGGAAGAGCAAGTCTGATTGCATATGGGTTGGTGTCTAACTCCCACCTCTGTAAAGAGACACCGGACAGGTCTAGTGTTCTCTGAGTGGATGACACCTGGACAGACACTAGTACATGTTCCATTTTTAACAGAGATGAGACCTCTACTCTTGCCTGTTGCTTTACAAAACAAAAAGGGGGAACTGTAGAGAGCTGCGTGGAGCCACACCTGATGGTGCTGGCTCCCGCCCTCTGCGATCCCAAAAGCGAGTGCTCTCTGTGATAATCAGCTCCTGGTGTGGCTAAGGCCTGACTCATCCTATTATCACGCAATGATCATCAGCTGCTTGCATATGCGTGGACCTATGAGCAGTGCCCACCTGGCAATCCAGGGTTGGCGGCCCGTGCCTTTTTAAGGGCTGGGAGAGGTTTGGCGGGGGGGCTTGCTGTGAACAAGGTCCTGAATAAACTGCTAGCAAGAAGAGCTCCAGTGTTGCATCTTCCTTGCTGGTCCGCGCAACAGGCTGTCTCTAACGCGGGCTGTCCAAGGTGGTTTCCAGCTTTACACTATTGCCTACAACTCTGTGACACTTATCTTTATGACAGCTGATCTGCACCCAACAGTACCACGATTTTATCTACAGGTTTAGAACTTTTACTCCTCAATCAGGACACCACTCCTTTAAAATGACTAGCAAACCCTGTGACTCTGAGCAACTTTGCATCCATCCTGCACAAAGACACATCTTGGCTATGTATAAAGCCCACAACCACCCACCCTGTAACACTGTTCCCTTGGCACCATGGAATATCCTAAGGCCAGCTATCCCAGAGTTCCTGTCCATGTAACTTTTAGGGCTGGGTATTGCTGGTGTCATTTTCTTCTGCCTACATGCTACCAAGACTTTTCTTTAGTCTGGGAATTTAAAAATATTGTCAGACGGTGCACTGCTAAGTGTCTCTTGATTCATTTTGCTCACAGCAAGACCCTTTGAATACATTTCCATCTTCTTGCTCTGAAAAATGCTCAGTCACCCTTGATTATTTTTATTCAACTCATTCTGGCTTGTTGAGAGATTCTATATGCTGCTGGACTCTCTCCACAGATCCCACCCTCTTGCCTCAGACACATCTGTTGTTTATTCTCAATTCCCAGGCGGCCTCTCTGGTACACTGTGTGTGTGACTCCTGAGATCTTCACAGAATCCGCTTTCTTCATTGTGGTCATGATGCTGTTCAAGGAAGCTTTAAACATTGTCCTCCACCACTTCCCTTGTGTACCTTCACTGGCCTGATCCTCTTCCTGATCACCCCCCCGCCCACCCACCACACGCACCTTCATTTCTTGAGCTAAACTTTCAAAAACTTTCCTTCTGACTAAGACATTTTAGTGCCTTTCTCAGTGAGAAACCTGGCTCCTGCAACATACAATTTACTGTTTATGTTCTCATATGCTCAAAGTAGCTTCAAAAGCCCTACACCTGACAAACAGGCTCACGAGGAGACAGGACAAGAAATCTGCCATTCTCCCTAGAAAGAAACCTCACAAAAAGGAGTTGAAGATGCACATGACACACAGATAGCAAGGAAAGACCTGAGTCGGGATGATCAAAAAGAAAAAAATGTGTATGAAATAGTTTAAATTATTTGTTTTGATTAAATGCTTGCTTTAATCTGAATTTTATTAATTATTAATTAATTAAGTACTCAACACTGTGCTTCTGTCCTCAGCCTTCTGATGTCCACCCAGACCCTCTTCCAGAGCTGTCCATGCATCACTTCAAGTCAGTGGGCTGTGCCTCTGCAGGAGGGCAGGCTTTGGTGCCCAGGAGTCATAGTCCTTTTGGGGTTTCTCCATTCTGATGGGTCTAAACTGTTTATCTTTTTCAGACGAGAAAAATAAGAAATAAAAACATATGGCTGATCCTGGTGGTGTTCACCTTTAATCCCAGCACTTAGGAGGCAGAGGGAGAGAGATCTCCGTGAGTTAGAGGTCAGTCTGGTCTATATAGCCAGTTCCAGGAGAGCCTGAGATATACAGTGAGACCCTGTCTCAAAAAATAAATTAAAAAAAATACAAATTCAGTTAAAAAAAATCTCTAAAGGTAATTTTAAATTTAAGATTCTTGTAGAGTTTCCACATAGTTGCCGAAGAACAGTTATTATGTTGTGGAATCTGATGCAAACACAAGCAAAGCAAATAGTACAGGGAACCCAAGGAGCCAACTTCAACAATCATGAACACTCCGCCATTCGTGTTTCATCATCATCTCAATCTAACTGTAAGTTGTTGCAGGTGGGTTCATCTATAACCTAGTATGGGTTTGTTGGCTTGGGTTTTGTTGTTGATGTTTGTTTGTTAATGCATTGCCAGGGCATGATGAAAATTAGCTTCAGCACCATCTACTCAACTCTGTTACCAGCAAGAAGGTTTTCAGAAGATTTCAACTTCCTTGTGAGAGAGGTAGAGCCTATGGGGCCCTCATCAGGGCAGAATTTGGTGGGGTCTGGAACAGGGTGTTACCCTGCCTTCCATTAAGTCACACACCAGCCTCTGGAGTTCCTTCTTGGCCAAGACAGTCACTCCCCAGTGCCACTGCAGACTGTTTCAAAGCCAGAGCCAAGCTGGGTCAGGGCCCATGATCCTAAGAGAAAGAAAAAAAAAATCTGGATACAGAGGCAGAGGACTAAGGGTGACTAGAAATGAGAAGATTGTTGAGCCAGGTCCAGAAACCATGTGCAGTCCAATATGCAAGTCATATGACACAGATATGGGGAACCAGACCAAGGTAGGTCAGAAGACAGCATGTAGGTCCACTGGCCCAGGGTCCTCCAGGCACCACACAGATGAAAAGACCATGTCCGTAAGACCCAGAGAGAAGGTAATTTTGAAGTGCAAGTACCTTCAGGACAACAGTGACAGGTGTGGCCATCCTGCTAACTGCAGTCTGAGACTGAGTAAACTTCTACAAAAACATCTCTTTCTGCATTGCTACTCGGGCTCCATACAGAATAAGCAGCACTGTGGCTTTGTGTACTGGGTTACTTTGGTTCCTCCCTCTTGCAGCTTGGAAATTCTGAAATCCTAGTTGGCTTAAACTTCACATGAAGTAAAAAAAAAAAAAGAAGAAGAAAAGAAAAGAAAAAAAAACCTTCCGATGAGCAAGTTTTAGAAGCTATAAATCTTCAAAAGGATTTCTTATGAAGTTACTAAAAAGAGTTGTGAGCCAGGAAGGCATCCTCTGTCTCTCACCACACCCAGTGGCTGGTGGAGCAGCAGCAGACAGTTAATAACACCATCAAGCAAAAAGTGACAAGAGTGCAGAGTGACAATGGCAGATCATCTACAGAACACTGCGGGGAGTAAGAGCAGGATGCCGCGCTCACCACTACCAACAATGCCATCTTGAGACCATCACCAGAAAGGAGACACCAAAAAGAACTGTCACCACCCACACATGGTGCACCTTATGCACACACGGTACACCTTATGCACACATGGTACACCTTATGCACAGAAAACCCAGAACAATCAACCAAGAACTATTAAAATGTCTACATTAGCTTAAGATTGCAAAGTAAGACAGTCAATATGCCTAAGTGTTTCTACACACCAGGGACATAAAGAAAATCACACTGAGAAAACATTGATGATACCATCAGATTGTCAGCAAATAGCAAGGTCTAAATTTATCAGATGTAAAGCTTATAGACTTTATTGGAAAATATAAATATATATAAGCAAAATTAAAAGATTTAAATTAAAACAATATTCTATGCATATGGCTTTAAAAACATAACAATGGCTCAGGCATTGACATTTCCCAATCAACTAGTAGTCTATGCCATCATAATAAAAATTAAAATTAGGCCAGGTGGTGGTAGCACATGCCTTTAATCCCAAGCATTCAAAAGGCAGACACAGGCAGATCTCTGTGAGTTTGAGGCCAAGCTGGTCCACAAAGTGAGTCCAGGACAGCCAGGGCTGTTACACAGAGAAACCCTGTTTCAAAAACAAACAAACAAAAATTAAGATTAGAATTTGTTATATATTGACAAATTAATATTAAATTTTACAAAGAAATACAAAGGACCTGGAAGACTTACACGTCCACTTATATTAATTGATTTATTATTTTAAAAAAAAGCCAAGGACATAATATTCTAGAATGAAACCAATACAAGCAAGATCATTTGATAACAGCCAACCCTAAATCCCAAGGTTTCAGTCTTTTTTCAACATAATGTTCGGGTCATGACCCACCTAGCAACCCATCATAAAAACGGGATGGGTTACAGACCCAGTTCAAAAGACAAAAAAAAAAAAAAAGCCAGTATTTTCATATAGTTAGAGAAATCTCCTTAGATCATAAAGTGAAAAAGAAAAATTTCAATTTATCCAGACTCCACAGAAGACAACCACACAGCAGAAGCAGCCTGTCATAGAACATTTAACAAGACATTGACACCCAAAACTCACAAGCGATCCCTATAAATCTGAAGAGTTGACAATCCCCAACCTAAGGGGGGGAAGGAGGGAGAGAATGGGCAAATGGTAAGAACAAGCTCCTCACCAAGTTCTGTAAGCAGTCAACCAACGCATAAACAGGTGTCTGCATCTATGTCGACAGGAACATGAAAACCAAAGCTACAACAGGGCAGGACTAATTCAACCAAATGTCTAAACTTTATTACCAAAGAAGCACCAGGTATTAATGAGGACATGGAAAAGCATAGCTCTCACACTCAACCCTGAGAGTGTGAAGGGCCCCAGCACCTAGGAAACAAATCTCTGGGTGATAGGAAATAACACACAAATCCTGTGCCATTCCAAGACAGTGCCAACCTGTTCTCTAGTCCTGCCCATGAAGACGGAGAAGTGGGATGAGAATGTTGCTCAGTGGACGAACTAGCTAACCTAACACAAACAAAGCCATGAACTTCATCTCCAGCACTATATAAATAGAGTGCGGTGGTAGACACCTGTAATACCAGCACTGGGGAGGTAGAGTCTGAAATCATCCCTCAGCTACGTAGTAACTTTGAAGCTACATGATATTCTGACTTAAAAAATAAAAATTAAAAAACAAGGATATATCAGCATTATCTGTGATGGATGTTGGTCATATTATAGAATGCTCTACAGCAGGAATAAAACTGTACCTTCACACAGCCAGAGACAGATCGCACTTTGCGATATCAAGCAGAAGCAGGCAGACACGCATGGTTTGTGCTGGGTAGTGACATGAATATAAAATTGTAACCAGGTAATACTGCTCTAAAGCCTAGAACATCCTGGAGCACAGTATGGAAGTATAGGAAGAACAAGGGAGTGGTAACTGCTCCCGTCTATGTGAAGACAGGCAAGGCCAATGACTGGAACGCACAACCCACATACTTTCTGGCTGCTGTCATGTTCTCACAAAGGTTGAACCTCATGAAAGACTGGGAGATGTGGCTCAGTTCCTCAAAGGCAGCCATCTTTTGTCATAGAAGTCCAAAACGATACCCACGTGCCTATCTTGTCAGTGTGCCCCTTCTCACCTGGTTCTCTAGCTAGCGAATAAACAACTAACGGTAGTTCTTTTTTTTTTTCTTTCTTTTTTCAGTGTTTCAAGACAGGGTTTCTCTGTAGCTATGAAACCTGTCCTGCAACTAGCTCTTGTAGACAAGGCTATCCTCCAACTCACAGAGATCCGCCTGTCTCTGGCTGAGTGTTGCAATTAATGGCGTGCACCGCCACCACCAGGCTCTGATAGTACCACTACCTTCTACAATCTCCATGTGCACAAGAAATCTGCCATTCTCCCTTGAAAGGAACCTCACAAAAAGGAGTTGAAGATGCACATGACACACAGATAGCAAGGAAAGACCTGAGTCGGGATGATCAAAAAGAAAAAAATGTGTATGAAATAGTTTAAATTATTTGTTTTGATTAAATGCTTACTTTAATCTGAATTTTATTAATTATTAATAATTATTAATTAAAATTTAAATAAATTTTAAGCAAAAATGAACTGCTAATTGTATGACTCCTCTTACTTACATAGTAAGCATTTTAGTAAGCCCTCTTATCATCAGCAAATGAAATATGGGCTTTAAGGTTTGGTGATTTTGTTTTATGTGTGCCACTTTGTGATAGATGGCTTCACACAGTGAAAGACTACAGATTTTTCCCCATATTTTGTTGGGAGACATTTATATTTACTTTCATAATAGATGCCATACTTGAAAGTAATAAAATCCCACTTCACTGATTTCTATAAAATATGTAGTACTTCACAAATCCACGAGACGAGTCTGGACAAGCTGAGAAAGGCTGCACAGCCAGGCAGTGATGGCACATGCCTTTAATCCCAGCACTCAAGAGACAGAGTCAGGGGGATCTCAGAGTTCGAGGTCAGCCTGGCCTACAGAGTTAGTTCCAGGGCAGCCAGGGCTAAACAAAGAAACCCTACCTTGAAAGAGAGAAAGGGAACCAGGGAGGGAGGGAGGAAAGGAGTGGAGAGAGATAAGGGGAGCCAGCACAGAGGGCTATGGTTCTTTCCAATGCACAAGAGATCAGATGCTGGAAGTTATGACCAAGACAGAACAGGGGCAGCAACCTGGCTGTATCCTCAGGGCCTGGCATACTTTCTTCACAAAAGCCCTATGGATCCTTCTGCTAATGGCCATGTCCAGTTACTGCTACTCTACACTGAGGTTATAAATGACGAACACCCACATTCTGGCCATGATCTGTAACATGTACAAACTTCTTGGTAAAATAAACTCTTCATTAAAGGCTCAACTGGATCAAACATTCAGATAAAATAATACTTGTTTCCTTTGCCTGCAAAATGAAACAATTTTGGAGAATGACTTTAGAGGAGGCCCAGATTAGCACGGGATCCTATGCATTATTCAATACCAAACTGCAACAAACAAAAGGCCAGGATGTCCCAGGTAGGTGGCTGTAACACCCAAGGAAAACCCACAACTTATCAGTGACCCACACAGGATCCCAGAGCAGAAAGCAAATGGCTTCAAAGCCTCACTCTGGGTTTGAAAGAGAATTGTCCCCCACAGTCTCGGCATTTGAACTTGGTCTCAGGTTGTTGGTGGCACTGTTTGGGGAGGTTTACGTGGTGAGGTCCTGCTGAAGGAAGTCCATCACTTGGGGTGGCCTATGAAGTTAAAAGAACTATGCAGCTTGCAGGTTGCTCTCTCTGCTCTGTGCAAGCAGCTTCCTGCTCCTGCTGCCATGCCTGCAACTTGCTGCTATGCTTCCCCACCATGATGGACTCCTAGCCCTCTAGACCCATTAAGCCAAAATAAACTCTTTCTTCCATAAATTGCCTTGGCCAGGGTGTCTAATTGCAGAGCAGAAAACTAATACATCCACTTCTATCCACTTTTTTTTTTTTAAATCAAGACAGGGTTTCTCTGTAACTTTGGAGCCTGCCCTAGACCAGGCTGGACTCGAACTCACAGAGATCCGCCTGCCTCTGCCTCCCAAGTGCTGGGATTAAAGGTGTGCCCCACCACTGCCCTGAACTAGTAAACAGAGCGCCGTCCTGATAGAGAAGAAGGTACTCGAAATACTAACTTGGGGCAGTATCAGACACCTGTATAGAAGCCTCACTTATAGTGCCACAGATGGAAAACAGTAACAATGAGTTCCCATCTCCAACCACATAGACACCACTTGAATAGCAGTTCTCAGTGCATTCTGAAGCCTCTGAGGACCCCAAAGTCTTTTCAGAGAGTAGAAAATCAATTCTTTTTTTTTTTCCAGCATGCTTCTGTGATTTGCTCTCTCCAGGGTACTGTGGCACTTTCCAGACACTATGTGAGGACAGTCAAGCAAGCACACAAGAATGAGAGCATCGGGTTCTCTCTTTTCTCACCACAGCTCAACAGGCAGCCTTCATCCTGTGGGTCCCAGTGGTATGCCCCTCTGCTTCAAGATGCATGTGCCCATACCAGGTATCTACTGTGCTTTAAAGCATGGGCTTGTCACACAGACTTCTCCATAGCCCATTCATTCAGTCACACCTCCAGAACACACCATCCCAGGTGCACTCATTTCATCACCACCAACTGTATACAGATAGACTGCCCTCCAAAGTATCTTACCACCTGTGCAGTGTCTGGAGATGGGGAGAGTAGAGAAGCTCAAACCTCGGTTCTACACCAGTAAGGTAGAGTGGGGCATGGGATTGAGTGAGTCACACCGAACAGGGGTAGCCACAGCCCCTCCTGAAATGGACAATGGTTCTCTCTCTTCTACCAACCTGTGTCTAAAGCGGCCTCTAACTGTCCGGTATCTGAACACAAGATACCGGAGTGCTCTGTATGCTGGCAGTCTGCTCCTTCCTGAGCTGCCCTTGAAGCTCACCTACTCTGGAATTGGCCTCTCTTGTTTGTGAAACTCTACATAAGCATGACTCCTATTTGTCAAACATTTTCCAAAATTTTCATCTACTCATTGAGTAGGTTGAGGATATTTTTGCCTGCTCTCGGTGGAATTCTTACTATATCAACGGAGGTGTTTAGGGAAGCTTACAGGACCTGAATGGATGAGAAATAAGCCCAAAAGACTTTGTACCCCCACACCCAGTGAGCTACTTAAGTGTGAATCTGAATCCATCTTAGATTTATATAAACAGACAATTCACCACTTAAGTGATAACCAGGACAATGACCAAGCAGAAGCAGAAACACTAAGACTAGATGCCACTGAGGTAACACAGCACACAGGAGATATGCCAGAAAAGCAAGATGCTGTGGACAATGACTGACTGACATGCTCCTAGACTACACAGACAAAGACCAGAACCAAATCCCACAAAGAAATCCAGAATCAGGCTGGGTAAGTGTCAGAACCTTCAGCCACAAGGAATCAACTGAAATCCCAACAAAGGAGAGCAAAGGAGACAGCTGCTAAAAGGGAATGACTGTGATGATGAAGGTGATGACGACAGTAAGAGAAGGTGGAAAATATAACCTTCAAGCAACAGAAAACAAGAGAAAAATTAAAACAAGACAGCAAAAAGCAAGCACACAAAGTGTGGCATTGGGTTTCCTGTCAGTGACTCACAGCCAGTGTGCCTGTTGTACTGGCTTCTATGAGCTGAAAGAGAATGATCTGGTTGAGCAATAAGGACAGCATGGCCACCATGGTCCCAATGCCACCTGCTAACTAAAATGGCACTTCCCACATCATGTAGCGTGATACCCCCAAGTGTGTGCAGTCAACCAACATCTGCTCACAAAACTCCTGCATCTGCAGCTTAAACAAGGCCCAACATTCTCCTGGTGCCTACTGGAATTCTCATGAGATTTGTGGTGGGAGGCTGTCTTCTGCCGAAAGCCACACACCTCAGTGTATCCCCCTCCCTGAGTAAAGAAGAGCAACTCAGCTCTTGCTCTGTCTCCACCTGGAGACCCCACAAACCACACATGGCCACACCTTCACCAGCCCAATATCCATCATTCTGTCACTACCAG
The DNA here is from genome assembly GCF_018167655.1 of Microtus oregoni. Lineage (NCBI taxonomy): Eukaryota > Metazoa > Chordata > Mammalia > Rodentia > Cricetidae > Microtus > Microtus oregoni. Next base: position 4,348,031 of record NW_024543063.1, on the reverse strand, counting down.
CTGATAAGGGGCAGAACTGGCAGTGGGTCCTGCTAGGGCAGAAGTCACATACAGAGGGAAAGATCTGATTCATCAGAAGCATCACAGACTTGTTCAGAAGCAGGATCCACCCAGTAGATCATAGGCATGATGCTACCTGACTCCCTCTTGTGTTGAGGCTATAGCAATGACTCCACACACCATACGAAGGCCACCTCACCTGCCTGGTGTCTGTCATAATCACAAAGCCTTTCATTTTAAATGAATGTTTTATAAAATGCAAAACACTTTCTCTCCCATTCTCCAAAAAGAATGAAGAGAAGGCACAGTATCCCGTCTCTTCCCTCAGCCTACGTATGTGGGCCAGTGCCCTCTTGACCTGCAGTCAAGACACAGACGTGGACTAGGCTGTGCCTATGTGGTTGTACCTTTTCCTGAGTTGGCCACAGAAAAGCACTGCCACTGCTGTGTGTGACAGCGCCAAGACCTGTGCTCCTGGACGAAGATAAAAACCCAGCAGACACTACAGTCAGGGACAGAATACCAAAGGAGCCAGGCAGTGGTGGCGCACACCTTAATCCCAGCACTTGGGAGGCAGAGGCAGGTGGATCTCTGTGAATTCAAGGCCAGCCTGGTCTACAAGAGCTAATTCCAGGACAGGTTCCAAAGCTACAGAGAAACCCTGTCTCAAAAAAAATCAATCAATAAACCAGAACACCAAGGAGCATCAAGAGGCAAGTGTGTAGATGGGATAAAGTAATGACCTCCAACAAAGAGAAGATGGAATGGGGGGCCTGGGAGGCAAGGAAGCTAAGAACCTGTCCAAGAATGGTGTACACACATACCCAGACAGCGCCAAAAGACCACTATACTGAGAGGCTTAGCTATAGGGTTATATCCTTACCTCCCTGCACAAAGGACTTCCTAATGTTATCTGCAGGCCCTTGAGCTGCCTGCCCTCAGCAGCTATCCCAAGGCTGCACTAGGGACCCAGGATACTTGTCTTTTGAGTATCCTCTTTCATTCCAATGAGGGTATGTGTGTATCTTACTCTCCTCTCTGAGAAGATTTGCCTCTGATAAAATGGTCTTTCAGAAACAAACTTTGCAGACCTCCAGCTCCACCCAACTCCCAAGCCCTCCATTCTCACGGAAAGATGACCTGTACCAACCCACTGATCACACATGGGGATCTTTGGAACAACATGCTTCCATAGGGCAAGTCATGTAGTGTAAAGTGCCAAAAGCAATGAACTCCTGGGTGGAAGCAGGCAAGGTGTAGAAAGGCAGTCTTAGAGGCCTGCCCTTCCTAAAGACAAATTAGAGGAGCAAAAGCTGGGAGGCAGAAAACTCCAGGGATGAAGAGAGGAAAACTGAGACTTATCACTGAAAGGGCATAAGAGTACATGAGAAGAGTTGGGCCAAGTCTGAAAAAAGTGGGACTCAATACTAATACTAGGGTCCCACTGCAGGTACAGGTATGTGAGCTCTGGTCATGAGCAGGCTGCCCGCCAGAAAATAAGAAACTCATCATGATGACAGTGTAGTGCTGGTGGTGATTAATAAATGAGTGCTAAATACCTGAGCAGGCAGTACCCAACATCAGCCCCGCCTGCCTACAGGGCTACCAGTTGCCCATCTCTTCCAGTCTTCTCTGCACAGGGCAGGCCTAGCACAGTCCTCCAGATGTGATTGCTACTATCTAAGAAAGCTGAACCTTGGAGGGGGCGCTAGTGCCACAGCCTTCAAATCACCTGCTCCAGGATATGTGGTCTATGGTCTTCTTGCGTTAGCTGCCCTCCCAGCTCATGGACTCGTCACCCTCACCCTGTCTTCACACCACCTGGGTTCCATCCCCAAAAGGCCCTACAGAGCACCAGACCGAGCTGAGCTGAGCTTGACTGGGCTGAGCCCTGATGCAGACTTTGTATCTCCAGGGCCATGTGATAGTTCTCCACATTGGAAACTTGAAGAACACTAGGAACCAGCTAATAGCACCTGCCTCATCATAGGTCATTGAGAAAGAGCAATAATGTCTGCGAATGAGATCTGGCCCTCTCAGAGGTGCTGAGGATGCTGGACAACGACAAGCAATTCCCCAGGTCTAGGCCACATGGTAATTGCAGGGAGAAGACAAATAAATACAGATCACCACAGGCTTCAGTCAGGAGTAAGGTGAGGAGTCACTGTCCCAGCCCCTACTAGCAGCACCAATTCCCACTGGGCCAGGACCAGGCATGAAAAAGGAGGGCATAACCCAGGACAGAGACAATGCAAAGTCTCAAACTTGACTCCTGAGCACCAAGGCCAACAGCTGAGTTTGATTCATGTAGAGAAAGAAGGCAGACAGCCTGATCAGGTTTGAAGGTTTGGACCTTGTCAGCAAGGACTAGCGGTGAAAAGGTCCAAGTTCTGCAGTGACTCATGGATCTTGTTCCCCAAAGGCCTCTAGTCAATTGCACAGGTACAGACTCATGCATACACCCATGTAGACACTAAATGTACTTTGCAAATTAGACAATGCTACGCATTATTAACCACTAAATATAAACTACTGTTACATATCACATATTCTTGCTACTGCTTGTATAACACACACAATACTTATAAACGTTGGTCTCATCCCATCTTGTGTTTGTTTTGGATTGAGCAAGTGTTTAAGCTCACCATGGGACCAACAAGAACCTGCATTTTATAAAAGCCACTCATCTTTCAACCCTATAACAGCATGTATAGTTTGAATTCTGAGAATACTCTGCATTTGGTTATGACTGTGAATTGATGCTACTGAACAGTACACCTACAGATGGTTAGAGTCAAGTTTCACACTTTTTTATTTTAAAAGGCTACACACAAATCCAATAAATTGTCAAGTTACTTGGTTATATGGGTTCATTACTTCTACATCCCCTCCATTCAAAGCCATGCTGCCTGTCCTCTTCTACTTAGCCTTTATAGACCACTTCAGAGAACAAGGAAAGGCACTGATGTAAACTTCCCAGAGCGTAGCAGTAAACAGTGACGGCACCTTCATTGGCACCTGCAGGATGCCGAGAACAGAAGCTGTGTTCACATTCCAGCTACTGGTGAAATAACTGGTGACAACACACAACTTCAGAACATGTACATGTATTTACAGAAACTGGAACTGTCACACATGGGAGAAGCATATCATGTCATAGTGAAGGAAACAATCATGGACTCAGTGTGATATGTCACCTACTGACTGCCTTTCTTCCTCACTGCAATGGAAACTGCAGCCTGGGAGCTGCAGGGCAAGACCAAGGACTCTCAGTGCATTGCTTTGCATACTCTAAAAACGCACTACAGTGAGCAGTCTCCTTTCATGCTGTATAGTTATTACCACACAAATAAGCCTCTTTGTTATCTCTAACTATCTGTCTGCTCTGCTAAGAAACCAAAGTTCTGGGGAATCTAGACACATCTTCCAAAGCTTAGAGACAAAAATTAAAAGATCAGAAAAGGAAGGATAAAGGTACACTTCATTCAAATGCAAAATATGTAAATGAGAGATGACTTCATTTCCTCGCCCCCAAACTAGAAGTGACATGTGTAACTTACCCCCAAGCGGTTTAGTCTCTCTGACTGTGCAGCTGATCCACCCTCCACTACTGTAGTGTCCTTTGCATCTCATGTTCAAGAAGTGTTCATATCAGGGCTTTCTGGGCCAGTACTGGCAGCATTTGAGTTAAGTGGTAGGGGCAGGGGCAGGGTGGGAATGAGGGTGTACCACAAGCACAGCTTGTTATCACAACCCAGACCATCTCCTTCACTGTCAAATGGCTCCTGGGGAAGGATGGATCAAAAAACACCTACGGAAGAGAACCCTCCAACAAACTCAACCCTGAGTGATTCAAGTCACCACACAGTCTCCAACAAGACTGGCTCACATGCTCCATAGCAATGGAAATCACATAGCCAACAGTATCATATCACTGTGGCTTCAATATTAGGACCCCAGCTTCCTGCACTCTTTCAGTCAAGCACAGAATCCTACCACTGGCAGCTGGCTGCCCAAGCTAGTCAGGGTGTGCACCCACGGAACAGATTAAAATTAGGCACCCTAATTATTAAACTGTCACTGTAAAAGCCGGGAATACCATTTTTTAAATGAATAGGAGAATTAATGGATTTCTTCATTTGCTTGCATTTGTGCTACTCAGCCTGTCTTTTATTATCAAGGCAGTCATAAAAAATGCTTCTGCCACATATGCAAATTAAATCATTAGTATTTTCCCAATTACAGTAACTGCTTATTTGTATTGCTGATCTATTCTTTCAATTTAGTTCTCTTAATATTAATGATATTAGAAATGCTTTAATAAAAATTCTCAGGCAATCAGAAACAAAATTCTTATTATATACCTTTCTGATCATGTAAATGGAGGACTACCAAGTAGTAACCTGGATGGTTCACCTCACAGAAACTGAGGGTAAACCCCAAGAGATGTAGGGCCCTCCCCTCTATGTAGGTTTGCCCACTTCTCCAGAGATCCCCACAACAGAGAGAGGTGGGCCAGAGCGTCCTGGACACAGCCCGACCTAAGTGACAGCTTCTACTTTCTCTAAGGCCAAATGAAAGGTACCTCTGAGATTAATATACCCATGCTAAAGGCACCTATCTAACAGCATACTCATCTTGCTCTGGTTTCCCCAGTACCCAGAAGACACCTGGTTCCTGTGCCACCCCATCCCAAATGCTCAGGAAAATCCCGTATCACGTAGGTCCAGCACTGCCCCTCACTAGTGGGGCCTGGCCCTGCTCTTCCCGTAAGAGGTGCAGCCTTGTACAGACCTTTGTCAGCCACAAACTTCGACACAGAGTATGAGCAAGATATCAGCAAACTGTGAGTCTGGAATCTGTGCAGAGATTGTGTTAGACCTAGAAAACTCATCTAACCATGTTCAGGTAAGAGGAATCCTCTCTTAACCAAGTGGAACCATCTGGGAAGACTGGGTACCTTATAAATGAACCTTCCAAGAATCTCAGAGAAATACACACCAAGGACACGGTCCATGGGTAGGGCAACCAAGAAAAGTTCATCTCCAAACCCAATACACTGAAGGACTAGGCAAACAGTCTTCCCTGTTCTGATGAAAGACAACCCCACCCCATCCAACTCACAATGCTCCTCTCAGATAGCAGGACTTAGAGGCTGACCCATACAAGAGAGAGAAAAGAGACAGACAGGTACAGAATGGAATAAGAAAGAAGATGCTGATAAGTCCATACAATTCTGCAGAGTGTGCGGAAAAATCTAATCCCTGGGTAAGCCGCACCAATTGTGGCCAAGAAGGACAAGAGCAGAAACCAAGGGAGAGAAGCTGAGAGACAGATGCACCTGTGTACACGCTCAAGGAGCCAACAGACACTGGCATCTCAGCTGGTCAGCTCGCCTCTGCAGTGGTTGAGTAACGGCGTGCAGTGTCCTATCTCCTCCAACAACACCCTGTATAGGGAGAAAGAAATGACCCCAGGGCACCTCTGACCATGACTGCTAAGAACTGGTTGCATGCCAAGCCACACTGACCAAGGCAGGTTTTAAGTACCTAGTGTCTAAAAGACCACATGTTCTTAATCTGAGATGGCCAGGATATCTGGTGGGCTCCAAAGATCCATAACCCCTCCAGATATGTGCAAAATGGCATTTGGAAGGTTTTTATCCCCTCTCTGTGAGGGAGCCTTCAATAAAAAGGAACTGCCCTTCCTCCAAAGGAGCAAGGACTGACTGCTAAGATGGGTCTGGCTGCTTTACCACATACATACTGGCTGTGAAGTACACTCCCAGGGCCCTTCTGCTTTTAGCCCTAAAATGTTCACTGTATTAAATATGGCCTAGAGTAATTTTGTTTTTGTTTTCCAAGACAGGGTTTCTCTGTGTAACTGTCCTAGCCATCCTGGAGCTCACTTTGTAGACCAGGCTGTCCCCAAACTCAGAGATCTGCCTACTTCTGTCTCCAGAGTCCTGGAATTAAGGCATGCATACACTACCACGTCTGGCCAAGGATGAGGTTTTAGCAGTTTAAGATAAACTTCCACATTCATGAATCCACAGGTCAAGGACATACCGACAAGAAATGTCTCCTTATACGTCTTCCAGGTTACCACACTGATGTGGGTAGGGGCCAGTGCAAGAATACAAGTAAGCCCAGAGGAGGGAGAAAACAAATACTACACGGCGCGCGCGCACACACACACACACATACATACACACACACACACACACACACACACACACACACATATGTGTATACACAAGGACCCAAGACTGATTTTCACGGGGTATGCCCTGTTCTTCTGATGATTCTCTCAGGAATCAGGACTCACATGACTAGGGTCCAAACACTCCCCACCCCTCTCTCCAGCACTAACCATGCACACGTCTTAGTTGAACTTTGCTGCCTCCTAGCCTCCCTCATACCAGGAGGCAGAGAAAGTGTTCTTCTTCTCAATACACTGGGACAAGCAGGACAGCTACTCTCAAAAGGAGGACGCACTCAGTTCTGGAGCCCTTCAAGGTCCAAATGTAAGGGGATTCTGGTCACCTTCTGCCAGTTTAATAACAAGAGAACTCAATATAGAGAAGGTAGGATGGGCAGTGATGTGTTGGAACACACCTTTAAACCTCGCACTTGGGAGACAGAGGCAGATGAATCTGATTTCAAGTCCAGCCTGGTCTACAGAACAAGTTCCAGAACAGCCAGAGCTACACAGAGAAAACCTATCTTGAAAAAAAAAAACAAAAAAAAAAACAAAAGAAAATGAAGAACAGGTGCCCAGAGGCAACCTATTCCCAGCCTCAAGCCTGTGAATAACTCTAGGCATGAGACTTAGCTGTATAAGAGCAGCACACACCTGCTTCGGTTCCTGGACAGGAAGAGGTAGCATGGCATGCCTTGGACCCTATAATCGTGGCCTCCACCACCACTCCTCACAACTCACCAAGAGGGCAGGAGGAAAGAAGGACAACAGTCAGTACCAAGGCTGTGACAGTGTCACTAGAGTCAGAAGTGTACTGTCTGGCCATCAGAGACAACTAGGGCAATCACCTGCAGCTCTGTCCTAACAATACAAACTAGCCCAAGGCAAGAATTCATAAAGGCCTGGAGCAGAAAAGCCCAGAGTTTCCCAAACAGGGCCAAGGCAATGTGTCCACTGAGGAAGGATATAGGAAGGAACCTGCTTAAGGGGGCTGAATCAAGCCAAGAGAACCCTGAAGATGAGGCAGATATTAGAGGGACAATGGCATGACCGGGCGTGAGGGGGAAAAGATGAGAACAGGTAACAAGTAGAAAAACCAGAGGCTAGGGTCTGAGGGAAGATCAGGTCCAAGCCAGGAAGGCATCCCTGGAGCAATCACATGACAAGTCAATGTCATAGCCAGGAGAGGGTCAACCCTGAAACAGGAAGAAGGATCATCAGTACTGACAGGGAAAGAGATTGCACCAGAAGCAGAAATAATACCAAGACCACCAGGACTGGGTCACAGGGCCCTGGCCACAGAATGACCCATGAAACACAACTTTGAGGTTAACTTCCAAGGAAGAGTATGAATAAGGTAAATTTCCATGGACACCAGAACTGGCAAGCCAAGTAGGGACAAAGTCTGGTGCCCTGGATGATTCCAAGAACATCCAAATGAACAATATGGAGCCACAAAAAGATGGAGAGTGGAGTCCTCAGGACAGAAGCATCCTCTGACATACTCCAGGGTTATCCTGGCAAAGACTGAGGCCACAGTTATACCTGAAAAACTAAGAGGAATGCCCTAAGGAAAGAGGTCAGCACTAAATTTAAGTGTAAGTCCTGGCCTCTGAAGCCTAAAAACCAAGGCCTTATCCGCCCAAAGCCTGGCCCACTCAAGGGTATTTAATGAGATGACACTTAGGACTTCTGCCCTGGAGAGGACTGCTCAGCATTCTTAGCTCTTAAGATTAAGGCCCAGCATTTCCATGCAGAGGAAGAATTGGGTAAGGACCATACTCCCTAAGTAAGGAGCTCATCACCCTAACCACCACCTCAAGCACAGTGTCCCCAAGTCTTCAGTTCCTCAGTGAGTGATGGTGAGGAAAACTGAGCACTGGCTGACCCTCACCCACCAGGAATCTATGAGAGAAATCTAAATTCACGGTGGATACGGGCTCTATGTACATATGCATATGCTTACAAGCATGCGTGTGTGCACATATCTATGTACATGCATGGGATTAGGGGTTGCATTCACAGAGCTAAAGCAGGGCTGAAGAAAGAGAAATGGGAGTGTAGCTAACCAATGGCATAAACAAGGTCACCTGCCAAAGCAATTGCCAAGCCCTGTACAATATCAACCAGTAGCCAGAACATTCCCCAGCCTGTTCCACGAGGCCACTTTCTGTCCTGAGTCCTGCCACCCATGGTATAGGTCTTCAGTGTCCTTTGCCCAGGTACATAGGCCACCAACACGGCCTCTAAGAGAATCTTCCACCCTGCCTCCTATGTCAGGAAATCTGTGAAGGGTGTGCAGGCGCCGCTCTGGTCAGAATACTCTCTACACTAGGCATAGCATACCAAGGCTAAAACAGCTGTTGCCTCCCTCCACACACGTATCTGTGGCTAGCCTGTGCCTGCTGCCAGGGATGTGATACTTGATCCTTACACAACATAGCCATGGCAAGGTCCCACCACTCTGGTTGTACAGACAAGAAAACAGGAGAGGCCAGGCAAATGCCAAGAGAATAGCTCATACACAACCATGCCAGATGCACACTGGCATGTTTCTCAAAGTCTAAGCCCCTAACCACACATAGCCACCCAAGACTCAGTGGGTGCTCTTCCAACTGAGGCACTATTCCATGTGTACCCCAACTAATATGAAGGCAAAAAAGGCACAGGCTCTCAGAGCAGCTGCCAATTTGAAACCATGGCTCTCACCATGGAACTTGCCAAACTAGGAACATCAGCTTCTTCAGTGTTAGACAAGAAGCAAAAGCATCCAAGTTATGGTGCATAGAGACCATATACAATGATAGCACCGGGCCTGGTCCATGCTAGACACTAAAGAAGCAAAGGAAGATATAGCTGGCCCCACGCATGTGAGCCTCAGAAAGCAGCGAGGCTAATTCCTCTCATGCTGGTGTACGGTTAGGGGCTAGGATTCCAACCTCTGCATTATGCCTAATAACAAAATATTCAGAGACAGAAATTCTCTTGTCCATGCTGTAAATGAAGACTGGGGCCAAAAGGCCGAACAGTTGACCTGTGGCCTGCTGGAGGACCATAAAGCCCAGGCTCTGAAGCCCCTCGGTCCAATTCCAAAGTATATTCCTTCCAAAACCTCACTAGCACACAGGAAAGGGTATAGCATGGTCACTGCCTGGGCCTGAGCTATATTTGTACTATGTCTTCTCAGGAGACACTCGGCGCCTGCCCACTCCTCCCTCCTTGTGGCAGAAGTATCCTCAGGCATCTAACAGCCATAAGGACCAGGGCCAGCCACAGAGAGAAGCTGGCTAGTAGGTCTGGATGTCCTACTCTCTGTGCTTCTGTGCAGCCCAGCTACTGGCACTCTGGTCTGCCGTCCACCCTTCTGTTTACTTAGAACCCCAGCCATGAACACTCACCTCACTGGACTACAACCAGTCTCTACAACATAATCTCTTTCCACCTGGTGCCACCATAGGACCCATGTGGAGGTACGCAGTCCCTCTCTGAGGTCATCTGTATTCCCCAGTTAGCCACTGGAGGTGAATAAAGCACGACCCTGTCTCTGCAAGATGCTATGACAGAAATGTGCACACGACACTGGAGAATCCCACCCAGGCCCTCCAGCTGACCCTACTGAGCACACTCCACCTCCTAAGTAGATCGTTCTTCCCTCAGAGAGGATCACATGAGATTCAGGTCTGCAAAGTGTACAACATGGCTTGTGCTATGAGCCCGAGCTCACTCAAGGACTGCTCCAGAACTGGTGTAGAGCCTAAGGAAGATCCAGGAGCTCCAACAACCTAGCAACCGACACCCTCCTCAGTATCCCTTCCCATTCCCTCACTCTAGACAGCAGCCATTTCCATAGGCGGAGGCTGATGTTCTAGTCAGTTTCCGGAAGAGGCGAGCCCAGCACCAGCATGTAGGCTGAGCCACACAGTGCAGTCTGTGGTTCTCATGGCAGTGCCTGACTCAGAGATGTTGTAAGACCAAAGCCAGACCAACCAGCATGAACTCAAGACTCTGCTGAGGCAAAGACATTTCTCTCTGAAGTGCAAGCAGTGAAGGACTTCTGGGACACTTAGCAGGGCCCTGTCACCCATGAAGCTGACTTTTCTAAGATCAAGTGCAAGGGGGATAGGGGGAGGAATCCTTAATACATTGTAGAGGAGACAGCTCCCGCCCAGCTGGAAACTTCCTTCATCTGTACTTTGGAAAGTGGGCCAGACAATTTCCAAAGTGAGTGATGAATTGTGCAAAGAGACCCTACCTGAGAAAGCTAACACCAGAAAGATCTGTTTGACATTCAGAGCCATTATATGCTTGCTGCCTTTTCAGTCATCTCAGAGGGACATCACCTGGTCCCCTATTCTATACACCTCCACTCCTCAGGGGCTTTCTTCCAGAGTGTATGCTGCTGGCCACAGCAATCCCATGGAGAGTGACCATGGCCTTTTCCTCAGTCCTTCTTGCCCTACACAGTGTCTCTGTCCCCTGCTGTGCCACCAGATGCTGTTACATGCCTATAGCACCCATATCCTGAGCATGTTGTCATGAAGTGTCCCTCTAGTCACTGTTAGCTTGCCTAGGATGACAGTGATTCTTGCTCATATCGAGGGGGAACAGTGAAGAGGAGGGTGGAAACCGCCCAGTTGCAGGAACAGGGAAACCCTTAGTAACTGCACTTGTGGCTCAGGACCACAAAGCAGTTCTTTTCCACAATACCAGGTAGTGTACTGACAATAGAGATCTATCATAAAAAGGTCATCAGGCCACTTCCACAGCCCCTCGGGGGGACAGGACAGCACCACTGGCCAGGTACACATCACACAAAAGAGCTGCGCAGATTCAGTGGCAAAACAATTACAATCATAGGCCAGGCCCTGCCTGCAGGTAGGGACTGTAATACACAGAGTAGTGCCCTGAGGGGCTCACAGCATTCCAAAAGCAACTATCTTGAGCCCTCAAGTCCTTGGTATCCACAAGCTACAAAACAGCCCCTGCAAAGACAAAAGGCGGAGAAATTCTTGCTCCTAAATGACCCTGCTGAGAGGACTCCCAACCACAATTCTGGCAGTTGCAGAGATACCCTAAGCTAACACAGGCCTCAGAAAGTCCTGCAGTTGCATCAAAGGCCAACAACATCCCTGCAGATGACATGTTCTGCCCTTCCCACTATTCCTACCAGAGGCCTTCAAGTAAAGAGGATAAGGAGCAGCATAAGGTGGAGGAAAGAGAAAAAAGACAGGGAAATGAAGGCCAGTCCTTAAGAGTGCTCACTTGTCTAGAACCTCCAACGGGTCTCCTCTCCCTCCATCCTACAGATGGCATGAGATGCACAAAGGCCATCCAGACAAGGAAGTCATAAAGGCTAAGCTGGGGAGTTCGACTCAGGTTTGACTCAACACTCAAGCTGTCTCCAACAGCCAAGAGCTGTGGAAAGTCAGCGTCAAAACCACTATCCTAGCCCACAGGCAATGGCACCACCATGAACAGAGCCACGCATACATCCCACACCTGTAATGAGCCCACCCAAGGAGCCAGAAGACAATGCACCTCAGATAAGTAAAATCCCATTGTTGGCCTCTTTGCTCGTCTAGTTATATCCCCACTTAGATTCTGAAAATCTGTCACCAAAGCACACCCAAATGATGATCACAGTCTATCCTGGTATAGGAAATGTGGTTATTTAGGAAAGACTATTGACTAACTCTAAAAACCAACATGCTCTTCTACGAGCCTCAGCACTGTGGTTTGCTCTATGCCAGCTGCTGAAGAAAAGAGCCAGCCCTGCTGCCTGGGGACTTCAATAGGTACCAAAGCACAGAACTTTCAGGTCAGCTGCCACTTCAGCTGACAACTGCAAGAGACACTGGAGCTATTGCAAAATGACCAGGGCAGTAAAAATGAAAGGCAATATAACCTGCTATGGAAAAGGAACTCACCGCAAAAGCAAAAGTTGGGAACTCAGCAGCCCTGGATGTGTCCCCCCAGCTCAGAGAGGCAAGGGAAGTATAACACAGGAGCTGCACAGGAGTATCCAACAGAAAGGGGACAGAGATCACCAACGCCAGTCCTATCTAGTATGGACTTCACAGAAATACCATAGCAAAAGGGGCCTCACCCACTGTGGCATTTACCAACTACTTCCTAAGCTCTTTAAAGTCCAAGGGCACCTTAGACCTAACTGGCCAACCTGTACCTCCTGCCCAGGAGGCCACATCCCAAACCTCACCTAGTGGATCACAGGGCTCTAGCATGAGTTCGGAGGTGAGCAAGCTTTAAAGGGTGCCCCCTAGGCAATAAAGAGCAGAGACTGTGTGTCCTGCCACACACTGCTGACCTGCTAGCTGCCACACTACTGCAATGACATGAGCCAACAAGCAATGGCTTTGCTGCAGACACTGATGTCAAGGTGAGAGGTTGTCCTCCACTGGCTCCCAGCAAGCATCTGACCTAAATAAGCTTCTTCTCTAAGAGGTTCTGGGTGGGCCATAGAGGAAGCTCTCAGCAGCATACTTGAAAGACAGACTGAGCCCTGTCCCCTCCCCCTTGGTCTGCAGCTCCAGCTTCAGAGTAGTGTGACCCAAAAGCTTGGCACAGGGGGGCCCTTCATGATGGTGCTCAAACCCTAGTCCTAACACATACTCAGCAGAGATCCCAGCCACGAGCAACCTGGGAGCCTCGAAGATGTGTCTCAACACAGTCAGAGAGGTAAGGCACAGCAGCAGCAAAGCCAGGCATAGGCATAAGAAACAGAATCAAGGAATGCAGCCACATTAGACACCAGATGACTGCACTGCAAGGCACAGCAGTCCTTCACAAGGACGAGCTCCCTGCAGCCAGTACAAGAATACCCAGCTCTTCTCTGCTTACACACTCCAGCTATGCAATCCCTGAAGCTGGGCCATCATTCCACCATGAGGGCCTTCCCACCCTGATGCACTCCCACCACTATGGCTGACTCAAAAAGACCACACCTACTTACTCTCAGACAAATGCTCCTACCCACTCAACTTGCTCAGGCCTCTTACCACCCCAGCCACAAGGAGCCCTCTCAGACTCCCCTCTTCATGCTTCACACAACCCTGGTTCTTGGAATGGTAACCTTAAGCACCTGTTGTATGTCTGTTGCTCTTCCTAGGTCCCTATCTGCACCTGTGTTTCTTTCTGGCGGCCAGTGGTAGGGAGGAGGTTTGGGATGCTCCAGGCCTCTGTGCCAGCCACAACACAGATGTTCAACGGAGTCCCATCACCCAAGTCTAGTTTGAAACGATAACCTGGACACATTGTGAGCAGAATGAATACTTAGAAAACAACTGCAGATCCATCAGAAATATTCAGGACCTTCTTCAGCACCAGAGATCAAGGATAAGAGAAGCATAAAAACTTCTGTTTCAAAAAGAACTACTCTAGCAAAAAAGCAGCCCGTAAGGCCAATGAGGGAGTCACCATTCCCTCACCACTGGGACAGCACTCCCACTAGGAATACTGCTACAGGCTTTCAAGCCATAGATGATTTATTGTCTCAAGCTTAAACATCAATCCAACAAAAGCTCTTGACTCACAGAGATGGAATACTTCACAGACAACAGTAAACTAACAAAGCTCAACATGCAGTTTTAAACAGAGCAGACTCTAAAATGTTTATGTATGCAACCATATTAAGGGATCATGTTAAAATTATGAGGTTAAATAGGAAATAACTAAGTAATGTTATTAATTCCAAATTAAAACAAACAGGGAAAATGCCTTTAACAGGAGCAGCAGCTTGCCACCTTGAATACCACAGCCAGCCCCCACCACCCACCCATGGGACAAGCTGGGAGCATTTGCCCTGGCCAAGCACAATGGCCCATTTGCTACTTGGCAGCTGTGTGTAAGTCCTTTCTGCCTCTCACTCCTTGCTACATCACAGAACCCACTTCACTTGTATTTATGGATCTACTTAACAGCGTGTAATCTCCAAAATCAGGAGCAAGAAGTTCCCAGATGCTTGGGGGGGAGGGGGTGGCGGCTAGAGAACAGGCAATTCCAGAACAAAGCAGACAGCACAGGGGCAACGGACTGGGTGTACATCCTCACCCAGCTCTGCATCCAATTCCTGCACTGCACTGCACATGCGTTCATCAGGTACCTGAGCTGCCCATAGACCAGGCACAAAGCAAGTATGAAGCACTCTTGCCTTTTGACTCCTTCAAGTCTTCAGCCAGCAAGAGATGACATTAAACAACTAATGCCACCATAAGCTATTGAAATTGCACAACTGGATAACATGAGGAAAAAGCAAGAAGGCCTTTAAACTAAGTTGAATAGAAGACTGAAGCGAAGACATGAACTCAAGACAGAGGCAACAGGAACAGTTTGTGCAAAGGCCCAGACCAAAGACGACCTCTCAGAAGCGAGGAAGCAGAGCAAGCACAGTGAAAGCTCAGCAATGGGAGAAACACCATGAGTGAAGGTCAGGAAACCAGAGGCAAGGACCCACAGGCTTTCTGGGTCCTCCAGAGAAACCTTGAGAGGAGTTCCTGCATGGAGAGTTAGGTAGAAACCTGCTTTCATAGGTCCATTAGAAACAGCCTGCAGCATGGACTGCACAGGAGCAGAGCAGACCCAGGAGGTCAGCTCCACCTTGGAGAGCTTAAGAGTGATTCAGAGCAACAATCTCAGATTCTTCTAATGCTAAGTCTATCTACCAGCTTCCCAAGGACCTGGTTATTCTCCTTTAAAAAAGAGAAAAGAAAAAGAAATAGAGCACTAACAACTGTTTTAATACAACTACTGCACCACTTTACATTTTTTATAAGCAAAAATGTATAACTAACACCAACACATATAAACACAATGAAAGTCTCTTATGCCCCATTTTCCTGATATCCCAATGGCCAACAGTATCACCTTGGAGACTCTTAAAACCAGAAGGCCAGTCTGCAGACTGCTCTGGGCCAAATGCCTGCCTGCCTGCCTGCCTGCCTGCCTGCTATACACAGGCAGAATCCCCCCTCGCATCCCTCTGGAGCAACAAGGGTACTCACAGAGCTTAACTACTTAAATGGCACAGTCCATGCCCCGCATGTACCTGGGTATAATGTGCTTATTACAGTCTTTCATCAGAATAAATTCTAAGCTACAGAATTGCCACTTGAATGAATGGCCATTCACATTTTGATACTTTCCTGGAGAACAATTAAACATTTTACATGACAGTATATATTGCTCTCACTACAAAACAAATATGTGTAATACCTAGTGCTTACATTCTACTTAAAAGGGCCTAAGCCCCAGTCTAAGCAATTGTTACATATAATTTACATAGGACAGGAATCCTTATCACAACTCTGGGTGCTATTATCAAATGAACTAATACAAAGGGCACAGATGGAATCTTCTGTACACTGGGTTATTAGCTAAGCTCAGTCTTTTCTTCTTAGCTGCGATCTGCCTACTTGCATTCCTTCCTAATCTTGTAACAGGGAAGCTCATCCTTTTATTGTTAGTTTGCAAAAGCTCTTTACATACTGGCCATTAATCTCATAAAGACCAAATAGATTGTGTATCTTTCTCTTGTTTCTGAATCTTGGTTATGGAATCTTTCACCAGAGACTTTTTTCTTACTGTTAAATCTGCAAATATTATCTCTTAAAGCTCTATCTTGCTTTTAGGATAAGAACATTTAAATGAAGTAGTTTTTCAGTTTGTGATCCTCAAATACATGCTTCCAATAAAAATTTCCCATGTAACTGACAGACTACTAGTGAACACTAAGCAATTCTGTTTAAAGATGGACACAGACCACAGGCCGTTTTCTGCTGCCACCACCTGCTCCCAGACAGCCTCGGACCTCAAGAGACCCAAGCAAGGAACAGGATGTAGAAACCACTGGCTAACCCAATTGGACTGTTCTGTTTTCAATTTCTGCAATGCTATGGATGGAACCCAGAGCCTTTCAATGCTACCCTTGGCCCAAAATCATACACAGAAGACACAATGTAAGACAGCATGAGAACATCAGCGTTACTTCCCTGACACAGATGACACCCAGAGAACCGTGACAGCTGCAAGGACACACAACCCAACACTACACTGGAGAGGTATTCCAAATTATCTTCTCAAGGTAGCTAGCTGTGCTTGCTGTCCAAACAACAGCACTGACCTTCCACACCGAGATCTTTCTGGCCCTCAAGCAGAGGCAAAGAAGGACTCAGCCTTTGGGACGCAAGGCTGCCACTCCTCTCACACATCCCTTCTATCAAAGGATGTGTAGCATCACCCATCTCTTGTAGCTATGGGAGCAATAAAGGAAACTGGAAAGTGCTCCAAGAATGGCCCATGGCCCTGACCGCGTGCTCATGAAACACTATCTACTGATTTGTGTAATCTCCCTGATCCAGAGAGGACATCTGCTCGGGAACTTCCAGAATTCTAACCTAGTTCAGTTACATGGAGGGTTCCAGTGGAGGCCATCTGTGTGGACCTGGTATGGCCTTCCAGGAAGTAAGGAGACATGTCAGAGAGGCAAGGGCAGCAGCAAAGCCAAGAGCAGCTGCAGATGCCAGCCCACATTCCACCCTAGACAAAGCCTATACTGCGCATTCACATGAGCCCATGAGCAAACAACGGACCTCATGACAGAACACAGCCGATCTCAGCTCAGTTGAGTTCTGTAGTCATGGAGCAGGGTCTGCTCCAATGCAGCAGCACTTCTGACTCTGCCCCTCGGTCATCTGCCATGAACCTCAAAGGTCAGGGTCACACTTAATGCCCAGAGTTGGCTGAACAGTAGGTCACTGGAGAACCAAAAATCTCTTTGGGGCCCCTACCCCAGAATAGAATGGGCTACAACTAATGGGACATGGATTCAACTTTGGCTTCACCCTCTGAAGTCTACACAGTCACCCCCGAGCCTCAGAGACAACCAAAACTATGGACTGAGGCCCCCACCCCAATCTTCAAGCAGCAGCAGCAGGTGTCTCTCATTTCTGCATCTCCCTGGCTCCCTACATCAGGTATTAATGTATTACTTATGGCAGCCTCAGAGTTCTGAAAAACCATCCGTTTTCAATAGAAAATGGCATGGACGAGCTCGACGGGAGTGATGAAATTTTCTTCTGCTCTGGCAATTAGGACGGCACAAAGTCGCCTTTCCTTCGGTGCCACCCCCAACATCAAAGGATTGGAATTCAAAGCCATTCATGCTGCATTGAAACCTCACAATGAGGCTGGAAAATGGAAGTCGATTACTGGGCAAAAATATGCAGCAGTTAAAAGGAAAGAGTTATAACGAAATTAAGCTGCAGCAGCCCCACGATGTGTGGAAACTTCCAGCACTACAGCTCTTCTGGTAAACATCAAGAGGGGCATCCTCCTAACACAGATTTGAAACCGAAGCCAAGCTGGGTGCCGGGAGACCCACGAAGACAGAGTGCCATGTCATCTCGCCCACCTCGTGCAGCAGTAGCCCCTAGGCTTCTGAGGTGCCATTCAGGGGCGTTTTATGTTGCACGGCTCTCTGATACTGCTAACCACAGAACATTCCGGCTAGGGCTGCTTTGGTCACATCTGTCTTTGGTCCCTAGGCCTTCCAGGCTTGCTTGTAGTCCACAGTCCTTTTCCTCCCCCACAACGCTCCCATCTCCCCTATAAGCAGACGGCAGACCCCTAAAGGGGGCAGTGTTACCTCTCTCTGCCTTCTAGCAAACCCAGTCTCTTCTGGGTGATTACTGCTCTTTAGGAAGGCATTTGATCTTTAAAAGAAAAGCCAGAACACAGAAAACCATAGAAGTCTTACAGTGTGTCGGGTGTGTGTTTTTAAAGGCATGAAAATACTTCCCTCCCACACAAATGGGGAGTTCTTCTGGGGAAAGATGCCACAGATCCCGAGGAGTGGCAGATCTGGGAAAGCGGATGGGTCTTAAAAATAGACAACTGAACCTAGACTAGAGCTGCAGAAGCTACCTGGGAAAAAAGGAATTTTTAACTAAATCTCACATATTTTTGATATCCAAAACTCCATTCTGATGAACTTCTAACTGGGTGGCATTTTGCATTTCCAATTATAATGGAGTAATTGTGTTGCCATAGAGACTGCAAAATTCTGCAATAACTTTTGCTGCCTTGTAACTGCTATAGTGTATATTTGTGTACAAGCAGCTGAGTTTTCTTAATTCAACCTCCCTGCCTCTCCCCAAGCACTATCCCCACCACCTTTCTGACTGGATTCTGAAACCACACCACACTAGCTTTCATCAGACCGGTCCTGAAATAATGCACGGAATTATCAGAAGCAATTAAAACTCCCGGCAACCACGATCATATCATGGAGGAAAAAGCGAAACCAGGTCAAGGTGCAAGCCGCCAGCATCCCCCTAGCCCCAAAGTGCGGCGGGGCTGTTTACACGTTAATACTCTGAGGCCTTAAATGCTTAGGTGGTTTGCGGGGACAGGCAGAAAAGCCTGAGCAGAGAAAAGCAGGGAGGCAAAGTGACTACACAGGCCTTTCCTCCCTCCCCGGGCAGGCGGAGTGGCTCTCGGAAAGCAATTAGGTAGGTCTCTACAGTAATGCAATTAGGATTTAGTTAAGAAAGTCATTAGTTCTAAAATAACTTAAGTTTAATTTCTGCGACGCTTTATTTGAAAATCGTGTCACAGCAGGTCAATTTACAGCATGCAATAACCAAAACACTGCTATCAGCGGCTGCAAGTTATTAACAAATTTTCGGTGTGCATTAAAGGAGAACACGGGCTCCACACCCGGCCTTTCCGACCGACTCCCGCGGTGTGGGCTACAGCCGTGCCTTTAGAACCCTCGCTCAGGGTGGACACCGGGTCGCCTCCCGGGCTCGCGCAGCTCCTCGCCAGCCCAGCGGCGGTCCGGGCCCAGCCGCGGCCCCCACCCCGCCGCCAGCCGTCGCCGAGGGGCGTTTTCTGCAAACTCACAGGCTGACAAAGTTACATAAACGCCCCGGCCCCCGCCCCCGCGCGCCCACCTGCCCGCCCGCCGGCGCAGGCCGCTCTCCCGCCCGCCAGCCCGCGGCGCAGGGCCCCGAGGCCTCGGTGGGGCCGGGCGTCCACCTGCCGCCAGCGATCGGGCGGCGCGGACAATGACGGCCGGTGGCTTACCGCGGCGGCGGCGGGCCGCGTCTAGCCCTGCTCGGGCGCTCCGAGCCGCATCTCCTCAGCCTGCGCCGCCGCCGGCGGGCGGGCGGGCTCGGGCGGCGACGGCGACAGCAGCCCAGCCGCGTTGAGGGGGCCGGGCGTGAGGCGGCGCGGCGACGGCGGCGGCGCGAGCAGGCGCGCGGGCTCGGGCTCGGGCGGCGGCGGCGGGGATGGTGCTCCGCGGCGGCGGCCCCACAACCTCCCCTCCTCATTCACAAAAAATTGACCCACGTTGAACCATGATGCTGCTCCCCCTCGAGCGCAGAGCCGCGCTGGGATAGGCCGCGCCCTACGCCCGTCAGGCACTCCGGCCCCGCCCCTCCCGCCGGCGGCCCGTCAGCCATTGGCTTCAACGGCCTTGCGTCACCTCCCCCCCGCGGGCCCCGCCCCCTGCCTGGTTTCTAATGAAGAAAGCGTCAATTACGGCTCGGCTCCGCCTCCGAGCGCTCAGCTGCCCTCCCATTAGCCTGCGAGTCCTAAGCCCGCCCCACAGTAGCCCAACAGCCGGCCCCACTCCGCGGGCACTACAAAGAGGCTCCGCCTCTGCCCGCCCTCTTGCAAAAATTCAAAACCCCATTGGCTTCCGGGTTTGTCAATCCTTGCGAGCGGGGCGTACTGAGGATTTGTAGGCGCCAGCGATGGGAGCTTCGCTCTGGAGAAAGAGCAGGGAGCTGGGGCGGGCACTGACTGGAAGTTTTAGCCAGACCTGCTCGGCAGCCCGCGGCGCTGCCTGGGTCAAAACGGTGTGCATGAGTTCCTGTCTCATGCTCCAAGGGGGCGCAGAGGGGCGCGAACTGAGGCGGGGGCCCGGCCAGGCCTGGTTACAACCTCCATCTTGGGCAAGGCACAGGTCACGTGGGCTGCGTGCCGGAGACGCCAAGCCTGGGGGAGTGCGCAGGCGCGCCGGGCCCCGCCCTGCCCCGCGGCGGGCGCGCCGTTCGGGGGTGCGGCTCTGGCACTCGGGCTTTGAGCGCGGCCGTGGGAACTGGGGATGTAGGCCCGGGGTCGCCGTCACAGCGTCCCTGTTTGCCGGCAGCGGGTTCACAGCCGCAAGGCTGTAGCTGGCGACATCGCTGGGCGTCTGTCCACTAGGCCAGGGCCAAGCACCTATGATTGGCGTTCACAGTTGAGGGGCGTGAAAGGCTACAGTTTCTGGCGCCCTTGGGTCCAGTTCCTATTCGTCAGGAGAGTAGTACAACTTCTCATTCTGAGTGCATGCTATTTCCAGAATCCCGTGTCCAGCCTGAAGGAGAGAGCACCTAGTCCACCCTGCATGGCCTCTGGCTAGTGACCTAGGATACTGGCCTATTTGCTAGGCCTTGCCTTGTAGGGTTGTGCAGAGATTAATAGCGTTTTGGGTCCATAATTTGGAGAAAACTTTAGGTATGTGGATTAAAACAATTCGCAGAATGCAATGGAGTCTCTTCGTGAACTTAGGGTAATAGTGTTTAGAAAGCTTCGTTCATTGGGAGAAATTCATACGCGAGGGTAGCTCAGCTGTGAAACCAAGGGATGATTTATGGAATATAGTAAAAGAGCAGACAAAAATGACAGCACTTAGGAGCGCTAGTGCAGCTACCTATGGAAAAGTACACCAACCAGTTTACATACAAAATAACGCATGATCTGTAGCCAGCTAACGTTCCGATGAAAAATGAAGTTCAGAAGGACTTGAAAGGATTAAGATACCCAGTAATCAAACATTTTACGAGTACTGAATGGAAGACAAACCTGAACAAAAGTTACATGAGAAAGTTTTGAAATCTAATCTCGGATGCAGTTGTTTTCAAAAGGTAGGTTTCGGAGGGGGTGGGGAGTATTGCTGTATGCTGATTAAGAGTTGGGTTCCCAGTTGAGCGGTGGTGGTGCAGGCGCCTTTAATCTCAGCACTCCGAAGGCAGAGGCAGGTGGATCTCTGTGAGTTCAAGGCCAGCCTTGTCGACAGAGCAACATCCAGGATAGGTGCCAAAGCTACATAGAGATACCCTGTCTCTAAAAAACAAAAAGAAGAAGAGTTGTGCTCTTTACATAGAAGGGCTGTAGCAGCAAACCTAGCTTAGAAGAGGGGCCACGCCAGCACCACCCAGGGTTCCAAAGGTCACAGAGTCCCAGTCCCAAACTGTCCAAAGATCAGAAATAAAGGCAGACCCCTTACACGCAAACACCCAGGAATTAGTAGAAACCCACCAATTAAAAATTAAATACAAAAAACTCCTTTCAGACTGAAGACTATACAGCGTACCTGACTGACACAAACAAGTCTCTGGGTTTATTCTCTAATATTGAGAGTGATCTGGGTGGGCCGGATAATCTATAATTAATTGTGTGCACCTATAATCCCGGCATCTCAGAGTTTAGAAGTAGAGCCAGTCCAAACTGTGTGGCAAGATTCGTGCTTATGACCCTGGGTTTGGTCACCAGCACCTAAGTAGGAAAAACCTTTTAGACATACTAACTGCAGTAGTGAATGTGCAGAGTAAGCATTGGGCCATCACAGCAGATACTTTAGAACACGTGACAGGAAATTCCCAATCATAACCAGAGAACACAGTCAATACCTAGGTGTAACTTCCAAAGCAACTGGGAATTGGCGTGATTAGGAAGATGAACACTCGAGACACAGTCAAGAAGACGAACGGCGGTAAGATTGCCCCCAGGTAATTAACTGGCTTCGGGGTGGAAACTGATAGGAACTGTCTGTCCAGGCTGTCACTAATGAGCTGCTTCCTAAGCCAAGGCCGGTGCCTGGCCAATTGTTAGTTGTTTGTAATATTACTCCTGCGGGGCGTAATGAAGGCAGCTTTTCAAATCAGTGAAGAAGATGGAATGCAAACTGCTAATAATTTATTTCTATCGCATCAAAGAAGGAGACCTAAGCATTTTTTTTTAAAAAAAAAAAAGTACTTTAAAAAAGAACCTGTCCATGGGCTTATAGGTCAGGCATACCATCAACAATCATGAAAGGGAGTACTGATCGCTTGACTTAATTAAAATGGTTAACATAATAAGTAGTGAAATGGACAAGCCCCAGTTGTGAAATATCCAAGAATATTACTCAGCAGTATAAAAGTAAACCACAGGCAAATGAATGTGAACAGCTTGGTGACGAAACCAGGCAGCAACAGAACACCCAGGAACCAGCAGCCCACAAACCATGGGACCAGAAACCAGATGAGTGCTTCTCTCTGCTGGACAGTGGCTGGACTGTCTGGGAAGAGCAAGGTCGATCTTTACAAAGGAAGGAAGAATACACAAGGAACACAGCTTGAAGGAAGGCAGTCAGTCCCTTTCAAAACTCCTTGGATTTAAGAGCCACGCCTTTCTCAGGCTTCACCTGAAAACAATATTGCAGGAAGTAGCTGCCTCACTTTTGAAGCATCTGGACACAAATGAAGTTTAAAACAGGGAAAGGCTTGCATCATCTTCGCAGAGGCTGGTCTTCACAGGAAGGAGGCTTTCAAAGCTGAGACTAGCACAGTATTCCAAGCCAAACAAGCAGAGGCAAAGACAAGAAAACAAAAGAAGGAACGCCCAATGAACATGACAGAATGTTCTATTCCTTAATAACAGGAGAAAGGCAACACTTTATCTGTTGATAAAAGCAAACATGAAGAAATAAACACCATTACACCGTCACTGAGTGTCAACTGATGGAAACTTTTAGACAATTTCTCAACTACAAGCCCAGATGAAACCTTCAATTTTGTATATTTTTTTCAACAAGTGATTTCAGTTCTGGAACTCTATTCTAGTCAGTCAATATCCAGTTAAAGATTCACAGGGAAAAAGAGAAATGATTGGGTTCCACAGGATAGCTCATTAGGTAAAGATGGATGCCATCAAGCGCGAAGACCTGAGTTCTATCCCAGAGACCACAAGGTGGAGAAGAGACCGCACTCTTGCAAACTTTCCACTGACCTCCACACATGTGCCATGTGATGGAGGAAGGTCATTGGCTAATAAAGGAACTTCCTTGGCCCATTTTATTGGTTAGAGGATAGGTGGGAGGAGTAAACAGAACAGAACGCTGGGAGGAAGAGGAAGTGAGCTCAGACTCGACAGCTCTCCAGAGCAGACACCTGAGAGAGACGCCATGCCCCGCTCCCGGGATGAAGCTCCGACCTAGGATGGACATAGGCTAGAATCTTCCTGGTAAGCGCACCTTGGGGTGCCATACACAGATGATTAGAAATGGGCTAAATTAATATGTGAGAATTAGCCTAGAAGAGAATGGGCCAAGCAGTGTTTAAATGAATACAGTTTGTGTGTTGTTATTTCGGGCATAAGCTAGCCGTGCGGGCGGCTGGGGTGCTGGGGACGCAGCCCCGCCGCCCTTATTACTACAGCCATGGCATGCTCAAGTGCACATATATGATAAACAAATGTAATAAAAGTGACATGGTTTTATATAATAGTGGGGTTTTTCATTGTACTTTATATTGCTGACTTCTCATGTGTTGTTTGAGCCTTGCTGGAAAGCAGGGTTGCCCTCTACTCCAGACCTAAGCATGTTTATGTTGAGTGTCCTCTAAAACCCCCTGTCCTGGGTCAGGCTGGTCTCTGGCTCTGTAACAGTGAGGGAAAACAGCAAGGAACTAAGGGGGTTGAAGACACTGTGTCCTTGAGCACAGCTAGAAGGTGGACTATCACGGCAAAGTTTTTAGTGTTTATCCCATACTAGAAAAGTCCACAGTGGGAACGAGAAAGCAGAAGCTACTCTATGGAGAGAACCCTTACCAGGATTCTCAACAGAGAGCACTGACTGACTGCCTCAACTAACAACACAGTTTCTGCTGGATAATTTTGAGTGCCTGGTCTGATAATGTTTTCTGTCTGCTGCTATTTGTCCTTTCACTTGGAAACCTTACCTGAGGGGACACTGCTCTGCCCAGGACTCTCACTTGGGAACTCCAGCTCTTTGCCTTAACTGGGCTTCTGTCATCATTTACAAGCCTGGGATTTGATGTTGTGACCTTTTGGTTGCCCCCTGAGTTGAGCTGCTCCAGTTGTCTCTGCTAGAAGTTGTGAGCACCGTAGCTAGGTGTGATAACGCTTTGCTATCTGCTGTTTCTCTTTGTCCGCTACTCACTGTTTGTTTTAAACTTCCACTGGTTCACTCGTTCCAAACTGAAAGCATCACTATTATAGACCATCTCCTGATTACACACAACACAGATGGAAAGAAAGTCAAAGTTTTAAGGGGGAAAAATACAAAACATTGTTACAATATTGTATAATTTTTATAAATGCAAACATTTGCAAATCCCAAACTAAGAGAAAATATATACACCAGAGTGATCTTGGTGTTCCCAGAGCTATCTTCCAACCACTGGGAGAAAGAAGACACGCTCTTCTGGTGAAATACTGGGTGAGGAGCTAGAGACTCAGTCAAGATGGCTCCTGAATTACAGGGGTACTGACAGGTGGGAAGAGGTGCCAAGCAGGCATGGAAGTCATCAATGCTCATGCCACCCCAACCCTCCAGCCCTGGTCTTTGTCTCACTGTCCTTTGCCCACCAAGGCCCCTCCTCAAACCTACTCCAAATAAGGATGGTTCAACTGGGCTATTAATACAAACAGCCATAGTCCCTGTGGTCTGTGGGACAGCTGGCCCTGAGGTCATAAGAGCAAAAGAGCTGTCCCTGCCCCTCACCAGCTGCAGCTTTGGGAGAATGGCCCCTGCACCTCGCCTGGACAACACCATAGAGATGGCCCTGCCCTGATGGTGCAGGTGTGGGAGAGCCAACCCTAAGTTGTGAAAACAGGAGGACTGGCCCCACCCCTTGCTCACCACTGCATGGGCTGAACTAACCATGGCAATGCTGGAGAGCTCACCTTGGCGGTGAGAATGGGGGTGAGGTGCGCTTGCAGACTGACCAACCCTGAAACCACCCAGGCCCAGAATGAGGGTTATGAGTTGGCCCACCCCATCTATGATCTGCAAAGTTGCAGGACCTCCATGACACAGGGCAGCAACAGGATATCCAAGAGGAGTTCCAGTGAGGGCCCAGCATCAATAGGGTAGCAGAAACCAGAGTCCTTGAACCAGAGCAGTGACTTTGCAATGGACACTTGCAAATAAAGATATTTGGACAAGGGTTTACTGTGTGGCTCACAGTGTCACACTACAGCTTTCAGGAAAAGATTCTTTTTTCTGTTTTGGGGAAGGGGGAGTTTCCTTTTATGGGGGAGGGGAGTTTGTAACGGCAGAGGGTGGATATCAAGGGACGGGAAATGGATGGGATCAAGGTGGATCATGTGAAAGACACAAAAAGAAAAAGAAAATTTTTTAAAAAAATTTAAGAAGAACTAAAAAAAGAAAAAAGCAGCAAAAACTGATTATCCTGATGGCAGGCACTATGGATGGAGGGCAGAGGCCAGAGTTCATTCAGGGATCCAGGCTTCATATGGGGAAGGGATGGTACATGTGAAAAAGCAAGAGCCAAAGACCTGAAGGTGTCCAGGAGATGGGCAGCAGGCAACTTTCTGGGCTGGCTTGAGAAATACAGACACAAGAGTTGAAGAAGAATGTTGTCATTTTCAGTTTCAGCATGGGGAGAGGGCAAAGTTCAGGATTCTACAGAAGAGGAGACTAGCTTACAAAAAGGATCTAAGAATGTGACCTAAAAGACAGCCCTTGAGAACAGACATAGCTAGGTGAGCAGGCTATCAAGAGGACACCCCCACCCCCGCATTCAAAAGCCAAAAAAACTAAAGATCAGAAATCTAATATGCATGAGACCCTGGATTTGGGCTCCCAGTAGAGGTGGGAGAGGAAGAAAAATCCCACACAGATGTATTCATCAGGCAAACAACTTTCCCGGTCTTTCTAACCCAGGCCCTGGGGGCTGAGTGCACAAGGAAGGAGATGGAGTTCACATCTTCAAAGAGAGCACAGGGTAGCATAAGCATGCCCTCTAGGCAGGAAGACAAGCTGAGGTTACCCCTGAGCAGTGCGCGGAGGCTGCTCTCACTCTGGTCAATACCACAGACAGCATGGAGCACTGAGACGGCTAGCCAGGCACTGACACAGAAAAGAGTCTTTGTGGGAGAGTCTTGGGGCTTCTGAGAGTAGCTCAATTCCTAACCTGACTTCTCAAGGACTCCAAGCAATAGAGTCTCATTCACTCTATTGCTCATAGCCAAAAATTATTATACAACCTAAATTTCTTATGTAGAATGTGAAATTTCGTATAAATTATAAGACCCATAGGGAATGTTTCATTGTGAACAAGCGCTAGAAAATGGGTCAAAAACAGGGATAACCCCTCTCAAAACATGGGGGGGGGCGGGTAATGTAAGAAAGTTTTTAAGTAAATGTACTGGAAAGGACTAAGGAAATTAAAGAAAGCCACATTAGATATGTAACCAAATGGTAAGATGCTAAGAAAAAGATGAGCTGACTTTCTTAACAAATAGACCTTCGAGACATGAAGAATGTAGTTATTAAAATTAGAAAGCCAAAGGGGAATAGAAAATAATAATCAATGATGTCATTGGTGACTTGTATACGAATCCAAGCAAATCATCCGTGTGTAAACCAGAGAACCAAAGAGAGGGCTGTGGACATTGCTCAGAGTGGGAGCCATGTGGCTACGTTGCTGCTGCACCCTACCTGCCCTGGAAGTATCAACTACTGAGGGCTGTGCCCTCTGGAGAACTGTCAAAGGGAGTCACCCAACTTGGCAGGGCCCTGTCTTCCTTAAGCTGGTGCCTGGTTGATGGCCATCAGAAAGGTCATCTGACCACAATGCCTAAGCATTGTGGGATCCAGGAAGCAAGTCAGGATGAGTCTGTCTCTTAGTCTTGCTCACTACCTTTCCCTTGCCTGTCTGTTCCCCCGTTCTCACGTATAAGTCAAGGATATAAGATCTTATAGCTCAAGCTGGACCTTTGGGTCTGTTCTCCCACAAGGAAGCAAATGAGGAAGAGAGGGGAAAACCCATAGTGTGTAGATGTCTTGAAGTGCCTAGCACAGTGGTTCCCAGCCTTCCTAATGCTATAACTCTTTAATACAGTTCCTCGTGTTGTGATGATTCCCCCAACCATAGAATTAATTCATTGCTACTTCAAAACTGTAATTTTGCTACTGCTATGGATTGTAATGTAAATATCTGATCTGCAGGATATCTGATATGTGACCCCCCCTTCCCACGGGACTCATGACCCATAGGTTGAGAAACATTGGCCTAGAGGAAAGAGTTTCTTAGAAATTCAGAAATCTCTGAGTTCTGAAGACAGCATCTACCAGATA
This sequence comes from Microtus oregoni, assembly GCF_018167655.1. Taxonomy (NCBI): domain Eukaryota; kingdom Metazoa; phylum Chordata; class Mammalia; order Rodentia; family Cricetidae; genus Microtus; species Microtus oregoni. Next base: position 4,320,439 of record NW_024543063.1, on the reverse strand, counting down.
AGACAGCAGTGACGCTACCGCATGCCACGAGGCAGAAGCTTCTAAACGTCACCAGGGATAAGTGACTGCTTGCCTCCTAAGGCACAATGGGACTCATCACGGGAACTGCAGGATCCCTGAGTCACAGATTTTGATGCTGAGCAAAGAGCCCCATCACCTAGCAGGCTGGGCCAGGTGAATCCACGCACTGAGGAGGAAAAATTAGAGATACATTCAGGCAAATGCTGAGAGAACTTACTACCCAAAGCCTCCTGTGAAAACAGCTGAGAAAGGATAATCCTTAAGTCAACAGGGCTGGCTCCAGGCCACAGCATGTTCACTGAGTAGCTTTCATCCATCACCAGTGTCCCTCCAGCCCTTCAGAGAGCAACTGTGCTCTGTCAGGGACCTGGGGGACTGCTCTCCATAGGACTGGGTTGGCACAGACAGAAGGATCCTCCTCACAGCCAGCTCAGAGAAGGGTACACAGGACAGGGAAAGATGGGGTCCTGCCCCTGCCTCCTTAGTGTCTCTGTTTCAGTGGTTATGTTACATAGTTTCCTTAAACTGTGCAACCAGGCATTGAATATGTCTAAACTCTCAACTTCTGCAGGTCAGGAGACTCTTCATGCTGCATCTGAAGATTCGGGTTCTCTTCCAAGTGCACTGGCTGATGGCAGAACTCAGTTCTTTGTAGTGGTGGACTGCTTTTCAGAAACTATCAGCTGAGACCATTCTCCATGTTCTGTTTCTTGTCTCTCTGTAGAGCAGCCTTTGTCTCCAAAGCCAGCAGGAAAATCTCTTCAACTTGGGCTCTCTTAACTTCTAAAAGTGTTCCTGATTAGATCAGGCCCACCAGTGTGGTCCTCTTAGATCAACTCAAAGCCCATTTACAAAGCCTGTAAGACATCCGCAAAATCCCTGTGATGCAAAGAATGAAGAGCCTCAGATCGTGTCTCTCCAGAGCATGCCACTTTGCTGGAAGGGCCTTCTGATCTCTGTTTTTCTTCCTGGAAGCAGGAGATCCCACCTCTTAGAGAAAGAGAGAGAGAGGGAGGGAGAGAGAGAGGGAGGGAGGGAGGGAGGGAGGGAGAGAGAGAGAGAGAGAGAGAGAGAAGGGCGGAAAGGAGGGAGGGAGGAAGGAAGATCCTTTAATGGGAAGTCCTAGTCCAGAGACTTCTGTACAAATAGCCCTGTTAAAATAATCCCCATTTCCTTTGGCCTCCCAACATAACTTACTTACTTTCTATAATTGCTTCTTTCTGTCTAGGCCAGCACAAAAGCACTTAGGTTCGCTAGTTGGGGGTCTTCCTTTCTTATGAGTCATGTAAATCCTAAGTAAGCAAACCTGTGCTTCCCATCTGTTTTTCTGTCTTAGACTCAAAGATTCCTTGATCCTTGATGGAACTGGGGTGGGTAGGGGGAATACTTTGCCTCCAAGCCCTTCCTGCGCATAATAAATCCTGCCCACACTCCCCAGTGGGGCTCTGGAACCATCTTACACTTCCCTGCATGCTGGTCCGAGGACTTTGGCAGCCCCACCTTTACTCCTTCTCTAGTCCTTCGTATGTCGGTTGCTAAGCCAGATGCACATGTTCACATCTGTCTTGTGGCCTCATAGATTCTCTCCATCTGTTCTCTTCTGCAACAGAGCACCTGAGCCTGAAAGTCACTTAGAGGAGACAAGTTATTAAGCTTACAGAGGCTAAAAATCCAAGATCTGTTAGCCTCATCTGCTTGGCTTTCTGATGAGCTACTTTTTAAAAGTACCACAGCCACCTTTCAGCAAAGTGCACTGGGGACCAGGTCTCCATCACAAAAATTGGAAGATATTAACCATATTCAAACCATATAAAATGACCATGACCAGTGTTTGCAACTAGCCCATATGTTTCTGAAATGAATGAGCCCCTAATTTCAGAGTGTAGAGTTTTCTTGATCCATGAACATCCATTTGGCTTGAGATGTATATATTTATCTATCAGATGGCGGAGCCCTAGGAGGTGGGGGAACAGTTATCGTGGTAGGAAAAGCCAAGGGCAAACCCCTAAAGTGACTTCCCTGCTCCTCTGCCCCTTCCTTCTAATCCTTCCCTTGTCCTCAGACAGAAATCAGCTGCAAAGAAATGCAAAGCTAAGAAGACTCTGAACAGGCACAGTGACACATGCCTAGACACTTTCTGGTGTGAAGAACAAAGGAGATCTGAGAAGGTGTGAAACTCCGCGAGAACCTAAGCCCTGTGTGCTTGGCTAGCACGGTGGGAGCTTTGGCTTGGTATCCTGTTAACACTGCCCTTGAGATAGAATAAACAAGTTCCAAAACATCAGGGAGGGCAGGAAAAGAAGGGAGAAAATGTTCTTCCAGCCAATAGACCTGTCAGGAAGCATCAGCAGAAGAAGGACGGTCAACAACAAAGCAAAGAGAAAGGAGAGTGTCCCAGATGCTTCCTCCAGAAAGAGGTAAAGAACAGAGCAAAGGGTGTGTGTGTGTGTGTGTGTGTGTGTGTGTGTGGAGAGAGAGAGGGGGGGGTGGGGGAGGGAGAGGGTTCAGCAGCTCTAAGAACTCACTGCTGTTCCAGAGGAGCCTGGTTCATTCTTAGTACACGCATGGTGACTGACAACTACTCTCTAGTTCCAGGGAATCCCAGGGATTTTAAACACACCCATAACATGGGCATCCAAAGTATGCCCACATTCATCTCTGCATTAGTTTCTTACCCATGGCTTTGACAAAATGCCATGACCAAAAATAGCTTAAGGGAAAAAAGGGTTTATTTTGACTGACAGTTCCAGAGGCTACATGGCTACAGTCCCTCATGGCAGGGAAGGCATAGCAGGAAGCCGACTTTCCATATTTTCATTCATATCCAAAAAAAGAGCCAGGGAACAGGAAGTAGGATGAAGCTAGGAACCCTCAAAGCCCAACCTCAGTGATTTAAGTTCTTCAGCAAGACCACACCTCCTAAAATTTCCACACTCTCCCTAAAAACAGTGCCATCAACCAGGAACCAAGTATCCAGATAGGTGAGCCTATGGAAGACACTTCACATCCAAATGACATAAGAACTAGATTATTATGATCCTTTTATGATATGATGGACACTTAGAGTTGAGCAGGTACACATAGCAGGAGGCTCTAAGGCCCTCTCTCTCCTAGCTGGCAGCCGGCGCCTGCTTGTCTCAGAACCCTTAGAATTGGAAAGTTAGAGGCAGTTTGCTGTGTGACTGAGCCCACAATCAGAAAAGGTGGCAGTCTCAAGCCCCAAATTGTTTTTTAGATAAGAATCTGTGTCCTAAACCCATGAAATGGGGGACTTACAAAAGGGTGACTCCCGGCCTATGGGAGAAGAGGACAGGTATGTCTTAGGATTGGGAACTTTTTTTCTTTTTTTTAATTGATTTTTATTGAGCTCTACATTTTTCTCTGTTCCCCTCCCTTCCTCTCCTCTCCCCTCCAACCCTCTCCCAAGGTCCCCATGCTCCCAGGATTGGGAACTTTTAAAAGATTTATTTATTATTGTTTTTTATGTATGAGCGTTTTGCCTGCATGTATGTGTGGGCACCTCCTGCATGCCTGGCACCTGTAGGGACCAGAAGAATGCCTGGGAGCCCCTGCGACTAGAGAGTGGTTGTCAGTCAGCACATGAGTACTAAAAAGCAACCAGACTCCTCTGGAAGAGCAGCGAGTTCTTTGAACTGCTCAGTCATCTCTCCACACACCCCCTTTACTCTGCGCTTCGACCCTTTCTGTGGAAGGCACTTTAAAAAGAGCTTCGTTTCCAAGAGTCCCTTAGATTTGTTATTTAATCTCCCATAAGCCACTGCAATAACAATAAATCACAATGAAGCCCCATGGACTAAATTTGCCAGGTAAAGACAGCTTGTCAAGTTGGATTTAAAAATCAAAGCCACCTGCTGCATATAAGCGATATCCAAACAGGCTGACACATAAACACCAGCGGTCTGAGGAGCAAAACAGAATGTGTAAGCCAAAACTTTTGAGAGCATTTCTGTTATTAGAAGATTGCTGGAATTTTCTAGGAAAAGAAAGCATTGTTGGAGACAAAGGTGGCCACTGTGTGGTGGTAGGAAGGAAGATTGGCCAGAAAGGCATGGTGGCTAAATCTTTCAGCTAGGCATTTGACCTCATGATAACAAAAAACAGAGCTTCATGACTCAAAGGCGGAATACGCAAGCCCACAGCATGGTGAGTATTAATCTCTTTATAGTTGATATACACAGAGTGAGTAATAACACAGCATACTTATATCAATGTTCAGAGACCGGAAGGGTCCTACATTCCTGGAACCCTCGGGAGAAAGCATGTGTTCTCCACAGAGATGCAGCCATGTGCAAGTGCTGGCCTTGCAGGCACCTGAGGCTACAGCAGAGCTCAGCATGCCGGGAGAGCTGGCATCTTGCAGTTCACCACGTGTGCTAAGCTGAGGGGTCAGCAGCTCTGCCTCTATGGGCAAACGCCACAACTGAGGACAGGTTGGGATGGCTGTGTTTCTAGGTATCCATTAGGAACATCCAGCGTTTCCAAGAAGGTAATAATTGAGTAGGGTGATACACACCTGTGATCCCAGTGTGGGAAGCAGAAGCAGGAGACACTCTGCAAGTTCAAGGTCATACAGGACTATACAATAAATTCCAGGCCAGAACTATCCAACATGAACTTGTCAAAAAAAATTCTAACTAATTAATTAGTTAATTAATAATAAGTTAATAAGAAGTAAAGTTACCATTTACGATGCAAGACCCTTACAGTACCTAGCTAGATATAACAGAAGTGTGTGCAGATGGAGAGTTACGAAACCATTGAAATAACTGGAGACAGTTACTAAATTTCATCAACTCTAAAACATGTTTTAAAAAAATATTTTTAACATCTCAGAAATCAGATAGAACTTCAAATTGACCCTGCCTTCGCTTCTTGTCATAAATTAGCTGGCAATACGTGTTCCTTTCCTCCAAACAGAGGACATAATGGTATATCTTTTAATTGGCAGCATCTTGGCTGCAGTTAAAGAAATACTATGTCCATAGAGAGAGACTAGAGACTGTGAGCAGCCTTCTCTTGGCTCCATCATGAACCTATAGCATTGCTAGCTAGTTGTTTCCAGAAGTAGGTCAGGCAATTCCGGTAAATAACCAAAGGGATGTGTCTTGATCAGACGTCATCATCCAGCTTTAGGAATGTGGCTATAAAGGGTTGCCCTGAGAGGGACAGACAGCGATGTATAGAATGAAGAAGTCTAAACCACAGCACCTGTGCATGCAGAAAGGTGACGAGGGTGGTTTGAATGAAAATGGCCCCAAAGGATCCATAGGGAGTGGCACTGTTAGGAGGTGTATCCTTGTTGAAGGAAGTGTGTCACTGTAGGTGGACTTTGAGGTTTCAGATGCTCAAGCCATGCCCAGTGTCACTCTTTCTTCCTGCTGCCTGCCTATCCTGATGCAGAACTCGCAGCTACCTCTCCAAAATCATGTCTGCTTGCATGGACTAAATCTCTGAACTGTAAGCCAACCCCACTGAAATGTTTTCCTTTATAAGAATTGCCATGGTCTCGACAGCATAGAAATCCTAACTAAGACAGTGACCTGTGACAGAGACTGTATCTGGGAGCATATAAATATTTCTCGCCCATGGCTGAGTGAGTGAATTGAATGGTACCTCTAAAAAGCGGAGTACTACATAACCAGGAAAGAAATTCGTGATCATGCTTGTGAGCACACGCTTGTGAGCAACGGCAGCAGCAGGCCACTAAATCACAGGGCTTGTGCAAGTGGCTGTCCCTCCTGAAAGGGTGAATCAACCACTCACTATTTCATCCTGAAAAGACACGCTTGGCAGAAAAACAATCTCTGTGGGAAAAGTAAAACTTTAGAGTTCTAGGAGGCAGCATGAGAGGAATAGGTTATGCTCTGTGGGTAGATTTTAAATACAGAATGGGGAAAAAAGCAACCAGAAACCATAAAGGAAGACATCATTGTTCAACTTTACCCTTTGGGGAAAGGCAAGCTAAAGCCACAGTCAGTTCCTCAGTTACAGGCAGACTGGATGCAAAATCTGGTGAAGATGCCTTGCTATGGCAGAATGATGCCTTTCTTGGGCATGGCGGTGGGCAAGTGTGCACACAGATCTGAAGTACGCATGGTGGTGGGCAAGTGTGCACACAGCTCTGAAGTACGCATGGCCATGGGCAAGTGTGCACGCAGCTCTGAAGTACGCATGGCCATGGGCAAGTGTGCACACAGATCTGAAGTACGCATGGCCATGGGCAAGTGTGCACACAGCTCTGAAGTACGTGTGGCAGTGGGCAAGTGTGCTCACAGCTCTGAATATGTGTGGCGGTGAGCAAGTGTGCACACAGCTCTGAAATACACATGGCAGTGGGTAAGTGTGCTCACAGCTCTGAAGTACGCATGGCCATGGGCAAGTGTGCACACAGCTCTGAAGTACGCATGGCCATGGGTAAGTGTGCACACAGCTCTGAAATACGTGTGGCAGTGGGCAAGTGTGCTCTCAGTTCTGAAGTACGCATGGCGGTGGGCAAGTGTGCACACAGCTCTGAAATACAGCGCTTTCATTTTTGTTTATCCGCAGGCTTCTTCTGGTGTAAACACACCTAACATAGAACCCGGTGATCCAGCTGCTTGGCTTTCTCCCCCCGAGAATGCAAACTCTTGTTCACACAACAGCTGGATGCAATGTTTATTGGGCCTCTAGCCACAGCAGCCACGGAAAGGATTTCTCGTTCCTAGACCATGGCTGAGTGAATGAATTGAGTGAACCCTCTAGACAACGGAGTATTACACAAGCAGGAAAGGAAGGCCCGGGGTATGTTCCCGGGATCAACGGTTGTGATCATATGTCATGATACAAACATCTCGGCAGTTACTGTGTGCAGGAGCACTAAAGCGAGCCGGATGGGCTGTTCCTCATTTCATCCTTCCAGCCACCTGGCAGAAAAGTGTGCACAGGAGTCTCGTTCCTTTCAAAGAAGCTTGGAGCCGTGAGAAGGGCTCCACCTGAGGGAATGAGGAAGGCATCTTAGACATCCCCCCACCTAGCCTGTGGTGGCTGTTGCAGGTAGCATCACACCTGTTGCACAGCAGGCCCTAGAGTGAGTCCCTCAGGGAACTGAGGGCGAAGCTCAAACTGACCCAGGGCTGGTTGCCCCACACGGATGTGTTTAAAATCTGTTCCTTAATTGTCCCTTTCTTCAGTACCAGCTCACTGGGCATTTTCTTCCTACACCAGTTTAATAGAACAATTAATATCTCTCCTCTGTTAAAATGAAAACCACTGTGTGTCCCACCACACCAAGGTAGAAGTTGCTTACAAAGCAAAAGTAGGGCATTTGCCCTGCAAGCAGGAAGCTCTGGGTTGGATCCCCAGCACGGCATAAAACCAGGTATGGTATGGTTGCCCATACCTGTAATTGAAGCACTCTGCTGGCAGAGGCAGGGGGGTCACAAGTTCGAGACCATCCTCGGCTACATGGTGAGTTTAGGGCCAGCCCTGGAACACAAGATCCTGTACCAAGAGCAAAATCAATAATAAAAACCCAATAGAAAACCAAACAAACAACAACAAAACCCGTTTCTCTTCTTAGACAAAAACTTTTTTTTTTAAGATTTATTTATTTATTATGTATACAACATTCTGCCTCCATGCATGCCCGCATGCCAGAAGAGGGCGCCAGATCTCATTACAGATGGTTGTGATCCACCATGTGGTTCCTGGGAATTGAACTCAGGACCTCTGGAAAAGCAGTGACTGCTCTTAACCACTGAGCCATCTCTCCAGCCCCGACAAAAACGTTTTTTACCCTAAAGCTCAGGAGTCACCTCCCTATGCCATCTTGTAAAACCCACTGACTCCCCAGAAGGACTTCAAAGCAGCCCAGGAAATCACTGTGAACACAATGGGGCATCTGTTTGTTAATTTTAATTTTATTTTCCCCACTAAACATTCAAGTGGGAAACATTTGGAGATTTATATTCAGGGCACAGGACCAAATGGTATCCACAGCATTTCTTTGTTAAATATAATTAATTTTCTTGGCTTTTTTCCTCCATCATGACAAGGCTGGATCATTCTCATTCATCCTATTAATAGGTGGACCCCTCTCCCAGAGTCAGCGACGCCCACGGGGATGCTGGAGAGAGGCAGCGGTTCTGTTTCCTTTCTTGTTTTGCTATCAGAAAATGGGAGCCAGGTACTTTGTGGTACCAACTTTTAATTTAAAAAAAAAAAAAACCCAGAAACAAAACACAAGCAGCCAACGAGAGACATGCTTTTACTGACTTTCAGTTTGCCTAAAACAGGCAGCCAGCTCACCTGGCTTCACTGCCAGGAAAATGAACCGGGAAGTCACAGCACCCAGGAGCTGGGAAAACTGTGGGAGGGAGATTCATGTGTAGCTGGAAAGAGCAAAAATATTGCTGCTTCTTTTTTTCTTGTTTCTTTCCTAGGTAAGAAGGAAGACTTGTTTATCACATGCACGCACACACACACACCACAGTTAGCATCTAAAGAACTCTAAAAGGAAAACTGCACAGACAATGTTATTTTTCCAATAAAAGATACATGTGATCTGGCCTGGTGTTGTTTTTAAGTGGAGATATTGACTTCCATCTGACTGATGAGTGAGCATCTTTCTCCTGAAATATTGATGGTAGATTACACGAAACCACAAACTATCTCCGCAAAGCCCATCATCCTAATGGTCTTTTCTCTCCTCGGGATGACTGCTACATTCATGATATGATGGCTTTATTCTGTCTTGGGGAAAAACTTTTTACCATACTGCTAAATTAACTTGTCAAAAGGCTTCAAACTTCGGAAGCTTTTACAGCTCAATTCAGTGCTATTATTCAAGATTGAAAGGGAAGGCCATGGACTGTAAAAGCTTGCAAAAAATAAATTTCACGGGCTTTCATAGACTGAGTGAAATACTTACTTTTTGTTCAGGTTGTACGTCTTTATTGAAGAGTCTGCGAATAGCTGTGTTTGCCTATAAATCCTTGCTCTTCCCTGAAAGACGGTGTGTTCTTGTCTGCTGCCCTTGAGGCTGCTTTCAATGTGTCCCCTCTCGAGGACAATTCCCATCCAGGGAACACACTTGAGCTGGGCACACTCTAAGACGAGGGGACAAATGCATGTCAAAGATCCCTAGCTTCCAGGAACAAACCACTATCTCTCCAATTCTCTTATTCTAAAAAATAAAAATAGAAAGATTTGTAAGAGACTGGATGGCCAATTACTGCGTCTAATTGCAGGTCAACTCTCAGGACACATTCCGGGGGTTATATCTATATTCTAGGGATAAAGACGAGGAGACCTGACTGTAATTCTTGTCAACATCCTCACGCTGACAGGGTATCTGGAACACTGAATGGAACTCAGTGACAGCATACCAGATAGTGGGCCAGCTCTACTATCCACCCCACAGGAAGGAGAGCCATGGTTTAGAGGTAGCCTGGTGGAGTTGTCACTCAAGACTGACATAAGCCACTCCCACCCTCATAACCAGGAGTTTTCTGACAGGGGCTGGGAGTCTCTGTTGTCATGGAGTTGACACTTTTGTTTTAGCCATTGGAAGGCAGTCATGACAACGAGTGGGCTTTGCTGGAGTTCCGTGAACTGAGATTTTCATGATTGCCTCTCAATCAGTAGGAACTATTTCAATGGTGACTCAGAACCCTGGAGATATTGTAAAACATAGATTTTCCTGGTCCTGTGCCAATGAGTTAACAAGACTGAAAAGCAAAATTTGTGTATTTGATATTTTTGTTTGCTTGTTCGTTTGTTTGATTTGAGATAAGATCTCCCTGGCTGGCTGGAAACTCACCACGGATACCTGGCTGGCTCCAAGCTTGGAGCCACGTTCCTGTCGCTGCCTGCTGAGGGTCAGGCATGTGCTCTCACTTCCAGTTCAAGAGACACGATTTATAAAGGTTTGTTCCTCCTCCTGATCGTGCATAAAGGCAAGTTGATGTTCGAGCTTCTATGAACCCTGCCCTGCCCTCCATGGAACAGAGTCTTTCCTACCCACCACCGAGCCTGCCTTGACCACTACGGGGCCTTCCCTGTCTACCATGAAACCCGCAATGCCTACCACTGCACCTGCCCTGTTAACCTTAGAGACTGCTCTGCCCACCACGGAGTCTTTCTTACCCACCACTGAGCCTGCCTTGACCACCACTGAGCCTGCCCTCTCTACCATGGAGCCTGCTCTGTCCCCATGAACCCTGCCTTGTCCACCAACCAGTCTTTTGCTTTGAGCTTCAATTGGGTGAAATCTCACTTTCCTAGACACTTGCTCTCTCCCGTATTGCATGAGGATTCTTTGCATCGTCATGACTCCTATTGGCTTTAAGCTGAGTGACATCCTCCTCATTCTAGCCACAGACCCTGTCACAATAGCTCACCCCTCTACATAGAGGTGCAGGGCAGAAAGGAACAGGTTTGAAAGCCAACCAGTCTGACTAATTGGTACCTGAAACTGCAGAGAGGTGCAGGGGGCCCAACAAGTTAGGAACTTCCTGTGGGGTTTCTGTGAAGTAGCAAGACTCACAGAAGAGTTAGGAGGGGGATCCGGATTTAGTGGCCAGGCGTGGCAGGAACAGTGACCGATGGCCCATTCCAGGCTTGTGCAAGGGTGTTAAGGTGGGTTCAAAGGTCAGAAGCTGAGTCGGGTGTCCTGCCCGGACAGAACCCACTTTTCAGCTTCACAGCCGAGATTGCACACTGTGTAACACACCCCAGAAGACTCTGTTCTCGCCTGTTTGGAGGGACAGCAGAGCAACCGGTGACTTCTGAGAAGGGATGGGAGGGTCATCCTGAGGCCAGGAGTTCAGGAATCCTCCACTGGATAGTCCCTTTGCTCCCAGAGAGTCTCAGCTTTCACTCTGAGTGGTTTGAGGACGAGTCACAGGAATTATTGTCCCCTGAGCTTGTCAGGCTTGCGCTTGACATCTTATATATGGACCATCATGACTCTTTGCTACAGTCTTCAATAATACCCTCTGTTATTATTCTTGTTTCCCAAGAAGAAAGATGAACACACAGAGACTCCAAGTGGCTTCCTAAATTTACACCGTTAATAAGGAAGTCTCAGGGTCAGGGCAGACATCTACCTGCTAACTCTCCTGGGGTTTGCGCAAGCCTTGCTTTCTTCTGTTTTCACCCACAGATGGAAGATGTGGCCCCTGTACCCTGATGTCAGATCCAACCAGGTAGAAGGTGTCCTGGTCCAAAAAGCAATGACATGTACCTGCTACCTTTAGAGCTGGGTTTTTCTGGGTTAATGAGGAGACTTTCTGACGCGCAGGGGTTCTTCCCTGCATTGACAGGTTTGTCTTCCTCCTGTAGATGTTTCCTGATGAATTGAGAATAGAAACGGAGATGTAGAAATGGGATTTACCAAACCGTCTCCAGAGGATTTTAGTTGGGAGTTTGTGTTACCGGGCAACACGTGAAACCACTGCCCTGCATGTCACACTTGAAGATTCTGGCAGCAAGAACAGAAGTAACCACAGTAATTCATCAAACGCTGTCCTGATATTTTGAGAAGAATGTCTTTTTTGAGACCAGCAGAAGTAGAATATAAGACAAGGAAGTGGAGAGAGACTCATCAAGCCCCCCAAACTCAGTACAGGGCTGGTGAGAGGGTTCAGCGGGTAAAGGTGCTGGCTACCAAGCTTGATGATCTGCGTCTAATCCCCCAGGATCCATGTGGTGGAAGAAAAGAACACATGTGCACATGTACACACATGAGATGCACACACGAGAACGTGTGAGAAGCCACAGAGGAAGAACCTTTGAAAACACTAGGCTGTGCATGGACACAGGACTTATCGCAGGCAGCCTTGTATGGGGTGTGAGTGTGGCAATGTCATTGCCATCTGAGAGGAAGGCTCCAAGTCTGAGAAAGACATCTGGACAGTGAGCAGCCTGAAGGCTTCCTCGGGGTAGGTTTTTAAATGGGGTTGGGTGACTGAAACAGAGCTACACAGACACAGAAAAAGAAAAACCAAAGAATAACAAAGAAACAGAGAAAAATAGAGACAGACACGGAGACACACAGGGTGGGGTGGGGGGCAGTGAGGGAAGTGGAAACTCGGGGCCCCGTCCTTCCTGGAACTGGCTCCATCTGGTTTCCTGTCTCCACTGTCTGAGATGTAGAGTATCCACATGGCTTCTCATCTCCTCCTTCTTTCTAATCTCTCAATGGCAATAGGCCTGGGTCTTATCCCTTCAACTCATCTTACACAAAGTGTGAGTCGTGGGCACTCCATGTGAAGGATGGACCCTCCGCTGTCTGCAGATGTCCCCTCTGGTCTTGAGAGCAGATCAGGATCAATACACCTTACAAAAGGCACTGACCCTGGGTCAGCTTCTTCATTTGCCTACAGGCAAACTTCATGCATCCTAGAAGGCTGGGTGAGCTGCAGGACCAGCTGAGAAGTTTAGGCTGCTTCCCCTTTGTCCATCCCACCCCCGGGGACAGGGGGCACCTCACCACTCTCCAACATGAACTTCTTTTCTACCTCAAGCCCTCTCCCCCTGAAATAACCGGTCTCAGTTCAGAGCCCTGCTTAATGGTGTGGCCCTCCTCTCCGAGAGGTTCATGGCTCCAAACCATTCGCAAATGTGGTGTGAGAGACAGGACTCTCTGAGCAGGGGATGGTTGCACTTCCTGTGCTGATAGAAAAGGAAGGCAAAGGCTGTGTCCCCATGTCCTCACCCCGTACAACAGAACATCACCTTGTCCAGATCTGCTAGTCTCTAGATCTGGGAGCCACGGCTCTCACCTCAGCCCGATGTTTAAGTTGCGATTCTTTTAACCCAGCTGCCCTCAACCTTCCTAATGCTGTGACCCCTTCATTCAGTTCCTCATGTTATGGCGACCTCCATAACGTTATTGCTGTTGCTACTTCATAACTGTAATTTTGCTGTTATGGATTATAATGTAAACACCTGATATGGAGATGGCCTTAGGTGACCCCGTGAAAGGGGTTGTGTCCCACGGGTTGAGAGCCTCTGTTCTAATCTGTCGCTGAGCATCTTGTCTCTCCTGGCCAGCAAATAGCAAACAGCAGCCAGAATTCCTGATGCCAGCTTAAAATGTAAATGACAGTTAAGTGGGTCTGCAGAGATCGCTTTATTTTCTATACAACAAGAGCGGGCCAGTATGCCATGCCTCCCAAGCTCTTTGTTCTTGGTTAGCTTTTAGAAACCTGAAGCCTAGTGTGGTGATGGCGGTGTAGCTGATGCTGTGACCAGGAGGCTACAAGCATGAAGATAGCCAGGAGCTTGCTGCAGACACTGGAACAGGCTACCAGGGGGTGCCCAGCTCCGAGGTGTCACCAACAAGGAGCCATGGCCACTGGAGTTGTGCATTCCCACATTTGTGTGTTTGAGAGAGAGAAAAAGAAACCTTAATACATTTAGGCTTCAGGGTTCAGTTATATATGACTTGTAACCTAAAGCATTCCTAATCGATAAGAACTATATTTTGAAAAAAAAAGTTAGAATGTACTCAGCAGAACCAGGACCTTACCAGACATCACTTACTATCTACCAACCTGGGTGAGTTCTGCTGCGTTTGGTTTTCTGGCATAAGAAACAATTAGCATGAATACTAGTTCACAGAAAGTTTGTGTCTCAAACGGAAACCAATACAGTTCCAATCCTGAGGACCAGGAACAGGCACTCCCAAGAAAGGAGACTTTGTAACCTGCAGGACGGGCTTCTAGAGACAGTGATGTCAGTGCCAGGTGTAACGGTTGCGCTCCCACCCCATTTACCACCAATGCTGCCAGAAGACAGGGGTGTTGATCAACCCATGTGGCAAGGGACCCCAGGCTGCCCTCGACTGCAGAGTGCACTCTGCATCCTAATCACCAGACCCCGTCAGATCTGCCCTCTTCCAGGCGAACCTGAGCAGTTCTGGGAGCAAAGGTTTGTGGAAGTCCCTCCTCCACAGCCTTTCTGTGTAGATCTGCTCCTCCGGGCTTGTTTCTCCCTTCCCGCGCTTCCTGCTGTGGGAAACCGTAAGTGAGCACAAATCACTTCTTCTCTGGGTCATTACCTCCAAGAACAGCCATGCTGGCTGAGCTCCGCGAGACCGTCCAAGCCAATTTTAATCCAGTGTGCCTTTGAAAGCAGTTCCCCTTCCCAGAGTGCCTTCAGCTACATCCAAAAGGACAGCACTGTTCAAAATTGTAATTCCATTATCTCAGACTGAGACACAAATGCCAGCCCTCTGCGTGAACTGGTTTCAACATTTTCCCTTGAAATAAGAGGTTGGCCTGTTAACCTTGCCTTTACTTTCTAAAACTGCTTCCCCCCGGGAAGTGAAACACTGCACAGTCATGCTCGAGGCACACATGTGTTTGTACACGCCGACACACACGGGTGGGGAAAATCAAAGTCTTTTATGGCTTTCTTGTGCTTTTCTTTCCCTCTATTTTTTCCCCAAAACCACCATGGATTTATTTTAAAAAAGAAGGAAAGAAAGAAAGAAAGGAAGGAAGGAAGAAGGTTTGTACTGGAGAGATAATTCAACACTTAAGAGGACTTGCTGCTCTTACAGAGGACCCAGGGTCAGTTCCCAGCATCCATGTCAGGTGGCTCACAGTCGCCTGAAACTCCAGCTCCATGGATCTAAGTCATCTTCTAGCCTCCATGGATAGCTGCACTCATGTGCATATCCACCCTGCCCCGCCCAATAATTAAAAATAATAAAAATAAAATTTAAAACTATACAAGGCTTATTGACCTTAGGTCAAGTAAAATTTATTTAGACATGTGGCATCAGTAAATTTTAATGCTTGTAATAAATTAATGGTTGAAATGCATTAACCATTACATGAGAATACATTAGTTATTTATTTTCTTGCTGATGATGGTTCTCCTATGGAAGATTATATTAGTTACTTATAAAATACCCTTACAAAAGCAATGTAAGGGAGAAAAGGCTCATTCTGACTCACATTTCTAGGGTACGTCATGGTGCATAAGAAAAAGTGGCAGACTCTTGAAGGAACTGCTCAGAATGTGCTGGGGACTTATGGTGGTGCCCATCCATTCAGAACTGCAGAGAGTTCTATGGACTTGAATGTTGCACTCCTGCCTAGCAGCTCATGCCAAAAGTACAGCACTGGCTCCATCATGCTCACAATCAGGAAGCAGAGAGTGATGACTCCAGGCTGCTGCTCAGCTCCCTTTCTCCACCTACACAGTCCAGGATGCCAGCCAAGGGAACGGTGCCACCCACAGTGGGTGGAGCTTCCCACCTCCATGTATATAATCACCTTAACCCCCTCTAAGTACACTCAGAGGTTCTGGTGGCTCTAGAGTCTTTCAAGTTAACAGTTAGCACTATTCAGTGCTGAGAGGAATTTGAATACCATTTTCAGTTCTGTATGCTTATCACTGAGTAAAACAAAGGACAAACCGCAAGTTCTCTGTAAATATTGGCCTGTTCAAATGGTTGCTGCTAAAGCACCATGCTTTCTGTGGGCTTTCTCTGCAACATCACTTCTAATTCCATATTTGGTGTTTCTAAAAAGTTATGATTTTTTTCCTCATGAATTGCAACAGTCCACAAAATTTCCAGTTCCTAGGTGCTGATAGGGTTTTCTCTGGGAAGATGCCTGCTCTTTAGGCATTGTCAGATGAATGAATGCATGGATTATTTACTTTGCCTTTGACGCAGGCGACTGTGACCTGTGGCCTCCCTGGCTGGCTCCACTCGCTGGCTCACTCACCCACACCAGCTACAGCTGCCTGTGTGTTTATTTTGGTCCTGCATTTCAAAGGCCCATTTCTACCCTAAACAGACATAATGGAGCAGCTGTGACTGATAAAAAACGCCGGCATAATCCTCACCCTCTTGTACATATCCTGTGGTTTCAGATTTAATTTTAAAATTTCGCTTAACTCTTGATTCGCGATTGATATAGTGGGTTCTGTGGATAATGACAGCGAAGCTGCTCTCTCCCGGAACAGGCACAAGCAGAATAACAGAGCCTCTTCCTGCCTCTCCAGCAACCAAGATGGCTGACCCAGGCTGGCCCCGCCTCCTCAACAGGGTAACTGACATGTGGATGGGCTACTGGAGTCCACCGGTAACAAGCCCTTGTGAGACTGGCGTGGAGGGAGCTGACAAACTGCGGTGTAATGACTGTGCATTTTAAAGCCCAATCTGTCCTAGCTCCCTCAAAAGCTACCTTCCCCAGTGTCATAGAACCCCAAATGGCCCAACAACCCCACTTCTGGCAGTGTCACCACCTCTGAGTTTGACTGGACAGAGCTCTGTCTACACAGCTTCAGGGAGTCAACAGTATTTGTTTCCACAGCTATAGAAAACTACCAGAGACAAGCAACTTATGCTTAGCTCACAGCTCTGGGGAAGTCAGTTCAAGACCCACAGGTAAACCATGGTAAAGATATACGGAAGTCAAGAAGAGAGGACTATGCTGGGAAATGCCCCAGTGGCCTGAGGACCTTTTCCCATGTCCCTCCTCCGCCAGCACACCTGTGTCACTCTGGGAGCCGAGCCACCAGGTTTTAGGAGGTACTGCCATGTAACAATCACACATAGGCATTCCCTACATGTGGAAGCCTTGCGGTATGAGCAGGTAGCAGAACTGTCTAATTCTTTTCAGTTTTTCATGTAGCTCCCCGTGCATCTGTGAAGAACGACTTTTCCCTTCTCTGTTTGAATTTCATTCTTTGTATTTCTTTCTCTCGAAATTGCCTCAGGGAAAACTTCCAACAGAATCATGCATGACAGTGAAGACAATACAGCACTAGACTTGGAGGGGTTGGGGAAATGGTTTTGGCAGTAAAGTATTTGCTATCCCTGATCCCCGACATTTACGTGAAAAGCTGGGCAAGGAGGTTATTGCATGTAGCCCCAGTGTTGGACATCTAGAGGCAGGGGGGTCTCTGGGAATTGTTGGCTAGTCCAGTGGATGAAGTCCAGGATAAGTGAGAAAGAAATAAGGCATGGAACAATTGAGGAAGACACCCAACATCAACCCCTGGGCATATGCATATGCACACACATGTGCACACCTGCACACACACAAATAATACTTGGTTCTTATCTGACTTTAATGAAAATACTGCTGTTTCATCACTAAATTTGGACACTGTACATTTCTTTATTGTTATTTGTGTGTGTGTGTGTGTTGTGTGTGTGTGTGCATGCATATGACTTTCCAGAACCTCAGAGCCCCTAGAGTTACAGATGGTCACAATCTGCCTGACGAAGGTGCTGAGAACCAGACTCTAGACTCCAGAAGCATTCTTAACTGAGCCATCTCTCCAGCCCTCATTCTAGACTTCTTTCTGTCAAATAAAGGCTCTTTATCAAGTAAATAGTATTTTCTTTTCTTTTCAGTTTCCAAGATTTTTGTCTTTTAATTGTATGTTTTAAATTAATCAAAAACCTTTTTTTTTAATTTGACAAATGTTGAGTTTTTTTTCTTCATTGGACAGAATGACACTGATTTAATTTTCAACTGTTGAGTCACCTCTGTATTATTTGGATGTAGACTATTTAGACAGGAAGCACTGCTTAAAAAATTTCCTATGGAAATTAATTTAAAAAGGAAAATGTATAAAACTTGGGAGTGTGATTTAATAAGTTACCATGCACTGAGTACTGGACAAGAGAACAACCTTCCCACACACCTTCCCAGTCACTCTTCCCACACACTCTTCTCTCTAGTCTGTCACGAGCCCAGCTCTGGCTGCTGTCGCTCTACCCAACTACAAGTCTCCAAACATCACAGTTTTTCTTTGTCATCTTGACTTTCATACAGACAAAGTCAATTTCTTCCCTTGTCATTTTGGTCTGGGTGCCTTTGATGGGCTTCTTTGGTCTCTTGCTTCTTCCGGTTCTTACTCTGGTGGTCTTGTCTGCTCAATTGCTTGATTATCTTTACTTGCAGAACAAAAGCACACATTTTTATTTTTTAGGGGAGAAATGTGAGCAGTGTGGTCTGCTGTTCTGCAGGAGCTATGTCTGTGAGGTCCCTCAGAGATTGCTAAGCTACCGACTATCCAGGATCATGTTATTTTTATGTGGGGCTGGAGAATTCCTACATACCCTGGCAATTCAGAGCTGAGCTATATGCTCACCCTAACTCCTGGAGACATGAGAGTCAGTAGGACACATCTTTTCCTGACTGTTCACAGAAATTGGCCACAGTAGGAGATTGATGTCATGCAAATTAACAAACAACGCAAACAAGAGCTTTTGCATTTTGGAAAACCAGTTCTTAAGAAGACAATAGGACATGGCTACTCCTAAGGTTCAAGTCTTTGGAGTTGACCCTTAAAGTGCATGTGTGTTCTTTTTTGTTTGTTTGTTTGTTTTTGTTTTTAATTAGACTCACTGCTTTGAACGGGGCCCAGACTCCAGTTTCTGTCTCTTAAGCTGGTACGGCTTATGTGCCTTATGAACCTCCCCCATCAGCAAAGCTCCTTTGGGCAGAAGCTGCCTTCAGAGTTGTTTCCATGTTGGCAATCATGAACAAAACTGCTATAAACAGTATTGGAGCATAGTGTGTACATGCGTGCGTGCAAGTGTGTGTTGTGTGCATGCACATGCACGTGCAGGTGTCCTGGAGGCCAGAAGAGGGCACCCCAGAGCTGGAGTTACAGATGGTTGTAAATTGTCTGATGAGGGTGCTGGGAACAAAGTTTCAGTTCTCTGCAAGAGCAGCAGACACACTTAACCACGGAACTGTTTCTCTGGTTCCACCAATATGTCTCTTAGTAAAGGACAGTTTAAAGCAGTAAGATAATATAGATACTACCTGTCCCACAGATTTCTGCTCATCTGACAGATGCTACCCAAGAATCAGCTGTGGCCCCACAAACTGCTCCAAAATGACCAGCTCCTCACTAGTCCCAGGTGGACAGGTAAAACCAGTGAGCTGTGGACTTGTTGAAAGAGAACTGACTTCCAAACTCTGGCCACCAGGGGCCAGCTCCAAGGCTGTTCTTTGGTCTCCCTTGGATTCTTAGCTCCCACTCTGTCCTGACATTTGGCCCAGCCTTCCTGAACCACCACATGACCCACCCCAGCTCAGAGGCAGCCACAGAAGAGACCATGTTGTCCCTTACCATCAGCAAATAGCTGGAACGGTAGGTTTCAGGCTCCATATCCAGAAATGAGCTCCGCCTGGACTATAGGAGGGTTTCTGATTGTTAGATAAAAGCCAGTGTTCCTCAGGAACTTGGGAAACCGGTCCCCATCTACCAAAAGGAGTCATTCCCTTACCTCTGGCAGAAAGGACATATGACTCCATTGACATATACCTGTAGCTGCGTATCAAAGCCCATGCTGGCCTCCAGGCTCCCTCAGTATCACAATTACCTGTTACACATATGTTTCAAAGCTTCCACCCTGGCATGCTGGCTTCTCACTTCTTCAGGCTTCCCTCCTCCTGGATATCACTTGTTATCTTTATAGCTGCAAGATATTTTCCCCTGATGTTCCTATTCTCAATATTCTATCTATCTATCTATCTATCTATCTATCTATCTATCTATCTATCTATCTTATCTTCTATCTATCTATCTATCTTATCTTCTATCTATCATCTATCTATCTGTCTGTCTGTCTATCTTATCTACTATCTATCTATCTATCTATCTATCTATCTATCAATCATTCTTCATCCATCTATTATCTATCTATCTATCTATCTATCTATCTATCTATCTATCTATCTATCCATCTTATCGATCTATCTCTTAACTCCCACTATTCTCCCTATCTCTTGCTGTCTTCTTGCTTCCTATATTTGCTATCTTGATATCTCTGCTAGTCTCTCCCACTCTCCTTCTTACCTAACCCTGGCCCTGTCCAGTGTGCTGATGGAAACCAGTTTCACAACTACCTGAGCAATGCTGGCTTTTATCTAAGCAGCAGAAATCCTCCTATAGCCTAGGTTGAGGCCATTTCTGGATATTTGGGTATCCTGAGACCTACCAGATACTACAGCTGAAAACACTTTTGAAATGAAAATATATTCATGTTCACGTGCAGTCCTTCGCATGTATTTGCGTGCACACACACATATGCACACCCACACAAACACATCAGTCCTCACCGTTCAGAGACAAATGACACCCGTGAGAGAACACAGACCAGCATCTGTCCTTCATCATCCATCAAGTGCCTTCATTGGTCCCTTGGGCACCATGGCCCTGGGGAGAGCCAGGTGTGCCCCCTGGGTTCTGCTGAGCGGCCAATATAGCTGCACTCTGGGAGTTCCTGGCTTTCCTTAGTCTTACCACCACCCCCAGGGACACCATCGGTTGCCCTGTGCAGCTGCAAAGGGGTCTAGAGAAAAGAATCACCCTCTGGGGGATACCAAGGCATTGACCTCCACAGCCTGGCCAAGGGTAGCCCATATGGCCAGTGGAACGTGTGGCTCAGCTGAGCTCAGTGCTTGTGAAGCAGGGGGCAGTGGGGCACAGCATAGCCCTACTTGTGGCCCATTGTTCTGGGCCTGTTGCCTGTTTTCCCTAGGGAGCAAACGATATTTAATCCTTGCTTTGGACTCTGCTTTTCTGAAGAACCGTGGCTAAGGCAAAGTATTATTAATTTTTTTTTCTTACTAAAATCTGGACCAAACCAGACAGGGACAGAGAAGTTATCCACGTGTGTCCTCAGAGACCCGCATCTTTACCTCTGTGCTCCACTCTACACAAGCCTTTTGTCCTCACAGTGATGGTAGGGCTGCTGCACCTGCATCCCTTTCATCAGCATGGCAGAAAGGAAGAAAGGCGCATTGGGACCGCGGTCTGATAAACCGCGTCTCTCTATTCAGGACAGCACGGGGTCCCAACATAGCTTTTCAGGGGGATGCGGTCTAGAAATAACACAGTCCAGGGGTCTTGGTTGGGTTCATTTTCTCTGTCAGTTTGAGAACTAACAGGCAGGGAAAATCTGAAGTGTCATAGGTAGACGCGGGCAGATCTTACATCCTGCAGACAGAATGGGCAGTTGAGGGAAGGCGTTTATAGAGGTGCGGGGTCATGCACATGGAAGCCCACAGCGAAGACCCTCCACAAAGCAGAAGAGAGGAAGCCAAAAGCCGGTCTCTCCTGGAGGCCTGGGGGGTCTGAAGAGTTTCCCTTTCCTACTTCAGGATCGGTCAGCTTGAAGATACGATGGTTGATTGGTCCAGAACAGTTGTGTGACATGTTCTGAGCGGGCTTTGGACTTTCTGAGCCTGTCCATCAGCAGGGTGCCTGCAGGTGGGAGACAAAAGCTGCCAGACTTTTCTATCAAGTCAGGAGGCCGAGGAAGAAGTTGGCTATCTTGGAGACTTGTCACCTTTGTTACCTAGCCATGGCCCCTCTCCCTGTCTGTCTGCCCACCAGGGAGCCTGGCTATCTCTTCTCTCAAGGGGAAGTCAACAGAGACAGATTCCTGAAGGGGTTTGGGCTGGGTGTGGCCTGGAGGCGTGAGACAGGGTCCAGGCCTCCAATGCACTTTTCATGGATTCTGCTCTGCTCTTTCATACCGCTCTTCCTGGAAGCAAGAAGCTTCTCCTCCCTCCTTCCCTCCCTCTTCACACGGAATAAATGTTCTATTTCCCTTCAAAAAGGCAAATTGAGTCAGATGTGATCGCTTGCACCTACCATCCCAGCACTTTGAGAGGCTAGGGCAGGAGGATTGCTGTGGGTTCAAGGCGAGAAGCCTGGTCTACACGGTAGTACCCCAGTCTAAGTTACAGAATGACCCCGCCTTTAAAATAAACAAAGTCAACCAAACCTATCAGCACACCCGCTTTGAAAACCAGATTCTGTAATAGAAAACTCAACCAACTATGTTTTAAAAATTTTCCCAAAAAACCAAAAAGAAAAAATTTTTAGAAAGAAAACATTTTAAATGCAATAGATTTTATGTAAACACTTGGATGCCTGGATTCTCTTGGGGAAAAAAGGAGAATTGGAAGTACCCTCCCCTTGACTGGAGCTGAGGGGTGACCCTCTACTATAGAGGATGCAGGTTGCCCTGGCTTCCTCTTGTCAGCTCTGCTGTCTCTTCACTGTCTGAGGAGGCTATAAGTTCCCAGCAGCCGTGTGGGTTGGGCAGACACTGTGCTGTACCAGTTCAGAATCCTACTGCAGTGAAAACCAGGCTTCCTGTACCTCCCTCCACACACTGCCCCCACCCAGTCTCCCCTGGAAGTGACTCTGAGGAATCAGGCAAAATATATCTCCTTACTCTAGAAGCAGGCTCATCTTTATTTTCATTTATTTAATGATTTGCTATGTTTTATTACATATGAGAGTTATGTGTTTGGTGTTGGACATGTGTGTGTGTGTGTGTGTGTGGATGTGTGTACCCCTATATGCAGGCAAGGGCTAGAGCAGGGTGTTAGGTGTCCTGATCTATCACTCTTCACCTGTAATTCCTTGAGACAGGGTCTCTTACTTGACCTGGAGCTAGGCTGGCGACCAACAAGTCCCAGAGATCCCCCTCTCTCCAGCCCCCATAGTGTTGGGTTACAGGTCGGTGTGAGGCCACGCCCAGCATTTTACATGGGTTGCAGGGATTTGAACTCAGGCCTTCCTGCTTGCAAGGCAGCACTCATACCCACTGAGGCATCTCCCCAGCTCCCAGGTCATGTTTCTCAGGGGATACCATTTAGCCTGTTGGTGTTGCTGTCAATGCCTTCCTCTAAAGGCAGCAAAACTGGGATGCATGCTGATACAGAAGGCCACCCACCCTGATTTGGTGGAACTTGGGTAGGATTGCCATTTCTTCTTCTCACTCTGCCTTATTTCAACAGCACATTCCTAACAGAGAAGGCTATTGGGTGGACTCTGTGATACCCATGAACAACAAAGCCTTCAAGGGGCTTTGACAGTTCAAAGCATCATGATGAACAAAGGAGCTGTTGTCTCAGGATCTCTCACCACCCCCACCACTCTTGGGCTTATCCATTTGTACTATTTATTTATTTAAAAATTTAACTTTATTTTATGTGTGTTAGTGCTATACGTGCATGTATGGGCATGCACTAAGTGCATCTCTGCTGCTCACAGAGGTCAGAAGAGAGCATCAGATCCCCTGGAACTGGAGCTACAGATGGTTGTGATCCATCATGTGCTGGGAATTGAACCCAGGTCCTCTGCAAGAACAAGTGTTCTTAACCACTGAGCCACCTCTCCAGTCCTATTTTTATTTTTAGAAAGATTTCTTTTATTTTGATTATTGTGTCTGTGTGTGTACTCGTGTGGGCAGATATTCACAGAGTCCAGAGGGCTTAGAGCTCTCTGGAGCTGGAGAGAGCTGGAGTTACACATATGAGCCATCCAGTGTGAGCACTGGGAACTGAACCCAGGTCCTCTGGAAGAGCAGTACGTGCTTTTAACCACTGAGCCACTTCTAGAGCCCCATGTTTGGTTTAAAAGATGTGCAATTAAACATGAAACATACTGTTTTCAGCTTTTCTGTGTTTGTTTGCTGGGCTCTCCTTAGAACACAGCAAGGATAGCTCTTACTATATTTTAAGAGCTGCCTCCTTCCCCTGTTGATGTCTCTGTCCTCTTCCTACCTAGCCATCGTGAGGTGAGAAACTTCCTCTGCCACATAGTCCAATCACAATGTTCTGTCTCGACACATACCAAAAAGCTGACTGAAACTTTAAAACTACGAGTCACAATAAACCTTTCATTTTTTTTTTTTTCGTTTTACTTATTCATTGAGACAGGGTCTCACTGTTTAGCTCTGACTGTCCTGTAACTCACTATGTAGCCTAGGCACGCTTTGAACTCATGAGACCTATCTGCCTCTGCCTCGCAAGTGCAGGGTTAAAGGTGTGCGCAGCTACACCCAGCTATCTTTGCCCCCATTTTAACTGATTGACTCCATTATTTTGTCACCGTGATGGAACGATGACTGACAGTCATTTGCTATACCACAGGGACGTGTGTCAGAGTTCAAGCGTGTCCCACAGTGGGCTCATGGAGGGTGTGGAGTATCTGCAGAGTCCCCGAAGCTGCAGGGAACTTGGCCTCTTGGCATTGGCTGCCGATGCTGAAGGTGCTGGTAGTCTCGGTGTTTTTCATTCATCAAAGTTTCCTACGTGACAGCAGCTTCAGGTGGGTGGAGAGCAGGGAGACCACATCAGCCACTAATTTCCTTCTGAATATTTCCCCCCATAACCTCCCGTGTTTCTGTAAATGTAGAACTAACAGGCTCAACTCAGAATTTTCTGGGGAACTGGGGATTGACAGTCGGGACAGCTCTGATATCTCAACGCTAAGTTCTCTGCCTCATCTCCTTAGGGATTGCCTTCAATGACTGCGTTTTAAAAAATGTGGGAAAGCTGAGTGACGGAGAGCAGGAAAGAAAGCAGCGATCCTCTCCCTGAAATCACAGCCGTCTCAGAGACAGTTCAGTCGACACACAGTTCCGGAGCTTTGAATTTGCAGCTGTAAGAAGCGGACTGCCGAGCCCCAGCGATCCAAAGCCTTCATGAGACAGGACGCCGCACGTGTGTGGAACTGCTTCTATGGCATCCCTTGTTAGGAGACTTGATGATGATATACCCAGGGTCAGTGCGGGAGTGCGCCTCTCTGCTGTAGAATGTGGCGTGGGCCAGATCACGTGCCCTAAGGGCTGGTGCACACTCTGCCCTGGCCCATCCTCCAGCAGAGGTTTACCAGGATAAATCGGGTAGGGTACCACCTTACTCCGTACTCTGCAGGAAACCTCTAGAAGGGGATAGAACATGCCAGGATGAAGGACAAGAGGCAGGTGGCATGGATGAGAATGGAAAGCCATCCAAGAGGTGGGTGGGGCAGGTAGGGCAAGAGCCCTCGTAAGGGGTGGGCCTCACTCAGGTGGAACTCTCATTCCTTATTCAGTCAAGGGGATGAGGAATGCCCAGGTCACAGATCTTGGCTCCATTTCTTTTGTGCCTGTGTGCCATTGTTTCACAGTCACAGGCAGGACACTGAGGGATGGAGAGCTCTGATTCATAAGTCCACATCATCTCATCTCTGACCATCCTGGGGAACTGCCCAGTGTATATGTGTGTGGCCCATAAGGGCCTCTCTGCCTCTTAGAGATGGTCCCCCAAACCTACTCTCTGCTTGTCCTTTGGTTTCCACATCCCAGAGATAATGGAGGGTAGGGTCTTTTGTGCACAGCGCTACCTCTCTTCTCCCCCATCTTGATTTCTTCCTATTCCATGCAGACCCTTTGGCAGGAGCTACCAGGCAGGAGCTCTTGGAGGCTTCAGAGACTGGGAGAGCATCTTTTCTAAGATGTTACCCAAATCCTGGTGCAGTTGTTCTGAGAAAAAAAAAATCACACATTGCATAAAAAAAGCATCTGGACTCCCCCCCCCCCCCCCCAGTAAGTATATCATCTTTCATAAAGGGGCTAAGGGGAGGAGGTTAAGGAGGGGTCATTTCTCAGGATCAAAGCTGCCTGCTCCCTCTACTTTGGCAGCCGCCTGACTCCAGAGCTGAGTCAATCTGAAGTGAGCCATACAGCTGTCTTCTCTCTCTGAACACACAGCAGTACCCTTTCCAGTAGCGCTGTCTGGGCAGCTCGCACCAGGCTGCTGTCATTTGCAGGAGTGGAGCCTGAGGACCATGGAGCTCACAGAGAGGCCTTGGCTTTGGCCTGGAGCATGTGTGCATGTATGTGTTGGAGGTACATGATTGTGGTGAAGGCTGTCCCAGAAAACAAAGCGAAGCTCCCGTTGGCCCTGCCCAGCTGCGCTCCCTGTAAAGCTCTGGCTTGGCAGTTCTGAGGTTTCTGCTGGCGAAATAAGGATGGCAAGCCCCCTGGGGCTGAGCCCATGAATGCCACACAGGCAGGGGGCCTTCTCCTCCCCCTGGCACGGGCTGCTGGCGACTTGCCAGATTGAGCGGAGCCGCCCCCAACAGACAGCATAATATAGGTCCCAAGTCAGACCCTTGAGGCCCAGGCAGTGACTTAGGCTCCGTGTGGTTGGCACAAACAAATGGAAGATGTCTATAAACTTCTGGAGTTGGACCCAGAAATGGGTTTTGCTTAGATTACTTCTCCCAGGGGGGGATGACAACCTATTTTTAAAGGCTCAAGTGGAAAAGCCTTCTTGCAGCTGTGAAAATACTTTCAGGGTCAGCCTTCCCATCCTCGCATGCTGTCCCCGCCGACAGGAAAGAGGATGGATGTGCTGTGGCTGGCCTCAGAGTCCGCGAGGGAAGGCGACGCTCGCACCTCTTTCTTGAGGGGCACTGGGGTGGAGGCACGACGGAGAAGCCTGACTCTGGGGAGGCTTTTATGTCATGGATCACAAAACTCTAGGCCTTGCCACACAGTACACCCCTATGCAGGTTTCTGAACATGGAACAATGGCACCCTGGGTGAGCAGCTGGAATCTGCCTTGCCTGAAAAGGTCGCTCCCCCTTCCCCTGCTCCCTGGAGAAGGATATAACCTGCTGGCCCTGGGAAGAGCAAGGCTTCTGTTAGAGACTTGGACAAATGTCATCCAGACCTTTGAACAATGTCCATGACAATCCGGCGCCCCAGAGGGACATGTCAATCGCTGTGGCTTCGTTGGCAACGTTTGGAAGGGTCTGTCTGTAGCCCAAATCTCCTGAAGTAAAACCTCACAGCAAGGTGCCTTACCGCGGTTCCAGTTAATTCCTTAAAATAACTTCCAGGGCCGGGCAGGGAGGGGCGAGGAGCGCAACATTTCCTTTTTGCGGTGCTGGGGATGGAACTTGCGGCTCCACATGTTAGAGCCATGGCAGGCTCTTCACACCTGTGTTTCTTTTACAGTCTCTCTGAGATGCTGGCACCAGAAGCAGTGGCCAGAATCAATGGTCTGTGCTCATGAAGACCCAGAGACTAACCCAAGACCCTGTATCCTCTACATCCGATAGAGATCTTAAGAGTCATACATATCTGTGGGCTCAGAAAGCATCCAGAAGGAGCTCCACTTGGGTTTAAATGGGGCTCTGCCACCTTGTCATACCTGTGGGTAATTTTAACTGCATGAGCCACGTGAGAATCACCTTTTTTTCCCCTTTGACTTTCTTCAGCTTATAGTTACCAATTCACAATGCTTCTCTCTCTCTCTCTCTCTCTCTCTCTCTCTCTCTCTCTCTCTCTCCCTCTCTCTCTCTGCTTGCACCCAGATACTTGTGCATAGGAGCAGAAATCACTGGCATGAAAGAAGTCAACCCAGACAGGAATTAGGCCCTGGAGGCTCAGTCATCAAAACTCTTCTGAGGTTTGCCAATCCTCAGGCAGGTTCTCCAGGCCAGGCAGACTCTTCTCCAGGTGGGCTCCCTCATTTAGGTATGCCCCTCCCAATGCAGGCTCCCCTACTCGGGCATAGTTCTTTTCTAGGCAGGTTCCCCAACTCAGACAAGCTCCCCCTTAAACAAGCAACCTCCCCAGGTATACCCCTCCTCCCTCTGGCCCAGAAGGAAGACAACCCTTTGTCACAGCCGAATACACTGACAGTCTGAATGAAAATTAGCCCATGTGTCCTTCCAAGCCTCCGGCAAGCCGGTTTCTCCCTGACGACCGCTTGGATTCTTAGGCCTTTCCCTTTATTCCATAGTGGTTGAACATCTATCTCTAGGGCTCGGGGTCCCCTCTGTGGCCTGTGCTAGGCCAGTGTCTTAGTCAGTGTTCTATTACTGTGAAGAGACACCATGACCATGGCAAACTCCTATAAAAAAAAAAACAACAGTAATTGGGGCTGGCTGACAGGTCCCAAGGCTTAGTCCATTGTCTTCATGGCACAGTGTGTTTCGGAATGTAGGCAGGCATGATGCTGGAGAAGCAGCTGGGAGTTCTACATCCACATCCTCAGGCAGCAGGAGGAGAGATTCTGGGCTTGTAATGGGCTTCCTGGAACCTCAAAGCCCAGCCCTTAATGACATCTTTCCTCCAACAAGGCCATACCACCTAATCCTTTCAAATAGCATCATTGCCTATGAGCCTATGGGGGAGAGGTATTCTCATTCAAACCACCACGGCCAGTGTGCCTGCGGGGCCTGCCTCAGTTCCTGGCACACAGTGGCTACCTAAGGAATGCCTCTTCCTTTCTATGAGTAAGGTAATCCAGTTGTGAGACTGCCTAAGAGTCCAGTGGTGGCTGGTGGCTACGGTTGAGCTGGAGGCAGGTCCAGATGCCTGCCTGAGGTCCAACATGGCTTAAGGGTTAGTGTGGTCCTGGGAAGGACACCAGGCAGCGATGTGCCAGGAAGAGTGAGGCTGCAAAGCACCAGGGATCTGGGCATTATGACCTGGGGCATACAAGGTGTTGGTAAGTGTTTAGCAACTGGCTGGGCTGTGGCACCTGCCCCTGCTCTGGGGTAAACACTTGCACTGTGGCTGAGGCCTGGAAGAAGTGGGGAAGATGGTGTCAGCTTTATGGAGCCCTGATTGATGCTGGGAAACCACTGGAGAAGCAGCTGATCCCAAGGACAAGGCTCTGGAGTCAAGCCCACTGAGTCCTTATGTCTGTTACTTTTTGTCTGTCACCCACGGGTCTTGTTTGGGATGCTGGCTGGGATGGGAGGAAGCAGTTCTCTTCTGGTGCCTGGCACAGCAGGAAGAATCAGAGTCTTAGCGTAGAAGGCTGTAGAATCCCTTTTGCCTTACTTGTAGCCAAAGCAGGTACCTCTTTCCAAAAAGGCACTTTCAGGAGAGGCCTCTGCACAACCTAGGTTGGGGACCTGGCTGTGTGTTGAGCTGATATTGGCATCTCCTTGCTGTTCTTTTTATTATTCTCACTGGCATGTGACTCCATAACTCTCCTCTATGTCTTATGTAGGACAAGGCCCAGATATCTGCTCCCCAGCCTTGGGTGCGGATGCATAGCGTGGTCAGGTTTCCTCTGTCTAGGATAGCCTGGGAGCCCCCTGAGCTGGATGGGTCCCACTGCTCCCACCCTGCATGTTTCCTCTTGATTCCTGCCTGGTACCTCATCCCTGGGGGGACGGAAGAATAGTCAGCATCATGCCCACACTACTCTACCTTGGGTAGATTTCTATCTACTAGGGAAGATCCAGGCCTTGAACTTTGGAGCTGGAAGGCCTGGTCCCCTGCTGGTCACCCTATCTCTGATCTTTCTTTGCAGATTTTGCAGACTATGAAAGTAGCACACAGAGAGCAGTGGTCCGTCTCAGGCAGGACCACCTGGTCAGGAAGGGAGCACCGCCAAGTCCCAGGTGGTGACCCAGGTAGACAGTACATGAGGGACGGGGAGAAAGGCAAGGCCTGTTGGCAGGACTGAAACCTCAGCCCATTTCTGCTCAGGCTGGTCAGAGGGCATTCTGGACTACCAACAGAAGTCAAAACTGAAAGCTTCAAGCTTCATTCTAGAAGGAACACAGAGTAAATTCCTAAAGGCCAGAGAAATCCATGGTGTCCATGTAAGAAGCCTGAGTCCCTGTACAGGGGTTTCCTTCTGCTGGAAGAGCAAAGCAACACCCTTTAAATCCCGTTTCCTGGGCCAGGAGCCTCTTGTTTCGCTCTCTGGAGACCCTGGCTTCCTGGAAGGATACTGGTGTTTGTGACAGGTCGGCCTCTGGCCTTGTGAAATTCAGTCCTAATCCCTAGGTTAATAAAGTGACTCATGTCTGGGCTTGCCAGCTCTTTGTTCCAGGAGATAATAACTTGTACCGAGTGGCCCGTTGTGTATGAAGGGTCACTTCTAGTTAGCCATTACTTTGTCTTCCATGACTGCTAACACTTCCCCAGCCCTCTGAGGGGCAGAGAGTCCAGGACTCTTTGGAGGTGCCTGCTTGGACCTAGTGGGTTGTGAAACTCACTCACTGACCAGAGAAGTACCTACACCCGCACTATTGTGTGTGGCGAACATCTTCTGCCCTTGTGAGCTGGGCTGCTATGGGATCCCGCCCAGCTGAGAGCCCTCTGCAGGGAGGAGCCTGGTGCTGGCATAGCAATTAGTTTGTATTCCCACAAACATTTTCATGGATTCAAGTTCTTCCCAGAGAGTGAACCAGAGGGTAAACTGAACCACAGATTAAAGGGCTGGTGTTGGGCAATTCTTTGAACTATTTTCTTGGGTCGGAGCCATCATTATTCGTCACATTCTATGAAAAGCCCGCAAATAATTGTTTTCCCCCCCGACTGATTTTGTTCTTTTCCTCTTAGCAAATATTGATTCTCTCCCCCTTCCCCCTTCAAACTTGCTGCTGGATGAAGCCGAAATTAACAGGGCTGCTTTTGTTTAATACAATGAACAAAAACTCGTGTTGGAGGGGTCTTGTCCTACCAGAACATCTGCGTATGGCCCAGATGGCAACTGTGCTCTGGAAATAGGGCCCGTGAGCCCAACTCCTGCCGAGTCAGCGCGGGGAACGAGTGTGCTGCATTTTAATAGGTCCTACAAAAATAGTAACTTTCGAAAGAAAACTTCTTGGCAACAGAAGTCTTTTTTTTTTTTCATTTTTTGAAGAATGTGCAAAGATTGTGGGACTTCCCTATTAGAGACTAAATAGAGGAAAGAGCGGTTTCAGTCTGAAGATCTGCTCCCCAGAGCTACAGGGATGTGTTTGTGGCACAGGCGAATGGGAGTCACGGTCGGTAGGAGATGATGGCGGTCCCCTGCTGTTGGTGACATGGTTGTCCCAGTTGCCAGGATTGTTTTTCTTTCTTTCAAACATTGTGGGAAGCTATGTTCTCCGCCAGCTACGTTCACTGGGAAGTGGTGTTTTTGTTTTTGTTTGAGGCATAGCTTCATGTAGCCCAGGCTGACCTCAAACTCGGGCATAACCTCGAACATCTAATCTTCCTGCCTGCCCTTCCCAAGCGCTGGGATCACAGACCCGCATCATCACACAGTGGGTGCTTAGGAGCAAATGTAAGGCTTCATGTATGCCGGGCAAGGACGGTTCCAAACAAGCCGCATCCTAGTCCCAAGTGGGAGGCATTTGCCCAGGTGTGCTGGAAAGTCCCATCTCGTGTCTTTCTTCACAAAGGCTAACTAGACAAACCTTCTTCATCCTCTTGTGATTCCCAACTGCCTAAGCTTTCGCTGCTTGGGCGGAGTGGTGCCTGGAGCACTGCCGGGAAGTAGCGAGGGGCCTCAAGGGCTTTTCCTGCACACGTAATTATTACCCAATGCCTGGAGTTTCCCAGGATTGTGACAGGCCCAGGTCTGAGGGTGCAGAAGGAGAACTGAGAGGAGGTCATGCGCACGTCGCACTAGGAAGCAGCGCAGGGTCACGGCTGTTTTTAGTCCCGGCTCTGGTTTCGAACGGTAACTTTGAAAGTGCTACAATCTTTTGGCTCCACCTGTGGGCGATGGTCCCAGGCTTGCAGGGGCCCATGTTTCAGCGTGGCTGGTGAGTGAACTGGACTTCAGCTCAGGGAAATCATACAGCAGATGCATTTTTGGACTCAGTTGCTTTTGTCCGACATGATGTGTGAGTCCGTCCTGTTTGCTGTTTTCTGTTGCTGTGTAGTCGCCAGTGTATAATCCATCCCACTTTCCTATTGCCCCCCCCCCCTTTTCCTCCTCTCCTTCTTCGATTTATTTTATTTGTGGTATGCGTACATGGGTTTGTCCAGGTGACCTCAGAAACCAAAGGGGATCCTTGGATCACAAGTACCTGGGAGCTGCCTGAAGTGGGTGTTAGGTCCCCAAATCTAGGTCCTTTAGTAGCCCAGTAAGCACTTTCAACTTCCGAGTCATCTGCACCCTGCTTCCCTCTTTGCATTGAGAGGTCTGGAACTCACTAGTAGTCCAGGTTAGCTTTGAATTTGCAGTAATCCTCCTGCCTTAGCTTCCTCAATGCTGAGTTACAGGCAAATGCTCCCCACTGCTACCTAGCTTTCTTTTTGTTTCCAATGGGGCTAGCGTTCATGAGTTTCCTTGTGTTTATTAGATTTTTGCAGCTTTTCAGTGAAGTGCTTGATGTAGTCTCCCACCCATATTTTCTTCCCGTTTGGTCATTGTCTCTCACACAGGTCTGTGGTGATTGTCACACTCTCTGAAATACAAGCTGTACGGAACCTCCAGGCTGTGGCTCCCACTGATTCACAATGCTTTTTGTGACTGCGGATCACTAATTTTGAATGATTTTGCTCACATCTATGTAAATGCCAGCATTTCACTTTATGGAGACTGCTATTTGCCTCAGGTTTAGGTTTTTTTTTTTCTTTCTGTCCAGTGCTTGGGAGGACAGAGTTGCATTTTATAGCTAAACCCTTTGCTGACTTGCCTTTCCAAGGAGTTCTATTTAGGACAACAAGTTCATCCTCATTCGTGCAAGACCTTGCTGCTGTGAAATGAAAATGAAAAGTCTGGGGAGAGGGCAGGGAGGAGACTCAGTGAGTCAAGGCACTTACCACCAAACTCGACAATTGAGTTCCAATACGCAGAACCCACGCGGAAGAAGGAGAGAACTGACTCCTTCAGGCTGTCCTCTGACCTTTACACATGCACCTCCGTGATAAATACATGCATGTAAATGAAAAAGCTGCAAAGGCCCAGGATCCCATCAGACCTGAGCAAGCTGGGCAGACCTGCCTGTCATGGAACTGCAGTTGATTTTCTTTCGGATGTGCTCTGAGGTTGGGCATAGTTTCATATTTTCCTGAATGGGAAACGCATAACCACAGCGCTATTACTATTCCTCAGTCAGCACGTGACTTCACCATGCTATGCAGGGCTCTGTTTGGTCTTTTTTGTCTACCCCTTTCTCTAGCAGTGGTGTTGACAGCTAGGAAGGTTGGCTTTCCCATTGCTTACCTTAAGACTGTCTTGTTTCTTCCTGGCCTATTATTTATTTTTTATTTTATTTTTGAGACAGAATCTCTCTATTATGTAGTTCTGGCCATCCTGGAACTCACTCTATAGATCAGGTTGACCTTGAAATCACAGAAATCCACTTGGCTCTGTCTCTCAAGTGCTGGGATTAAAGGCATGTGCCACCATGCCTGGCCATGGTCCTTGATGATTTATAAAACAACAACAATACCAACAAAAGGCTGCCAATTTGCAGAAGATATCTTGCAATTTTGATTGGTATTGCATTTGAATTTGTATTTATTTTAGGAAGAATTGATAGTCTCACAATATTGACCCTTCTGATTCATGAATATGTGACCCTCTTACTGATTTGGGACTCCTTTATACATGTTGCTATACAAGAGATTGTACCTTTTGCTAGATTTATTATTGG
The DNA here is from genome assembly GCF_018167655.1 of Microtus oregoni. Lineage (NCBI taxonomy): Eukaryota > Metazoa > Chordata > Mammalia > Rodentia > Cricetidae > Microtus > Microtus oregoni. The sequence goes on along the minus strand of NW_024543063.1, from coordinate 4,287,223 downwards.
GATGTTTTTGTAAATCAGATTTTTAAGTATATTATTTTTAAATATTAGTTTTTGCATGTATGCATATATGTATAATTGATTTCTGCACGTTGGCTTAGTACCTTCTGCACTAAATTCATTAAATATTAATTGTGGCTATTGAAACATTTGTTCTGTTCTTTCTGATTCTTATGCTATTTCTCCTTCTCTGGCCTCACTGTGATGGTAAGAACTTCTAATCCAAATTAAATGTAAGTGTGAAGTGATCCTTGTCTCACTTTTGATATAGAATAAAAACATGTCATCATTTTACCAATAAATACACAGGACTTTTCCTCCATTGTTCATATACCAACCCCTTTATTATATTTTTATTTTCCTGTTTTCCTAGGAATTTCTTTCTAGGAAATTTCTGTCTAAAAAATTTCTTTCAAGTCATCTTCCAATTCACCAATTTTTTCCCTTAACTGTATCTAATAATGTCCCTGTAGTTTAATGTTTTTACTTTCTGAGAAGGGCAATGGGAATATCTTTCCTTCTTTCTTTCTTTTTTGGTCTTCTGGAAGGTTCTGAGACCTGAACCTGGCTCCTTTGGAAGAGCAGAATGTGCTCTTTATTGCTGAGCCATTGCTCCAGCCCCTCACTCCTTTATTAATTAGGATTTTATGAGTTTTAAACATATGTGTTTTTTACTTCTATTGACATACAATAATTGTACATATACACGGAAGTTTTACTGTTCTGATTATTATATTTTAAAATCCATAAGCTCAGTCTGCACCTTTGAAACTTGCTAAATTACAAGTTATTGTGCCCTACAGATATTTTGAAGCTTGTGTATTATTTTTCTAACCACGGTAATGGAATTGTTTTTAAATCTATAAATGAAACGACAGTTGGAGGCTTAAGAATCCATTTGTTGCTTGTTGTTTGTGCCTACTTCAATTACAACAAGTTGTATTGTTATGTGCTTGACTATATTTTTATGGGAGTACCGCCAAAGTATCAAAATAGGTATGGATATAGGAAAAGCATGGGTTTCACTGGGTTGGCTCAACCAATCCCACTTATGCTTAGCCACTCAGAAGCCAGCAATAACAGGGGCATCAATGGAAGCAGAGGAAGACGAGCTGCTAAGGCATTTTATTCATTGATCACTAGAAGTAGCTGGTCAGTTAGTGCTCAGTCACCATGACAACGGAGAACCATCGGGAACGAGAAGACGTGTCATGTTACTTACCTCCATGTATACTAGTCCTAAATACCACTCTCCTTGACAAATCATACTGGGTCTCCTCCAAAGTTGAACCTTGAAGTTCCAACCCCAGGACTTGAGAGTGTTACTGTATTTGGAGATGGGGCCTTTAGAGAAGTAATGAACAAATAAACTGAGCTCATTAGGCTGAACGTACACCAATACAAAGGGGAAGCTAAACCCAATCCTCAGACCTGTGCAAAGGGAAGACCATGGTAACATAGCTGCCTCCAAGTCAAGCTACAAGCATTTAGAGGACTCCCTATCCAACTATCTCAACTTCCAACGCACAGAAATAAAGTCCCGTATTTCAGACTGAAATTTGTTTCATTGTTATATAGTGGCCTCAGCAAATGAACCCAATAATCCCCACAAAGACAGGGCCACTGCCAGAAGAATGAAGTGTCCTGGTGAAGATATTTAGCAGAAGGTACCAAGGATGCTAGAGCAATTGAGAAGGCCCTCTGGGGCTTTCAGACGGAACCTCATCACTCAGACAGCCGGAACCCTTACCCACCATGGCCTGAAAGCGATGGAAGTGTGTCTGTACTGGGTGTCAGAACCATGGCACCTCTCCAGTGCCATCCTGTGACTCATTTGGTCTGTGGTGGGAATTTTCAGTCTTGTTGCCTCATAGGGTCATAAGGTTGTTGCTTAAAAACAGTCCTATTATGCCATATATTTCATAAGACAAATTTACATGTGGTCTTCTCTAGGAATTTTATTGTCTTTGGCCTCTCAAAGAGACCTACAATCGAGGTTATTCCAATCCCATGCTGTCAATATCAACACGAAGATTACACATCTTTGTAATTTGGGGAATTATGCCTCATCTTCAGACTTAAAACTAGATCATTTAAAAGAGGCTATGTCTTGTTATTGTCCTTGCTGGACTTGTGTGTCATCCTATCCTGGTAGCTGTAGATAATAACCAAAGGATTATCACCCTTAAAGCTTAGGAAGGCTCTGGGGAACACTGAATGGATTATACTCTCAGAATTCACTAGCTTTTTTTTCTTTTCTCTTTTTTCTTTTTTGACTTCCACAAAGGTGGTCAATCACAAAGTGGGGGCATCTATACTTCCAGGCTAATGGGAAGCTCATACACTATGGTTGGCTTTAAAGTCAACTTGCCATCACTTAGAATCACTCAAGTAGGGAGCCTCACCTAAACATTGTCCTGACTGGGTTGACGTGATGTGGGAAGGCCCACCCCGATTGCGGCAGCACCTTCAGGTAGCAGCCCAGATTTAAAGTGGTAATTTCAGAAGGACAATCATCTCACCTTGTGTGTGGCCTTCCCTCTTGCCATAGAGTTTATTTACCCATTGTTGTTACCACTGCTGATTCATTTGCTGACAGCAGAATCAGTATTTCCAGGCGTTCATTATGGTGGAGGGACTAGTTCTCCAGGAACTCTCTAGGCCTCCATCATCCGCACTCCTCTCTAAGAACATTATCTTCTAGGCTCCCACAATTCCTTAAGCGCTGAGCTCTTGATGGCTTTTTCTAACCCAGACTTCCAAAGTCCTTCTATGGTCCCCCCTGAAACATGTGGTCAGGTCTGCCACAGCAACACCCCACTCCTGGTACCAGATTCTCTCTTAGGTAGAGTTTCTACTGCTGTGATAGGACATCATGACCAAAAGCAAGTTCTGGAGGAAGAGGTTCATTCCATAGCCTATTAACCAGAGAAGCCGGGCAGAAACTCAAGGCAGGAACATGAAAGTAGAGACCATGGAGGAGCGCTGCTTACTGGCTTGCTCTTCGCGGCTTCCTCAGTCTGATGTCTTCTAGCCCCCATGACCACCGGCCCAGTGGTGGCACTGCTCCCAGTGAGCTGTGCCCTCCCACATGGATCATCAATCAAAACAATGCACCCACAGGCTACTCTGGTTGGGCCATTTTCCCCATTGAGATTTTCCTGAATTACTCCAGCTTGTGTCATGTTGTGTCATGAAACCAGCCAGCACGCCGCATTTCCTCTCATAGGTGCTCATCATTTGAACACATGTCATGGAGCCGTCACTCATATCAGGGCCTTCCTCCTCCTGTAGGCAAAGTGGCCCCCAAACAATAGCTACCTAGTTACCCTCCTCAAGACTGCTTCTTAACAGACAGGCTTACTGCTGAAGGATGGTCCAAATTCCACTTTGGCGTCTACCTCCCCCAGCAGGCATCCCTCAGATGGCCCATACTGAGGAGTCTACGAAGCAGTCAGTTTGTTGGGGCTCATCAGTCAGCAGCTCCTTGAAGGCAGATTGACGGCTCACCTGCCAACTGGAGTGTCTCAAGAGAACTGCCTCCTACCCCTCGTTTCTGGAGCTGTCTATACTTTCTCATGTGCTGTCATTCACAGGAGACCTGAGAAGTTTCCTCACTTCCTCAGTGTCCTTATTGGGGATAAAGGAATAGATGTAGAGGTACCCACTGATGTTATCCCTCCTGCTCAGTCTCCAGTGGGTCTTATGGCTGTATCCCAGAACCAACCCATTCCTTCTGGACTGGTCCGCTGCAGCAAGCCCTTCCCGCTGGCCTGTCATCCCCCTCTGGGCTGGCTCCTCCAGAGTAGAACTGGAAGAAACGGAGGGAAATTCAACAGCAAGAGGAGTCACAGCCTGTCTGTTATCTTTTGTTCAGAGGAGGCTTGGGAGATCTAGGGTCAAAGCTTGGAAAGTCCCCGGGAAGGATGGAACCATCTTGGGTTCCAAGGCCGGGGAAAGGCTTCAGAGGAAATGCCTGGTCTCCAGGGACCTGTAGATATGCCCAGCCAACAGAAACATCTGGATGGAGTGTGTCGAGGTCACTCTGCTAGGTCCTGTCTGTCTAGTTCCAGCCTAACTCCTGAACCCATCTCCATGTCCAGTGTGTACAGTAAGGGAACCCTCATCTCAACACATGGGTTTTCTTTTTCTCACCAGAGCACTTATGGTTTTTTCTCATACCTCTCTACCTTTCAAGGTCACCATCTTCTCTGCCTCCTCCCATTCCAACCTCTCAGCCACACTGTCCATTGAGGAAACTGATGCTGAAGAGTGATGGACGGGATGGGCTCCATTACCCTTCCCATGGAAGATTGCTGTCCAAGCCTGGCCCGTGTTCATCTTCGCTTTCTTTTGTGCCTACTCAACAGTGGGCAAGGCCACTGTACCACCCCACTGGACCTGAGAAGAAACCGAGGCATGGTGAGGTGAAGGCCTTTCTTCATGTCTTGCAACAATGAAGTGGACAGGCTAGAAGAGTCCTGGTGTTCTGATGCCTGAAACACTGCATCCACACTCAGTGGCCCTCACATGGGGAGCAGGATGGAATGTGCTGGAAAGGTCTAGGCTATTATCAACCAAGATGCAGGCTGCTCTGACTGTGGACGGTCATGGCCATGGCTGGTCAGGCCGCAATTGCTGGCAGCTCAGGACACTGGGCAGTCACAGGCAGGGAGGACAACCAAGGCTGTGTGTGTGTCCTTCTGCAGGCTTCCTTTCTCCGGATCCTCAGAGAAGCAGTCTCGAGGACGTCCCCAGTGTTCCCTTCCACGTCTGAGTCGGAGGCTCGCTGTGGGGCGTAATTAACACTCCTGACAGCCAACTTAACACATGAGCTGTCTTCATTCAGCTACAACCCACGGGGCTTGGTGACACAGAGACGCTGCCACTGTGGGGGTTGTGGTTCTTGATGCTCCCCATTCAGTCACTCCAGGGGCTTGTCCCCCGCAGCCCCTTTCTCTGTTCTTTCTCAGACTCCCTTTGTCCTGTCTAGGGGGTGGTTGTGGGGGTCCATGCATCCCACCAACTGCTGCCTACAGTGCCCCTTGAACAACTGTGCCAGGTTGCCATGGGCACGGCCCCCCAGGCGCAGAGAACAAGAGCGCAGCATGGAGGGTTGCTCCCGGGCCTCAGGCTCCAAGCTGCTCATTATACTGCGTGTTTTGTTTTAAATTACCTTCCGCCGTGAGGGTGTGTTTTATCCCCACTCTAAGTACTGTTGACAGATGTGTTAATTCATGTATTTAAACAGATATTTAGCAACTGGCAGAAGATTCGACTAAAAATAGGTCATCTTTCTAAAGGGCTCTTTAGCGTCAGGCTGGTACTCATAACTGCTGCTCTTGGCTGCTGACATGGGACTTGGGGCAGCCATTTTCAGCATGAGGCCACATCAGTGGAGACAGGAGATCCAAGGGACAAATAGTAAAAGCCCAAGCCCTCTGTGTGAGTGCACACCTGAGCAGTTGTTTGGCATAGAAGAGAGCTCAGCCTCCAGGGATTTGCATCTGGAGTGATGGACCTGGTCCAGACTGTGGGTACCACTCTGGTACTGTGAGGGTTCCCTTTGTAAGCCTCAGTGTGAACGAACCTGGGAAGTGCTTGCTGCCTGTGAAAGATGAAACTGCCAGGGCCGGGTGGGGTGGGGGGCTCAGGGGCAGCAGCTTTGGGGACAGGGCTCCAGCAGAACCTGCTTCTTGTCCAAGGAGCTCTGACCCGTGGACCCCCAGGACCCTGCTTGGCACAGGCGCCAGCTTGACTCCCTTAGTCAGTCTGAGCAGTCAGAGCCACATGTGAGCTGAAGATGATGCACTGACTGAGGGGGGGCGTGGACATGGCTCATCTTCAGGGTCCCTGCTTCTTGTGTACTCCAGGCGAGGCAGAAAGGACCACATTCAAGGATAGGTATCATGGAGGTTTCCTTCAGGGAGGGCTCATGATGACGGATCAAACCCAAACATGATGATGGCCTTGCTCAGGTGATGATGACCTTGCTCAGGTTCCTGGATGAGAGTGGCAGGCAAGTTTGACTCAGGCTTTGGTGAAAAAGCTGTCTACAGGCTTCGTAGAGGCAATCAGCCACACACTGCAATTCTGCCTGTGGCATGTGGAGGGTGAGTGAGGTCCAGGAGGGAGGTGAGGAGGAATGGTAGGGCTGTTTGAGTTGGGCCCACATCCTGGGTAGGCAGGAAAAGATCTGGTCTGGAGGTTGGGGAGCTGAGGGTAGGGGAGGGATGGCAAAGAAGCCACCCTGACCTCGAGCTTCGGAGGGGGACACACAGGGGTCATCTCTCAGCACAAAAGAAGACAGATAAGAAACATGTTTGTGGGGTGAAAACTTCAACTCAGGGCTGTCTGGTAACCTCAGAGGAAAGATGGAGGTGGGGTGGACTTGCTCAGGGGTCCTAGCTGAGGTTTGAGTAGGGTCCGTAGAGTGGCACCTCCTATTGACAGCAGAGTCCTCTGGTGGACAGTACACGGAGGAAGGGCAAAGATGAGAGGGTGGTTGTGCTGGGGGGGTGGCTGGGTAGGGCACCTGAAATTCAGACATGGACCAGGGGCAGAGCTGGTGCCCCCGACAGTGCGGTATTCTACCATCTCCTGTACATATTTCACTCCCGTCCTAAGATGCACCTTGGGCCCTCTGACATCTCTTGTGTTAATCATAGAGCTTGCTGTCCTCACCATCAGGGTCAGGCACAGGTGGGACATGGTGGGGGCTTGGTAGTAAGTATGGCATGAGTGCAGAGCTGCTGGCTATCAGCCGAAGAACAGGGCATCTCTCCTCTGCCTACAAAGGGTCATCTTCCTCCTCCAGACCCCAGAGGCCTTTCTATGTAGCCAGTCACTCACTCTATATTGTCCTGTATACAATAGGACTGAGGGCAAACCAGGTTTTCCAGAGCCAGTGTGAACAGTGGCCTACGAGGTAACCTAAGTAGTCCCTATTCTCAGCCCTCCTTGTGGCATCATGTAGACTTCCAGGACACGATGAGCAGGAGGCCTGGGGGTCACAGTTCCCCCAGCAGGACACAGGCAGAGCATTTCCAAGGCTCATGACTGGCCCCTCTGCAGACCCTGTGGCTACTCACTACCATTCCAGACCAGCCAGAGCTTTTGTAAGGCCCTGGGGCTCCTGAACATGGAGCAGGGAGGCAGTAACTTCGGGTTCTCCTTGCTAATTAGGAGCGAGGCTCTAATTTCTTGTGCCTGTCTGCAAACTTCTGCTAAATGCACGCAGGGTGACAAGTTGGAGGGCCCGGTGCCCTTGTAATTAATTGATAGGGACAATTTTCACTTGGTTGCATCACGCTGATGTCTTTTCTGCCCACCTGGTGGCTCATTGGCCTCACACAGGCCCAGCTTTCCTAGGAGCCCGAACTAATTAAGGCGGAGGCACATGCTAGGTAAGTGCTGGAAAGTGTAGAGCAGGGCAAGGCTTTCATTCCCACACAGTGGCTGGCTAGGGCAGCCCACGCACTTCCTGATTCTACCATCCCTCCACTGCTCAAGCGTTCCTCTCGTTCTCGAGACCTCCCAGCTGCTACCAGTTCACAAAGCTGCCCTCTGAGTTCGAATCCCGGTGCTGGTGGGTAGGAGCAGAGATCACTGGGCATCACTCAGGTATGCTTCTTCCCCAGGAAGTCCCTCTCCTCAGATAGTCTCCTCCTTACCTTGGCAGGCCTCCTCTTCAGACACACATTCTTTCCAGGTAAGCCCCTTACCGAGGCATGCTTCCTCCCCAAGCATGCCCCCCCCCCAACTCCAGAAATGTCCCCTTCCCAAGCAGGGCCCCTCCTTAGGCTACAGAATAACGCTGAAGCCTTGAACTTCTTCAGCTGTGTCACAGGTAAGGGACTGGTTGACCCAGGCAAGCCCAGGTGTAGTATAACTTGGTGCTGGTAGCCGGGGCATAAGGACGTGTCCACGAGAACTTGTGTGTTGGGGAAGGGACTGGATACATCTGTGGGAACACATTCCCCCAAAAGGAAGGATGAGGTCACAGCCAGAAACCAGTCTTCTGGGACTCTTGCTGTATTAACGGATGGAGACCTGAAGGTCAAGATCAGGTCAAGAAGGGGAGCCAGAGCATGGGATGTGGTGTTTCTGAGAGAAGCAGAGAACTGTGAAAACTAGGAAATTTCCTGCAGGTGCAATAGGGACCATGGGGAATGGGGACAGTCTGATTTGTGTGCTGAGATGCCCACTCAGGTTGCCAAGGGGAGACTAGTGTGTGTCTGTGTCTGTGTGTGGTCTGTACAGCATGCACACGTGTCTGTAATGTGAGTGTGTGGCATCTCCAGTACAGGTGGTGTCAGTGTGTGTGTAGAGTATGTGTGCCTGTGTGTGTGTATGCTTGTGTGTGTGTGCACGTGGTGTGTGTGTGGTATGGTATATGTATACATATGTGTGCATGTAGCTTGTACATGTGTGGTATGTGAGTGTGATGTGTGTTGCATAGGGTGTGCAAACGTGCATGATGTGGGATTCCCCTCTGTATGCTGTGAATATCATTGGTTAATAAAGGCACTGCTTTGCTATAGGGGAACAGAACTAGGTGGGGAAAACTAAACAGAATGCTGGGAGAAAGGAAGTGGAGTCAGAGAGAAGCCATGTAGCCCAGCCAGAGACAAATGCTGGTTGGCATCTTGCCCGTAAGCCACAGCCACTTGGCGATACACAGGTTATTAGAAATGGATTAAATTAAGATGGAAGAGTTAGCCAATAAGAAGCTAGAGCTAATGGGCCAAGCAGTGATTTAAATAATACAGTTTTTATTTCAGGGCTAAGCAGCCGGGAAGCAACCAGCAGCCCCCTTCATACCACATGTGCATGTCTATATATGACATGTGGGTTTTAAGAGTTGTGCTCAGGAGGCTGCTGCAGGCATCCTAGGCAGAGACCACATTATTAGCCACCTTCCCAGCAGGATTTTGGTCACAAGAAAAGAATGTTCCCCAACAATTCTGAAGACCAGGACTCCTCGGAATGCATTAGAAGTTCTGAGTCATAGAACCAACTTTACTCTGGGAAAGGTATGACTTCCTTGTGATCCTTGTTGAGTGGTCTGAAATGGTTTCTGCTTAAGACTTTGGTCATAAAGGGACCATCAGATTGTCATAATGAAGTGCCCAAGGACTTGGTGGGTGTTCAGCTGTCTGTGAAGTGTTTCTGTGTGCGGTGCCCAGCTCTCTTTGCAGGGAGACCCTGACCCATTTCTGCCCAGCTATACCCCTGCACTGAGACTGGAGATGGTGCCCTCCTCCTCCTCCAGGGGCCTCATATTTCTACCCTCGTGCTCTCTCCACATTGCCAACTGACTGTTTTCCATTCAACACTGAAATTAAAGTGACTTGGTGGGGGCTATTTAAGCTACAGATGAGTCTAGAGTAAGCCATGTTTACGTGGTGGCTAGTGACCACTTAATTGCATGCTGATTACAGCATAGCAGCGAGGCGATCACACAGTAAGTGCTGTGTCATTAGCCCTGATTATGCCGTGTCCCAATCTCATAGAGGCTCTGTGGCAGCCAATGTTGGACCTTCCAAAGATACCCAGACACCCACAATGTATCCTATGATTATCCAGGGCATATGTAAGTATGTTGTAAGGACAGACAACATGCAGGAGTGTGTGTGTGTGTGTGTGTGTGTGGCGTGTATGGCATGTGTCTTGTATGCGTATGCATATGTGTGTGTGTATGTGTATATATATGTGTGTGTGTGTTATGTGTGGTGTGTGTGGTGTGCATCTTTTGGGTAGGTTTATGCATATGTGTGTAGATGTGTGTCATGTGTATGTGAGGAGTATATGTACAATGTGTGTGAGATCTAGCACAGGGTGAGTTGTATCAGAGGCTATAGGAAGTTGCTATGGGCTATTCACTTGCCTTCTGGAGGGCAGCCAACTCCTTAGCCCCAAAGCCACAAAGTTCCACAACATCTTTAGGTCCAGGGGAGACGTAAAGATCCAAGGCTCACAGCTTCAGTCTGATGACACATGGTTGGCTGTGCTCTGTGCTGCAGGCTGGGTTGCTTCTGGCTGTGGAGAAGCCAGTCTGTCTTGAGGAAGTGATGAAGGAGGTGGGGTGGGAACAGAGGTGGAAAGCAGTGTGGTATGAACCACAAACCAGTCAGAAACACCAAGATCCCAGAACTAGGCAAAGAACGCCGGGGGCTCCCTCAAGCTTCCTGGGTGTGGATAGGTATTAGGGTCTCCAGGAATGAAGAGAGAGGAAGTGGGGGATGTAGGACATGCCATGTGGTGTCCTGGTAACCTAGGACTGCAGGTCTGTTTCCAGTTCCATGAGGTCCCAGGATCTTTCTCATCCAGGGAGGGGTAACATTCTCTAGGGGAAGCTACATTGAGCAGGGATCCTGTCTGTGCATCTAAAATTGACCCAGTGAAAACACTTGAGTTCAGGGGACAGAAGAGGAGGCCAGGCTTCAGAGTGTTCAAGTTAGAGGGAGAACTGAGGGCAGATGAAAGGTGTAGATGGTATCAGACAGAGCAGGGTTCAGCAACAATATGATCAACCATCAGGAGGTGTTGAGAGGCATCTAGGCTAGCCTCTGGTACCCATACCGTATTCCTGAGTCCTCTTGCCACCACTCTGCAGATGCCGGGCTGCCCCTTGATGGTGGCTAGAAGGATGGACCACCATCAAGGCTAGGAGCTGCCTGATGGGCACTGAGCCCCACCCTGGGTACACTAGGCATTGCAGGTAAGGGTGGAAAACCCTGCTCCACGATAGAGAAACTAGCTGGGAAAGCAACGGAAACAGGTCCTGACTATAATGAAGACATAGGAAACGATTTGGAGGAGGGCAGGGGCATTATTTTGGTTGCAGGAAGACAACATTGCATAAAGGACCAATCAGCATCCCTATGGCAGGGCACGGGGTGGCAGAGCCAGGTGGCAGCTCCCTCTTTTTTGCCCCTGAGTCTGTTCCTTCTCTCCCTTTACTCATTTGTGTCTGGTTCTACTAGAGACACTGGGGCCCAGCCAGGCACTCTTCATAATGGGATGCTTTTACATTCTTCTGTGTCTTGCTTGTGGCTCCATCTTCCATTCCACCCAGATTTCCTCTCTGGGTTTCAGCCCTCTTCCTTCTTGTCACATGGCATGTTCCGAAGGCTCCCAAGCCTCTGTGACCTGACCAGACAATGTCCTCCCCAACTTTCCAGCCCGCTCTTCACTACAGATTCCCTCTCCTGGACATACTGGCCACTCTGGCTTCCTTTCATTCCAATGGAATACGCCTTTTTTCCCCCTGTGGCCACATGGCCCTCTTCATTTTTTAATTTCTTCTCTTTTTTTTCTTTCTTTCTTTTTCACTCTTCAGGGCAGGCATATTTCTTGGAGAGTCCTGAGTCAGGCACCCTTGTCCAGGTTGGATCCCTCTTAAGACAGCGCCTCTTTCTGGCGGTGCTCAGGCACAAGAGGGATCATTTGGTCACTGATTGCTGCATGCACTGATTGCTGCAAGCTCCTGAAGTTGTATGGTTTCACTAATCACAGGACCCCATGGCTCCTGGCACCTGATCCATAGTAGACACTCTGAAATATTTACCATCGGTGCCAGTGCGTTGACAGGGCTTGTGAGTGATTGACAGGGGCCAGGGAGAGATTAGGAGTGGAGGAGAGAACAGGGGTGCTTGCCTTCTGCCCTCATACTCAGCAGCGACTTCTGCTGCCTGCTCTGCCTGTCTCCAGGAGGCCCTCCAGCCCCTTTATTCTTCCTTCCTGGCTCCTAGATGTGACCTGATGCCCCTGGACCACCAACTGCCACTTTTGGCCCTCAGGGCACTTGCAGTGCATGGCCATTGGTGGTCTTCTGTGGGTACAGGCAGGACCTGCCATGATTCTGACACCTGCCATTTCTCTTGAGGAGGCCCATAGGCCCAGGTAACATGGAGTCCTATGATCTTCAGGTTCAAGTTTTTACCTGGCCTCTTAGGTATTATGTCTTTGACTCCAGAGGAACTACTCTATGTGACAAGAGTCAAAGGCTGAGTATGCACTCCTGAGACCATGTGCCCATTAGCATGTCCATGACCCCATGCTCCTTTATGCATCCGGGACCAGATATCTTCTTATGTGTCTGTGCCCAGGGCTATGTGTCTTCTCATTTGTTAGAAGACATATGTCCTTCTACATGCCTGTGGCTATGTGTCTACTCACATGTTGGGGCTGCATGTTCTCCATGTGCCTGAGGTCACGGATCTGCCCATGTGTCCAGGGCTGCATGTTCCTCTACGCACCCAGAGCTGTGTGTTATTTTTTGTGTTTAAAGCTACTGTATCATGCGTCTGCTTATGTGTCTGGGCTTGCACGTCTACCATGCACCTGGGACAACACGTTCATTTGTGTCTGGGAAGTATGCACTTGGCACTTCCTGTTGTACTTCCTGCCAAGCTGAGGAGCAGGATCCAACTCTGTAGTTCCAGAATGGGTAACAACAGCTTCTAACCTGAGCATGGTTCCAGGAACGAAGGCAGCAGGGGAAGGCTAAGGATGTTGGGACGGCTCTTATGCCCTCGTGTGTAGGTAACTGTGACAGCAACCTGCAGGGGCTTCAGCCTTCCCAAGGCGAACTGAGGTCCTACCTGACAGCAGCAGCCTGCCTGTCTGCTTAGGTCAATGGGGATCAGCCTCAGTGATATCAATGACATGGGACAAGACTATAGATACACAGTGAACTCTCATAGGCAGCAATGGGGGAGTGCCCTCTTGTTGTAGACTGACCCCTCCATTAGGTGTCCCTGATGTCAGAGTCTGTAGATTGTGCTGTAGATAGGCTGCAATGAGGTATGGCAGCCAATTGAGTAGATCCTAGGAGGTCGTGGAAGGAACCAGGGGTGCTGGGCATACCTGAGGGAGCAGTGGTTGAAAGGCTGCTGGGAGAGTTGGTACATGGAACTTTCATATCTCAGAACCTGGCTTTAGTTTAGAAGGCCACGGAGACCCAGGGAAGGTTCTAGAGCAGGATGGTGGCATGTCTGAACCAGGGCAGCTTGCCACAGTCGCTGCTCTTGGTGCTTTGCCGAGCATGTGCCTGGGATATGTCCTGTGTGTACAGAAGCCTGTTTCATGGGGCCATTGATCATCCGGTTTAAAGAGGTCTATTGAACTAGGTCACTAGACAGTCAGTCCAATGTGCCACAAGCTAAAAATGAATTGACACGAACTCTGGAGAATAATAAGCCATTTGTTAGTATTCCCTGTGTTTATAAATGGAAAGGTATTGAGATTGCCTCTTTACCTAAGAGCTGCCAGAGTTGTTGGGTTGGATTTGGGGTCTTGTGAAGTAGCAACTGCTATCTCCGCACTCAGCCTTACCGACTGCTCCAACCTCCAACCCTGCCACCTGCCACGCCTAAGTGACTTTGACTTTTCCTGAGCCTTCCTCCATGGCCAGAGTCAGGCTAGGGGTGGGCAGTGGTCCAAAAGGGGGGTTGCGTGCTTTTTGGTATAGTGAATGTGCATCACTGCCTGTCCAGGGCTGCTGCACAGAGCATCAGGACAGCGTCTCCTGAGATTGCTGGGGTCAATTGCAATTGACTGGGACTCTGTTCACAGCTACAGACATAGAACAACAGAACTCAGACTCTTTTATTATTATTATTATTTAATTTTATATGCATTAGTTTTTTTGTCATGGGTTTTGGGTGCCCTGGAACAGGAGTTACAGACAGTTGTGAGCTGCCATATGGGTGCTGGGAATTGAACTCAGATTCTCTGGAAGGGCAGTCAGTGCTCTTAACAACTAAGCCATCTCTCCCACCCAGAACTCAGACTCTTGCCCTTGAGTGTTCCCAGCAGCATGGTTCCCAATAGGTCAGAATGTCCACCAGCGGCAGAGAGCAAACACACTGTCATCCATGCACACAACGGGGTGTGAGTCAGCTGTAAAGGGGATGAAGTGTCAATACCTACCTCCTGTGGGTGAACCTCAGACACTGGCGAGTGAGGGAACCAGACTCTAGGGCCGTGCATGAGAGTGTTTACTTGTGTGAGAAGCCAAGACAGAGACAGAAAATGGGTGAGTGGCTGCTTAGGCTGGGTAGGGGGATAGAGGTCGTAGGTGTGGCTTTCTCTGTTTTAGAATGCTATGACCACTAAATGCCACTAAATTGTACACCTTAAATGGCAAGCTTTATGTTGCATGGATTTTGCTTTAAAAAGGGGGGGGTGTGCTACATGGCTCTGGCTTACATATGGAGGCTGGGCATGAGCAGGGCTGTACTCAGAGAAACAGCCACCTGGGAACTGATAGGAACTGATGGTGTAAAGGAGGATCTCCAGGCTGTGTGGGTACTGCATAAGGGTCATGCTGAGAGGATGTGTGTGAGGACTAAAGCTGGTGGCTGGGTCGCACTCATCCACAGGCCATGTGGGTCCTATGATAAGCCATCTCCTGAGGGAGTCAAGCCAGAAGCCAGTTACATGGTCTCCACATCCGGTACAGGGGCTGAGAGGCCAGAGTAAGGCTGGGTATGAGCATCCTTGGAAGTCCACATCCCTGGGTACTATTTGGGTCCAACTCTCTTATGTATAGACAGCCCACAGGTCCCCCCACGGTGGCCCAGAGTCTCTCTGTGGAAGGACAAGACTTGCAGTCAAGGGAGCTTTGTAACAAAGGTTCATATCATCTGCTCCCTTTGGGGCTCTTGGGTACCACATGTGTCTTCAGGTTTTGTATTTTTTCTTGGCTTATGTCTCCTGGATGTTAAAGTGAAAATTGCTCATTCCATGCCCAGGTTTTCCTTCTGTTTAGCACCCAGCTCTCTCATTCCTTCCTCCTCATGACTCTTCTTACCTGGGCCTGTGCCCTCTCCTCTTTCTGCTCTCCCCTCAGGGAGCCTTAGCCACAGGGCTTTCCCGAACCCTGCTGCCTCTTTGCTGATCTCCATCTGCCCACCATGCATGCCTGCTCCTCTTCTGTCTGTGGTCTCAGGGGTGACTGTGTCTTGCCATGCTTGCCCTGCACCCAGAAGGAAGCAGGCAGGCACAATCTGGGCTGAAGTGGGCTTTGATGATTTCATAAAACCTAAAAGCACTTAGGCTGGGTAGTGTCCTATGGAAATAGCTATCAGGCCAGAGCCAGAGTGACTGCCATGGACGCAGGCCAAAGGGCCCATCCACTCCAATACTACTTTCTTTCAGTGCAAAAGTAAACACCTAGTATGGGCTTTTCAAAAAATTAAGCATGTGTGCAGAAGAGGTGAGCATGGCCACTGAATCACCCACTACCTTTCATCAGCTCCCTGTCATTTGGAATACCTCTGGAGGGCTCAGATCTCAGCTCTAAGTGTTAGGATCTGGGGCAAGAATACTGACCACACTCTCATGGCCACCTTTGAAAATTACAGTTTCATGATGCCCTTGCCTTTAAGTGTAGAAACAATGTCTTGTGTGGGACATGTTCTTGAGTTCCAAGAACTGGCTGGGATCCTCTCCCACCTCCTGTCTTTCCCACATTCAGACCTCCAGGGCCTGGGCTTAAGGCTCCTCTCTCCCTCCTCCTACCACCCTGCACAGGAAGAATCCACTGCCACCTTTGCCTCGCTCCTCTTCTGTTACTACTTGACTGTAGGAAGAAGCTGCTTCTTGGTTCCCGGCGCTCAGCCCTGAAATAAACACACAGAAACTATATTATTCAAGTCACTGCTTGGCCCATTAGCTCTTATTGACTAACTCTTACTTATTAATTTAACCCATTTCTATTAATCCACGTATCACCACATGGCTGTGGCTTACTGGCTAAAGGCTAAAGTTCCAGTGTCTGTCTCTGGTGGGGCTCCATGGCTTCTCTCTGACTCTGCCCTTTTTCTCCCAGCATACAGCCTAGCTTTTCCTGCCTAGTTATGTCCTGCCCTTGCCATAGGCTCAAAGCAGTCCTTTATTCACTGAGCAATAAAGGCAACACAGACAGAAGGACTTTACACTACTTGACCATGTGCTGGTCCCTCTCAGTCCTCAGCCTACCCTCCCACACGCTGGAGATACTGCCAGGCTTGTCCATTCTCCACTCTGCTGGTTGACTCAGAGCAAGCATACAAGGTGTCATTTGAATTCCTCTTAAGGCCATAGCTCTCATGAGCTGGGTTTGACATCACTGTGGGTGGATTGTGTCCTCTGAAATTGTCTTTCTACTATAAATAGATGCTTTTGTGACTAAGGCTGAGAGCAACACTAATCTACAGGCATCAACATTTAGAATGCAGTTCAGTGCACACAGCCTGCCCATTTATCAAAACAACAATAGTATGCTCCCCATCCTTTGTGGCCTATGACCTCCCCAGTACAACCTTGACTAAGTTTACAGTACCAGGCACGAATTCCCTCCTTTACAGTAGGCCTGAAACCCAATCAGAAAGTGGTTGGTGACCTCATAACAATCGTGCCACTATTACACTGGGTACATCTTGCCCAGCAGGTGTGTTGTGCTGACGTGGCTGCCACACTCATGAACCCACAGTAGCTTTGATCATCTGCACAGATTGATCCAGTCAACTCTCCTCTTTGTGGGGGCTGGAGGTGAGATTATGGTCCACGGATATGCCCTAAAAAGTTACTCCGTTAAACAGCTTCTACAGCTAGAGCACTGGCTTAGGGCTTCTCAGGGCCCTCCTGAATTCTACATCAGACAGCTGGGGTTTCCATCAAAGCAAAGACTCTTATCCAAAGTCCAGGCTCTTGAGTGGAGCCTGTGCCAGGGCTGGGACTTCCTGCAGCCCATAGGCTTCAGCGCTGTTAGCAGCTCTGCAGCACTCCCATCTTCCTTGGTAACTTGGTCCTTTGACATCTCAGTTCTGTGGCACCTTCTGCTTCTGAACGTGGAGCCAAGGCCTAAAGTGGCAGGTGGGTTCTGGGTACCTTCCACCTCTGAGCATGGACTGGGCCTGTGTTGTCATGTGGGTTCTGTGGTCCCTTCTGACTCAGACAGAGCACAGAGCAGGCCCTCTGGTGATGAGCTCCTTTGGTCAACAATATTGAGCTTTGACCCCCACTAGACCCCAAACTCTTTTTCCCACTGGTCATATCAATCACATGTCGTTAATGGATTCCTCTGAGTAAAAGGCACACTTGGAGTAATTTTTAAAGAAACTTTATCCTATTGATACAAAATAGTACTTTTGCCAAGTTGTAACCATGGTGAGCAAATGTAACTAACACTTGAAGGAAACTTGTTTCCCTAACAGTCTCCATGTCAGTAGACCTATTGTTCACACCTTGTTAAAAAATATCTTAGGGGGTGCTGTTTAGACCCTCTTCTCCAGGCATGAGTAATTTCTTAGCAACCTCCAGGCACCATGTGATTGGCTGCCATCACTGGGGGAGCAGTTTGATGCCACATCAGCCACAGTATTCCAGGTATTCATGCCAGATCACCACCTGGTGTCTTCAATACTGATGAAACCTGCAAGAAAACAACCAGGACCACAAGCAGTATGGAATGAGGCACATAGGCAGCAAAACCCTTCCTACCCAACAACCTTAGTGCCATCACCTGTCCACTGGCAGACACCCTCCATGAGAAATCTGAGGCGGAAGACTTAGCGCATATGTGTCCCTCAGACACATGGACATCTGCTGCCTAATGCATGTATGCTGTCTTCCTTGTAGTAGGTGACACCCCTGTGCTCTAGCTAAGGCTGCAAGGGCTCTGGTCAGAGTCACCTTTGGTAAGATCTGCCGTTGGGACATTAGCCATAGATAGGTGACCGAAGAGCAAAGTCAGCCTCAGCTAGCTCCTTCCTGTCATTGTCCTTTTCAGTGGTGGAGCTCTTTTGCCTAGGAGGATCATAGCTGTTCTCCTGTAACCTCAGGGGTGGCAGTATGGATACCAGTGGTAAGAATTCAGTCTCCAGAATGGGCAGTGGCGATGCACACCTTTAATCCCAGCACTTGGAAGGCACAGAAAGGCTGAGCTCTGTGAGTTCAAGGCCAGACTCATCTACAAGGATAGTGTTCCAGGACAGCCAGAGCCAGAGTGGTTACATAGTGAAACTCTGTAAAACAAAAACAACAAAAAAAGGAATTCAGTCTGCAACCATGCTGGATTCTAGGGCAGATATGTGGTGGTAACTTCTGCAGTCCTCTCAGCTTTGTGAGATTCAGCTTGTGCTGAGCTTGCTGATAAACACAAACTGAATCACAGGAAGAATGAACAGGAAGCTCCAAGGAAGCAATGGGGCAGACTGTTGGGAAAGAAAATAGCTTTCATAAAATGTAAGAAAATGGTAGAAAATGGCAACCTGCAACTAGCAACCCAAATGTTTCACAACAAGGTAGCTTTTAAGAAAGGGCCAAAGGTACTGCTATGCTCAGAGAGTCCTGTGTGTGTGTGTTGAAGTGCTTCCCAGCAGAAGGCACACCCCAGAGGGGTGTCACATGTGCTCCATAACCACAGACAACCCCAGACTGCACTTAAACCCAGAAATGGCCCAAGCCCACCTCTCTAGGAGCAAGTGAATGATGTGACAGGCAGGAACGCAGGACAGCGAGGTCTGGAGGACAGCTGAATGGCTTGAGCAAAAGCCAAAGAGAACAGCCTGCCAGAATGTCAGGCAGGTGGTGCAAAAACTGCCGGGCCCTTTACACAGGCTACTCAGGAACCGGAAGGGCAACCACAGTTGGGAGAGAAAGGGGAGTCTGACCCAGCAGTGTCTCATATGACAAGGTGTGCCCCTCAGAAATGTTTGGCCCCAAAGATCTGCCTGGGTGGATGCAGTGAACCAGTCCCCAGTAAGTCCCTAGCTCTTCCACACAGTCCCTGGAAGGAGAAGCTAAGCCTGGGAGGATGTGGTCCAAAAGGAGCAGAGTTGGTAGATGGTGTCCCAGAGAGCAATGTCTATAACCTGAGGATGTCATACAATGTATAAGAACAGCCACAGGCAGCATGTCTCATGCTTCTGCCTTGAAGCACACCGTAGCCATCCTTGAATGGACTAGATGGCAGAGATGGAGATAGTGGCAGAAGGCAAGCACACCCCCACACCTCCAGAGCTTTGAGGAGCTAGCTCGTTAGTTCATCACGGAGCAGGAGAGGGAAAACCCCACTAGCTGGACTTGCTTTCTGCAAAAAGCAGCTCAAGGATTTTTCAATGAGAAAGGGATACCTACAGAAAGAAAATGAAGAATGTTTGCTGAATGCCTTGGTGGTCCCAAGTTACAAATAGTGTTTCTTTACTAAACTCATGCAAAACCAAAACAAACCACAAACACTAAGAATTTAAGACCTTGGAACACTAAGTGAAAGGCATAAACAGGACCAGGCCTGGCAGATGGGGAGGGTCTGAATGCCAGTGGAGGAGGGGTGAGGAGGAGGCAGGGAGGGAAGGAAGAGAGACAGGGAGGGGAGGGGACGATAGGGAAATGCCGAAGTCTGCTTTTGCTCATGTTTGTGAGCAATGGTATCTCTTACCCACCCGTGGCTTGCTAAGGTCCCTACCATGTCTACAAGGGTTGGGCCACTGTTGCTGGGGCTAGAATCCAGTCTGGTTCATTTGTTATGCCTGTTGTTCTGTTTGTGCACGCTTAAACTGTCCACAGTATAAAACAAGGTGGGTCTGGTGCCTCAGGCTTGTCATCCCAGTGACTTCAAGGTTGTGGTGGGAGGATCACAGGTTCAATCCCTGCTTAAGCTGCAGGATGAGTTCATGGTCAACACGGTTAACTCAGTGAGGCCGTGTCAAAACAAGGAAGCAAATAAAGGATTAGGGGTACAGCTCAGTGGCGAAGACTTTACCTAGCCTGTGTGAGACTTCTGGTTCAGCATCCAGTACTGCAACAAAAGCGAGGATATACATATAGGCATACACATGTGTGTATCATCGCTGACCACAGAGAGTCTCCAGAGAGTCCCTGTCACTTACCATGAGTAAAGCCCAGAGACAGGGACAAGCTACCCCAACTCTAGCCTAGGACAATACCCTGCCGCTGGGTCTGGCACAGAGGTAGGACCTGTTCCTTTGTGGGGATGACCCGTGGATGGACTGTGGCTGTGGTTCATAGAGAGCCACCTGGCCACAACATACCTCGCGAGATGGTGAGGCCAGGGCTTTTCTGCTTGCTCCTCTTCTTTCCTGAAGAAAGGGGCTTGCTGCCAGCATTTCCAAAATGAAAGGATGTGGAGGCTCTGGTGTCTGCAGCAAGGTGTGGCAGACGAGGAAAACGTTATTTCAGGAGCTTGCAGAAAGGGGTTATTTATGAGACATCAGCAACCATATGCTTTCCCATGCTGGTTCACGGGGTAATGGTTCTTATAATTACCTGTGTTTAGAAATACCTTCATGCAAAGAAATAAATATGCCTCCCACTGAGAATAGCAGCAGCCCTTCCTCTCTACTAATAAATGAGTTATTTTTTTTTTTTTAATTCTCCTCTAGCGCCTGGAATCCTTTTTGGCTTCCTAGGGCAACATGGGATGGGGAAGTCTGTGCTCAAACCTTGCTTGTCCCCCAGCCCCAACCAAGGTTGTGCTCCTGTGTCTTCAGTGAACTCCCAAATGGTCATCTGAAGGAGCATTTTCAGCTCTTGTTCTCAGCCACATGGTACAGTGAGCCCCAGAATGTTGGCCTGAAACAACTTGGAATAGTTAGTTGACACTAATCCTCCGTCCTTCCCTCAGGGGTGAGGCTTTGCATTTTTCTTACAGTTAGGATGTTCTCTATGAGTTAGGGTTCTCAAGAGGTCTTCTTGCACTCTAAAGCCACGTAGCTGAAATCCTAAATCAACAGGGTGTGCGCTTGGAGTCTCACAGGCACTCAGGGGACACAATCATGGGTATGGGTGACAGGGAGTGGAGTGGATTCTGAATTGATCCATGGTGGTGCTGCTTCGGAGTGGCAGAATGCTCTGCCTAAAAGGTAGAATCTAAGGTGGACCAGGCCATGGCCAGCAGAGGAGTCCAAAGCATGCACACATGAACGTACGTCAAGTATGTGCACTGTAGCACAACTGTGCACGCCCGCAGGAGCAGCGCCATCTTGTTCTTGGTTGACAGTGTTTGCCGAGAGCAGCTTGTGTGGAAGCCGTGCTGGGTGCACCTGGTGGGAAGTCCCTCAAGCTGTGGTCACCAATGTTGTGCAGTCACGCACAGAGGCTTCCTCTGCTCCTGTGCGTTTTCCGGGAAGCACGACCTGGCTTCTCTCTTCCGTCAGCTTCTCAGGGGCTCCCCCTGTGAGTTCAGAATCTCCCACGAGTGAAATCACAGTCAGCAGCACAGTATCACTGCACAGATGACAGTGTGGCACACAGCATAGACGACAGGGCGCTGAGGAAACGAGATGCTGAACATTTGCCACGTGTGTGCACGAAGCGCTCGGTGGAGAACGCATGGCCCTTTTGCACTCAGGAGTCCTCTAAATGCCGCTGCGAATCAGGGAGGGTTTTAAACCTGTCTCAGAGAAGGTGGCCAGCATATGGCTACCTAGGGACTAGGGGCTCCTTTCACTGTAGATAAGCCTGGCCCTGGCTAGTCAGCAGGTGTTGGGTCAGATTTATAAAGACACAGCACTTCTCACTCCAGCAGTGACAGCCAAGCCCGTGTCCCTGCTCTGTCCTCAAAGGCTTCAAAGGCTTGGCTACAACCCACAGAATGAGGTTCTGGGATGCTGGTTTCCATTCGAGACCAGCAAGCTGAAACACACACACACACACACACACACACACACACACACACACACACAGTTTATGGCTTTTAGGCAAATGTACACAAATCCACAATGGATGAGAGGGGGCTCTTTCAGCCAGCATCCTGGCACAGCAGAATAATCACAACAGCAAGCACAGCTTGACCAATGGCTGGAGGGTTGATGCACCTAGCTAGCTCACATCCATTCATCCACCTAACTGAACACCCATGGACGAAGCAGTTACCCACTGAACCCTTTCTGAGCCCCCATCATATGTGACATCTGTTTGGTTCTGAGGATCTAAGATGCCCAGATTTGGTGAGGGACCCACTGTTTCCTGAAGGAATTGGACAAGCACGCAAATAACCCCAGTATAATGAGATAAGAACACAGATGGCTCCAAGTTAGGTTTAGGGTTAGGCATAATTAGGGTAGCAGATGGGAAATTCGAGTTAAAAATTCAGTAAAATTTTAATTAAAAGATTATGTGTTTCCACCCCGAGATCTTACAGAGATGAGCTCAAGGCTCACGAGCCTGCCACCCCCACCATCCCAGCAAGCACAGACCTGAAGACAAGCTGTTTTGAGCCGAGGGCTGTCGCCCACCCTGGAGTTAGTAGTCCTGCTTCTCCATGCCCCGCTCAGAGCCTGGGGAGATCGGCCTCGCCACCATTCTGTATCTGTGAGTCCTAGGAAGGTGGCAAATGTGAAGGGAGGGGGCTGAAGGGAGAGGAGGATGGAGAGATGAGCTGTATCCAGCGTCACCCTGGGCCATGGCTCCTAGGTGGTCCCCGTCAGTCCCCATGTGTTACATAAGGACCGGAGGACCTACGCTGCCTTTGCTTCTGTGATCCACCCTTACCTATTGCCAGGAAATGCTCTTTATTTGGAGGGGGCTACCTAAGGGCTGAATTCCAGAGTTCCGTGGGTTCTTGGTTTGGGGCACATTTATAGGGTTCTTGAGGAAGCTGGAGGCCCTGTGCTGCAGGGCTTGGTGTGGAGTTGTCAGTCCCAGTTTCCTGGGGGTGGTAGGAAATTTTTCTCCCATTTGCAGTTCCCGTCATGGTGCCTCTCATATGTCGGAGCATATGTGTTGGAACCCGCTTTCAGAAGGTCCACTCCTTTCTCTCTGTTCTTGCCCTTCAATTTGGACAAAACTATATGCCTTACACCTGCCTTTTTCAAAGTGTCTCTGCCCCTCCAGCAGGCGGACTCTAACAGACCAGCCCTACAATTCCAGTGGTCCATTGTTCTCAGAAAGTCCTGAGGGGACCCTGAAGAAAACATGCAAAAAGGCTCCTTGTAGCCTGGTTTGATGCTGCAAGCCTATAATTCTAGTTACTATCCAAGCTGAGGCAGGAGATTATAAATCCAATGCTTGTATAGTTGATAGAGTGAGTTAAGGACTAGCCTGAGAATCTGGGAGATACTGCCTTAAAATAAAAAGTAAATAAAGGGGGGGGGGCACAGCTAAGTGGCACGGTGCTTCCTTAGAATGAGTGTGGGCCCGGGTTCAACCCCCAGGACTGGGAAAAACAAGATACTTTACAGTTTTTTAATGAATTGATTTTTCTTTCAGTCCATCCATCCATCCATCCCCCCATTCATCTACTCATTCATCCAGCCATAAACTTATTATATCTACCTCCCTAACTATCTCCCTTCCTTCCTTCCTTCCTTCCCTCCTTCCTTTCTTTCTTCCTTCCTCCCTCCCTTCCTCTTTCTCTCTCTCCCTCCCTCCCTTTCCTCCCTTTCTCCTTTCTTTCTTTCTTTCTTTCTTTCTCTCCCTCTCTCCCTCCCTTCTTTCCCTCCCCCTCCCTCCCTCCCTCCCTCCTTTCTTTCTTTCTTTCTTTCTTTCTTTCTTTCTCTCTCCCTCTCCCTCCCTCCCTCCCTCCCTCCCTCCCTCCCTTCTTTCTTTCCTTCCTTTCTTTCCTGCATCCCTCCACCCACCCATTTATCCATTCAGTCACTTACCCACCCATCTATTCATTCATCTGCTCATATTCCAACAAAGCCTAGACTTAGTCCCTCAAGATATCATCGAGACAGTCTACCACGAAATCTGTTTATTTTTAAGAATATGGCTCACAGGAATTTTTAAAGATCAAAGTCAACCATGTGAAATATTAGTGCTCTCTCTTTCTGTGTGTGTGTGATATGTGTATGGCTATGATATATATGTATGTTTGTATGTATATACATATATGTGTGTGTGATATGTATTGGGTGTGTGTGTTTGTGTGGGTGCAATTGTACACAGCATCAATGTGGGTCAACTTTCTCCTCTGCTTTCCTGCCTTCTGGGAGTGCAAGTGAAGAATGTCAGCCAGTGCGAAAGACATTGTTTGCCTTCGTCCACGAGACTTCACTTGGTGTCAGTGATGACCTGTCAAATATTTTAGAATGTTTTTAGATTTATAGAAAAGTTAGGTGAAAGTCCTGAATTCCCATCTTCTTTCCCTAATCCCACTGTTTGTGGTCTCTGTTTTCATTAGCGTCACACATCAGCGTGGAGTATATCTTACAAGTGATAAAACATCAAGACTGTTATCACTGACTGAGGTCTGACATGCCTTCCTGTGTTTACTGCTGCTTTGTGTGTGTACATATTTACCAGTGTAGAGTTGACTGCTTACATGTGTGTACATGGATGTGAATGCCAGAGGCCAATCTTGGATATCATTCCTTGCCATCATCCACTCTGAGTTTTTGAGACAGGGTCTCTCACTAGGACCTGAAGTTGACTGATTTGGCTAGGCCAGCCTGCTGATGAGACAAGTATTCTGTCAATTTCCATATCTCCCTTGCTGGTTATAAGTATGTACCACTGCTCTTATCTTTATTTCTTTTTTGTTTGTTTTTGTTATTGCTTTTTGTTTGTTTTTTAAGACAGGGCTTTTCTGTGTAGCCCTAAATGTCCTGGTACTTGCTCTGTAGACTAGGCTAGCCTCGAACTCATGTGGACCCACCTGCCTTTGCCTCCCGAGTGCTGGGACTAAAGGTGTATGCCATCAATGCCTGACACAACTCTTGGCTTTTCTATTCGGGTCCTGGAGATGAAATTCAGGCTATCATGTTTGTGTAGCAAGCACTTTACTGACTGAGCCATCTCCCCATCCCCTTAACATCCCACTTTGACAAACACAGTATCATAGGCACATTAGGTGGTGTCTTTATCCAGAGATCCTCCTCCCACAGTCTGGCTTTACCTTCAATCCCTTTCCCCAAGCCCTTGGAAGCCTCTGATATTTTCACACTCTCTGTATTTTGTTTTATTGTCCAAGATGAAAGAGAATGGAATGTAAACATTTGATGGGGACCAATAGGAGAATGTGGAGGCAAGAAGAGAAAGGAGGAATGGATAGAGCAGGTGCCCTAGGAAGCCAACAGAGATGACCATGTTCCAGAGAATGGGTGCCCTTGTCCTAGAGATGCCAGGCTCAGCACAGGCTGCATGGTGCTGGTGTAAGCATGTTGAGGAGGAGCTGCAGAAGTTCTTGACTGGTACTTTGATTATTTGATGATGCCTTCTGGATGGCTCTGACAGGCACAGGGAAAGGAAATTGTCTCTGAGGAAGAAGAGAGAGCAAGGAGATGGTTGATAACCCTACAGCCCCCAGTGTGGCAGCTTCCTGAGGCCAGAAGCCACAGTTTGCAAGTGACTGGACCTGCTGCATTCCAGGATGGTGACAGGTGACCAGGAGGTACAGGTGATGGGTGGGAGGCAAGTTTTGTGCAGAGCTACCAGAGTGTGGCTTCTACTTCGGAAATCCCTAAGGCCATGGTCGCATTGCCAATCCTGATCACACCTGAGCAACACACACAGCCACATGGCTCTGCCACTTTGCAGCAAACAAGTGTGGCCTCCCATTCATCCCACTAGGAACTGGACCCGAGGCATAAAAAAGCAAAACTAATATGTCACTCTCTGCGTGGTGCTCGTGTCCAGAACATGCTTGTCTTGGAAAAGTATCTGCTCCCAGAGTCCCTGCAATTCTCCTTTTTGTGTGTATGTGTATTGGGGGTGGGGGGTGGGGAGTGGCTAGCATTTTGTGTTTTCACAAAAGCCATATTCCACCCATGTGATTCTGTAGTCACCCGCTCAGAGCCAGGTCTATTTTGTAAAAAGCATTTGGCACTCTGAAGTGTTACATGTGGCTCAGTGAAAACAGCAATATGTGGAGACTCAGACAATGTCGCTCCATGTTAGGCACAAGACGTGATCAGCCTTAATTTCTCTCCAACACAAACACAACTCAGCAGCGCCTGGGCCAGGCCAGTTGGGTGAGACTTCTGCTCCCTCTGTGTCAGTGTGCGTCTGCATGTGTACCAGGACACCACCAGCTTGAGGGCTTCCTGGACTACGCCCTCTGGGTCTTACATGCTCTTTATGACAGCTCTAGAGAGAATTAGGATTGTCCAATGGCTCCGAGTGAGCTGTTGAGTTCCTGGAAGTCAAGTGTTGGAGCCAGAGATGACCCTAAATTTTCCCCTTTCCACGTGTGTGCATGCTGGCTACACTGGGCCATGCTGGGGCAATGATCCTTCATCATGGACTGGACCAGAAAGGAGGGTTGTGGGTTCCAGGCACTGCATAACCAGTTCATAAGCTTTTTTGTTGGATGCTTGAGTGAGTCTCCATCCTTTTGGGAAAATACTGATGGCTAATTGACCATACTGAAAATTAGCTACCAGGCCACAGCCCCGGCAAAGGTAGACCTCCACCCGTATAAAATCATTGGTCCACGACAGCACAGTCTCCAGACCCCAGCCAATCGTGACAGGGCAGGTCTCTGCTGGGTTGAGAGCCCCAGCTCTCTTTAGCCTTCCAGTCCATACAGGAACTTGCTTTTACAGAGTGTGGTCTTTCCCTGGGCAGCTCTGTCCCATGCTGAGGACTCCTCCCACAACTCAGAAGCAAGGAGGGACTTTCCCGGTGCAGGTGGTCAGTGTTGTGACAAAGTGACTCCTGGGATATCCCTGTTAAGGAAGAAAAAGTGTAGAGGCTTGACTCCTAACCTCTTGAGGTCCTTGCCTGGATATGGGATGAGCCCAGTGCTGTCTGACACTGCCTGTTTCTGGTGTTAACAGGGACAGGGTTTGTACCTTTAGCTGATGGTGGCTCTAGGGCATCCGGGACAGAACCCCAGAGAGTGTGTGTATGTGAGGCTGTCTATTTGAACATAAATTTCTTACGATGCTTAAGCAGTTCACTTGTTTTATCAAGTGTGGCCAAGTGTCAGAGATGACACGAGTCTTCCCTCACAGTCCACATGAGCTCAAGCCCTGTCCTTATCACATGGAGGCACTCTGGCCTGTCTTCTTACCCGCCTTTTGACTTGTCTCCCATAGCTAGAGGTGAGTCAGCAGCTCCTGAGAGAGCAGCAGTCAGGAAGCCCCGTGGAAATCTCAGGCAAGAGTAGATCCTTTGTTAGGGGCATGCAGCCCTGCAAGTCACGTATTGCCAGGAGTAAGGTCCGGAAGCCGTGACTTTACCTCTAGTTTTCCGGAGGTTCCCACAGGTGCTATGGTCCAAATAGGTCTCAGCAACAAAGCCCGACAGTTTTCTCCAGGCTCCATTTCTTGCATTCTGTATCCTGGCCTGGACCCTGCCCCTCTCTTCCTACTTAAACTTCTCACAATATCATTCCCCTAGGATAGCACTGTCTTCTGCATCCCAAATCCATGTGATAATCTAGCCAAGTGGTGACAGCTGGCCACATGAGTGTTTGAGGGTGGCAGAGCATACCGTGTTCTGTGTATCAGAGGAGAAAGGCGTAGTCAGAGCTCGGAGATGCTGCCAGAGCCTAGACCGACCCTGAGTTTCCTACTTGGCTGCACTGCTCTTCCATTGATGCGTGTCCCATGCAAAAATAAACTGTAGTGGGATACCCAGGAGGTAAGTGGAGGTGGCCTGCCTGACTCAGCACAGGTCCACTTGTAGGGTGGCTGGTGGGTCACTTATACTGATGGTTGATACATAAAGATAGGTGAGAATTACAAGGGCGGCTTTAATTTGAATGGTAGTTATCAATACATCGAGGTGGAGTTCAAGCATGTACACATTTGTGGAATGCTTGGAGGGCCCACGCTGGTTTGTAAGAACCGTGTAGCGGGACTTCAAAAGTGGGCAAGAAAGACTAGGAGAAATAGCCTTCTTCTGAGTGGGGAGGACCACTCAGACTGTGTAGAGTGCTTTCTAGGGATCCGGCAGCTGTGCCACAGGGAGACTGGTGAGGGACACAATGAAAGCTGGGGAGGGACATTCTGCTGGGCCCCTAGCAGCAGGGAGGGAGTCCCTTCTTTCCTCTTTCTGCTGCAGCTGCCTGAATGGGAGTATAGGAGACGTGTGAAGTCAGACAGGGTGCAGCCAAGCTCTCCACCAATGGCTGCCTCTTGTTTCTTCTTGCCTCAAACTATGGCAGAGCTGTTGACACTGACAGTTAGGGACTCCGAATGCTGGAAACACTCTCCTGCCTCCACTATGGCCATGCCCAAAGGCTGACCACTCTGTTCCTGGATTTCAGGGGAAGGGCGGTTCAGGCGACTTGGAGCTTGAGGAGACCGAGTCTGGCCTGGTGCTCTGCAGCACACTGATTTCTCCAGCGACATTTATTTAGTTTACTTTGTGTGGGCGTGGATGTGTGGAAACTTGTGCGCTGTACGGCACATACATGGAGATCAGAAGAGTTGGGTCCATCTTGCCACCATGTGGGGCCCTGGGGAACAAACTCAGGCTGCCAGGCTTGAATGCAAGCCCCTTTACTGACTTGGACATTTTGCCAACTTGCGATTGAGTTTTTTTTAGAAGTTGATGAAAACCAGGGAGACTCCAATAAGAAGGAGGAGAAATGGTTCAAAGTTTTGAAGCAGAGCTGTCTAGCTTGGCCCTGGCAGCGGATGGAGCTGGTTAAAGGTGAGGGGTGTGCAGTTCTGCACTTCTGATGGAGTTCCCTGCTCTTCATTCTCCATTTGTGACATGCAGCCTTTGGGATGTGGCCAGACAAGTTCTGCCCCCATGTTCAGAGTCTCCTTTTGTTTTTGACCAAATGCATTGCTGGTTTGGAGCCAGAATACCAAATGAAGAAGATATTGGAGCAGCCTGAACATGCTCTGTGGAAAGTCAGGGGAGGCTGGAATTCCTGGTGAGCATTTGGGTGTGGGTGACAGAGAGCCGAGTGGTAGCAGAGCAGGTCTTATGCTGGTTCATTCCCTGTCTGCCAACCCGTGGGCAGGACTGCCCTCCTCCTTTTGGGGTTCCCTGGTGTTGTGTGAGTTTTAGCCTTTTCATCAGCACTCTGCACATGGTGAACCGCTGGAAATAGTGAGATGCTGGATACAGTGAGCCGCTGGATACAGTGGGATGCTGGATATAGTGAGATGCTTGATGCCTCTGGATACAGTGAGATGCTGGATGCCTCTGGATATAGTGAGCCGCTGGATACAGTGGGATGCTGGATACAGTGAGATGCTGGATACAGTGGGATGCTGGATACAGTGAGACGCTGGATACAGTGGGATGCTGGATACAGTGAGATGCTAGATACAGTGGGATGCTGGATACGGTGAGATGCTGGATACAGTGAGATGTTGGATGCCTCTGGAGACAGTGAGATGCTGGATACAGTAAGCAGCTGGATACAGCCTGGTAGAGAAGAAGGGGAGGATGAGAGAGGCTGAACGGAAGCCAGCAAATGCCTTTCTCAGTTTTATCTGCATCTGCCAGAAAGCTCTCCTTCACACTCCAAGTGCTTCGCTAGACACCCTATGTGTATTGCAGCCATGGTGACATAGGCAGAAGCCCCTGGCAGAATATAGCTTCCCCATCTGACTCCGAGGTTCTGCCTGTCCCGATACGGTGATGAGTCACATTGACAGCCAAGATCTGGACCAAAAGGGACTGAACACCTAGTCTTCACCTGCCCAATGTCTAGATGTATGAAATCCTCTCTGCCATCTGCGATGGTCTGGGAAATGTTGACAGCAGGCTCTGGCTAAATGGGACCAATGTTCAAGATGTAAGGTTATGTAAAAGATGTTGTAGGGAAGGTCATTTAGGAGCTCTCCTGGAGAAAGTTTCCTTGGGCCTGTGGGTGACCTTGAGGCTGATAGAGGTGTCATGTGGTAAGATAGCTGGGTGAGAAGCAGGAGGAGGCCTGGTTGACTTTAAGGCAATCGCTGGGCATACCTATGGATGTCCCTGCTGTCTCTCCATCCTGTCACAAGGTAGATTCTAGTAATCCCCAAGGGCCCTTGTTTTAGGGACTGTCTACGATGATAGATGTTGACCCCAGAGGTCAACTCTGCAAGGCCCCTGATGTATTCCTCCCTCTGTCTCTGTCTCTGGGGTATCTTGTGCTCAGAGATGTACCAGACAGTGGTAGACATGAGGTTCACCTCTCGAGGAAGCTGGAGCCCATTTTCTACCCTGTGATAGTGACTAACTTCAGTCTCCCACACCCAAGGTAACTCGAAAGTCACTGGGCCCACGTGCATGTCAGCTGAGGTTCAGACGTTTGCTGCTATTGAGTCTGAGACCCAAGATGATTTCACACAAAACCACTTCTAACACGTTAGTAACGGAGATGAAGATGCCCCAATATAAAATCCAGCTATTTCACATACGTTCAAGGGCAGGCAGGAACATCTGTGTGCAAACCGCCACCTCTGGCTTGTTCAAAAAGTTCTCATCAGCCCCACCAAGAACCCACAATCATTTGACAGGAAGCCACATTTAACTTCCTCTCCACCCGCCAGAGCCACAGAATGAAGAAGGATCCCCTGAAGGTAGACAGGGAGCAAATACATTCTTCCTACAGGGGCTCCTGATCCCTAGTGACCAGCCATAACCTTTCACCAGAGAGGTACATGACAGTGCTTCCAGCATCACTGAGTAGCTGAGGGTTGCCTCTTCCTCTGTCATGTTTATGGCTGTGTGACTCTGGGCAAGGTACTCAGCTTCTTTAGGCGGTAGCTTCCCCAATGTGTGAGCCTCTGCAGGGACTGCTCAGGTACTCGTGAGGAAGATGGGGGGCAGCTCTTTAGATGTCGCAGGTCCCCTCCCTTCAGTGGTTCTGACTGGCTTACTGAAGCATAATGGCATTGCACAGTAGAGTCCTTGTTAGTCGACAGCTCCTCCTGTGAGCTGAGGAGCTTAGCTGGACACACTCTTCTGGACACAGCACTGTTGCTTCTGGAATATTCATCTGGATTGGGAGATGAGGGGTGCTGTGTTTAATAGAGAAGGCTCTCTCAGTCCTCCAGGGATGACCCTGAGAACGGCCCTACCAGCCTTCTATGCACTGGGGACGGGTTTGGTTCACTTCCATCATGGAAGGCTGGCTGAGCGCATCTCCCATCTGGGCCTGCGATGAAGAACTGCCTCAGCTTAGCTCTTAACACCTGCTGCGGTTTGGACCCTCCAACCCTTCAGGAAGGTCACTCCGCTTTAGTCACACCATCCTTGGAGTGAGCGAGCGAATGAACAGCTGCGTGCAGAGTCTCATGACTGCTTGTTGACGTGAATCCTGGTGGCCTGAGGAGGGGAAGATCCAGACGATAAACACGAGTTTGGTGAGGGGCTGACCTGTGTTGTCCCAGTGGCTTGATGCAGGTGTGGGTGGGATGGACTCCCAAACCCACAGACCGTGGGACAGGACCATAGTTGAGGTTCTCTGCTGGTTTCTATCACACGCTGCATAAAATGGACTTACTCACCCACACTTTTAGGGTGCCTTTCCCATTCTGCAAGCCTAGAGAACTCTATTGGTGCACACCTCTTGTCCTTATGCACTTGGGAGTGGCTTCTCGCCACCTGAGACCCTTGATGTTATTAACTGGCTCTTCTCCATTCAGCCTGGAACTTTCCTGGCCCTGTGTTCAACCCACAGGGAGCCCAAGAAATCCTTATTCACTGGCTGAGACACCGAGATATCTGATTGCCGGAAGAGTCTACGAGAGGCAACATAGTCACCACCTTGCCTTTTTCTGTTGAGGATACAGTCATCCTTTTGCCTCTCTGCAAAGTCAAAGACAGTCTTTCATTGCTGGACTCATGCTACCCTGAGAGACACCTGGGGAGACCAACCTCTGCCAGAAGACACCTAGAGGTGGTGTACTGGCCACTTCCTCCAGCTTCCTCCAACTGACCCCCATTAATGTCACCTCAAAGGCATGCACTGAGATGGACTGGTTTAGACCAGCGGTGGGGGAGGGGACAAGAACAGCACCCCAGGAAACAGGGCAAGCTGCCACTATGATGGCCCTTCTCCTGTATGAGAAAGACTCTACCACTCTCCCCAAACTGTAGCGCTTGGAGGAAGAGATTATCTGCCTCCCCTCAGACGCATAGAACAGGGGCAGGGGCTGATGAATCACCAGAGGTTAGCCCCGAGGGAAGGGTGCCCAGGCTTACCCACAGAGGGTTAGCGGTGGTGGAGTAGAGAGCTCGGGAGTGGCAAGGCTCAGCATTTGTGCAGCTCTCTGCCACAGCAGTAGACACATTGGGAGGGGAAGGGTCAGGTGTCCACCATGATGGCTGGAACGGGCAGGGGGCCTAGCAGTGATACAGTCCTGTGCTGGGTCCCAGCCTCAGAACTGAATCACACTGTTGTTGAGGTAGGATGACCTGGTCCTGGAGCTGGGTGAAGGCTGCAGGTAGTTGGGTGGGGGGCTGTGGCTGTCGGGAACCCGGACCCCTGCTGCAGGCCCCTGGCTGTATCTGGCTCAGCCAGGAAGGCAGAAATGGCAGATCCATCCTTCTCTGGCTAGAGCAGTTTCTGAGCACCCGCAGTCCGTGCTGCAGAGAGCCAGTGGCTACTCACAATCACACAGGCAGTGGCGGATGCTGGTCCTGCAGGAAGCGTCTATACTTACTGGGACCCACTGTTCACATGATCCTATATCATGGATTTCTTGGGACATAGTTCAGGGGCAGGACACCTGTTCTGGGTTCCATCTTGAACCTTGAAAAAAATCTGAAAGCTATAAGATATAAGAGCAAGAACTTCCAAATTTGAGGCGTTTAACATCTTGAAAGTGGACATTCTTGTTGGGCCAGGCGCCCACACCCTTAGAAAACCAACTGAATCTGTCTCACTCCAGAAGCAGTATGCAACCAGGTGTCAGCTGGCGACACATCCCAGCATTTCACCCTCTCTCTTCCTCAGAAAATGCCACCAGGGAGTTCCCCAGCAGCTTTCTAGGAGCCTTCCAAGGGGTCACTGTCCCAAACCTCACCCCGAAGCCACCACCTTTGAGCTCTTGTGCAGGCAGTCAGGATGGAATTTCCACAGTTGTGGGCCCGGTCAGAGATGCAGCTGCTCTTGCAGAGACGCTGTCCTCACTGTGCCCCACCTTTCCTGACTGTGCAGGTGACAGGAGAATGGGCTGGCAGTTGGCACACTGGGACATCCGTTGAAAACATGATTTCTGTCATTCACCTTTATAATACCTTTAAAAGCTGCCCTGCATAGAAAGCCTGTGTACAGGATGGAGACCACAGCAAGGCTTGCTGTAGGGATGCAGTACAGACAGGGCCACAGAGGTCTTCAAAGAGGCCACAAAACTCAAGCCTTTGATGCTTTCTGTCAGAAAAACCATTGCCCTTAAGGGAAATCCCCAAATATCAGGATAATTCAAGTTTTCTAGTGTAATAGGTTTGGTTTCCTTGTTTTATTTTTTTTTTCACCAATACCCTTCCATGGAAGAGCAGGAGGGCATGGTCCTTGTGTATGTTGATGATGCCTGCATGTGAGACCCGAGGTGGCATAGTGGACTTGGGGAGGTCCAGGCCAGTGTGCATGAGAGAATCATAACCACAAAGAGCTGTGACTTTGGCCTCATGGTGACTTCTGGCAATGTCCATCATCAAGCTGTCTCTGTTAGGCTCTCCAGGGACTCAAACCAGGGCAATGCCCCATCTCCATCCCCATATCATCGACACCCATAAACCATTATCTACCCATGCTCATCCATGTCTGTATCTGTGCCCACCTCTATGCCAGTATCTCTGCCCTCCCCACATCCTTCTGATTGTAGGAGGGAATTCATTTGGGAGGTGACTGGCACAGTTATGATGCTACACAGCCTGACAGCAGTGACCTGGAGCTGGAGACCAGGAGAAAAGCTGGCACAGGTCAGCCACATCAGACCCAAGGGCAGAAATCTCATGGTGTCATGGGTAGACTATGGCTGAAGGGCCAAGAGCCTTGAGAGCCACTGGTGCATGTCCTAGAGTCTGAAAGTCAAGGACCCATAGTTCTGGGGTCCAAGGTGAGGGGTTGGACAAGGTGGAGGAGGGAGAGAGGTGTGAGGGAGAAGAGATAGAAGGGGAGAGAAGAGAGAAAAGAAGAGGAGAGAGAGGGGAGAAAGGGTAGACAGAGAGAAGGGGGAGGATGGAAGAGAGGAGATGGAGCAAATGAGAGGGAGAGAACGGGAGAGCGGGAGGGAAGAGAAGGGGGTGAGAAAGGAAACGAGGGGAGAAGAGGAGAGGAGAGAGATGCAGAGAGATAGTGGAGGGGGGAGAAGAGGAGATACTTTGGGAGGGAGGAGGGGGAGAGGGCACTGGGGAGGAAAAAGAAGAGAGGGAGAGAGAACTCTACATTTTTGTCCTGTGCAGCCACAAAGGTGTTACCTGAAGGTGTTGCCATCAGTCTCTTCCGACACCCATCCCAGGCAGATGTGCTCAGAAGCAACACTTCCTTAGCCATTGAGGCACCCACCACCCAGCCATACAGCCCTTGCGCCTCCCACAATGCCCCTAAGTGTGCTTTCAAGATGGGGGGGAGTGTGAGTGTGTGCAAAGGTGTGCGGGGCTGGGAGGCGGAGTCCACCTCACAGTCTAATGCTGACGGCTGCTGTGCAGTACTGGAAGTTGAGGGTCCCTGTTTTCCTGGATGTCCTTCCACCTCTGGGGGGTGGGTGTCACACTGCCTTGTCATTTCCCATGAGGAGATTGCCGGAGTGTTCCCATTAGACCCCTCAGCAGGGAGTGGCACATGACACCTATGCTCTGTTTGTTTGTCCTGAGGAGATTCCTGATCCCTCCCCATAATCTGTCACCCTGTGTTCCCCCAAGACAGATCACCCTCCTGCCAGGCCCTGTCCAACTCTGGGAAGCCACTCTGGACCAGTGTGATGTACATCCCATCATGGGAGGATGGATGGTCACAATCACCACCAGGGATGTCCTGAACTCGGTGAGCCCGGGAGGACACACAGCTTCCCTCTAGAAACCTGAGCAGGAACTGGCCTCCCTCAGAGCTGGTAGTCCTTGGCCTGTGTGCCCCATTGTTTTATCTGAGAGCTCAGCTGTGTATAGAGCTGTTTTCTCTCCCATCCCCCCTTTTTTCCCAGGTCTTCCTGCATCGTGATGAGGTGTGGCGAATATTCCTCACCCTGTCCAGTGTTAGAGGCACCTCCCAAAGGGGCTGGTGCATCTGGTGAGGAGAGGCAAGGGATTAGGGTGCGCATGGTTGTCTCCCTGTGCATTCAGGGTTGTGAGTTTGTTGTTAGCAGGGAGAATGAGAGGGGAAGATGGGATGGAGGGCAATGAGCTCAGCTGACTCATGGAAGGGCTGTGCACACTGCAGCAGGTTCCCAAACACTGATTTCTAGGCAAGGGATGAACTGGCAGGCCCAAGTCACTCATGGGATTGGGCCGCCATCCTGGTCCTCAGCTGAACTCCTGAGTCTCCCAGGGGAAGAGCAGGAGACAGTGGGGAGACTGTGGGTGAGAGGGGCCTTCTGTGACTGCAGGATAGCAGTAAGGGGGCAATGAGAGGCTGGAGGTCTTATCAGACTCTGGGGTGTGAGTACCATGGCATGGTCAGAGACATTCCTATGCCAGACTCGAGCACCCACTCATCCTGCAGAATGTCCCCACAGGGCAGAGTGCACCCATGAGAAGGCACCCACAGTGCAGAGTGCACCCATGAGGAGGCACCCACAGTGCAGAGTGCGCCCATGAGGAGGCACCCACAGTGCAGAGTGCACCCATGAGGAGGCACCCACACTGCAGAGTGCACCCATGAGAAGGCACCCACACTGCAGAGTGCACCCATGAGAAGGTACCCACACTGCAGAGTGCACCCATGAGAAGGCACCCACACTGCAGAGTGCACCCATGAGAAGGCACTCACGCCACAGAATGCACCCACACTGTAGAGTGCAGTCACGAGAATGTATCTACACTGTAGAGTGCACCCCCTGCTGAAGAATGCAATGTGATTCCTTGCGCTCCCTCCATCAGCCCTCTGAGAGCTGTTAATCGCATTAATTGTGAAGACAATTTCAAACCTACCAAGCTTAGCCAAACACTACCTCATTAAGTAAGTTAACGTATGCAAATTGATCACAGTGTGGTCTGACGTGAACACTGTACCAACAAGAACAGTCCTCACTATCAGCTTGCCAAAGGGAGACTTTTGTTTCCATTTTACAGACATGAGCACTGAGACCCAGAGAGGACCCCTTGTCCCATCGTGCCTGGCTTCTCCCTCAGCTGTCTAGATTCCACAGGATCCAGCTGGCTTATGAGAGTGGAGCCCCTTCAACTCACGACTGTCCCGTGATGTGAGCTGGCTCCTGCAAACTGGAAACTTCTGCTGTGAAGACAGGGCCTCTACAGCACCCCAGCCTTGTCCTGTGTGTGTCCTGCACTCCCCATTCCAGCCCTGGGCCAGGCATAGTCAGACAGAGCAGGCTTAGATCTCTAGGGTCTGACTGGTTTTCTGTCTTCAGTCCGTGTCTGATCAGAAATCTTACAGAAATGCTAAGTGGTGGACAGACCTGTCCTCCGGTGTGCACAGCAGCCAGCCTCACACTGGCCTCACGAAGGCAGCGCTGTGTGACTCTCAGCTACTACCCCCTGCTCTGCCTGGGTAATTCCCCCTTGCCAGAGAACGACATGATAACACTGATAATCGGGTCATTCTCCCCAAACCTCAGCCTCTGTGTCTTTCTTAGCAGGTGCTAAATTGACGCTCCAGCTGCGGAACAGTAACAATTAGCTCCATTAACGTCACCACAGCTGTAATTTTTGGGGAAATGAAAAACATTAATAACTACTACCAAAAGCTGAGGAGCCAGGCAAACAGAAAGCATATCAGCCCCCCAGAGGTGAAGTACGCTCAGTTGGGCTGCTGCCCCTGGAGTGGAGGGAGGGGCCTCAGTCACCCTGAGACTGGTTTTTCTGAGTTCGGAAAGGTTAGGGTCTTCAGGGCTCAGTGTCCCACCAAAGGCTCAGTAAGGCAGACGTGCTCAGTGGTGGCTTCCAGTGGGATAATACACAAATAGTAATTGGCCTGACACACTGCGGGGACAAGCTGGGCTAAGGGCAAGTGACTGTATTTAGAGAGTTCACCACCCCTTTTTGTCTGCACTCACATTCCCCTAAGAACACACATGTTCATTCCCACAACATCTCCAAGTATATACGACATCATAGGCAAAATCACTTTTACGTGTACATACTTTGTACATGCATCCAGGCACACGCACATGTCACCCATACTATGGACCCCAGATACGTACACTATGCATGCACACAGCCCACAGTGTAACTCAAGCACACTCATATTCCACCTACACTTTGTATATACACCAGGTACACACACACACATGCACAGCCCACAATGTATCTAGTCACATGCACATAACACACAAGTACTCACACAAATATCCTATCATGTGTGCATGCACCATAGACCATCAGACCCAGCACCCAGGCACCTGACCAGGGCCTGGAACTGCTTCCAGGACACTGTGTGTCGTTCCCCACCCCCTACCTCCACACACATAGAAAACACTGAGATATACTCTGGGATCTAGGATAGGGTGGCTCTAATGCTTTGGTGAAAAGATAAGATGACCAGCCATCTGGCACTTAAGGGATCCTGAAAAACACGGTATCGTTTCCAGTAGTAATTCAATTTTCAGAAACTTATAATGAGAAGGCAGATTGAAGCGACTTTTCTTCAAAAGTTTAATATTTTTTTGTGGGTTTTATTTTGTCAGTGTGCTGGCTAGCTCTGTGTCAACTTGACACAAGCTATAGTCGTCTGAGAGGAAGGAATCCCAGTTGAGAAAATACTTGTAGACTAACCTAGAGGGCATTTTCTTAACTAGTTACCCATGGAGAAGGGCCTAGCAAATTGTGGGTGGTGTTATCCCTGGTGGGCAGTCCTGAGTTGTGTAAGAAAGCAGACTGAGAAAGCCGTGAGGAGCAAACCAGTAAGCAGCATCCCTCCACATACACTCCATCTGCTCCTGCTTCCAGGATCCAGCTCTGTTTGAGTTCCTGCACTGACTTCCTTCAGTGATGGACTACGATGTGGGAGTGTAAGCCAATTAAACCCTTTCCTCTTCTATTCCTTTGGGTCATGGTGTCCATCACAGCAATAGTGACCCTAACTAAGACAGCTGCTGATGTTAACAAATACTTCATTTATATGAAATACAATTGGAAAAGGATGCATGGATTGGTGTTTACCTCTATGTTGTATGAGAAAAACCATTTGATTAAAACAATTGTGTGGGGATTGAGGAGATGGCTTAATGGGTGAGAACCGTTGGTTTTCCAGCCCAAGGACCTGGGTTCAAATCCTCAGCACCCATATAATAAGTTGGGTGTGGCTGTATGTGTGTGTAACCCCAGCTTTAGTAGACAGAAACAGGAAGATCCCCAAGAGCTTGCCAGCTGGGCAGCCTACCAAAAACAGGAACCTTCCAGATCAGTGAGAGACCCTGCCTGAAGGCAATAAGGCTGAGAGTGGTCAAGGAAAACACATGAAGTTCTGCCTGGCCTCTACATGCACGCACATACATGTTCACACCAGCATGCATGTGTATGCACCACATAAACATACAATACATGCTCATCACTGTGTGCCTATGTGTACATTACTCAGAGGCATGGTACATGCACATATATCCACCAATTCAGGTGTGCACACATGTGTGCCCACAAATCCACAGTGGATACATATGAACCAATAACTTAATGTGCAAAAACGTGCACCCACCAACTCATACCTGTGTGCATGTGCATTCCAAAGCTTACATGTGTACATGGATATGGTCATAGACTCACATGTGTGCACATATGCTCTCAATGACTCAAACGTGGAGACATGCACCTGCTAACTCTCACGTGCACACACGTGCACTCACGAATTCACTCAAGTATCCTTTCACTCACACATCCGCACCTGTGTACATCCACCAGCTCACATCTGCACCCATGTGCACCCACTGACATCTTCACCCATCTGTACCAGTCTGCACCCACTAACTCACCCCAGCTGCAGGAGCACGATGTCCCAGCTGCCTTTGAGCTGCAGAATTGCAGGCAGCTCTTGGGCAGGGCCAGGCTTGAAAGGCAGACCCTGATTCTCTCAGGGGTGCGAGTGGAGTTGAAGACACAGGACTCCATGGAGAGCAGCTTCAGTGGTTTTAGGGTGTAGGGTGGTGGGGTGCAGGAAGTGCTCCACCCTCCTGTTAAAATCCCTTCCAAGGAGGAAAGGTGTGGGCCTCACCCTCCGGTTTCCTGCTCACTGTCTGTTTCTTCCACTCCCCCTGCAGCTGCAGCAGGACCTGGAGGTGGAGGCACTGGTCCCTCACTGCCCTCTGCGCTACCATAGTTGCACCATCTTCCCGCCTATCTGCCAGGTTTATTTCTCTGGACTCTGGACACTCCCAGTGTCTGGACTTGGTGTGAAGGACCTGTTGCCATGTGCATTAACTTCCTTCTGGGCCTAGCAACCATCTTTCAGGAATAAAACTCGTGCTTTGGGCTTCATCAGTCCGGATTCCTGGAGGGTGTGCTCTGTTCTAAGCAGAGCACAAACTGCCAGCGTGAGGGCCCAACCACTCCGTGCCATCTTCAGAAGCTTTTTTCAGGAACTTCTCTGTCGGTTGACTTGCAGGTTTTAATGAGCTGTCATCTTGCTACATTCAAGGAGGATTTAATTGTCAATTTATTGATTTTTCTAATTTGGGGCTTCTCTTGAAATGTGGTCTGAAATGATTTTTTTTCTGTCTGTCCCAGGATACTATATGGCACCTCTTTCATGTGGACACACATGTCTATGAAACTGTGCCTGGTGTACATGGAATGACAGGGCCCCGTCTACCTCTCAGAACCTCTGGAATAGCCATGGGTTTTTGCCCACATACGGGCTCTGCTTGGCCAACCTGGCTCCCTTTTTGTCTGCTTACTCAATGGCAAGTCCTGACTCCCACACGAGGCTTCCTGCCTGACCCCTTTGCAGCATCTGTGCCTTTGTGCCCTCACGTGGTGGGCAGGGCCTCTGCCTTCAGACCTCAGCGGCTGTACCACAGCAGGTGTTCAAATGCACATGGATTTGTTTCCTGGGGCAACAAATACCACTCTGTGGTCCTTCTTATTCTTGGATCGTGCGCGTTCCTAAGCTGCAGGGTGCGTGCCCTCACCAGGAGAGCTTCCTCCCAGGAGCCAGTGTGGTCGGAGCTGAACGCACAGACAAATCTCTGCAAGCATCATGAAGGACAGGCCTCTTTCCTGACCTGAGACCTCTGTGCTCCCTGCAGAGATTAGCTCATTGTGAGTGAGTGTGTAAAACCGTGGATGCACATGGAAGTGTGCGTGTGTACACATACATGAACTTATACGTGTGTGCAGAAGGACCCCTCTGTTCTGAGAGCAGCTAGTGAGAGGCAGGGCTTCTGCCCAGCCTGACTGCAGGGCAGCAGGCTGAGACACCTGGGCCTTGCACTCCTGGTTCAGACTTACCATTTTGCTAGCCTGGCACTGGAATGGGGTGGGCCATGAAGAGGGGACTCAAGACCACTGCCAGACTTGTTTTCATGGAGGGCACAGAGTCTACTGGAGAACACTGGCCTTGAGCCGGGGGCCTCTGTCTTCAGAAGCCCACATGTACAGCCATTCGCTGAGACTTCTCCCTGTGAGGGGACCACAGTTCTACATTGTGTTTGTGTACTCTGACTTGAGACCTCCGAGTGCTGGATGCAGAGTGAACATGTGGGCACTGGGTACCTTTCATAGGCTGGTAAGCTGGCCTGATTCTCCTAATGAGCAGCAGCTTTCTGGAGCTGAGGAGCCCAGTTCTTCCCATCTCCCTATTGTCCCATGTGCCTCCTGACCCTTCCGTGCCCTTGGTGTTCCCTCTCCTGTACCTCTTGCTTTCTTCAGCTTGGCTTTGTCTGATTGACCAATTTGCATATTCTTGGTGATGCTATTTGACCTCTCATGGTAATGTGAATTCTGGGGCTTGTGGCACTAGAACCGTGCCAGGACACTGTGGCACAGTATCTCTCCGTATTGAGAGCCAACCTCTGACCCTATGTGTGATTTGGTGCCATGGGAGCCACAGTGAAAGCTGATCCTTTTGATGGATGTTGTGGGCACAGGGAGGGGCCCTCCAGAAACGGTACAAACTGCTGTCCACATTGGGCCGTGGTAGTACCATGAACCTCAGCATGGTCTCCTCAGTTTCTGAAGCCGTGAATTCACACCCCTCCCTGTGCGAGGCTGTGAATCCACAAACCAATCACCACACCCAATCCTGTGCGGAAATGCCCAGGCTGGGCTGGCAAGCTTTGGCTTGAAAACCATCTGTCGTGTTTAGATCAGCCTGGGCTGCGACTAAGCCCAAGCCACCATCACAACCACAGCTTCAGCCCAGAGGGAGCCACCACCCCTGCCTGAACCACATGACTGGCCTGTGTCTCAAACACTTGGGACTTTAAGGATGCGAGCAATGTACAGAAAGGGTGCTGAGTGAAAGTCAGGACAAAGTTTGAAAGTTGGCACAGGAGCTCTGTGCTGTGACCAGTGTCTACACTGCTAGTCACTTTCCTGTGCTGCCTGTGTGAGCTGTCACTATTTACTCCTGACTGACTGCCTAGGTTGGTGTAAGGTATAGGAAAGGGACACTTGGCTTCTGTTAAGTCCCATAGAGCACAGAAGAACCTCCGACATAGAGGGAGAATCTCCCAAAGACTGACCAGCTGGGGGAACAGGTCTTTTTCTCAGCCAGAGAAGCAGAGGCAGGGGGATGTCCACTGGATGCAGGAGTCAGAGTCTGCATAGAATTCATCTGGAGGTTGATCCTCCCCCTGCACGCAGGCAAGGAATCTGACCTTTCCTGGTGACAGCTGGCAGAGCCTAAGGGCTGGTGTGGCAAACTGAGACGGCACCTCAAGTTGAAGGAGCCCCCAGCATGCGGTCTCCATTGTAGCAGGCCACATATGTATTCAGGAGGTTGGCGTGTGCCTCAGGATCCATTATTTTGACCCTTCATCCGTGTGTGTTCATTGGTGCTCAATGGACTGGAGTACAGCTGGATGGTGCAGTGGAGTTAGAATTCACCCCAAAGTCTACTTTGCAAAGACTTTTTAGCTACACCTTGCACTTCAGGTCCTGGGAAGTGACCGGACTCAGCATGCGACACAGCTAGACAGCCTGCTTTTCCTGTATCACACAGCTGCCAGGAGCCCTACCACAGAAGGTGTGAGCCAGCAGGTGCCAGTGCCAACGCAGGACCTCACTCCATGAGGTGGCTACAAACACTGGCTGTTTTTATTTTCTGCTTCCTATTCACAACAGTGGCGAGGGATCCTTTTGAGACAATGTTGGGAGCCCGGGCGATGCGGCTCAGCAGCTGACATCTTGTGAGGGAAGAACACGGAACCGTCTAGGCAGGTGGAGGGATCGATCTCAGCCCGCGCCACCTGTCTTGTTGTCAGGGCGAGAGATATACAATGGTTTTATTTAAGATGCTGCTTCCGAGCTGGCCCCTGGAGAGGCACATCTCGTCTGTGTTATGCTAAATCTTTAATAGCTTTTGACTGTAATATATGCCGCGAGGAAGCGCACCCAGCAGAGCGATCCAGCAGGGCTGCAAGTACACTCTGCTGTGACTGGGGACGGTGAGCGGTGAAACTGGCAGCTTCGCTGGTATTTACAACGCTGGCTTTGCAGTGTGGGAGATGGGATCAGGAGCAGCGGATAAAGCTCAGATGGGCTACAGTCTATGAATGGTGACTCTCAAATTTCCCAGGACACACAGCCTTGAGAGTCTGGATGTGAAGCAAGGTCTGGGCTCTATACTGAGTCCCATTTCAGGGAGTTGGGCCAGTCATGCTGGCACCAGAGCTGCTGGGAGGCTCTGTGTCCATCTGAAATAAGAAAAGAGCTTCATGCACTTGAGTTGATGGAGTCCCCAGTGTCCAGGGTCCTTTCTTGTTAACTCAATTATGTACCTTGACTCAGTGCTTTCTGGCAACTTCCATTCCTGATTAGGAGAGCCAGCTCTGGAACCTGGTTCAGTGGACACTCGGGGCTCAGGCAGTGAGTTCATCATGGTCACAAGCCAGAGGAATTTTGGGCCATCTAGTTTTCTACCCACGACTTCTGGGGAGGGAACCAAGGCCAATAGTCACCTTGGCTGTTAGAGGGAGCACTTTTCCAGGTCCCCCATCCCACCACGCCGGGAATTGCCGGCTGTGACTTAGACTCAGGTGATGTCTGCAAGAGCTGCCAGGCCAGTTCTGTCATCCAGGTCCTTGCTCAGCAGGTTCTACCTGGGCCTATGTTTCTCGTTGCCAGCATCCTCATT
This sequence comes from Microtus oregoni, assembly GCF_018167655.1. Lineage (NCBI taxonomy): Eukaryota > Metazoa > Chordata > Mammalia > Rodentia > Cricetidae > Microtus > Microtus oregoni. The sequence goes on along the minus strand of NW_024543063.1, from coordinate 4,243,962 downwards.
CAGCTGCCATTCACACCATGCCAGTCCCCCCTCACCACCACGGTGCTCTCCAAGGTCAAGATTCAGGATTCAGGTGTGGTAGTACAGCACTTCCTGCCTTCTCTCTGTTGTGGTAGAGAAGGGCAATGGGATGCTGCCCAGCAGTGGTGGTGGGAAGAACCTCAAGGTAAACCAGAAACACACACTTCGTTTCCCCACTGGCCAGGGCCTCAAGGAGTCAGTTCTACTCAGGGAGGGAGTCATGAAAGTTGACACATCTGAGTGACCGGCACCCTCTGGCCCTCGCCATCCAGCATTTTCCCTTGGTTCCTTCCCACTCCAGCCTGGCTCCCTCAGCCCATTCCTTGGCTTCTGTTCCTCTCAGCATAATCTCACCAAGGCCTGTGACTTTCCAACCATACTAGAGCTGTTGGGGACCAATCACCTCCTGTTGCTTTTTTTCAAAGTGGTTTAGTTATGGTGCAATTTGAGAAGCTTTGCCATGTGTGTTTGATAAAACCACCATATGAAGTGATGAAGACGCACCTGCCACGTTTCCTCCAGCTTCCTGGTGGTCCTTCCTACTTCCTGCTTCCGAGATTCGTGTCTGGTTTGCTTTGGTAGCCATGAGAAACAGAACCAGATGCCCATCCCTACCTACACAGGTACCACTACTCCCTCGCATAGGAACCATATCCTCACACAGGCTTTCTCAAACGGCACTATCCCATTCCACCCAAATCTGATTTATTTTAGGAGAAAATCCTAATGACTGTAGCCATGAAAGCCACGGATGCATCAGCCCTGGTCCTGTGAGGTGAGTGGGTGTGAGCCCTCTGTGATAGATTAAATGAGAATGGCCCCCATAGATTCAAATGTTTGAATTCTTGGGTCCCAGTCAGTGGAACTGTTTTAAAAGACTTAGAGGTGTGGCCTTATTGGAGGAGCTGTGTCAACTGGGGCTGGGTTCTGCCTCATGCTTGTAGATCAGGCTATAAGTTCTCAGCTATTGCTTCAGTGTCATGCCTGCCTGGTTGTTACCATGCTCACTGCCATGATGGTCATAGGTTCTGGAACTGTGAGCCTCAAATTAAACGCTTTCTTTTATAAAAAATGCATGCCTTGGTCATGGGGTCTTATCACAGCAATAAAGAAGCAACTAAGACACACTCTCTGAGTCCTGTTTCGTCAGCTCTTACAGAGCACCACGGTCTGAGTAACTGAGAAGGGGTGGAAGTGTTGTCCTCATAGTTCAGGGTGCTAGGAATTCAAGGTCAGCGCCTCGAAAATGACTTTCCTTCTGTCCATCCCCCCGTCCCCAGTGTGGAAGGCTGACTGTGACAGCTAGTCCCCGGAGAGATGCAAGTCCAGCTGTTCACCCTGCTACACCGCGATTATGCTTCCAATTTTCCGTCCTGGGGACACACTCAGTTTGAGTCCCCTTTGTGTATGATCCCCCAGAAACTCAGGGGGATCCCAGATCTGCCTGTTGCAGCCACCAAGAAGTGGTTTTGCCCATGTCCCCCTCTGCTCAGGGCACATGTATGAAGGTAGAACACCACCTCTGAAGAGAAGAAACAGTTTCTTGGGAGTCACAGATTGTGAGGGGAGGTGACAGCTTAAGACTCTCCTACCTTGGAAGGGCCATCTCAGGAGACCTCACAGGCTGGAACAGTAGTTGAAGAGACAATGGGTGATCATCCTCCCTCGGGCAGGTATTTCTGAGATGCCCAGGCCTGCTGCTCTAACAATCCTTCCCTATTTACTTGATTAGGTGGGAAGATCTGCCCACTGTAGGTGATATCATTCCCTGGGCTGTGTTCCTGAACTGAATAAAGGGAGAAAGCTGAGCCCAAGCATCCATCCATCTCTGCCTCTTGACTGTGGATGCAGTGTGACCCACTGCCTAACTTCCCTGTTGGGACTTTTCCTGTTGTCATTGACTGTCCCCTCAAACTGTGATCCAGAGCAAACCCTTCCTTCCTGAAACTGCTTCTGTTGGGTATATTTCATTAGAGTAACCCTCTTCTCTGGGCTGGGAAGTTCAGCCCTGAGTTGTTTCTTCTCCACTCATCTCATTTTAGGGATGTGGCTTAGTGTACTGTGGGAATCCACAGGCTTGATATACAGCCACAATCAGAGCAGTCTTGTGGTTCCTGTCCTCGGGCACGGCTGGCAGGATGTGAACAGGGTGCAGGGCCCACCAGCATGGCCTCCTGGCTTCTGTGTCAGGCTGACTTAGCTAGACATCTGCCTCTGCCTCTTGGAATCTCCAAGCCTGTACCAAACGCATTGGGATCCCTGCCCAGGATCCCACCCTTATGCAGCCTTCCTCCCCTCCCTTTGCCCCTTAGTTCCTGCTGACCAGCAGTATGGAGTTTCCCATTGACACATTCCTGAGGGCAGGGTTGCCCTCACAGGCTTCCTAAGTCGAGGGAAGTCATATGTGGCAGCAGCCCATCCCCCACCCTTGAAGGGCCCACAAGATCCTCCATGAAGATGGCTGTTTGGGTCTAACTAAGTGTGGGACTTCGGGGCCTCTGCAGGGCAAATGAGCCATAGAGAGTGGTCCCCACTGTCCCTAATCATTAGTGATCCATGATCTTAGAGGCTGTGGACACCAGAATGCCCATGGACACCAACGCAGATCCTACCTCAAAGGGATGAGTGATGGCTTATTGTAGAGTCAAACCTGAGTGACCGTGACCTGGGAGCAGGGTTTGATTGTTACAGTGTGATGGTAGTTTGCTCAAATGTTGATACTTTTTAAATCCGTTGCTGGGACCGTCAAAGCAAAGGGAGCAAATCTCTGCCACAGTGTCTCACACTCTTCGGTGCCATTCTTAGATTTGGGTTTGTGGGAACGAGGGGGTCTGTTATGGGCTCATCCAACAGCCACAGAGGTGGCCAATGAGAGTCTAGTAAGGGGACTAAAGAAAACTCAAGGTGATTTGGCTACCAAACTGACACTCCAACTCTCCATAGTCATTGACATTTAGTCAGTCACAACTGTGTGACCCTTTTGGGGATCTTCAGTTCATACCCCTAACCTTGCCTGAGGTGAACACTATCATGGGCTCCATTGTAAGGCTATTTTGCCAGTTGGCTCCTTCTGCTTTGAACTCCACTTTTATCTATCTCGGGTGCTAGTAACCAACATGACCACCCCAAATGTACAAGGGCTGGCTGCTTCTAAACACAGGCTACTGTATTATCGCTAGCCAGGATACATTCTGCCAGTGATGGACTCTGCTGTAGGAAGTACCCGTGTCCCCAACCACCACCGAATACACATGTTCCGAGGAGCCCATGAGCACTGGAGGAAGCCGTGCATAGAGGAGAGCATGCAAATTCCTTATTGCAGGGCACTGATCAGTGCCTTTGAGAGGGTATTATACACTGAAGACTTCCAGAAGAGGGTAGGGTTTGTAGGTTTCAAGAAGCAGTTTTGTCGTGGAAATGTTTGTCAAGAAGCTGTCTGGTACCTTGGACTCCAAGAATTGCAGGTCAGGACAGACTGTCCCACCAGCCTGGTGACAAACAGCCGCTTCAGCCAGAGTTATCAGGGACGCAGTTCCCAGGTGGGACCTCCAACCTCACCTGGCTGCATGGTGATAGTGTCTAGTTTCCCTTGTCCTGCCTGCATCCTGCATAGGGCGGCAGCCTCGCCAGCTTGTATGAGCTTGATTGTGTGTGTACGTGCGCCATCCCCTTGACCCTGCCACCTAAAGTCATTGCTTCAGTCTCTCTCACTGATAGACATCCAAGGCTGCTTCTTCTAAGGGATGTGGTCCTCACAGTGTCTGCTATCTTGCATGCTCTTGTAACCTGTCACTGAAGCTGTTCACCCCATCAGTCTGTTGGCTCCCCAAGGGTTGCAGCCATGTTGTCCCTGTTACTCACGCTGTGTCCCTGTACTGGCTCGCTGCCTGGAACATGGGAGACATCCCACAAATCCTTGTGGGAAACACACAGTGAATGCTCCTTTGTCTTTGGAAAGCCTTGTGTGACAAGAGACAAATGTGCTCCCTCAGCTAATGCTGGCCATGATGACCCAATGGGAATCACGTCTCATAGACCCACAGTGACACTGAGCCCTGGTTGGCCCAACAGGCTGTGGAGAGTCTCATAGGAAGCCATGGAGATATGTTCGGGTTTGCCATGTCAGGCTAGAGGCTCAACCTGGCCACTTCTGTGATTCTGCCTATAGGGAAGGTCATCCTAGCACCGGGTGCTTGCTAAGGTGGTCACTCTCAACTGTCTTGTATGGCCACCCAGGCCATGACTAATTGTGTCATGATATGGATTGTTGGACTTATAGGGACGATAGGAAACTGAAAGGAACCTGTAACTAGTGACTTGACTACAGTGGCCAGGTGACAGCTGACTTTTGGGGGTACACAGTATGATGGAGTGGGGCCTCCACAGTCATCAAGATGATCACAAGAGGCATTTGGAGGGCATGACGTGCTAGTTTCTCAGAGCACCCTGGCTGGCTCACACTCAGCTGTCTCTTCATCCTGCCTCACACGCTCTCTCTGCCACTTGGCTCATGTCTCTGTAGCAAGGCCGGGGGCCCAGGCCTCTTCCTGTCTCTGCTGCAGGGGCCCACATTGTGAATGAGGATGTGTAGTCAGATATGAGGACAGTGACCAGATGTCGACTCATCTGTCCTCTGTGTGCAGAGGCAGACTCCGCATATCCAGCAGGTGTCCGCGTGGGAGGCCAGCCAGAACCCTTGGCCTCACATCACAAGCTGCTCTTACAAGCAACGAAAGGCGTTTGCTTCAGGGTTGATGAGGCAGAAGTGAGCATCCCCCACTGCTCTGTCCATCTGTGGATACTGGCTACTGGCCATCAGATAGCCAGTTCCTGATACAGGTGTCATGGGTTCTTCTGGGTCAAGTCCAGTGCTCTGTAGGAATGGCAGCTCCTAAAGATGCTGTCCAGCATCCTTCTAATGCTGCAGAGTGGTGTGTGGGGGCTTCTGAAAACTTTTCTGCTGGGACCCCTAATGTTCTTCCTTCTAGGTGTCCTGCGGTACCCAGCTCTAGCCAAGCCCTGAGTAGAGGGTGGCATAATCCCCGAGTATAGACAGCACAGGATTAGACACAGGCTAAAGTCTGGGACAACTGACTATAACCCTGGCTATGTTAATACAATTCAGCGGGCAGGACTTCCTGGTTTGTTGGTGTTCTGGTCTTCTGACAGTCACCACTATCCAAGCTCTGCATATGAACCCCGGGTCTCTCAGCCCACACCTCCGAATTCTTCCTTCAGCCAAACATCTCCCTTGATTTCCGAAGCACACAGTCAGGTTGTTGCAGTCGGGAACCCACTTCTCTGGCAGCAACTTTGTGTCTAGTTTCTCATCTCTGCTACAAATTCCTGAGGAAACAGCTTAAAGGATAGATGATAGTGTTTCTTTTGCTTGTGATTTCAGAGGGCTCAGCCCTTGTCTGGCTCTATTGCTCTGGGCCTGAGGTGTGGAGCAGAGCTGCTCATGGCATGCAGCTAGGAAGTAGATAGTGACAGGAAGGAACCTGGGATTACGTGGGGACAAAGTCAAGAGCTTTACGTAGTCCTACCTTCAAGTGTTTCTTCCCAGATAAGTTGACATTAGTGGGTTTCTTGACTTGGTACGGATGTATTTTAAAGCTTATGCTAGATGCTTTGTCACAGCAAGACACAGTGATGGCTTCTGACAGAAGATTAGAGGTGGCTAGGAACTGGCGGGACGGTGGACAGCAGTGTAGTGGGTCACCTATTCAAAGAGAGGGAAGGAAGGGGGTGGGAATCCCTGACGCATGCCGCAGCAAGGAGAAAGTCTGGACAGGCAAGGGCTGCTCAGAAGCCAGACTGCTGGGAGAGCCTTAACTTGAATGGCTGTGACTGGACTCTGTCCCCAACGTGCCCATCACTGGTTGGGATGCCCAGAGGTGAATGGGCTCAGCATAGACATTCTCAGCTGTGGCGCATCCTAAAGACCCAACTTCTGCCATGGCACCAGTTTCAGACTTAAGCCTTCGAATGCTGGGGTTTGGATGTGTTCCCCAGTTTTCAGTGTTAGAAACATAGTCACATTTCCATTGGAGGTGGAGCTTGGGGGATTAGGTGCAGATAACTGAGGTCATGAGGGTGGAGTCCCATGATGCCATTGTGGCCTTCTGAGAAGAGACCCCCTTGTTCTTCCTTTGGTGACTCTCTTCTATTATGATTGGTGCACAAGCTTCTCCAGATGGCATGCTCATGCCATCATCATGTCCTTGGGCTCCCCAGCCTCTAGAATAGTGAGCCAAATAAACTTTTGTGCTCCACACACTGCTTGCTTACTTGCAGGTATATTTTGTTGCAATAGAGGCTTAAGAAGTTACCTTTCTGTCCGTCTTCACCACAGGGAGAACATTCCTAGTGGTTACCTGGTCCCAGATCTACAAGGTATATGTGGAACAGACAGAAGGGGGATCCAGGCCTGACCCATCAAGTTAAGTCACAATTGACAGAGTTATGTCCATAGCCTGTGGGCTGGAGTGATGAATACATGACTTCTGGTTTAAGCAACTGAGGGGGTGGGCCATTTTGTTTTGCAGCACGTTGAAGAGTAGCTAGCTGGTACACTTTGGATGAGAGGGTGAGCTATGAGTACCCTCAATGCACAAGGGCTCTGTGAATCCTCCTTGACTTTACTCTTCACAATGGACAGCTCTGAGCACAGAGGTTGGACAGCTCCTTTCAGGGCCATTTACAATAACCATAAAGAAATCTATGGCTTACACATCCGACATGGCGCTCACCCGCTCAACCTTCCTCTGCAGACTGCAGTGTTTAGAATGGTCTCCACAGTGGCACAGTCACCACGGTGTGAAAGAAAGTAGCGTTTCAAGGCCGCCGCCAGCTCGGATGCTGACTCCTTGCCATATCCTGGGAAAACGCCTCACCACTCTGGTCTTCAGACTCACCATCCATGAAGCAGAGTGCACCATTTTCCACACCTTGGCACTGAGGCCAGCACTGACAAGCGGCGACCCACACACAAAGTGCCTTTTACAGTCGTGGCCATAGGTGGCACGCGGTAGGCAGTAGACATTATTAGCAGGCGGTGAAGAAGAGGGATGAATCAGACCCGTTTTCTTTATGCATCTCTTGACATTTAAGTTGCTATAAAGAATTCTGGGTTGAAATAGGGACTTGGTACGTTGAATAGTGGTACATTAAAAAGAAGACATTAACACAAGTGAGTAGACAGTCAGAGAGAGAGAGAGAGAGAGAGAGAGAGAGAGAGAGAGAGAAAGAGGGAGGGGAGGGAGGGAGGGAGAGAGAGAGGTAACCTTTTGAAAGCTGCTAAGCAAATGGGAGAAAAGCAAGGGCCAGAAGAATGGAGATACAGGAGCCTTCTAGGGAGCCTTGGGAGGTTTGTACTGCACCTCCAAATCCATGCTGAACAGGGGAAGTTAGGGTGCAAGCAGCCCAGGGGCTCTGTAAGCTCCATAGATGGAAGAAAGCAAAGAAGGGCAGTTGGCCTGACTGGAGACGGGTATGGCTCCCAGTGGAGTGATACTCTATAGCTCTGGACCTGGAAGGTACCTGGACGGTACTGGGGTGGGGTGTACTGCAGTGGGGGGTACTGGGGTGGGGGGTACTTCAGTAGGGGCTACTGGGGTGGGGGGTACTTCAGTGGGAGTGGGAGATACCCGGGTGGGAGGTACTGTGTGAGCGGTACCGTGGTCGGGGGTGGGGCGGTACTGCGGTGGGGGTACTGCGGTGAGCGGTGTCACAGTGGGCCATACTGTGGTCGGGGGTGGGGTGGTACTAGGTGGGCGGTACCGTGGTCGGAGGCCGGGTGGTACTGCGGTGGTGGGTACTGCGGTGGAGGTACTGAGGTGGGAGGCACTGATGGCATCCTTTCAGATCTTCTCTCTCTTCACTTGCAGTTTGGGGGCTGGGTCTCCCGCTAAGGCAGTCAGGTAGGCGATGGAACCAGGTTAGCAGAGTGAGTGGTATTGTCTACCTATCATTGCCCAGTCTATCTACTGAGGACATCCCGTCTCTGAGGTGTCTGCTGTCTTCCTGGTCATGTCTCTAAGGACAGGAAGACGACATTGCATGTTCTTGGACTCTGGGTCCCCAGTGGCTCATGTCATTATAGGAAGACGAGAGGACACAGACACAGGGATGAGATGGAGAGAAGGTGGAAGCAGAGAAGTTGGAGGTAGAGATAGAAGCCAAGCAGCCACACGCTGTGATGTGCTTGGAGTTACCAGGACCTGGGAAGTGCAGAAAAGATTCTCCCTGAAGCCTTGGGATAGCATTGGTTTGCCATGATCTGTTTCCAGAACCTGCAAAGGCAAATTATCTACTGTTTAGTTCATGGTAAATGATTACCCAGCAGTCTCAGGTCAGGAAAGCAGCTGGGGGTCCTGCTGGAGCTCATGGAGCCAGCAGAGGAGTCCAGGGTGGGTCAGAGAGTACTATGCCTTGAAATGTGGCTCCACCCAACAAATCACACTCACTGATGCCAGGCAGAGAGGCCGCCGCTCAGGGATGAAAAGCTCACAGGGAAAACCCAATGGGGATAGATGTTGAAACTGGAGATGAACTTACAAAAGAAGAATGAAAATGTTGGTACTAGAGAGGAGAATGGGGTGTGGAGAATCCACCAATGAGACACACTCCAGGAAGTAACAGTATTAAAATAGAAGAAACGAATGCACACACTATGGGTGCAGAGAGTGAGTGAGAGACCATTTTATGGACTTCTAAGTTCGATCATCAATGCTGGGTGACTTTAAACAAGTTACTTAGCAACTCTGGACCTCATATATACCGTCTGCAGAAGGAATAATAATTTTCGTTACTAGGAGTAAATAGAATCACAGCAGTAAGTGACTAAGAGCAGTCCCCAGCATATAGAAAAACACAATGCATACTAAATGTGAATATGGAGAAGACAGAAACAGAAGCCAAAGATATAACAGAAGAAAATCTTCAGGGTGCAGAAAGCCTGACATATGGATTTGATAATAAGCAATCATCAGCATAAAACAACAACTTCCATTGTAAACTGAATTACAAAGAATAGAAACGAATTCAGATAATGTCTGTACCACAAAACACCACGTAACTATTGAAAATAAAAACAAATGCGTGTACTGGTTTGGAGTGACCTCACACTGTGCTGTTAATGCGACAGAACTGGTTGAAGATAGGATGCAGAGTATGACCTATTTATAAAACCCCCTGTTCTGGCGTCTCCTGCTGCACAGGCCTTGGGTGACTTCCTGGAGCTGGCCCTTGGTCAGGGCAGCAGAGTCCTTGTGAGCATCTCTCCTTGTCCTGCAGCTTTCCGTAGCTCAGTGTGGTCTCATTTGCTATTCAACAGCTGTCTGGCAAGCGGGGAGAAGTGTATGCTAAAGCTCTGTTTATTTGCAGGGAAGGCTGGCTATCTAGCTCCCCAGACTCCATGTAGGTTGGAAGTAAAGGCGGGCATTCTGGCCCTTCTCTCTTTCTGTTCATTACACCTAGCTCATGCCTAATTCTCCTCAAACTCAGGGATCAGTACTCTCTGGGGTGCAGCTTCAGGGTGCCCAGGGCCCAGAACTGTCCTTGTAACCAGGCAACACTGATAACTTTTAAGCTGGTTTGATTACCCGGAAAAAAGCAAACGTCCACCTTATTCTGTTTCTTGCATCATTGGCAGAAAGCATTGCTGTTGCCAGGCAACAGCTGGGTGCACATCCCCCTAGGCAGGAGACAGTGGTGGGCTCATTGCTGATGTGGCCCTGCTCATCCCTCCCCTTCACAGTCACTGACCTGTGTGACTGAGTGTGCCATGTCCCTGGCCCCGAGCCAAGCGTGAGAGGCTGCAGGCTGGGTTAATGCCTCTTCCCGCATCATGAACTCCTGCCTCCCTGTTGGCATCGAAGCCTCCATCAGAGGTCCCTGGGGCAGGCAGGTTCCCTGAATTATGCATTTCTATTGACCTCACTGAACCTCTTTGGCCTTCCCTTCATCATGTGGAGTGCTGGGGCCTGTTGACTGGAAGATGGCCTTTGAAGATGAGAGAGGGGACGCTTGGAGGATGGGATACAGGGAGCATCAACAATGCCATCTGATGTAATGCTAACACACACACACACACACACACACACACACACACACACATTTAGCATACATACATGTGTATTTGTCCATGGACATGGGCATGTCCATTCATGTAGATCAATGCGTGTGTAGCATGCACACATGTCCAGGTGTGCCTAATTGTCCACATGCATACAGCTTCCTCAATCTCCCTCTGCTCTATCTCCAGCCCTGAGGTCCTGCTGTGACCTTCATGGGCCAGCCTGCCATTCCTTCTCTCTGTCTCTCCATGCAGGACGGTTCCTTTCCCTTCACCATGATCATCTGAATCCCCTCATCTTTTGGCTCTGCTGAGTCATAGCTCTTCTTCACGGTCGTGTTTCTGGGATTCACATACACGGGGCTGGTCCTGGCATCCTGTGGCACCTTGGATGTGCATCTCTACTTTGCTCTGCAAGTGAGGCTGTGGCAAAGCACTCCCCTTTGGCTCAGCTATGACCCTGGGCTTTCAACCGTGGTCATTCTCAGCCACTCACTTGTCCAGGGCTACTCCATCATCGGGGCAGCTCCTCTCAAGCACCTGTGCACATGGTAGATCAAGTGCTTGGCCAGAGAGCTTGGTTTTGGGTCAGCTGCAAGCTCCCCACTCCAAGCTGTTCTCTAGAACAGTGGTTCTCAACCTTCCTACTGCTGCATCCCTTTAATACAGTTTCTCATGTTGTGGTGACTCCCAACCATAAAATTATTTCGTTGCTACTTCATAACTGTAATTTTTCTACTGTTGTGAATCACAGTGTATATATCTGATATGCAGGCTACCTGATATGTGACCCCCAAAGGGGTCATGACCCACAGGTTGTGAATTACTGTTTTAGAACCTAACCCTTTCCTTTCCAGCTTCTTTTCTTAGAGCAAGGGCACTCTGGAAAGCTCTGCTCATCCTTTTTCCTCGTGGCTGATGAGAGGGCAGGAGCCTGGCTCTGGAGGGATCCTGAGGTCTGGCTGCATCTGTGACATGCTGCCTGTGGCAGGAGAAGTCCCTGAGAGAAGAGCTTTCATGAGCAGAGGCCACCTTGGCCTATTGGCACATCTCAGGAGACCTTTCCTGTGGGTTCTACTGAGGGCCAGACCGTTGCTGCAGAAGGTGAGATGGGGTCCTCATCGTGAACCTTTCCTCTGGAGTCCTGTATCTAGGAATGGATTATGGTACCCTGTGGGCCTGGCTGGGGCAGAGCTTTTTGTTCTGAGTCCTGTGGGAAATCAAATACAGTCCAGCAAATCAAGTACAGTCACGTGTTTTTTAGACCCTGTTTGGGTTCAAATACCATTTCTGTACATTCTGCCATTAAGAATTAAGGCAGGGTACGAGGCAAGCAAAGGTTGGAAACTGGAATGACCCCTACAAGCATGGTCTGTCCAAGGCTCCAACAATGATGTCATTATTGTCCCCATCCCATTACCGTGGGTGCCACGCATTCTTTTGATTGCTTAGTAAGGGTTCTACATTCTCTCAAGTAGTCTAAAAGGAGGTTTGCTGTATCTCCAGGCGGCATATGTGGAAATTGACTAAGACGAGCAGGGTGACTTGCCCAGGGGTGTGCAGATCTACTAGGGTGCTTTAGACTTGAAGCATTGGCAGAGGGGAGTCTGTTGTTGACTTCTAGGTGGGTGTGGTGAGCCTGTGAAGAGTTAGCATGACGGCCACAACTCAGGTACTCTTGCTGGGCATCCTCACCATTCCTTCCATCATCCAAGCAGGGTGGTTATGCCTGGCTGGCACAGGTGTGTTCATCGACACAGGAACACCTCCGGTCCCACAAGTCTCCTCAGTACTCGGTGTTATGCTTGCTGGTGGAAAATTACAGTGTCCACTGGCAATCATCTGCTGGGGGCAAGGCTGCTCATTTGTTTCCCGGCTGCCCAGACTCCCGAAATAATCACACAGAAATCTGTATTGTTTTCAATACTGTTTGGCCAATAGCTTAAGCATATTTCTAGCTAGCTCTTATATCCTAAGCTAACCCATCTCCACATCTTGTGGTGTGCATCACCACAAGGTCATGGCCTACCAGCAAAGTTTCGGTAGGATCCAGTGGAGGTGTCTGTCTCCTGTGGCAGCTACATGGCTTCTCCCTGACTCCACCTACTCTCTTTCTATAGCTCTTTCAGCCTGACTTTACTCTGTTAAGCCATTGGCCAAAAGAAGCTTAACCAATTAAGGCAATAAATTAACCAATAGCAGGCAATAAATTATATTCATAGTATACATCACCTCCCACATCACCTCTCCTTTTTGTCTAAATAAAAAAAAAGGGTTTTTACTTTAGCATAGCAAGATTACATATAACAAAACAGGTATCAAGTAAGAATTATAGTTACAATATTTATATCTACTTTATCTTTTATCATAACTAAAGAAAACTGTGAATACTGTCTTTCTCTCCATCAGAGACCCCAGAACGACATGATATTACCTAAATTAACAAGAAGGACATTGTAACTTCTAAAACTCTAGAATTGATGGAGACATCGTGTGGCCTGAACAGTCACCCCTCACAATGTTCTTCTGTAACATTGGGGCACCCATCTTTAGCCTACAGGCCCATAGTATCTGGCAGATTTTTCCATGAAGCAGGAAATTTCAAAGACATTTCTGCCTATATTGGCAGTTTGTCAGTCAAATTTTCTTCAGTATCCTGCAGAATGTCTGGCAGACTCTTTTATGAAGCAGGAACTCTGAAGGATCATCTCATTTTAAGGCAAGTTCAGCAGTCATCTCTCTGAGGATACTGCATGTCTAGTTCAGCAGTTCAGGCATGAGCAGTTTCTTGCCCAAATGGCTAACAAACTCCATAAGGAGCCTCTTCAATGCCCTCCATCCTCTTGAAATAGATTGGTGCTGCTGGGAGCAGATATGTCTCATGTCATAAAAAGTCCTAAGTTATTAAAACATTTTAAATACCATAGTCTAAGGCCTCTGAAAGATTGGAAGAATACCTATCTAACTGAAATATATTTCTATATATCTAGCAAACCTAACTAACATAACGGCATGTTTGACTATTATAGATGATTATCTCTTAACCTATATTTTTTAATTATACATTACATTTTTAAATGAGCTGCACAAACAGAGTATCTTAAGAGCAGAAATACAAAATTGATCTTAAATTTGTATCAATAAACCAAGATCCATACCAATGCAAAGTATTCATCTCTATAGTACATCCCCCTTTAAATGTAAAAAAATATATATATAAACAATCATTTATGGAATTTGGATGTAGTTCTCTCCAAAGCACTTTCTGGTTTTTGTTAGGTGAAGTATTTTCTTTTTGGTGGTTCACAGAGACCTTTCAGGGGGTCTTGTTCCATTGAACCCCATTAGTCTGAAAGGAATCCACAGGTTTTTGTCTTCTGTGGAAACAAAAGCAGGAACTCTGAAGGATCATCTCATTTTTAGGCAAGTTCAGCAGTCTTTTCCAAAAGAAGAAATCCTTAGACCCAAATTTTGAAGTCAAGATACCTTTAAAATATATATGTTGGTTAAGTTTAGCAGCCCATACAATGAAACGTCTCTCTATACTTAGTTCATTCACAGTCAAAAAATTCAAAGAAAACACAATAATATACATAATTCAGACTCTCTGTATTTTCCATCTTTATGTGGCTTATTTTTTCTTTACCTCTTTAATCTATGATTGTTTGTACTCTGTCTTTTTTAAGACTTTCCTTTTTTAAAAAAATTTTTACTTCTTTTTATAACTCTCTATACTCCTTTTATTCTCTCTCCCAAGCCTATATACATTTTTTCCAACACTGTGACCCATTTAGAAGTCTTTCCCATCTGGATTTGTCTTTATTATAAGCATATATGTACTTATTTTCTGTCCAGGAATGCTTTAAAATGGTAAGCAGTGTGGCTGTGGCAGCCCTGGATGCTGGCTCTGCCTCTCTCAACCTTTCAATGTGGCAGAGGTACCATTACCTCCAGCTCTGGGTTTGCAGGTAGGAACCATGCTCACCACTTTAACTCTGAGGAGTGTGTAGCACATAAACCCTTTTTATCTGAGTAAAAGCTAAATCTGATGTACAGCAAACTGTGTGGCCTGGAAATCACAAGCATACATTACCTCGTACTTCTGTCACCTATGGTAATGATCTTTTCTCACTAATTAAATGTTGTGATATTTTGTTTGTGTTCTGACAAATAAAGCTTTCCTGGAGATCAGGGGGTGGATTAGGTGAGATCTGAGGTATTTGGTCCTCAGCTTTGGTGACAAGCGCCTTTACTCACTGAGCCATCTCACCAGATCAACTTCCTTTGCTAGAAGCTACCTAGCAGCTTCAGGAGGTAAGAGCACCAGGCAGAGAACTGGACTCCCAGAAAATGCTGCTTTATGGGTGCAGACTGACTGGGACCTGCCCTCCCCTGCAAGTCCCTGTACATCTTTTCTTTTGCATTAAAACTTTTTTAAAAAAATAATTATAGATTTCCATGAAGCCTCCAAAATGATATAAGATCTTATTTCCCTTCACTCAGATGCCCCAAACCCATGCTTGCAGCCATAAAACAGTATCACAACTTGACATCTCATGCGCCTGCCATCTCATGCCTTCATTCTCACTGCTAGCTCCTGGTTGGGTTCTCCATGGACAAGGAGCAGCTCACCCAATAGGTTTCCTCTCATGCTCAGCCCCGCCCACTCTCTTCCAAGCTCCATTACTCCCTTGCATGCCCACCACTGCTCTTTCTAGAATGGTGTATACTGTATAACCTTCTAGCTCATTCTTCCCACGCCACAGCAGCCGGGTTTTCCTCTTGTCTTAGATACTTTTCTATTGCTCTGAAGGGACACAATGACCAAGGCAATATAAAAGAAAGCATTTAATTTTGGACTTGCTTACAGTTTCCAAAGGTCAATCTATCACCATCATGATGGTGGCAGGCAGGCAGGCAGGCAGGCAAGGCAGGCACAAGAAGGCAGCAGTGAAAAAGCACACACCACGGAGAGGGAAGGGATCAAAGAGGGAGAAAGAGGAAGGGAGGAAGAGAGAGAGAGAGAGAGAGAGAGAGAGAGAGAGAGGAGAGGGCTGGGTCTGACATAGTCTTTTGAAACTTCAAAGACAACTCCCTCTCAGTGACACACCTCCTTCAACAAGGCCACACCTCCTAGTCCTTCCTAAAATTTCACCCTTAACACCTTTAATCCCAGCACTCAGGAGGCAGAGGTAGGCGGATCCCTGTGAGTTCGAGGCCAGCCCAGTCTACAAGAGCTAGTTCCAGGACATGCTCTAAAGCTACAGAGAGACCCTGCCTCAAAAAACAAAACAACAAAAAAACCAAACCCCAAAAACCTCACTAACTAGCAGTCAAGGATGCAAATATATGAGCCTGTGGGGTCATTCTCATTCAAACCATGTTACTTTCCAACAGTTAATTTTGTTGTGAGCAGTTAACACAGTGAATGGATCAAATTTTAACCCACCACCTGAGGAAGGACATTTAGGGTGTGCATGTCAGTGTGCCTGTCCACTTTGAACACATGTCCTCAGTTCATTGCCCAAGATGGATGTTGGGTCAGGCAGTGAGACCTGTTGAGTTGGAAACTCAGATTCTACCACTGACACCTTTTGTTTCTCATAATATCTTATCCCTCAAAGATATGTAAAACTAAAACTGAGAGCTAAATATTAGTGATTGTAAACACACATATATGATATTTGTGCCACAGCTATCCCAATATTTTGTTTATATATTTTCAATATTTTAAAATAGCATATAGCTAAATTCAAATGCATTCTAGATTTAAAATTATTGAAACTTATCCATTTTATTTTTTTGTGTGCGTACTGATATATTTTAACTTTTTAAAAATCAATTTGTTTTGTGATTTATTTTTGTCCTGAAGTTTCCATTTCTTTTTGTGCTACATTTTGAATCAACTGTATACTTAACACAGGTGTCTCCTCTCCATTTTTCAGTTATACTAATCCATAATCTATTTTATACCTCTGGAAGGAATACTCAAGATTTTTTACCATAAACCTAACTCAGAAGCTAAATTTCACTTAGAGACTTGAATGGCCTCTAGTAGTCCTTAATCTTAACTGCACATCATTGGTGTAAATGATCCTCAGTGTCTTCTTTCTGTCCTTTATTCTGTTGGGATTTAGTGTGATGATTTCTAAGTTGCTGTCTAGATTCATGGCATTGATGGGTATCTCCATTTCTTCCTCTCTGTGTTTTCTAACTACTCAGAACCTTTCTTTATAACTGTCTGTCTGTCAGGCCATCTCTCTTTCTCTGTGTATGCGTTCAGATTCACATGTGTATGGGTCATATATGTGTAGCTTCACATGCACAGCCAGGGGGTTGTTCATTGAGTTCCCCCCACCATAATTTTGAGACAAGGTCTCCTTTTGACCAGAACTCATCCACGAGGCACATCTGCCTGGCCGATGGGTACCAGTGATCTTTCTAACTCCATTTCCCAGTGTTGGAATTACAAGCACATCAGTGAACATGGATTCAAAGCTCCCATGGTGCATCTGATGGTGTGGTGTCCCTAGCATGATGTCCTCATCATGTCCTCATTACACTGTACTCAGCTTTTAAAAATGTGTGATGTGGGATCCTTCTGTATATGCACTGCTTTTATTGGTTGATGAATAAAGATGTTTTGGTTAATGGCTTAACAGAGTAAAGCCAGGTGAAAAATCTGAATAAAGATATATAGAGGGAGAGTAGGCAGAGTCAAGGGCAGGTTCCAAAGCTTACAAGTCAAGCACCATGACTGAGTTATCTCCCCAGTCTTAATTGTCTTCCATTCGAAATGAACAGCTTCCTTTATGTTTTCTTACAGTGTGTCTTTGGTGGAAGCTCTCATGGTTTGCACCAAGACTTAGTGCAAACTGAGATCTTAGGACCTGTGATTGGCTTACTGAGTCCTGGAAAATGGAGGAGACTAGGGGATGGCAGCATTCCCCATCACGCTGGGGACACAATCAAATAGACCATGGAAGTTTTGAAGAGGGATAGAATCTTCTCTCTCTGGTGTCCTCATCATGCACCAGAGGACAGTGTAGAGGCCACCAGGAGCAAGTGCCACACTCCCAGGGCTGTGCAGAGACTTTGGTTTGGCTAGTCCGCACTGTGGAGTCCCCATATCACTATCCTGGTGCCTGGTTGGATATGTATCTCTTCAGCAAACACGTTCTGAATCTTACAGTGTCCAACCTGGTCTTTGGGCACAGACACCTCAGATTGTGCCAGACAAGTCATGGTGCCTCACATGTGACAAGTCCAGGGGCCTCAGGCAGGTTCTTTAATGTTGTGCTGACCAAAGGTGTCTTGACAGCTTATTGCTTAATGGAAGAGGAAGACTCTGGAAAGTTCTGGATTCTCCCTCTTACTCAAGAGTTCATGGAGCCTGTGGCTGCCTGTGGTTGTTTGTGTGGGGCCAGTGTGAAGGCTGAAGATGCCTGTGTAGAGCCCATGGACACTGTGGAGACAAGGTAGAGACTGTGTGGAAACTGTGAAGTCCAGTGTGCAGCCTGTGTAGTCTATAGATTCCTGTGGGGAACCTTGGGATTTCTGTGCGGAGCCTGTGTGGTGTATGACTGGAGACTATGTGGATGTCTGCATGTAGCCTGTGTGGTGTATGACTGGAGACTATGTGGATGTCTGCATGTAGCCTGTGTGGCGTATGACTGAATACTATGTGGAGGCCTGCATGTAGCCTGTGTGAAGCCCGTGGATGCCAGTGCGGGGCCTATAAAGCCTGTACAGAGCCTTTAGATGTTTGTGAGGACTCTGTGGGGAGTCTAGGTAGAACTTACAAATTCCTGTGTGGATCCTGTGGATGTCTGTGAGGAGACTGTGGATGTCTGTGAGGAGACTGTGGATGTCTGTGAGGAGCCTGTGGATGTCTGTGTGGAGACTGTGTGAAGGCTATACACGTCTGTGTGGAGCCTGTGGATGCCTGTGGATACTGTGTGGAGCCCATGAATATTTATTATATGTAGAGTCTGTGTAGGCTCTGTGAATGTATATGTGGATCCTTTGTGGAACTGGTGGACACTACAAAGAGAACATGTGGAACCTGTTTAAAACCTGTAGAGAGCCTGTGGATGCTTTTGTGGAACCCCTGGGGATGCCTATGTGAAGACTGTTGATATCTGTATGGAGGCTGGAGATGTCTCCATAGAGGCCTTTGTATAGCCTGTGTGAGCCCTATGGATGCACTGTGGAATCTGTGTGGAGCCTGTTTGGAGCCTACATAGAGATCAAGGAGCCTGTGGCACATCTTTGTTCTGTGGGGTTCAGCAGTAGCCTCAACTCCTTTCCCGGGGACAAGCATGGGGAGTCCTGGCAGGTCCATACGTTTTAACTCCCCCTCCTTCTGCCACAGCAGGCCTGCTCTTTATGTATCCAGTGGGAATATTTTTCATTATCTTCCCTCTCAATTTAATTAATCCATGTCCCGTAATGAACCTTGAAATTTCAATTAAACACACCATTACCAATCAGTGCAGAGCTGGTTGTTGGTGGCTTCTTGCAGTGTGCTGGTGTTTTGTGTGGCTATACTGTCTCATCTGTTCTGCCCTGGCACCACTCTGTCCTGGGACAGGAGAGCTCAAGAGGGCCCCAGTGCAGCACCCTTTCCTGGGAAAACTCAGTCATGGTCTGCTGGAACGTTCTTTGGGATTGCCATCCTTAGTGTCACAGTGAGTCCCTTCTGCAGGGCTAGTGAGAGCATCTTGCTGCTTCTCCTTTGCTGGGCTCCTGGTGGACTTTCAGTAGATGGTAGGACTGGCTGGAGGATGGTTCACCACCAAAGTAGCATGGTACCTGGTGATGGAAAGTGGAAAGGCCCATACCCAGCAGCTAAGGGTTTCCAGGATGCCAATTGCGGGATTCAGCTTCTTTTGGTAACAAGTCTTACTTTTCAGTTTTCTTCCAAAGGCAACCTGTTAACACTGATGTCAATGTAGACAGACAAGAGTTCTTGGAGCCTGGAGTCTTGTGTTGGGCTGCCTTTCATGACTTTGAATAGCCCTGCTATTCCTTCTAGTCCCCTGCAGGTTCTCGTACCTTTCTCTGTCTTCTCTCTTGGCCACCATCTTTCTCTAGCTGTATTGGGCTCTTGTAAGCAGCCACTTTCTTGTAGGGCATCCACTCCTCTGTCCCTATTTCTTGAGGGGACCATTTCACCTAGAGAAACCAATATCCCTCCTTTCAGACCTCACAGTTCTAGGTGTCCCCGTCACTCTGTGTCTGGTTTCAGACATGTTTATTACCTAGTGGCAGAAGCTCTCTCTTTAGACCCACCAGCCCGACCACTCTTCTTCCCTCTTGTCACAAGGAAAGAAAGTCCATCTCTTTCTCAATATGGCTTCTGTTCTAATCTTCTATGGAAATGGATCTGCTCAGACAAGAGACAAAGTCAGCCCATGTTTGGTCTTGGGAGAAGACTCTTCTTACCTTTGGTGATGTCACATGTGCTAAGTGATCGTGCTCCCTGACCACAGTAGTATCTCCTCGTGGGGACTATTCTTATCCAAACCACCACAAGGAGATACCACTATGGTCAGGGAGCAGGATCCATTTCCATAGAAGATTAGAACAGAAGTATTTTGGGAGACACTTCAATTCCAGCCCATAACATTGAATCAAATGCTTGCCCTTGTGCTGGTACCCTGTGTCCTGGGAGGTCCAGGACAGTGCTGGTTACTGGGCTGAGGGCATCTCCCAACATGTGTGTTCGTCTATTGATAAAGACTCCTCCATGCCTCCTCCCTTCTTATTCTGTAGTATTATAACATTCCTGCCTCCTCTGGGACTCCAAAAACACAGGGCTTAGCAAACTCCCAGAAGCAAACTTTAGCTCAGAGGAAAACCTCGAGGGAGAAGATCCTACACATCAAGGCTGCGCCACGCAGAACGCCGAGTCCCTGTGGAGTGGAGGCTGGTCTCACCCCTACTCTTCCTACTGCTGTCTCAGCGGCCCTTCGTGAGCTTCTTCGAGTCTCCTGCCTCATCTCCGAGGGCCCAGGGAAGGGGCGGCAAGCCATGCCTCTATGTGACTGCTGTCTTCCTTGGTTACATTGGGTCCTCAGGATGATGTCATCCATTGCCAGAAGAGCAAGACTGAGAGTCACCTCCAGGAAAGGCCACCAACCTGTGGGACCCTCAGAGGTTCTGGTGTTCCTGTCTCTCAGGCTGGCAAAGTCCTCGCAGTCTTCCTCAATTTATCCTGGCTCACATACACTGCCAGTGAAGGAGACAGAGGCCATGATTAGGAACGGAGGGTCATGCACACAGAACAAGGAGAGATCCCAACCCTCAGACCCCAACCCTCAAAAGGGCATCAGGCTGAATGTGGGGCTACTTCACACTGTGGGATTTTCACCCCCATCTCTTGTTCCTATTGTATGGACTCAGGGTTTGGTTTTCCTCAGAATTTGTATGCTGAAATGTTACCCCCGACACATGAGGAGATAAGAAAGTGGGGTTCCCAGGAAATGATTAGGTGGACTCAGTCCTTACAAAGGGGAGCCAACCGCACCCTTGACACTTCTACCACGATGCCAGCTATTCACTAGAAAGTCACACACGAAATCTTCCAGCCACTTAGTTCTGGACTTTTAGCCTCTAAACCGTGAGCAGTAAACGCCTGAGGCCACCAAGGTCTGCAGGTCTGTGGTGGCAGAGGGAAGGGTGAAAACATCCCCGCCATGGAGACCAACTGGATAGGCAGAACTTTGGGGGTGGCCTCCAGGATATTTAGTCAGTGATTCATCGGTAGCATCAGCATCAACCTTTTGGTGTGTGTTGAATACCATCCCGTGAGAGTAGCCTGGTTGAAACTGTATGGGCTGCTCCTCACAGGGTGCCATCCTAGGACAGTAAGGGCCCCCTGCTTGGATCAGGCAAAGGGGTGGAGCAGGATGGAAGCAGGGTTGGAGGCATGACAGCAGGGTCTGTCTTGCAGTGGTCTTTATAAGGGTATCTTAGGGCTATTCTCACAGATGGCAGGAAAGCTTTCCCATGGCTCTCCTTGCATGGGTCCAGGGTCCACCCCAGGAGCATCCTCTGCATGTCCAGGTTCTACAGCCTGTGCAGAAGGCAGGTGGCATGGGAGTGACCAGCCACTGTGAGTTATAGTCATGCCACTCGACATCTGAGAATTGGTGCAGGACAGGACAGAAGTGGCTGAGGACCAGACGGGTGGGTAGCAGGGACCTGGCGTCACTATCTGCTTTGAATAAGCTGTCCACCTGATTTTACCCATGTGCTTCTACAAATTCTGAGGTCAGTCTTTCATAGCACACAATTAAGTAATGAGTGTGACAGCCAGGGCTGCCAGAGTGACCTCAGGGGGCAGGCTATGACAGGCCAGGGGACTTACTGGGTGGGCATGGCATCTCCTAACCATACATACAAGATTTGGAACAGCGTTGAACTGGAGCGGTAGCTAGATAAATCAGTGGTTCTCAACCTGTGGGTTGTAAACCCTTTGGGGGTTGAACAATGCTTCCACAGGGGTCACCTTAGACTATCTACATATAATATATTTACATTATATTTCATAATAGTAGCAACATTACGCTTAAGAAGTAGCAACAAAGCTAATTTATGGTTGGGGTCACCACAACATGAGGAACTGTGTCAAAGGGTTGCAGCATTAGGAAGGTTGAGAACCCCTGATCTAGACCCTTCAAGTTCCCAGGCTCAGAGATGCTAGGTCCTCTCTCCACTCCTACGCCCTGTCTACACCGCATTATGCGGGGTCAGAGCTCCTGCTGCTCACTGGTTTTCCTGCTTTCCTGTGGACAGATCTTGGTCCCTTCTGGCCTTTGGTGATGATGTCTCAGCTCTGGCTTACGGTTGTTGACTGTCTTTGTGCCCTTAG
The DNA here is from genome assembly GCF_018167655.1 of Microtus oregoni. NCBI lineage: Eukaryota > Metazoa > Chordata > Mammalia > Rodentia > Cricetidae > Microtus > Microtus oregoni. The sequence continues at coordinate 4,221,985 of NW_024543063.1, read as the reverse complement.
CTGAATCTAGTAGGTTCCGGGTACACACTAGAAGGCAGACACGGTTTGTTTTCCTCTCTCTTGGTCTTACTCGCAGGGTGGGTGACAAAGACAAGGAATAACGATGTGTGGTGCTGACATTCTAACTGGGGGAAACAGAGGGAAGACGCAGCATAGCCATTGACCCTGAGAAGACAGCAAGCCTGGAGCTGTCTGCCGCCAGAGGTGACTAAATCCCCCTCCCCCCAGGAACTTTCTACACTTGCTTCGCAGGTGTGCTACAATGAGTCCAGTCCTGCCTGGATTCTGAGATGCCGGATTGCTTCCCATCCTCTTCCTGCTCCCCGCCCCCCCACCACATGCAGGTGCTCAGAAGAGACAGATGATGGCAATGTGGAAACACCCTAGTGACAGGTGGGCAGAGGCTTCCATAACAGCCAAGAGAGATGAACAGGCTGGGGAGCTCAACAGGAAGGGAGGGCGTCCATTCATCTGTGATTGGACAGGCGTCCTCAGGCCCCTCCTCCTGGACCCTTCTTTCTGCTTGTAGTACACCTCTGTCTTCCTTCTCTGGAAGCTAAGGACTGAAGAAGGCATGGGAGCAGACAGGCTAGTGAAAACTACTGCAGGACACTGAACAGGGAGCCCACACTTTAGGAATCTTCTTACAGTCAGGCTTGAGTCTGTGAGACAGGTCACAACATGACAGGGGCTGCAGTGCCTCAGGAGCATGCACCGCCCTGATGCTGCGTGGATTCTGGATGACTTGGGAGCAGGGGAGGGGAGGAGAGACAGAGACAGAGAGAGAGGGAGAGCTTCGTCTTGGGAGCCAGCGCAATCGGTAGACTTGGCAGAAGTCAGCAGTGGGCACCTTCCTTATCCACCTGCCTAGGAAGCAGGTGTGAGCACCCCTGTGCCGGTGCAGCGCTAGGGTCCCAACACATGCAAACCCGCTCTTCAGAGCAGCTGTCTGAGATGCTTCTGTTTGCTCTGTCCCATAAGGACTACAGAAACATCCAAGTTAAAATGGCAGGAGTGGATGCCCTTCAGATGGCTGCACACAGCGCTATGAGCACTCTTATTAAAAGCATGAGCTATGCGGGTTCCACCCTGTCAGAGAGCGGGGCCGCAAGCTTCAGAATTAAAATACTGTGGACCAGGTTCAGCACTAGACCGAGAGGTGCGATTAATAGATAGCACTGTCCAGGAGAAATCAAGCATCCTTAATAATTCAGTCCATTATTAAGGTGATATTTCAAATCAGCAGCCTAAGGATGGATTATTCAATAAGAGTCTCTGTGACGTCTACCTCAGGCTTCGGGAAGAAAAATGAAGTTAGAGTCATGGTTTACATCTTACACCTGATGGGTTAATGCTCCAGCTATAAATATTTAATATTCATGTAATCACGAGAGCACAGAGAAATTTGTGAGAATTTAACAGATGCGACAACCATGAAAAGAAAGGTCTGTAGGGTTGATGACATAAAGGTCTTTATTTACAGACAACAGACCTGGGGGGGGGTGGACTTTGGAGAAGCAGCGTCTGGCAGGATGATGGGCCAGGGAGCATGGGTGGAGAGCAGCTGGGGTCCAGCTGGAGGGGAGCAGGCATGAGAACTCAGTGAAGCCCTTCAGAGGTGCCCCAGGTTCCTGCAGGGTCCAGGATTCAAATCCCTCCACCACACTGGCCATCAGATGAGCTAGGAAGCATGCTGGACCTCGTTGAAGCTATTGTAACGTTTCCTGCTGAGAACTGAAGGCAAGTGGCTTCCTGCCAGGGTCCTTCCGTTCCTATGGGTCCTTTGGGAGCAGCCACCACCAACGGCGCCATCGGTGTTAGAAGACTGCGGCGAGGCTGCAGTGACTTTTTCAAGACGCACCAGGTAAAGCAATAAACCTTTGATAGATGGCATTATTAAAAACACATATCCTGAATCCTGTGAGAAATGGAACATCCATTCTAGAAAATATAAGCAACAGGTGTGAGCAGGCACTGGCGGAGGGAGACGCTGGGCGGAACATAACAAAGAGATGGAAACCGTATCTGGCCTCCCCAGCCAGGAAAAAGGCTGTCATTTGTCATTTGGTGACTTTAGTAAGACTCTTCGCAAAGAACACTCGGAGGTGGCTAAGACTTTAATAGACAGTTGATTTGTTTTTGCGCATCAACTTTATCTCAGTAAATTTACCAATCTCACCTGTTATAATAGTTATCTCGAAATTATTTTAGGTTTATAAGTGTGTAAGTTCTTAATTTTCCAGAGACCACACTGGTTCATATTTTTCTTAATGGTTTCTGGCTTTTATAATGGGCTTAAAAAGCCGTTGCTTAGACCATGATTATTTAAAAAGAAGTCTCTCTTTTTCTAATGGAGCCTTTTATGGCATTATAATGTAATATGTAGTTCATAAAACCTGCCCTCTTTTTCAAATGGTTTCTTGCCATTTTAATGTGTTCACTTTTCCACCTAAATAAATGACTTATTTTGACAGTGTAAAAAAAAAATCCTCCTGGAATCTTTATTAGCACTGCAGTAAATTTTATTTAAGCGTCACTGTCAGTTTTATAGTGTTCTCATTTGCCATTCGTGTGTATTTGCCTTCACTGAGGTCTTCAGTTCATTTATCTTAACTTGTGGTTTTAAGGGAGGTGGAGCCATTAGATGAAGCAAGAAGAACAGAATGCTGGTCCGTATCGACTCTGGTGAAGGGCTCCTGGGACCCATCATTCTGTCTTCTCACTCGGCTCTGCCTTTGAAAATCTCCCACGTGAAACTTAAAAGTCCTGGTCTACAGCTGCCCTCGTCTTTCTTGGCGGACTCTTAAGTCGCTGTGAAAGGCCTGTCTCTGCTTGCTGCCACTGTGAAGAGGATTGTTCTCAACGTGTACTTGATACGCTTGCCCTGTCTTTATGAGCCTTAAAGCAGCGAAGGCTGACTGTAGCCCTCTGCTCATTGATTTGTATAAATGGAACACAAGAATTCCTGAGTGCTCTTCAATAATTCATGCTTTTATAAACATGGAAATCCACTCCAGAGCGTCTCCAAGAAACGCTGCACTTGGGGGGAGTGACGTCTCTGGGGATCTGAGGAGCAGCTCTGCATCCTGAGCATGGAGCAGAGACATGATCACCCTCCTGTTACACAGAGCCTCCTAGTTGGCCTCACAACAGGGGGCAGCACTGTGTCTCCTCGGAATGGTCACACACAGACCCTCGTTTGGACCCTGGGAGTGTGCTGGTCCAGAGTCACTACACTGGACTCAGAGGCCACGGATATGTCCGTGATGTCCTGATCCTGGGGGTGTCAGCAGGGTCTGTGCTGCCTCTGAATTCCTTGGAATGATATGTTTCATTTTCCCTAGAAGTCTCTATGGCCAGAACCCCTGATGGAGTCCTAAGAGAAGTGGACTGAGTGTCCTGTGAAATCTTTTCAAGTCATTCACCTGCTGTGTGGTTTTAGGCGAGAGATTTTAAATTTCAGGAGCGTAGGTTTCTATAGTAAATCCCCACCTAACAGAACATTCATGAGATGACATACAGAGGACTTTTGTGGAATGTGTGTGTGTGTGTGTGTGTGTGTGTGTGTGTGTGTTTGAGAACTGTGTGTACACTGTTGTACTGTGGGAGGGCACTCATGTTTGTGTGTATGGTGTGTGTATGTGTGTGTGTATACATGCAGTATGGGGCACTGTGTGTGGTAATCATGGGGAGTATGTGTGTGCTTGTGTGTGTGTGCACTGTGGGCAGTGTGTATATGTGCCCTGTGGGGATTGTGTGTGTGCACTATGGGGATTGTGTATGTGTACACTGTAGGGAGTGTGTGTATGTACACTGGGCAGTATGTGTGTATGCACTGTTGGATTGTGTGTGTACACTGTGGAAATCACACATGTGTGCACTGTGGGGATCATGTGTGAGTGTGTGCTATAGGAGCATGTGTGCCCTGTTAGTAGTGTACTCTGTGTGCACTGGGAGTTGTGTGTGAGCACTGTGAGAATGCATGTGTGTGTATAATGTGCAGATTTTGTGTGTGTAAATTGTGGCTAGTGCATGTATGTGTACTGTGGGGATCATGTGTATTTGCACTGTGGAGATTGTGTATTGTACTGTGGGGAGTATGTATGTGTACATTGCAGGCTGAGTGTGCATGTGTGCTGTGGAAATTGCATGTGTATGTACCATGGGGATTGTGTGTGTGCTCTATGGAGATCTTGTGTCTGTGTGCACTTTGGGGATTGTATGTGCGCACTGTGGGGTTGTATGTGTGCACTGTGGAGTTGTATGTGTGCACTGTGGAGTTGTATGTGTGCACTTTGGGGATTGTATGTGTGCACTGTGGAGTTGTATGTGTGCACTTTGGGGATTGTATGTGTGCACTGTGGAGTTGTATGTGTGCACTTTGGGGATTGTATGTGTGCACTGTGCAGTTGTATGTGTGCACTGTGGAGTTGTATGTGTGCACTTTGGGGATTGTATGTGTGCACTGTGGAACTGTATGCGTACACTGAGGGATTGTGTGTGTGCACTATGGGTAGTTATGTGTGTGTGTGCACTATGGGAATGTGTGTGTGTGTGTGTGTGTGTGCACTGTGGGGACCATGTGTGTTTGCGCTGCTGGGATTGTGTGTGTGTACTATGGGGAGTACGTATGTGTACATTGCAGCTGAGTGCGCATTGCGCTGTGCTTTCTGTGCCCTGGCTTAACATCGGGGAGGCACTGTTTGTCCTGCGGATGTCAGGAGAAAGGTACTGAGGTAAGACATGTGCTCTGTTGCTCTTTGATCCTTAATCAGTTGTGAGTCTTCAAAATTTGCAACAAACATTCCCAGACCCAAGGAAGGATCTGTGGTAATCACATCTTTTGACCACCTACTGCCCTTGTGTCCCAAATCCTCTAAAATGGCAGATCTCGTTCCCTGGGCTGTATGACTTCTCTGTGTGACATCTTTCTGTCCCCTTCTTCCTCTGGTTTCTCTATGACGTCACCAGAACACCAAGGCCACTTTATAAGGTAGCACCAAATTCACTGAGGCTGCAAGTTTCTGGAGCCCAGGCTATGTGACCCTAAGTGCCTGCCCTTCTAAGCAGACAGGAGGCAGGAGGCTGAAGATGGCAGGGCCCCGTGTCTGGTTCAGCCAAGGGGATATCTAAAGCAGGGTGTCTGACACCCATGCTGAATGTGGCTGCCAGGTGTGCTGGATGGAGCCACCCCTGGGTCCAGGAAGAAACACAGGACAGACATGATGCTTATTTTGATAATATTTTGGAGAATTCAGGGGAACTGGGTTGGTGGGGAGATCACACAGAGGAGTCATACAGCTTTGGGAATGAAAGTCACCATTTTAGAAGACTGTAGAACACAGAAGCAGGGGAGGGCAAATGTGTTTACTATAGACCCTTTCTTTGGATGTCTGTCTCATAATCTGAAGCCATTTTCACCTTTAGACTTAACATGCTTCTACACCAGGGCAAACATTAGCTGGAGTAGAACAGCTGCAGTGTCTCATATGGTTCTCTTTTCTCTCAAAAATTTTAATAAAAATTGATGTATAATATGATAGGCCTTTTTGTGTTTATGCTTTCAGTAGAAATTTAAAATCCAGTTCTTGAGTTAGAAATCCTCTTTGGATCTAATTGGGATGCATTTTTTTTTTAACCTTTCTTCATCTTGTATCAATTCTTTTGAAGTTTAGATGGCTCTTGGGTCAAGTCAGCCAATATTCTCTTTTATGAGTTTTGGATTTCTTCGGCTGGTTAGCAGACCTTTCTACTCTAGTAGCTAAAAACTGACTTCTTATGTTTTTTTTCTATTATTCTTACAATTTAAAAGTTGGATATTTTATTTATCAGTGATTTGTTCTTTAATTTTCTGCAGATGCAAAGCTAATCTTTTCAAGTTTCCTGGCAGGTTCCTGACTTCCCTCCACACCAACTGAAGGCCCCACCTGTAACTAGATGTTGGATGCTGCACATGATCAACCTCCTGTCTTATTGCTGCCTCGGTGTTCCCAGCCAGTGTCTAATTGCTCTTCTTAATGTCATTGTACAGTCTGATTCGTGCACAGTAGACGATCTCCCGTGATTTCCTTCATTTTCTTGGCCACTTCGCTGTGTTTATGGTTCTGCCAGGGTTGGAATCAATGTTCCAGGCGGAAACTTCTTGCCCTCTTTGCTCTGGGCTGCGTTCGGGGTACAGTCTGGGGGGGGGGGAAATTCCACGTCTTCACCTCTCAAACTCTCACACCCAGAAAACAAGATATATCTCGGTTTAAACTCACCCCACCCGTGTATCCTCTGGGAGATTCTCATGATTCCCTCCATTACGTGTAGTTCCAGGGAATTTTCCCAAAGATCAGCCTGACCTCCTCTTTCAACATCGCGCGCTGCAGTCAGTGAATAGCTTCCCCTTGGTCCACTCGGCACCCGGGTCATGGTACATGTGGCCTGTGGCCTTGGGTTTGAGCAAAAGTGTCCCTAGTTGTCTTTCTTTTTTTTTTAAATTTATTTATTTATTAAAGATTTCTGTTTCTTCCCCACCACCACCTCCCATTTCCCTCCCCCTCCCCCAATCAAGTCTCCCTCCCTCCTCAGCCTGAAGAGCAATCAGGGTTCCCTGCCCTGTGGGAAGTCCAAGGAACCCCCACCTCCATCCAGGTCTAGTAAGGTGGGCATCCAAACTGTCGAGGCTCCCACAAAGCCAGTACGTGCAGTAGGATCAGAAACCCATTGCCATTGTTCTTGAGTTCTCAGTAGTCCTCATTGTCCGCTATGTTCAGCGAGTTTTATCCCAGGCTTTTTCAGACCCAAGCCAGCTGGCCTTGGTGAGTTCCCAATAGAACATCCCCATTGTCTCAGTGTGTGGGTGCACCCCTTGCGGTCCTGAGTTCCTTGCTCGTGCTCTCTCTCCTTCTGCTCCTGATTTGGACCTTGAGATTTCTGTCCGGTGCTCCAATGTGGGTCTCTGTCTCTGTCTCCTTTCATCGCCTGATGAAGGTTAATATTCAGGAGGATGCCTATATGTTTTTCTTTGGGTTCTCCTTATTTAGCTGATCCCTAGTTGTCTTTCTAAAAATCCACAGGTGGTGTTGGGTTAAAGCCCCCAAAAATGTACCTTATTTAATGTTCTCCACTCATTCAAAAGCTCTGTCTACAAATATAGACACATTCTGAGGCTCCGAGGCTTGGGGCTTCAACACAGGAAGTTCTGCGGCCACGGCTCAGCCCATGACGGGCTGCAGGGCTCCCGGTGACTCTGCACCAACAATGTGTGAATGCTGTCTAATATACTGCCTGCCTCGGGTCTAAAGGAAGCGAGGCCAGGTAGCCATGGGCTGACACTTCTGAAATCGAGGGTCAGTATAAGCATTTATTTCTTCCTTTTAAGTGGATTTTCTCTGGGGTTTTGTCCTGGTGATAGGACACTGACCAGCATATCCACTAAGAAAATATAACATTGGAAAATGTTATAAATGAGGCCGAAGAGTTGCTGTAGCAGAGTGTGATGGGATAGACTCCCAAGAAATCTTCTGAGCCATCACAGTGTCCCCGAAGGGCACATGGTACCTGTCCCTAGCAGAGGGAATCCAGACCCTGGGACATCAGCCATGACACACCCTGCCCAACAATGTCAGCTCTGCGTTCTCTCCCCTTGGGTTCTAGCCGCCAGCTTGTCCTCTCACTCTTCACACCGGCGTCGCTATCTGTTGATTTCTTCAGCAATGATGTGAGTGGGTCTTCAGCACATGCGCATGCTGGTTTGTAGGAGAGCGGTTCCTTAAATCAGCTCCCGGCAAATTCTATATGCACACTGTGTTTAAGGCTGACCTGCAGAGCACGGATTCATCTTTAAAGTTACAGCTCCATCTGCCTCTAAGATAACTTTCTTTAAGCATCATCATTCCTGCATTCACCACATTCTGGGTACCGTGAACTGGTGAGAGCTAGGGTGCCCTGGCAGGTGAGAGTGTCATCGTTCATATACAGCCGTGGTGACTCCTGGACTCCCAGCCGGGGGGGGGGGGGGCTGAAAATTGCAGAGTCTACAGCACGGTGGGGTTCGCCAAACTGCTTCTGATGCCGTGTGCGGCTGTCTTTCTTCCAGTTCAACATTTTGACATCGGCAAATGCTCTCTGACCCATGCTGGTTGGTGCAAGAGGTGCAAGCGCTGGTGCGAGAGCCAATGAGGGAGAAGGAGCAATGATCCAGGGGACAGTGAGCAGCAAGGTGGAGCCGTGAGTAGGGAGGATGGTGACAGGGGCATGCTAGCATCCTCCCCGCACCTCTCCATCATCTCCAGGCAGGATAAAGACAGAACTGCTCCATGCCGAAGGTACCATTGGGCCGTGAAGAACCTGGGGACTGGTCTGTCACACAACCTTCCCGTGTCCTGTAACACAACCTTCCTGTCCTTCCTGGTCCCGGTGGGGTCTGCTGCTCTCTGTCTTTCCTTTGTAGGTGTCATGTAAAGATGGGTATGGGTAGCAATGCAGGCGAAGGCACCTCTGATCTCTGTCTCTGTGTACAGAGCTTTTACTTCTGGAGTACAGAAACTGACCAGCCTAAGAGGTGTTTGGATGGCAGTGTCCCTGCTCGCTTTGCTCCTGGGGCCTCATGGGTAGAAAAAAACCAAGGCTAGTCTGCTTGCTTCCCCAAAGATGGGCTTCCCCCGGGACACCTATAGAGTTTCTGAGGTACTGTTTTAGTTATGTTTTCTGTTTCAGTGATTAAAATATCCAGACAAAATAATTTTAGGGGGGTAGGGAGATGACTCAGTGGTTAAAGAATGCTTGCTGCTGTTCTAGAGGACCCAAGTTCAAGTCCCAGTACCCACACTAGGAAGCTGACAACCACCTGTGACTCTAGCTTTAGGGCATCTGATGCTCTCTTCTGGGCTTTGCAAGCAAACACACACACACACACACACACACACACACACAATTAAATAAATAAAAATAAATATTTTTATAGCAACTTAAATCCAAATTTGCTAGGAAATTAATCCCTGCATGCAGGAGGTAAATACAGGTGGAGATCTACATAGCAAATTCCAGATCATCCAAGACTGCATAGCAAGGAAACCCCATCACAAACAAAATACAAAAATAAAGAAGTAAATGAAAAGCAACTTGAGATGTTTCTTGTGCTCATCGGTTGAAGGTTCAGTCCACCATGGCAGGGGACTCACAGTGGCAGGACTTTGGGACACCTGGTCTTGCGCCTGCAGTGGAATGACGAGTGCTCACTGCATTCAGCTTGCTCTTTCCCGGTTAGCCAGCTCAGAGCTTCAGCTCACAGAATGATGCTGCTTACAGCAGAGGTAGGTCTTGCCGCGTCCACGAACCCAGCCTATTAATAAATAACCCCTTACAGGCACAACCAGGGGCTGGCTGATCCCTCACAGACATCCCCTGAAGTCCCATGCATGGTTCCTGAGTTCTCACGGGGTTCCCTCAGGTCTCAGCTATCATTTTTGGAAATCCCACCTGGGGATCCACGGAGTCACACCTGTGGTTTCTAGGATCCCACCTGTGCTTCCTGGGGGCCCACGCTCCATTCCTGAGGTCTTATCTAGGGTTCATTCCAGGGATTCCAGCTGGGATCCAAAGCCCCATTTGAGAGTTCCCTGAAGTTGCACCTGAGGCTCCCCAGAGCTCCCCAGAAGTTCTTTGGCTTAGACGGTGGATTGTGGGAAGGTGGAGCTCATCTACCGTCCCCTCTGTCCTCAGATTCTAGTGTCTGCTCTGCACGTGGTCATTCAAGCAGAGGCACGCATTGACTGTTCCTAGGGAAAGCGAGCTGTAGAACTGGGACGGGGCAATTCTCGCGAGCACCTTTGCTCCACAGCGGAGGCACGGAATTTCTAGAGCTGTCTGTTTAGAACAATTGGTCCTTCCAACGACCCCTAGCCAACAGACTAAGATTTCCGCGGCTATTCCAGAACTGCTAATCGCGATCAAAGCAAACACAGAACGCTGAACATCTTGACAGACAGCCCTCACGCCCTTGATGCCGTCTATCACCACATCAAGGTCACCGATTCATTTAAAGAGTCCCAAAGGGCACTTGACCTCGATTTTTATAATTTTCTCACTGAAATGCAGGAGACGCTTCCTTGCTGTTCTTGGAGTCCCCCTTCGTTAGTTAGAAAAGTTAAAGTTTAAATGGCAATTCTCTCCGGAATTTAATATCTGTTCTCAGCGATCCTGTTTAATTGCTAACGGATTCTTTAGAAAATTGCATCACTATATTCCATTGGGTTTCTGCACTGAAGGCCTGGGAAGGGTTGGCAGGGACCTCCGCCAAAGCTAACAGTGGCTGTGTTTCAAGCTGTGATCATTTTACTAGAAAAAGTTTAAGCTGAAAATTTCCCCTCATTTCGGTTCCTTTTGCTTTTAAAGCTTTTAAGTTCAAGCCCCACGTTGGGTGTGAAGGCAAAGCTGGGACTTCAGCGTGTAAAACTCTCTCTGCTGTAACTTGTTTCAAGAGTCTATAAAACAAGGCCTGCGAACATCGCTGGGGAGGGATTGTGGATAAAAGAGCATTGTGGAGGTGCCTGATTCCGGCTTAACCTTTTCCACTCACATGGGTATAGAACCTAGGAGAGGCCACTGGCTACTTCCACCCCTGGGACCCTGGTCTGTCTATGATAAAAGGCTTCACAGCTGAGCGTCTTTGACATTCATGGTCTAGGGTTCTTCCTGGAGTTTGTTCCTCTCAGGAGAGTATAGCAAGGCAAGAAAAGGTGGCATAGACTAGACCCTGGCTCGCCCCCGGCCCAAAGCCTACACCAGTCAGTTGGCTTTTTCCTGCTTCCCTGAAGCTCATCAGACAGTGCTCGCTGGTTGGCTTTTATCAACTTAAAGCAAACCAGTTTCATTCACAGAGAAGGAACCTTCACTGAGAAGATATACCCACCAGGCTGCCCTGTGGGCAGGTCTGGAAACATTTTTTTTAAATTGATGGTTGATGTAGGAGGACCCAGCTCACTATGAGCGGGGCCACCCTGGGGCAAGTGATCCTGGGTTATAAAAAAACAGGATAAGCAAACGGGGGGGGGGGGGCGACTAAATCAGTAAGCTGCACTCCTCCATGACCTCTGCTTTAGTTCCTGCCTCCAGGTTCTCGGCTTCCCTTCATAATGGATTATAAATTCTAAACTACGAATTAGCCCTATCTTTCCCAAGTCGGTTCTGTTCATGATGTTTATCACCACAACAGGAAGTGAGCTGCACCCTCTTTCTGCTTGTGGATTCTTTCCTGGACAGCACAGCATCCCTGTTCCGCCACTGATGCTGCGTCTTCCCAGACCATCTTAAAATCTTATTTACGTCTCTTCAAGAGAGTCACCATGGGTGCTCGAATACTGCCCAATAAGCTGCTGTAAAGGAACATTATTCTTTATATGTGTTTCTGATTTTAATGAGGACCGAGGTGTTAGGTTAGGCCTAATTCTTTAGGGAAGGAGTAGAGAACTCAAAGGGGCTGCCTGAAAGGACTTTCTTGAGAAAGCTGTCTTAAAATATAGCATTTGAAAGACTTTGTACTGAAGTGAAGGCACATGCAGAAAAAATGTGCATGTGTCTTAAGTGTGTGGTTGGCTGGACTTCTGTAGACTGAACATGCCCAGAAGAGCAACTATCCTGCAAGAGGGGGATGTGACCAGCTGAGACCTCTGAGGCTGGTGCAGGGTCTGGGAATTGAAGCTTCAACTGCAGCTGGACTTGTTTGGGCCTCTTAGCATTGGGGATGCACGCTGATCACATCTGGGACCTCTCTCTGGAGGGGTGGGTGCTCCTCTAGACCTCCAGGACCAGGGCTGGGTTGTGACTGAGGGCAGAATTCCGCATCCGTTGGTTCTGGAAACCTTTAACTGCTGCCCGGTATCCACGCCCCTAAGTGTGCACTGTGAAAATGGGCAGTGATCGGGAGGACTGGGTTGAGGTAAGATGCCAGGCTCTTGGGGGCACCTCCTGAAGCATTAATCAAACCACACTTCACACCAGCAAGGCTGTGAACAGGTAGCATGCCTTGGAAAATCCCTATGGCATCCAGAGGCCAAGGCAGTAGTCTGGTTGATCTGGGCTGACCTCGGGGATTCAGGGTAGAGCTGCAGACCCATCATCCCCTGGTATCTTCTGTACGTGCAGCCTCACTGGGCCCCAGGCTCAGACACTTTTGTGTCCGAGATTCTACTCTACCCTTCCCCTACACCCTTTCCATAGCTGCAGCTGCCAACATGTTCCAGGTGTGTCTTGCCCTCAGCTGCTATCTTCATGCTCCGCATCCTTCAGACTCAAGAAGTGCATTTTTAGTCTGGGGAGATAGCTCAGTCTTGATACAGTGCTTCCTTTGCTTTTTGAAGTCCTAGGTTCTGTCCCCAGCAAGGCACAAACAAGCCTTGACAGTGCCTTCCTCCGACAGCTTCCCCTGCATCCTGCCAAACTTTCCTTTTTAATATTCCTTAAAACGGATTTCTGAGTTTCTGCTCTGGCTGCTTCACTTATCCAAGATGCCTCCAAATGAAGGGATTGCCACAGTATTTTAGGCTCCCGTCTGTGACGGTTCCTGCTGTTCGCATCTCTGGGAGTGTGATTTGGTTTGCACATAGGATTCCTTCCCGAGGTTGGACAGCATAGTCACACTCTAGGATCAGATCTCTTACTGCTGAGTCATCTCCTGAAATTGGAAACTGTGACTTTACCTCTATTCCACAGGGCCCCTTCCACCCTCTCGGACACCGAGGATTTGGCATTCTTAGTGGCAATTTCAATTAGTGGCTTCGCAGCTGGGTTTTCACTTCTCTGGGCCATTCCAACAGAATCAGTCTAACAATGGCAGTGCCCTAGGACACCCCTGTAGAGCCACCCACCATGTCAGTCACTGGTGCCTTTACCTCGGCAGCCTGACTTCCTTCCTAGAGCAGAGTGAGGTGTGCTGGCCTCATGAGATGATGACAGGCTTCATGTTTCAGTCACGCTTGTTTCCTGGGAGTTTTGCAAAGGGTCCATTGGGAAGTGATAGTGACTAGGGGAATAGAGAACTGTAACGGGAAACGTGATACGCGGAGAGCGTATGAGGATGGTGGGTATGTACATGGCAGAGCTGCACCAATCATTCTGAAATCTCTCTTGAGTAGATCAGAGCAGAGGAGATGGAGACTCTCGGACAGCAGGCAGAGAGTAGCAGACCCCACACGCAACTTAGATTGGTGCCCCAGAAACGGTCCAAGTGTCTAGACATCAGTATTGTGGAAACCCAGGAGGGCAGGACCCAGCAATACCGAGGCCGTAAAGCCACCAAAGTCTGCAACGAAACCACATGGATGTGGCAGCAAAGCAGATCCCCAGGGCAGCTGCTGGCCATGCTGCTCAGGCAGACCCAGACCGTCGCACTGCCTGAGCGAGTGTGTGTGAGCTTGTCTGAGGACGGTGTCTGTAATTGACTGTGAGGATGGCTGAGGTGTGTGTGTGTGTGTTTGTTAGTGTGAGAGTGTGAGATGGGGAGCTCTGAGTGTAAGGACCTATGAGGAGTGTGTGAGGGGCTGAAGGCATGTTTGGTTCAGATGCAGCCTGGCTGTGGAAGTGAAAGACAGGCTGAGCCAAGGCCACATTGCAGCACCAGTTATATACCACAACCCATGCCCTCCCCAACCAGGTCCTCTTGCTTTGTGCCACTGTGCACCTGGGCTTCCCAGAACTCACAGTTGAAAAAGGTGAGAATCCTAAATCCAGGATGCAGAAAGAGAGGAGGTTCCGCAGTACCCAGGTGGTCCTGGAAGAAGGTGACTCGGAAAACTGAGTTATTCATCCAGGAGTGTGTCTTCCCAAAACCACCCTGTAGATAATATGCAAGCTTGCTAGAGAAGCCATCTCTTGCTGTATTTGAAGAAATCAAATTACTAGTTTTGTTAAATTATACCCACTTAAGTAGCTACCCTCACACAGGTAAGCTTGCACTTAGAAAGTAAACACATTTGGTTTCCTCTTTTAGGGATTCACATGCCAATAGAACAATCAAAACTCCAAGACAATCCAAGTCTCTGCCAGGTACGAAAGGTGGGCCTTAGCATCACTCAGACTTGGAATTTGACTTTCTTGAAATGTGCTTTCTGCCCTGAGGCAGTGGCCCATGCCCCTTGGAACAGAAGTGCCCAGTGGGTGGTCTCCACCCTCACCTGGATGGAGGGAGCTTTGGTTCTTAGGAAGTAGTTTTATCCTCCTAGTGGTCTAGTGCCCCCATGCTGGCACTTGGACTCCCGAAAGACCTTTGGAGTTTTTCTCAATATTGTCCCAGCAACCAGAGCTTCCCTGTCCCCATGGTGGAGAGGGTTGGGTCTTGTTTTGTGTCTGTCCAGTCCTTCTTGTTGTTTTGAGTCAAGGACAGTATGGAAGCTGATGTCCTTCTATGGTATCTTGGTGCCAGTGTGGCCGGACTGGACCTCTGCCCTGCCACATGTTTTGGTGGAATCCAAGAAATCTCTGCTCTCTGAAAGCTCCAAGTGCCTCCACCCATCTATCCCCAAATCTTGTCAACAAGGAGGTACACCGCAGGGCCCTTGGCTACCTTTATGCAGACATCAAACATGCTTGAGAGATAACACTGTCCATGAACCTCAGAAATGTCTTAGTTTCTGTCTCAGTCCAGTGGGAGATAACGGGGAATAAGCACCATGGGTATGGAAAGGAGAGAAAGATAGACAGGTGTTTGAGAAGGGAGCCATGGGGAGAGGAGTCCCTGAAGGACTTTGGTTCATTTTATTGACTTCTGCACACCAACCTGACTGTCCATGTCCAGTGATGAGGGAGAGCCTCTGGTCTTGATGCTCCTGTTAGGGCAGAGCCAATCAGACACTGGGCTACATACAGATGGGCATGGCAGCACCCGAGCAAGATGGCACACGAGAGAGGTATCTGGAGGAGTGTGTGCAGCAGGGGATGGGGGGGGGTCCCCGAAGCTCATGAAAGATGGGCTGGACACTGGTGCACCTTTCTGTTGTTCAAACTCCAAGAGGGGATGTCTTGTCAGGGCAGAGTGAAGCGGGGAGTGAATGTCAAGGGCAGATTTGGGACCAGCTCAGGGAGGAACTTGTGCAGGAAGGTTGAGAAGGGTCAGTCTAGGTGGGTACGAGTGAGGGAGGGACGGGAAACATGTCTACCACATGTTCAACCGCAGGCAGAGTGGGACTGGGCACGTGTGTGTTCCCAACCACAGGAAGGGTGGCATTCTAAAGCAACTGACCTCCCAGCAAACCCCAGACCACTGGAACTATGATGGTCAATGGTGGCTGTCAACTTGAAGGATCTGGAATCATCTAGAGACAAGCCTGGGGGGATGTCTACAAGAGACTTTCCAGGGTAGGTTGGTTAAGATGAGAGATCATCTAACATAAATGTGGGGGGCACCACCCTGCTGGAGTCTTACACGGAATCCAACAGAGAAAGCCAGCATCAGCGTTCTCTGCTCTTGGCTTCCTGACTGGTTACAATGTGACCAGCTGTCTTTCTGGCCACGGCTGGACTGTATCCCTTCATGTGAGCCGAAGCAAACTGCTTCTTCCCAAAGTTGCTTTTGTCAGATGTTTTGCTACAACGAGAAAAGCAACAACACGGAAGGGCCCGCTTTCCAGGGCTGCACTTTCTCGCCTTCCCGGCTCCACCAGCTGTGCACCCTGGTGTGTCTGCAGCCCCAGCGCCTGCCAGCGTCTTTAGCTCATTTCCTCTGCTTAGGTTTTTTTCTTTTTAATCTGTGTACTCTTTTCTCGTTTCTTTTTATAAAAGGAAGCCTGACATTCATTTAGCTCTTTCATAACGTTTCAGGGAACTGAGACGAACTCTATGTCTTATAATTAGGACTCTGGGCAATTTTAGGAAGAAATAACCACGTCTTCCCAAACGCTTTATAAAAACTTCCTGGGAAAATGTGACCGTGCTGTTTGGAAGGCTGAGAAGCCTTCTTCCCTGCCCCGTGCAGGCCTCGTTCTGGGGCCCTGATGCCATCTCTCCCTGATCTGTGCAGAATCATCCTGACTCCAGGCTGGGAAGGACCCCCATCAGTGTGCTGAACTGGCTCAGAGCCAGTAGAGAGGAGATGGGGAACATCAGGACATCAGGACCCATGGCTAGTTTTTTTTTTTTTAATTTGGTCTGAGTGACCCTACATCAGAAGCTCTCTGAAATATAGCTTATCAGGCCACAGAACTGAGACCTAGACACTAGTGGTCTCTAAGTCTGTAGCCTCAATGCACTTTGCGATTCCATTGCATTCAGATAGTGTGCAGGTCACCCAAGAGAAGCTCACCCTCTCAGGGCTGTGCTAAGCAAACCTTTAAACTGGCTTTGGGGTACATACCTCACAGCTCTCAGGCTCAAGACCCCACACAGCCTGGGTGTTTGCCTCTGTGGAACCACCTGTCCCACTTTGGGTACTCTTACTAGAATTCCCTGTGGATGGATACTTGAGGCACATGCGTCTCTCACTGTGGTACATAGTGTGATACACATCCCCACCCCCGTGTCTCAGGCTACTTTGCTCACAGACCTGGTCGGCCTTTAGCCTCTTCATAGCTCAAGTCTTCGAGAACCTTGGCACTGGCCCTTTATTGACTCTTCACTGGGAAGGGCCTGAAGTTCATCTCTTGGTTCTGACCTGAGTCTCCTCCCAGGAACTTTCAGGTCTCTGCTTGGCTGGCAACACCCTGAATTTGATTTCCCGAACCAGGCCCATGTGGACCACCGATGTCTGGGCCCAATTGAGGCCTTGGCGTGTCCTCCTACTGTCTGCTCCAGGGGAGGTGCTGTGAGCACCTAAAAGGCTGTCTGGAGCTCTGTCCAACCTTAGAAAGAGAGCTAGACTCTCAGCATCCCCAAGACTTGGCGAGGACACAGGCAAGGCCAGCTCCTGGGTTTCACTGGGAGGGCCAGTCAGAGCTACACCTGCAGAACTCCTGATGACCCCATTCCACTAATCCTGGAGTGAGGAACAGAGTGCCCAGCCCTAGGGCACATAAGGACATTCTTACTTCTTTTCTCCTCTGAGGTAGAGGAAGAAGGTTGGGGACAGTAACACACCTGGGTTCTGACATGGCTCTGCAGAGTGGCTCAGGAGACTGCACCCTCATTGGAACTCAGATCACTCAGAAATGAGAGGCTGGGACTTCAGGTGTGCAAATGTATCCACATGTACATGTGTGCACCAGAGTGTGTATGGACACGAGTGTGACAAAGCATGCTAATATATATATATATATGTGTGTGTGTGTGTGTGTGTGTGTGTGTGTGTGTATGTGTGTGCGTGTGTCCCAGTCTGTGTGTGCACGTATGTGTATGTTGTTGTTTTTTTTATTTTTTTACGTATGTGTATGTATGTGTACATATGAACATGCACACACATATGTGTGTGATTGTCACCTGTGTGTATAGTGAGCAACTGATGCCCAGGAGAGTACATGCCAATCAAAAATTGCCTTTCAGACCTCAGTGCCAGCTGGGTTGCTCTCTCTTCCCTGAGGCATCCTCTCCTCTGCCCCCCATAAATTTGTTCCCACTTCCCTGCACTCCCTGATCATGAGAGGGTTTCTGGTGCTGCGTCTGTGTAAGCCAATTCCCTTGGGCTCCACGGGGAAGTCCTGTTTTATTCTCATGTATTCATACAAATATAGACACACACATATGTATGTACCACATACCAATACTTCCCCCACACATAAACAATATATGTAAATATATACACAATACACATACACCCAAATATATAGAATATATCCAAATGTAGATAAGTATACAGAAATATACAGTGCATACTAAGAAGATGCATGTACATACACACTTGCAATAAGGCAATATTCATACTCATGAATAAACACAGAGACATGCATACACATACCCGAACCATAGTACTCCTGCCCTGCACTTTGCACAGGCTGCCTGTCCCTGTGTTCCAGCTGAAGCCTCCCCACGAATACCTACCTCATGGCTAACAGGTCTCCCCCCCGCCCCACCACAGCCTTCCTGTTCTCTTTGTCCACAGTACATATCAGAGCCACAGTGACATCTTGGCTTCTGGACCCATCACGTGCTACCTAAGGACAAAGGTTCCATAGGACCAGAGAGAGGGGAGGGTCACCCCATGTGGTCTCTAATGGGCAAGTCACGTCAGGTAGCCACGCTTCAGGCTGGGCTTGAGTCAGCCACTCACCTGCTGTGTGACTTTAAATAATTGGTCTATTTATACACTTCCCTTCATCTGATAAACAGAAATTGATTCATGTTTTTCATTCAGCTCTATGAAGTGCCTATGAGGTACTGGCCACTGCAGTGAGGGCCACAGATTCAGGCTTCAGGAGTCTTCTATACTTGTGGAAGACAAGCTCCCAGTGGTGCCTACTACCCAGAGGAACACTCAGTAGGGCTAAGAAAGTGCATGATGGGGAAGGAACCCTGTATCTCTTAAAAGCGCTGTCCCCTTCTAATTCTAGATGTGAGAGGGGCTCCAATTAATGTGGTTGCTAAGCGAAGTGTCCTTCCCAGAGGCAGAAAGACAGATGTGCCCTGGTCATGGTGGGCTCCATGGGCCATGCTGAGGATTTCAGATCTACTTTTTGAGTGCAGTGGGGGAGACTCTCAAGGGAAGGGGTGATGGATTTGAACCAGGGTCAGTGTAGCTGCATGGAGGATGAATGCACAGGTAGAGATGAGGCAGACAGGCAAGAGTGTGACCAGAGAGGTAGCAGGTCCTGGGTGTATTTCCAGGAAGACTCAGGGTTGCCAATAAACTGGCTAGACACGTAAGCAGAGCCGGACTGAAAATGCTCCATGTTCAGGTCAGAGGAGCATGGTGCTGCCCACTGAGTGGAGCTGGAGATAGAGCAGACGCAGTGAAAGGGTTGGACCAAAATCTGCTAGTGAATCTGGAAGGATGAGTCTGGGGGAGGCCTGGGGAAGAGGGATAGGGGTTCTGTGTGCAGATAGTATTTACTGTCATGGCGATGATGGGGTTGCCCAGGGATAATAGCACCCTGTCCCGAGATTATCATGAGACACAGACAGGCGGATCCAGGGCTGCTTGGCTCATAATAAGCACCAGGGCCATCAACTCAAACAAACGAACAAGCACAGCTATCCTGCAGCTTCCTGTAGGAATGGAACTTGCTGTAGTGATTGACCAGGGTGTCTAGTTAGAAACAAGCCAGGCTTGGTGGACCCAGGACCCTGTGCCGTCCCCTCTAGCCTTTGGGTGTTTGGGTGTGTCTTAAATCTTGCAAAGAGGGACTCCTGGGGGAGGAGTGAATGGAATCCTGCATTGCCTGGGTACTATGCTCGGTGAACAGTGCATGGGAGGAGGGGAACGTGTGCTTTGGCACAGTGTAGACCTGGTTGCAGGTGATGGGGAGCACCAAAGAGTACCTAAGCAAACTGTGCCAGGCCCACATCTAGGCGGGTTCTCAGGGTACTGAAAAGATGGCACAGAACAGAGGTTGCAGGGTTGTTGTGGGGGTTTGGTGACACGAGGGGGGAGGGGTAGGGAGGGTAAAGGAGGCTTGGAACATCTGCTCAGACCCGAAATGTCCCGTCGGACTCTAGACTAAAGTGTACTTGAGGGTCTTTTGGATGGGGGAGAGGAGGCTATTGGTTTTGTGAAGTGAAACAGGCAGGTGGCTCCATTGCAGGCACCTCTTGGAAAGTCCCTTTTGTGGCATCATAGAAAGGTCAGATGGAGTCATAAAGCCCATCTCCAGATTATTACAGGAGCCTCTCAAAATGACGGTTGGCTTGGACCCAGGTAGTGGCAGTGGATAGATCTGAGGCTATGTCGGAAGTGGTGACAGTTAATGCCAGGCTGGCCACATGGCTCAGATGCCAGGATCCAACTGTTCCACAACCAGCAGGCTGGTCTGCAGAGCACTGTGTGGAAGACAGGGGTGCCATACCCTCTGCCCTGCTTCTGAACTCCCTGCGAGCAGCAGGCACGGAGAGGTGAGGCGAGGATAGTGACTATGCAGGGCTGTCTTCATGCACCAGAACCTTAAAGACGACTGGGAAGTGGCACTTGCCATCTTGGTCTTACACCATTTCCGCTCTGCTCATGCCGAGACAATAAACCCATGCTGACCTCCTCTGGTGTCTTAGTTTACTTTCTATTGCTATAATAAAACCTAATAATCAAAAGTAATTTGGGGAGGAAATGGTTTATTTGGCTTACATACCCTAATCATAATCCATCATAAAGGGAAGTCAGGGCAGGAACTCAAGGCAGGAACCTGGAGGCAGGAACTGAAGGCCATGGAGCAATGCTACTTATTGGCTTGCTCAGCTACTTATCTGTACCTTCCAGGGCCACCAGTCCAGAGCTGGCATTGCCCACAGTGGATTTGACTATCCCACATCAATAATTAATGAAGAAAACACTCCACAGACCTATCCACAAAGCCAAGCCAATGAAGGCATTTCTTCAGCTGAGGTTCTCTCTTCACAGATGACTCTGGCTTGTACCAAGGTGACAATAAACTGTCACAACTGCTGTCTCAATCTTGGATGAAGGAAGCCATCAATTCATGCAGAGGCAGAGTCTAGTGTCGGCTTAAAGTAGATGCAGGGACCCTTAGACCAGAGTTCTTAGTTGGAGGAACAATGTATAGCATTAGTGAATATTTGCCTGGACTTCTGTTTGCTTGTTTGTTTGGTTTTAACTTGTTGTGCCAAGTGTCCCTGGTAGACTCGGGCTTGCCTAGGACACCTGCTTTGTGGTTAATGCAAATTGAAGGGATGGGTCCAGGTGCATGTGAGTGGTAATAAGATTTTGGTTATGGAGTTTCTCCAGTCCTGGGGTTCAAGGATGTTATGCACATAAGCCTAGTTCTCAGGCTTGACTTTCCTGAGAAGTTCGATAATGGAGGTGGAGGATGTAGAATAAGGTCCCAAAGATGTCTGTGATCTAGATCTGGGTACTGCAGAGCATCTCCTCACATGGAGAAAGGGCTTTACAGTTGGAGTCAACCTGGGGATCTTGATATGGAAGATGATTCCAGATTCTACCAGGGGCCCAAGGTTAGCAGAAGTTTTCTCATAAGACAACAGAAGTTCAGAGAGAGAGAGAGAGAGAGAGAGAGAGAGAGAGAGAGAGAGAGAAATAATAATAATAATAATAATAAGAATAAGAATAATAATAAGAAGAAGGTGAGATAGTGTGTAGTTGGCTTTGAGGATGGGTTAAGAACCTCAGCTCAAAGGCAGCCTCTTAGAAGTAAGAGGAGGTCAGGGCCCTAGATGAGAGGCAGCAGGAGATGCAGAGGCAATTGAACTCTCCCCTGAGCAAGAAGACTTGTCACCCCTGGCTAGGGCTTCCCGTAGAGGAGGCTCAGAACTCACGCTGCTACATTGGCAAAGTCTTTGAAGAATCCTACTGTCCCTGGAATCTTCAGTTGCTCCCAGCAATGAGTAAAGTGAGGCAAGAGGCCCCTCCAACGGCAGCTTTCTAGATGGCATTTCTTCTGGGGTTCAACAGCAGGCGCTTTTCTTTTTTCCTTCCATTTTCTTTCCCTTCTTTCCTCTCTTGCTCCCTCCCTCCCTTCCTCTCTCCCTCTGCCCCTTCTCTCTCTCTCTCTCTCTCTCTCTTTCTCTTTCTCTCTCCCTTTCTCTATACCTCTAGCTGTCCTGGAGTTCATTAGGAAGACTGGTTTCAAATCCACAGAGATCCACCTACTCCTGCCTCCTGAGTGTTGGGATTAAAGGAGTGTGCCACCACACCCAGCTAGGTTATTTTCTATATGACTCACTTTTCCCTTTCTGTGGCAAAATATCCTACGGAAACAACTTTGTGAAGAAAGGCTTATTTGGGCTTATGGTTTCAGGGAATTTCAGTCCGTCATGGTGAAGGCATCTCAGTACACAAAGCCTATGGAGCAGCAGTTCAGGAAACAGCAAGAAACGCAGACCTGGAACCTTCAAAGGCCTGCAGCTCATGATCAGCTTCCACCAGCAAGGGCTCACCTCCTAAAAGTCCACAACCTGGAACAGCGCCCCCAGCTGGGGAACATGCAAAACAGCACCCCCAGATGGAGAACACGCATTCCAAGTAAGAGTCTATGGAATACTTCAGATTCAAACCAGAGCATTTTTCTCAAGGCCCCTAAAGGCTTACTGTCATCTCATAATGTAAAAATACTTTGCATTTGGGATGGTCAAAAGAAAGATTGAACCAAAGCAAGACCAAAACCCAGTTGCACAACTATTAAATCCCATAGCTCCGTCCAGGCTGAGGAACACACGGTGCCATTGTCAGAATTCTAAGTAGTTTGGGTACTCTCATGCCTCTGGCACAGCTACCTGAAGTAGATACGGCTGCTCTCTTGGGTTGGCTCTATTTGTTGCCTACAGCTTTCCTTGGTAGATTCCATTTCTGGTCTCTCCAACACTCTGGGGTCTCCTTTGCAGCTTGGGATTCATCCTTACAGTTTCTCACCCTGTCAGAAGTTTCTAAAGGAACTCTGACCATATTATTTACTGCCTGGACTGTGAGGGTTTCTCCTAAAATCTTGATGCAAGCCTCCAGGACCCCATAACTCTTATATTCTGTATGTCTGCCAAATGGGCACCAGGTGGATGACCTCAAGTTCTGCCGGCTTAAGAAATAGCCAAGCACTTTTGCCCCTGGTTGCCATGGCCTCTGAGCCCCTGTATGACTGAACTGAGAAAGTAGTCTATAGCACTTTCTTCTTAAACAAATGGGCTTCAAATTGGCTCCTAATATTTTTTAAAGTGTAATTTCTTTATTGATTCTTTGGGAATTTCACAACATGTACCCTAATTCCACTTACCTCCTGGTCCTCCCATATCTTCCTCTCACCCCTGCAGCACCCCCAAAAGAAAATTTAAAAAGATAAAACCAAACCAAAGCAAACAAACAAAAACAAGAACAAAATAAACCAACCCCCTAAAAAAAAATACCTCCTCATTTCTCTTTCTTTCCTGCCTCTCCATTACTTCTTCATTTGTTCTGGTGGCTTTGGGAGCGGAGTGTCACACAGTATAGGCTTTTGTCCAACCAGCTTTACTAGCAAATGTTCACTGCAATGAGGCACTGGTCTGGTTCAAGGCCTCAGCTATCTGGTACACCATCATCACTGGACCCTCATGGGAACACCCTGGGATAGCCCGTGGCCACCCATAGTCATGGAGATCCTGCTGGTATTGCTCCACAGGGCCAGTCCCTTCATGAGCTCCAACAGATCCTACATGGGGTAGATGTTGTGGTGGGTCAACCCAAGGCTCAGCTGTGGGACTGGGTGGTAGCTTAGCTGGTTATTCTGGGCCACCAGGGTCACCTGCCTCAGGCAAGGGGGTGAAGTTGGCTCCTACTTTTATGTCCTAGAGCCTTTGATGGGTGAGATCTTACTCTCAAACACCTGCAAAGTGCATGGCTTCTTTAAAAATTGCTTTAATCCTTTTAACAATCCTAACCATTTTACCCACAATTATTTTATCTGCAACTTTAACATGCTCCTTTCTTGGAGGGGGCGTTATTGTGTCGATTGCTAGGGTTTTCAGCTTCTGTTAGTCAGCATTATGATTTCACCTTAGAATTAGAATTTCATTTTTAAATTTGTAGTTGTTGTTGTTTTGTTCTTGTTGTTGTTTTTTAATTCTTTGGGCACCTGCAATACAGCTTCCAAATAAACACACAGAGTCTTATTCTTAAAAAAAAAATGCTCCTTTCTTGGCCAAACTGCATAGATTTTCACATCTTTCTGTTTTACTTTTTATTCTCAACACTCATGATAAATTTGGATAAAAGCAAACACTAATAATCATGGCACAGTCTGATATTATGCCGTTCTGAAAATTTATCTGCCAAATTCATTAGTCCATTATTTCAAATTCAGCCTTCCTCAGATTTTCACATTATGAGAAAATAAGTTATGAGTAAATTCTTTGCCTGAATGTAACTCGAATGGCCTCTCATCCAATTCTTTTTTTTTTTTTCGAGACAGGGTTTCTCTGTGGCTTTGGAGCCTGTCCTGGAACTAGTTCTGTAGACCAGGCTGGTCTCGAACTCACAGAGGCCTACCTCTGCCTCCCAAGTGCTGGGATTAAAGGCGTGCGCCACCAATTCTAAATGAGTCTGTATCACTCCCTGAAACACCCTGAGTCTGGTCTTCCCTGTCTGTGTTTCTATTAGGATTCTGGTCTTCTGAATGTTCATCAGAATGTCTCATTAAACTGTGCACATAGTATTGTAGGACTAGCTCACATTCTTCAGGTTTTTCCAGCAAATAAGTTCTAAAAGATAAAGAACAACAATAGTCAGATTTAGAAACAGCAACAGTGCAAACCCCACTCCTGGTACCAATTTCCATATTAGTTACTTTTGCATCACTGTGATAAAGTATCCACCAGAAGCAGCTCCTGAGAGGAAAGGGTTACTTTGGCTCACAGTTGGAGGGTATTTCAGTCCATTGTGGCTAGGAACACTTGCCAGAAAGCTCAGTCAGTGGCAGCAGGAGCATATGGCTGTGGCTCGTCACATGTTGGCAGATCAGAAAGCAGAAAGAGAAGCAGGTAGCAGGGGCTCTAATCCATCAAAGGATGAGTCCACCCCGAAGGACTTGCTTCTACCAGCTAGGTCTCAGCTCCTAGCTCTTCCACATCCTCACTAAACAGCAACACCAGCTGGCAAGCAAGCATTCGGAACCTGTGATGGGGGAGCGTTTCAGATTTAAAGTATGCGTTTATTGAAAGAACAACAAAGTAACCCATTTGCACAGCAGTTTGAGGAAGAGAAATTGAGGCAAGACTTAAAGGAGATGACATCATGGCACAATACAGTCTTTCTCTCTTGCAGTGTGCATGGTTCTACGTCCTTCCCCCACATATACCATGGGGCAATAGTCCATTAACTGAACTAGTTCCATTTTATTTCTTTTGGTTTTTTAAAGCTTTTTTTCCCACGTTTATTTATTTATTCATTTGCTTATTTATTTAGTGTTTGTGCTCACATGCACATATGCCATGTTCATTTGTGGAGGTCAGAGAACAATTTTTGGGAGTTGGTTCTCTCCTTCTGTCATGTAGGCTCCGGGGATTGAATTTAGGCTGTTGGGCTCTGTGATAATTTGTGTGTGTGTATGTGTGTGTGTGAGAGAGTGTTTAAACCTACTGAGCCATTTCATAAGTATCCATTTTCTCATCTTCAAATGGTATCACATTTTCTAGCCTCAGAGTTACTTTAAGTAATTTCAAGTGTAAAACTCATAAAGTTTCCCCAAAAGGTGGATTTAAAAATAATTGATGTATTCCTGTATTTTGGTTCCTAAATTTACCTCCCTGGTTATAAGAAAAGATTACTTCAGTACCCACAATCTCATCGGAAGCATCAGAAACCCTGAAGAGCACGCATGCTGCCAGGAGACCCTAGCCTGGTGCCACGGTCCCTGCGAGCTGGCACAACAGGAGTTCACTTTGGCTCAGAGGTTCAAGTTCTTCTTCCCAGGGCACTGCTGTGCAGCGAGCTATTTCTGCTTGTGGGGAAGAATGGAGATATAGGAAAAAACTACTCTTGAGCTTCTTTTTCCCCTGCCTATGAAGTTTTCTCCGGCCCCCAGCAGAGGCATGCCTTGGGCGACCACATTCTGCTCCGTTGACAGTGGCCTTCCCTCGTGTTCTTCGTGGGCCATGCCCATCCTTAACCAACACACTCCCCCGTTCCTCTTGCTGTTCTCTAAAGCTCGGCTTCTTAAAAGGGCTTTGCCCTTTCTCTCGCATGAGCGTTTTAACACATTTCAAAAATAACAGAACAGTGTTTTTAAAACTCGAGCTTCACACAGGGTTTCTTCTCACTGAGTCACGCTTCATCTTTTCCTTCGGTGCGGCAGAGGGGGGATTAATTTAAGACAGCTGAGAGAGTGATGTCATGTCATATGTTGCCACCATCAAACAAAGGAGGAAAGAGAAGGGTTTGCCTCGGGCCACTCGGAAAGGAGGAATCCAGAGAGGCCAAAAAAGACGGTGTGTTCTTGTGAATCCAAGCAGAGCCTGGTTAGAGAGAACCCAAGAGAGCCGAGCCCTGTTGTTCCAAGATGCTCCGTGTGTCTAGGAAGCTGGCACCGAGCAATGCTGGCACTTCAAACCGTGTTGGGGGAAAGTTATTCATAGTCAAATTAGAGTTCTGACAGTTATATTGAGTAGACATGAGTTTTTAAAAATACACACAACATACATTTTACTTTAAAAATGTAAAAAAAAAATAAAAGCGGTGTTCCTTGCATGGCTGCTTATGTAGCATGACACACTGTATCTGACGGTTAACTTGGGTGGTCAAGGTGACTGGACTGAGCAACGTCTAGGAGATTAGTCAAGGGCACCTCTGGGTGTGTCTGAAATGTTTTCGGAGGAGATGCACTAAGTGGGGGAGCGTTCCCTGGATGTGGGCAGCACCACCCCACAGGCGGGGACCTGGATGGAAGAAGGGGAAGATGAGGGAAGCCAGCAGCAGCTGCCTCCCTCTCTTTTTTCTCCCTCTCCCTCTCTTTATCCTCCCTCTCCCTCTCTCTCCCTACCCCTCACCATCCCCTCTCCTTCTTAGCTGCTGTTCTGTGAACTTCTCTGCTGTGTCCCAGACCCTCCTCACCATGGTGGACCACAGCCTCTGAAACCATGAACAAAATAAGCCTTCCTCCTTTCTTTCTCTTTCTTTTCCTTCTCCTCCCTCCCTTGTTCTACTTCTGCTCCCCCTCCTTTCCCCCTCCCTCCTTCCCCACCTTCTTCCCTTCCTTCCTTCAACTATTAGTCATGGTGTTGAAAAGTCCAGCTGACACCAGTTGATCCTACATCCTGGTCACCATTTGTCATGGTGATGAAAAGTCCAGCTGACATCAGCTGATCACCCATCCTGGTCTGCAGCCTCATCTCCCCTTTTCCCTCATCATTCACAAAGTAGGACTGGAGAGTGTCACAGACATGCTCACTGCCTTCCGGTCCCTCCTGGATGGCTATAACAAACCATCCCACCTGCACATCCTAAGACCGCATCTCCTGGATGACCTTGCAGTGTGTGACCCGACATCCTCCAATTGGTTCTCAAAGATATGGAGTGGAACTATGGAAGTTATACACATGGAGATCTTCCCCCTGGGTGGAGCCTCCAGTTTCTTCCATGGCTGAGTTCTTGTGTCCTGGTATCTGCAGTAGGGATGCTCTCAAAAAATCAGGACCCCTCTCCCAGGGTGCTATGGAGTGGGCAGCTCCACAAGACATCCTCATCTTTATGATCCCTACTTGGGGCTCTTAGACTTTCATCTATATTTCCCTCAGGAATTCAATAAACAGCTAAACATGTTTTTACTGTTTCTTACATCAACCAGAGTGGATACTGGAGGCTATATGAAGGTTAGTGGTTAACTTGGTCCTTTATATATCTCCATAGTTACCTTCATCCTGAAACATACCCTGTTCCCATCAGACTCGGTAGAGTCCTTTAAGAGGAGTCAGGACACTGATGTTAGCTCTTGTTCCGACTTGTTTATATATTTTGAAATGTGCTGAAAGGCTGTAGTTATGACTCCTAGATAGTGTGGGTTTTCAGAGTCAGCAAACTCAGGTTTCCGGGCTGTGATAAATTGGGTAGCCACTCCTCGTTCCTCAGGTTTTCATTTCCAGCTGACTTCTGGCTATATAAAGTTTCAGCTACCTGTGGAGTTATCGAGTCCAAGAGTAATTCCACTCAAAAACCGCCCCCCCCACTCCACTCACTCTGGTCTCCAGAATCCCAGCTCCGAAGCAAGGAGTGAGGGGCCAGTACTAGTCGAGACTTATCTCCTGCTCCGCTTCCGAGGCTCCTCCATGGTGCGTGTGGAAGCTGTTGGCCCTGCACAGGAAAAGCACAGCTGACAGTCTTGTGAGGACGTGAGCCTTTGTTGGGAGGGATTCAGGCTTTCATTGTTTTGCCAACTCCTAAACAAACGGATGGATCCATTTGGAGCTTGTCTGTCTTTGTTGTTGTTGTTTAATAAAGCAGCAATCATATATGTGCGAGATAATGGGATGGCTGACTGCAAACTTGAATTATTTCATTTTATGGAGTCTTAATTAGATTTGTAATGCAGAGCCCTTAAGTACCAAATGTTTGCTTAGGTTTAATGAGACCTGTTACGGAGAGCGAGAGAATTGTAATTGTCCCATTACCGCAACAGTGATACATATTGCGAAGTTTGGCATATATCACATTATAAAGGATGCTCTTGACGCAACAGGGAGCCGCTCTTTTCTGTTTGCCTCGCTGCAGTGTTATCTAGACTCCTGGCTCGGTGCCCCACACCCCCGGTTTTCTTCATCGAGGGTGGAATGGTTCACTTTGCAAACTGAGCTGATGGCTTTGGCCACAGCCATCAATCAGGCCTGGGGCCAAGGGAGAGGTTCCCAGCTTAAAGACACATTTTTAGTTACATCTGGGGACATCTTTCCTGCCCGAGGACATGTCCTCTGGCAGAAGCCAGTGACCCAGGGACGACTCTATAGCGGCCAAACCCAGTTTCAAGGTGATACTGTCTTTTCTGGATTGGTGCCCCCACTCTTAGGGGCCCACATCCTGGGCTGTCTCCCTTGTCAGGATGGAGGGCTGGGCTACCTGGTGATGGCTTCCTGCTTCTGACCATCATAACTCCCCCATGGAGTTATGCCCTCTCTGCCTCAGACCAGAGGCTTCCTGCTGATGCGTCGGGGAATATCTTCTCTCCAGTGACCCCCTCCCTTCATCCAGATGAGCTTCCTGTGCAGACACCTACCAAGTGCACTCTCTTCTCTTTAGGCAGTTTCTCTGGCCCTTTAATACACAAATACAGTTGGGCCTGGTCTCAGGCAGACACATGTCCCCAGGTCACCTCCAGAGCCAGCTGGGTGGACAGGTTGGAGCTCAGGTCCTGCATCTCAACTCCCTGCCCAGACCGATGCCCCGGTGCCCTGAGAAGCCTTGCCTGTCTTCTCATTAATGGCCTTCATTTGGAGGGAAAGGCAGGGTGGCCCTGCATGGCGTCCACCCTTATCGTCAAGGATATTGGCTAGTTCTGTTCTGGATCAACTCCCAGCTCCTCCTTGATGTCCCTAGGTCTGTCTCCCTGCTATGGAGGATGTGGAGAGTATAATGTCTACATCCCTGGTTCTTGGGGGGGTTTATATGAACGACACCTGAGCCATGAGTACAGAATGCCAGTGTACCAGCTGCTCATTGCAAACCCTGGTCTGTTTCCTCTCACAGACTTCACAGGTGGTGGCCTGTGACTATAGGCCTTCAGTGTGGCTCTTGAGGTCCCACTGCTGGGTAGTCATAACCCATGGAATCCCATCTCACAGAGGGATGGACTGGTGACCCTACT
The DNA here is from genome assembly GCF_018167655.1 of Microtus oregoni. Taxonomy (NCBI): domain Eukaryota; kingdom Metazoa; phylum Chordata; class Mammalia; order Rodentia; family Cricetidae; genus Microtus; species Microtus oregoni. The sequence continues at coordinate 4,192,643 of NW_024543063.1, read as the reverse complement.
GCCGGGATGTCCCTTCTGCCGTTTGACTGTAGGAGACATGGTGATTTCCACCTCAGGCACCCTCCCACCTACCTGGGCTACTGGGGTGTCCGTCCCCCTGCCAGTCAGGGAACTGAGGTCACAAATCGAACTTCTCCTGTCCATTCCAGTCTTGGCATATTGTCAGCCTTGAGCTAGATACAGCTTGGTGGAGTCAGGAGGGACCCCAAACCAGATTAATCAATACTGACCTTGAAACTATTATTTTAAGCTGCTGGGTTTAGGGAACTGTGTTCTTCAACAGTGGAAACCGAGGTGCGGTTTCCACAGTGATGTGTTCTAGGCTTAATTCATAAACTCTTCCCTCGCACAGCTGCAGAGGACCTGGCCCCCCTCTTATCCCCTACTACCCAAAGCCTCAGGGTCCTCACTTTGTCCCTCCCCAGAGTGGGAATGGAACCTATACAAACCATCTGCTGTCCCGAGCATGCTCACCACGTCCTATTGTCCCTGAGACCTGGTGTGAGTCTGAACTTACTCCTTTCTGTTCGGAGTCCCCTCCTCCATGGCACTGTCTGTAGGCCCCAGGCTGAGATGTAGCAGCGGTCTATGAGATGGGGAATACACTATTGTGTAGCCATGATGGCCCTTGTCTTCTGATGAGGTCTGTAGCAAGCATGTCGTAGGCTACCCCATGCTGCTGGCGGACATGCCTGTCTGCTTGCCCTGCAGGGAAGCAAGTCCTTCCCCAGTCATGAGACAACAGCTCTCGATGGTCGCCTAAGGCTAATCTGTGACTTCTAACCCACAGTAAGAGACAAACGCCATGTGCTGGTTCACGTTAATAGGCTTGCGACAATATGTCACCCTGCAAAAGATAGCTGACACTGACCGTGCGCCTTCCTGACTCTGTGCCTTCCCACAGGAGCACAGCTAGTTGGGAAACCTCATACCCTCAGGGATAGGTGAGGCCTGCAGCTTCTGAGGTGGCCACAGTCACCGAGAATCAGGGCCCAGGCCCTGCAGCCGCTATTTATCCTACAGTTGCTATTCTTCCTGCAGCTGAACTTGCTCAGGCTGCCTACTTCATCCCTTCTTCCCTTTGTGTCTAGAAACACATACACACACGCACGTATGCGCATGCACACACACACACTCACAGCCTCTGTGCGGTATTGCAAGAGTGCTCAGAGCCCCTTATGAGCAACAGTGGCTCCCATCCTGCCTAGTGTCTGCTCAACACCCCGCCTCTGGTTTTGTTTCAATGGGTTTTGTTTGTTTGTTGCCTCTGGAGCCCCTGACAACTGCCACTCTAGATGTTGGGGACAAAACCAACAGTTTCCTGGGGTGAGCAGAGGCTTAGAGGCACAGGCTCAAGGCTGGAATTTGTGATCAGGGGTGAGAACGCTTCTCCCTCTGCCTCCATGGGGCCCTCGCCCTGTGCACCAGGTGCCATCCAGTTGGAGTGAACAAGTCATTGACTCTGGGGTCTCAAGGGGTGCCCAGTGTGTATCCCCAAATTGTAAATGTCCAGAAAACTCACTGGAGCCCTTAGCAGCCAGTGAGGCGATTGCGTTTTATTTTTCCTGTAAAATGTCGGAGGCGAGCTCACATGGAAAGTTAGTGCAGAGCTGTAATCAAAATGATTACAAGGTACAGCGAGAAGACAAAAGCAGCAGAGTCAGGAGCAAAGAAGATTAAACAAAGAAACACACAGCTAAGCATTTGCCTGCAAATGTCGTGGTTCAGAGCTGCTGCCTAAACAGTGTTGAGCCTTAGAAATAAATTGCTGGTGGCTGGCGGGGAGAGGCCTGTTGCTAGAATGTGCTCGGCCCCGAGGAACCCGAAGCGGTTCCCATGCTGGGTGAGGCTAGGGTAGTAAACCCAGGAGTTGTTTATCTGCATGGAGGTTGGCCAAGTCACTCAACAGGACCCAAACTAGAAGCAGGAATTTCGGTGGGTCATGTGAGACTTCGGTGACATGTGAGCATGGGGACATACAGCATTGGGCACAAGGGAAGTGAAGAAAGCGTCTGAGCCCCTCCTCGGTGTTCTGGTCAACGCAGTAGGGATCTTCAGCAGTCTTCAGGTTCCCCACCAAGCTACCAAGAGAATGGCCCTCTGCCGAGTCCCACACATAGACCAGCCTTTGGGACAGACAGAGCCCAGAGTCCAGCTGTGTGCGGTGGGATCCTGACCGAGCCCCTGCACCCATGCGGAAGCTCAGCTTCCTTACTGTGAGGACGCGAATGTTTCGTTGTTATTTCACACAGAGCCTGGAATCTGTGTATCCCGTGGCCTGTGCAATTTCTGCTCTAAAAGCTCTATCGTACAACAGGGACCTCAGCGGGATGTGCTCGAGTGTGGTTCATTTCCCGCTTTTCCCAATTTCGCGTCATTACACTTCCTGGGTTGCGGCTCCTTGGCCACCTGAAGGGTTTTAATTTGCTGTTTTGACACGAGGTCCATTTCAGCTTTCCTTATTCTCCTCTTGCCACCCACACTCCTGTGGCTTAGGGAAGAGACACACAGGCGAGGGACGGGCTGTGTGGGATGGTCTAGGAGTGGGAGGGACCTGCTGGGAGCTGGGGACGCAGCCCTGGGATCCCCCTTGAGGGCTCCCACTGCATAATATCCACGGGGCCAGGGCCACTCTGGGGAGCTGAGAGTCTGCTTCTGCAGTTTAGGCGCAGGGTGTCCTGATTTGCCGAACCAGCCCCAGCCCCTGCGCTTGCACTCCGGGCTTTGTGCCTAGGTTTGGGACTCTCCCCAAAGGTCATTTTCAGTTCCCCCTGACCCAGGTTCAGAATCCAAGGTGGCATTTTGTAGGCGCAGCCTGAGGCAAGTCACCTTGCTGAGAAAGAGTTCTCTGGCAGGGAGCCGGCAGGGAAGGGGGTCCCCTAATCCAGAGGCCAATTCCCACATCATCTTGTCCTATGGAACACTGGGGTGGAGGCTGTGCCTGTCTGGGTTTTGAGTTGTGGATGGGGCCTCTGTTTCCCTGCACGGTCAATCACTAGTGGCCTGGGCTGTGGGGATGAGATCCTAGAAAGCACTTGCCACACCCAGTTCAGCTTCTGGAGAAGCTCATGTTCAGAAGCTTCTGGAAGGCAAGCTATAGGAAAGCCCACTTCCTTCCATGGGCACTGTGCACAGGGTTCTGGTAACAGGCCATGGCCGCAGCTGGCCTGGATCCTGCCCCAGATGCTAGCAATGCCATGTCCCCTCACGCCTCTCCTCTCCTCACTCACCTTGTCAACATTAGGAAGCCAACCCCTCCAAAAGACTCCTAGTGCAATGAAAAGTACCTTGTTTTCTTTTGCTAGTGGGTACCAAGCAAGGGCTGCAAAAGAACTCACTTGTCAGGGTTCCCTGGGATGACAACGGCAAGCGTGAGGGCTGAGTGATGACCCCAGCCCTGGCCCAGTCTTGTCTGCATCTATTCACCTCTTCTGTGATCAGGAACAGGTCAAAAGCAACAAGATAGAATTGCAAGGGAACAGACATCCAAACCCTGCAGGACTTGCTTCTTGAGCTGAGTTCACCTTGAAACGCCCCTTCCCCCAAGTTCACCAGCCAGCCCTGGTCCTCATCTGACTGAGCCACAGTCTTTAGTACTGGCAGACTTCCTGCAGGAGGTGACACCTTAACTTTGTGGTTGATACAGTGCTGGCTGGAGAACAGTTTTTGGACTACAGCATGCCCGCTGGGAACCTTTGAGAGACCCCAGGGTCTGAGCCCTGCCCTGAGGACAGGGGACTGGGGCTTAGGAGGAGGAAGTGTATCTCTGGAGAGGGGATGTGCCTTGAGTTTATAGCCTGGACCAGCTTCCTGTCCTTCTTTACTTCCTGGCTAGGGGCTATATGAATGAGCACCCTCACCTGTCCGCTGCCGCAACTAGGGCCACTCACACCACACCTTTCCTACCGTGGTGGACCGAAACCTTGAGCCAAAGAAACCCATCCTTCCTTAAGTTGCTTCTTGTTAGGTGTCTGGCCACAGCAATAAGAAGAGAAGTAACATGGCGATCATTGGCTAAGGGAAGGTCGCAGAAGGCCCAGGGAAGAAATCGTATTTCCATAGAGTTCAGGTCATTAAAGTGGCTACCGTAAATGCTGGAGCTTCACACAGGCTGTCTGTCTCGAGAGGGGTAACAATACCGGAAGATTTGCCTCCGGTGGCCCTGTATGGGAGTTCTCTGAGGTCTATCCCCCTCCGCCATATCTCCAGTGAGAGGAAAAAGATCAGTCACTTCTGCCCTCACACATCTCAGAACAGACGCTGCTTATCTCCGAAGGTTAGATCGCACCTGAGTCCCATGATCAGATATTCAGACACAGACTGACAGAGAGAAACCTCTTGCCAATCAACAACCAGGGCAATCACAACTTCAATGTGAATACAATCAACAAACATTGATATGACTCTGACATCGGGATTATTCCGGGGAGATTTGAAGACAGGAGTCTCTGAAGTGCTTTAACAAACAGACTTACAGAAACCCATCAAAGCAATGTAAATGATAAACAAACAAGCATGAGAATTGCAGGATAAGGAGATATTGAGAGCAGTCAGACCTCCCCTGGATTATCTGTGGTCGGAGCATGATGTGGGAGTGTCATATAGCAATCTGTTGATTTCATTGGTTAAATAATAAACAAACTGCTTGGACTCATAGCTTAGAACATAGGTGGGTGGAGTAAACAGAACAGAATGCTGGGAGGAAGAGGAAGTGAGGTAAGACGCTTCAGACAGAGACGGACAGCTCTGCTCTCTGGAGCAGAGACGCCATGCTCCCGGCTCCTGGGCAGACACATGCGATGAAGCTCCGACCCAGGATGGACGTAGGCTAGAATCTTCCCGGTAAGCGCACCTAGCTGTGCTACATAGAATATTAGAAATGGGCTAGTCCAGGTGCGAGAGTTAGCCTAGAAGAGGCTAGATAGAAATGGGCCAAGCAGTGTTTAAAAGAATACAGTTTCCGTGTAATTATTCCGGAGCATAAGCTAGAGCTAGCCGTGCGGGCGGCCGGGTGCCAGGGACGCAGCCCACCGCTCATATTACTACAGGAGCAGAGAGTAGAACCAGAGTGAGGGAGCGTAGAGCAAGTCAGCAACAACCTACCTGAACAACAAGGAGAAGCAGAATGGCTGGAGACACCTATGTGCCAGGAACAGCGATGTTTGCCTCACATACGTGCCAGAAGACCTGAAGAAATATCCCAAACACAGTGAGAGAGAGGAAAAGGCCCATGTTTGGTGAGAAAAAGACACAAAGAGCCAAGTAGCCCCTGGTTAGAATGAACCAACCCTAATGTGAACATGTAGATTCTGAGCAAGATGCAGAATCACAAAGACAATAATTGTTTGGGGAAAGTGGGAGCCAGTCTGTGAACACTGAACAGAGTGACAGATTTCACATCAAAGAAGACTAGAGACAAGATGACGGAAGGATTGCTCCACCGCGAAGGGCTAAAACCCCATTGTGTGCCTGAAGAACATGAGGAAAAGCTGCTAGACACAATGGAAAAGTTGAAAGCCCACAATTGTGGTTGGAAACACCAAAGCTCCACTGTCAGCATTAGCTGGAGGGTGTGGAAAAGCCAGTAATGAGTGCAGTCGACGGGTGTCCACACAGTGTGCAGGACAGAACTCTCGCGCAAAAAACTGGGTGTGGCTGCATGCACCCATGACTTCAACTCAGGGGAGGGTGAAAGAGGGGATTGCTGGAGCGTGCTGGCCACCAGCCTAGCTCCAGGTTCTGTGTGAGACCCAGTCTCAAGGGAGTAAGATGGAAAGTGACAGAAGCAGACACTTGCCATCCTCCTCTGGCTTAGCTATATGCACATGTACACACACACATACACACACACACACACACACACACACACACACGAGTGTAAATCAATGAAGCTGTAGAAGGAAGATAATGAGAAAATTAATATCTGATTCTCAGAAAAATTTAAACAAATGATAAATCTCCAGCAAAGCTAATTCAAATGAAGTGGAAAGTCACAAACCAGCCATCACAGGCACCTTAGATAAAGCAGACAGAGCAAGTTTATGGCTCACAGTCTGATGCTGTGGTTCATCATGACAGGGAAAGCATGGTGATGGAGCTTGAGGCCATGGGTCATGATGTTTCAGGAAGCAGAGAGCAAAGAATGTGGGCACTCAGCTTGCTTTTACCTTTTTCTCCAGTCCAGGAAATCATAGCACACATTTCTAGGGTGGCCCTTCCCACCTTGATGATCCTAATCTAGACAGTCCCTCACAAGTGTACACAAGGGCTTATCTCCTTAGTGACTCCAGGTCCTGTCAGATAATCGATACTGACTACCACATAGGAAGGGAATGAGACACCACCACGAACCCTACAGACACAAACGTGATGTCATAGGGGAACTGGAGCGATTTTTCAAAAGCTCAAGAAGGAATAAAAAACAAATTTCTCTGAAAGCTATTTAAGAAGTTTAATTCATAATTAAAAAATCTCACAGATGACTATCTATGGTGTTAGGTGGGCAGAAAAATGGACCTTATCCCAAACCCTACACAGAACTAGCCCACACACTGGGTGGTGGTTCAAATATGAGATGGGAACTAAAGAACTTTTAGTGGGATAATAGAAGAAAATCTCTAGGGTTGATAACAAAAAAAAACCCAAATAACAAAATAAAACAAACAAACAAAAAACCCAAAACAAGCAAACAATCACATTTGACACCAAAAATATGGAGGAAAATCGACAAGTTGGGACATCTCAAGGTTGCAAACTTCCTCTTGTCAAAGAACCAACAATGGGTCTGAGTGGGAGGAAATGCATTCTGCCACGCTCGATGGGAGACCGCAGTCGAGGCTAGCTAAAGAGCCTGGAAACTCAACAGTATTTTTAAAATCCATCCAGAAATCAGTCCAAGAAATGACACCAAATGCGCGGATGAGCTCATGAATGCCACTGGTTGTTGTGAAATACACAAGAAACAAGAGTAAAAAGAGCAACAAACCAAATGCCGGCACGCATGTGGGTGGACAAGATCACACACTGCTGGTGGGAATGTAAAATGGCACAGAAACTCGTGAAAACGCTTTGGCATTTTCTCATCACACCAGACATGACCATAAAACCAGTACTCTTGCATTCTTGGGCATTTATTTCAGAGAAATCCAAGTTTAACCCCACACACAGATTCCAGTTCTGTCATGTAATCTTGCTTTTTAGCCATGTATGTTTGCATGTGCTCTCTGGTCTGTCTCTGTGAATTGGTAAAAACCTCTTGTCTACAGTGATGCTTCTGCATCCTCATAAAAACGTAGCTTGTTCCTGCCTCCTCTCTGCAGTGAAGGACGGACTCAGCCAATCCACCTTTCTCTTTAACTTCCCAATTGATCATGCTATGCTTTGAATTCCCTTTGATTATCCCAGCTACACAAATCATTCAAGTTTCTAGTATTTGCCATATTGGTTTTTAGATCTACGAAATAATTTAAGTATGTTTTCTTCATCCTCTCTTTTTCTTTTCCAGTGTTTGGTATACAATTTCTTCACTAGAAAATGAATAAAACTAATTTTGCCCTATAAATAAAACTCCCAGGAAGTTTGGTTGTAGTTTGGCATTTAAATTGGGTTTAGGCTATATGTTAAATCTATCTAACATTTATTTATTTTGTTATATACTTTTTGTAGTACTAAGGATTGAACCCAGGGTATCAGGCATGAAGTGGTCTCTGTAAGTGAGCTGGGCCCTGAACACCTGCCATGTGTCTTTTAATTACTGTAGATTTTCCCTTGTATTTGGCTGGGTTCTGTGAAGTCGCCTCTTACATTGAACTCAGGGCTGCCCTTCTCCAAGCCCCTGAGTGACGGAATGTCTTCTCAGTTCTTAATGCATCAACACAACATCTCTATGCTAAGCAGCAGACATAGCATCTAATCAGGCAACTCAACTGCTTCTTTTTCCCCTTCCTGAATGGTCTTGAAAATCATTTGTCTGGAATATATTTGTCTTGGGATGCCTCTTAGGATATAGTATCCTGTAAATATGTGTGTCCTGTCTTCCAATTTTTGTCTGGTCTCTGTGTCTTGGTCTCCTGGTTCTAATGCCTCTGTTCTCTTCTTTGTTAGGTCTCTTTTTTTCCCCCTGTCTTCCAGATCTTATGTTTTCTCTGTTATCATTTAAATATTTCTTTCTATTTTTCTCTGTCTCATTCTTGTTTTTCAGAACCATCTACTCTTCTCCCTTCCACTTCTCTTACAATCTTGTAGTATTTGCCTGATGTATGTTTGTGTGCCACATGCAATCCCCTGGAACTGAAGTTTCAAGTTGTTGTGAGCCAACCCGTAGGCGCTCCGAATCAAATCCTGGTCCTCTGCAAGAGCAGTTCACACTCTTAAGTGCTGAGGTATTTCTCCAGGACCTCCCAACAAATCGCAGTTTTTGTTTCTATATATTTAGGGTTTTCCCTCTGATTATTGTCTGGCTGTCTGCAGCTTACTCCTGCCTTTCGTTGTCTACCACCCTAGCAGCTCTTCTTTCTGTCTGCCTCAGAGAGACTGTGGTATAGTCTCCGATTCTGGAAGAATTCCTATAGGAAATGTTTAACCATCTCTCTTAGAAGTTGTTTTCCCCTCTCTTTTTCCTGTATGACTGCATCCAATGAGGGATGGAGGCATGTAGGTGAAGATCAGTTGAGGGCTAGAAAAGTGTCAAGACACAGTTGATAGTCTTCCTGTTGCAGCATCTCCACCCTGGGCACAGGCAGCCTGCATGTATCTCTGCTCCACCATTGCTGTCTCTAGCCTTGTGCTGGTCACTAAGCTCTTGGGACCAGACATAGTCACAACCATCTTGTTGTCAACTTCTCAACCTCTGTGAGTTCTTCATCATTGTCTCCATTCTCCTTTCCTCCCCCCATTTCCTCTTCCTCATCTTCCCCCTTCCTCCTCTCTGCTCTTCCTCCTTTTCCTTTCCTTTCCTTTCCTTTCTTCTCCCCCCCCCCCCCCCAGAGCAAGTGCAGAACAGAAGATTTCAAGCCAAGCTGGCTGGGTCATCCCAAATAAAGCCAGGTACATGTAAGTTTTGGCCAGGGTGATGGGCGAGTAACCACTGTATTTTATGCCTCATTAAAATGGCATCAGATTCAGGGTGAAGTCAAGTGTAGTAATTTACTGATGTTTATATTACCATACAGGCTTGTACAGTCCAGAGAAAAATCAAATTTCATTAGTTCTCACAGCCTCAGCTGTCTCTTTGTGGTGTTTACCTCATCAAGAATGTTGCTGTGGCCTTCTGCCCTCCTCTGAAGCACACACACGCCTCTGGTCTCTAGGATTCTAGGTTCCTCTTAAACCATCACTATTCTGTGGCCACTTCTCTGGATGTGAGATCACAGGGTACCACCTGTGATCTCTAGCCACAGACCTCACCCAGCTAACTAACTGAGATTTTTGTGGGGGTGGAAAAGCATCTGGGGCATCAGTCAGAGAGACTGGTCTGAGGCATCAGAGAAGCTGGTCTGGGGCATCAGACACAGGCTGGTCTAGGGCATCAGACACAGGCTGGTCTAGGGCATCAGACACAGGCTGGTCTAGGGCATCAGACACAGAGACTGGTCTAGGGCATCAGACACAGAGACTGGTCTAGGGCATCAGACACAGAGACTGGTCTGGGGTATCAGACACAGGCTGGTTTAGGGCATCAGATACAGGCTGGTCTAGGGCATCAGACACAGGCTGGTCTAGGGCATCAGACACAGAGATTGGTCTAGGGCATCAGACACAGGCTGGTTTAGGGCATCAGATACAGGCTGTCTAGGGCATCACACACACAGTTTGGTCTGGGGCATCAGACACAGAGGCCGGTCTGGGGCATCAGACACAGAGACTGGTCTGAGGCATCAGACAGAGAGGCTGGTCTAGGGCATCAGACACAGAGATTGGTCTGGGGCATCAGACACAGAGTTTGATCTGTTCCAGAGCACTTGAGTCAGCTTGAAGGTGATCCTCTGTTATCCATCCCTCCCTGCCTGTTTCCTCTTTCTAATCATTAGCTATTCATGATCTCTGATAGTTACAGCTTGAAGACGGTTTGAGGACAAGGAGTCAGGTCCTTCTGGTGCACCAGTTAGAGCTTCCAGGACACACCTGTCCAAGGTGACAAATGTGTAGCCTGCATGGGTCTGGGCTTGGGTGCTGGAGGAAGAACCACATGCTTCTTAAGATCTTCTCCTGCAGTGAACAAAAGTCCAGCTCGACCGGAACACAGAGCCAGTTTAAGACTTCTGAGATGACGGAAGTAATGATAGCATTTATCCTGAGTTCTGGGGCATGTGGACAATGAATGGACAAGAAGTCTGCCTACAGGCTCTCTCTCTCTCTCTCTCTCTCTCTCTCTCTCTCTCTCTCTGTTATGTGTGTATGTGCATGCGTGTGTGTGCGTGTGTATGTGTGTGTGTGTGAGAGAGATAGAGAGATAGAGAGAGAGAGGGAGGGAGGGAGGGGCGAGAAGAGGGAGGGAGGGAAGGGCACTAAAGCTGTTCTAAGAGGATATGATTAGGTTGGAGGGTAGCCCCTTAAACTAAATATTTTGCCAGGAGAGTCCTCTGCCCAGGGAGCAGAGTCCCAGCCTGCCCCCTGGAGGCTGGAGGCTGCATGGGCGTGTTGTCTGAGCATAGACAGGGCGAGGCGTAAGCACAGCTGAACTCTAGTCAGTTCTGCCCAGGGCATGTGGGTCGGCAGGAGGGAGCCGAACTGCTCGCTGTGACATGCTCAGGCCCAGTGAGTGCTCTGGAAGACCGAAGGCTTGTCCTGTGGGGTCAGTGTTGTACTGGGTGCTCTCTGCAACATGGAGCCTGTCCCACTGAAGGCCCCACCCATCCTTCTTCTTCCTCCTCTCACTGTGGAGTGACGGAGGCTAATTTCCCTGAAGCAGTAGCCCGAGAGGCCACTCTGAGAAAGCCTCACTGGGAACGGGGCTGTGTTTCTTCATCCCAGGCCTTTGGCTCTGTAGTCTGGAAACTGCTAGAAGTTGCCTGTAATTTCTGGCATCTGGGCTCTGCTGGAGGTACTCAGGACTCTCTAGGTTGTCAGGGCCTGGCTTTTGAGTTTCTAGCACATGGTTGTGAAGTGAAACTGAGCCTCTCTTTCCATACACGACGCTTCCAATGGCAGCACTCAGAGCACAGGGAGTCAAGGCCCAGGAGCCCCAAGGCGGGTGGCGAGCAGTCCTCACACTGTAGCTAAAGTTGGGTGTCCTGTGCACTTGTTCTCAGCTGTGGTGACCATCTGCTGTCCCGTCTGCACACCCGCCTGACACAGACACTCCTCCAGAGCTCTGTGAGGAGGGATGGCAGGGTGTCCACCTTGCTCACTGAGTTTTCCAGTCTAGATACCTGTCCCCATCTTGGAAGGGCACACTCGGCAATCCCCACCATCCGCTGTCCAGCTCTCATAGGGTCGGCAACTCTCTGTGTTGTATTCATCTCCCTGGCCTGGAGCTTGGTTTATCACTTTTCACAGAGGGGTTCCTTTCCATGCTCTCATGACCTCATCTGTGTTCACCTCCAGACACATGGGAACGGGAAGAGCTGTTCGCGTGTCCTAGGGTGTCTGTCAAGTCCCAGAGGTGCCTCTGTCAACCCATCACAGCCACATCTTACCTGTTGGGGATGGATCATGACGAGGGCTGCCAGCTCTGTGACTGTCTGGCCCACGGACGTACAAAGATAGTTTCCCAGTAAGAGACAGACAAGTTGGCCTTGCGCAATAGGCCTGACTCCCGAGGCGGGAAGCACACACTGTGGTCCATTTCCACTTACTACAGTTACCAGAAAGTTCTTCCCCAACAGTCACTTCTCACCCTTTTCCCATCTTCTGACATCTCCTTCCCCTCTTTTCTTGGAGTCACTTTGGGGGAAGGCCAGTGAGCTGCTCTCGAGTGAGCCTCCCCCATCAGGACTGCCGCTCCAGGTTGGCTCCTGTTCCTGGCAGCGCATCAGCCGACAACGGTATCGCAGCTTCATCTGCCACTCAGCAGCCTCTGCGCAGACCTGTCTAATGAAGGGATCTGGGCGGGTGAAGCAATCTTCTCATTCCCAGAGTGAGCCTCTCCTGCCCCCACACACTCAACCTCTCAGTCTGCACCCCAAAAGTGGGGCACCCTGTAACTCCACTGCATACTTCTCTACTGAGAGGCCAAAGGCGGGTGGCGGGGAGGAGGGGGGGTTGCCGACAAGAGTTGGCCCATTGCTGCCATGCTCCTGCTGCAGGCGCTCTGGAGGAGGCCAGGAGCCCTCTACGGAATGTGTGTCTAAATGACACACTTTGCTCCAGCCCTCAAGCCTGCCAACTTCTCTTCCACCTCCTGAAAAGATTGTTTTTCCAGTGCGTGACCCCAACATGAAAGCCGTGGAGGGTGCCTATCTTTGGTTCCCACGCTGGCTGGCTGCTGGCTCTCACCGGTTGACTCAGATGAGCTGTAGCAAGAGCCAAAGAAAGATCTGAAGGAAACCTGGGGGTGGAAGGAAGCCTGGATACTTTTGGAAATGTATTTGCTCTTCAGCTTTTGCAAGGGTCTCAATCTATCATTCGGTACCGGACAAGCAGACACTTGCTCTACCCTTGGCATCCAGGACCTCAATCCCACTCTAAGTTCAGCATGTACTTGTCAATGGCCCCACAGAGTCACCGTGGGGGTGCAGAGGAGGAGAGATTAGCCTAGCCCTTTGACAGTGAGTGCAATAGCCCTACAGCCCCTACCGTGGAGGTCTCTCACATCTCTCCTCCCCCAAAGACAAGTCTATATCTCCAAAAGGTCCCTGGAAACAGAACAATGACATCTGTTCAAAAGAGAAGATTTCTGCCTTCTTTTGGGTGTAGTAAAAATAGCGATACATCTCTAAGACAGCCCCCTGGGTACCTGCTCAAGGCTTCTGGGTCTATAGAAAAACAAACAAAGAAAACTTACTGGTCCCAGGTTGTTAGGACCAAGGACGATCCTCCCAGTTCACCCCAGGACTACGGTCTACTGTTTTAGAGATGGTGGCTTATTTCCTTTGCTCCTCAGAGCCCCCAGTGTCCATCTTTTGTGTACTTGGGAAGAAGTGGAGACAGGTGGGAGAGCTCCCAGGGTCAGCCATGATCTTCCCTCCTTGCCAGCCCCCCTCCTTTCTTCCCCACCATCATAAGCACAGAGTGTCTCTGTGGGAGGCAGGTCCCCAGTGAGTGGGAAGAACTCATTGGCATCCCTGGTAGATAGCCTGAAGTGGCTGACGTGGATGCCCGTTCCTTGGCTGCTCGCTGCATGGCCTCTGCCATCCATGGCTCTGAGCCACCATGAACAGAGAGAGATGTTGGGGCCTCAAATGCCTGGGCATTTTACAGCACTCAGGTGCACACTGAATTGAAATGACTCTTGAGCCAACCCACCCAGGGAAGATAAGCCCTGGGGAATAGGAGCTGGAAGTTTCCTACCACACCCTGTCTACAGTACCTGCTGGAGGGCAGGTGGGGTAAACTAGGCCACGAACTCAGGGGATTTCCTCCGTGCCTGTGGGTGAAGGCAAGATGGGACAATGCCACAGTCTTCCGACCCTCAACCATGCTCGCATAAGAATGTGGCACACTCAGGAGAACACAGCTCCCTGGCCCGTGTGCACAGGCACTTCCAGAGCTGCACACACGTTCAATATGCACTTGTGCTACTACGCTCACAGTATGTGTGTGTGATGAGGAACACAGGTACACACCAACGCTCACAGTAATGCCACTGCACATACCTCTCATTCCAAGAGGCCCGGGAAGGCCTGTGCATTTTGCTGGAGCCTAGGGGAGGTAGAGCATAGCCCTCTCCCCCATTGCCATCTGTAGGGCCCTAGGTTTCTTTCTGGCCAAGGGAAAAGTTCTTTATAGGGACCTTGGCCTTTGTTCAAGGAAGAGGCTGTGCTTGTGGGTGAAGAAGCCTCAGGTATTCTCAGGCACAAGGGTTAAGGCAAATCATTGATGCTAGGTGGCATAAGCTATCGATGAATAGCCAACATCATTCTTGAAGGTACCAGGACCCATAGAGCCCTAGGAACAATGACAATGCCCCATGGGCCTCTTGCTTGGCTTGCAAATAGCATCTTTAAGCCAGTAGCCCTTACTTGCTCCTGAATGCTGGTTCCCAAAAACTCATGGGAGAGTGTGTGTTCCTGACATTGATGGGGCCTATGAGGGTCTCTACCCCAGACAGCGCTGTCCCTGACAGCTCCTTCCAATGAGTCCCACTTGCACTCTATAGACTATACATATCTAGTGGAACACAGAGTAGCCAGAGGCAAAAGAGTCCAACTTTCACCTTTTATTTCCAACTTAGCAAGGAGTTGAGGAGTGGACTCAGTGTAAGGAGGACTTCCTGCTATGTGCTGGCAACAACAAGAAGAAACTCTGTAGAGGGTCCTGCTCAGTGCCTTGGGGCAGGTGCCGGTGCCAGTAGGCACAGCTCTTGGTCTTAAGGTCTCAGCCTTTCTTACCCAAGGCAGGCAGGAAAGGCATCTGAGAGAAGAGCCTGGCCAAGGCCTCCATCCATGTGTAGTAAGGGAACGTTTGAGATGGGCTGCCTTGGGGTCCCATAAGCATCTTTTAACATCCTATTGGATGCCTGCTGCTGCCTCACTGTGCTTGATTTTCCCATGGTTATTCTCTGTCCTTCCTGACCTTGGCTATCACAAGGTAGATAGTTCTCTTTTTAGTTCTCAGCGCCTTGACCTTCCAAGCTGTGGGTAGACATAGACCATGAGGTCTGAGTGTCCAAGGCCCTGTGCTCCCCATAGGTGAGAATCCTCCATCCACCAAACCTGCTAGATTCTGTTCCATGCCCAGCTTGTTGCAAGCTCCTGCTGCTGTAGAGATGCATTGGCTTTACAGGTGGGGACTTCCGGTCTAGAGAATGCAGGAATCACACTGTTCCCATGAGAGACCCTCTCCAGAGACTGCCTCCTGGCTTTGTACTGACAGCACACATCCTCGGTGTCCAGCTGATGAGGGTCTATTTGCTTCCCTTTGTCCTTACTTCTGAATACCCCAAATGCAACCCAATAACCATGCAGATCAGATCCCACCCTCTTTCCCAGGGTCCCGAGACAGGATGTGGATGCTACAAGAAATGGGAGCATTGGGCGATTGTGTATGAAATACTTGTTCAATTAGTTACCTAACAAATTAACTCAGTTTGTCACCAAGAATGGAGTTAGCTTTATTTACCGGGTACATACGAGTCCAAGCAAGCCAACTTTGAAAATGCATGTAATATCGTAGAGCAACTATTTCTAGCATAATAAAGCTGACGGCTTGCAAGTGGGAACCTGTGTGAGAGAGGTCACATGGCAAGACAGGGAGCCAGAGAACAGAGAGGAGCCATCTTTTTATTTTCTAACAGTCTTTTTCCATAGAAATTGACTGGGGTTCTTGGTTGGTCCTATCTAAGGACATTGCCATAGTGACCTCTTTCTAGTTTCCACCTTTCAAAGAATCTGCTCCCTCCACAGGACCACAATCAAATACTGGTGGACATCTTCCCCTATTAGATTTGTCACAATAAATGATAGGGGAATAGTTAGATAGATGGAAGGTATGTAAGTAGGTATATGAATAGATGATAGACAGGTAGGTAATTAGATATATAGATGCTAGATAGATAGATGATAGATGTTAGATGATAGATGAATAGATATTAAATAGATAAGATAGATGATAGATGGGTAGATAATAGATATGTTATACATTGAATATATTACAGATAACATTGATAGATAAGTAACAGGTAGATGATATTGATAAAAATTATAGGCAATAAATGTATATAACATGTACCTTACATATACTTCAATATGCATTGAATATATATTTTTCTGTAAGCTGTTTGGGAGTAAATTCCAGAGGCCATGTCCTTTGCTTGAGCATTTGTGTACTCTGGAAGAATATTCTAAGGCAGTAAACACTGACACTACATCTACAGGTAACACTCACGTTTCCAAAGGGCCCTAGTCTTTTCCTTCACAGCTGGGACTGTCCAGCCCACACCCGGGCCTGGGTAACCCCTGCATTGTTATGCTATGGCTGTAACCTATACCACAGCCATGTCAGCACTGAATGCGGCTGCAGTGAGGGTTACGGGCTCATCTGTAAGAGGTAAAGGATGGGTCTGGTGGGCACTGTACTCAGGGTTGTTTCCACGCAGATGGTGGCTATTTGTGGGTCCTTGATGTGGGTGGCACTTCACAGGACACATGAAGCCGCTGTGTCCACCATCTAGTTTCTCAGTGACTCATCTACTATCCTCACCAGGTCATACTCTGTTCCCAGCTCGCACTTGTGTGGCCAGAATGAGAAGTTCCTCTTTCTCCTCCAACACTCAGTCATCACCTCAGGTCCATTGAGGATCACTTCAATGCCTGCAGGGGAGTGGTCCTGAGTTTTGCGGCTTCTTCATTTTCTCATTTCTTTCTTTTCTTCTTCTTCTTCTTCTTCTTCTTCTTCTTCTTCTTCTTCTTCTTCTTCTTCTTCTTCTTCCTCTTCCTCTTCCTCTTCCTCTTCCTCTTCCTCTTCTTCTTCTTCTTCTTCTTCTTCTTCTTCTTCTTCTTCATTACAATTATTATTACCTTTTTAAAGACAAGGTATCTCTGTGTAGCCTTGGCTGTCTGTAGACCAGGCTGGTCTTGAACTCACAGAGGTCTCCTTTCTGCCTCCCAAGTGCTGGAATTAAAGGTGTGCGCCACCACTGCCTGGCTGTGTCTTCTTGTTATGAGCCTTTCCTCTGCTGTGAAGCAGAGACCCTCCTCTCCGTTATTTGCTTCTCCATTTCACATCAATATGAGTTTAGATCCTTGATCTAATCTGGGAGTTATGACTGTTAATTCCCCTGTTTATATAGATGCTCATCAGGGGACTTTCTGAAAGTACACCTTGTGGGTGACACCAATACAATACCACACTGATCTCAGGAACTCTGGGTAAAAGCATGGCGCTAACTAGTAGTTCACTCTAGGGTGTTTTGATAAAATCTGGTCCCTCAGTGCCAGACAGGACCCTGGTTCTGCCTGCTTCTCCAGTGTACATCTCTGTCAGTCCTTCATTGACCTGGCCCATTAGCCAGAGGCTGAGTAGGCCTGACTAGATGCCATGTTATCCTTCGGCCTCTGTCTGAGTCAGCACCATCTCCAGGGTGCTCAATAGCCCTTGATCTTCACCTCCAGGGAGAGCACCAGATAACTCAGTTGGGGACTACCGTCCTATCCAGTTCAGCATGAAGGAGGGAGCCAATGTCCCACCTGCCCTTACCCACACTCCCAGGCACCACAGAAGGAGCCCAGCTATCTGGAAAGACGTTTGGCAGAACATAATAGGAATCGTGAAATTGTTTGTTCCGTTTGACCTCGTGGTGATATTTCTGGGAAATCACTTTAAAAGAAAATTCCCAAAATGAACAAAGGCCGATGCACGAAGAGGTTTATTGCAGAATTATGCAACTCATAAAAGTAAACTGGATGCCGCTGGTTAGCGGGGGAATGCTGAGCGGTTCAGGCACACCACACCCAGTGCTAGGAGTCCCACATCGTCTCCCAGATAACCCTGGAGATTACAAAGCAAAGCGAAGAACATTTGTGATGGGTTATCAGTCAGGAAAATGAAAGAGTGGAGCTTGCATCCACCGTGAATAGAGCTATGGGAAAGGGGACAGAGTTTGTTTTCCTGAGTGGCTGCAGTTGGCATTTCACTGGGAGGGAGGTGCCTTTCTTGGCTGAGGGGTTCTGGCCTGAGGAAGCAGAGGCTCTGATGTGGGAACCTTTCTGACACAGTGCTAGCTGCCGTGGAGGGAAAATCACACAGCATCCAGTCTGGGAGAAGCTGCTCCTCGGAGGGCCAGCACACCTGACTGCAGTGGGTGGAGAACATTCCCAGTGTAGGGACCCTGGTACAGGGCATGAGATGTGGGTGAGAAGCCTGAGCCAGTCCAGGGAACAGAGTGTTCTCTTGTCATCTTTCGTCACAGCATCTCACGGAAGAGGTAGACAGTCATTTACCTTCTCCCCAATCAGTGTTCCTGGGGGCATCAAACAGCCTGGCAACAAACGGCAGCCATGGTGCTTCACCTAAGTGTGCATCTTGCTCACTGGTCTTCATTCTCAGCTCTTCTCACTCCACGATTGGATTCACACTGAAGCTGTTTTCAGCGCCTTGTGTTTCCAGCAGCCAGGAGCACACCGCTGCCTAGAAAGACAGCGAGATTTAGAGAATAGCCTGTCTGTCTAACTACAGGCACAATACAGATTCCCCACAGCATGAAGGACCAATCACAGGTGGAATATGAGAAAGAATAAAACTGAATTCAAGTGAAGAAAACAGCTGAGTGGCCTATGTGAGCCCACAAGCCATGTGTCAATGCCATAAGCTTGGCCTGAGCGTGTGGTCAGGTCCAGGCCAGAGGCAGGGACAGGGAGGGAGATGAGAAGCCTCAGGCCTGTCCAGTCTCTGAAGGATAAACAAAACCCCTGCCCTTCTCCAATGGAGAATCCGAAGTCTCCAGCCTTGTGAGTAGCTGAACGGATGCCTGTGTGTTTGACGATGTCAAGCTGCTCGGCTGACATCCAAGCTGTGCTAGCCCAGTCACTTGGGGTTTCCAACAGAGGCAAACCCTGGTGGCTCTACAGTGATGTCCCTACCCCAGGGATCAGGAGATAGCCCCCTAGGGAAGAAAGTCCACAGAGGGTCACTGTAAGTTCGATTGGAATGACGCTGTGGGACTAAAGAAAGTACGAGGTGATCAGGGAGAAATATTACGGCCACTGTCTGCCTTCATGGCTGTCTGTGCATGGACGTGCAGAAGTCTCTCTCTTTTTCACTTGATAAAAATGACAGCCAGGGGCTGGGAGGTGGCTCAGTGGGCAAAGTGGCTCTTGAGCCAGCCAGCCAGGATTGCTCACAAGAGTTCCCGTGTCAACGTGGAAGGCCAGGACCAATATCTAAGGTTGTCTTCTGACCTCCACATACATACAAATACACATGCACAGAGATCATACGTACAAAAGAATTATAAAAATATTGACAACATGGTGTTTTCCCAGGAGGAATTCTGATGTCAGAAATTGTCTTTTTTTTAAAATAAGTATTTTTTTCCCTTAGCAGAAAAAAATTAATATTGCTTTAAGGATAACATTTGGAAAGAAGCAGGTGGGTGTGAGTGATGTGGAGGTGAGCTGAGGAAGGGGTGGAGTCCCTGGGCTCTGCCATTCAGTGCGACAGTCAGTACTACAAAGCCAGTCTTCTGAACTCTCCACCCTTAGCTTTTCCTCCTGTGAAACAGAACCAATTGAGACGGCAAGGGCCCCGCGGGGGTTCTGCTGTCCCGTGGTGATATTAACTGGCTGCCGCTTGTCCTCCATCTCCCAGCCATAAAGTCCAGATCTGATGTTCTCAGTCATTTAATGTGATCAGTGTGGCTGGAGCGCTTGCCAGCCTGTGGAGCCTGCAAGGGGCTGCGCTGATTCCCTTTGCTCACAGGGGATGCATGACTTGGGATCTGAACCAGATCATAGGCCTGGCGTCTGCTGACAATTAAGGACTAGGGGCGGGGCGGGGCGGGGTGGTGAGTCTCCGTGGAGTTCCCAGAGACCCAGGGATGAGATCTGAGTAGCAGATAATAGGTCAGCAGGGGATGGAGTAAGCCTCCCCCCCCCCCCCCCCCCCCCCCGCTCACAGTGGTGACCTGAAATGACTTGTCCAGGGCTGACTGGGTAGCAGTTTCAAGAGGGGAGGGGTAGTGTAGTGAGAGGGGCCCCATGAAAGAACTCTGTCAGAGTGACCTGGGCCATGGGCATGGTTCTGCCACGGATGGAGCATCCAGAGCTTTCCAGGATGCCTGGCCTGGACTGGCAAGTGCTTGGCAGACAGATAGGGAGGGTAGAACCACACAGAAGGTTGCCTTGGGCGCGAAGAGATCCATAGGAAAGGACCAGTTTCCCCCAGGCTGGGCACACCTCATTTGTTAAGAGGACTAGATTCAGGAATGGCTACAAGAGGGACTTTGGGGGGGAGGGTCTGTGGCCATGGTGGCACCCTGACTATCTAGCATAGGCCCTGCTGTATTAGGGACCATCCACCCTCCATCCCAACACCCCCCTCCCCACAAGCACAGTGTACCAGGCTGAGTGCTGTTCTTATGTGCCTTGCAGTGTGTCCTGGAAGCAACTCAGAACTTGTTGGGTAACTCTGGGAGAACAATCCAGGTCCCTGCCCCCCCATCCCTCCTGCAGAAACCCCATTTTGGCCCCATGCTGGGACTTCTTCAGGTAAGGATTAGACCCAAGAACAGTCCTGTTTCTGACAAAACCGTCCTAATCCTGGAGACTGGCACTCAGCACAGCCCCAATGTCCACTTTGTTTCCAGGAAGGAAGCATGGAGCAGATGGTCTTCTGCATGAGGTCCAGTCCAATTTTGCCCCACCCATAAATATCCCACCCCTTAGCTCAAATCCAAGCTGTCAAGGCCTCCAGACCCTGAGAAAGCAAGGGTCAGAGGAAGAGAGGAGAGGAAGATGCCACCCTGTCCCATCTTCACTGAGAGAAGGTCCCTACTAGAAAGAGGTAGACCACAGTGATCTATCTGTGACAGTAACAGCCTGGCTACATCACACCACCTATCCCAGGGACTTCTCAATGCCTGTGAAGCCCCCCAAACACTCTCAGTGCTAGTGAGGCCGTGGCTGAGTGACTGCCCAGGCCAGGGGACCCTGATTCTGGGACAGCATCAGGGCAGGAGGTCAAGAGCAGTCTAGGATAAGAGGGATATCACAGACAGTGAGGATAACTGAGCCATATCATTGAATAGGAGTGTGGTCTGTGGTCCAGGGACATCATCTCATTGATGCCTGCAGGGCAGCTGCCTCTGCACTGGCAGTGGTACCCAGAGGTCTCAGTTCTCGGTCTCTAGAAAAAGGCTCAGGTGGAAAAGCAATACCTGCTCCCATGATCATGACTTCACATAGCAATTTCTGCCCAGGACACAGGCAGTGAAGAATTTGTCTATCACAGAAAAGGGGCCAGCTGTCAGTCAGCAAACGGTGTTCACAGGGGCCAGCACATCTTTTTCCCTGATGAGTCGCTGGCACCTGTGGAGTCCAGGTGGCAGGGTCAGAGAGTTGTGGTTTCCTGTGCCTTGCTGGACAGTCTCTTGGACTCTGGGGCTAGGCCTCAGAGCTTCACTTGTGTGGTGGCTTCAGTGAGAATGGCCCCCATAAGCTCATATAATTGAATGGCTGATCCCGGTTAGTGGAACTGTTTGGAAAGGATTGGGAGGTATGGCCTTATTGGAATAGGTGTGGCATTGTTGGAGATATATCACTGACAGTGGGCTTTGAGGTTTCAAAACCATGACAGAATTGCCCCTCCTCCCACCACCTGCAACTTATGGATCAAGTGTGAGCTCTCAGCTGCTGCTACAGTGCCATGCATAGTTGCATGCATGCTGTCACCCTCCCAGTCATGATGATGATAGACTAAGCAAGCTCCTGCTGTGGGGGGGGGCACTTGTTGGTACCGGGTTGCTCAGCCCCGAAATAATCACACAGAAACCATGTTATTTAAATCACTACTTGGCCCATTAGCTCTAACTTCTTATTGGCTAACTCTTATCTTAATTTAACCCATTTCTAGTAATCTGTGTATTGCCATGTGACTGTGGCTTACCAAGTTAAGTTTCGTCTGGCTCTGGTGGGGCTACCTGGCTTCTCTCTGACTCTGCCTTTTTTCCCCCAGCCTTCTGTCTAGTTTTCCCCGCCTACTTCTGTTCTGCCCTGCTCTGCTATAGACTCAAAGCAGTTCTTTATTCATTAATGGTAATCACAGCACACAGAAAGGATTCCCACATCAAGCTCCCAAATAAACTCTTCCTTTTCTAAGCTGCCTTGGTCATGGTTTCTCTTCACACGGTGGACACTTTCAATTCAGCTCTGATCAAGATCATGCAAGGAACCCTGACAAACCAGCACAGGCCTGTATCCCAGCACTCAGGAGGCTGAGGCAGGAGGACGTGAGTTTGAGACAAGCGTGGGGTATGTTGTGAGACTTTATCTCGAAATAATTAAGCATGCAAGCTGAGGGAGAAGGGTCCAGGGAGGATGAGTGTTCTCATCACTCGTCACTGTAGCTTGAGTGGTCGCTGCTTCCCACGCACAACTATTTAGAGATCCTCTACCGCCACCACCTCCATGGCTGTCCATACAACTTACCCTTGGCACGAAACTACCGGAATCTCCTCAACACCAAGTTCAGTTCTGGAACTGAACACGGGAGGGCAAAACCCATCCCTCCCTCAGGAAAGATCGAGGTTCCCCAGCCCAGTGAAAAGTCACCAGCAGCAACCCCTTCAACCTCCTGAGACTGCAGTGCATTATGGGTCTGCCAAGCTGCAAACACTTAAAGCCCAGCTCCAGACCTGTGCCAAGCCTTCACCAATGAGATGTTCTTACTGATGTCATGTAAAATAAACACCTCTTGGGAAGGGACATCTGGCCCACTCCCTGGGCTCTGAGAGATCAGGTGTCCCCTTGGTAGAACATCATCTCCCCTGGAGGACTTGAAGCTGCCTTATGCCAGCTCGACTATAATTTCAGCACCACCAAACCTCCCCTGCAGCCTGGCAGCTGTGGGCCCAGATCTCAATGTTAGGAAGAGCCAGAACCTTGGAATTTGGGTGAGCCCCACTGTGCAAGCACGCTGCACAGTGTGAGAGCCCAGGCACTATTCTCGGCCCCTCACCCCCTTGCTATACATCGTACCCAGACATATGGACTCCACAGACTTTGTCACACATGCAGGTTCCCGTTTCCGCCACAGAGATGACAGTGCAGCCCATCTGTGGGTCCCTCCTGCTGGCCTTTGTGGCTGCTGCGCCCCTTTCTCTTTGGAAGCCTCCTGCAACCACTGACCTCTTTCATGTCCATCACTTTGTTGGCTCGAGAATTATAAACACACATTGACTTTCAGATTGGCTTTGTTCAGCCAACAGAACTCCTCTGAGACTCTCCAGTTGTGTCAATAGTTGGCTGTGTCTCCATTGCTAGGCTACCTCCGTGGCCTGCATGGTCCACAGTTCAGCTCTCCACTTGCTGAAGGACAACTGGCAGGGTTCTAGCTCGGGGCATTCTCGGTAAGGTGACCGTGAGCATGGGCACACAATTCCAATGTCTTACACTCTTGCCCTTGCTCGAGGTTGTCCAGCATTCACACACTGTTCAAGGGTAGACTTGCGGGCATCTATGTGGGCTTTGAGATCCAACACATGGGCATCAAGGGAGGGCAGGCCCAGAGTGGTAACTGCTCTTGTCCCCATAGATGTGTGGGTTCCTCAGCCCTCATCGCATCTGGGCTAAGAATATTTGAATTTTGTCCACTGGGCAAGTGTGTAGTCACCAGTCTTCCAGACCTGGGGGAAAAGCATCTCTCGAGAGAACCCAGGTAAGTCTGTGAGGCACGGGTGAGTGAGATGATCTCTATTGCCACCGTAGCCTTCTGCTCCCTGTCTCGAGTTTGCTGGTGTGTGCCAAATGTCTCACTACCTCATAACCCCTGATCATCCAGCTTCCCGTGTCAGCATTCACAGGCCTTTTCTGTTCGCTCCCGCATGGACCTCCCTCCTCATTTATTGGGAGCCATGAGCTGTGTCTTTCCCGGTACATATCATCGGAGCTTTCTTGTTTATGTCAGGTTTGGGGTTTTTTTTCCCCCAGCAGGTGAATTTCTGAGTCTCAGTTCATGCCCCATGGGGTAGTAGTGTGGGGTCACAAGTCTCCAAAAGTATCTGAATTGATGACTAGGTTGACTGTGGAGACATTTAATCCCCTCCAGTTAGAGAACGAGGCAGCAGAATCAAGTGCCCATCCCTAGCAGAGGTAAAAACAACCCTGGGCCCTCTGAGAACAGCTGTATATGGACTAAGACTCAAGGCCACAGACTAGTGACTTTGGTCTCAGGGAGTTCACCACTGTAGGCCATGGTCAGTGGAGGACAGCCACCAGGGCACCAGACCTATCTGTTCTAAATGGTACAGAGGTCATGAGGTCCTGTTTTCCTTCCTCTCTGACGCATGGACAGAGACAAGCACTGGGCTCTTCTATCACAGCTAGATTCAGCAAGATATTTTAGATATGACTGGCATTTCTCACCTAAGGAGTTTATCTATTTCAAATGTTTCTTTTAGGAGCTGGAGAGATGACTTTGCAGTTAAGGTAGGCAACCACTCTGCCAGACGACAAGAGTTTGGTTCCCAGCACCCACATCAAGTGGTTCACGACTGCCCCTAACTCCAGGTCTAGGGGATCTGAAATTCTTCTCTGGCATCTAAGAGGACACACACACAAACACACACTCACACACACACTCATACACACACACACACACACACACAAACACACACACTCACATACACATAAAAAAGAAAGCAAAATAAAAGATTGAAGGATGCCCAAGATGGGTGCTAGGAACTGAACTCGGGTCCTCTGTAAGATCAGAGAATATGCTCAACCATTGACTGATCTCTCAAGTTCCAACCTAAATACTTTAAACAAAATGATTCTTTGGTAATTATTTTCAGCCAGAATTAAAACTGTGGTTATTTAATACACCCTCAACTTTCCATATGAACCGTGCCTTTCTACACATCTGGAGCCTGCGATGCTCTAGGCATGTCTTCATGGTGCTCTTGGGGGCCTTGCATGGGAATTGTCAGTGGTGATTGTAGATTATGTGATCAGGGAGGGGGCTTCATCCCCAAAGATTGCGCAGTGTCCTTGCTCGTAGGCTCCAAGTCACTCTTAAAATGATGGAACACCACAAAGCCTTCCCTTTCAAGTGGCTCTACCCATCAGCACTAACATGCCAGAAACGGAGACTGAGCATCTGAAGCATCCACTCACTAAAATAACAAGAATAAACCTGTCATGTGTTTACACAAGTCACACTGATAAAAACCAGCCCTGCTTTCCACTTTGGAATCCAGCGGAAATAGCGACACTGCCGTACGGTTTGCACGCTCCCTCCCGACTGCATGGGTGGCAGCGGGGTTCTCCGTTGTCTCTCCAGCCATCGCTTGAATATGTTGTTTTGGCTG
Source organism: Microtus oregoni (assembly GCF_018167655.1). Taxonomy (NCBI): domain Eukaryota; kingdom Metazoa; phylum Chordata; class Mammalia; order Rodentia; family Cricetidae; genus Microtus; species Microtus oregoni. The sequence goes on along the minus strand of NW_024543063.1, from coordinate 4,167,523 downwards.
AGACATGAAGAAAACAAGACAGATCTGTTGGAGGGGAAATTTTAGTAATTTTTCCTGTAATTGTGGGTATTATTCTTTGACAGTGCACCAAATTTTGCTTTGCATTTTCTTTTCTTCTCCTTTCCTTTTGATTTTTCTTGGGTTAAGAACAAATAACATGAGATCTCTACCCTTCAGCAGTGTGTGTGTGTGTGTGTGTGTGTGTGTGTGTGTGTTACGTACACATGTATTTGTGAGGTTCCTGCTCAGCCATTCTCTCTGATTCATTCCCTCGATACAGGGTCTCTCACTAAATCGGGACCTTCTTGTTTTTCCACGAGGCTGGCAGATGGACAGCAAGCCCTATATTTCAGGCACATGTGACAATGTCCCCAGCTTTTGACATGGGTACTGAGGACTGAAACTCAGGTACTCTGCTCATGCAGCAAACACTCTTACCTGCTGATCCATTTCCTCGGCTCTTTCTCAGCAGACTCTTACGTATGCGATCCACACACTAACTGTAGATGCGACCTTTCAGAGTCTGACCTACACCGACCCAACACCCCTTCGTCCCTCTTCCTGTGGCAGTTGCCTCACTGTACCTCCTTGTTTTGCTCAGCCCTTGCTGGAAATAAAGCTGTCCCCGCACCCTGGTTAATGTGCCTAGGGCTTCAGTGGACACAGGAGTGTTGGCAACTCTTCAAGAGACCCCTCTTAAGTCTTTTGCACATATCCCTTGGAGTTAAATGCCTGGATCACATGATCACTTTATTGTCTGTGCTTAAAGGTCCTCTGTGTTCCCTTCCAAAGCTGCAGAATCTGCATCTGAGTCAGCAGGGTTCAGGCTCCCCACTCTCAGCTCTTGTCTCTTAAAGCTGATAACGGCCGGGCCGTGGCAGGAGGGAAGGGATGTGGCCTTGTGGTCTGGTGGTGCATTCATTTCCCCATCAGGACTTCTAGCACTTTTTAAATTACCTGCTCTTCATTCTGGAGTCTTCTTTGAAGAAAGGTCTATCCAGATCCCTTGTTCACTATTTAGTTGAACTGTTGGGGTTTTGTTGGGGATAAATTGCACAGTTCCTACAGTTTTTTCAGCCTCTCTCCAGGTTTCAAATATTCTTTCCCACTCTGTAGCTCCCCACTTCCGGCTGATTGCTATGCAGAATGTTCTAGCCAGCTTCATGTAGACTTTCTAGTATGTTTGGAGTAATGCCCCTGAGTCCATTTCTAAGACCACGGCTGTGAAGATCCTAGTGCGTTTCCTCTTGGGCCTTTGCAGTTTTGGGACTCATGTGTAAGAGTCCAGCAACAAATCTACACATAAAGGGTCAATGAATACTTAACAAAGTTGCTAAGAATACATGATGGAGAAGGCGTGGTCACATCACAAACTGAACGGGAAACTGGAATCCATATTTTAAAGAGAGAAATTGCTCTTCTCATCCCATATACAAAACTTAGTTTTTTCTTTTTTTTAAAAAAGAAAATGATATGTTTATTATTTTTCTGTGTGTATTTGTGAGCATATGAAGGGCATCAGGTGTCCATTTCTACAACCTTCTCTTTTTCCTTGGAGGCAAGATTTCTCCCTTAACCTGGGGCTAGGCTAATTGCCAGTCAATCCCCGGGGTCCTCTTGCCTCCACCCACCTTGGAACTGGTATTAATGTCAGGTGTATGGTGCCTGGCTCATTACATGGTTGATGAGATCCAAACCCAGGTCCTCATGAAGCAGAGTAAGTAGCCTACACTGCCAAGCAAGGTTCTGAATAAGCTTCCTAGTCCTTGTTCCAGTAATTTCTTTAGGGTAAGTCTCAATGTGTAGTTCATACTCAGACCAGGAGTTTCTCTGTGCTGTCAGGACACAACAGCCTAGCCTTTACTCTGAGTGGCTCCCCTCCTATGACATGTTGGTTATCGGAAAGTAACAGGTCATTGGGAGTTTGAAAGGTGGGTGCTACTCCGTACCAAACATCAAAACATCTCCTTCACAAATATCACCACCCGCCACATCTGCCAAACCATTACAAAATGGGAAGTCATGAAAGATTTGGGTGTTGGCCCATGTTTTTCCAAAATTCTAATTTTCATTTTAAAGGTCATCATTGTTCGGTGACAGCCAGTCTTGTCAATGGGTCTTCTTGGGGTGGCTGTTTTTTTCATCCCTCAGTACGATAATATTAGTGAATAGTCCAAAGGTGTCTGTAAGTTGTTCTTGCGAGTAGTGATAGCTTTTGTTCCCCAGAAATGTGTGACTTTGGTCACACAGACTTTCCTCTGTGTGATTGCTGTAATTGTTTTCTTGTTACCATAACCAAATGCTTGACAAGAAGGGAGTTAAGGGAGTGTGGTAGTTTGAATCTAACTGGTTCCCACAACCTCATAGGGAGTAGTGGCACTATTAGGAGGTGTGGCTTTGTTGGAGTGGGTAGGGCCTTGTTGGAGGAAGTACATCATTGTGGGGGCAGGCTTTGAGGTTTCCTATGATCAGGATACTGCCCAGTGTTATCAGACAACTTTCTTTAGGACTTCAGCTACCTTTCTGGCACCATGTCTTCCTGCATACCTAACCATGCTCCTTATCCTCTGAAACTGTAAGGAAGCCACCCCGATTAAATGTTTCATTTTTCAGCATTGCTGTGGTTGTGGTGTCTCTTCACAGATACAGAAACCCTAACCAAGCCGGGCGGTGGTGGCACACGCCTTTAATCCCAGCACTCGGGAGGCAGAGGCAGGTGGATCTCTAGTTCCAGGACAGGAACCAAAAGCTATGGAGAAACCCTGTCTCGAAAATCAAAAAAGAAGAAGAAGAAGAAGAAGAAGAAGAAGAAGAAGAAGAAGAAGAAGAAGAAGAGGAAAGAAACCCTAACCAGGACAGGTTTGGCTCACGGTTTAAGAAGGTCCCAGGCCATGATGAAAGGGAAGGCATGGCAACAGAGACTGAAGCTGCTGGTCACATTATAACCACAGGAGAGAGATTCTGGGGTTCAGTTCACTTTATTTTTTTTCCAATCTGGGATCCTGGCTGGGAGGATGGTGATGCCCACATTCAGGGTAGGTCTTCTCACCCAATTATCTATCCTAATCTGGAAACTCCGGCACAGACACACCCAGAGATGTGTTGCCATGGTGATTCTAGATCCAGGCAGGTTGACAATGAAGATTAATCACCATCACCATTATCCTCCACGTTGGAAAAACATTTTTTTCCATGTCTACTTTGCAAGAGCAGTAAAAAGACACACAGGCTGAGCATGAACGATGAACATTGTCTCTAATCCACCCAGGGCATCCTCGGGTGGACCATTTCCTCGTGTTTTCCCTTAAGAGTGCTCCAGGCAGTGAGGCATACAATGGCTACTATCACAGAAAGATGCTAACCCGGAGGACATTGTGGGCCGCTTGGCTCCTTTATTGAAAATGTCAACAGAGAGAGAAATGAAAATGGCCTCTTAGCATCCTGAAAATGGACTTGACCTCACATTTGAGCTTGAAGGTCTCTGGGACTCCGGAGGCATGGATCACACATCGAAAACACTGCTTCACCCCAAAGATCAAACTTCTCCATTTTTTAAAATTCTCGAGTGTCTAACATTGCTAACATAAAACACACTGAAGGGAAGTTTGTGACATAGTACCCAAAAAAAGATCAAATGACAGAAGTTAAAAATAGTGATTTTCACATTAACAATAGTCTTATCATTTATGTACCTCTCTGAACAAAATTTCAAAAGCATTTGAAGTAAGAGTTATATGATGTTTCAGATAAGCGTGTATTGCTCTCTGTTGCGGCAAAATATCAAATAGCATCCACTTAAGAAAAGAAGGATTTATTTTGGCTCTCAGTATCAAAGGGTTCTATGGCAGGAGACCAGGAAGCCTAGAACCAGGCACAAGTCTAATCTTTCAAAGGCCACCTCTAGTGAGCTACTCTGGCAGCCAAGCACCAGCTCCATGGCCTTCAAAACAGGGTCTGAAGCTGGGGACTAAGTCTTCAAAACATGAGCCTTTGGGGAACATTCCAGATTCAACAGTAACAATATGAAACCAGTAGTATGTAGGGATGAACCAAATAAACAGCTTAAGTATTGCAACATCGAGCCTGTGGCTGAAGGTGTGCTTGTACCCACTTCTGTCCTCTTCCAGGACTATGTCATATTCTGAATATGATGCTTGCTCTCACCCCAAGAACTTATCCCTAAACAAAATGCAATGATTTTAGGGAAAAAAAATGTTCCAGTCCAAGTAATGTTCTAGGCTTCTCTCAGATGCCAGGCGTGCATGGCCACAGTGTTGGGTACTTGCCTCAAATTCACTGGGCTGTTAGCAATTTGCTTTCCAAACTGGTCGGGTCATATGCCCACCAGCAGCATGTAAAGCTCCTCTCGACAGGTGTGGAGGAACATGAGATGAAGGGACTTTTAAACTCATTGCTGTTATGACTACAAAGAGAATTTTTTTTCTAATTTCATTTCTGTCTCTCTAATCATCAATGGTGTGTATTATGTTTCCAAGTTTGTGTGTTGGTGAAGATTTTTCTTCTGTAAGTTGGCTTGGCAAATCTTTCAACACAAGTGTTTGATAATTTCTGTTTGGTACTGTGGTTTATTGGTATTTTAGTATCTGTGGTTTATTAGTATTTTAGGGAACTTAGTATTTTAGGGAACCCTTAATGTATGTTAGATTTTGACACTGGCCATATTGTGGGACACAATGTCTGTGAGCTAGGGGCTTTAAGAATTTGCTGTCATGTTCCTGATTCCCAAACTGGCCATTCTTGTCATGGCTCATTCTCTTTAGGACTCCTTTTGTCGGGACCACCAACTCACAAACAACCACAGAGACTTAAGATTCATTACAAATGTTCAGCGGACAGCTTGGGCTTGCTCTTAGCTACCTCTTATAACTTAAATGAGCCCATTTCTATTCATCTATGTGCCATCCTGGGTCTCATTTACCACGTGTTTATACTTCCCATCCTGCTTGCTCTGCATCTCATGGTGTCTCCTCTGACTCTGCCCTTCTTCTTCCCAGCATTCTCTCTGCCCTGAAAATCCTGCCCAGCCATCAGGCAATCAGCTTCTTATTAGCAATAAAAGCAACACATCTTCATAGTATCCAGATGGATTATTCCATAGCAGTCATCAAGTAGGGACCTATTTTTTAAAGACAGAATGGCTAGATTGGAAGTAAATCTCCCAGCGTTATTTGTTGAAGCCTGTGGCCTGAGGCGGCAGTCTGTCCTGCATCAGTTCCCAGGGTTTTGGAGATGGCTTCCCCACAGTGAGTGAATCTGCTGCTCCCTGGTGGGGTTTGGTGAGCTCTGAGGTCAGGCTGCTGAGCAGATGAGCTCAGGATTCAGGCATCCTCCTGGATCCTTCCATCTGCTAGGAAATCCCACCTGTGTTTGGGTGTCTGCTTGCTTGAGCCTTCAGTTCTGCTGGGTTTGTTTTTGTTTTGTTTTGTTCTGTTTGCTGAGACAAGTTTCACAGGCTGGCCTCAGACTCACAGAAATCCTCCTGCCTCCAGATCCCGAGAGCTGGGATGACAGATGCCAGCCACCAAACACCCTCAGTTTCTCCCAGAACTTGTTTTGTGTGTTTATGTCTATGGTACCCTCTCCTTGAACTAACCCTTCTATCATTGTGTGATGTCCTTCTGCACGCCCTGGAGTCTCCTTCCTCTGACACCCACTCCAGCTGTCTTATGATTAGAGTTTATGAAGTCTATCTTTCTAGAACCTTCTATCTGACCTCTCTGTGTCTTTGTACACCTTGTAGATGACCTAGTGATGGCATGGTTTCCTCCATTTTTTGCGTAGGCCATTTATGTTTCTCATCCTCACAATGATTACATTCGTTTCTATGTACACTTTAGCCCCCTAATACATTTTGTTGCTTTTTACGGTAAACAATCGATTATCTTTTAGGAATTTTAAAAGAGAAGTATCATGTATTCCACTGTGGAGTGCTCCACCACAAATAACCTGCTGCTCACTTTCTCAAGTGGACCCCAGCATGGGCACCAGCATTTTAGTGTCCTCCTAGGGCTCTGTGCAGTCTGGTTCTCACAGGCCTCGTGGTGGCATCAGTCCACACAGGAGATTTTCTTCTTTACAGTAGAGGGAGTTGGGGTCAGGGTGACTACAGGAATTGCCTAGGCTCAGAGGCGGATCCAAGACTAGAATCTGGGTCTGGTTGTCTATTGGTCCCTGCCACCAATGCGTAGCGAGGCTCAGAGACGGGGACAGACAGAAACCATGCACAACTATCCCAGGCAGTGTGAAATCACTTCACAACTGGTCTGCCGAGGACGAGGGCTGAGGCTTCTGTGATCAGGGAGCTGTGTGAGGGAGCAGTTGTCCAGGAAAATGCAACCAGCATGGCGAAGGCAGTCGGGAGGAAACGTCAGCCGTTATCCAGACCAAGGAGGAGGCAGGGAGAGAATGTTAGACTACAAGCTAGTTTATCCACAGAACATGTGGCCCCCAGTGCGGAGGTTCTAGGGGCGGAAGGGAGACAAAAGAGGACCAGACAAGAGTGGGTGAAAAGAGAGTAGGCTAAGGATCTTGCCTGTCCTGGGCTGGAACAGCTTCCTAACCGTGATGGCCTCTGAGCAGGCTCCTTACTTCAGACTGCCTCCAGGCCCATGGCTATCATCTTCAAGCTACCGCAGAGCAGATCAGGTATGTGCTGACTCACTGGCCCGGTGTCCTGATCAATTTCTTCCCAGTTCTGCACCTTGACTTCTTGCGCTCCTACAGGATACTCACTCCCTCCAGAGAGATGCCGGTTAGTCTCTCCATCACAGAGAATCCCCCGCCCCCGACCCCAAGACTGAACACAAATAAACACAGACAGACACCATTGAAAGCTTGCTCAGGTGTGAATTGTGCCAGTTTGTGGCTCCTTCACCCTTCTGCTGTTATCCTCCTCTGTGTCCACATGCTGACCAAGATGAGATCCTCTCAGAACCTGGACTTAAAAGCACTGATAGACTCAGTGAGGCTACCTATGTTAGGGTATATAAAAAGCAAATAATAAAGCCAAAAGCGCTTCCGGGAGGTGATGTCATGTTTGTACTTGATCTAAGAATGGCCCAGACACCCTGCCAGACCACAGCCTTGCACAGGCCAGCGCAACCTTGCTCAGAAAATACTTTTGCAAGAGCGTCCACCCAGCCGTGGCCTGCCTGAGCTGGGATAGATGTCGCCTTGTTATTAATCCTTGAATAGTCCTGCTACGGGTCTCACTGGAAAGGATGGCTCTTTCCAAACGGCCTCTGTGAGTGCTGCCCCCCTCCCTTTGCCTTTAGAGATGTCTGCTTGTCTTTACACCCTTGAATCTTCAGGGTGTTCCCCGTCTCTGAGAATCTGTTTGCTACTTGGGGCGACAGGAATGGAGAGGGGCTGGGGCAGGTAGCACCCTAAGGCTTTTTCAAGTCTCACTCCACGTGTGGAGTCCATCAGCAGCATGGAGATGTTTTCAGGCAACAAGAGTGGGAAATCTGAGGGTGTCACGGAGACTTCCAGACAGCTACTCCCCCATATGGCTAGAGACTGTTGTTTAAGTGGGTTTTTACTGAAGCCTGGATTGAATTTATACTCTGATGGTATGCAGGGTAAGAACTAGCAAAATCGTACACGTGGCCTTTGGATGTACTTCCCAGACTCATTCTTGTTAGAGAGACAGACACGGAAGTTCTCCGTGTGACCAGGAGACAGTAACCAGGAGAGCACCAATAGGAAGATCCCAAGCTCAGGGGAGGGTTGGTGCTTTGAGCAACTCTGGCTGTAGAGTGGGCCTTCTATCTGAGAGCAGGGCCCTCATGTGCAGTCAGAGTGTAAATGGGGTGAAGCACAAGCCCCTCTTTGCTACTGATCAAAATAAAAAGGACTCACCTTGGGACTATCCTAAGGAAAGGGACCCATGGTTGCTGAATGGCCATGGAGAAGCAGCTCAGTAGCCAGGGCTTAGGGGAAAGGTTCCCCATCTCCCACCTGTCACCCATTGCTGGCTGTGGTGGCACCACCCAGCCTTGCTCTTTACCAGAGCTTCTCATGAGGGCAACTCACGTCCATCCATTGATGTATCTTCAGTGCGGTGTATTCCCCTAAAGCTTGTCCCCTATCCTCATTGTGGCCCCGTCCTCTCCTGCCCTTGGCTCAGTGTCCTTGACCCAGGTTGTTCTAACCCCTCTTGGTTTCCTTCACTCAGTGGCAGCGACTGAGCACATGGGCCTGTCTGATTGCCTCTCTCATTTGCACTTTGAACATCGTCAGGTTGTTTTCCTGAGAACTCTAGCTGCCATCCACTTCCTGCAAGAAACAGCTGGCCCTTTGGAGCAGCGTCATAAGATACCCACCCTATCACGGATGCCAAGTGTTGGGCAACATAGCCTTCGGCTCTCGGTTCTCTTGCCTTCCCTCTACGGCCCACACGGAACCTGGTGAGGCTGTCTTCTTGCTTCTTGGACCCACTTTCCACTTCCCACTCCCAACTCATCAAACACGAGCCTCTCATTCTCTTACCTCTGCCCAGCCAGAGAGCTCAGTGGTGGATGCCGGGAATGGCTTCTTGGTCCTGGGTCGCCGCCATGCACAACAGCCAGTTGGCAAGGAACAGGAGCTGGTCCCATGATCGACAGGCTACAGACCATGGTGGGGAGAGAATGACGAGGAGGGTGAGAGTGTGTCAGGGCAGACACTAAATCTGTCACCAATCGGCTGGTGTGAGGGCCCAGCCCTGGTATTGGGAGACAAGATAGGATTCTGCGGCCAGAACATCTTCGTGGCGTCTCCAGTTCTGAAGGCGTGGGGGTGACAGCTGGGGCCGCTGACCTCACTCGGTAAATTGAGCTCTGCTGTAATCCATCTGCCTACCCAACATGCCAGCACCAGCTCATATAGCTGCCAAACTTGGTGGGGGATATGGGCACATTCTGTTGTTTCTCCCATTTCCCCCGCCTCCTTGGGGGCACATTTCTGGAGACCAGGTCCAAGAGACCTGGAGAAGTTCGTGTGCCCATTGCACACTGTGGGCAGGAAGCTAAGCTACATCTCAACCGGGCCAGTGTGGTCCAGCCATACCTGGCTGCTCAGTGCCTCCACTTCCTGTGTAGCCTTTTGCTCCCCAGCTCCCATTTCTAAAGACAACCCGGGATTTGGGGGTCACATACCACTTCTCGCTTACAAGGGCTGCAGCAGTCCAACCCAATTCTCTTAGTGAAACATCTTGAGGACTCTGAAGGCCAACTTACCTCCCCCTGCAAAGAAACTAATAGAATCTATTTTACCCCCGCCTCTCCAGGTCCTAAGATGTCTGGATTCCCCCTTGCGCTCTCCTCCTTGTCCCCATAGCGCTAAGGCAATCGCAGAGGCTGGTGAGAAGAGCCACTCACCTCTGCACAGGCAGCCTCGAGTCCACAGCAGACTTGTCCACATTCCCGCTCCATCTGTGGGCTGGAGGGCTTTTGGGAAGGCTCCACCCACTCCTGACCACCCTGCTCCACCTGGCTCTTACTGAACTTGTGATTCTGGGGTCAGGGTTCAGCCTGTAGCTGGGGGTTGAGGATCTGGGGCGCAGCTGGGAGTTGCGAGCAGGGGGTGTAGATGGAAATGGAAACCGAAGAAGTCACGGTGTCCCTGTGGTGCAAGCTTTAGGGCCCAGGTTGTGGGCTGAAAGCAGAGATGGATTAGGACCCTTGAGGCAGAGGATGGAGCTGGAGGCTAGCTCAGGTGCTGGAAACAGCTGAGGAAGGAGCTAGAGGAAGGAGGTCCAGGCAGGCTAAATGCTAGAGAGCAATAAAGAGCATTCTCTTCCCCAATGGGACCCAGATCTAGTCCCTGCCTGGCTGCTGGGGGCCAGGATCCAGAGCCGTTGTTTTCCATATGCCGTAGTCTTGTCCTGCCCTGACAGGTACTGTGTGGGAGCTGCCATGCCTGTGAGTCTCCTAGCAAACCAGAACCCAGGCAGATCTGCTGGGAATGTTTGAATATACTCAATGCTCCCCATTACCTCCCATTCCCATGAGTGGAGGATGCTTCTGCCCCTGGGAATGACAAAGGACCACTCCCACCACCCCAGTCAACTCTAGTGGAAGGCTGATAGTCACCGTTCTGGGTCGGGACTGAATGGTCACTCAGATCTGGGTTGCATATCAGACTGTGGGTGGGTTACAGGACACTGGGCCCCACGGGTCACGTGATGCTCTAGAGCCGGCCCTCCTGCCTTCTTCTGTACCCCAAGCTGCCTCTGTGCCCCCACTGCAAAGCTGTGTCTCTTCTCTGCCTGAAGCTGGGCTCCTGTCCACACCAAGGGGAAGCACAGTTACACAGGTTTGGTGGGACAGAATTAGAGTTTCAGGCAAGAAAGGACTTAGAAGCCTTTGCTCATCCTTTTGCTGTCCAACATGCTGGGCCTAAGATTTGAGGCAAGCATCACTGACACACACAGCCTAGGAGAGACCATCAGACAGCCTCATTGGGAGAGTGGGGTTGCCCCTTCCTCAGGGTTCAATGAGATGGGGAAGAAAAGCAGTCCTGTTTCTTAGCTCCTCGTTACCAGCGTGAAGGCTATACTGGGAAGGCTCTGATCTCCAGGGAGCACAGGACAAGAATCCGGTTCTTGAGCAGTGGTTTTCAACTATGGGTCATGAATACTTTTAGGGGTCACATATCAGATATCCTGTATATTATATAATTATATTATGATTCATAACAGTAGCAAAATTATAGTTGTGAATTAGCAATGGAGTAATTTTCTTGTCAGGGGGTCACCACAACATGTATTGAAGGGTTGCGGGATTAGGAAGGCTGAGAACCACGGTCTTGAGGATGCTACACATCACATGTGAAACCTGACTCCACAGCGGGTGTGCAAGTCTTTTCTTTTTGTTAATTAGGACAATTCATCCCGTTGACAGCCATGGGAGACAGTGTCAAGCTGAGCAGAGACCGTGGCTGGCTCCAGGGTGCTAGCTTTTCCCATTCTGGACTACTGAGCTGATGAGACCGAAGCATTCCAGGAGCTTCGAATCACCACACCTGATCACAATAATCGTTAATCTCCGCTGTCAGCCGGATTGGTTTTAGAATCACTCAGAAAGTACTCTGGGTACATCTGTGGGGACATTTCCAGGGAGTTTTAACTGATACAGGAAGACCTACACTGAGCGTGGGTGGTACCATCCCATGGGCTGGGTCCTAGACTGAATAAAAAGGGGGGAAAGGGGAGGGAGCACCAGCGTTCATCTCTCTTCTGAGTACAGACACAACGTGACCAGCTGCCTCCCTCCTGTCTCCGTGGACTGTTCCCTCAGACTGTAAGTCTGAATTGCCCACTCCATCCTCAAGTGGTTTTTGTCAGGCATTTTTCATAGCTGTGAGAAAAGTGAGCACAAAGCCCCTCACATACAGCCTGTCAGGGAAACCAGCTGAGTAACCAACCGTCCTCCCCTCGGTGATTCAGCTCACCTTCACCTGTGTGTCTGCTCGTCTTTCCCCAGGCAAAGCTGCCGGCCTTTGTAACTGCGTCAAGGGTCGTCAATGGACTCTGTCAGCACTGATACAGGAGGTCAGCAGAGGGACTAGCTCTTAGCGTCGGTGTCCACCTTGGGACTGCCCTAAGCTTGCCGGTGTCATTGCCTGCTGCCAGCACCCTGACAGTGTCAAGCCACCTTTCAAGCCATCCCTTCCGCTGAGTAGAATTTCGAATTGGAACTCAGGGTCACCTACTGACCACTCCCAGCCTGTGTGCAGTTTTCTGTCACTGCTCCTTGGCCAGCCGGGGTTCTACTCAATGCCACCAATGATGTGCCCATCTGCCCATTGCCTGCTGTCGTCTTTCTTCCTTCTATATACCTGTCTTTTCTCACACCACCTGTAACCATCTGTCAGACAGCTTGCCTGTTCCTGGTGTCTCCCCACCTTTGAGATGCCAGGTTCAACTCCGCATGTCTTATGGAGGTGAATGGATCTCAAGGGCTCGTGTATGCTCGCACCAAGGAGAAGTCAGGGTTAGAGGCCGAGACACTCAGGCCAGTGAGTTCATTTCTATCCTTTCTGACTAGGTGGTTCCTCACTTCATCATCTCAGATGACCTGAGAGAGGGACATGACATTTCTGGTGATCAGGGCTGCCTGTGTTCCACCTTCTGATCCAGGCTGCTCATGGGGAGCTGTGGAGTCAGAGGGGAAGGTGCAGCTGCCCCCAGTCCTCGAGATGCAGTCTCACTTGCCTTTGGACTTGCCTCGAGACTCTGGGACCCACAGCAGGTCCCAGCAGTCAGAATGGAATCCAAGGGTACTGTGCACACTGGTTTTGACCTGGGATCTGGGATGGCTGAGGACCCAGGTGGGGACATTTAGGGACTGTTGGAGGCCGGTGTTTTGAACACTGTAGATCAGTGGTTCTCAACCTTCCTGATGCTATGACTTCTTTAATACAGTTCCTCAGGTTGTGGTGACCCCTAACCATAAAATTATTTTCATTGCTACTTTATAACTGCAATTTTACTACTGTTATGAATCAAAATGTAAATATCAGTGGGTTTTTTTGATGGTTTTAGGTAGCCCCTGTGAAGGGTCATTCACCCCCCAAAGGGTCATGACCCACAGATTGAGAACCACTGCTGTAGGTGATCAGCTCTGTCCATTTCTTGGGACTATCATTATTAGTTTCTTCTCCCTTTTATGTAGGTTTGACCCTGGCAGGAGGCCAATGGCCAGTCCACCTTCTTAGAGTCTGACTCACAGCTGAGGACTCTGTGAGAAAAGTCACACTGTTTGCAGTTTAGGGATTTTTTTTTTTGAGACCCAAGTGGAGCCTTAGAGGTGTTTCTTATTGGTGGGTAAGCTCTTGCTAATAGAATCAGTTCATCATATTGCTCCTTTCTAGAGCGTCTTTATTGAGATATAACTCATCGCAGCTCACTTTCCCCGTTTAAAGTGTATGATTTGCTACTTTAGTGGATTTGCAAAGTTGGTCAGCAGTTCCCAGCCCATTAGGTCTGAAATCCAACAGAAATTAGAAAACAGAAGTGGGTAAAAGGAAATGGGTTTATTTACAATATGGACAAACCAGAGAAGAGCCCAGTTCTTTTCTTTCCATCTTGCCCGCGACAGTCTTACAATATGTAGAAAACCACAAAAGGAAGACTTTAGCAGATGCCGATTTGACTGCAGGGGAGTTTAACAGGTCCCTCCTGGAGGGAGGCAGCTGGGTCTCGGTCTCAGTTGTCAGCATAAAGGGCAAAAGCCACTCTCGTGTGTGTGTGTGTGTGTGTGTGTGTGTGTACTTGTGTGCACGTGCATGCATGCGTGTGAGTCTGTCTTTGTCTCTGACTCTGTATCTTTCTGTCTCTGTCTCTGTTTCTGTCTCTCTGTCTCTGTGTGTGTGTGTCTCTGTCTCTATGCCTGTCTCTCTGTCTCTGTGTGTCTTTCTGTCTCTGTCTCTCTGTGTGTCTCTGTCTCTGTGTATCTTTCTCTCTCTCTCTCTGTTTCTGTCTCTCTGTCTCTGCCCCTCTTTCTCTCGCTCTCTGATAGATTCACTTGTTTATTGAGTGTAGGGGGGCAGCACGTGGCATGGTCCACTCATGGGGGTCAGAGGACAACTTTTGGGAGTCACTTCTCTCCTTTCACCGTGTGGGCCCCAGGGATTGGACCCAGGTTGCCAGACTTGGTGGCCTGTGCCTTCTCCTGATGAGTCACGTCACTGGCCCCCTCTTTCCCCGGGATTAGATTATCTCCTCAGCCCCATCTGGCTGCAGCCTGTTCTCTATCTCAGCTGCACCATCACCATAACCAACATTAGGGCGTTTCCGAACCCTGAAAAGGAGCTCTGTGTCCATGAGTAGTGACTCAAGTTCACACTCACTTCCCTGACCCACTGCCAACAGCAGCAGTCCCTTGCTGTCCCCAAAGTACGTGGTCATCTGTGACTAGACCTGCCACATGGCCGGCCACCGTTGTGGAATATTAGTTAAAGATGTGTTATATCCATTTATGCTGTGGAGCATTTGTTTAATGATGCAAAGATGTGTTGCATTCTTTCATGCTGCATTTGTTTAACTCTAAGCTACATTGCATTGCCTGTCTAATAATCCAATTGGTCTAATAAAGAGCTGAATGGCCAATAGCCAGGCAGGAGAAAGGAAGGATAGGCGGGGCTGGCTGAGAGAGAAATCTTGGTAAAAAAAGAGATTGAGGAGCAAGAGAAGGGGGAGGAGAGGAGGACTCCAGGGACCAGCCACCCAGTCACACAGCCAGACATGGAATCAGAAGGAAAAAAAAGAAATAGAGAAAGGTAAGAGCCCAGAGGCAAAAGATAGACGAGATAATTTAAGTCAAAGAAAGCTGGCTAGAAATAAGCCAAGCTAAGGCCTGGTATTCACAAGTAATAATGTCTCCATGTGTATTTATTTGGGAGCTGGGTGGCAGGACCCCCAAAAAGCCAAAAACGTAAAGGAACAAAAGAGCAAAGAGTAACACACAACCAACAACACACTGTTTTCAAGGTTCACCCACACTGCAGCATCTGTGTGACTTGGGTAAGGGACTCACAAGCACCCTGCACTGAAGATTTACTCCCCGGGATACTGGCAGGGGTGGTGGAGCCTTTGGGGGTCATTATCGCAGTTTGTGGGCCTTTAAACAGACCGTATGAAGGGCTGTTGACCCCCCATTTGTGCCACCCTCATCAGAGGCCTAAACGACAGGGCCACTCAGCTCTGCATGGGAGCCTCCAGAACCTTGGTCCAAGTGAAACCTTGTTTCTTGCAGGTCAGTTGCCTCAAGTATCCCATCATAGCGATGGAACACTGACTGATACAAGAACCCAATCATCCTTCCCTTATTTCTCTACATACACTGCATTTTCGTTAACCATGCATGAGCTGATGGGCATTGGGTGGTTTTCTCATTTTTGCTGCTGTGGGTGGCATTGCTATGAACTTCTGTGTTCAGGTTCTTGTTCATCTACCCTCTTAAAAAGATGTATCTACTTATTGTATGTTTTGTGTGCATATATGAATGCCTGCATGTATGTACATGCACAATGGAAATGCCTGGCTTCCACAGAGGCCAGAACAGGACATTAGTCCCCTGCAAGTTGAGTTACAGGCATCTGTGAGCTATCACATGGGAGCTTGGAACCAAATCTACACGCTCTGCAAGATCAACACAAGTAAGTGCTCCTGACCCCTGAACCTTCTCTCCAGTGGGGCATGTCCTTACTCCTCCCTTGTGCACCTAAGAGTAAAGCTGTCACATCACAGACTGTCTGAGAAGGTTGGGACTGCTTGCCAGTCATTCTGCACCACTTTGCAGATCTAACAGGCATGTTCAGGGGTTTCAGCATCCCTACAGCCCTGCCAACACCCACTCTTTTGTGTTCCTTACAGCCGTCCTTCTGGATAGGAATAGTGCCCTGTTGTAGTTTGTCCTGAGTTGCTTTGGCAGCTCACTTTGCCAGCCACCATTTTGTCCCCTGTATATTTATCTTCCGTGAAGAAACATATATTAGACCTCTTGCCCAGTTTTTTGGTGGTTGTCTTTCTGTTACTAAGCAGTGTGAGTCTAATTATATAGTCTAAATCCAAACCCTTCACTGAGACCTTCGTCATAGCAGCCAGTTGCCTCCCTGGAAACACCAGGGCCAGTGGAACTACCACTGAGGATCCCCATCAAGCCAAACAGCCACACTTCCAGTGAGTTTTCTGGCCCATGTCCTTGGGATGTCCTTCCATTCATGGAAGTCCTCTTGGGTTTCTTCCAACAGCGCTCTGCATTATTCTGAATGTAAGTTTTATACTTAGTTAAATTCAAGTTCTGTGCTTTTTTGACGGAGTCCTAAGTGTGTATTCCTTTTGGTTGTATTGTAAATGGGGACGCTGGGATAATTCATTTTTTTTCCAGTTTGTTCTTCACTCGTGTGTAGAAATGGAATTGGTTTTTCTGTGTTGATCTTGTCCTCTGCCGCTTGCTCTGATAGTAATTCTGTTGGTTTCCTAGCCACTTCCATGGGATTCACTAGACAGCGTGTTCCTCTTGAAATAGTGTTTTATCAGCGATCTTTGAAGAAAATGAAATATGACCCAAATTGTTGTGTTTTTCTCTTAAAAGTTGACAGCTTACTATTTTCACAAACTGAAATAAATCACACTTTGCTGATAATAGCATTATGTTTTCAAAGACAGCCCCTGGCGTGGTAAAAGTTAAGGCGCTCACATACCTGGGCTTAGAGTAAATACACCAATTAACTTAACCTCTGCTAATTACTGAACACTCGTTCCCCCTTTTCCTTTTTGAGAAGTTGTACTTAGTTGAAAAGCTTTAGCCACAACCTCCAGCATATCCCCCCGCCCCAAGGAAAATGATGGTACACACCACAGAAACTTCACAGAATGCTGGGTGCCAGGAATAATAGGTGGCAGGAGTGTCAGAGACACGTCCAGGGGTCATTGAGGTTAAGTGGTCAAGGTCCCATTTCAGGGATTGAGATGTGGGGGTCAGAAAACATTCCGAGCAAACAAACGGCAGGCGTGGTAGTCAGTTTGTCCATTTGGTATGATCTAGAATGGCCTGGTAAGAGAGTCTCCCTGAGGGATTGCCTAGATCAGGTTGACCTGTGGTCCTGTCTGTGGGGGCTTGTCTTGACCTTAAATGATGTGGAAAAACTCAGTCCACTGTGGGTGGCGCCACTCCCTGGGTTTGGGTCCTGGATGGTCTAAAGGCGAGGGACATGAACCGAGCAGTAAGCATGCATTCATTCTCTTCTGCTCCTGACTGTGGATGTGAGGTGACCAGTCTGACATCCCTGCGGCTTTGACTCCCTTGTGATGACAGACTGTAACCTGGAATTATGAGCACAAACAAACTGTTTATCCCCTTAGTGGTTTTCAGTCAGAGTATTCTATGCAGCAACAGAAATGAAACCAGGACACCAGCAAAGCCGTGACATCCTCTGCACATGTTGGACCTGCATTGAGTGTATGTGTCCTTGGATGTGTGTGTCCCAGATTGTACTACTGTGTTAGTTGCTATGTAAGCCAAGAACATCCCCTCATAGTTTGAACCTTTAACACGAATATTAGCACCATACACCGTGCGACCAAACTGTCTCATTGCTGTGGGATGTCCATGCTCTTCCAACTGTTACTGTGGAGTTGGGGTTACCATTCATCTGGCTGGGTTCTTTGGCTGGCACAAATCATGGTGGGGGCTGTTGGGCAACCCGTTGGCCTACCTTACATGTTGTCATTCATACCCAGCTCTGGTACCCACCAGAGGACGGCAAAGGTCCCTTGACAAGGGGATCGAGACTAGCCAGAGGTGACTGCAGGCTGAGTCTGATCTCTCTGGGAGGCCTGCCTACCACGGAACTATTGGGATCATAATTACAAAATGACAGATATATTTATACTGCGCAGGCAGAAAGAATCACGCATGCCACAGCACAATAAACAGGAAAAAGTTCAAATAAGCTATGGGCAAACGCGCTCCTTCGGCAAATGAACTTTGCACGCTGAGAACTCTGGGAAGAGCTTCTTACTTAAGTGGAGCACTTAAGCGGAGTGTCTGCCCTTGGGGCGGGGCCTCACACAGTTTAGCTACTCTAGGGCAGCCATTCTGAGAGCTTCACTGCAGGGTCTCCCCAGATCCCCATCTCGCTCTTCCACCTTCCTCTGCCTTGTCCCTGAGGACTGGTCAAATGCACAGATCCTCCCAGAATTTCCAGCCTCCACTCCTCCCGGGAGAGTCTCTCTAGCTCTCTTTATCATCCAACGTGACCGTTTTCCTCTTTTGCTGCAACGCCATCTGCCTCTCTTCCTGGAAGCGAATTTACCCTGAGGCAGTGGCTTGGAAGGCTTCGTTCACAGCTGTTTCTCTGAGTCTTGGGGGGAGCCCGATACTAGAACTGTTTGTAAAAGGGATAGGGGACCCTGTGTACAACCAGCCACAGCCAGAGGAGCAGGTGGCTCAATCACACAAGGAATCCAGGGCCATTGTGGACTTAGTAGGTTGGGAGGGTCAGCCTGACCTGTCTTCACCTGTTCCAGCCTTTGCCTTCCCTCCCCAAGTTCACTGGATGTCAACCCAAGCAATCTGCCTGCTGAGTTGCCTCACCTGGGTTCTGTCTATAGGAATGAGGGCCGAGAAGCTTCTAGCAGACCAGTGCACTGGTCTAGGTTTGAGGGCCAAGCAAGGCCCAGCCTTGCCAGCTTTTCACAAATGTTCAGTGTCCAGAGCCCTGGAAGTTCTGGAGGGCAGAGAAGCGCCTCTGAATCCATGTCCAACTCTAACTGCATTGTTGGGCAAGGGTGGGGCCTGCAGAGCAAACCATCCTTTCATAAGGGACTGTATCACCAAGCTGGCGCTGGAGCTAGTGACTGAATCTGGATGATGCCCTGCGATGGTGTGTGTGTGTGTGTGTGTGTGTGTGTGTGTGTGTACATACAGGCACATATGTGTGGCCATGGAACGTGGAGAAAGTCTTACAGAATGGAAAAATTTGTCTTGGAAGTAAGATGAACATAAAACCATAGCCGAGAGGGACTGGGTGTCATTCAAGAGCTCATGAATCTGCCTCAAATTATTCCCCCATGAAATGGGGATCTGCACTGGGGAGGCCTGAAACACTCTGGTGCGCCAGTCCCTTACTGTCACGTGATCCTACAGCACTGGAATTTTTGAATAGGGACCCAGTGAGGAGCGACCCCATTGGTCATCTGCTCACCAAAACTAAAGGTACCCTGCCTGTCAACGGCCATAAAACGTGGCTTCAGGGAGTTCTGGCAAACCTCGTACTGGCTGGTTTTCTTTGAAGCCTCGGAGTCTTAAGGAAGAAGCTGACCCTTGCCGCATTTGCTGCTCCTGCTGCAAGTTCATCCGTGCCCTTTACCAGTTTTCAAGCTGGGCCAGCAGCTCCTCCCTCAGTCAGGTGAGGCCCAGCGGATGCCTATTCCCAGGCAAACATGTCCTGATTGAATCTCACAGCCCTGTTTTTACTTGCTAATGCTGTTTTTGATTTGTGGATCTTATTTGACCTTCAGATGAATTTAATAATGGCCTTAACAGGAGAATTTGGGAATGCAACAGGGAGCTGCTCTGTCTTGCCCTGGGGCCATCCCAGGCTTCATCAGTGGTATTCTCTGTGAATCCGAGGATGTGTTTTCAATCAAAGCTGGCGGCCTGGACTGCCAAGAGGTAGATTCCAAGCTGATTTTCTCTTATTTTTCTAGATGCTACAGAAACAGGCTGCCCTGTTGCAGGAGAGGCAACCCAGCTATTCAAGAGTACCAGCATCCATGGTCACCTTCAGGGCCCAGAGTCCTAGTTTCTGTACTGTGCTCTTTCCAGGTGAAGGACACACACACACACACACACACACACACACACACACACACACACACACAGAGCCATGTTCTTGTGCCTAGGTCCTCAGTCCTCACAGCAGGTGCTGGTCTTGTCTGTAGAAAGTCCTGGGCACACACAAGCTCTGATGGGCTCTTGTTGGCTCTATGAAGCTGTTGGACCCCCACATGGTCCAGGTCTCGGGTGAATGTGCAGCTGAGCTCCTAAGGTATATGACCTCTTGGATTGGGACCTGAGAGGTCATGACCGAAGGTACCCCCTAGGGTTTCTGTGTGACGTATGCTGTTTTCCACACGTATTAACAATGAGTTGGAGAAGGCTCAGCCAGGTGAATCATAGTCATAAACAGCAGAGCCAGGTCCAAGCAGGGTTCTTTCCAGCTCCAAAGTGCATTCCCAAGATGCTAAGATACTCACAGTTGCAGACATACTCCCAAGGAATGTTTAGGGGGGGAAATCCCATTATTACATGAACTCTCCACACAAGTTTAGGAACCAACCAGAGATTGGAAAATGAATGTGTCCCAGAACCTAGGAAGTAGAGCCCATGCATGGCCCAGAGGGTTCCATCCGGATCAGTGAGTCTCAGCCTTCCTAATGCTGTGACCCTTTAATACAATTTTTCCTGGTGACCCCCAACAATAAAACTATTTTCATCACTACATCGTAATTGTAATTTTGCTAATGTTGCAAATCATAATATAAATATCTGTGCTTTCCAATGGTCTTAGCAACCCCTGTGAAAGTGTCGTTTGGCTCCCAAAGGGATCGCGACCCACAGGTTGAGAACTGTTGATCTAGACCAATGTGCCCCTGGATCTATACAACCCAGGCAGGAAGGCTGAATGCGGACCCCCAAAAGACACTCCTCTCCACACGAGACAAAACAGAGTGATGACGTCACAGGTGTTCTGAGGACAAAGTGAGCGTGGGCTGGGAGAACCAAGCCTGCCATGGGGTAGCCGTGGAGTATGCTCCCTGCACGTGGCTTAGGGGGAATGAGCAGAAGCATGCCCACCAACCACGCCTGCGGGGGCACCCTTGCTGGAGGGATGGGTGGGCAGGTCTGTGGAGCCAGATGCTGACTGAGCAAGAAAACACAGTTCATCTTGTCTTTAAAGCTGGAGTCCAGCAGAGAGCCTAAGAGAACCCAGCTCCACTGTGGGGACGTACCAGCCAATCAGGCCTTTAAAGTCAACTGAAAACCTCCCCAGTTCAGGAGAGTCACCTGACTCTTACGGAACTGCAAGCAGACCCATGGCTGAGGAAGCCACCCATAGTGCCTGTCCACAGCTGAGTCTCCTTGCTGCTTCTGTGGGGTCAAGGGAGTAACACAGGCTCAGTAGTGGGACCCTTTTGGAACCGCAGTGATGCACGGGGCCTCTAAACTCGAAAGAAGAAGGGAATGGAGATATGTGGAGGAAGACCATCTCCTTCAGGGTAATAACAACTCTCTGGGGACAGTCCCACAACAGCCTAGTTTCCCAGTGTGCAGCTGATGGCTCTGAAGCTTAGTGTCCTGTGCCCCTCCAGGACTCCCCCACCCTTGTCATCAGTATCTTCTAGGCTGTTTTCTGCTCCTTTCTTTAACTGTAGAAATGACTCCAAGTCTCTGACCTCATGTCTCTGGTGCAAGGCCTCCAACATCTTTCAATATCTCCTGACTGGGACATCCTGGGGTTGTTGTCCAACCTTGTTGGCTGTCAGCCCAACCCCCCCCTCTGTGTGTGTGTGTACCCCTTGATGGGGTACCATCTACAGTCATACAAGTGACCCACAGCTCATCTCACTCGCCCATGGCCACTGAACCTCATTCTGGTTAGTGCTTGGCTACTGATTTCAGTTCTCTCTAATCTTGTATTTTTTTCCCACACTGGGTCTGGGTCTTGCATGAACCCCTCTCCTCACCAGTTGCTCCTAATAGGGTCTGGAAAGGCTGCAGGAGGGGTGAATTACACTCCAGCATTGCCTGGTTCCTTTTGTATCATCCCAGCGAGTCCTCTGAGCCTGGTGTAAGCCTGAAGCAGCTGAACATATAGCCCTGAAGATCTAAGAACTGGGTGCAGACAGAATGGCCTCCAAGGATCCAGGTGGGCACCCACAGGTGTTTGCCTGTAGGGACTGGGCCTCCAAGGAACCCTTGAGAGGTTCACCTAATTGGTGACTTCCCACTCACCTGGAGGATATTCTGGAGTTGGTGTCTTATCAGAGGTCCTGACTCTTTCCCTTGTTGGTGTGCTGTGGGCAGAGACTGCTGTGGAATGCTGGAGCAGCCTCTGCGAGGTTAGGAATCCTTCCTAAGCATCCAGGGAACCTCTCCAGGTACATCATTCTGTTTTCTGGATCCTGGCACTTCTTTTGCCCCCCTCAGGCCAAGTGTGTGGGTACCCTGGGCCTGCCTCCTACTGCCAAGAGAAGCGAAGACAGGTGGGAACAAGAGGAGTGATGTCAGGAGGTCTATGAACTGACATGCCGTGAACTCTTGGGCCTCCTGACATCTTTCCCCTTGTCCCCACCTGTTTTACCACGTGTGCAAAGAAAAAAAGGAGGATGCTCCCAGGGGAGTGTCACCATTTGTCCAAAGCTCCTGAAGTCTAAAACCAGGTAGTCTAGGCATGGCTGAGTGTTGATTTCAGGGGATCCAGAGAGGATATGCAGTCTTTTTGCAGAGGTGGGGCCATCACTGTGACTGGATGGATTGAAGCCGAGTAGGGAGGCAACCAGAGGTGGGAAGTTGGACAGTAGGAGCTGGATGGTAGGAGTTGGATGGTGGGAGTTGGACAGTGGGAGATGGATGGTGGGATCTGGACAGTGGGAGCTGGATGGTAGGAAACTGGACGGTGGGAAACTGGATGGTGGGAACTGGACAGTGTGATGTTGAGCAGTGGGCAATGGTCCACCCTGCAGCTCCCGGTCATATGAGCATTTCCTGGCTTCGGTCTTCTTGGTGGGGACTCCTGCACATCCTCAGGTGAGAACTGGATTGAGATGACTTGTAGACCACTGCCTGGGTCCTAGGTGAGGTCATTTGCCTATGTCTGGGTTGGGCCCCTCTCCTCCCTGTCCTTGAGTAGTGTGCTTCTGTTATCTGTTCATGCCAGGTGTCACCCACTAACTTTGAGATACAGCAGACATGCAGGGAGTGGTTGTCACATACCAAGGGTTTGAAGTCCTAGGAGACCCTGAGCGAGCCAAGCCTGCAGCTGGCAAATCTACCCTTTCTGCCAAATTGTCACCATTACTCCCGAGGCAGCCACCTCTTCCAATAAATAAAACATGCCCTTAAGGACACTGCAGAGAATGTGGAGTCACAGGGGGACAGAGAGAGGCTCCGTTTCTCGGCTCAGAACAGCAGCTGAAACAGGAGTCATCAAGGCCCTGCAAGCTGCCCCTCCCCCTGGCCAACAGGGCCCTGTGGGAAGACACCAAGGTTCACAGTCATGACCGTGAGCACACAGCCTGCTGGGAGGCTCCTGAGGCCTGCTCTGCCTCTCCGAGATGAGACAGTTCTCTCACGATTGTGGCAGCAGGTGACCTCATTTGTAGCCACATTCCGCAAGGCTAAAGCCTGTCTCTAGAGTGAACCAATATTTAGCCAGGATAGCTCAGGACTTCCGCCCTCTGCCCTTGAGGACAGGTTATCAGGGACAGGCTGGAAGAAGAGCAGAGAGCCTCTGGGCTGGCAATTGACAGGGAAACCTGAGGCAGGATACCCACCCCAGAACAGGTTGACTGCTCCATGGGGTCTGTGCAAGCGAAGGCTTTATCAGAGAGTGGGGGCTTCCCTGAGGGGAAGCTCTAGGGTGCCTGGACCCTCCCACACTGTGGCCCCAGGACCCTATGCTCCTAGCCCATTCTAGAGTTTTATTAGTTACATAGGCTGGCAGAGTCCTGCAGGAGAGGTACTACTTCCTTTTATTTTAAGGTTGATGCTGCAGGGTGGTGATAGTGAGGTAAGTCTCACCAGGAGTCTTGGGTCCTGACTGTGCCCTCTGTGGCAATCCTTAGTAGTCTCTTTGATGAGGCACATCCAAACAACGGAATTTCTGGGCTCCATGAGTACCGTGGGGACCACTGAAGCCCTGAGGCCGCCCCCCTGCTGCCCTCTGATGCCCACAGTAGAAATGGCGTGGGTGTGGAAGTTCCCACAGAACTCCTGGAATTCATGGCTATCTCTCTTGAACCACGTTGGATTTGGTGTGCCGCCTTGTGGTCGTATCTGGGAACTGCAACCACCCACCAAGTGGTTCCTAACCCAGCCCCACTGGTTGCCTCCCTCATTTCCCGTGACTCTGTTCAACTGTACAAGCTGACCTTCAAAGCTGCCATAGTTCTTTGAAGATGCTATAGTTTGATTCAAGAGAATGGTCCATCTGCCTGTTCCAAAAACTAGATGTGAACCCATGCAAGCATGCCAACTCCAATGCAGCTACTTCTAGTGAAATGGTGGGAAATGAAGACCTGGCTGCTGTTTTTCCAGCAACCCTCTCTCCAGGTCAGTGCTTGCACCCTTCCCCCAGTCTGGGAGGACATCTTGCGAAAAGCTCACTACCAACTCTGTTGCGTGTAGGGGGAGGCCTTTCCGTACTCCCTTACGGAGAGGAGCCTGCCCAACCTGAAACCCCCTTTCCCAGACCTCGGAAGCACTCAGGAATGGGCAGCAAGTGTGAGCTGAGCTGGATGATGCAAGTGGGAAGCTTTTCTGCAGGGGAAATCGCCTGCTTCCTTGTGCTCAGGGATCCGTCTTCAGCCCCGCTAGGCCCCACCCATGTCCACTCGGGTTCTGTATATTCACAGCCATGGCCAGGGTCACATCACCCCATGCCACAGACAAGGCTCTGTCTGCAGCTGGTAGAGCTGAGGGGACCCTCTGCTGCACCAGTAACTGCCAAATGTACCATGAATCCTGGGGTGCTCCCCCGCCCATGCCATTACCCTGGTGGCCATACGCTCAGTCATCTTGAGGCTCACCCGAGTCATGTTGGGGTTCTGGGAACGAGCCCTGCTCTGACCCCTCTGGATGGCAAGCTCAGTCCCACTCCTTAGGCTACCCCAGAGCCCTGCCAAGACCAGCAAAGATGCATGCACACACTCACACTGTCAGGCGTGCAGACACGTGTGCGCGTGCCCATTCCCTCCCCCATACACCACCACACACGCTGCACGCTCACTTCACTACTGCACACTCACGCGCGTAGCTTTGCACACCATCCGCTCACATACTCGAGTGTATTCAGCCCACATCTTCTGCGAACAAACAGCCATCTCCAGGAACGGCTCAGATTAAATCCATATTTAGGAGAATTTCCTGAAGAAAACATAATCAACAAAGATGCAGTTCCACCCCAGGGAGACAGCGCTTACCTCGTTATGCGGAGCAATTTAGTGCCTCGCTGACTAGAACTTTCTGTTGCAGAATATAATATTTGCTTTCCCTTCACATCAGCAAAAGGCCCATTAAAGTTATTTCCTGAAACAAAGAACCATCTGTCCCCTAAAGGTGGATGGATTTAAGACGCTGCCTGAGGCATAGAGCTCCAGCACCCAGTCGGGCAGAGTGTGGGGTCTGAATCAGTAGACGTTCATCCTGGGTGTGTTCCCACCCACCAGGGGCCCCAAAGCAGGGACAGCACCTTCCCCATCTTGTTCACTACCCAAGAGCTGGTCTCCTAAAGAGAAAGGAGTATAAATACTCATAGACTTTCAGTAATTGCCACAGCCACATCTATCTGAAACCCAGGAGTAGGCAAGAAGCCAACAGAGAGTTAGGTGGTGGTGGCCCACGCCTTTAATCCCATCACTCGGGAAGCAGAGACGGGGATCTCTGTGAGTCTGAGACCAGCCTGGTCTACAGAGTGAGTGCCAGGATCCAAAGCTACACAGAGAAACCCTGTCTCAAAAAACAAACAATAAAAAAGGCAACAACAGAGAGACGAAATGAGTTTCAATTAACAATCTTAGAAGAGATTATCAATGTAGCAGCTATTATGAAAAATTACTATTCTGGGATAGGAGGTAACTCATGTCACATAAACATGAGGACCTGTGTTTAATCCTTAAAACCCATGTAAAAAACTGGGCTTAATGATTCATTCTTGCAATCCCAGCCTTGGGGAGATGGAAACGGCATCCTCTGAACTCACTGGCCATCCAGCTAATCCTGGTTCCCATCCTTCAAAATAAGTTGCATGGCTCCTAAGAAGCAACTTTCAAAGTTGACCTGTGACCACACACTCACTTGCATGGGCATCTGCACACACACAATGCACTCATGCTTGTGTGATGCCTCCCACAAACAAATAAGCCCATTTTCTTAAAGAATGTTGTTGGAGGGTGGCAGTGTATGCCTTTAATCCCAGCACTTGGGAGGCAAAGGCAGGTGGATCTTTGAGTTCAAGGCCAGCCTGGTCTACAAAGTGAGTTCCAGGACAGCCAAGGCTGTAGCAGAGAAACCCTGTCTTGAAAAACAAAACAAATAAACAACAACAAAGATTTCATGTTCACTTACCCATACTACAGAATTCCACCAGGAAAATTGGACAAGAATGTTCTAGAAGTCATATCTACCAGAGCCAAATAGTGTACCAGACCATTCACTGGTCAATGGAGGACATACACTCTGTAGTGTATTGATAAGGGAGGACAAAGGAACTCCCTGTGGTATGTCCAATATACCATCAACCGAGGCCAGACGAATATCTGTGGTATTCCATACACTGGAAAACCACTCAATACGGCTCACTCCACCTAAGAACTTGGGACTGCCACATGTTAACAAGAAGTCTGGAAACAAGAGGCAAGCTATGAGGGAAAACTCAGAGGAGTGTCGGCAGCGGGGCTTGACTGGGACGTGGCCTGGGAGAAGTTCTGGGATTAGGGTCGTGACCTGAATCTCTACAGGATTGGAGTTAAGGAGTACGTGGGTCTACGGATTTACTGAAGCCCATACCCTGCAATGCAGCAAATGCTGTACTCTGAGGAAGAGCGATAGCCCTGAGCCATGAGTTGATGTAGGATGAGTTCAGTTCCATAATCTGCCTTTACATCTCAAAGACTAGCAAGGCAGAAGAGGAACTCGACCCAAAGCACGCAGAGGAGGGAAGATGACACAGAGCAACAGGCAGTGGCAGGTGACAGGGAACAGGCTGAAGCCTGGCTCCCAAGGAGCCCAGCAGGTTCTGGTTACACTGCTTTAGGGGGAAGGAAACTTAGCCGCCCCACTGAATGCCGAGTGTGCATGAAACCTGCCTGACTGTTTCAATAATTCACTGTATGAACTCCGGTAGGTGAAAATCTCCGAAAAATCAGCGTTTGGGAAGAAGCGTATTGGTGACTGTGAATTTGAAAGGCATAACGTAAAAGCCGGATTAGTCATATTATATATCTGCTCATGGGCTGATGGGCAATACAACAAGTGAGCAAGATACCAAAAAAATCTGGGTGCTGGGTGCTGGGTTACGGGTTGGGCATTGGAAGATGTGTCCAGGGTTTCTGAATGTTTGCAATTTTGCATCATAAAATACTTAAAGAAAGGACTGTCCATAGCTCAAGGCCATCCCTGGCAGCCTACAGTACCTAAAGAGCATGCTCTTTGCAAGGGTAGAGTCCCTCGCGCTTGCTCATGTGATGCCCACATCTGTACACCCTCTTTAAGCTTGTGCAGCAAGCCCTTCACTGATGGAGTCATCTCCCCAGCTCTTGAAGTGGTGCTGTGTGTGGAAGGGGTAGTGGGGACAATATATGCATATGTGGGTGCGATTGCATGAGGCCAGGCATGCCAGTGCGGGGTGGGGCTTGTGGCAGAGGTCCATGCTAGGTGTCTCAATCCCTGCCCATCTTGTTTTTTTGAGACAGTCTCCAAGTGAGACAGGAGCTGGCATATTCAATCAGACAGACTGGGCAGCGAGCCCCTGGGACTGCCCTGTCTTCACTCCCTTTCCCCAGTGCTGGGATTATGGTTATACATCACAATGTCCGGCTTTTCCATGGGTGCTGGAGACACAAGTCAGGTCCTCATGCTTATGACGTCAGAACTTTGCTGACTCAGCCTTCTCCCTATCCTCTAAAAGGAGTGATTTTTAGTGTCAACCATGGCAAGAGCTAAAAGTAAATGAAGCCGGCTAGTCTAGACAGATAACTAGTTTTCCCTTGCTTTCGAACATGCCACAGTCTGCCTCCCTGTCCACTGGGAAAGGAACCTTGGTATTATATCTAGGAGGCCATGTTGTGGATTTTTGGGGAGAGACTTCTGCCATACTCTCAAATGGAGTCTCTCCATGTCTCTACTTCAGGGCTTGCTAACACGAGGGCTGAGCCATGCACAGAGAAGAGAACAGGCTGGGGAAGCAAAAAGGAGGAATGAATGCTCCTAAGCCAGCCAGATACACCAAAGGGAAGGTATGAAGGCCTGGGGAACCAGGCCTCTGGAGTGGAACATGCCCTGCTCAGTCACATTCAAGTTACTAGCAAAATAAGCAGCAAACCCAACCATGATCTCTGATGCTGGGGAACGGCGTCACCTGCACATGTGCATCCAGGATCCTCTCTCGGGGTGAGGCCGGGAGTGGGATGCAATCTTCAGAACGGGAAGAGATAGGGATGGGCGAGCAGCTGAGCCCCACTTGCCACATCTCTTACCCGCTGCTCATTTTGCTTTACTGCACTCGAGCTGCTTCCGAGTGATGGCGGACTTGGTCTGCCTGCAAATTAGTTTATTGTTGAGCCTATCACAGATGTCTTATATGACCTGGGAATGAGCACATATACACAAGTATTAACTCTGTTCAGTAAAGAGACCATTACCAACTGCGGAATCTCTGCATTGCAAGAACTGTAAGCAGAGACTGCTCCTTCATTCCCAGCCACCCAGGCCCGAACAATCACACAGAAACTATATTAATTACAACCCTGCTTGGCCCATTAGCTCAGGCTTCTTGTTAACTAACTCTTACATCTTAAATTAACCCATTTCTATTCATCCGTGTATCACCTCGAGGCTGTGGCCTACCAGTAAGATTCTGGTGTCTCCTTCCCTTCATCAGCTACATGGCGTCTCTTTGATTCCGCCTACTCTCTCTACATGTCTCTTCCAGCCTGGATATATTCTGCCCTGCCATAGGCCAAAGAAGCTTTATTTATTAACCAATAAGAGTGACACATATACAGGAGGATATCCCATATCAAGCCCACTGAGAGCAGATCCGGGGTGAGTAGGGACAATTCTGTTCTGGTGAAGGCTAATTCTGTCTTCAGCTTGAAGGGGTCTGTGTGGCTATAAGAAGAGCCCCACCCACTGGCCTGAGTAGGATCCACCATGCTAGACCCTCAGCCTCCAACTTCCTGGATTAATGCTAGCAGGAGACCCCTTGTTCTGAGCAGCTCAGGGATGCGGTGTTTCTAAAGGGAGAAAAACTTCCCTGGGGCAAACAAAAGCAACAAAGAACAATTCCAGGTGGGCTACTGAGGGCAGAATAGCAAATATCATCTAACTAGTAATGTCTGCACTTGGGCCACAGAACAGGAGATGGGGACAAAAGGAGAAAGACACTGGCTGCCCTGGGTCCATTTCCATGCCTTTTTATTCAGAATCAGGTCAGAGTCGTGGGGGCCAGGCTTAGGAGCAGCAGACTGGCCAGTGGTTTGGCTAGAACCCTGGGCAGCACGGTGTCTCTTTGCCAGGACACTCGGTGTGTCCCCGATGCCTGTGCATCCCTAAGCTGGGCTGGGTGGGTACAGCGTATGCCCAGTTTGCTGAGAGGTTAAGAGAGGATTGATGAATTGTACTCCATGGAGAAGACTGTAGAGAAGAGAGGGTATCTTCCAGATTTCCTGACACAGCACAGCCAGTTGAATCTGGAGGCCAGCTGCCTACCGATTCCATCCAGAGTAGGGAGAAATCCATGGAGTTTGCTCCCCCTACACAGCAGGTGCCCAGTGGCAAGGACCTGGAATTATTCTTCTGAAAGTTTTAATGTGGTAGCTCACAGTCCTGACGATGACACCCATGATGGGGATGGCAACTCTTTTGCTCACTCCTCTCCGGACATTTCTAACGCCTTGGCCCATAGCACTCTGTTCCTGGGGATATCTCTTGGATGTGTGTCCGATGGTGGCACACCACAGTCTGACAAAAGGCAGAAGCAAATGTGCCAGCCAAGCACTTTTTGACAGCTACTGCGTCTTTTTCCTCTGGCCACTATCCCAGGTCCTCACACTCCCAGAGAGAAGGCCATCGCCTGGGTTCCTATGCCAGCTTTGTGGAAACAACCAAAGGTGGCATAGAAGCTTCTGGATGCCAGTGAATGCACTGGGTCAATCCCAGCATCCTTTGTGTGCTCCGTGGTCCAGCTGGGAGGGACACAAGTTCCCCATGTCATCCCAACTCTTCTTCACCTTGCCATCTGCCCCACGCCTGCAGCATCGATATGGGCTGTGTTTTGTAGACCTAACCTAATGGACCTACTCCAGGGGTCTACTACCTCGCCCTTGCGATGGCTGATGTAGAACTCTGTGGGAAGGGCCCAGGGGGGCCTTCTGCCCTGTCCTCCAGCTCACAGAGCCCGCTGAGTCTGTGTCTGGGTAGCCATCCATCACGGTGACCTCATCCTCATTCAATACAGCATGCATTATTCTTTTTCCTCTTAAGATGCCTCATGGGATGTGTGGTTGATCGCAGAGGTTTGTCCCAGGCCAAGTAGGCAGTGGGGGTAGACAGAGAGCCAATGCTTGTCAGGGACCACCACAGTGCTGTCCTGTGCTCTGCAGAGCATATCCTCACTGGACCTTCAGTCTACCAGCCTCAGGGTACCTTCCCCAGATGCCCAGTCTCACCAGATATGACTCACTGCTGCCCACGGCTTCCTCTGCCTGTCCTCGATCAGTCTTCCACCGCTCCGCTTCTAAACGCATAACTCACTCTGTAGCCACACTCATGAGCAGTCAGTCTTTGCTAAAAGTGAGTCCAACAGTTCTGCGGCTGGGCAGTGGGCCCTGAATTTGACACATGTCATCTTATAGGCCCCTGACAACGTCCCTCGAATAGGAGTGGCTAACTTAGCTCCATTTCATAGACAAGAAACATTAGATTCAGTGAAACCGTGAGCTTGGATTCCAAGTCTAAATATTTTATTTGGGTCCTTTGATAATCAGTTATAGTATGAGAAGAGGCCGTGCCTCTGGAAATCAGCCCAGGCCAGCCAAAAAAGAGTATTGGCCTTATGGGGGATTGGGCGTGCTCCTTGGGTCAGAAGCAATTAATTTTCTACATTCCAACCCTGGTCCATGTATCCCTTTGGCTTTTCCTAGCTCCGCTTTTTATTGGTGTGTGCTCTTGTGATCCATGAACGTCCTTGGGTCCCCTGCTAGGTTTCAGTTCCTCAAGGGAAGCAGCCTCCTCTGATTGCGACTCATATTCCTCCGACAAAAGGACTTTTGTCACCCTCTAGAATTCTGCATATTGATTAGTGCGTGTGTCACACTCCACAGATGCGTCTGTCTCCACGCTAAAATGAGAGCTCCTGGAAGTCAAAGTCCCATTCAACTCTGTTTCTTTTGGATTCAGACAATAGTAAGGGCTTGGTAAGTGTTTGGTGGATGGATAGGTGGGTGGATGAGTGGATGGCTGGATGGATAGATGAACCCTTGGGTGAGTAGGTGGATAGAAGCATACATAGATAAGTGAAGATGTGGGTCGATGTGCGGATGGATGGATGGATGGATGGATGGATGGATGGATGGGCGATGAGTGCTTCAATGGGTGGGTCCTAGATAAGGAAGTGTGTGGGTAGATAGCTGAGTGGATAAATGGGTGCGTAGATGGGTGGATGCATAGAAGCATGCATGGGGGTGGATGGGTGTGTCTGTGGGTAGATGCATGGATAGCTGGGTGGGTGGTACTTAGATGAGTAAAGGCCAGAAGAATGGATGGAGGGTTGGACAAGTAGATGGGTTGATAGATGTTGAGTGACATAGCCAATGGGTAGATATATGGGTAGGTTAGCGGATGGATGGATGGATGATTGATGGGTGTATGAATGGATGGATGAGAAGTGGGTAGATGGGTAGATGGATGATTAATACTTAGATGAGTATACGACTGAGGGATAGATGAATGAAGGGATGAGTAAGTGAATGTATGGATGTAAGGGAATGAATGGAGACGTGGATGGGGTGGACGGCTGGCTGGCAGGGTGGATGGCTGGATAGTGCCTAGGTGGGTAGATGGATGGGTGGTGGGATGACAAGTCCTTAGATGAGCGGATGACAGATGGGTGGAGGAATGGGTGGGTGGAAATATGAATGAGCGGATGGGTAAATGACTGGGTAAGTGAAATCGTGCATGGAGAGGAGATGGGAAGAAAGACGGTAGGTGAGCAGGTAGAAAAGTGGATGGAAGGATATGGAAGCTGGGCATGCACAAGCTCTTATTATTTGCCCTCTTGTGAAAGATGTGATATTGGTGGCTTTGAAAATAAGAAAAATGACGCACGAAAAGGAGTGTGGGTGGTACCTAGAAGCTAGAGAAGGAAAACAGAGAGCTGTCCCTTGGCACTTGTTAAAGGAAAACAGCTCTGTCAACACCTTAATTGTAGCTCATTGAGTCCAATAGTGGGTTTCCGACCAGAAGTTATGAATAAATGAACGTTTGTAAGCCGCTAAATGCATAATAATTATTTCTGGGGCTTTGGTATTCAACAAAGAAGGGCAAAGGGCTTGAGAATTGTCTCTGTTACAGTCGAGGAGATCAGGCCTATTCTCCTAAATAGAGTCATGTAGAATGGTAATCACTGTCTTCAAATTGGGACTTCAGATTAGACCATGTCCTTGTATGGAAGCCTTGCCCTTGGGCCCTCACCCTTGCCAAAGCACTTCCAAATTGCCATGGCCCACAGAGCTATATCACCTTTCTGTGAGGTGTAGCTACGTTCCTGCCAGCAGGGTGTGTTGCCCTTCTTCACTTCCCAGACACAGACAATGTGTGACTGGGCCTCACTCAGGACCACCCCAACATCCAAGATGCAGGTGCCATCGGGGCCATGCTACCTTCAAGGCTCCAACAGACTATCTGTTCTTTCCTCTCTCTGCCTCTGGTGGCTCTAGACTTCCTTAATTTGCAGCTGTATCATTCCTATCTCTGTCTCCATGGTCACATGACATTCACGTACACCTCTTTCATTCCCTCCTCTCCTCTTAGTCTCTTTTGCGAGTTTCTATGTTAGTTTTTCTGTGGCCACCATATCAGCACCAATAGAAATATTCCCTTTGCTCCAGAGACTGAGGGTCCCTGATCACGGTGTGGTCAGGCCTGGGTCCATTTGGTGCCCAATCTCAAGTGTCGGTGTCACTGCCTTGGAGCCCCTCCACTGGGGCTCCCCCATAGCCTCTGCCTTCATTATCACATGGCGTCACGCCGCCGTTTCTGTATTTAACTCCCCTATTTTGAAAGTCTGTCCTACTGGATAGGGGCCCACCCTGATGAGCTCATTCTTACTTCACTTCCGACAACCACCCTGTTCCCAGAGACGGACTCTCAGTGTGTTTTAGGGGGCATGATTCAACCTAGACAATCTCAAATCTTCCTCTCCCCTTTCTTAAATGTCACCATTTACTGAATATCGGGCCCCCGAGGAACCCTAGGGGACCCTTTCGTCTTAACTGCAACACATCTTTATAGAGATGGAGGTGGGGACAGATCTTTCTTGGAGCCACAGTTCAATCCACGCATACCGGGTCAGAGGGGCGCACACTTACTAGGTCCAGCCACGGCTCCGTTACAGCTTGGTGGGCCTCTACTTTCTTATGTAGGTAAAATGCTCGGCATTTCTCGGTGTTTTCTTCTCTGTAATTTCCAGTAACTGCTTTGTCCCATGTTTACTGGATTTTTCTCCTTTGGAAAGCTGATTCGTGGCTGCCTCTTGAAAAGAAGCAAAACACAATGGATAAAGAGAATGAAAGAGATTTGTAAAGGGCTCCCATAGGGACCTGGAGCTCCTCATAAGAGACCTGACACCCCCACATGGAACAGGAGGCCCCCCACAAGCTTCTGCAATGACAGAAGGGCCCCAGAGCCTCAGATACACGCTTTTAGGAACAGTGGATCATTGTGTGTGTCCCTGGTAGGGGGCCGGTGCTGCTGAGGAAACTCGGGCCCTGTGGGGTCACTTCATACCGAATGAGCGGCAAGCATTCGCATGTCAGCTCACTTGATACCACAGTGCCAAACAAGTTTGGCCTGAGTGAGCTGAACACACAGTATGACTCTGTGTCATCCCTGGGACCTGCTGTGTGTGCTTAGTTACCGCAAGCCAAAGGAAATAACCTGGTACTAGAACCTCATCACCGTTAGGAGCGGGAGACACCTGCTTCCCGAGGATTCCACGGGGACCTCCAACTGAGCCAGGCCAGGCCCACCCTGTTGTTAGGCCAATGGCTTTTTACCAGGGAGACCTGCATGCAATCAGAATATCTTCCCCAGAGGAACACAGCCGGGGTAAGTCCGCCCTACACACTCAGTCACTGACATTGCCCTTCTCCCTACACGAAGACCTTGGGAGGCAAATAAAGTTGTCCAGCATAGCACAAGCCATGGGGTATGGGATGTGCCTAAGAGCCAGGAGATGGGCCCTGACACTTTCTGTCCTACATAGCCAAGGCTAAGTTGAGATTCACAGAACTTACTGATTACCCCTGGAGTCAAGGGCCCTGGACCATGGCCCCACCTGCCGCTCCTGAAGCTTGGGCTCTGGGGCACGGCTGGAGCAGGGATGCCCTGCAGCAGGGCAGTTTTCAGATGCTGCCTAGCACCCGGGCATGTGGAGGGAGGGAGAACCACCTGGTCTGCCCGGTCCACGG
This sequence comes from Microtus oregoni, assembly GCF_018167655.1. Taxonomy (NCBI): domain Eukaryota; kingdom Metazoa; phylum Chordata; class Mammalia; order Rodentia; family Cricetidae; genus Microtus; species Microtus oregoni. The sequence goes on along the minus strand of NW_024543063.1, from coordinate 4,133,322 downwards.
GCTCTGCTTTAGGCTCTGGAGTCACCGAAAACCAGGCAGGTTTCCTCAGGTCTTCATAGAAAGTCGATTCTTTCCTCCCCCCACTTTCCCAGAATATCCTAAGAGCTCTCCAGGCAAAACCACACTCCTGTCCATAGGGCAAGGAAAACTGAAACAGCTGCTATATTTAACAAAAAACACATCCTGTTGCCATGACAACCTGTGTTCTAAAATTAGAAACGCCTCACACAGTGGGGTAGCTGCCATAAAAGAGAGCTGCTGGGAAATGCCTCTCCATCCATCAGTCCTCTGGAGGGGAGCTTGGTGCCCCAGCCCGGCCCACCCACACTCCAGACATCGTGCTCACACGGATGCAGCCTCCACCTTCTGGAGGGGATGAAGCCCTTCTCTGCTTTCCCCCAGTTGGGCCTACAGTAAGGCCGAAGGGTTTCTGTCCAGCTGCTGGGGGTTCTCCTTCAACAGGAGGCACTTGGCCATGCATGCTGGCTGGATGCACCGTGCTCCTGGGGCTACAGACAATCCTCCTGTGTAGGCATGGGAGGCCATCAGGAGCCCAGGGCAAAGAGCCAGGTAGACCCTGGGGACCCTGGTCACTTCTCCCTGCCTTCAGAGGGGCAGGGTTTTGCCAGTATTTCACAGAGCTCAACTTACAACTGTTTCCAGCCTCTCAGAGTCCAGCCCCCTCGCCTCATCACCCTGGCCTGACCACTGCACACTACCCAGGAAACTAGGGAGCTGGACCCTTGGGGTCACGCCCTCTCAGGCAGCGTTGGAAAGTATTGCCTTTACAGACAGCAGGACTCCTTTCTACTCCCAGAAGGAGAGCCTCTGCACACCCATTCCTTGTGGTCCCTTGGACTTGTCCCTGTCTTTTGACCATAGGCTCCTGCCCATCTCCATCCACTTCCAACCAATGGAGGCTTCTAAGTGAGCTGCCGACAAGCCCATGAGCCCCTTAACTTCCATGGGATTCTGAAGGGGGCAGTGAGGTGACATCCCCTCCACCCGCCATCATAGTGATTTTCTGAGTCCATAACTTTTAACAGACACGAGAGTGTATGGTCACCCAGTCACGGCTCTGCATGCCTCGTGGTCTCTGAAACCCCTGGCCTGCTCCATATCATTACTCACTTCCACCCAAGCCCTGGAGACTCCGCTCGGTCCTACATCCACAGCCACAATCCCCAGTGACATAGCAACAGAACCCAGCAGGATAGCTCCCTGGAGGCTCACATGACCATGGCTGTCTTGAGTAAGAGCTCCCGTGGTCACTCACAGGAAACCCTCCAGAGATGCTGCCTATCAGCCTGAGCCTTCAGGAGATCATCAGGATGTCCATCTCCTCCCGGAAGTTAGGTAAGAGGTAAGCGTTGCTGGGGGTGGGGGAAGTGCTTTAGTAGTGTAATGGATGGTAGGTTGCCCAGAGTGCTCCAGCGACACAGCTTCCATGAACCTATGCTGGGGTGGGGTTTTCAGTGGTACAGGTCTCTGAGAGTCACCCATGCTCCTATGAGTAAAACAAGTAAGCTCACTGGTTTTGGCAAATGGTCTCCAATGGAATCTTTTCTGCTCACCCTGGTTTCCCCTTTTTATGCAGTCTGGGACTCACGAGATGGTGTCACCCACATTCCGGGTGGGAATTCCTTGCTGTCTAACTTTTCACTGACACAGCCAGAGATCCAGCAGTTCAGTGTGTAAAGTGCATTGCAAACATGAGACCCTGAATTCAGACCCCCAACTCCAGTGTAAAAGTGCACAGTGGTGCACGTCTGTAGTCCTAGCATTGGGGGCAGGTTGGGGGATGGGAAAAGAGACCCGTGTTTCCCTGGAGCTTACTCGTCAAGCCAAATGTGGCTCCAAGTTAGGTGAGAGACCCTGCTTCAAAAATCAGGTTGAGAGCACAAAAATCAGGAGGAAAACACCCAGAGGGGACCTATGGCCTCGTACCCACTGCCACACAATTGCATGAGCACACACGTGTGTGCACACCCACATGCACACAACTACACATACACACACACACACACACACACACTTCCAATAGGTCAGCCTCACCTAACAAGAAGAGGCCCTGTGAAGAATCAGTTGCTGCTGAGAGGTCTTTCCCAGCGCAGCTGAGGGAAGCAGGGTCAGAGTACCCCGACCTCAGAGCACCCGCCCACCCCAACTCTAGCAGAAGCACTAGGACACATCGAGATCATGTTGGGAAGAAATACGGTAGGGCTCTTCCTGAATGTGAAAGCAACCCCCACGTGGCACTCTGCAGTACCAACAGCGAGTTGCCAGGTTGGATGAACTTCCCTAAGCAGGAGAAGAAAGGATGTTGGATCATGCTGGAGATGGGATCCCGCCTCTGTTCTCCTTATAGGAAGAAGTTGTAGGGCAAAACCAAGAAAACTACAGACAGAAGAGCAGAGAGGGATGTCAGGTGGGGAATTACACATGATTGATGATGCTTGCCTGGCCTCTGATGCTTGTGGTACTTGTGGGGCCTCAGAGCATGGTAATTGGCTGAGACTCCTCATTCCAGATATGATTCACATTTACAGCTGTTGGTATCTACGGATTTCCTTTTTTCCCCCTACCTGGTTCGCTAAGGTGTAAGATCCTCCGCCCATGCACCTGTGCACACTTCTGTATGGAGGGCTGCAAGTCTCTCTCTCTCTCTCTCTCTCTCTCTCTCTCTCTCTCTCTCTCTCTCTCTGTGTGTGTGTGTGTGTGTGTGTGTGTGTGTGTGTGTGTGTGTGTGTGTGTTGGAGGTATGGGCCCCTGTGTTCAGGAGCATGTGGAGAACAGAGAAAAACATCAGTTATCTTTCTTCATTGTTCTCCTCCTCAGTTTTGGAGACACAATCCCTCACCAGACCTAGATATCAACCATTCAGCTGGACTGTCCAGCCTCAGTGAGCCCCTCACCACTGCGATTATGATCACACACTATCAAGGTGCTAGCGATGGAAACTCAGGACTTCAGGTGTGTGACAAAACCTTTACCAACCGAGCCATCTCCCCAGCCTCCACCGCCTCCTGGTGCTCCTGTGCCACTGTTGCTGAGCTAGACACAAGCCCTTCCCGAAGGAAGGCATAGTCTACAGTAGGAGCCATGGGGCAGAACTTTACAAGATGACAGGGGACCCCAGAAGTTCAGTCAGCTCCTTCCTGAGCAGGGACTGGACTAACTAGTGTGTGGTTCAACTGGTCTGAGCAAAGCTCACCAGATGTTGCTTTCCTGGGGTCACCGTCAGAATTAAAGGCCACCAGGCAATGGCTCTACAGCAGATCTGCCTTCACAAGCCTAATGCTACCAGTGTGACGATCAGGTGGCCTCTTGGCTCTCACTGCGCTTCCTACACATCATTGCCCTTGATGGTGTAGCAGGCGCCACACCTTCCTGGTTCACTAATGCTACATTTCAAGCACCCCAGTTGTCAAGCTAAAAATAATGAGGACACCCACTTAACTCACAAATAGGCAATTTTGGAAGTGCTGGATAGACTACAGCTGTCTGAGCCCTAAATACTGGTAGTGTGAGGTAGAGGGCCGTGTGAGGTAGAGAGGGCCGTGTGAGGCAGCAGGCCCTGTGAGGCGGAGGGCCCTGTGAGGAGGAGAGGGCCCTGTGAGGCGGAGGGCCGTGTGAGGCTGAGGGCTGTGTGAGGCAGCAGGCCATGTGAGGCGGAGGGCCCTGTGAGGCAGAGGGGAGTGTGAGAGAGATAGTATAATATGAGACACAATGGCCCTGACCTTGCAGGTGCTGAGAGTCTCAGATTCCCTCACAGATGGAAAAACACTGTCTCAGCTCCCAGGCCAGCGGGTCTGAGCTCAGGTAATCAGTACTTCCAGGTTCATAAACAGATGCTCTCAGTTAATGAGGGAATTTGCATGCGAGGGAACATCGGTGGATGCGAGGGAACATCGGTGGACCCGGTGTGACCTGAGGAGTGTGTTGCTTGGTGCGTTCCTTTCTTCCTCTGTCTCTGTGATTAAACACCTGCCGGCAGCAACTTAAAAAAGGGAGGGTGTGTTCCCTTCACAGTTGAGGGGATTCAGTTCATTGTGGTGGGAAAGGCATGTTCGTGGGTCTGGCCCACGGCGGTGGAGGTGAGGGACCTCTTACATCTGTGGACATTGAGGAGAGGGGCCGGGGAGTAAAAGTGGGCCAAACTCTATAGCTCCCGAAACCCATTACCCTAACAATCCCCTTCCTGCAGCTACGCCCCCACCTTTTGAAGCTTCCACAGCCTCCCAAACAGTTCCACCCTCTGTGGACCTGATGATAAAAACAAACCCATAGGGAGTATTTCACGATCAAAGTGTTATATTCTATCCCAAGCCCCCCTTAGGCTTGTGACGGCGTAATTAATGGGTTTGGGTGAATTTCAAAAGTAGCCATTGCCTTTAGTGGTCCAACATTGTTCAAAAGTCCAAACGTCTCTTCAGAGACTCAAAGGAATCTCATAGCTGTGAGCCTCTGTGGGATAAAGTGCACGTCACACACTTCACATACCCAATGGCACAAAGTAAAGTCTCCATTTCAAAAGAAGAGGAACAGGGGTGGAGGGGCTGGGTATAACAAGGGACAGACAGGCTGAAGCAGGGCAGGAAATCGGCAGAGATAACGCCAAACCCTGAAACTGCCCGTTCAGCTTCTGGAACTTGTGAGGGCACTGTCTACACATGAGAGGGTTTGGCTAGTGCCCCGCCTGCTCCCTTGCCTATGGTACCACCATGTGTCTCCCCATAGCCAGTGCTCTTGGCATCTTAGTGCTTACAGTTTTCCTTGGTGAACAAGCCATGTTTGTGGCATCTCCAGTAGCCTAGGGTCTCCCCTGCGACGTAAGGCTTCATGTTCACGGCCTCGCTCACATTCCACTCAGGAGCTCCTTTCTGGGGCTGCTACACATTTGCCAGCCTCAGGAGCTTTCTAGAACCTTGGCACAAGCCTCTCTCTTGTGTCTTCCATGATGCCTGTGAAGACAGTACCACACAGATGATGCCAGGTTCTGGTGGAAGCTTGAGATGTGGTCTGGCCTCCTTAGGACATGGGTGCAGGGGCCTGTGTGTGTTTTCTTGGCAGCACTTGGAAAACACTTTCTAAGAAGCTGTTTGCCAACAGGGCACCCTTTTCTATTCTTTCTGATGACTTCCCACTTTTGCGCCTGAAAGCTGTCTTGATAGGGAGGGTCTTACCGTCAAGCCCCTTACCTATCTATCGTCCCAGTACAAAGTCCAGGTGTCTCTTAATTGTGTCATCTCTCCAACAGCCACGGGTGCTTTCTTTGTCCACAACTCCCTTGTCCAAAACCTTTAAACCCTTCACTCTCTTTCTTTGTCACATCACATAGGTTTCGGGTTTCTGCTCTGCTTGCTCTTTTGAATTTCCACTGCCAACCTCGCTAAACGCACTGAGCAATAACCCCACCCCAGCCTGACTATGTTGCTGTCTTGAATTTTCTTTCACCCAACAAATCACCTCATGTGATGCCCAAATGTGTAGAGCACAAGCAGAACGCAGCTAGATCCTTAGTCAGAGTGGCATGGGTGACCAGCAGCCCAGTTCCCAGTAGAGTCTGCTCCCCTCTGAACCCTCACGGCCCTGGCCTTCCTTGCCTGCCTGTGTCCCAACATTCCGGTCTGGACTTCCACCAGAATAGCCCGTTTGGCTCGCTTAGCACTCTGGGTCTTCTTTTGCACACGACTCCTCCACATTGTTCTTGCAAACCAGTGTAGAAGGCCTAAGAACCGTGCGGTCATGTCTATGGCCCAACGGGCCCTATAACTCAGTACCAATTTTTCTGCATCCGTTACCTTCTTATAACTGCAATGAAAGCACTGAACAGAGGAGGGAAGGTATTTTGTCTCAGAGGATGGGTACGTGCAGGCAGCCCGTCACGGCAGGGAAGGATTGTCAGCGTGACTGGCCCACGGCTGTGGTGGTGGGAGCTTAGTCACATCCAGGTGGATCAGGGAACAGAGAGAGAAAGACACTGGGCCAGAAGCAAGGCTGGTTAGAATCTTGAAGACCCATTGTGCCTCAGTGAGTCACTTCCTCCAGCTAGGCCCTACCTCCTAAACATCCGGCAGCCTACCCAACAGCTCCTCCAGCTGGGAACGTGAGCCTGTGAGGAGCAGAGAGGGGACTTTTCGAGCTGTAACCGGAACCATAAAGGCAGTCATTGCTCTGAGCTCTTCCATCCGGGCATCTGCAGCTGTTATCCCCGAGAACTCACATCTGGAGGGGGCATGCACAGAGCCCTGTTCAGCAGAGTCCCCCCTGCAGCAACTGCCAAGCCCCAGGGCCTCGTTAACTGCAGGCTTAAAATGGAACAGGAGCTCCTCCAATTCTATTTTCCATAAAAATACAAGTTCCAAAAATAGCTGCTTATTTTTGTACCTGTAAAGCCAGGCTGATGTGAGTGACTATGTGTGACTTTGTGCTGCTGAGCGGATCTGAGAGTCATCAGCTGCTGGTCTCAGTCTCCTTTTCTATGGCGGCGTCAGGCTCGCGCCCGCCCAAAATAATCAGAGCTTGGGAATATTGGAGAGGAAGGCATGGGTCCCAACTCTTCCCCACCATGCGGTGGGAGAGGCGGATTTTCACCTCAAGGGAGGACGGCTGGAGGGAACCCTTCAGGCTTTCCTAGTGAAGTCAAGGAAAGTCCTTACTCAACGGTGTGTCCCCTCTGCCTCATCCCTTCCATGGGTGGAGCTCCTTTTCACTAGCTGCCTCCTTGAGGCACCCACGGATTAGGTGACGCTCGTGGAGAGTGGAACTCATTCTTGAGTTGCACTCTGGCAGAGTACACAAGGGGAGGGTGCTGGGGGGGCAGCAGAGAGGACCAGGCCCCTTGGAGTTGGAGCTGTTTTAACGCGAGGAGCACACCATCATCTAGAGCCAGGTCACAGACAAGGAAAGAAGCGACCGAAGAGAGTAGGGGGCACGCTGGAACCTCAAAGCACGAGTCAAGACTGTGCCTCTTGAGTAAGGAGTGTAACATTAACAGAACTGGGCTGGGGGAGTGATATGGGGGCACCTCAAAGCCAGTCTGAGCCCTGGCTTGGACTAAAGGGAGAGAGGAAGGCAGGACAGGGATCTGGGTCCATGGCCAGCTTTCTTCAATGTCCCTTTTCTCAGCTGTCAGTGGAGGGCACCAGCACCCACACCATTTCTTCCACCTCTTGAGTGCCTCAGATTCTCAACATCCTTGTCTGTACTCACCAAGAGACAGGATATGTTCAGAGATCCCTCAGTCAAGAAAAGAAACGGGCCTTCCTGCCAGAGCTAGAGACTGCTGCTTACAGGAGAAGAGACTTGAGATGGAGCACCTATGAGCTGCTGGCCTCTGAAACTGAGTAACTGTGTGACAGAGAGACATCCGAGACTAGTGCTAAGTCAGGAGCCACTCCCTAAAGACCTGAGAAGACTCATCCAACCATCTGAATTGGAAATCAAGTCCCAGTCTAAGTCTCTATCATGTTAATAGACTCTGGACTCAGATTCCCAGAAAGTCAGATGCCCAAGGAAGAGCTGCATGCATTTTTTTCAGCCACCTCCACAAGGGTGACTTGGTAATTCCACGGCCTTCTTGTAACAGGCACATGACTCTCATGTCCCAGGACTGTCACCTGAAAAGCTTATGGGGAAGAACTGAGCATGTGCGGTCAGGCAACACCTAGAACCGAAGCATCATAGGTCTGTGATGTCATGACCGGAAACAACTGCGATGGACCTCACGGTGACTCTGCTCCTCTTCCAGCCTCACATGACAGAGCCTCTGACAACTATGCATCCTGAGGCCACAGCTCTTCCTCGTTGGGACATCTTTCCTTCTCATTGCCCTGTGGCTGACAGCTTCAAGCTCAGCTCGGTTTAAATATCCCAGGAGAGCTCTGATGTCAGCCACACGGTGAACCCAGGCAGTCAGAACAGAGGCTTGGGAACACGAGTTCAGGCCATCCTCACAAGTCAGAACTGACGGAAGTGTCTCAAGAGTCATGTTAATGGAGCAAAGGCGCCACCAGCCACCCTTGAGAGAGACCTCTGTGACATCAAGACACTGCCAGACACCCTCCATGCTAGTGGAAGGACAAGACATCCCGGGAGAAAGGGAAGGAGAGTAAGAGAGCCAAGACCAGCATGACCGCGTAGCTGGGAACACCTGCCCTATGATCAGCCCAGCTTCTAGCTGGTGGAGGACACTCTCAAGCCACCGCTAAGCCCAGTCACCATAGTCCCTTCCTCCTGGAACAGCAGAAGGCACCGCTCACCTTCCTCAACACATTTTACTTTCTGGAAAACTCCATCGATTGCCTTTATCGAGGTTTCTGTTGTCTGGTCCTGCGACTGTTTGACCTTCCACCCCTGTTCATACTGAGGCCACAGATGCCCAGTCTCCTAGTTTCTTTCCAGCGCTGTGATAAACGCCGTGACCCAAAGCAGCTTGGTTGGGGAAAGGTTTGTTGCTGCTCACAGCTATAGTTTATTATAAATGGAGGAAAGGGCAGGGACCCAAGGCAGGAACCTGGAGGCAGCACCTGGAGGCAGGAACTGAAGCAGAGACCAGAGAGGAGCGACGCTTGCTCTCCGTGATTCACCCACTGTGCTTTCTTGTGCAGCTAGCGATACCCGCAGGTGACTGGCACCACGCAAGAAAATGCTCCATAGACTTGCCGACAGGCCACTTCTGTGGAAATACTTGGTTAGCTGTGGTTCCTTCTTCCAAGATGGCTCTAGGTTGTGTCAAGGTGACAAAGACAACAACAACAACAAACAACTAACGAGCATATCCACACACCCACAGCCCAGAGTAACTTCTGCTCAGTGAGGCCGTGCAAGTCCCACCTCTTTGTGGCAGCCTGTCACAGCAACCCTCAGGAGGGAGGAAATTTGGGAGAAACGGAGCCAAGCAATCTCCCGCAAAAGAGAGGAGGAACAAAAAGCACTCCAGGGCTTTACTGTTTTTAATGAGTTAATCTCAACGGTTTATTTAATGTATTGTCTGGCAATAGTTTTCGGTTTGCAATGAACCTACTCAGGACAAGAAGCACTGAGAAGCTTCCAGCTGATGGAAAGTTCCACCGTGCTCATAACGCTGACGGGGAAGGGTAGACTGCAGGAATGATCTGCGGATCTGAACCCTTAACCACGGGCCTAGCTGAAATCCTGGATTCATGAAAACCAGGAGACACGACCTTCTATGAACGCTCCAAAGGATACTTAAAGGAAGCGGTTGGCGGTTCAGGAAGATGGTTTGGCCAGTAAAATGCCTGCCTTGCAGGTATGGGGACATGAGTTTAGTCCTATGCACTAACATTAAAATGCTGGGTTTGGAAGCTGGGTGTTAAAATAGTTTAGGGTATGGGCATTGGCGACACACACCTTTAATCCCAGCACTTGGGAGACAAGAGACATGTGGATCTCTTTGAGGCCCACATAGTCTACAGAGCGAGTTCTAGGACAACCAAAGCTACATAGAGAAACCCCTGTCTCGAAAAATTAAAAACAAACAAAACCACAGAAAATATGGAACTAAAATGAAAATTTTCATTAAAAAAACTGGTTTAAGCGCTACAGCATCTATTGCTCTTCTAGAGAACCTAAACTCAATTTCCAGCACCCATATGGCAGCTTCTAAGCATCTATAATTCCAGGTTCAGAGGATCTCACTCCCTCATCTGGTCTCTGTAGGTACTGCACACACATGGTACGCAGACAAACATGCAGGCAAAATACCCATGCACACAAGAATAAGTAATAAATAAATAAATGCTGTGTGTGTCAGGGCACACTTGTAATTTCAGCGCTGGGAGGAGGAGACAGGCAGATTTCTCTCCTCAGCAGCCAGCCAATATAGCTCAGTTGGCAAGCTCTGGATTAGTCAGAGGTCCTGTCTCCAAGGAAGTGGGTGGTATTCCAGGGGATGACACGCAAGTGTATCCTCTGGCCTCCACATGCCCTGGAATACAGTGATAGTGAGAGATACAGAGACAGAGAGACAGAGACATTGGTTGTTATTCATAAACTATAGCCAAGAATCATAACAGAGTACACGCAGATACAGTAGGCACCTCGGTCTGTTTGCTCTAAAACGTGACTCTTCATTTATATCAGTTCATTCTTCTAAGTCAGTTTGCCTGTTAAAACACTCAGCTTCCGTGTGCACCCACCCAGAGCAGCCAGGTCCAGCTCTCTCAGCAGAAGGACGGTGAGAACAGCAGAACCGTAGTGATGTCCGTTCCCCTAGCCGGTCCATCAGTGCCCCTAGGTGCAGTCAGTGCTAATGAAGAGGCCTGCTTTTAGTATCCATTGTGGCATCAGGGTGAATCCTAGAGAAACATGTCCCTTTGAGAGCGTGAAGTCTAATGATGTCATGAGTGTAGCTCAAGCTTTGAAGGAAGCTCCCCGGTTCCCCTTTCTCCTAGGCAAACAAGGCACAGCATGGCGACATCATTCCTGCTGAGTCAGGAAGCCTAAGGAAGAGAGCCCCTGTGGTGAGTGAGTGACTGTATCTCAGAATCTTGTCAAATAAGTTAGAGTCATTAAAACTTAAAAGCACACACATGTATGTATGCATGCATGCATGCATGTAACAGGGGTGTCTAGAAAAATGGGAGAGAGAGTGAGAGGGAACTCCGAGGCTGGGTAGCTCCACAGTCTCCTGGAAGCAGGAGCTCAGCTGTGGTCTGCGGTATGAGCTCTCTGAGGAGGGAGCCCTGAGAACAGGAGAGCCAGTGAGCATCCCTTCAAGAGCAGAGAGTGAGCTGAGCCATCCCGCCATGCTGTGAGTCAGGACAAGGAAACTGTTGCTACTTCCTTCCCTTTGAGTTTGGCTCAGGCCCTCTGTGACTGGATAAAGCCCTAGGAAGGGCTGTCTCCACTACTGAGACGGCTCACTCAAACGTCCATCTGGACACACCATCCTAGACACCCAGGAGTCTGGGCACATGGTTGCCTAGCCAGGTGGGTACATAGAGTTTACACACACACACACACACACACACACACACACACACACACACACACGGCGGGGGGAGTTGAACCACACACATCTGCGATCGAGTTATATTGCATGCAAACACAGATACCATAGCAGTGTACTGCTTCCCTTTATCGCCTGTCATAAGTTTAATTTTATGAACATCTGAGTTCTGGAAATCAACCCAAATGTCCTATCATGCTATTGATGGCACATTACAAAAACATTTTGAAATCTTTACTCAGAGTGCTAACTAAATGGAGCGTTGAAGAACTTCAGTGCTGAAGACTTCCGCTAATACAATGATTAGAAACAAAACTAGAAGCGGAAGACCCGAAGACCATAGGAGGGGTGAAGAGCCGGGGACTTCCAGGCAGCAGCTCCCGCTCCTCAAATTCCCCAGCCCACAGCAGTCCCAGCAGCAAAACCCTGGTTACTATTCAAAATACTGGGAAGAAACCAACTCAAGGAGAAAATGGAAACGACGTAATTCCTCCAAAATAGGAGAGTGTCCTAGAAACTCCAAAGTCTTAGGAAATATATTACTTAAGATTCCTTTGTAAGTTTTTATCCATGAGAAAGAAAATAGGACTTACTGCTAATTCAAGTATCAGAGCTAGCAAGTGGCATTTTTAAATAACCATGGCTAGTATGTTAAGTAGGGAAAAGAAATAAAATAGAGTCTAAAGGATTTTAATAGACAAAAAAAAATCTCTAAAAGTCATATAGACCTTGAACTGAGAGCCACAATATCTGAACCTAAGAAATGTATTCAATGGATTTAAAAACAACCAGAAAACGGTGCAGTAGAAGAACAGACATGCTGGGCGATACTGGTGTCCTCGAAGCCTGTAAGACCATGACAGGGGACTTTGAAGAAAAAAACTTGGAGATGATTCTGCAAACCTAAAAGTCTATGTGACCTTAAAAAAATGGCAAAAAACAGGGCCAGGGAGATGGCTCAGTGACTCAAGGTACTTGTTGCCAAGCCTACAGCTTGAGTTTGGTCCCCAGGACCCACAAGATAGGAGGAGAGAACTGAGCTCTGAAAGTTGACCTCTAACCTCCGCACATATGCTGTGGTGCACGTTTGTTATCGTACACATGGACACACACACATGCACACACACACACACACACGCACATACATATAAATAAATAGATAAATAAATATAATCTTAAAGTATTTTTTGTTGTTTTTGTTTAGTTTAGGCAAAAATAACTGTTTTCAGAAAAGCAAAAGCAAGGGGAGCTCGTTGTTGGAAAACTCAGTTCCAGAAATAGTGAACGAAGCTTGTTGCTCAGAATGAAGGAAGAGACCATCCCGACAGGAGCCGGGATGCAGTGGGACAGAGGAACCAGCAAAGGGCACATGCGGGTGCAAATGTAAAGGATGCTAACGTGCAAGCCGCAGTAATGACCGCGCGTGTCAGGCTTCTGAGCTTCCTATTAACAACAAAATAGCAGGCTTTGGCGAAAGGAATTCTGTTTCTGTGAGGCTCTTCTCTCATGCTAGTTCCAGGAAGCCAACACCACATCAGGCCTGCAGAAGGATTGCCGGGGACACACTTGTGGAGGGCAGGGAGGGGAGCAGAGCTAATAGCACCTTTCAGCCATGATGCTGGCCTGCCACCCAAAAATGGGGAGGAAAGGGGAAAGGGTTGGTGGAGGAGCCTAGACATCACTCCTCTAAGACCATCTTGCCTGTTCTCCTTCTAGCCACAGGGAGCCTTGAGTTAGGGTCACCTTCCAAGGGAACCCTATGAGGCAGGATTAAGTTAATTGTGTCCTCCTTCTGTGCTGTTCTTGGCTGGGCTATCCTGTGACAGGGAATGTGGCCTGAGCATGACGATTTGGGGGATTTGTAGTGTAGTAGCTGAGGCTGTCCTCCATCCTGACTCTCCTTCCAGCAGGTCCTCATGGATCCTCAGAGCATCCTCATGGCTAACACTGCTCTGGGTGTGGTACCATTGCTGTTAGAACATGGATGCACCACAACAAGTGGATGCATGGAACAATCTCTAGGCAGCCTCTGAGAGAAAAACATAATATTTATGTTTTGAATAGCTTTAAAAAGTGTAACACGAACGGGGCCTGTTTGTTGGGGTTTCTGTCCCACCCAGTACCCCACAGCTGGCAAGCGCCCCCAAAATCACACAGAGATCTCTATAAGTTATAAAGCTGATTGGCCTATTAGCTCAGGCTACTTATTAGCTCTTGTAGCTTATATTAACACATTATTCTGATCTATTTTTGCCATATGGCTCGGTACCTTTTTCAGCTGGCAAAAAAGTTTATAAAGCTGGGTGTGGTATTGTAAGTCTGTAATCACTCAGGGACCTAAAAAGTAAGCAAGTTTAAGGCAATCCTGGGTTACATAGTGAGTAACACCCCCACCCCCACACACACACAGAGGACTTGGTGAATAAAACATGAGAGGAAGAAAACAGATGAGAAAAACATAAAACAAATAGCAAGACTTTACAGTAATTATATTAAATGTAAATGGCACAAATTCAAAGGGAGAACAGACCATGTTACACAGATGAAACCTCTCTTGTAAAAAAGATTTAAATTTGAGATTTGTGGCTTTCCTTTGGTATATCTTAGTTTGTGGGGGAAATCTCTTAAGAGAGCACCTATTTTTAATGGGATAAATTTACACTCTGTACCAGAAAGGAATTAAATTGAGATGTCATACAATTTTGCACAAACTAAATATGGTAAAGCATTCAGAAGAACCATAAATAGATATGGTTCATTTGACACATTTTATCTTATGTTTGCAGAAGAAATGTACTCTCCATGAAGGCATAAAGATGGTTTCCATGGAGACACTTGGTCTGAGAGGTTTACACATTGATACACGAACACAGAGTCTAGATTGTCCTCTGCTTTGTAGACATGAGGCTGAGAAACACCTCAACACATATCATGACCAGCAGAAAAGAGCCACTGGAAGGAGTCCACACTTTAAAATGTACTCAGTGACATTTTAAGAAGAGATGAAAGTGGTAAATAATAAAAAGATAAATGCTAAGCCGCATTGTGAGACCCTGTGTCAAAATTTAATGAATTAATTCATTAAAAGATAAACACGTTTATGATGGGGCTGGAGAGATGGCTCAGCAGTTCAGAGTGATTTCTGTCACTCCTCATTGCTTTACTGTTGAATGATACCCCTTTCTAAAGCACAGAATCCTTTCTGAAAGCAGCCGTATTGATTAGCTACATAAGTCAAAGGATTAGGGCCACACCACCACGAAGCACAATCAGTGAGCAGCCTTCCATTGGAAGCTTCCATAAACCATTACCTTGGAGCCTCAATGGCCTGGCCTTTGAAGACCTTCCCCCACAAGTACCACCGTCAGCACCCCTTGACCAACAGACCAGTGAGGATGATGCTCCAAACACCTGCCCATCCCAAAGCTATGCAAACTATACTTGTGCAGGAGGTGCTTGGTTGTCCCAAGTATGTTTGATAGAAATTGGATACGGATGCAGAGGTGCCCACTCACAGGAGGTGTGGACTAGCGACCAGGAACTGGTGGCATTACTAAGTGGTTGTGTCTTTAGTGTTCGGAGCCTAGAGTCCCCAAGAAGCTTAGCTCCCCAGACCTCTTCCCAAAAACAGGAATGCAGCTGTCATGCTGAGGAGTCCCCCATAGGACCTAGGACAAGTTGTTGACTCAGGCCCAGACACTTCATGCCCAAGTGGCTCTTGGGACCAGGGCTAGCTTCGAGCTACTTTTCCACCACACAAGAATGGGCTCATACATGCTAAATAACTGAGACGAAGGGAAAGAACTGCCCCATGTAGAACTTCTGCAGCGAGAGAAGTCTAAATCCAGCCCTGGTACATTGGGGAACTACCCACTGCCTCAGGGAACTCCCGGTTGCTCCTGGAGCCTTTCTACAAGATGGGGTTTGTTCTAGAAGGTGAGCTGGGTAGACACTGCTTAGCTTAGTGTCCCCGTCTTTCAGAAGGAGACCGGGCATTAGATGTCTGTCCCTCATCTTGTTCAGTTCCATGCTGGACCTGGTGTCCAGCTCATCTGGATTGCTTCATAGTCATCTCCTCGAGTCAGCCTGGCTAGCAAGTCCAGACACACAGTAATGAAATAAACCCACCCACACACCCAGGGCCACTGACAAAGCTGAGCTCCCACAGGGCTGCTCCTTAGATCAGCCACTCCTCAGGACCAAGAGGAGGTCTCCCTCTTGCCATGGGGTTACACTCCTAGTCAGAGTTGTCCAGAGCAGGGTGGACAGCCCTCGCTCTGCAGCCTGTGAAGGACTCCTGTGACAGGCACACCCTAATCCACATAGGCCACCACTGGACTATCTGGAGCCGTGTCTTAATGTGGTTACCACATCTTCCACCAGGCCATATTTTTAATGAGGAATTTCCTGGAATATCTGCAGTTAAATGGCCACAGCCCTAAAACAACTCTTGACCTCTTTTAATGTTTTTAAATAAACTCCTTTGTTGAAACATAACTTCTATACAGAACATTGCCAAAATGTCGGAGTATGGTGTGCCTATTGGGGTGACCCGCTCCAGTAAAGGGCTTTTCCAGGTACCCAAGGCCTTGGGTCCTTCAGAAGCACCATCCTTGGCTTTGACACCATCCATGAGCGCCTTCTGGGCAGAATGCCACAGTGTGCTCTCTCTCCACAGCCTCTGTAGGAGCTGCCCCTGTGAGTGCATATTCTGCCGCTGTCCCTTGGACCCTAGATGCTACAATGAACCCACCCTGCTGTGGGGACTTCTCTGGTGCCCGTGAAATTCTCTGTTCCTCTACTGGGTGTGAACCTCAAGCTGTGACACTGGGAGGCGGTCACTGTGGAAGGGCCCTAGCCGGTCCTGAAGTAGCCCTACCTGTCACTGCACTGCTCGCTGCAGCTCCTGGGGTTGCAGGCTCTGGCCACGCCAGTGAGTGTCGAGAGCGGATTTCCTTCTCTCTGCCGCCACAGAAAGGCTTCTATTTGCCCTTTCCTGCCACTCAATTAGCTCGGCTGGACCCTTTTGTTAATGGCTTGTTCAAGTCTTGTGCTGTTTCCCTCCCTGTGGCGGTAGGGATCCAACCCACGGCTCTCTGCAGACTAGGCCCTCACTCCACACTGCACCGAGCTCCACCCCCAGCCTTTTGGCTCAGTTTTCTCACAAAGGGCAGAAGTACTGGATGGATCCTGTGAAAGTCAGCAGTGGCATGCAGAAGTCCACCCATTCTGACACTCAAATCTGTCTCATGTTTTCTTTTTCTTTTTTTGCTCACCATTCTTTCTTATCTTTTTTCTTCTTTGCCTTAATGTTGGGTTTTTCTTTACATTCTATTCTCGCTCCTACCAACTCCTTAACCCCATCTTCCTTTAGTTTCTTTAGGGAGGGTTTCACAGGCTTTGAGATAGAAGAAAATGCATTCTTTAGTTACAAAATTCTGGAAGAAAATTTGTGAAATAAAATGCATACCTATCTATTATCCAATTACTATATACAGTCAAACACTTTAGCACTTGTGGTATGTATGATTTATACATACGAAGAAGAGTAGTGGGGTGAGAAGATGGTTCATTGGGCAAGAATGCTTGCTGTGCAGGCACGAGAGCCTGGATTCAGACTCTGAGCACTCACGTGAAAAGTGAATGTGTGTACCTGTAACCCAAACACTGGGGCTGAGCAGGGCAGAGACACCGGGTTCACAGGGGCTTGCTGGCCGGCCAGCTTAGCCAGAAAAGGGCAAGTTCTCGGTTCAAGGGGATCCTGTCCTCGGGATAAGGAAGACAGCAATAGAGGAGGGACACACAAAGTCATTCCCTGACCTCTGCATGTGAATGCATGGGTGTACACACTCCTGCACACATATACCAACACACACTCATACAATACACACACACACACACACACACACACACATATAAGTAAATAAATAAAGAGCTTTGCAGGGAACTGAAAGGTCTGATCATAGCCCCACTCACCCCATGTCATGGCTGCTTTCTCTTTTAGTTTGCTTATCTGAAGCATTCTGTGTTCTTCCAGGCTGACCTGGGCATTTGTCCCTTCCTCATTCAAAGCCCCATCCTGGATCACTTCCCTCCTGAGAGAGACTTCTCTGTGCGTTGCTGTTGGTTCATGTGTTTTGGCTGCAATTTTTCCTAGACTTTATTTGACAATTCCTCTGACATACCTTGGTCTTTAGATGGCTGTCGCAGGCATAGAATGCTAAGTCGGTAATTATTTTTCTTAGCACTTGAACGAGCGCATTCACGTACAGTCCTTTGATTTCTGCCTTTTCTCGGCGGAGAAAGCAGCTGTCAAATTTATTTCTTTGGAAATTATGTCCCCCTCTTCCCATCTCATCTGAATTTCCTCCCCGCACCCTCTCAGTCTGGGATGTACACAAGATGAAATGGACCACCTCAGTTGTTTCTGGCACACTTCAGTGATCTGTGTTCCAATTTAGCAGCCTGTGCCTGTGCCCCCAGCACCCACCATTCTGACTCCTGTCTGCAGTTTAATCCCATCCGGACCCTCATGGGTAGACTCCGTGTTTTCCATGTTTGTCCTTCTGGGACGGACTGTGATGTCGGGGCCCAGCAATGTTTCTGCACATCTCAGCATGTCCTCTGTCCCTTCTAAGGCTGGATGACAGCTCACTGTATGGATAGGCTGGATGGCAGCTCACTGTATGGATAGGCTGGATGACAGCTCACTGTATGGATAGGCTGGATGATAGCTCACTGTATGGATAGACTGGATGGCAGCTCACTGTATGGATAGACTGGATGGCAGCTCACTGTATGGATAGGCTGGATGGCAGCTCACTGTATGGATAGGCTGGATGACAGCTCACTGTATGGATAGGCTGGATGACAGCTCACTGTATGGATAGGCTGGATAACAGCTCACTGTATGGATAGACTGGATGGCAGCTCGCTGTATGGATAGACCACATTTTGGTTGTCTGAGCATCTGTTGCACATTTGAGACGACTCCACATTTGAACTGTTCTACACAGTACTGCTGCAAACACCTGTGTGTGCATACCTTTTTGGGTTGACGTCTACATGTTCTGAAGGATGTACCTAAAGATGAAATGTCAGGATTGCATGGTAAACACACTTTTAATTTCTTGAAGAGCCAACACATTGCTTTTCCTAACAGCTCTACCATTTTTTTTTTGCTCTTGTTTTTGTTTGTTTGTTTTTGTCAACGCGACACAAACTAGCGTCGTCTGGGGAAAAGGAACCTTAAGTAAGAGACTGTCCCCATCATCCCCCCATGGCCTGAAGGCAAATCTTCTTGAATAATTATTGATGTGGGAAGGCTCAGATCACTGGGGCCAGTACAGTCCCTGGGCAGTTGATCCTGGGTTGTATAATAAAGTAGGCAGAACAAGCCATGGAGAGCAAGCCAGTAAGCAGGCACTCCTCCATGGTCTCTGCTTCAGTTCTGTCTCCAGGTTCACACACCTTGACTTTTCTTCACGATGGACTCTAAGGTGTGAAATGAAATAAATCCTTTCTTCCAAAGTTGCTTTGGGTCATGATGTTTGTCACAACATACTGGGACAAAGTATTTGGTGTTTGGGACGTTCCAGGCCAGTAAACATTCAAATATTGCTTTGTTCTGTTTAATCTCCCTGCCCTATCTACTCCCCAGGGCTCTAACCGCATATATATTGAACTTAATTTTTTAATTTATTTTGTGTGTGTGTGTGTGTGTGTGTGTGTTGGGTACAGAGTGACTGCATGCATGCTACAGTACACTTGTGAAGGCCAGAGAACAATTTTGGGTAGTTGGCTCTCTGCTTGCATCATGTGGGTCACAGGGACTGAACGCAGGTCATCAGACTTGGAGGCAAGCACCCCAGCCTCCAAGTCATCTTCCCAGTTCCTATTGGGCTTTTCAGAAACCCTCCCATAAAACTTGGCTCTTATCCCGTGCGCATTATCTGTGTATGTGCCTTATATCCACAGAAGTCAGAGGCACTGGATCCCCTGGAATTGGGGTCATGGGCGGTAGTGCACCATGTAGGTGCTGGGAACTGAACCCAGGTCCTCCAGAAGAGCAGCAAGCACTCCTAACTGCTGAGCTGTCTCTCCAGTCCTTCACTCCAGGACCTTGATCCCTCGGGTTTTGCTTTAATGGTTCTCTGGTGTTCCTCAGCAATTTTAAGTGCGTATATCAAGGTCATCAGCGATGGCTATCGGGGACGTTTGTTACTGCGGTTCATTTTCTAGAAGCAGACTTCTTTTGACTTTGCATGGCTGGGTCTGTTGCAGCTGAGGGCCAAACGTGAGCTGTGTTCCCCTCCCTTCTTTCCAGCAATAGTAACTAATGCAAGCATCACCTGACTACTCTTCAAGAGCCAACTCTTAAGTTGGAGTAAAGAAGCAATTGGGCTGATCCCCCACAGTGCTCCCAGAGTACGAGGGAGACAGGCGTTAGTTCCGTGACCCTTGAAAGGTGATTTTAGACGAGAATTCCTGCCCTGCCAATGAAAGCTATGATGCCAGTGATAGCCAAGAATATGACATCCAAGGGCTGGTGAGATGTATCAGTGGGTATAAAGGTGCTTGCCACCGAGACTGACAACCGCCTTCCATCCCCAGAACTAAAAGGGTAGAAGGAGAGAGCATACTCCTGCAAGTTTCCCTCTGACTACTACATGCTCACTGTGGTATGTGTGCATACATACACAAACACAGACACACACGCATGCATGCACATACATGCACACAGACAACCACACTCATCAAGAATCAGGAACAACACTGGCTGTGACTTCTTTCTCTTTTAACTCAAAACACAATGATGAAAACACAAAAGGATTATTGAGATTTGTTTTTTCTCACAAACTGGTGGCAAAGGAAAAAAAGAAAGAAAAACCACATAGAGGGAAACCGACAGAGCGTCAGCCGTCACACTCAGTGCCCTCAGACTGTGATTCAAGCAAAATGGAAGGAGTAAGTCAGCACTTGGGAGACACCGAGGAGCAGGACCAACCTGAGGCTGGTGATGTTAGGATTTGTGACTGTCTTGAAACCCATTATCACGTCTGGAAATACAGGTCTTTATTTTTAGAAACGCACATGGAAGCATTTGCTGGAGATGTCACGTGACGACTCCAGTGTTTCTGAGGAATACAGAGGAAGGAAGAATCGTGAGAGACGTCAACATAGGGAAAGGGGAAGACTGGCCACGTGCCAAACTTAGAACCGGGAACAGGATGCACGAGGGGTTGTGATCGCATTTTGCATGCCTGGAATTATATATACCAAGGTGTTTTAAATAGGCCAGGAACAAGAAAACGCATCTTAGGCTCTTATCTTTGTGTCAGCAGCTGCTCTGCCTCGATTCTCTCTTTTTAATTCTTCAAGTTCAAGTTCCTAAGTAGACAGTGACTACATCAAATCCTGCCCCAAACCTCCAAGCTACCTTGTCTGAGAAGATCAACTCTCTCTTTTCCTTGAGAAAGACCCTCAGCTGTGTACTGGTGTTCAGTACCTCTGTGGCCAAAAAAGGGTCATAAGCTTTGAACATTTGGTCAGAGTCAGGGCTTTGTCATTTTCTGGGTGGCAAAGCAGTCCCCCATGCCTTCTGGGACTGGCAGAGGAAGAGGCATGGGGCGCCACCTTCGTCTAGAACTTGGGTTTCCACTGGAAGGTCGCTCCTAGGTAGAAGCCCAAGTCCCAGCCTCCCCAATTCGCTGGATAGCCCAACATACACAGCGCCATGCATGGACTGGTTTGCTCTTCACTGTCCTTTGCCAACCCAGGCAAGTACTGACCACCTCAGGGTCTGTTCCTCATTTAGGAAATGAAGCTGACTGACATCCTCATCTGCATCATCCGCGAAGTGAACCAATGTGAGGGGGATGGAAGCCTGGGATAGAGCAAGGCTGTCCCTGTGTGAGTACACGCTAGTGTACTAGAGACAGCTAGTTGACGTCCTTGCGCTTCTAAAGTTGTTCTAGAGAGAGCTGGAGGCTCTGGACATGTGAGAAACATGGACTCTATCACTTCCAGAAGTTCAGATGTGGGTGTGGGCCCTCTCAAGCCTTGGTCACTATCCTCATAAGAGAAGAATGGTAGCCTTGGTGACCGAGATGTGATCTCTTTCTTCCTGGTGGGGAGGCTGAAAGATGGGGTTATCCTCCTGCTTGGGGCGAGAGGCCCTTTATCTTCTGTAGAGAAACTACAGAGGATCCGACACTGGGTAGATAGAGCCCTTCATAGGAAATGGGGTTCACTGCAGTCAGTGCCAGGGGGGCAGAATCCACCAGCTGTGTCTAAGGACACCAAGTGCCGCCACACAGGCCACGCAGATTGGCGCTCAGTTTTCATGTCTGTCTGTCCATTTCCATGCAAGCCTAGGAACGGTATGCTTACTGCTCACGACAGGATGATGGGGACTTTAGAAAGCATCTGCTCCGTGTTCTCAATAAAACTCAGGGAACTCGGGAAAGAGAACGAAGTGACAGACGAGGATGAAAATGGAATTGGCGGAGCCGTGGCAAGAGTCGGAGGAAATCGGGTGGGATGGAGGAGGGGCAGGTCTCAGCTTCGAGCCAGGGAGGCTCGCCCCGGCTGGGGACTCCATCTGCAGAGAGGTCCCTGGCCAAGCAAGGCCCTTTGACCCTTGCTTTAAAGACCTGTGAATAGGAAAGACATAATGTCTTTTCACCTACTGCCCCAGCCCTGCTCCTTCCCCCCTCAACCCCAGCAAGGCAACTCTCAAAGCTTTCTGCAGTAACCGGTAGGAAGGATGAGACTCAATCCCATACCTACAGTCTAAAAACAAGCTGATCATGTGACACTCACCTCACCCCCCCTACCCCCTGCACAGACCCCATGGCCACCTGCACTCTCCTCGCTGTCCCCATAGCCTGTCTACCTTGCAAATGGAAGCACATTCGTTGCTGATCCAGCGTGGTCCCCAACCCTGCTACCCCAGCTAGTGCTCTGCCCACTCCCACCCGCTCCCCAGTCCCCCTGCAAGAACACCTGCTCCCTGAATACTCCCTGCTCTCTCGCTTGGGCTCCTTCCGCAGGCTGGGACCCACAGCACCCCTCCACCTTGCCTCCTTAGAATGGCACGTGACGTTCCTTCCAAAGGTTCTGGTATCTTCCTGAGTTTGGTTTAAATTTCCAGTTTCAATCTGGCCTTATTATTTTAGCAACTTAGCCTCAAAATGTTAACCTGTGTTCTAGCTACCACCTCTGTGTTCTGTGGTACCAGGAAATCCCCCGTAGGCTCTCCAGTGTTTGAATGATTGCTCATCACCTGGGAGCTCTCCATAATTTTAAGGAACCTTAGGAGCTGAAGCTTTGTTGAAGGGCGTACATTGCTGGGGGCGGGCTTTCAGATTGTATATGCTGGCCCTACTTCCTGTTTGCTCTCTGCTTCCAGACTGCTGATGCAATGTGACCAGCCAGCTTCCCCAAAGGAGATGTGCTGCACACTGTGACAGGAGACAGGGCTGATGCCAGCCACAAGTCAGGAAACAGCTAAAGACAGTGGAAGACAAAATAATAATAATAATAATAAGCTTTAGCTCCTCCAGAGGCAAGGATGGCTGCCCACCACTCAGTTGGACATGGCTTCTCAAGTGTGAAACCCTAGCAGTTGAGCCAGCCAGATGGATATCCAGAGATCACACTGTTCAGTCTGTCTAGCCAACTGGGAAGTGCTGGGTTCAATGGGACACCTTGTCTCAAAGGCTAAGATGAAGAGCAACTAAGGAAGAAACCTGGCATTGCTCTCCCGGCTTCCACATATGTGCACATGTGTGTACACACACACACACACACACACACAAGAACTGCCTGATTTGGGGAATGCTACCTTCTCCCGACAGACAACCTAGATCTGAGATTCTAGGTGACCTTCCAAAGGGCCACCCTCGTCCTTGTCTAATTTGAAATGTCACTTTCTCTCCACAGTGAGGGGAAGATACCCTCACAAGACAAACCAAGATGCTGTAGTGAGATTCTTTGTCCAGGGTCACGTGGCCAGCAAGCGACAGTGACCTCACCTCCTATTTGTGGGACACCGGCTACGCTGACCGAGGAGTCACTGGAGAGAAACACAGACACAGCCTACCCAGGTGGCTGGCCTCTGGGGAAGGCTAACTCTGCCTACCAGGCTCCTTCCAGCTCCACTTCTAGGGACGCCCTCCTTTCGGGCCTTATGGGAGCTTCCATGCCCCTTTGAATGAAAGGCTGGGCTCCTCCTATGCCCACGAGGGTCTAAGGACGTTGGGTTGGAGCCAGACAAGGTTACAGCCAGCATAGCCACGGCCTGGTCTCCAGATGTAGGCCTGCACTGCCCCTCTCTCAGCCTCAGTTTCCCTCTCTGTGAAACAGAGGGCTCTGCTGAGCAGGGTGCTTATTTCTTCTACTGCTGATGATACTGCTGCCTTTTTTTTTTTCTGTGACAGGGCTTCTCTGTAGCTTCGGAGCCTATCCTGAAACTAGTTCTTGTAGACCAGGCTGGCCTTGAACTCACAGAGATCTGACTGCCTCTGCCTCCCCAGCGTTGGGATTAAAGGCCTGTGCCCCTACCATCCGGCTACTGCTGACTTTCATTGGGAAGGAGCAATGCCTCCCCCAGTCTTGGGGGTAGGTGCTACAGGATTAGATACCCAGGATGACAGAAGGCTGCACAGGACACTGTCTACTCCGTCTGTGGCATGCAAGCTTCCAGAGAACCTGCCTGTCCAGCCAAAGGGGGGGTTCTGTAGCAAATATGCTCAGTAGCCTTCTGGGCCATACTGTCTTCTGCAGTGTGCAGACCCTCACGGATAATTCCCTCCCAAAAGAAACAAGCAGTGCGAACTGCTCCCTGACCTACGTGACTTCCAGGACAGAGTCCCAGGTGAGCGCAGGCTCAGTGCTGCTTGCTGAAAGGCCAGGGTCTGCTCGCAAGACTGGATTATTATTCAGGTCTCAAAGGCTGCGGAGACACTCGCCTGTGGGGCCTCCTGTTGACTTGAGGATGTGTTTCGCTGAAGTCTTTTTGCCTATTAAGCCTCCTCCCCAGCAAGGCATCCAGAGTGCTGGCTCTGCAGGCCTTTGTTTTATTACCACCCTGCTCTTTCGCTTAATGAGGGCACCATAGCTCGCTAATAAGAAACACATTGATGCTCAGCTCCCTTGTGGCCTGGGCTCAGGGGAGCCATCTCTAAGCCCTTGCTGGGTCCCCCAGACAGTGGCTGCAGGGTAGAACAAGATTCCTCTCTATTTCTCTCTCTTGTCAACTTCTGGGAGTCACTGAGCCAGTTCCCATCTTCTGTCTCTAGTGGTTCTGGGGATACACTGACTCCAAACTGTCTTGCAGGAGGGGCAGAGGTGGCCCGACGTCCCTCCTAGAGGAAGCTGGGAGGACCGAATGGTTACATAAGTTTTAAGGCTGCCAGGAGCCCAAATCATGACTTCCAAGAAGTTACGTTTCACATCTGACTTTTGTCATCTCTGTGACATCAAAGCAACTCACACAGCACAGGACAGTTAGGGCAGACAGGCTACCATTTCCCCAGTCCAAGCCTCCAGCAAAATTCCGGAAGGTTGGAGATTTGTTTCTGAGCCCCAGGCTTCACTCGTGTGCTGGCTGGTCCTAGGCAGGGACTTGTGCTTCGGGGCAGCTGTTTTCCCATCAGATCAACCCATCTCTCTGTTTGATCCTCCTTGTCTGAGACCAGAAGAGGAAGGGGAAAGAGGAAGGTTGTATGAAGCAAGGCAGATTCCTCGGGCTCACTGTGGCTAGAGTCCAGGGAGGGGAAGTGGGAAGAGGACAGGCCTTGTGGGCCTCAGGGCCAGGCTGTCTCCAGCTCAGCCCCCAGGCCAGAGCTCAGACCTCTTTCTGAGAGAAGCCAGGGGGGAGATTCTTTCTCCCTCAGGCACCTCTGAGGTCGCGTGCATGGTGATCTTTGAACACAGCAGTCCGAACGCATAGCCTGAAAAGTTAGCTTTCCCAGGAATAGTGATCGCAGCCCAATCAGGCGCTATTTCCAAATTCTGCCCTGGTGTGGGAATTGCTTTGAACTTCTTCAAAAACAGAAAGTATGGGACATCAGGCCTTCTCTGGGTAGCCCTGTCTCCAGCACATTTTTCTTTCTTCTGGG
Source organism: Microtus oregoni (assembly GCF_018167655.1). Classification (NCBI taxonomy): domain Eukaryota; kingdom Metazoa; phylum Chordata; class Mammalia; order Rodentia; family Cricetidae; genus Microtus; species Microtus oregoni. The sequence continues at coordinate 4,108,221 of NW_024543063.1, read as the reverse complement.
GGAAGTGATACAGGTCCCAAAGTGAAAAACAGATCTCACAGCCCAGACAGCAGACAGGGGCTGCTCCCTGGACAGCACTACAGCCATGTTCACTCCACACCCTTTGATCCAGTACAGAACTGGCTGCCCTCACACCTTCCCTCCAGCCAAGGTCAGTGAGGACAGAGGTTCAAAAGACGTGTGGCTAACTCTTTTCAAAACACACACAGGGAGGTGACATTTAAAGGCGCCAGGGCCCGTAACTGTCCTAATAAATGGCCCCCCAGAGTGTCACAGTGTCCCGAAGTTGTGTCTTTGGTAAATAATAGACTGTAGAAACAGTTGTTCTTTATCAAGAGACGTGGGTATGGTTGTTTTGTTACTGTGAGACTTTTAAATGTCACAGCTTACAAAGCCAGTCTTCAATCAGCGCGTAGATTTTTCTTTATTTCTATTTCTTTAGTTTTATAAGTAATATTATCTTTTGTACAGTCTTCCTCTTGTTTCGTTTTATTTTTGAGGCAGAATCTAGGTTTATATCCCAAACTGGCCTCGAACACCTAACCTTCCTGCCTCATCCTCCCTTAGACGGGGAGGGTCACAAGGGTGTGACCCTTGTGTGAGACCATGCCTGTCTCACCTGTAGTTTTTCTGTGAGACCCTTTACTGACCACCATCAGTGAGACCTTTTTAACCTTTGTAATATTTGTGATTCTAAGATACTTTTTACATGTCATTGCTATTTTGCATCTAGTTCATATGCTTATGGGCTGCTTTTTAAAATTTGAGTCACTTACACAATTCCTCCTGCTGTTTCTGTCGGGACGGGTTTCCTCTGCCGCGCTTGTGATGTCTTCTCAGCCGTCGGTTTGTTTGTCTTCTTGGCTGGCCATGGATTTTTGGTTGTTTCTGATTTTTCTGAACAGAAGAGGTGCATTTACACGTAGTCACACTTAGCAGAAACTTTTTATTGAGAGTTCTAGAACTGCGGCCAGGCTCTTTCCAAAGTTTTTGCATATTGTTCTAGAAAGTTCTTAATTTTGGTGCTTCTGATTTAATCAGTGTAAATTTATTTCCTAGTAACGACAAGACTTACAGCATGGTCTTTTCCCTAGCATCACACTGTCCCAAATAAAGTCAGCCCCTCCACTCGATCCGGAGAGCAGGTGTCTGTCTGTCTGTCTGTGTAGCTGTCCTTCCTGCATGCTGACACTGATCTCAGAGGCAAGTTCTTCAATGACATGTTGGTTCCTCATGTGTCACTCCACTCGATCTGAAGAGCAGGCTGCCTGCCTGTCTGTCTGTCTGTCTGTCCTCCCTGCCTGCTGCCAGAGGTCTCAGAAGCAAACACTTCGCTGAGAAGTTGGTTCCTCGCGCGTGACTCCCAGACACGTTCACCTTTAGAAGTTCCCTTTTGAGATTTGTGGGTTTCATTTCTCCTTTGCGGTGGAGGAGTTTGATCTGTGCAACGGCATCCTGCCCTCTTGTTCATGTGTAAAAGCAGAAATGAACAGCTCAGGATGTGGCCATCATAACCTTCCCTCTAACCATGCAACCAAGAATAAAGCCACCCTGCCAGGACCCTTTCCACAATGCCAGGGGGCAGTCAGCTTTGATCTTCTCACACTGCCTTGCTTGGCAGCTCCTCCCTTGTGGCCCTTCCAAGTCTGTTGTCCCTGCCCAAGGCTCTTCATGTTCTTGGGCTATGTAGATTCTCCAAAAGCAGAGACCACCTCCCTCCTGCCTTCCCTGTTTGTGCTTGCTGCATCTGCTGGCCCTGGTGACTGACTGGTGAGTAGAAAGCTGTGGGCGTGGCCATGAGTGGCTAAGCTCCACCCTTTTCCTCTCTACCACCTGCACTTCTAATGTGGAGTCCCAAGGAAGATTTGTCAATGGCCTGGGAGATTAATCTTTGTTCCTTTAAAACCTGTCACTATCTGCCATGGATTGTGGACTCCCTGCACTCATCTAGGAGGAGGGCAGCAGGTAGGGAGCAAGGCTGTTTCACCCCACACTGGTGCTTCTGCTGGGTGCCTGGGTGGATGGATGGATGGATGGATGGATGGATAGATGGGTGGGTGGATGGATGGGTGGGTGGGTGGGTGGATGAGTGGTTGGAAGGATGGATGGATGGATGGATGGATGGATGGATGGACAGATGGATGCATGGATACATGGATGGATGCATGGATGGTGGATGGATGGGTGGGGTGGGTGGATATATGCGTGGATGGATGGGTGGATGGATGGGCAGGTGAGTGGGTGGATGGATGGTGGATGGATGGGCAGGTGGGTGGATGGATGGGTGGATGGATGGGTGGATGGATGGGTGGATGGATGGGCAGGTGGGTGGGTAGATGGATGGGTGGGTGGGTGGACAGATGCATGGATGGATGGGTGGGTGAGTGGCTGGAAAGATAAGAAGGTTAGTGTATTGATAAATGGGTGTGTGGGTAGATAGATGGATAAGTGGGTGGATGGTTGGTGGGTGAGTAGGTGTGCGGAGGGACAGATGGGTAGGTGAACAGAATCATGGACATCTAGGAGGATGACTTAGCTTTTGAGTGTGAGTTTTCTTATATTACAAGTGTGGATGCTGTTGGCTCATTGTCTGTGGCAAAACCCAGGATAAAAAGTTGTATGTTCTGGTGCTTGGATAAGACAGTATGAATGGATAGGCCCTTCCCTTCTTTTCTGCAGCGACTTTTGTCACATGGAGTTATGATTTCCTTTCCACAATCACTGCTGTCAATCCAGCTCAGTGGATCCCTACCCTGGGTGACACATTAGAGGCCTCACTCCCCCTCTTCAGTCTCCAAGGTCAGTGCTTTAGCCCTTTTCTCCCTGAAGCCAGTGCTAAGGGCTGGACTCTGTCCAAATGTCTCGACCTTCCATGGACGTGTTCCAAATTGGCAGTGGGTTGGAGGGCCAGGCAGAGTGCCAGCTTCTTCCTGGAGATCAGCAAACAGATTGCACCCCAGACCTTTACCCTCAAGTCACCTGGCACCAACAACAGCCCATGAGTGTGTAACACGGGCAGAGAAAGCAAACAAGTTCCAAGCACAAGCAGCGGTCAAACCCGCTCCGATTTTAACAGAGCCCTGACTTGTGAGATGTGAGCTAAGACAGCCAGGGGAGGCTCCGAGGCCTGGGGAAGGTCTCCTTCGGTTCACCGTTGGCTCTCCTGTGCCATTTAGAGCAGGCCTAGTTGGGTTTGCATAGGCTCAGGGACCTCATTAAATGGGAATTCTAATCAAAGGGTTGTGAGGTGGGACCTGAAAGTCTGCGCTCCCGACATCTGTGATCCTGCATGTTCATAGATCCCATGGGAAGAGACAGAGGGATGGGTCTTGGCTCTTCACTGCCATTGTCCCCGCAGTCATCAGAGTGAGGGCAGTGCATTTCCCTGAGCCCTGGGGTCATGTTTTGTTTGTGCCATTACAATCCCTATTGGACTTCTGTTACCCCTTTCTCCAAGCCCGCCCCCAATTCCTCCTCTGGTGGATGAAGACAGTGTTTAGAACTTCTAATGCCAATAGGGTCTCTATGTGCTCAAGAAAAAAAAAAAAAACCCGAGAGCTCGATTTGCGTGCTCAAAGGTGACACCCATCCCTCAGGTCTGCCCCTGGTCGTTTTTCTTCAGATACGAATGACAGATCTCATCTGTACCCCAGTCAGGACTCCTCAGCTTGATGTTACACAGGACAGAAACACCAACTAGTTTCTCCAGCTTTCTTTCTGGCAATGAGGACAGGAGCTTCTCGGGAGGGCACACACTGCCCCTTCTTCAGGTCCCTGTGGGCTGAGCCTCTGCAAGTATTGGTCATGGCTGAGGCAGGCGGTCATGACACTACCTCTCTCTGTTCCCTGAGAGGGACTCAAGACCCACCCCTCTCTCTAACGGTCTGTGGAGAGCACAGACTGAAAACCCCCTCAGAGCTCCCCTGTGCTCCGCTCAGCTCTTCAGTGTGGACACAGATGACACACGGGGGAAGTGACCGCAGGACTGAGCGCTAGCGTCAAGAGCATCTGGCCAGGGCTTAGCAGTCAGTGGAACTGGGCTCTCCAGGCATTTTGGAGTGGCATCAAGGGAGGGAAGCGGTGCTTGCTGGCAGCAGAGTCTGCTCTGATCAGAAGTGAGCCGAAAACAGCCTGTTTCCTGAAGCAGGAATTTCCATGGATTGCAGCCTCTGCAGTCATGGGATCTGCAGTTTCAATCTTTCCATTTAAACAGTCTAGCTTTGCTCTTTATCTCTACCCCTCACAGATACATGCCCAGCCTTGGTAGGGGTCCACTGGCGCGGTCCCAGAAGAAGCCGCGGGTCCCTATCTCTAACCCTAGCAGCGCACTCAAATTCTCTGCGAACCTCTTTCCCCACTGAGAAGACCACTGGACTGGAAAGTACTGGATGCCACTCTGGGACTCATAACAGACAAGGCCGTGAGGCAGGGCTGTGGAAAGCCAGCTGCGTGTGACAACAGGCAGAAAGCTGCTGATGATCAGAGCTGGCTGGACTCTGAGACTGTCCCCTTGGTGGGCATGGCTCTTCCTATGACACCCTGCCCTCCTCCTCTGCCCGACCTGCGTTAACTATTCCCTGTGCCCCACCCTTCCAATCTGTCTCCGAGGACTCCACATCTGCTGTGTGCTCCTCTTTTTATAATCATGGGGGCTACTCTGAATGTCACAGTGTTGACCACCTCCCTCCTCTGCTTGAGGTTGCTGTTCCTAAAGCTTGTGCTTTAGGAAGTCAGTCAGGAGATGTGTTTGCGCCGTGTGTGGGCTCAGGGAGAGAGCATCTGGAGGACTCTGTACATCCGCCGACCATTGTCTTCCTTCTGTTGGTTTCCAGAATGCTCATAAAAAAGTATGTGCCAGAGGGACTGGTGCTCCGGGCTCTGGCTTACAATGGGCACATTCAGAGAATCCACTGAACGCCAGGGCAGATGCCAGCCCAAACCCACAGACACACCTCACTACAGACATGCCCCGAGCAATCGCTCGTAAACATACGCTCAAGGGTTCATCCGAGTTCGCTGCTGTTTGATTACCTTCTACACACACACACCTGTTCAAACTAACACAGGCCAGTGAGCATGGTGGGGGATCGCGTCAGTTAGAAGTCCACGCGCTCAGAGGTCTCCTCACAGATCCGTCCCCGCCAGACCTCTCGTGGCCTCCTCCTTTGCTTGTCAAACTTTGAGGTCCCAAGCAAGCCCTACTGAGGTAGTCGTGGAAAATGAGGTAGGTCAGGACTGAGTGAGCTGTTCTGAAGAGCAGCTTGGGAGGGTGAGATGAACGATCTAGGCAGCCCCGCCTTTGAGGAACTGAGGTGTGAACCCAGAAAGGGCAGCACGTGGTCACTGTACCAACGACCAAAGGATGGGTTTCCCCCTCACTCCTACATGAGGAGGACCTTCTCCAGGGAAGGTGGGACTGCCTGACACCCACTCAAGGCTTATTGCCTGCATTCATCAGAGTGACTGCACCCTCAGCCGCACAGGGGAGAACCACAGAGCTCCTGTGTGGTGTCCAGGTACCTCTTCGGGGCTGTTCAGCTTCCGGCTGTCTACAGTTGCTTCCACCCCTCACCCAGAAGGTCCTCCTCCCAGGCCTTTCCTCAAGGGCCTCAGAAGAGCCCTGTGCCCTATGCCACAGCCCCTGTGAAGCTGGCGCCAGGGTCTAGACCCTGTGCTCCTGTCCATGGCTCTGCTTGGATGTCACATTCCTCTCTGCCAGCTCAGGCAGAGAAAATGGAGACACAGAGTGCGGAGAGTCTGCAGGGGCTCAGCTAGTCCCCTGCTCACCCTCTGTTCCCTCCCTACGGCACCCTGTCTACTGGGCTGGCAGGGTCTCTGCTGGAGGTTCTGGAACTAAATGGAAAGTAAAGATTTTTCACCAGGCCTCACGGGAGCCTCTGCCTGGTGTGGGGCCTGGTTGCCTAGCCACCCATCCTGACATTTCTTTGCTGCCTCCGTCTGCATGGCTCTCTCTGGGAAGCTGACAGGACCAAAGGGGGCCCAATTAGGTTTTCCTATCCCTAACTCTGCTTCCTTGGAGCCATCCCATCCTGCCTGTGAAGAGCAGTGACTCTGTCATTCAGTTCCGCCAAGCCGGGAAGTCTCTCAGCTCAGCTCCATGTGTACTGAGCGCCTCCCTCGGGTAGTGTTGACCGAAGAGGCTTTGACCAGGCCAGCTCAGGAGCCTAAGGACACCGCATAGGAACACGGCGGTAACAGTGTAAGCCATAGTCACAGCAGAAAGAGAAAAATTGGCAAACTGGTGTGAAAAATTCTCAAAACAAACTTATTAGCTAACGCAGGCGGTTACCATGGCAACCAAACATCACAGAAACAAACCCTTCCCCATGCAGACTCATTACGGGAAGATTTCCTAGCGCCATTCCGAAGGTGTATTATTTTCCACTCTCGGTTATAATAAATTTTTTTAATAAACTGATTTGAAACACAGCTGCAGAACTGGGCATGGCAGGGATCTCCACACAGGGGCAAATGTACGTGGGTTTGGGGCACAACTATTCACAGCCGTATGCTACAATAGGCTTGACCACGAAGTGTGGCTTATGGTGCAAGCAAAGGCTGATCCATGGGTGTAAGGCCGTCGGTGTGGCAGTGGCAGCTGACCTTCCTCCTTGACAGACTGACACAGAAGTATCCTTGAGACCAACCCTTTGAATTAAGCCCTCGCTTGGTGGTACATGACTTTTCCTGAGGAGTCCTGTTTGCATTCACCCCAGTTGGAGAGGGCATGGCAGTCCAAAGAAATGATTCCATCCGGGTCCAGCTTGCTGAGCCAATGAGTCATTAGGGTTCCCGAGGAGGCACCTGCATCTTGCAAAGCCCACCATACCATGGGTGACGAATCATGAGAACCTCCCCACTACAGTCCCCACCCTTCTCGACCTTCCAAGTCTCGTCTGCTAGTACCTCAAAGCCAAGTGTAACTTGGGACAGGGTTACTCTCAGCCTGGGATGAGGACCAGGAGTGAGAGAGTGGCTGGAATCTGAGGGGTCTGATGACACCCTCAGATCATGTGGGTAACCATTAGTGCTCTGATTCCAAGACCACTGAGGCCCTGTTGTGCAGGGCCGAGTTCTATAGCACCTGGGATCAACCGGGAGCTCCTCCCACTCCTGTTTGAACCTAGGCTAATTGAGGAGAGCATGACCACACTAGTCCACGTTTCTCCTGGTCAGGCTGCCAGGGATATTTCCTTCCACAAACAAATGAAGGAAACCCAGCACCACCACAGCAAGTAGCATGCTTCCTCTGCCGCTGGGCAGTAAATGCCTAGATCCTACGGAAGTTCTCCCTTCCCGTTATCCACGGCAGGACATGCTTGCTTTTTCCACATATGCAGATGGTGAGCACATAAGACTGAGTGTGCACCATGGCCTGTCCAGACCGCTCACCTCGCCTCCTCTTGCTGCTGTGGACAGCCACAGACAGTGGGAGGTGGTGGGCGTGACTTACACACGTCGATATGTTAGCTTCTTCTCACGCATGTGACAAGGCAGCCGAGAGAAACCCTGAGAAGGGGAACGATTTGTCTCGGAGGCTTGGTTCCCACACAGCTGCCTCTGTTGAGGCAGGGCGTCATGGTAGAAGAGAGTGGCTCACCTCATGAGGCCAGGAAGCAGGAAGAGACACGGGGCAAGATGCATTCTGCAAAAATACAACCCTAGCAACCTGCTTCCTTCAACTGGGCTCCACCTCTTTACATACATGTCTGCCTCCCTGCATAAATACCCGCAGATTGTGACTCCATCTACAGATTATCTCACCGATGAAGGCAGAGCCCCCCATAATCCGATCACTTACAAGGCCCAGTATGGAACACGACTTAGTTTAGAGCCTACAGGCTTGCCCACCGCCTGATGTCATGGGATATCATGCAGGTATTTTCTCAATGGAGGCTTCCTCCTCTCAGATAACCATAGCTTGTGTTGAGTTGACATAAAACTAGCCAGCATAATGCAGCTGGTGTCCTCCAGCAGTAGAAGGAAAAAGATGCCACCATACACGGCAGGGAGACTTTGAAAGTCAGAGGTTAGGAACCAAGGCTCTTCCGGGATCCACATTTTAGAACCAGCAAAACACCCACTGATGATAGACCCATGACTGGTGCTGGTGGATTCTGAAAACCACGGAACAGGGGTACTTTGGACACAGAGGGAGCAGCCTGAGGCTCCTCTGGGGGCGGCAGCACCTTAGATCTACTTCAGTCAACACTCTGCCTCACTGCAAATGACTCCGGCATTGATGAGGTGATGTAAGTGGTTTTGTTCTGCCCTGTCTCGACTTTGTCTCACATCTCATGTTACCCAGACCGGCTTCCACTCACTACATAGCTGAGGATGACTTTGAATGTCTGACTCTCCTCTGCCTGACAAGTGCTAGGATGGCAGGTGTGTACCACCGTATCCAGCTACAATGTAAGTTTTTAGTAGGAGAGCAGAGATAGGAGTGCAGAGAGATGGGCGACCATGTCTCAGGGTCATGTGACCTGACCTGTCCCACAGTGTGGTAGCCAGCTATCTATTGCTATAATAAAATAATAGGGGAAAACAAACTAAAAAGAAGAAGGGTTTATTTGGGCTCATGGTTTCTGAGGTTTCATGGTCACTTGGGGCTGTTATTTCTAGGCCATGGTGAAACATACTGTCATGGCAGGAACCACAGCCATTCAGCTCATGGTGTCTAGGAACACAGTAACTATTGGGCGTAAATATTTTTTTAAAAAAAATGGCCACATTCCCAGTGACCTCCCTTCTCCAACTAGGGCCCTACCTCCTGGAAGCCCATTTGGCTATAAACTCATCAGTGGGTTGATCCATTGTTGGAATCAGAGCCCCCCCCCCCCATCAACTTCCTGAGCCTTTAACTCATGGGCCTTCGGGGGCTCTCCAGACACAAGGCATATCAAGTGGGGGCACTGGGATTGGGTGGCACCAGTCAGAGGTTGGAAATGAGTGGGCTGTCTACGGCAAACTGTATGCAACAATTCTTTATTGAGATGCTGTTGTATGCCAGGCAGTCTCTCCCGGGCAAGAGGATACACAAGTGGACAAGGCCACAATCCATTTATTGTAGCTGACAATAAACAGAAGAAACAAATCTCTAACTTGTCAAGTTATGACACAGGCTGGGAAGGGAAGTCAAACTGGATACAGGAAGGAGACGTGGATGGAGCCATCTTAACCGCGCCTCTCAGGGAAGGCTCTCGGGTAAGGGGGCATTTGGGTTGAATCCTGACAATGTAGGGAATAGGAAAGGGAGGTCAGGCCAATGACTCTGATACAAAAGGGGTCCCTGGTGGAACAGAGCCAGGCAGACCCTGTGACAAGAGTGTAACAGCTGCGGGGGACAGGGGCAACAGGCTGGTGGGGTGAGTGAACATGTAGCTGGGGGATGTGGGTCAGTGTGAGAAGACCCTGTGTCCTTTCTGGGTAGAGCCCCCACCCCTGCCTGCACTTGCTCCCCCTCCCATACCTCTGTGTCTGTGCTTCGGTGGAAAGCTTGCTTTCACAGGAGATGATGCTACAAGATGAAGTCCTAGGCCACATCAGCAACAGTGAGAACGATCAGGCCCTGGATCTCCTCAAAACAGAAAACCCCAGCAGGGCTCACATACCTGGGCAGGAGTCTGCCCCTCCCCATCCAAAGTCCCATGTCCTCAGCCTGCTCTCTAGGAAGGCCTGCGATGGTCTCTTCTTCACCCCAGGACAGCAGAACAGATGGAAAGAAATCTTTGTGGATGACCTCATGACACAGGATTTGTGCACTGGCTTGCAAAATCCAAGCACAATTCATTTCAGGCACAATTGCGTGGACCAGAATTGCCATCACCCAGGACAAAGGCCATGTTCACTCAATGGTAAATAAAAAATGTCTTCCAAGTCACTGGCCATAAAGTTGGGCAGATGTCGTGTGAAGCGAAGGGAGGGTAAAGTGGGGAGAGTGGACCTGGTTGGGCTTCAGATCCACAACTTCCCACAGAAATTTTGCTTCTCCATGCCACAGAATGGGCAGTGACAACCACAGAGCTCCGCTGGGGAGAAGGACCTGGAGAAGCTGGTGGGCGGTTCAGGGCCGATCTGAGCCTGAAGTCACTGGAGCTGCCCAAGGCACAAACTGCACGCTTGGCTGCCCTGCTCTCTTGCTGGCTTGAAAAATAATTGCATTCTCCATGCAGCACTACAGCTTGTCACAACTGAAGGAAGACACGCTGGGCTGCAGTACCACAGCACCGAAGGAAGAAGCTCTCAGCCTGAAAAGCCTATGTTGTTTCAGCAGAATGCAGAGCTGTGAGCTGACAGGTTAGAGTCGCCCAGCCGTGAGGACCATATCGGCATTGGTACCTCAGAGGGTGTGCTTCCTAGGATCATGGACGATGGGGACAGCACCTGAATAGAGGGCAGATTCTCAGGTCCTGCCAATGAGGGTGACACACACAGGCCACAACCAACAGATGGTGGTAGGCAAGCTTCAAGTGGCAGGCAGACCCATGAAGGCCACAGGCTTATGTGATGGCAGGAAACCTCTCACGCGCAGTGAGAAGTAGTTCCACAGAGAAGGGGGATGTGGACATTCAGAAACCTTCCATCACAGCTAAAACATGGTCTTTGTGTACACTCCAATTACCACCTTCATCAGTACAGAGTTGGAAGGGTCAGAGTGATGTGGAATTCCCCTCTGTATGCCATGGATATGTTTTATTACCGTTGTTTAATAAAGAAGCTGCTTGGGCCTATAGCAGGGCAGAATGTAGCCAGATTGGAAGAGATATATAGAGAGAGTAGGTGGAGTCAGAGAGACGCTGCCAAAGAAGAAGATGCCAGAACCTTACTTGGTAGGCCACAACCTCATGGCGATACATGATAACAGAATAGGTTAATTAAAGATCTAAGAGCTGAATTACCTCCACAGGAGCTAGTACAAGACAGCCACCACTGAGGGAACAGACCCAAGTCAGAGACCTATGTGGGACCTAGCTCAAGCCAGGGACATCTACGGGAATAAGCCTGAGCCAGCAGTCTCTGCTGGAGGAGACCTGGAGACAGCAAGGAACGGGGACAAGGGAGCAAACCTGAGGGAGCCGGCCTGAGCCAGAGACCTCTGGGGGACAGGGTGTGAGTTAGGGATATCTGAGGTAGCAGGCCTGAACCTCAAACATCTGTGGGAACAGGTCTGAGCCAGCCACCTCCCGGCAAAATTCTTCACAGACATCGAAAGAACAATATTCAACTTCATATGGAAAAGCAAAAATCCTAGGATAGCCAAAACAATCCTGTACAATAAAGGAACTTCTGGAGTCATCACAATCCCTGACTTCAAACTCTACTACAGAGCTACAGTACTGAAAACAGCCTGGTATTGGCATAAAAACAGATAGGAGGACCAACGGAACAGAATCGTAAATCCAGACATCAATCCACACACCTTCAAATACCTGATTTTTGAAAAAGAAACAAAAAATATAAAATGGAAAAAAGAAAGCATATTGAAGAAGTGGTGCTGGCATAACTTGATATCAATATGTAGGAGAATGAAAATAGATCCATATCTATTGCCATGCTCAAAACTCAAGTCCAAATGGATCAAAGACCTCAACATAAAGCCAACCACACTGAACCTCATAGAAGAGAAAGTGGGAAGTACACTTGAACTCATTGGCACAGGAGACCACTTCCTAAATATATCCCCAGTAGCACAGACACTGAGAGAAACAATTAATAAATGGGACCTTCTGAAACAGAGAAGCTTCTGTAAAGCAAAGGACACAGTCAACAAGATAAAACAACAAAGGAAGGAAGCAGAGTCAGAAAAGCCATGACTTTTCTGAATCCTCTGCCTCAGACTGACACTGGTTAGAATCTTGCCGGTAAGCCATAGCCATGTGGTGATACATACATTAATAGAAATGGGCTAATAAAGATGTAAGAGTTAGCCAATAAGAAGTTGGAGCTAATGGATCAGGCAGTGTTTAAATTAATACACTTTCTGTGTGATTATTTTGGGTGTACGCTAGCCGAGTGGTTGGGACAAACAAGCGGGTCTTCTCCTTTGCAACCCCAGAGAACCTAGACAACAACGAGGACCCTAAGAGAGACATACATGGATCTAATCTACATGGGAACTAGAAAAAGACAAGGTCTCCTGAGTAAATTGGGAGCATGGGGACCACGGGAGAGGGTAGAAGAGGAAGGGAGAAGGGAGGGCAGTGGAGAAAAACATTTAGCTCAATAGAAACAAAAAAATTTAAAAAATATGTAAAGAGCTAGCTAGAAATATGCCCTAGTCACTGGTTGAATTTGTAATTAACACAGATTCTGTGCGATTTTTTTGGGGGGGGGTCTGATCAGCTTAGAAACAAACGAGCAGCCTCTGCCTACATCAGAGGGGAGCACAATGGGTTCTTTGTAGATGAGTACAGAAGAACTCCACCATGTGCTCAAAATTCATTTAGAGCCATACCCAGCACCATCGGTTATGGGGACAATGGGGGCAATCCAACTGTGATGTGAGACCCACCTGGGTTTCATGGTCACCTCCCAGAGCAACTGGGCTAGGAGAAGGAGGACTCACGGCCTTGAACTTTCTGAAGTCACGTGAGCCTGGTAAGATCCAGAGGCAGTGCAGGGAGGGCATAGGCAAAGCCACAGGGGACAAGCATCACCAGGCAGGGGTCACAGAGAATCCTGTGCTGTCACAAAGCTGTACCTCCCACCCACAGTGACACCTTTCTCCTTCCCATTCTCAGGGCATCTCCTGCCCTTTCCTATGCCTACTCAGGGGCTGTCACAGGGCTTTCACTTAATGCCTAGCTTCTCTAGCCCCACAAGGCCAGCCATGGACTTACATTAGCACTTGTGAGGTGTTTTCACACCTGGGTGGGAACAGAAGTCTGGGGGATGGCTGTGTACTCATTGTGAGCAAAGCTTCTAGAAGGCAGGTGCTCTGATCAGCCCACCACCAGCTCGCCAGACTGGCGGGCAAAGCTGTTCATCCCAGATCAAGCAAGGCATCCCTTTCCCGTGGCACTCATCTTCTGGGTCTAGTCCATGTGGCTCTGAAGTTCCTGTCTCCTCCCTGGTCCATGTCCGTATCTTTCTCTGTCTGGTTGAGAATTTCATACATGTTCTGATCAAGCTCACCATTCCCTTCCCTCCAGTTCCTCACGTATTCCCGTCTCCACTTTCCCTTCCCAACTTCCCATGCTTTTGTTATAAAAAAAAAAATCTGCTGAGCCCAGTTTGTATTGCTTATCTGTGCAGAGTGTAGGACTGTTCACTGGAGCATGGGCAGCCTCCTGGGGTTTGTATCCCTGAAAAAAAGTTGATCCTACTGCATGTACTGGCTTTGTGGGAGCCTAGGCAGTTTGGATGCTCACCTTACTAGACCTGGATGGAGGTGGGTGGTCCTTGGACTTCCCACAGGGCAGGGAACCCTGATTGCTCTTTGGGCTGACGAGGGAGGGGGACTTGATTGGGGGAGGGGAAGGGAAATGGGAGGCGGTGGCGGCGAAGAGACAGAAATCTTTAATAAATAAATAAATAAATAAGAAATTAATTAATTAATTAAAAAAAAAGCTGAATATCCCTCACACATTGCATGCTAGCATCCTAACCCACAAAGGGGGGAAGACTGTGGTGCCCCTCCTGGCAACTGGGTTCGAATCAGTGTTAAACATGAGGCACAGGGTCATTGTGTTCACTGGTAGCGCTAGGGAACCTGGGATGTGAGACCACAGGGCTGTTCCTCCAAAGGAAGGGATGCATAACCCGTTACACACCCAGAAGGCTGGAAGCAGATGTGGTTAATAGCCTGGAGACCTTTACGCTACCCGTGTGGCCAGGATCCTCCCCAGACCCTCATTGTAGGCCTGCTTTTCTTATTCAATCTAAAGAAATCCTCTTTATGGAAGGTGTCATACTCACTGGACAAAGAGTTTAGATGTAGTCAAGTCCAGTCTTTATTTAGCTCACTTTGTTCCTCAAGGAGATTTATGTGTGCTTCATTGTGCACACAGGATTGAGTTCATTATCACCAGAAAAGTTTTAACCAAAGTGTCCTGTGCTTAAATAAACCAAAAATAAGCTGCTTGTGTCAGACTCACACAGTTTGAACCAATATCAGGTACATAGTCATGTTGAATCAAACTGCCTTCTTGCCTTCCAGGATAATTACTGCTATTGGCCATGGCAGTCTCAGAGACCTCATGCAGAACACCTTGTGAGCAGTGGCCTTCTCAGCTGGTATAGGGAATGTCATACTTGGAACTCACTGACTTCTCCTTCAGCTCCAGCTTCCCAGGAGCCTCTGGTTCTTACTGCATGTCTTGCCTTGGTCATTCCAGGAGCTTGTACTCTGGGGTTGAGTATGTCTTTATACTCAACCAATGGCAAAATCACCCGAGTCCTAGGGAAAATCATGCCACCCTCACGCTCAGCAAATCTCAGAACCTGGCAGTGGGTCAAGAAAGAGGCCCCTATACTGAGTCTCTTCTCTTTCAAGATGACAAATGAGACTACCAGGCAGGGCCTTGGGCTTCCCTGTGTAGGCCCACTATGAACTGAATTCAGGTTACTGGAGACATCTGGAAAATGTCAGGTATCTTCTTGGTTCCCACGGCATTATTGACAGGGTACCTGGGCTCACAATAAAATCAGAGTGCTGTCCTTCATGCCTAATGCTATTTATCATATCTCCCCAGAGTCCTAAGAATAAGTTTCAGGCCATTGTCATTGGTGACTTGTGTGGGGCCAGACATCCCATCACCACCATCAGTGACAAAAACCCTCAGCAAGGGTATGGATGGAGCAAGTAGGAAACGTGGATTCTGTCCACACCTGAAGTAATGGGGCAATTAGTCTCTCGAAGAAGTGGGCGACCTGAGGCACGGTGTGTGTCCATCCCTAAAGCAGGTGACCTCCAGAGTCTCAAAAGAACGGCACACATCCTCAAGGAAGCATCAGGAATGAAATAAACATAAAGTAAAAACTCCAGAGAAATAAAAAAAAAAGGAAAAAGACCAACTCTTCTGATAACAAATCCCCTAATGTCCAAGTGAGGACAGAGGGCCTGTGGTGCTTTGGTGGATTTGCTCCAGAAGCAGCTGGCACAGAACTAATGGTGAGCACACTGTGCTGGCTCAGTGAGAAGGGCCAGGGGTCCCCACCCTGGGTCAGAGTCTCCACCTGGGGCCAGGGAGCAGGTGGACTCCAGCATGTGGGTCTTGGATGTCAGCAGCAAAGCCCACCATGTTTGCTGTCTTGGTAAGATGCTGACTCGTGAGTATCAACGTGATCAGATCGAGACTGTCAGAAGAGCAGGGATGCACATGGCTGGGGTTTCCAGAGAGACTTAAAGAGACCTGCCTGAGTCTGAATGGTGCAGCCCTGCAGGCTGGAGGCCTGGATGGGTTGATGGGAGAGAGGAAGGATTCCCGTGTTGCAGGCCTCTTCCTTCTCTGCAGCCTGGGTGCACAGCATAAAGGGCTCACTCCGCCATGCCCTCTCAACCACTGTGGCCCGAAACCTCTGAAGCCTGCTTTAGCGTCACTCCTCTGTGTGCCCTAATGGTGGGAGACTGACCAGCGGTCAACTTTTCCAATAACAAATGTCAGGGCTGGAGAGATGGCTCAGAGGTTAAGAGCATTGCCTCTCTTCTTAGAGGTCCTGAGTTCAAGTCCCAGCAACGACATGGTGGCTCACAACCATCTGTAATGAGATCTGGTGCCCTCTTCTGGCCTGCAGGCATACACATACACAGAATATTGTATACATAATATATATATGCCAAAGAGTGTGTCCGGGCCTGGGAGAAGGTTCCAGCTAAACCAGAAGGTAAGTGGCAGGGCAGCTTCCCCCAAACCCTCCCTGGTCTTCATCACAGAAGATTCTGGGTTACCAGAGGCAGGAAGGCCAGGGTCTCCAGTTGGACAAGAACAAGATGAACAGGATTTACATTCCCAGGGGCTGCTGCACCACAGGCTAAGCCCGAAGGTCACGGTGCCACTCTTTATTCCCATGACTTTGCAGCTATCCCAAGATTTCAGTTCCATCTGGGCTCCTCAGCCCCCAACCCCTTCCCTGCTGAGGGAGCTGCCTGATGCCTGGCACTGGTGTGAGTGACTCTGGGTGAAGTGTGCCATTGTGGCCGTGATGTTCTGAGTCAGACTGGACCTGGGGTAAAGTATGATGGAGCAGAGATGTCCAGCTGCCTCAGGATTGGTTACTGTGTAAAACAGGATTTTAGGCACCTACTGTGGGCTTCTGTGTCCCTGAGGTGAGGTCAGCTTGGCTTATGCCGAGACAAAGAGGCCCTGAGATACCTACAGTTATTAGGAGCGGAGTTTAATTGGAAACTTCCCTGGCACTAGTTGCCTTCTGGGAAAATCAGCTTCAGAAATGCAAAACCAGGAGGCCGAGGAGGGCCTAGAAAGATCCACCTCGGGGCATAATGTGAGCACTTTCTGCAAGGGAACTGAAGGAGTCAATTCTCGGCATTTAAAACAAATTGTGCTGATGGCTGATATTTCCTGAAAGATCTAGGTTGTTGAGACGCCCAGGATGAATCTAGCAGCTGGCACAGGCTCCCTCGGGGCTCATCTGAGGGACAAGGAACAGCCCCAGGCGCACTGCCAGGACTCTGAGGGAAAATTCCTGTCCTCAGGGGAACCAGGGAGGGGAGCGGAGTGAACGCTCTGAAAAGCAGAGAGAGCATCAGATGCTGATGGAGAGGGGACCTCCCCCGCCCTGGAATCCCAGGGAGGGCAGAGGTGGAGGGGGCTGGTGGTAAGCTCCCGATTCTACAGGGCAAATTCATCCAGCACCTGCAGGGCTCAGAGAATACGGGTTGGTACAAGGTCAGGCAAGTGGGATACCCCCATGTGCCCTCGGGAAAGGAGAGATTCTGCCGCTGCAAATGGGAACCAGACCCTTAATGCTCGCAGGAGGAGCCCCAAACTGCAAAGGCTTCATTACATTTAGAAAAGGGAAATGCCACACGTCACTTCTCCAGCCTACACCAAGAAGAAAAGATGCCTACCTAACCACTGATGCAGAGCCTGTGCCTCGCAGAGGCTAAGGATGGCCCCTCAGATCACAGGACAGTGTAGCCCATAGGCCACAAGTGAAGGGATAAGCACCCGTGGGAAATGGGCCAAGGTCTCTTCAGTCCTGGTTGTGATAGAGAGCGGCTCCTGATAGCAGGTTGCGGGGGAACTCTGGGCTGAGATTCACACAGCTTTGGAAAGAGATGATTAGGCCTAGGGGAGATGCCCACTGGGGAGGATTTAGAGTACCCTGCTGTGCCTTATATCCTCATGCTGCATTTGGGACTCTGCTGGAGAACCATCAGGACAGACAGACATCAAACAGAAGGGGCACACAGGTAGACAGAATAGATGAGCTGCCCCTCCTAGGTTAACACCCAGAGCCCAGAGCCTCCATTGGTCCCCAAATCAAATATAGTGACTGTACCACAGTTGGTGCCACAAACTCTGCCTTCCTGATGCCCGTGGTTCCTGCAATCTTAGAATCCATGACTCAGGTCACCTTAGCCAACCTCCACATAGAAGACACCACTGGCCATTTCTCCTCATCTCCATATCAGACATGAGAGGGTCCCATGATGCTGTGGGCAGATTCCAAGTAGAAGATTCTGTCTGTCCTCCTAGTCTAGAAAGGGAGGCAGACACGGCTTATGTGCCTCCCCGTTTACGGTGTCCTTAGCTTTAAATCTCCTCTGTGGGGAAACAGAGACATTGCCCCCACCTCGTGTTGTCCACACAGCCTGACCCCAGATGAGGGTCACCTCCAGGTAACGCTCATACAGTGAGCCCCTTCTGAATTCTAGACCTATGGCAAGACACCTCTCTGTCTGCTGAAATGATTTTGATGACTACTTTAGTTTTATTGCTATTAAGTGATTATTCTCTGACTCAAGCAGAAACAGCTTGTTGTAACGCCAGGATAATGCATTATGAGCAGTGTGTTTAATTTAAATAGCTGGTGTGTTTGCCACCTGAGTTTTCCTCCACTTACAGGCAATGTAGCTACAGTATCCTTTTTTTTTTTATTGCTAATAAATTCACCCAAACCTCCAGAATCACAGCCAGGATTTTGCCTTCTAAAACAAATCTGAGTTTTTTATTTCATTTTTATTGCAGCTGCACACGTGATACACAGTGTGTAGAGCAGAGACAGAGAAGCCAGCAGGCAGGACAGGGCTCTATGGACACACATCTTAGGCATGCGGATCGGTTACTAAGGTGGCATGTCTTATTTGATTTCCAGATGTTCTGAGTGTTGTTACTCTGGAGGGTCCTCACTAGCCTAGGAGTCCCATCTCTGGTCCTCCTGTGAACCAATAATGGGGTACCTCTCTCCCTGCCCCATGGCTGTTGCAGGGACCTAGGATAATCGCACCCATGCAATTTGACGCCAGTTGGAACCGAAACTCCGCCGACAGTGTTCTTAGTGTTCCCAACTGCAGCTCCTCTGGAAGGGGGTCCTGAGTGAACCATGTCTTCTCCTGCCCTCCATAGTGAGGACAGCAAGGCACCTCGTAATGTCCTCTTCTGGTTGTTTGTGCCTCGGCTGGGTAACAAGTTGGGCAGTTCCAACAGTGCTCTTTTGGACAGGATGCTTATCTGGCCACTGGATGTCCTCTCTGTAGGATCGACAAAGGCTGTTGCAAAGGCCAAATGAAGTGAACGTGTGTGCCTTGTCCCGTGGTGAGCCAGGGAGGCTGGCATCTGCACCACCTGCCATGTTAGTGGCTCCGATTCTAAGTGCTCCTCCCCAAGCCCACTCAGATTTGTCTCTGAAACCCTGCTTGCTGGCATTACCTAGGCGTGACTCGCTGACTGCTTCCCAATGTTTAAAGTACGTTATTTGGTGACTAAAGCAACTTAAAAGAGGAGGTTTGGTTTGGCCCACAGCAGGAGGCTGCAGCCCGTGGTGGCGGGAAGGCACGTGGCTGGTCATGTGGCATCCACAATCAGGAGCTCAGAGCCCTTTCCCCTGTTCAGTGGAGAATCTCGTCCCAAGGGTGGGCGGGACTTAACTCCTTACTTAATCCAACCAGGAAAGTCCTTCACAGGCACCCCCAAAGCTTCACTTCTTGGGGGACTTTGGAGTTTGTCAAGTGTCGATGTTCTGGGGAAGATCCTGTGTCCAGTGTCAGGTCATGACCTTGTTCATCTCCTTGCCTCTGTAGGATGGAGGGACACTGTTTCTCACCGGCCATAAGCTGGGGTTGCTCTTCTCCTGAAGTTCTGACATATGCCCTTAAAGTAAATGTTGGCAGTTCACAGCGTGGCACAGATTAGGTCAGCAGGAGAGAAACATGCGGCTCTGATATATTATATAATATATTATCTCAAAAGTGCCGTTTCAAACACATACACACAAGCACACAGGCGGAGACAGAGAGACAGTGACAGAGACAGAGCTTAAGAAACAGACTTTTAAAATTCAAGCACCAGGGACTGGAAAGATGGCTCAGCAGGTTAGAACGCTTGCAGCTCTTGCAGAGGATTGAACCTATGTAGGCAGCTGTGAGCAGCCTGTAACTCCAGCTCCAGGGATCGGATGCCTCTGGCCTCCAAAGACACCTGCACTCGTGAGCACACTCTCATACACATATACACATTTAAAAATAAAGAGGACTTATTTTGTGTTTGTATGTGTGTATCTGAGTGGATGTATGTGTGCGCAGGTGCTGGAGGAGGCCAGAAGATCCCCTGGAACTGGAGTTACAGGCTATGGTAAGCCACCCAATGTGAGTGCTGGGTACTGAACCCAGAGCCTCTGTAAGAGCAGCATGTGTTCCTGACCACTGACCTACCTCTCCACAAATAAAATGGATATTCAAAAAGATGCAAACAGCAGGAACTGTCCATGAGGATGAACAAATGTCAGGCTTAACAGGGAGACGGCGAAATAGTCACCATGGATTATAAATATGTCTAAATAACAAAAGGAAACCTTGATTCAATTAGAAATACAGGTTTGAAGATGGTGTCTCATCAAGAAGATTTTTTTTTAAGTTAAGCTGGAGGACTAATTTTAATCACTCAGCTGGGCAAGCACTCGGCTTGCAGGCGTGAGGAACTGAGTCGGATCCTAAGAAGCCACATGTAAGAATAAACACAGTGGCTAGCATTTCTAACCCCAAGGGTGGCAAGGCAGGCGGATCCCTGAAGTTCACAGGCCCGCCAGCCTAGCCTACTTGGTGACTTTCCAGGCTAGCGAGGGGCCCTGTCTCTAAGACCAGTGGACAGTGCCTGAGGAACATCTGACATTGTCCTTTGCCTGCCACACACATGTACACAGGTGCGCCCACCCCATCATACACACATACCCACCCACCAGGATAGCCTCTGACCTCCACAAACATACATGTCTGTGTACCCATCCACACACAAATACACACACGCGCACACACACAATACACTCACAGGAATTCGAGCAATAGGAAGTAAAAGGGCTAAAATCAAAACTTCAGTGGGAGCTCAGCTGTCAGTGGGGAAAAAAAAATGAACCAGGAGAATGGAAGACTTAGGCCTCTGAACACTGTGGAACCCAAAGAACAAAATGACAATGAGAAGGTGACAAGGAAAAGGAGCTGGGGGACCATGACGTGCGGGGCATTCGGATAAAGCTGCCTGCGCATGTTTGGAGAACAGAGGGGAGGGCAACAGAAAAATGTTTGAAGAAACAATAATTGGAAGCTTCCCAACTCTATCAGAGATCACCTATCATCATCCCAGCAGTCACGTGGTACAGACAGGCTGCCGTTGACTGCCAGGGGTGGCCCTGGACAGTGACTGTAGCCATAGCGATGTTTCCAGAAGACATTCCTGTAGTAGAGCAAGGAGAGTAGAAGTCACTTGAAGGGGACGTCATCTCAGGCAGCAGCCCAGCCCAGGGGTGCTGAGTGTCAGCCAGAACTTGCCCCTGAGATCCTGAACATTGGGAGCAGAGATCACAAATGCGTGGTTCCTGCTCACCACAAGACCAAGCTCGTTGCAGCTCTGTAGACCCCGTTTGTAAAGGTAGAGCCAGACCTTCCTCCTGCCATGGAGACCAAGGGGCCAAGTCCTCTCTTGGCCCTGCACATGTCCTGGGGCTCACAAACAGAGGGACAAAGCTTGACATCTCTCCTGTCTTTTTTTTTTTTTTTTTTTTTGCCTGTCGGCTTAGATACTGGGTCAGGGTCCCGCTCAACTCTGCACACAGATACATTAAACAGGAGGGAGTGTTCACGACAAGGCAGCAACTCAAAGCTGAAGACACCAGGCAATCCTGCTGCACCCTCAGCCCTTGGCCCGCCCACACCTCCCAGCACCAGCGGCCCTCAGCTGTCTGCTGCTGTCTCAGACACTTCGCCTGAGGTCATTCTGGGCTCCAGCACATCACACAGGGGACGTTCGGGATCTGCAGCTGGCCTCACCAGTATGGTTGCCTGTGAGTGAGGCAAGGATGGAGGGGAGTGTGGCTCTTCTCTCCTGTGTCCACTCTGCTGGCCTCCAAAAACCTGGGATGAAAGTCCCAAGATGCAAGAAGAAAACGGTAAACAAACTAATCCGTGTGAAGCTTTGGGGGACCTGCAGCTGCACACCTGTGCCACCATGCTCCTGGGGAGCACAGGGGAGAGTGTTTGTGTTCTAGAAGGGCTTGAGAGTCTGTCGTGGAGCACTTGAGTGGGTGGGACAGCTGCAGAGGAAATCAGGAAGTGGTCGGGTGATGCTGTGAGGGTCCCTGAGGCCTGACATCTACCGCCCTTCCATAGTCAAGCTTCTCCCTATGAACATCCTCCAGAGCAGCCCGCTATTCTCACACTGGCCTGCGAAGGGTCTGAGCTGCCCGACTCTGCTCTTCCTTTTGTGAATCCCTGCACCACAGCCTGTGACACTGGCCTCCTGGCTTCTGTGGGCACCAGGCCTGTTACCGCAGGCCCGGCCCCATCCTCCAGCTCAGAAACAAGAGAGTGCTCATCCAGCTCTGACTGCTGAGTGCTGAGCTCATGGCTGGCTGCTTGTGTCAGGGGCCATCACATCCACATGCCACCACGTTGACTTTCTCTGCCTCTCCATCTAAGCCCTGCCACTGGCTGGCTGGAGAGCCTGGGACACAAGCTGTAGTAGCCCAAATTTGAGTTAGGGGAGCCATTGCCTGTGAACCTTCATCTAGGTGCTGTGTCCTCCAGGAGTTCTGTGACCTTCTTATTCCCCACTACTCCAGGTTTAATCATCTCACATCCATCCTTGCCAGAATTCTCTGCAAAACCAGTTCTTGTCTCTGAAAAAAAAAACTCAGAAAAAATATGGCTTCTATTATGTTTGCCTACTCAACCATCCATCTTCTATGTATTTATGAGTTATCTATCTAACTATCGTGTATTTATTTATTCTGGAGGCTGGGTCTTGCTATGCATCCCAGGCTGGCCTCAAGGTCTCCATAGTTCTGCTTCAAGTCTCTTGAATGCTTCACTTACAGGCATATGTCAATAGCCACCATAGCCTGCTTGCCTTCGTCTTTTTCTAAACTCGGCAACCATGAGAATGATAGCCTCTTGCTGCACACATCAGGGGCCGGGAGTGGAGGAGATTGGGCCATCTTACCCAAGTCGGGATGTTGCAGACTATGTCCCAGGCTGTCCAGCAAGCCGGTGCCTTGTGTCGGGGGAGGGGGATCCGTGGCATGTGGATGTAATGGCTCCCGATACAAATATCCATCTGTGGCCACACCACTCAGTAGCTAGAGCTGGATGTGACCTTGTGTTTTGTGTGACGAGGGAAGTTGTTCTGAGGCAGAGAGCAGCGGGTTCCAGGCAATTTGGGGAAAGGCCTCACCACTGAAGGACACAGGCTCATGTGCCCACGGCCAAGGGACAAGCTGTTTGCGTTAGTGTGTTTTAGAACACAGGGATTGCCCACCTCATTCAAGTGGGGCGTACTGCAGACTATATCCTGGGCTCCCCCACAGGCTGGGCTTGAAACAAGATGGAAAAACAGCCTTTCCTCTTTTTAACAATGGGGCTAGATCCCAGGGCCTCAAGCGGGCTTGGAAAGAACTCTACCAATGAGCTTCAAAGAACTTGAATCTGGGTGAAAGATTAATCATTTTATTCAATTTTTTCTAGATATTTAAGAAAAGGTTCTATGTTGGAAAGAAGGAAACAAAATGTGTATTACTTATTTTTACACATATAAATGTATTTATGAACAGAATTCTGTCGGATCTCTGACAATGTAAAAGAAAATATTTGCTTATAGAATATTCTTTAATTGTGTCTCTGTTTCTTGCCTAACATCAAGTGAGGACTATTCTTTAAACACTTTGTTTTTCTTTTAAATTATAAGGAATTTTTGCTTTCAATACTGACTTATCTTTTGCAACAAATTACAGGGTAATTAACAAAATCTTTGAGTTCTGCGATCCACGAAGAAGACCTGGGCATGAAAACCATTTTTTCTTAGTCATATGCCTCTTCTTTTTCTTGCTCGGAGCAACAGGGAGGTATTTCCAGAATATATGACAGTCTTTAATAATAAGGCCATGACCTGATAATGTAAACACCACACACACGCGCGCGCGCGCACACACACACACACACACACACACACACTTAAATGGCTAATTATATGAGTTTCTACCAGTGACAAATTCAAGAGAAATCCAATTTTTTTAATTTTATTTTTTTTATTGAGAAAAGGAAAAAAAAAAGTTTCCCCCTCCTCCCAGCCTCCCATTTCCCTCCCCCTCCTCCCACCCTTCTCCCTCTCCCCCCACTCCTCTCCCCCTCCCTCTCCAGTCCAACAAGCAGTCAGGGTTCCCTGCCCTGTGGAAAGTCCAAGGTCCTCCCCCCTCCGTCCATGTCTAGGAAGGTGAACATCCAAACTGGCTAGGCTCCCACAAAGCCCGAACACGAAGTAGGATCAAAACCCCATGCCATTGTCCTTGGCTTCTCATCATCCCTCATTGTTCGCCATGTTCAGAGAGTCCGGTTTTATCCCATGCTTTTTCAGTCATAGTCCAGCTGGCCTTGATGAGCTCCCAGTAGATCAGCCCCACTGTCTCAGTGGGTGGGTGCACCCCTCGTGGTCCTGACTTCCTTGCTCATGTTCTCCCTCCTTCCGCTCCTTAGAGACAGAGACCCACACTGGAGCACTGGACTGAGAAATCCAATTTTTATTAAAAATTCTGACAGCAACATTTCTGGGGTTAAGTTGATTTCATGGCTCTATAAAGAAAAAACGAAGTGTTTACGTCATATCTTTTTTTTTCTTAAAATGAAAGAAAAAGCAGAGAGGACCAGACAATACATGAGTGAGAGACAAGTTTCAATGAGAGTGGATTGGATTCAGCCAACTGTGGCTTCGCAGTCACAAAGCTAAGGGGTGAAGAGGACGGTGGCTCTTGTTCAGTGCCCACGATGGGATTCTGAAAACCATCCATATTTGATGCAGACATCCAATAGCTTATCCGGCAACCTTTGAAGCTGCTTCACAGTGCTGAGTTAGGGGCATTGAGGCTGAACATCTAACCCAGGCAGGGATGCGGAGAGGCCATTCCACAGTGGGGAGAGAGTATGTCTTGGCATCACCTGGCTGGCTTCAGGGTGAGCTCGGGTTCCAGAGGGCAGCTCAGCAGATAGACAGGGAGGATGGGGGCTCAGATGACAGCTCACAGTAGCCATGAAGGCAGAGTCCAGGAAAGACAGGCTGGGGCTGGGGGAGGCCAGTGGGCTCTGGGTTCAGTGTGCCAAAATGCTGCTGCTCCACTGTAGGGTGTTGTGCCAAGGGCCAGGTGTAGTCCTGGCGCTGGCTGTAGGGTGCTGTGCTAGGGGCCAGTTGTTGAAACCCTGACCCTGGCTGTAGGGTGTTGTATCAGGGGCCAGTTGTTGTAGCCCTGGTCCTGGCTATAGGGTGTTGTGCCAGGGGTCAGTTGTTGTAGCCCTGGCTCTGGATATGAGGACATGTGAGAAACACCTTTAGAGAACCCAAATGGCCATTGGATACTTCCATAAGTCCAGCTCATGAGGCTGCGGGGTGGTGTCCCATCAGAGACCAGAACTGGATTACAAGACAGCATGCCAGTGGCTTCCTGGCTGCACCCTCAGTCAAATGCATGTAAGCTATGGCCTAGAGCCCTGTGATGTCACCTTTGCAGGGCACCCTAGACTCTAAAGTCCTGTTCTAGGCCACAGAGGAGACCTGTCACCTGTCCTCCCAGGTTCTGTATAGGACAGAAGGGCAAGAAGGCATGCATCTCACATAAATGACTCTAGCACGGTCTAGTAGGAACCTGTAATGAGATCTTGCACCTGTGGGTCAAACCCAAGGCCATAGACAGGCTAGGAGTCCGGACCTCAGCCCTGGACCTGAAGACATCTGCTGCCTGGCTTGCTCACACTCTGTCTTGGTACTAGGAGTAAGTGACACACACAAGTGACTTCGGAGGAGGGAAGAGGGTGGGAATCAAGGCTTCTGAGGTTCCAGGCCTCTCCTCCTCTGTGCACAGCCCATCACCCAGCCTCAAGTGAGCACCCCTTGCTGTTGGGAGAGCCTAAGACTTGAAACCTCCTCTTCAAGTTAACTCCAGTACCAACACTATGCAAGTCAGAGCTGTGGTGGGAGGGAGGAGGCCCTAAGGCCTCCAGTCAGGACACAGGGTCAGACCCCAGGCAGCTTAGTGCACAGGGTCCCTTCCATGTCCCAACTTTCAGGATAAATGCTGGACGTGCTGTGTTCGTTGCCTTTCTTGTTTTTGTAATAAAACACTCAGCTAAAGTAAGTTTAAAAAGAGGGTTTATTCTGTCTGGGTGGTGGTGGCATATGCCTTTAATTCCAGCACTCGGGAGGCAGAGGCAGGCGGATATCTGTGAGTTTCAGGTCAGCCTGGTCTACAAAAGCTAGTGCCAGGACAGAGAAACCCTGTCTTGAAAACAAAAACAAAATAAAGCAAAAACAAACAAACAAACAAAAAACAACAAAGAAAGGGGTTATTCTGGCTACAATTCGAGTGTGGTCCATCCTGGCGGGGATAGCCTGGTGGCAACAGCTTGAGGCCGCCATTCACACTGCATGTGCAGTCAGGAAGCAGACGCCTGGGACCCGCGACATTAGACCTGCAGGTAGGTCCTTCCATTCCATCCCCACGCTATTCTGTCTGCTCATGTGCATGCTTAACCAGTGACACTCACACTGAGAATCTGAATGGATGGAAGGGGCAGGTGGGATTCAAGAAGCCCTCTTGCTTGGCCCTTGTCACTTGATTGCCAGCCTGGCGACGCTGCCTTGTCTCTAAGTCTTCCCAGGTCAGAGCCGGGGTCAGAGGAGACACTCAGGATTCTGGCTCCCTCTCACTCAGACATAGGTACCTAGACACTCAGACTTTTCAGAGGCCTTGGACCTGGAACACCTGGAGGTACATGATCAAGGTGATTACATGGTGCCCTGGGGACAAGTGCCAGGTCTTGCCTGGAGGTGGCAGCTCTGCCGGGCCAGCACATACCAGGGGCATCTGTAGCTGCAGCAGCCCACAGGCTCTATCCTCTTGGCTTCCCACTGGCCCTGTCAATGCTTCTGGGAGCCTATAAGGCCGGAGAGGAGGCCTGAGCACTGCTGACGAGAAGGATGGGATGCTGGCCAGTTTAAAAAGGGAAAAAATGATCTGGAAGTGTTTGGAAGGAAGAGACATAATTATACCTGTTATATGTATATTCAAAAAGCTTGGCAGCTTGGAAAATAGGGCCCGGATCTGCCATTTCTTCCCATTTCCTGCAATTTCCCCTACTATTGTCCAGGGCTCCCTGAGCCAGCTCACCCTTCTCCCAGATGGTTCCCCCTCAACAGCTGCTGGTTCCTAACCAGCCCCACCAAAGACTTGCTTTAGTCCAAGGAGGGGACTAGAGAAAGGGGGTGGCTCCTAGATTTAGGGACCACTGGGCATTGACATGGGGCGGACCAGGGTCACCTTGCTGGCCACAGGGCACCTCAGGGCTGCAGACTTGACAAGAGGCTGCTGTCAGGGGAGCTGCATGGGGAATCCTGAGGGCAAGGGTGTCTGTCACATGAGATCCAGGGCTGTGAGGAAACACAGGTTGTAGCTCATACTGAGCCAGGGCATTGTGTGGGCCTTGAGAGTCCACCCAGAGCCCGTCTCCAGGCTGAGCAACCTGGACATCCAGACCTCCTCAGGCTCCTTCCTCAGACTGCACAGCCCACAGGTCTTCGGGACTCTGATCGCTGCGTGAGAGCAAGACTCCCTTGACAGCAGCAAGAGCCGGCTGAACGCCAGCAGGGCACCCGTGCTCCAGAGAGACACTTCCTGAAGGACAGTGTGCAGAACACATGGCACATCCACATTTGGTCTCCACAGACATCACACAGGACCCCTGGGGAGCTGTGTGCCAAGAGGTATCTAAGAACGCTGGAGCTTCCTTCTCTCTGTGATGACAGTGAGCTCAGGGGCTGGGGGTTGGCTGTGAGGCTGATCAGTGAGGTGTCGCTCCCCCTAAGACACCCACTCCAGTTTGGACTTCAGAGTCTTATCTCTCATAATGAAGGAAGAGTATCTCCTTACCTGGGTTTGATCAGCAGCAGGGCCTTAGGGAAGCCATTCTTTCCTGATTGGCCACTGGGAAAGTCAGGATGCAGAATCAGCAATTAAAAGGCTAAGGACACAATGACCCTTGTCCAAACAACTGTTTTGACTGAGGGCTGGTTGAAATGAGGAAATCTCACTAGGCGATTAAGGGCAGGTGCACACATCTGGCTACAACTCCGCACCTACAGGGTACCCACAGGCTGTGACTCCATTGCCTATATAACCACCCCTGTATCCCTGTATCCATTTTCAAACAAAAGGGTCCTTCAAGACAGGGCTTTTCCCCGCATTGGCCAGCTCTTATCCACAATGGTTCTTTCTCCAGCTCTGCCTAACCTCTTGCCTCTCCAGGGCTCTGTTCTGCCCTGAGCAGCCTGGGCCTCGAAAGGACATCCTGAAGAGCCAACCGTGTGGCTCTTTACCTCCTACGGGCAAGGAGTGGCCTACGAGCACAGAATGCTGTAATTTGAAGTTGAAAGGGTTGAAGGCAGCGTATGGGGAGTGTTAGGAAAGCCTGGGATGGACGATCCCACATATAAATCTAACCATCACTGGGCTCTGCCCATTGCAGTGGTCCTAGGCTTAGCAGGCAGTGGATGTGACCACCTAGGACTGTGAGGAGGGAAGCCAGTACACGTGTCTTTGTCCTTAGTATTGTGTTTTCATATTGCTCTGGCTCCAGGTCGGTTCCAAGGCGGCATCATTTTGTTTCCTGCCACTTATCTGGCTGAGGCCTCACTCACATCCCACTGGACTATGCCCTGACCCTGGAATGCCCTAGCTCTGGCCCTTCAGTCTGCTCACTACCTCGAGGCTACTGAGTTTGTGAGGAACACAGAGAGCCTCTGCTTCTAATGCACACAGGAGAAATACCCTACTGTTGCTGGCACCACCCCTTCCTAGGAAAATGCAGCTTTAAAGGGTAGATCTGTTGGACTAGCTTTCTGTCAGAATACTAAAAAAAGTCATAAAGGTCATCTTATAGGTGCCAACGACACCCTGCCTTAAATATCCCTTGCCATTAATCCTTTGGGGTAAGCCTATATTGGAGATCTCTGGTCCTAGGGTGTCAGATCAGAGTCCTGGCGAAAACGGGATACACCAAAACTCAGAGCTCGGGCCTCCCGACAAGGCCATGCAAGTGAGAAAGGCACTTTCCCTCAAACTCTCTGGTCAAATCCTGGACTTGCTGTCTTCCAGAGGAGCTTACCTCTAAAAACCCCAACAGGACAAAAGGACCTAAGGGCTGCAGGTCCTGGGAACCCCTCAGGGGCTGGCTTTATATTCCATGTAAAGCCGAGGGTGATTCCGGTTCTACCTCCCAGCCGTTTCAAAGGCTACATTACGTGAGGGTGGTAAGCGCAGCACCACCCTGCCTACTGCACAACAGCCCTAACCTTGCAGATCTGCCACAGAGCAGGCCTGTCTCCTTGGTGCCAGCACACATGGCTTACAAACAGCCAATGCAGAAGGCCTTTCTGATAAGCAGATCACAGGATGTTTCTAAGCAATGAGGAGCCGTCAGAAGGGCCCAATGTAAAGCAAGAGAGGTCTTCATTTGTACTGCACTGCACAACCCCACACATCACATACAGCCTGACTGCAGGCTCTTAGCCCCTCCTGGTACCTCACACCCACAAGTGGCCATGTAGCTACACTGCCCTCATTGCACTGCTTTGCCTGGTAGGCGGCTATTTGCCATGGCTCCATGGCTGTACTATGGATTGCAGTTGGCAGAAGTCTGATGCCTGGGGAGCATGCCAGCTGCCACCAGGCTGAGCCTTGCTCTGCTGAAGACTGGCGGTGGGTGTGGGTGTTGGGGGAGGACAGCCACAGGGTGGTATGTCGTCGAGGGCTTCCTCTTCAACAGAAAGCACACAGAACCAGTGTTGAGACAATGCTGAATTGCTGATACTCAAAGCGCCAAGGCTGCCAGTGCGGGCTAAGCAAAGCGCATGCTTTTATCTCAGCCCTGATCTATGTTCCAAAGGGCAGTAAGCATTTTGGTGAAACTAATGAGGTAATGCACTGAAACCAGATTAGAGCTTCTTCTAGACTCTGCAGGGCTTCACCCTGGAGGAGTCTGGGAAAGTGGACTCATCTTCCTTTGCTCAATGTAGGGCAAACACAGGAAATGGGAAGACGGACTTCTGTAGCAACACAAACACAGGCGACACACACCCAGGGAGAAGAGCCACTGGGAATCAAACAAGCATGTGGACTCTCAGGACGGTGTGTGTGTGTGTGTGTGTGTGTGTGTGCGCGCGCGCGTGCTGTGCTAACATGTGCAGCAGCTCCTCATAGGCATGGGCCGGAAATATAGCCAAGATAAAGATTCTTTCTCTTTCTTTAAGCCATTCCTAAATGGGTTCCACAACACTCCAGGGCTGGCCCATTTCAGGAGGAGGAAGAGAGGGAGGAATGGCAGGTGGGTAGCAACAGCAGTAAAGCCAAACAGACTGTTCTGGAAGATGAAAGTCTTCTCTTCTGTTCTGTCTAATACTGACCCCAGCTGCCATGTGCTGCGTGTACCTGATGGAGCCCAGTGCTACTAGGAAACTAAGCGCTAGATTTCATTAAGTTTTAATGAAGCTAAATGTAAATCATACGTACTAGGAACAGTCACAGCAGGGGGCTCAGTACAAACTTACAGCTTAGGACAACTTACAGAGGAACTCCCGAATAGCAACATGGATTGACACTAGCTCATAAAGACTCCTTCCCCCTAGGTTCCAATACAGGTGAAAACCAAAATGCAATTGTTTTCTTCACTTGGGACTGGCACCCTGATTTTTGGTGACAGTATGAGACCTTGCCTCTGTACCCACATTCCATGCTCATCAAGTGAGCCTGCTCTAGACGACACCACTCTGCTAGTCTGTGTGTGTGGGGGTCTTCTTTCCCTTTTTGCTCTAATGTGCACTGTTGAAGAAGAAATGCTTCAGAAAACCATTTCAACATTGTGTGTGAGTGCAAACTGCAGGGAGGCATGGAAGGGCTGCGCATCACCACCGTGTGCGCGCGTGTGTGTGCGTGTGTGTGTGTGTGTGTGTGCGTGCGTGTGCGCGAGCGCGTGTGGACACAGGAGGAGGAGCTATAGAGCCAGATTTATTTCTTGAAGTTGAGAGGACCGAAAGACACAGCACGGGGACACGGGGCGTCCGGTGGGAGCTGCTCTTCCAGAGCAGACATGCTTTGTTTTGTTTTGTTTTGTTTTCCCCAGATGATTCCAAAATAAAACTGGAAGGTTCCAGAACCTTTTCAATGGAAGTTGAATCTTTCAATCAACTAACTAGGAACAGGAAAGACTGGATTTTTTGACCATTTCTTCAGGCAATCTCTTGATCATTGCTTTTTTTTCCTGCTGTCTTGTCTTGTAAAGCTCTGGAGTTCAGAGTTGGGCAGAGCAGACATCTTCCTGGCTGTGACACAGCGAGGCAGAGGGGCCCATTCACTTCAGCCAGATCCACTTGTCACCCACTTCTTCATTGTATCCAGGGTTGTACTTGCGGCCTGGCAGCTGTGGGGGAAAGGCATGAAAACACTGTTGAGTAAAGACCACATGCCCAACCCCCAGCTGGTCAGCTACTGCTCATCTAGTACCCAGGGGAGCACCCGAGAGCAGGGTCCACTGCAATGCAACAGTCTTCCCAGAGAAGCCCTGTCTAGATGAGACAAACCTGTAGAATTCTCACTGACGTCAATAAGGACAGGAGGGACACAGACAGCAGAGGCCCTCAGCAAGGGATGGCAGAGGGGACCCAGCCTAGGAAATGTCTTGTTCTCAAGCCCTGACTGCCTGTTTGACTATTGTGAATGGTGACTGGCTTTGAGAACCAGTGATGAGATCACTAGAGGCCATGGTCACCAGGGTCTTGGCTTTGAAGAGTGCATGAGGGGAGAGTGTGAGCTTAACATAGGTCCTGCGGAAGTGCAGGCAGGTAAGGAAGATGGCACAGGCCTTGGGAAGTCACTGAAATGTCCAGGTCTGAAGGAGCACAGGCAAGAAACGGCTGCGGAAGCAAGGAAGCCGTGGGAGAGGCCTCTGGCCTGTCATCAGCTGCCCTCTCAGCTGGAGAGTTGGGACGTCACAAACAAGAACCCAGGTGCTAACAGCCTCAGGGCTCAGAAAGAACTCCAGACAAGCAAAGGGCATGGCAGGGACCTGCCCAGTATGACATCAGAATGCTCCACAAAGGCCACATGAGGGCAGGCAGAGGCTGGAGGCAGCCCCCCCCCCCCCCCCCCCGCGCGCCGCCCACCTTTCCATAGAGTGAACAGCAAGAAGCTTTCCAGCAGAGAGAAGCTGGCTTGACTAGAACTGTCTTAGGCAAGACATAAAGGTACAGAGTGCTGCAGACCAGCCCCACAGCCATTGAAACACTGCCTTCCAGCTGAAGAGAAGGTCGCTTCTTCTCACTTGCTGGACCGATTCGCACATCCTTCAGAGGACTATCTGAGCGGGTCTGCACTACTCCAGCGGCCAGTCAGTCGGCAGGGCCAGGGCCAGGGCTTTCAAGCACCATTGTCCTGAGTTTTAGGTAAAAACTAGCTGAAAACCTCAAAACCTGCTGAGCCTCACCAATGTCTACTAATTGCTTCACAAAACCCACTCTCTGGAATTCTTCAGGAGCTTATGAAATCCAGTAAGGGGCGCCCCCAGGTTCTGGGGAGAAGGCACAGCACCCCGAAGTTCCTAGCTGATAACTGTTCATCTGTGGGCTGGAAGCCATGCTGAATCTAAACCAGCAATTCGGATCACTAGAAGGCTCCAGATGAAGCCCAAGCCACAACTACCTCTGGACAGGGCCCTGGACAGCTGGAGACACAAGGAATGTTGCAAGATGTGCATGTACTTTTAATTTTTTTTCAAATAGAAATATTTTTTCAAAAAGAGTAAATTGCCAGGCGGTGGCAGCACATGCCTTTAATCCCAGCACTTGGGAGACAGAGGCAGGTGGATCTCTGAGTTTGAGGCCAGCCCGGCCTATAAGAGCTAAGGCACCAAAGCTACAGAGAGAAATCCTATCTCAAAACAACAACAAAACAAAACAAAAAAGAGTAAGTCACTTGCCACAAGCACACGGCACAAGAATCTGCACTCGTTCCAACTCTGGAGTGGATGCGAAGCCCGAGTCCCTAGACACTTCATTCTGCTGGCTCCAGCCTAGAGTGGACCTGTGCTGCCATGTCCTGCTGTTTCCAGCTTCCACTCCTCCCTACAATGCTTCTCCTTTGTAGATGCTTCGCATAAACTCCCAGAAACAGAACTGCTTGCTGAAGCAAAACAGCCTGAACAGCAGGTGTAGACAGCACCCCTCTATGGCTCTAACTTGATAGTGTGGAAGCTCTGGTCTGGATTACTGTGCTGAGGCTTAGGCAAGGGAGCTGACTCAGCACCTCTTCTCCTTGCTCTTGGTCTCCGGGGCCTCCCACCAGGATGAGCAAACTGGCTGCTCCTCAGGCTGGCTGTCCTTGCAAACAGGGCACCACCTTACCCGCCTGTGCACAAGCTGACTATGGGGCTTCACCAAGGTTCAGTTGGGAGTCTGAGAGGCAATGACAAGATGTCTTGTTACCTTGTGTATCCCAAGTGAAGCCACCGAGTTTTGGATTTAAGTAACATGAAGGAGTAGGGTTCTGAAAGTCATAAGAGATAACCCCCTCTACATGCCACAGCCAGCGAAGTGGACACTTCAGGTTCAAAGCAGCAAGTGCAGAAAAGCCCTCCCCTGACCATATACTGGACATGGGCCAACTTGTAACATATGGCCTCCGGGCCCCGGGTTCCAGGACCGCGGCCTGACAACTGAGACCTGCCAGATGAAGCGCCATCAAGTAACAGTGGCGTCCCAACAGGGTGTGCTATTGCATCTGGCCTCTCTCTCTAACCAGAAGCATTTAGAAACTGGAAAGCTGAGTCCCATGTCCTACCTGATCCTAAACAGGCCAAAGTGTAGGGACATAGGGTCTAAGCAAAGAAAGAGCTCCAGAATTTGTCAGGGCCACTGGCTTTCAGCTAAAACAATGTCCAGGCAGCAGAAGTGATATCCTGCAAGGCTGGACAAAACCTCCAGGAGCTGTGAGCAGAATGAATCCAAGGCTCACTTTAGGGTCAGATGGGTTCCCACGGGCCCCTCCTCACACACACACACACACACACACACACACACACACACACACACGAGCATAAGAGAGATCTCAGGTTATACTGTCCCCCCAAAACAGGCTACGCTAGAGCACTGGAAAACTAAAACTCACTGCTTGTAGGATTAATGCTGATGTGCAAGCAACTGCACCGCAGCCAGAAGACTTCTAACACGTGTCTCAGAATAGAACAACATCTAGCATTCCAAACCATAAAACTCACAATGCGCTGCAGCAGTGATGCACTTCCAGACATGTGCAAGTGGAAAATGTGACCCTCAGCCAGAGGGAGAATCAGGCTGACTCAGAAATGACGAACATGATGGATTAGTGAATAGGGACGTTAAAGCATCTGTTAGGAAAGTGCTCGATATGTTCTGGGAACAAAATGACAGATGACAGAATAAGGGAGAACTGGAAAACAGAAAGGCAAACG
The DNA here is from genome assembly GCF_018167655.1 of Microtus oregoni. NCBI lineage: Eukaryota > Metazoa > Chordata > Mammalia > Rodentia > Cricetidae > Microtus > Microtus oregoni. Next base: position 4,074,011 of record NW_024543063.1, on the reverse strand, counting down.
TTCCAAGTTCAAAAATAGGATTCCTGAAGTACAATTCTATTGGGGGGGGGTCACACAAATGTGGGGCTATGAAGGACGGGCCCTTGGGACGCACTGTCCTGCTCATGGCAGGCCACACCCTCCCTGTCAATGGCTAGGGCAAAGGAGCAATGCCAGTCCACTTTGTAGCCACAGGCTCTTCCCAGGCTCTCTAGCCTGGCCTCACGCCTCCTGGATCTGTCCTCCCTACTGCCTGCCAGGCACGCCACAGGCTCTCCTGCCCCTTCCAGTTGTCTTCTCTGCTTCCTCCTAATACATTACTTCAACATTTCCTTGGTCTTCTGTTTCTTTGAAGATCCAAATAATACAACGGAACAACAGCATATTTCTTAACAGCATAGAAAATAGTGAACACAAAGATATAACAGAATTGACTCAAAATAAAACAGAAAGAAAATGGCCAAAGCAGTTTCAGTGAGCCATGAAAACTTCCATTTAATGCACACGATAGATTCCCCAAACCCAGAGGAGTAGCGAAACCTTTCCCAAATGCTTTACAGAAAGCACACCCAGAAACTCAGCAAAACTTTGCAAGATACAAAGACAACCACACAGAGGCAAGTCACAATGAACCCCTTAAAAATAGCACTAACGGGGCTACAGAAAACCCTGAAAGAATCCTGGGGCAAAAGACCAAAGGAGAAACAATGTAGGCACAAGGCATAGAGAACCTTCCAGGTGTTGTGAGAATGGTCAAGCTAGAATCTTCTATCAATTGAAAACACCTCTCAGAAATAAATATTTTTTAGTTAGCCAGGCAAAGGAATTTGTCACTATCAGATCAGCACTGTAAAAACTGTTAAGTCAAGCAAAACCGGGTCCAAACAAAGGTATGGCATACACTCAAAATGACAGTTCAGGAAGAAGTCAAAGCCTTTTCCAAATCTCTTTAAATGGTAATAATTTACTATACAAAGGCTTCTATAAGCAACATTATAGCCATGCTGGAGACCTTCCTTCTCTTCCTTTCTTAAACTTTATTTTCTAATTGACTTAAAAAAAAATCAGAGGTTTTGATATTTCTTTTTCATACACCCATTGTTTCTGCTAACTCTCCCATCCACAACCCACGTCTCCATCCTCCCTACCCTGACTGAAAGCAACCCACACCCAACAATATCGTTTTCTTTCATATCACCTATGTTCTACCAGACACCGTCACTTAAGGTGTCCCGACGGCTCCTTTCTAATTCCTGGCTTCTACATATGTTCCAAGTTAAGCACACAGATCTAAAGAGGCGAAGCTGGACCTGCATATGAGAGAGAATGTGTGGTATTTGTCTTTTGGCCCTGGCTCATCTCATTTGGGAGATTTTATATATAATTTTATCCATGTACCTGAACATTTCATTTTTCTTTACAGCTGAGTACAGTTTCATTTTGTATATATCACATTTTTTTTTAAGCCATCATCTGTTGACAAAATATATAGGCTGATTAACTTTCTGGCTATTGTGTCAAGAACAGCAATGAACATTGTGGGCCAGGGTCTTTATAGCAGGATATAATGGGGTCTATACACAGGGTGGTAGAGTTGGGTCATATGGCAGGTCCATGTGTTGCTTTTTGTGGACCCTCCACACTGATTTCCATAGTGATGCACCAATTCACACTCCCAATAACAGTAACTAAGAGTGCTTTGTTCCCAACAGCATCTGCTGACATCTGACTTCTGGATAACAGCCATTCTGGCTGGGGTGAGATGAAATTTCAAAGTTGTTTCAGTTTGTATTCCCCAATAGCTAAATTATGTTGACTACTTTCTAAAGTATTTATTAGCTATTAATATTTCTTATTTTGAGAATTCTCTATTCATTTCCAAGGCCCATTTTTAAATTTTTCTTGAAGTTTTAGATTTGTTCTTAGTTCTTTGCACAACCTAAATTTTAGTCCTCTGGCAAAGGTACAGTCGCCAGATATTTTCTACTATTCCATAGGCTGCATGAACAAAAATCCCAGTACCAAATGCAAAATCTCTCCTTATAAGTTATTGGTCACAGAAGCCCCAATACAGGTTCTCAGTAACTGTAGTCAGTCTTTCTCTGTCCCGCCTGCCAGCTCCCAAATAACCACATGGAGAACAGAGTGAAGTTCTGAGGAGACCTGGATGACACTTAGTTGACACCCAGTGTCCATGCCTTGTATCTCTTGAAAGCTGGTGACATCACAGCCATCACACACACCCCCCCCAAAGATATATATGTAATATCACATTATATTATATATTTGTTATGTCTTTTAAAAACTAAACTTACTTAAATAGATTTTTCCAATTATTTGTTTAAAATCTTAAACATTTCTAACAATTAAATTCACATGTTCAATGCTATAGACTCTTTTTGTTATTCAGTATTTGTCTTAGTATATTGTCTTAGGTATATTGCTGTGATAAAACACCATGACCATGAAATAAACTCTTTGCTCCCCAAGTTGCTTTTGGTCATGGTGCATCTCCTTGTGGGTGAGTAGCACTGTCAAAGTCTAAAACTGTCTTTACATTCTTACTTAATCAGATACAAACAACAGGGACAAGGAACAGCCACAGTGAGAGAAGATGTGAGAAAACACCCTCCAGGCTGCAGAGACATGTGGGAGCCTAGGCAGTTTGGATGCTCACCTTACTAGACCTGGATGGAGGTGGGCGGTCCTTGGACTTCCCACAGGGCAGGGAACCCTGATTGCTCTTTGGACTGACAAAGGAGGGGGACTTGGTTGGGGGAGGGGGAGGGAAATGGGAGGCGGTGGCGGGAAGAGACAGAAATCTTTAATAAATAAATAAATTAAAAAAAAATCACACAACAGCAGTGAGACGGGCAGGAAAGCAGACCCTAAGACAGGCACCGCAGTCATCAATTCTATTTGAGACTGTAAGACAGGCACCACAGTCATCAGATTATTCTATTTGAGACTGTTTCAAAAATTTGTATAGCAAAACTAATTTTGCAAAGTTGAAAGTGTAAACTCTAGAAACAACAAAAAAATCAATGATTAAAATTAAAAGCTCAATGATAAGAACAGCAGATTAAAGAGTAGGAAAAATGATCGGTCTGGAAGATGGCAGATGAACATGTGTGGGCTGAAACACACTGAGAAAGGCTGTAAGAAGATTGTGCACGGGGCACAGTGAGACACAGCCTTTGGGAGCCCGAGGAGAGCAGAGAACTGGCACTGGCTGTGGAGACCAGCTACAGGGACAAAGGGCTTCACAAACCTCAAGGCGACTGGGGACAAAGGCACATGATCTGGCCCCAGCTCAAGACCACATCAGCAAGCAGACAAAAAACAAGACCCTGTGAGAAACAAGAACCATGCCATAGAAATAGCAAGTTGCTCTTTAGAACACAGAGCCAGAATCCGAAGATGCTCAAGTCTGTACTGGGTGAAAGAAAACAAGGTGGCAATCCAGAATTCTCTGCCCCAAGCATATTATTCCACAAGAATGAAGACAGTCTCCCTTCCAAGTTTAACCTAAAGCTGAATATGGCTTGTGACTCCCTGGAAGTGGGGGGTGACAGACATTGTTAGGGTTTGAAGCAAACCATGGTAACTGTAATAGGCCAACAGAGGAGCAGGCAAGGCTGCTCACAGTATAGGTCCTATAAGTGCCAACAGGGTGAGTGTGAGAAAGGCTGAGCTGTCTCCACGCTGTAGTAGTGGGACCCTGACAGCATGAACTCACGACTTTCAACACATACAGATAAACACACAAAAGATCGTATACAGGGAGAGCATTTCCTCACAGCAGATACTGAGGATGTGGAAGGGGTAACAGAAAAAGAACTACAATTAGGAAACCAGGCTGGGCAGTGGTGGCGTACGCCTTTAATCCCAGCACTTGAGAGACAGAGGCCAGCCTGGTCTACAGAGCAAGTTCCAGGACAGGCTCTAAAGCCACAGCAAAATCCTGTCGCTCTGTAGACCAGGCTGGCCTTGAACTCACATAGATCTGCCTGCCTCTGTCTCCCGAGTGCTGGGATTAATGGCATGCGCCACCACTGCCTGGCTGAGTGTCTCAATCATAATGGTCATTACAGTCGACTAGAAGACTCAAGAGAACACAATCCCACAGCCCAGGCTGGGGTGTGATCTAGCAGGCCTAGTGGTCCGAGAAGTGGTATTCTTAATGCATGAGCATGCACCCTGGAGAAAAGGTGCAGAGACCATGCAATGAGTAAGAACAACGGTGCTCAATGAGTTTGATGACATAGGATAATAAAAGGGCATTATAGTGATCTCAGATAGCAAGACAAGGTTATCTTTTTCTATTATTAGGTACTTTTTTCAGGTTGGCCTTGAATTCACTGCATAGCTAAGGATTACCATGTGCCAGTGGACACATGGAGAAGGCACAGAATACTCTGTAACCAGGGTTCTAGAGTTATGAGTTACTGTCGGGGTTAGTAACTGAAGCCAGGTCCTCTGCTCTAATTGCTGAACCATCTCTTCAGTTCCTCTTACCATTTTTAAAAGTTTGAAGTATCCCTCAAACAAATTTAAAAATACAATAATAAAAGATAAATGAAGATCAAATAAATATCATTTTAATTTGCTGCAACAAAGAATTCCTCCAGGAGGAATGATCCTAAGCAGAAGCAGAGCCACGAAAGGATGTGAGCCCCAGCAGAGTTAAGTGGTGGGTGGTGCAGACCTATCTTGAGTCAATAATGTCTTGAGGGACTTAAAATGTACAGAGAATTACGACACACAATCACAACAGGTCACAGGAGTTGGGCAAACGGAGCTCAACGCAGTCTGTGACTTCCCACGGTCTGCAACTGGAAAACTACTGATATTAGACTCAAATATGTCAATTCTGACCACTTTAATTACCAGTGATTACTAGCTAATTACAGCAAGCAGAGGGAAATAAATGAAGCCAGAAAAAAAGGTAAGATAAAACAGAGAGCAAAAACCTATGACAGGCCAGAAAACACTGTGGAACAACTCGCTAAACCCACCTTCCTTCCACTGTGACTGGATAAATATCCCAAATATTGAGAATAACAGAGGTTTTTAATACCTTCATGGAACTAGAGCGGCTGACAAGAGAAGCTGTGCTATGCAAACACTTGCTGGAGAATGGAGAAAGGGAGGCGCTGCAGCAGCACTCACCAGAACAGCCCATTACTAAAGGCACAAAAGGGACAGCACTAATCAATCACCTAGTCATCAGCACATCCACTCCGCCAATGAGGTCAAAGCGGACAGTGCAGAGGTGGCAGGGCCAGCAATACTGTAGACCCTCTTGCTACAGTACACAGTGGGCAAGAAGGACCTGAATGAGGCTGCTTCTACACGGCAGAGGGAGGTAAGGAGTCCACTGAGGCTAAGATGTCGTCAGTCCAGACCCAGACCATGCACAGCAAGGAGCCACCACAGCCTTGTTTGAGGAAGAGACACACAACTGCTTGCTTTCATCTCACAATAAGAGCAGCAGCAACATGAACGGACGGTGCCTGGTGGGGTCTTTATGGCTGTGCTCCCAAATTTCTACAGTGAATAAAATTATTTTCAAAAAGGCCCACATTACTTGCTTAAAAGAAAACATTGAATACTTCAAGAAAGGGAAGCCGGGCGGTGGTGGCGCATGCCTTTAATCCCAGCACTGGGGAGGCAGAGGCAGGCGGATCTCTGTGAGTTCGAGGCCAGCCTGGTCTACAGAGCTAGTTCCAGGACAGGCTCCAAAACCAGAGAGAAACCCTGTCTCGAAAAACCAAAAAAAAAAAAAAAAAAAAAAAAAACCAAAAAAAAAAAAAGAAAAAGAAAGGGAAACAAAAACAAACAAAACTGGCCATGGTGGAACCCTTGATCAATGCTTCTGGTGTGCAGGCGGCAGGAGCGCACGCACCTCTCACAGGGAAGTGGACTAACACGTTCCCCTCGATGCCACTTCAATGCAGTGATCTCACACTTTCCGATAACGAGCAAGCTACAGCAGACCATGACAGAGGATCGCTCTTTCTATTCCACGATGCTGCTTGGTGCAGGCTGCTACTCCTGCTAAGTCTCTGATCCTGGCTGAAGGGCTGGAAATGACCCCACACCAATGGAGGGACAAACGGCTCGTGGAGAAGAGTGTAAATTAGAGGAAGACATGACCGGAGTGGTAGCTGCTACCTCCACTGTCTTCTCTGCTATCCTTGCTGTTTTGCAGCACTTGGTTGGAGGACACTGTAGAAATGTAAGCCTCATGACTTAGAGACACACTGTGAAGAATACGGTGACATCAGATGGAGCCATGAAGAACTGGACACACCAGCTAAAGAACGGAGGACATGTATGTGTCCATCAAGATAATGCACCTGAACGGTACTGGGTGTGGTGTATGAGGACGCACTGCTTTATGAATGAAATTGAGGGGACAGCAGCAGATCTATTCTTCACAAGGTGGCTTAGTGGCCACAAGCACCCCAGACTCTGCCCCATGGCTAGGGCTCACCTCTCTGAAGCTGTTGTAGATTCGGGTACCCTGGTGAGCTCCAATCGTGATTTCTGGAAGGTAGATAGGAACAGTCGTGTAATTCAGCACATCCATCTTATCCTGAACCCTAAAAAGACAAACATGAATTACAACAAGCCATCAAAATAAGCACCATGAGGAACTATTATCTTTGACTCTTAAAGTATCCATATAATAAACAAACAAACAAATAAATAAATAAACACTAAGATAGGGGCTGGAGAGATGGGTCAGTGGTTAAGAGCACTGGCTACTATTCCAGAGGACCTGGGTTCACTTCCTAGCACCCACAAGGCAGCTCACAACTGTCTGTAACTCCTGTTCCAGGGGAGCTGGTACCCTCGCACAGACATACATACAGGCAAAACACCAATGCACATAAAATAAAAAAATAAATCTTTAAAAGAACAAAACAACAACAAAAAGCCTAAGATAATGGCTGTTCAGCAGCAGGTATCTCCGAAACACCACCTCCCTCAAATCACCGGGGCTGTGTGGCCACTCTGCTGAAACAGCTCTAGAACTGAGGGAGCTCTGTGAAGCACTGAACCTTCAGAGTTTGGAAATGAGAAAACATCACTGTGTCCTTCACAGACAAGAGCAGGGAGAAAGGGACCAGCAGATGGTATACACATGCCCTCACTAAAAATAGGCAACATTAATACCACTAGAGGAGGTGGGCCCTAGTTACCCACGGTCAGTCTCACTGGGTACTAGTGAGACCAACTGTGGGCTTCTCTCCTTGCTTTACCATTTCACCCTGCTGATACAAGAATGTTTATAATGTTGTTACAGCGCATTCACTTTGAAGCTGGTCTCAACCATTGAGCTTGAAGAGACAGCTTTTTTTTTTTTTTTTTTAGAAAGAAACATAAAAGCTGGGCCAAGTCATACAGGCTTAAATCCTTGAATGCTTGAAATCTTTGTACTTGGGAAGCCATGACAAGAGAGATGTCACAAGCTGGAGTCCAACCTGGGCGACCTGGTGAGACAACTGAGGGGAGAAGGCACTAAAGCTCTTCTTACAGGCTCAAGAAGCAAAGTAATTATTTTCATCAGATACGCAGCCACACCTAAGTTGTAAAGGCAACAGAGGGCATTTCTTCTCTGCAATTTCTAAGTGGAGATTCAATACTCATCTGGCTCCTGGTGGCTGGACTTTGTAAGAAGCATCCAGGCTCACTATGCAAACCTGCAGACAACCAGGACCCCACAGGACTAGAACAACTCTAGAGAAATGCAAGGCACATGGCTCCATGGGTCATGCTTCCCTAAGCAACCACAGGGAAACTAGGGCTGCGGCAGACTGAGCTTTGTGGGTAGCAGCAAAAGCTGGAGTCCTAGCACAAAGTGGCTCAAATTCCACCCCATACAGCAGCTGTCCAGTTGCCCTCCCTGCCTATCCTCCCATGCAGTTTGCACTTGTTTAGGTAAATGGCCATATTTGAAACAATCCCAGATTAAGGTTGCTTTTATTAGCTTTCATATCCAGTTGGTTTATCTGTCAGAAAATAAGAAAACATTTTAAAACAATGCAAGCATGCAAACAGTAAAGTCTGCAAAAGACATAAGTAGCTGTGTTCTATAAGCTTGCTTTGTTTAGCCATTAGCTAAAATTCTATAGGACCAAAGCCCATCTTTGGCATCGCCTTCTAGTTGCCCCTCTCCAGAGCCGCAAGCCGACAACTCTGTCACACACTCTTTACACGACACGATTCCAGCAGTGTATGAGCACATAGGCTCACTAGAGAGCTACTGCATCACACAGAATTGTTTTGTACCTGCTACCGTCTGATTTTATTGAAGTGGTAACAAAATATTTCAACTAAAATGAAGTTCACGGTAAATGTTAACAAATATCAAAGTAGTAGGGTGGTACTTGGTTTTCTCTATAGCTGAAAATCCTAAGAAAATGCTGAAATTAAAAAAAGAAAAGAACGCGTTCTGGGAGTCTATGAAATAGTCAGAGCAACAGCGCCACCTATGTTTAGTCTGACAAAATTACAATTTACACATGCCCCAGAAAAAGTTAGAAGGCTGTAAAAGTAACCTGCTGCTCTATTCTGCACCTTATTTAAACCTGGAAAGGTTCAACTCTTAGCAGAGTCACAGAAATGAGGAGAGGCACACAGCACATCTCCAGGAACTACTTCTCAGGTAGGCTAGAGAGAACACCCTAGATCAGAGATAATTAAAGAAACAAAGGCACTAGGAAACCTATGGCTGAGAACAAAAGGAACAGCTAAGGAGGGTTCTGCTCACAGAACTCTTGGTTCAACTCTGCAGTTGGAAAAACCGAGCTGAGAACAATGTAGCTACCACAGCAGTATCCAGCTATGATGTGGTGACCATAGTCTGGTGGGAGCACTATGGACAGACAGCTTTGAACAGAGGGTTGAGGCAGGAAGACAGAAAAGAGTAAGGTGGCAACTGAGGTTTTATGAGTAAAGATTTCTCCATCCACAGAATGCACCCTTTTCTCCCACCTTTCACAGCCTGTTTTTGCTTCCTCCTGGACCATAGTTCTACCTGAAACTACGTGGACAGCCTCCATCTGTCTCCAGACTTCTAGATTGCTGTTTGGAAATGGGCTCCCAGCAGCCACAGTGAGCCTCCTGGGCAGCAGTGGTGCTCTGTGGAAGCCGGGAGGTTGGGCAGGGGTGAGTGAGTGCACCGACAAATATAACTGAAATTAAATGGAAATGCTTTGAAGCAATAATTTGGTCAAGTTCTGGACCAAATTATTGTAACTGGCAAGTGGCATGTTTACAGTAATTGTCTTAGAAAATAGATCCTAATTTTCACTCAAGAAATTAAAATCAACTCAATTACCACTGGAAACTGTTATGAAACTGAGGAGAGGACACAAGACAGGGAAAGGACAAGGCTATAGTAAACGGAATGAAAGCAATCAATTGGACGTTGTACCTCACAAACTCTGGGAAAATTATAGGACACAGCTCTATACCCTGATAACCATATAACTAAGTAATTACCAAAATTATGATTTTTAAGCATGGATCAGATCAACACGTGTTTCAGATCACTTTTAGAAAATGACATGGTATTATCTGTGGGAGGTCAAAAGCCAGACACACACCCCAGTCAACACAAGTCTGCCCGGATCTTAGACAGAGCTCACACACTGCCCAGTGGTGACTGATCCTAACAAGCAAGAATCACAGAAATTTGTGTGACAGACCCACAGCATTATCAGGAGGTGCTGGGAAGGTGACAAGGTGACGAGATGAAGAACACTGGGATTCAGATAATCACCGGTACTGGACCAGGACAGAGGCCACAGTTCCCGAGCTAATCCAGGAACAGAATGTCAGTACTTGGGAGCATTCTTCCTAAAGGGGAAACAGGAACAAACAAACCACACTCTGGAGTACAGGAAATGGTTAAGAGCAATTAGTAACTGATCAGAAGCAGAGATCCAACATGAGGACATGAAACCAGCACGGCAGAGAGGAAGAGGGACAAGCAGGAAAGCACAGCGCAGTGCATCAGCTTCAGAGTGGACATGAGGGAGGAGGGAGCGCTGGCATGAACGACAGAGGCCCAAGTTAGTACTACAGCCTCAGACACAGGCACGGACAGAGCAGGGCAAGGCAGCCATGGGCTCAGAGCACAACAGCAGCTCCACTTCTCAGGGTTTCAAACACCAGACCCTTCCTTTCCCCAGCCCTCATACGTACTGCACTCACATGGCCTTAGCAGGCCAAGCTCCCTGAGCTGGCTCTCCTCACCTGAAAAGCAGGGGTTCCACGAGTAGAGAGAACTTTCCTGCATGCCCTCCTGATGGCACTGCCACATGGTGGCAAACAGGATTTCAGAACTGAAGGTCAGACAGTAATAAGGACTTGCCAAGCAAGGTTAGAACCATAAAGCAGGTGTCACGAAGGTAACTGACCAACATATATGTACAATGTGCACAACACATATACAAGGAACAGACAACAAAGCCAACAACAACCTTTTTAAAAAGAACTGTGAATAAAAACCACCACCACTAAAAGCAACTTGAGAGTTTATCTTGGTTAGGGTTCCAGAGGGCAAGTCCCTACGGTGGGGAAGGCATGGCAGAAGTCAGCTGGAGCAGGAACCCGACAGATAACACCTTCAAGCACTAACAGGTATTAGAGAGCAAAGTGGAAGTGGGGTGAGGTTCCGAACTCTCAAAACCCACTCTCAGTGATGTGCCTCTTCCAGCAAGGCTCTGACTCCTAAAGGTTCCACAACCTCACCGAACAGTACCACCAACTGGGTACTAAGTGTTCAAATACATGAGTCTACTGAGACAGTTCTCATTCAAATCACATTCCACCCCCTGGCCCCAACAGGCTCTCCTCATATCATAACACAAAATACATTCACTCTATTTTAAAAGTCCTTCCGTTTTAACAGTTTAAAAATATAGTCTCTTCTAATACTCATGACAATCTTTTAACTGTAACTCTTGTAAAATCAAAAAGCAAATCATACCCTCCCAATAGCATACAATGGCACAGGATATACATTTCCATTCCAAAAGAGAGGAAAGGGAGCATATGAGAAAATATTTGACCAAAGCAGGACCGAACCTGTCAGGACAAACTCAGGATCCTATAGCTCCATATCAGTTGTCTAGGACTTTAGTTTCCAATGGCTTAGATGGCCTCCAACACACATATGTTTCTTGAACTGGTTCTATTCCTTTATAGCTCTTCCTGTCAGACATCCTATGGCTCTGGCATCTCTAACATTTGGGGTCTCCACTGCAAACCAGATTTTACATTCTCAGCTTGATTCAATAATCTTGCATGGTCTCCTGCCATCTTAGGGTCGGCCTTCTTGCAGGGACTTCCCTGCCATATGCTGCCTGGACTTGCAGCTCTCTGAACCATGGAAGAAGAATCCCTGACCCCTCAATCAATCCTTGCATATTTTCTTCCTCTAGAGCTCCTGCCTGTAGATAACACTGCCAAGGTCAGCTGTCAGCTTGGGATGGCCCTTCCTTGCCTTCAACCACACTGGTATGTTGAAGCTTTCTAGAGAAGACACCAGGCTTCCTTGTAAGGTGGAAGCTTAGCTGGGTGTAGTCTTGTCTTTTGGGCATCTTATTCCTCCAAAGTAGAACAGATGGATTCTCTTTCACTGTGCTAATCTCTTTAAATAAGTAAAGTCTCTCTTGAAAGAGATGCCTTGTTTATATGCTTTGGCTGTAAAGATTAAACTTCCTAGAGCTTTTTCCCTCCAAACTGTGTATGTTTTATTTCTTTCTGTCCCAATCGCTCTTTTTCAACTATATATGGGTTATCAATACCATACCAAAGACTCAATGTTATACTGTCTTGAAATTTCCTCTGCCAAAGAGATTAGTACATTACTTAAGTTCAGACAAGTTCTCAGAATGAGGGCAGAAGATAGCCAGATTCTTTGCTGAGATATAACAGCCTAGTTGTTGGTCAAGTCCTTGCTTCCTCTGAACCCCATGAGCCCTCTACTATCTGATTACCCCTAGAATGCCACTGACTTCCAAGTTCCTACTAGAACAATCCATTAAGTTCTACTTACAAAATTCAACTGATTTTCTAGTCCACAGCACCAAAGCCTTCCACATTCCTCAAAACAAAATAAACAAACAAGCAAACAAAACACTGTCAAGTTCTTCACAACAGCTGCCCACTATCTAATACCCAAACTTCTAGGACTGCAGGGCAAAAGTCATAAAATCAGGAAGCAAAATTTTTCCTACCAGATCACTAGGGGTGACATTGAACGGAACCATTCCTACTTCCATCCCAATACCTAGATTCATTAATTCTGGCTATAGGAGAAGCAGTACCATACACTGAATACTAATACAAAGCATACACTACCTTCTGAAGAACCCTGAAGGGAATCTTCATAGTGGGCAAAACTACGGGTAGTGTATACGTTTCAACATTTTTCTTGGAAGGAGAAGTAGCCAGCTGTGTTGATTAATGGGCTTGTAGACAATGGTTTGGCTAGGTGGTCAGGACTACAGAAGGAGGATACTGTTTCCCACCTGCTTGTCCTCACTCCTGTTAGCAAGTTCATCTATCCTGTTGCTGGAGCATTCATGTACCAATATTAGAAGCAACTTCTTTGGGATTCTAATGTATACTGAAGACTCTAGGAATCCTCCAGGTCTTCAGCACCAGATTGGGACTACAGAGAAATCCAGCCTCATGGACTGAACACCTACCAGATTCTCAGTCTCTAGTCCATTGCTGGACTATTAGGAGGGTATCCAATAAATCAATCTAATGAATCAATCAGTTATTTCTCCCCCCCCCCCAAACATATATCATTTTAAGCAGTTATAGGCACTCCACAGTATCCACAGGGATGTTTTTAGGGACCCTGTGGACAGCAAACTCCAAGGGCATAAAAAGCACAGTACTGTCACACAGTCTCCATGTTTCCTGCCATCCCCACTCTGGACACAGCTGTCACACCACAATGCTTAAAGAATATGAAACAGAAACGTCTCTGCATACTTAGCACAGTCACAATTAAAAAAAAAATAACTTGACTGGTGTTGTGGCTAGAGTAGGCTAACTGCACTTTTCTTAGAATGAGTTACAATATCCTAAGAGGTTATAGCTTGCAGGAGAGTGGAATAATGCCAGCAATGCTGTTAGGGACAGAGGGTGCTTCCTACTGTCAGCCACCTGTCCTCCTGTAGAACAGCAGTCGAGACGAAAGAGCTGGGAAGGACAGGAAAACATAGGAACTAAAAATGTTAGCTTTTTTCCTAATGTATGAAATACTATATATAAGTAGAATTATTTAAAACGATCAGTTAAATTCAGAGAGGAGGTTAAAAGAAAACAATGTAACAAGTAGAAAACATGGAAAAATGGATTTCAATAGTACTGCTCACTTTAATGTAAAAGATCCAAACATAGAAGACACCACTATCAGATGATATGAAAAAACAAGACTCAACCATTTGTTGTGTAAGAAAATGATTTTAAATTGAGGCAATTTAAAGTAAAAGAATGAAGAAAAAGATGCTATGCTTATGCCAAGAGCAAAAGTGTCTTTAATAGAGTATTTCAGACAGAACAGAGTTCAGAATAAAGTAAAATATCAGGCACATACATTATCTACATTATCTAACTAGAAGATGTAAGATTCTTAGCAACAAGATTCAAATCACAAGGCAAAAATGAACAGGATTCTATGGAGACCCAGGAGAGCTGGCATTGCTTGAGCTCTAAACCCATTTCAGAACTGACAGATCCAACAGAGGACACAGATGACCCGGTCACCACATGCCTCTGCTTCCTCAACAGGCAGACTCAGCACTCCCTGTCCCGCAGCAGAGCCCACAGTGTCTGCTCAATGGAGCATGCACCAAGGCATAAATAATATATGCCAGCCTAGCAAACACCTGAATGGAGGGAAAAGAAGAGAAACAGGATGTTTGTAGACTACACTAGGGTTAGGATAGGGGAAGAATGACAGGTGGAAAACTCCAGCTACAACAACTTACAAGTGAGCCAAGGAGGTCTCAAAGGAATTCTGAAAATATCTTCCCTAGTGAAATTATCAAATGTGTAGGCTGCAGGAAAAAGAGTACTAGAGGGAACCTGAGCGCACCAGGGCCGTGTTAGGACAGAGGGTCTAACAGCTGTCCGAGCATCTTCCTGGGATGCTACAGAGAGTAGCTGAGACCTCAGAAGCAGGAGGAAGAATGAAACAAATAAAAAGCAACAGCTGGAAACAAAGCAGCAAATGAACAGGCCAACACCCGGCTCTCTGAAAAAATCACCTTCAGGAAAAGGAGGCTCACAAAGGCACTGATCTACTAAGAGGAACATAAGTAAAGATTTAGAAACTGCACTGCAAGGCAATTCTTTTCTTTGGGTACAAATGTCAGGGTTTGATTTCTATTTAATTATACTTTATCACTGTGTATACATGTGCACACATTAACGTTGCCGTGCTCATGCAAATGCATGTGTGTATGTGTGTCACTATGTGTGCAGAGGCCGGAGAGCAACACTCAGAGTCTTCCTCACTCTTTCCATCTGAATTTTTGGGATGGGGTCTCTTACAGAATGGATTTGGCTAGACTGGCTGATCAGCAAGTCCCAGGGATCCCCTGCCTCCAAACAAGCATGCACAATCACACCCAGCTTGATATGGGGGTGCCTGGAATCTTTACTCAGGTCCCTTACTAACTAGGTCATCTCCTAACCTTAACTGTACTTCTTTTTTTTTTTTTTCGAGACAGGGTTTCTCTGTGGCTTTGGAGCTTAACTGTACTTCTTAACAGATATAATATTCATTCACTTGCAAAAAAAATAAATCAATAACTGTAAAATGTATTTACTTGTATAGTCTGACCCAGCAACAATTCTTACAACTTAAGAAAGTAACATGGAACCGAGGAAGTGTGCACAATATGTGCATTATTGTGTTGTAAATATGAAGAAATAGAAATAATTAGAAATATCAGTATCAAATAAGTAGTCAATGGGCTCTGCTTTATCCCAGAGGTTAATAAGCTTTTCCTATTGAGGACCAGAGAGTAAGTGAGTAAGTGAGAGGCTTTAATAAGCTTTTCCTATCGAGGACAAGAGAGTAAGTGAGAGGCTTTAAGCTAAGCGCAGTTCCACTGACGCATTTCTCATGCACCACTGGGAGGGCTGTACAGTTTTGCAACCTCATATGCAAATCTGAGCAGCTCTGGGCTGGTCTGGCACACAGACCCCAGTGTGCCAATCTGACTAATTTCTCAGTTAATAGATAGACATGGCATATAGAGGCAGCCACTAAAAACAAAAAACTTCAATCTTTAGTAAAATAGGGACATGTTTGTGATATTCAAATAAAATATAAGCTATAAGGAAATATTCAAAAATACATAAACACACACTTCATTGACTGAAACCCCCATTAAGCTGCCAATTTTAGGTCCTGTGACAGTAGAGTTGCAGGTGATTTGGCTTTTGATCTTTGTTTCTAACTTCCCAAGACAAGCAGGTGTGCCTTTGCCCTCCAGTTACTTCATCTTGCTATCTGCACATCTTCTTTCTGGAGCCTAGCCTTGAGCGGCTCAACTAATGCTGCCCCCCGCTGCTAGAGTGAGCCTGCCTACTGCCTCATCTTTCTTCGCCACTGGTGTCCTGAACCTTCTGCCTTCCCAAGAGCCAGGCTGCTTACCCTTCCTTAAAAATGCACTGTTGTACAAAAAGTCACAGCTCACACATATTACTTTCTGAAATAGTAACAAACACTGCTGCACTTCTAAGCATGGCTTAAGGTTGTGTAAACAACGTGAGACACATGGCAAGACCACCACTTAATCCATGCTAGTGAGTAGGAGAGATGAAGAACAGGCACAAGGGGCACTAAGTGTAGATCTGATTTTACAAAGAGATGAGATCAGAGGAAAAGTAACACAGACCCCTCTTCGTGCCAATGGACGTCACAGTGAGGGAGGAAGGATGAAGATGACCACGAGAAGAGGGGCAGGAAACCCTAGGGGAGATGATACAACAGCTCCTCTGAAAAGCTCAAGTGATTACAAACCACTCACACAGCAAACATTTCCAAAGCATCAAGGAGCACACAGCATAACGAGATGAGTGCTTGGAGAACTTGAAGAGCTCACAGTTGAGAAGGGAAATCAGATATCCCTACAGTTGAGCAGGTGCTGAGGTCACTGAGATGCTGAATCAAAGACAGAGAAGAGCATCCTGTCACCAAGAGAGCCTGTTACACTCTAGGGTGGGAGAGAAGCCCTGTTTGTGGGTAAAAGCAAACAAAACATAAAAAGGAAGAAGAATACAAGCAAAGTACTGAAGAACAATATTAACAGAAGGAACACAGGGTAGCTACAATCTATGGGATACAGCGATGTATAAACTAGCAAGGCTCAGCACTGGGGCCACTCAGCTCTAAGCACTTCACACTACTAACAAATTACAGCAATTCTGTGGCAGGTTCTGGGTTTTTTCTCTACCCTATAATGGGGACCCATGAAAGCTGGATTCTTTTGTTAGTTAGTTTTGAGACAATGTAATAGTAATACTTTTTTGTAATAGTTCTGGCTGTCCTGGAACTCACTCTGTAGACCAGGCTGGCCTCAAACTCAGATTCGCTTGTCTGCCTCCCTAGTGCTGGGACTAAAGACGTGTGTTGCCACCATCCAGTAACAGTTGGATTCTTAATATTCTCCTCCAAAGGTCTATGTGTTCATGGGTACAGTCACCAGCCTATGGCTGTATGGCCTTCAGCACTCAGCCTTTGTTTCCTGGCCACCATGAGCTGAGGGGCCTATTCTACCACATGTGGCCACCGTGTTGTGCTGCTTTGACACAAGCCCAAGCCACACAGACAAATGATCATGGTCCCAAACCTTCAAACCATGAGCTAAGCCTTTCTCCCTTTATGTGTCACCATGATAGAAGTTGACACACTGAGATGCACTAGTCTAGCCCCCACAAGAACACCTCTGACCTAGTCATGACATGATAGTCTGATATCAAGCGTCTTTTCTTTAATGAAGAAAAGTTTCTTTCCTTTTGGAGACTTTTAAACTACATTTCTGCTTATGACCTCTGCTTCTTTTCATTTTCTAGTGTGCATCCAGCAGTGGAAACTGTTGGGAATACCTTCCTGATACCTTGCCACATTTACAGCAAGGCACAAACTACTACAACAAAAACCTCAGGGAGCTCACAACTGACTACAGCCCAGCAGAGAACTTGAGCTTCTGAGGTACCTGAAGTTCCCTATTGTTTCTGTTTCTCACTGTGTCTGTCAGCAGGCTGCAGCCTCTGCTGGACTGTGGTGTGCATCCTGAGCAGGACTGCAGAGCACTCACGCAGGGCCCACAGGCAAGGAAATTCAGAAGGAGCCTTTGCCTTGCGTTTCAATGGAGGACACGCGGGTCTGTAAGTGGGTTTCTTTCATTGACTAAGACTACTGCAGCGAGGGTCAGTGAGTCTATGGACTGGAACGCATGTGAACTCCGTACTTACACTTACTTTTGTTTTCTAGTCAGCAAGATCAGTCTCATGTTCTCTTCAGTGCTAAAATTGTAAAGATGAAGAAAGCAAGGCACAGAGGGTCAAGTGACCTGCCCCACATTCTAGCTAGATCAACCCTAACCCAGGCCTGCGTCTGGTGCACACTATGCCGTGTCTCCCTTACTCAGCTTTCAACGTCCATTCCAAACAACAAGAAAAGTAATTTGTACCTAACACTTCAGTTTGATTAGAAGTAGAAATCGCACTTTAACACTGCGCTGTAAATGAGTAAACTCCGTATACTGACTCCTCCTCCCACGTGAATCTGATTTTGCTGCAGCACATCACACATCCACTCTAGCCACCCGCAGCCGTGCTGGAGACTGAAGCCACAGCATCACAGGCAATGGGCTGTTAACTGCATGCATGTTAGTGAGCTGGCTCTGTCCTGGACACAGGAGACCATAGCTCCACTTGACCTAGTAGGTGGAGAAATCACAGTTGACTCATCCTACACTCTCAAGGACCAAGGACGCCGGCACCACTGAGGAGGCACCCCTCACAGCACCAAGCAGGGGCTCTGAAGCAGTCACAGCCATTTACTTCTGATATTGAGCAGAGAGACCTGAGTGCCAAGGCCATTCTGGTGTGGGCAGCCCAGGGAGAGTCAAAGGGACCATAGCTGCTGTGTCAAAGTGCAAGGCCCTGGGCCCAGTATCAGTGCAGTGGCAAGACTTCATATAAAGGCATGCCCCAAACGCCATGTTCCCATCACTGTAAGTTAACAGACAGTAAGGCAGCAATGCTGGTGTAGGCTGGTCTTTCCAACCACTGGAGAGGCATCATGAGATGGTCACTTGGACCTAGGGGTTTGAGACCAAGCTAGGAAACACAAGGCAACCCTTTTAAAAATGGGGACTCTAAATACTGAAATATTTTGCTATATAAGCAAAATCAACAATATTTTCTTTACAAAGTCATTCCTAAATTTGTAGGAGTAGCTATAAAACAATAAACAGCATCTCCTCCAGGAGTCTCTGTTGTGTGCACATCTGCATGAAGCCTGTGCAGGACGAGGATGGAATGAGAGGCCTCATGCATACATGTCACCTCTGAGAACCTGCTACTGACATGCCACAGAAGGCTAACTCGGAAAGGAGTGTCTTTCCCCACACCTAATCTGCGTCTACCATGGCTCCTCTGCCTGCTCACACTGGTTTAACTGTGGGACTACAACCCATCCCTAGCATGTCCCTGCCTCAGTCTCTCCATTTGTGGCCTGATACCTGGTAAGCTGAGTCACATAAGGCTGAGTCCTACTTCCTTCAGGCCTCTTCATGCAAAGGCCTACACACCCTGGTCACTCACACTCTAGGGCTGAAGAGTGGCCTTTATAACTCAATAGTTATACAATAGCCCTGGTTTGCTATCTATCTCCCACTTAAATGTGTCTCTGCTGAGAGCAGGAATTTTATTTGATGCTAGTCTTTCAAACTAGAACCAGGCCTAGCACAGGGTAGAAGCAAAATAATCGTGGAATTAATAATGATAAACAACATACTGAACCCACTAGAGAATTTCAGAGTTGTCGGCAAAGGAAAAGGGTAAATACTGAAGTACTGGCTAGTGCAACTGACAACAAATCGAAGCATTAACTATGCAAATATTGTCTACTTCTACTGCATGTAGCAGATCCCTGCAGTGTACTCTAAGGAGCCGTCTGTTCCTGCTCCCCCAGTGACTCACAGCATCCGCAGGTTGTGAAAGGTACGGTCATCCTGTTCAAGCCACGGCCCTTTGTTGTATTTAAGGTATTCTATGTCCTCTACCACCTAAAACAATAGAAACAGAGAACTCCATTTTAGAACGGTGAATGAGGCAACACTATATATTATAAACTCTTGGCATACAAGTCAAGGAGAATAATATGGCAGGACCTAAGTGCTGCTCAGCATGACCCTGCCTCAACACTGCAAAATACTAAGGGGACAGAGCTGCTCTGAAGACTGAACAAAAGTAAGACTGGATAGAAAGCCAACATTAAGGTCAGACTACCCTTGTCTTCTCTAGAAGAAAAGAGCCACCAGAGAAACAGAGGAACCTGAACACCAACACATTCCTGGAGAGCCCCGGCCTCCAGTTCTGCCCTTCCAGGGAGGCCATTTTCTCATACTCAAAGCTTTTCTAGCACACGCCCAGCTTGGATCTCACGTAAAGGCGCATTATTCTAAGATACATACCATTTAAATAGATATCTAATCAAAAGGTATAAAATACATTGAATATGAACAAGGTAGCATTGGACCAGGAAGGTAATGACAGCAGCCTTTAGACCAGGTAGGACAAGAATGCTTACAGCAGGAAGCAGCGGAGCTACACTAGGACCCAGGATTTGTCTCAAAGCAGAAGGCCATTCCCGAGTGGGAGAGCTCACCAGGTCCCCTTCCTCCTGCCCTTTGTATAGAGGAATTGGGCATACAGGATGCTCACAGCCACCAGCTCTACAAGATCATTCTGCAGGACAGAGGGGCCTGAGCTGGCACTCAAATCTTGAATTCCTACGCTTATTATTATTTCCTAACTCGTGACCTTCATTTCTTTCTGAGACCAGGTCTTGCTGTATAGCCCTAGCTAATCTGGAATTCATTATGTAGACCAGGCTGCCTCAAACTTGCAATAATCTTCCTGCTTCCCAAGTGCTGGCATTACAAACATGCCTCACTGAGCCCTGGTAATTGAGGCTGTAGACACAACGAAAAAATTTAAAGCGGAACTCCCGTGGGAGGTTTGGTGTTAGTTTTTGTCAGTATCGTCAGGGTCTCATTATGCAGCTCAGGCCGGTCTTGAATCCACTATGTAGCTCAGGACGGCCTCAAACTTCTGTTTCTTTACTTTGGCCTTACGTTTTTCACTGAATGGATATTTACTTAATACCATTTAAGAAATGACCTTTTCCCTCCTATTTCACTTTTTTTTTTTATTATTATTATCTTAAAGGAACTTGCTTTGCCATACTAAGATGGTCTCTGTGTTGAGTCTGGTGAAACAAAAAGAATTCACACTACTACTTCTTGCATTAATGACAGAGTTTTTTGCTATTGTATGTATATATATATATATATATATATATATATATATATGGTTTTGTACGTGGGAGAGCAAATGTCCTAAATTACTCCTTTCAGAATTTTCTTGGCTGGTATTCACTGAGTTTCCTGAAAACTGTTTCACAAAACACAGACTTAAGGAAAACAGCTCTCTTTAGACAACTAACTTTTCCTCTGAACTAAGGCAAGATGCAGCTGACATGCTCTGTGACACATATATGTACCGAAGTGTTTCACATCTTTGCCATCTATGATTTTAAGATTGTATAAACAAAGCTATTTTTTTTTTTAAATATCAACAACTTGATGGCTCAGGGAGGGTAATGAGCAGGACAGATACTGCTGTTTATGTGATGTGGGAGTCCCCTCTGTGTGCTGTGGTTACCATTACTGAATAAAGAAACTGCCTTGGCCTGTTGATAGAGCAGAACTTAGGCAAGTGGACTGAATGCTGGGAGAAAAAAGGACAGAGTCAGAGAGACACTATGGACCCGCCAGAGTCAGACATGTCGGAACTTTGCTGGTAGGCCACGACCTCGTGGTGATATACAGATTAATAAAAATGGGTTAAATTAAGATGTAAGAATTAGCCAATTAGAAACTAGAGCTAATGGGCCAAGTTAATACAGCTTCTGTGTGATTATTTCGGGTGTAAGCAATCCAGGCGGCCAGGAAGAACAAGCGCCCCTCCCCCTCCAACATTTATGACTCGCCAAACCTCCTAAAGCCAGTAGTAATCAAACCCATCATGTGGCCCGGCGAACCCTGCACATAAGTCTAAGAACATGTGCCATTGATTAGCACTGCCCCACCTTGGTTGAGTCTTCAGATTCCCAGGTACTGTACACCAAAACCTCACACTGCTCACTGTAAGACAGAATGAGAGATACAAAGTCAGCATTACAGGTAGAAGGTCTGCACAAATGCCCAGAAGCCACTAGAGCCCCTGCTCTGACAAGCATCCCCACAGGCTGGAACCTGGGTATTCTGGTGTTCATGCTACCACAGTACGGCTATGCAGGAGCTAAAAACCACTTGCTTCATTTTGTTCTTATTTATAACTTTGAGAATTTAAAAAATGCCCTAAAACTTTTCAGTATCAAACAATTTAACTGTAACACATACAGATACACCTAGGACCTGAGAACCCTGTGGAGAGGGGAAGCATTCTTCCCTCATGCTTCAACACATGAACAGGAATGAAAGAAGACAGACGTGGTGATATTAACCCCAATACTGTTTAGGATGCTGACTAAGGGTGTAAAGGACTGAGTATTGATAGAGTTCCTCCACAGGTATGCTGTGTTTCAAGCAATTTTTCAGAATGTACCTCTAATGCTAAAATTTATTTTTAGCATCAAGAATCTTAAGGATTTAACTGGAAGGG
This sequence comes from Microtus oregoni, assembly GCF_018167655.1. Lineage (NCBI taxonomy): Eukaryota > Metazoa > Chordata > Mammalia > Rodentia > Cricetidae > Microtus > Microtus oregoni. Next base: position 4,052,021 of record NW_024543063.1, on the reverse strand, counting down.
GAAAAAGCATTTTAAAAAACCCAAATTCACAAAACCTAAACTGAAAAGTCTCCTGTTGGCTCTGCAGCCTGAGGCTATGAATGGGAGAAAAAATGCTCTGAGCTACAAGGCTTCCTGCAGTCTCTGCAAGAGAGCCTGAGTCTGGCATGTGAGCACTGTGCTGGTCTCACCTCATCTTGGGGAGGAAGGTGTTCTTGTAGGCATTCTCGATGTCCTGGAGATAGGCAGAGGTGATCTTCATTTCATGTGGCTGAACAGAAGCAGAGACAAAGAGCAGGAGGCCTTCAGATTCCGTTTCTCATGTGAGTGTGTAAGGCGTGAGCACACTGGGGGCACGGCTTTTTCCTAAGGACCGACAAGCTGCAAGAGCTTTAGGGGACAGGTGGCGGGGGCACAACCAGCGAGAACTGTTCCTGACTACAGAGAAATCCATGTCATGACCCTCCTCTCACAGAGCAGGGCCAGGAAGAAGGTCCCCGTGAGAAGCCCTGCCTGTCTCTCTGCTGTACCTCACATCAAGAGCAGGCAATGAGAAACCACAGAGACTGCGAGGCCCAGTCTCTCCCATGGGCCTGCACTTTCTCCTACTGTAGACTCCTCTCTACCTTTCTGCTCTTCCCCTTCTCTCCCACCTCCACTCTTCCTTCACTCTTTCACTTCTCTTGTCAATTAAGAGTGGACAGTTTAGCCAAAGCTAAGATTCATTCTTCTCCCAGGCTCGTCTTCTGTGGCTTTTGCTCATTTCCTTGCTCAGGACAGGGCTCCTCTACTAGAACACTAGCTATCCAGTTAGTGAGTTAGCTAGAACTCACCTATCCAGTTAACACTCAGTCCCAGCATTCTGTAGTTGGCACAGAGGACTCATGAAACATTTGTGGGAGGGAAGAGGAGAGGGAGGAAAAGAAGACTAGCCTACTGTTCTGACGTACAGAAATAAAGAAAACATTCCAAAACTGGATTGCGATAGAAGCTGCCACAATTGGCTAAGTTGGCTAAAAATCAGCTGCAAATTTCAACTGGTTCATGTAATCAAGTATAAATCCCACCTCACTAAAGCTGTTCATAAAAATAAAAAAGTCACCCATTTCCTGAGTGCCTGCAGCCCTGGCACCTAGACCAGGCACAGGAAAATGGAACAGTCAGCTGTCTATAAAGGTGGAGAATTCACTCCACCTGGGAACATTACTCCAGAACAGGGGTGCCAGGCACGAACTCGGGCACTTCTGTCTGACAGACACAGGCACTTAGTAGTAACAGGTGAGGAGCCACAAAAGCACTGTAGGGGCGACAGGGAATCACATGCAGATGTGCATTCTTCCATACCCATATAAGCCCAAGGAGAAAGCCAGGCTTTGCCCTGCTTGCTAGACTTGCCATGTGCCAGCCAGCCTTGCCCTCTGTTAAGGTAATATACTTCCTTGCTTGTAACATAAACTCAACACAAAACACCCATCAAATTTACATGACGCTTGAAAGGATATCCAAATCACTTTCATCTCTAGGACAATAGGACATGAAACCCCTTAGAGAAGAGAAGAGAAGAGAAGAGAAGAGAAGAGAAGAGAAGAGAAGAAAAGGGACAGAGGATATGCTCACTTTGCCTCCCCACAAGAATGGCTCAGGGGATAGATATGCTCTCGCTGGGCCCTCCTGCCTTATGGGGTCACTGGGAACTGGCACACGCTGATCACAAAAACATGTAGACACCTGGCTTGCATGGGTACCGACTTACATCTCCTTTCTTCTGGATCCGTTTCTGTATCTCTGATACGGGCACATCGATATAGATGACTACGTGGGGTGGCAGGTACTCTGGGAGAGTGAGCCGTTTGATTTCATTGTAGTGGTCCACACCTACACAAGAGAGCCCATCACTATCAGACTCTAGACATCCCAACTGCTGTGCACAGGACAGACCCTGAGTACGTCTTCCTCACTTCTGGGAGAGTTGGAAGCACACCAGTTCTCCTCGTGTGTGTTTCTTTAGCTGGGATATATGATACACCTGCTGTGTATCTAGTTCTTTATGAACACAAATAAGTGTCTGGTTTACAGTAGTTCAGAAAGCATTTCTTAAAAAAATTCAACTGAAAACTTAAGCTCCACTTTTCCGGGTTCAGAATATTTCAGAGAGTTGAATGAACTATGTGTACTACCACCGAATCAGATTCACAGCAAAATAATCTGGGAGTCCTGAGACTGGAGCAGTCACCTCACCCTTTTCAAACAGTCCTGGTAATCAGAGGTTTGTTATTCAAAAGAATTAAAACCCACTCCTTTGGACACACACACCATGTCCACATCAGCCCCCAACAGGGTGCCTCTGGGCAGTGTTGAGAAAGAACTGCTTGTATGGTAAAATCTTCCTGAATGACAAGTGGATGCTCACACCAAGGCCCACAGAAAGACACTTCTTCCACTTCATAGAACACCCCAGTGACCCGCCTGGTCACTGTGTCGAAGGCTATCTTTGGACTGGACTGTGACCAAGACCACTGCAGTAGGGAAAGCGTGATGGAGGAGGCATGCCTATGGACATAGGGCACTTGCACAGACTGCCCTGACCACACCCCCATGAGCCCAGGAGAAAACCAGGCCTTGCCCTACATGCTAGACCTGCAATGCAGCAGCCTTGCACTCTGCTAAGGTAATGTACTACCTTGCTTCCTCTGTTCCATCTCCATTTGCCTGCTTACGTCTGACAGCATCCCATTCCTTAGGCCTTTTTTCCTCACTGGATGCCACTGACTTCCGCCAATGTACTTTTCCCTACCCTGGCACTAATATGACTGGCTACAGTCTCCAACCTTATACATGTAAAATTCAATGGTCACGTGTTACAAACATTGGTAAGGCCAACCCCCTCACACTCTTCAGCTCTGTCTGGGCACACACAGCCATGGAGCTTTATCCATGGGGTTTCCATCTCCTCAGTAGTTGCACCCAGGACCTGGTCACCACTGTTACCACTCACGAGCATTAACAAGTGAAAACAGGCCCACTGCAGGCGCTGACACCAGACCACACCTGCTGGCATCAATCCCTCAGGCCACAGCAGCATAATCTGCGTTTAGGTATATACCCTGAGCCCATTTAAGAGAGTCTTGTACCCAGGACACCCAAACAGAAACCACCTCGGAGAAACTGACTCTTCTTCATTCTAAAAACTGGTCTCCCATCACTCTCCTCCCGTGCTTCTGCAAGACTGAGCACTGTTCCCTCCTGTAGACAGTTCCCGCTGCCAGTGTGTCCTCCAACTTAGTCCTACCCCAACATGTTCTCTTCCAACCTCCTCCCAACTGGCCTCCTCCCCTTGGACTTTTCCTCACCATGTATGTTCTTTCCAGACACTTCTGTGAGCTTCTAACTACCAAATCTTCCTTCTCCACTTAAAATGCTCAGCGACCCCTCAGGACTTCCAGAAGACATCCAAGCTTTCTTCCCTAGGCCAGCCCTTACCTGTCCATGCCCTGTCATGCACTGACACTCCACACCACTGCCAGTTCCCATCCCTCCCCTAGCCTGTCTGACAATGGACCTGTCCTCACTCCCTCTGGCACTCGGTGTCTGACCCCTGAAGGCCATTCACTGCAGGAGCTGTCCCTGGCAATGACTCCCAGCCCTGCCACACGTCAGTCAGGCCCCAGGCGTGCTCTTTCCCTAGCACTCCAGAGCAAAGCGGAGGGTGCTCAGGGACGCTGTGCTGCCGCTCATCATTTCTGCGGGCTTCATTCCCTGTCCCTAGGATAACAAAAGCCTTGCCTGAGATCCCCGAACATCCAGGCAGAGTTGTGTACAGTGGCCCCCAGAAATACCTGTTGGCCAACCTCAGCTGCCACTTGGCATGTACAGGGCAGCTGTTCCTTGCCCACTCCTTCCACTTCACACACACAGATGGACAACTTCTAGCCACCAGGATACAGCAGAGCCAGAGTCTCAGATTACAACTATCCTTTTCCTTGTCTCAGTTTCCCTGACCGACTATACTCACGCTGACCATTAGATTTCAGTACCCACTGGTACAGCCATCAAGCACGCAGGCAAGAACCTAACACTGAAACTGACTTAGGCCAAGCACAGTATAGCCCAAACTCCTTACAGGCACAGCAACTGCCCCAGGGTTCCCAGGCTAACTGGCTTTAACCAACAGACTTTTATCCTTTCTCCTTTGTCATCTGCCAATGTCTCTAAAACAGGCTCAGTAATTTGTTAGAGGGGCAACTGTACAGAAACTGACAGGGAAAATAAAATGGCCCAATTTCATAAAAACTACACACTAGACCTGGAGAGTTTAGCAAAATTAGCTAGAGAGGCCAAGGAAAACTAGTGGAGCTGTGGGCTGACCTCAGGACCAAGGGTCTCTTGGGGTATAGCGAGGGGAGCTGCAGGATGCAGAGTTTTCCTGAACATCAAGGATGCCTCTAGGGTAAGTGAATGGACAGAAGATACCTATTTAGGATGACAAGGACAACGGGAGCTTGCTGAGCTCCCTCTCATCTGGGGAATGTGGTATGCAACAGCACAAAATACCCTCCCCTCGGCCTCTGTGGAGGTATCCCCATCAGCAGAGGGCACAACTCACACTCCTTTCGGATGAAGCCCTGGTTGTACATTGCCTCCAGGAAGACAAAGTCACTGTAGATGGAGCGCTCCAAGACCACACCTTGTCCTGTTGAAACAGGTAAACAGTTTTAAACCAAATGAATAAAAAGTACTGCTAACTAGAAATTTCATTTTAGAAATGGAAAACAAAAGCCCAGTCACTTACAATTCTAGTTCTTACAAATACATTCAAAGACTATACTGTTACAAGTGGAAAAGACATTTAAAACCACAGTGCTTTTTTAGTTTGGGGGTAACACTGTCTCCTCCATCACCTGGAACAGAGGAGGAAGATGGGTTCTAAACCAGCTACTTCAGCCTCACTGTGACCTCTCAGATCCCAGGTCAACTCTTCCTATACTTCACATCTTACTCATCACAACCATCCTCAAATTCTCTCAAACATAAAACTATATATATATATAGTTTTTCTAAATATAAAGAATTAAGTATAAAAATGTCCCAAGTTCAGAGTAATTTAGTAACTCTTTGTTATCTCATGTGTCTGGAAATGGGACAAATTCATGTCCTGATCTTGCCACAAGAGGTGGAATTCCAGCATTTGGCAAAGTGCTGTACCATAGGGTCAAAGTAACATTCCTGTTTCTCCTGAGACCGTCTCCATCATTAAAGAAAAGTATCTTGCTCTCTTTCAACAGCAGCTTCAGGTTTCTGCCTCAGAGCAATCACGTCCCAAAGAAGAGCCAGGATCAGAGCACTATTTTATGTTGACAGAGACATGCTTAACTCTCCAATCAAATACACTTTCTAGACAGATATGTAATGACCACTTCTTTCTCTAGGTCCAGGGTCTTCCACGTCTGTTAATATGATCTGAGAGATGGGCAGCCAGACGGGGACACTCCTGTCTTTGAGGTGGTGGTGCTGAAGCAGCCAAAGGTAATCGCTCCAGTCAAACTCAATGAGAAGGCAAAGAAGCTCATAGCCTCTGCCAATGATATCTGCACTCTCCCTGCTCAGCAGCAGCAGGCCACTTGCAAACTGGGCTGATAAAGCTGGGCTCATATCTTCTAATGGCCTCCTCTCCTTCAGAGTAACGACCTCCAGTCCAATATTCTAAGCTGGCCACTTCTCACCTTTATTGCCATCACTGCCAGCTTCACTCACGGCAATGTGGTCCTCATGATACTCAGGACAAAACTCCCTGCAATCCATCCCGCTGGGTCTAGGCAGAACCTTCCCCTATGGAAGAACGGGCCCTGGCTCCACTCACCACCCAGAGAAAACTCGTTGTCCAGTGTTTGAGAAGTTAGCTGGTTGTTATGTAACTTAATCTAGAACCAGCTTCCCTAGAGCACTCCCACCAACTCACTTCTGCCACGCATCTTTCCAGTCAGTCTCTATGCTCCAATTAAAACAGAAGCTTCCTTCCTGCAGTATTCCTGGCTTGAGGAATGAACCTAGCACACAGCAGGTACTTACTCACAAAATAGTTAGTAACTGAACACAGCATAAAAGGAAGCAAATCACTGTTCATTGAACATGTAAAGTGTTTCTTTTTAATTTAAGAAACAAATGGTTAGGAAATAGGGTAGAATATGCTAAAAAACAAAAACAAACAAACAAAAAAACAACCAAGGACTGCCCTGAGGGCCAATATCATTTCCAAGCTACGCTTGGATTTCCCTGAGGGAGGTCCTGGTACGGAACCCAAGAAGACTCCAGATCACATAAGTTCCCAGGAACAATACTAATCAAGCCCAGAGCTTTTCCATCCTTGGAAGAAAACTAATCATTAACAAAATTGGGGAATAAAAACCAGACTCTTCTGGGACAAATGGGAATCTGTGAAGCAGCTTTATCAGCTATCTTGAGGCCGTGCTGAAAACACATCTTTGTTCTTCTAGCTCAGCTCAGAATCAGAATCACTGGTCCAACTTTCAGGGACACCTGAACTTGTCTAAAACCACAATCAACCACAGGGAAGCCACTGACACAGGAAGCAGACACAGCCTTAAACACAAACCACCTGGTTTTTCCCACACTGTCTATCAAACATGGGGCAGCCACTGCCCTACAAAGTAGACTGAGTCTTAAACATCAGCCACTCCCTCTCCCACACAGTTCACTCATCAACCACATATGAGTAGACACAGCCTTAAATACCGGCCATAGTCCCCCCCCCCCCCCCCCACATACTGTGCCACTGTGAATACAGCTCCTGGCATATGGCACAGTACGCCTGCTGTCAGTTTTCAGGATATTCTGGGTTCAGGTCCAAGTTAACAACTTCGCTGCTTCCCAGGGAAGGGGCTATATCCTGACCTCATCTACACACATTCCTGTTCTGTCATGCCCTTGCTTTCGAGTCCTTGCTTTCGAGTCTCTCACTCTAAACTTTGTTTGTCCAAATACACCCAGCTTGAATAGCATCTTAGGACACACTCTCCCTAACTGAAGGGGCCCCTGCGACCCTGCATATTTTGCCTCCTCCCAACTTCTGCCATTTTTTCAAGGTTTAACTTTCACTCTGTGACAACTTTCAGCCTGGCCACTGTCCCTCCAGAAAACCCACTGGCTGTCATTCATGTCTATACAGGACACACAGTCCATCCTGATGAGTTCGACTTCACATTCTCCCAGTCACCCGTGTGCTCCATCCTCCATCATGGTTTATGCTTAAAGCAGTGACATTACTTCTATAAGCTTGCCTAAAGTACCTTTCAGAAAACCTCTATTCAGAACGGGATCAAGAAAGGGAAAGCCCACCACCCCTGACCAGGAACAGAGCGGTACCTGTGCTCAACAGGTGTTCCAGGGCGTCTGAGTACTGTAGGAGGCGGCTGGCGTACAGCCAGGACTGCAGGCGGTAGCTGTTGCCATCGTTGCTTTTGGGATTATCATAAAATTTCTCTAAGCTACAGCTGCCACTAAATTCCGTGTGGAGGGGCCTTCCATCGCCTGTGGTGCTGCTTGAGTACTGGATGCCTGCTTCTGGAAAGTGCTTCATGCCTAAAATAGAGAACACCCAGAGGAAGCATGGCTGACCACTACCACTCGAAGTGCATGGTTGGACAAAAACACAAAGAAAATGTGAATGCTATGGCCAGGGCTGGGCATCAGAGCCCAAGGAAAGTCACCTTTGTGCCCACACTTCTTCACATGCTCAAGAAGCACATGAGGTGCTGGGGACAATGGCTAAAGAGCAGGCTTCACCATTTCCTGCCACCCAGCAGCACATGTCAGTCCTTCCAATCCTCACCCCACTGCTGCTGTCCAACACCATCAAAGGCAAGTCAGCAGACTACCGCACCCAGAACTGGAGCAGGTCAGCCTATCTCCCCATCATCCCATGGGAAAGCAAACACAGTGACAGCTCCTCTGGCAATGCAGTTCAGGTAGGCGCTCTGCTGCACTCCCAGGGAAAAGCCAATCCCAATTTTTAAATTTACTACATTTGAACCCCAACCCCGCTCCACAATTCAGTCTTTTTGAGATAGGATCTTTCTATGAAGCTTTGGCTGGTCTAGTACTCACTATATAGCCCAAGTTTGCCTCGATTTCATGGCAGTCTTCCTGCCTCAGCCTCTCAAACACTGGAGATTATAGGCATATATTAAATAAGCAACTAAAAAAAATGTGAATGACCTACCTTAGGCTTAAATTTACCTAGTCAACAGAAAGCAAATTCTAGGTGGGATAAGCAGCCACAGGCCTGAAAAGCTAGGGTCATCCTGCATGATATCCATACCTAGCTTCTCTGCGATCTCCTTTGCGAGCTTGTTCTTCCCAGAGCATATGTTTCCATCTACCGTTATCACTCGGCTGTACTGATTCAGTTTTTTGGTTGTCTTATCACCAAGAACGAAGGCGAGAGGTCCATACTTCAGCTGGCATTGCACACTAGTATGAATCTGTCCCTGAAAAAAACATCACATCACCTCTGGTTACTGCTGGCATTAGCAATTATTAGGTAAAATAGGAGGAGGCCCCTCTTATCTGATGAGCTGACTCCCTTCTTCCTTAGTGCAAGCTCTCTGAGAGTTGAATGTTTACATCCCTAGGTCTCTAAAACAGGGCCTGAAACAAGGATGCTTGCTATGTTAATGAAAACTGGGTGGATGGATGAACAGATGAACAGGTGGATGGACAAATGGCAGAGGGGAGGTGGACCCGACAGAACAAAAATACCTCTCTGATCAAGGCTTCCGTCTTTAGCCTGTTACCTAGTTAGCTCACCACCAAGTACACAGTTTAAGCACGGGAAAGCTAGAAGACTTAAACCAAAGCAGAGTTTCCATACTCTAACCCCCAAGTATGATGCCCTTTGCAGCGGGAACTGTCCACGATCTAACAAACAACAGGGTAAATAAAGCATTATCTTTCCCTTCCTTCAACTCCATAATCATTCACAGAAGCCAAATTCACAGGTTATGAGGAAGAAGCATCATCTCCCTCTCCTACTGCACTGCTGCTGAGATCATTTTTACATCTCTCATCCATAAGGCAAAAGATATCCTCAGCAGTCTCGCAGTCCATTCAGCAAACTGAAGTAATCCACACTCTCCCCAAACAAAAAAAAGATCAGCAAGCAGGGAACAGTGGTGGGTACATAGTTAAAAGGCAAACAACTGGAAGAGCAGTAAATTCTAAAGTGGGAAGTAAACCAATCTCAAAGATGATGCAGATGGCAAGTAAGCACCTAAGATGCCCCCAAGAGAACCCAGACACGCACTGTGTGTGCTCACATGATGCCCACAAAGGCAAATGACTGCCAGCACCAACACCAGCAAGAGAGCATGCAGCAAGACGCTCTGCACTGCTGAGTAGTGCAAATGGGACAGTCAGTGGGCGACAGATGGTTACAAGACTACCATCTCACTAATACCCAGCAACCACATCACAGCTGATAGAAACATTCCCACATGAAATTTGCACACATACTCCATGCAGTTCGAAGGGGAAACTGTCAAGATGGTCTTCAAATAGGCAAATAGACAAGTGATAATATATCCGAACTATGGAGCATTACCCAGCGATTAAAAGGAATGACACAAACAAGCCATAAAGACACGAACCAATCTTTTTCTTTTTTTGCTGTTTCTGAGGTTTGGTTTTGAGCAAAGGGTCTCATTATGTGGACCTGCCCGTTTCATGCTGGAATTAAAGGTGTGCACCATGATGTATGGCTTAAGACTTATTATTTAGAGAGAGAGAGAAAGAGAGAGAGTGTGTTAGAAGAGCAACCGCTGAGCTATCTGTCCAGCCCCACTGTAAAAGTAATTGTACACATAAACAGTAGTGTGACAGGCAATATAATCTGTGACTGACTAAAGTCCAGAAAAGGCAAAATGACAGAAATCATCAAAAGAGCAGTGGCTGTCAGTTTAGAGGGTGGAAAATAAATGAACATTAAGCACAATGGATTTTTTTAGGGCTGTAAACTAATTTGTGTGGTACTATAAAAAGGCAGCAATATGTCACTGTCCACTGTGCAAAACCACTGGACTTCACGGCGTGAAGAACGAACTCAGTGCATGAAAAACTTAGGATGGACTGAACTTCCGACGTACATATGTGAAACAGGGAATGCTGAAGGAACAAGGATTGTAGCCTCTGAGAGTCAAGGTCAAAGCAAAAGTGCGCTGGAATATGCCTAGTTGATAAGCGTGGTCCTAAAGGGGCATAGGCGGACAGCGCTGATTCAGGCTCACATTTATGCACACCCCATTTCTCTCTCCGGTTCATTCACACTTTTCACATACACCACTCCTCTGCTCAAAACAAAAATCCTAAATAAGAAGGTCAACCCCTTCACAAATTTAACACCTTTGCAGTTGTAGCTACTAAGAAGCAAAGACGTTATGGTGCTGTCAAAAAACGTATCCTGTTCCCAGCCACGGCCCCCGCGGAGCCTAGTATGACCCACTATTCTGCATGCATCTTAGGAAGTCCTAATCCTCCCCCAATCTACCCCAAAAGTCTCTGTTGCGGCTCCACATCACGTCACCCCAGCGTCCACGGGGCGCTCAACAAAGCAACTTTGCCAAACACTGAACGGACGAGCAAGCGGGCCCAGACTCCAGGGCCCCGGCATCCCGGTTCCCCAGATGCAGCTTGGAGAGAGAGTCCCGCCGCAAAGCTGCACCCGGAGCTGTGGGTAGGGATCTCGGGAGCTCGCGGCTGAAGGGTCTGACCAACAACGCCGGGGAATCGGGGCTCGGAGAGGACAGTCCGAGACCCAGGAAAGACATGCCGCCCGCCGCTCACCACGCGCTGGGCTCCGGCCGCGAGGCCCCGCGCGGACGCTGACGCCGGGAGAAGTCTCAGCAGTCTCAAGGCCATCGCTCCGCTGTCCCCCGCCGGCTCAAGGACCAGACGGACGCGAGCGCGACGGGGTCCTAGGCTGTCTGCGGCGCGCTGCCATGACGTCACAGCCGAGGTGTTCGCGGCGCCTGTCGGAAAAAAAATAACCTTCTTGGGGTGAATAGAAGTTTGGGCCAGGTTATACCGGAGGGACGACGCTTAAGCCTAGACCTACACTATGGGCAAGGTGTTAGCTCCTTTGGGCGAGTAGCGCGGCTGGACCCCAGACAATAGATCTACGTACGTGGCGAAGGGCGAGAAGACCCTCCTGGGCCTTGCCGATTGCATGGAGGCTGCCAACTCTGAGCTGGGGTTCTGGTAGATGCCTTGAGGGGTGCGACGAAAGTGTGACTCTACGGGTTCTATGGGGTGGATCCGCTCGCTCCCCAGATCCTGTGGTGAGAACCCGCCACCCGGGTCCACGCCCGACCTCTGAGGACTGGACCCCACTTCCTGGGTTTGTGGGCTTCACCTACTCCATGCCTGGGTTCGGAGAGGAGGCTCTGCCCCCCGCTTGGGCTCTGTGGGTGAGACCCGCTCGGGACTCGGTTTTGAGCTCTTGTCCGCTGAGAGCTGAGGGGGCCTCAGGTCTAGAACCACCATAGTCTCCAGGGCAGAGCTCCCTGCCTCACTTCCACAGCTGCCTCCTGGAGACTTCTTAAGCTCCAAGACCCTCTGAGGCTAAGGAGGAAGAGTCTGAGGAAGCCAAGAAAGTGCTGTGGGGAGTGTGTGTGTCCCCAAAACAGTGGGAGTTCCGCCCTGGGCGTGGACCACCTTCACCAAAGCTCCCCTGCCTTTCCCATTTCTAGGAAGCCCTGTGCTCCTTCCAGTATATTGAGAATGGCTCTCCACATAGCTCTTGCATCTCGATCATCCTATTTCGCAACTCCCCTCCAGTGCGCTAGGTGTCAGTACCGGGCAGGCTCACCCTTAAGAAAGACACTGCCTCACCTCCTAAGTTGAGGTATGTCTGACAGCTTTAGCGGTGGCATAATGGAAAAGGGTGTATGCCATTAACTTGCAAATCTTAATGGTGCTACTTAAGCTGGAGCCAGTCATCTGCCCCAAGTTTGCTCAGAGTTTTTGTTGTGAATCAACCGTGAGATATTTTTAAATATTTACTATTCAATGAGCTTTGAATCTCTGAATTCCAACCCCCCTCATTTTTTAAATATATTGTTCTTATAATAATGAGTTGTATTTGAACTTTTAAAAAGAATTCTTCACTTGTTCACGGAGGAACAAGTGAAGTCTATGATTTTAAGTCAGGGATTCTTTTTCTCTCTCGCCTTATTGCCAAAATAATATAAGCGTCAACAAAATGACCTAGGAAGTATTTGCACCCGTTTTATTTTCCCTGGATGCTTGTGAGTAGAGGGTTTCTTGATGGGGGTTGAGGCTGTCCCGAAGCTGTTGGAGGAACTCCACAGCCACTCAGAGGAAGAATAAGCCTACTTGAGTGGCAGCTCTCTCCTCCAGCAAGATTTTTCTTTAGAAGAGTTGAGTGAGGAAGTTTCCCAAATGACAACAGAAGACTGGGAACTCCAGCAGGAAGTCAGAAGAAGAGAATGGAGAATGGAAGCTTTATCGTCTACTCCTTGGTGAATGAGTTTTAAAATCACATTTGGTTGAAACAAAACTTTAATCTCCTTTTTGTAGGGCTTCATGAGTATACGGGAAATGCTCAAAATGTCATACTTAGAAAAGGGAGGTGTCTAGAAGAACCCAAATGAAAGGAATGTTTGGCCCAGTGAGCAGAGTAGGGAATAAGCCTCACAGGAGGTTGTTTGAAGTTTGTCTGCATAAGGTAACGCCTTGACTTACCACTTACAGTGCTGCAAAAATGATAATCCCCCAAAGATAGGCAAATAACGATGAAATTCTTTTTTTTAAATATTTATTTATTATTTATTATGTATACAATAGTCTATCTGTGTGTATGTCGAAGGCCAGAAGAGGGCACCAGACCTTATTACAGATGGTTGTGAGCCACCATGTGGTTGCTGGGAATTGAACTCAGGACCTTTGGAAAAGCAGGCAATACTCTTAACCACTGAGCCATCTCTCCAGCCCTGAAATTCTTTTAAAAGTATGTACAAGGTATCCGTTGGAAACTGGAGGAAAAGTAGAGGAATCAAACAGAAAACAGTGACTTCATGAAAATAAAATCTTTCTGCACAGCAAGAGAACAGTTAAGAGAAGTGATGGCCTGTAAAACGGGAGAAAATCTTTGCTTGCTACTTATCTGTCGTAGGATTGATATGTAGACTATACAAAGAACTCACAAAACACCAACCAGCCCAGTCAATAAATAGGCCCGTGAAATGAACCAATAGACCTGTGAAATGGGCAGATAATTCTCAAATGATGAAACACCGGTAGCCAATAAACATGAAAAATTTAAGGACATCATTAGTGATTAAAGAAATGCAATTAAAAGTACATTGCTACCCCACTTCACCCAAGTCAAAATGACAGTCAAAAAGAAAATGAATAACCACAAATTTTGGTGAGGATGTGGACAAAAAGGAATATTGATATATACACTGCTAGTGATAATGTATATGCTAAACTAGCCTGTATGGATATCAGTATGGAGATTCTTCAAAAAAAAAAACCCTGGAAATAGAGCTACCATATGATCATACTATACCACACCTAAGCGCTTACCCCAAACAATTCCAAGTCAACATGCCATGAAAATACACTTGCACCTCAATGCTTATTACAACACTGTTCACAATAGCTAAGTTGTGGGGCCAACCTGTGTCCAGCATGAGAAGAATGAAGAAAATGTGCTAGATATAAAAATATAATTTGGTTCGGCCCTAAAGAATCTTTGAATTTGGAGGAGGAGGAAAGAATGCAACTGGAGAGTATCATGTTAAGTAAATTAAGTCAGAAAGGCCAAAATTCTCATCTTTTCTCTTGTTTGGGCGTCCTAGAGTTTATAGATAAACTCATGTATGTACTGATGGTGTAAAAGTGGAAGGGAAACTGGGCACCCAATGAGCGATGTGGGATGTAAAGGGTGAGAAGAGGGTCATGAGGTGTGGGGAATGTTCAAAGCACATTACATGCATGCGTGGAAGTAGCTTGTGAAGCCTATATAATATTTTGAGTCATTAAAATGAAAAAGACATACACAGGCCTTCACAAATCAATTATATGATAACCTTAGTAGTTCTGTGTTGAAGAAATTGAATTTGTAATTTTTAAAAAATCACTTAACCAAAAATGAAGTTCTTAAATATGCATACTTTCCTGAAGAATTTTGCTTGATATGTAAACATATAAATTTGTATAATCCCCTTCAAAAACCAGAAGAGAGAATGCTTACCACCACATGTTATGATGTCATAACTGTCAAAGACAGTACAAAAATTTAAGAACTCCATAGATCAATATCTCTTATGAACATATACAGGAAAATCCTTAAGAAAACATTAGCAAATTGAATCCAACAACATATAAAATGAGAAGAGAACACCAGATGCAAATGCCATCTAGTCAAAGGATACAAAGCCAACTGACGTTTGAAAACTTACTAATATAAACAAAACAGGAAATATATGTGATCAGAGTGCCTGATACAGGAAAAGCACTGGACACACTAAATCCTCATTTATAATAAAAGAACACATCTGCTCCAATAAAGGCTTTAGGACAACTGCCTCATCTTCAGAAAGCCCTGCCCACAAAACCATAATGCTAACATCAAGTAGAGAAAGAATGAGATTTGCCTTCTGAATAAAAAGCAATCCTCACACTTACAAAGCAATGAAACCCCTAAGTCATGTCATAAGTACAAAAGATATAAACAGAATGCATGTGGGAAAGAAAGAAAGAAAAATATCTGTAGATGATAATTATTTTTACTCAGAAAACCCAAAGGAGATAGTAGAAAAGCTCCTTGAATGATGAGTAAGTTCAGCCAGGTTGTGCAATGCAAAAAGTCACACAGAATTACAGTATTCTGTATACTAAAAGCATATAAGTCAGAGCTGAGTAGCAGATAGAATTCAATTTATGCTTGGTCTGAGTGAACTGTAATACTTGAGTTTAAGTGTAACACATCTGTAGGCTACAACATATAAAATATCGTAAGAAATCAAAAAGCCCTCAAAAATGGAGAGGCTTACATATCACAGATCAGAAGAAATACACCAGGTTGATTTTTCCCAAGCCGATCTATAGGTTTAATGGAGTTCCCATTAAAACCTTCACAAGGATGTTTTAATAGGTAGAGACAAACTTTATAAAACTACAGAAATGTAAAGATGCTAGATTGCCCATGATGGATTTAAACAGAAGAATAAAGTCAGAGGAACTTTACTAATGCTGCTGTCAATCAGGAGCGTGCAGTGGTTCTGGAGGCTATGGTATGCAAAAAACAAGAGCCAGAGAAGCAGAGAGAGCTGCCACAACAGAGCCCGCACAGATCTCAGCTGTTTCTACAGTGGTGCAAACATAGTTCCGTGGCCTAGTGGGAGAGCGATTGGCTAGCCATGGGGAAAGCAAATGAACTGTCAATAACCTTAACACCGGGAAAAAAGGTCCTAAAATCATGTGTTTGGATGGATCATGTATTTGAATGTAATATGTAAAATCACAAAGCTTTTAGGAAAAAATAGGAGAAACATTTTAGGCCTAGGACTAGGGAAGTATTTTTTAAAAAATTATTTTTAAAAAATGAGCTATATATTTTCTCTGCTTCCCTCTCTTTCTCCCTTCAACCCTCTCCCATGATCCCCATGCTCCCAATTTACTCAGGAGTTCTCGTCTTTTTCTACTTCCCATGTAGATTAGATCCATGTATGTCTCTCTTAGGGTCCTCTTTGTTGTCTAGGTTCTCTGGGATTGTGAATTGTAGGCTTGCTTTTCTTGGGAAGTTTTTTTTTTAACTTGATATCAGAAGCATAATCCAGAATAGGAAACAGGTTAACTAGACTTTACCAAATCCAGAAATGCCTGCTGCATGAAACCCTAAGAGGATGAGAAGACAAACTCAGGTAGAGAAAATATTTACAAGCCACATATTTGACAACAGACTTGTGTCTAGGATATATAAGTAACTTCCTTAAACTCACATTAGAAATAATCCAAGATTGGGCATGGTGGCACACTCCGAAGGTCAAGAGGTGTGGTTCCGTTTATAGTATATTATGTGTTGAAATAAAAGGACAGGGAGAACAACTTGGGACATCCAGAGGCTCCAGTGTAGGGATGTGGTTGTGTGTCAGCAGTGGCAGATGTCTTCTGATGATGGGAATGCTCTGCCCCCCAACTACACTGTGTCCAGTCATCACAAGCATGCATGCTCTGTGACAGATGAATCTGTATAAATGATGGGATTTGAACAAGTGCCGTAGGGTGTGCCATAGTCGATGTCCTGTCACCAAACCGTGCCTTAGTCACACAAGAAGACACTGGTGGGAAGACCAGGCAAAGGACACATGGGACTACATAGTATATGTCTTTGCAACTTTATGTAAACCTACCATGATCTCTAAAAGAAAGCTCAAAATTACATTGTGCCAGTATAATAAAGTAACAGAATTTTACAATTTACACTTAAGAGATGGGTTTTTGTGTCATAATTTTTCGAAACCCAAGAACTTGAAAGAAGAACTGCTAACCAAAGCTACAAAGTAGGGTCAAGAAATTGAAATTGTGACAGAAGACAGGTGCTCATTATTTTCTTATTAAAATCTCAAAATTTTGATGATAACAGTATCTCCTAATTAATCTGTAGATTCAGCACATTTTCATGAATGAAAACCTGTGACCGTTTCTTCTGTTGACACTGACAAGCAGATTCTAAGATGTGTAACTCCTTTCAGGAAGACTCTAAAGAAACCAGGACGACATAAACTCGAAGCACATGAATGGAGGACATGCTAGCGGATCTCACAGCATGGGAAAGACCACATGGAAAAGCCCTGTAGGACTGGTGCAGGAAGAGACAGACAGGCAGGTTGACCTGGACCAAGTCCTTCTCCAATGATTGGGTCTTGAGGGAGAAGTGCCAGGAGATGGGGGTGTGGGGTAGAAAATAGATAAAATAAAAGCTGGGGTCTTGCATAAGCTGATGGCTTATGCCCAAGCAAGTTTATTAAGAAATCCAGCAGCTTATATACTATTTTCAGGGGGAGATATGGCTAAATCAAACTGTGCTGGCAAGATAACACATGATCCTTTTGACACAGCTGCTTTAGAACTGATAAGCACAGCCCAGGGAGAAAATTAGGGTCCCCAGAAACGACAACCTTGACTCCAAGGCACGGACATGAGCCCCAGACTATCCTTGTGATAGCTACACCTGTACAAGGACACAGAGATAATATGCCTTTTGACCTTTCATCAGAGCCTCTGAGAAAGTCTTCAGTGGGTCTGGCTCCCAAAACCAGGTAGATAAAGGAAAAGGCTGGAGTTCAAAGCACAAGGATCTACATGTTCTCGCTGATTTGTTTTATTAAAGGTAACACTACCTAGGGAAGGATGTGACCTTTCAAACAATGGGTAAGTACTAGACTAATTTCAGGTCCTTGTGAAAATGGTTTCAGTTTCAGATGGATTACAAATTTAAACATTTAAAAAGCAAAGGTAGAATGTCACAGGAGAACATTTTCATGAACGTAGGGGAAGTAAGCATTTCTAAAATGTAAAATCTCTATAAGGGAATTGTACATGTTAGACATGAAAATGAAAAACTTTTCTTCGTTGTAAGACCTATGAGGTCAGAGCATATAATGAACTGGAAGGTTTTTTCTTCCAAGGGCTCAGATCTGACAAGGAGCTCGGATCCAGACAATGTAAGAAGCCCTGTAAGGAAAGAGACCAGTGTGAAAACGGGCAGAAGATGTGGGCGGCTCACCAGAGAGGCCACAGCCAATGAACAGTGAGACGCTCAGTGTCAGTACCTGCAGAACACCGCTTGCATTTGGGAAATGCAAATATAAGTCACAGTGAGAAGCCTTTGGGGCCCAGAAGAAAGGCTGAATGGAAACAGATGAACAGCACTGTGTGTTGGCCAGGATTTAGAACCTCTAGGATTCTTCTCCTACACTGGTAATGGGAGTAAAACTGGTACATAAAGTTTGGAAATCAGTTTCTTCTAAACCTGACCATACACATATCTTGTGTTTCAGCAGATATAGAAACGTACAGCCTTCATGTACCTATGTCTAGCCTAGATCCAGCTCTGCTTAGCTCACTAAACTGCATAGATTATCAATAAAATACTACCTGGATTGTATATAGCAGCGTCACACATCCTAGACAGTACCTGTAATACTGTCCACCAAGAGCAAAATACAGGACTACATGCTGATACATATGTGAATATCGCTGAGCAACAATGCATGAATCATTGCTACATGCAAAGACACCCAAACACAAACTGCTGAGCCAAAGCAGAACATGAAAGTGTATGTACTTCATGATTACAATAATGAAGCTCAAAACATCCAGATTACTCTCTGGAAATAGCAGCCAGCATAGTGGTTATCTTGACACAGAGAAGCTGCCTAGAGTTGGATTCTAATGCTTGATCTACCTGGGAGATAGTTTCCTGAGTCCACACGCAGTAAATATGTTTGGATAACAGCTTATTACTGTAGGTAATTTTATAGGTTTGTTAAATTTCATTAAAAATATTAAATAGAATATGATATGAGATTTTATTTGAATTCTGCTTGAGAATACTTAATGTCTACTGAGGAGTATTACCCAGGCCCAGAGTCCTTCTCAGAGCATCCTTAAATTCAGTGTTCCTCAGACAGTAGATCAAAGGATTCATCATGGGTGTGAGGACAGTGTACACAGCAGAGATGAGCTTGTTGGAGCTCCGGGAATCGATAGCCTGGGGCCTCACATACATGAAGATCATGGCCATGTAGAAGAAGGTGACCACAGTGAGGTGGGAGGCACAGGTGGAGAAGGCCCTCCACCGTCCTGTGGCTGAAGGGATACGAAGCACAGCCAGGGTAATGTATCCATAGGAGAGGATGGTGGCTATGAGGGGGAACACCAGAATGATGAAGGCCAGAATGAAGTCCACCAGCTCTGCTGTAGAGAAGTCGGTGCAGGCCAGCTTGAGGATGGGGGAGATGTCACAGAAGAAGTGGTTCAAGACGTTGGAGCCACAGAAGGTGGCACTGGAGATAAAATATACCTTGATCATCGAGATGGTGAAGCCACTAGCAAAAGAGAAGGCCACGAGCTGTACACACAGCCCCGTGGTCATGATGACTTGGTAGCGCAGGGGATGGCAGATGGCCACATAGCGGTCGTAGGCCATGGAAGCCAGGAGTACACACTCCGTGCACACCAGGGAGCTGAAGAAGTAAAGCTGAGTCATGCAACCAGCAAAAGAGATGCGTTTCCTCTGCAGGAGGAAACCGTCCAGCATCTTGGGGATGATGTCTGACACATACCAGATCTCTAGGAAAGACAAGGAACCCAGGAAGTAGTACATGGGTCTGTGGAGAGAGGCGCTGCTCCAGACAGTGAGGATGATGGCCAGGTTCTCCACCAGCACGAAGAGGTAGGCGAGCAGGAAGAGGAGGAAGAGCAGGTACTGCAGCCTGGGGGTTGTGGGGAAGCCCAGCAGGATGAACATGCTGACCTTGGTGATGTTCTCCCCCCTCATCCTTCTGCACCTGCAAAAGATCCACAGGTCAATAGGAAGGGCCAAGTGTCAACTGAGGGGAGAACAGGGAGCAGTCAGTAGCTTCAGGTGGAAAACAGTGGTCCTGGTTCCTCTGAGCAGCAGGGAAAGGAATTAATTTTCCTGCTTGGTCTTAAACTGGGAAGACCAATGCACTTGTGTTTGGGCACATAATGAAGAGGGGATGGGCAAGAGGGGAACTACTGAGGATAGATATTTAAGATGTAGGAAGCCTACATGGCCCATCAGGAAACTAGCTGGAGTTAAGAATGGGTTTCTGAGAGGTTGTGGGGAAAAGGGAATGCTCTTACATTGATGGTGGGAGTGCAAGCTGGTACAGCCCCTTTGGATGTCAGTGTGGCAATTTCTCAGAAAGTTAGGAAACAACCTTCCTCAAGACCCACTAATACCACATTTGGGTATATATCCAAAGGATGCTCAATTGTGCCACAAGGACATGTGCTCAACTATGTTCATAGCAGCATTATTTGTCATAGCCAGAACCTGGAAACGACCTCGACTGAAGGATGGATAAGGAAAATGTGGTACATTTACACAATGGAGTACTACACAGCAGAAAAAAAATAACAGCATCTTGAATTTTGCAGGCAAATGGATAGGGCTAGAAAATATCATTTTGAGTGAGGTAATCCAGACCCAGAAAGATAATTATCACATGTACTCACTCATAGGTGGTTTTTAAACATAAAGCAAAGAAAACCAGCCTACAAACCACAATCCCAGAAAACCTAGATAACAATGAGGACCCTAAGAGAGACTTACATAGATCTAATATACATGGGAAGTAGAAAAAGACAAGATCTCCTGAGTAATTTGGGAGCATGGGGACCTTGGGAGAGGGTTAAAGGGGAGGAGAGATGCAGGGAGGGCAGCAGAGAAAAATGTAGAGCTCAATAAAATCAATAAAATTAAAAAAGAATGTGTTTCTTTACTGTGCTGCTGGATTTGGGTTCAGTATTCAGGAAGGGCTTGTATTGGCTTCTCCAGCCACCATCAGAATCCACCCCTTGTTCAATCATGGCAAGCATACACACACACACACACACACACACACACACACACACACACACATGTATGTATGTATTCCCCTTGAATCATAGGTGCCAAAGCTGGTGTTTTCTCTGCTCTACTTTTATCATAAACATTTATCATGGAGAAAGCCAGGATAGACAGGGCTGTGTGCGCTACCCTGTAGGGGTGAATATAGCCAAGGCTTTGCTCCTTAGTCTTGACGCAAGAGGACAGAAAGGACTGTGTTCCTGCCATGCTGGAGATGTGAGTGTAATGGTCTAGGCTGCTGCTGTGACTCAGTGAGGTCTCCATAGTGTGGCCAGCTTCCCCCACGCAGCCAGCACACACCAGAAGGAACTCACATCTGCTCACACACCCTGACACTCCACATGTAATAATAACTGCAACACCGCCTTTCCTGACTATATCCAAAAGTGGTGTCTAGGAAGCTTGCTTAATTTGAATGCAGTGTTGGGAAATCAACTTAATTTAAAAATAGAAAATCCGCGGCCAGAGGAGGTCTAGGAAAGTTCCTGGAAGCCCTTTGGGGGAAGAGTTTGTCTCAGCAGATAAAGAACAATGCCCTCTGGGGCCACCGCTGCAGTTCTGAGAACACTGGTTAGAAAGTTGCAGAGAAAGACGAGGTACTGCAGTCCACGCATACTGAGGCAGGAAGGCCTCATGGTGTGGCCGGAAACATTGCATGGTGTGGCCGGACACGGCAGGATGGAGCTGTGGCCACAGAAAGCTGAGGTGCAGCCGGGGATCCCTGAGGCAAATGCTGACCTATTGCAGTTCCAACAGTGAAGGAAATCAAAGAAGACTAGGACTGAGTATTACAACTTACAGAAGCTAGTTCACTCATGGGAACAGGGACTAGGCCCAGGTCTCAGAAGCACTGACAGAATCGGACAAGAGTTCCAGAGCAGTCTTACTCAAGGTGGACAGGGAGCAGACACAGAGGTGGCCACATGAATGCATATGGTGTAAGCCTCCAATATTCCTGCAGCTCAGACAAAAAGATTTGGGACAAGATCTGGACATCAGGCAACCAAGCTGACCCTGAACTAAATAGGGAGTGTGTGCGTGTCGGGAGCGGGGGTGGTTCCAGAGGCTGCTCAGGATCCTGGGAAACTGGTGGGCAAAAGGGATGTCAGGAGCCTTAGCCCCTCCAACTAGGGATCCTGGGCATGGAGTTATAAAGGAGGCAACACCCACCAGCTCACATCCACAGAGCAGCCAGAGCCAAGCCCACTGTTCATTCAGGAGGCTAAGTCTGGGCCTAGGAGAGGCCCCACATCCACAGATAGTTCTTGAAGGTAGCAGAGTGTCACCAAATAGGCGCAGACTATTTTCTACAGACACTGAGACGTGTGCCAGCTTTGGATAGAAGACTGTCTTGTGGGGCTGATCGTACAACTTGACAGCACTGGACTTGCATTCCCTTAGCTGCAGGTTGGGAGCTGTCCTATCCCATTGTGTCTGCAGGCCTCTGGGTCAGTGACTGTGTCTGCTCTCCTGCTTTCTCCTCCACTAGCCATTGATAGCTAATTGCTCAGCTCCTGCCTCTCCTCTTTAGCTGTCCATGAATGACCTCTGGCATCTCACGGTAAGGCTAGTGTATCTGCCAGCTATGCTGCAGCGCTTAAGATGAGTTGGACACCAAATCTGAAGGCAGACTAGAGCGGTGGACAGTTGCTTGCTCAGGCTGCTGAAACTATGCCAGTGCTGATGGTCGGCCAGTTACAGGCTTACAGGCTATGGGTCAAGTTAGTCTGGGGAAGCAGTTTTCAGGGTGCTCCCCACAGCCCTGGAATTCTAGCCTTAGAATTTGGAATTCTAGCTCTAGAATTCTGGTTTGCAAAAGAAAACAAAATGCAAATGAATTCCTAGGTGTCCAACTGACATCAGTGGTTACATGTTTGCTGGGAAGGGACAGTATCTCCTGGGAAGGTTGTGTCATTGGAGCCCCAGGAAAGAGGTTTGGACCTTCAGTATAAAAGGAGTCCTCTACTTCTGTTTGGCTATCATGGTATGCACACGATGGCCACAAGGCAGACTCATATTTCACTAATTTCTGACCTCCTTTTTGGTGGTTCATAAATCCAATGGCAATGACTTTCTGAAAGACAGCGAAGAATAGACATCTAGGAAAGGATGGCCATATGAAAACCCAGGCAGATGTTGAAACCGTGCTGCCAGAGACCTGAGGATCCCTCAAGCCACTGGACACAGGTAGAGGCAGGGAGTGTTCTCCCCAGAGGTCAGATGGGAGAACAACCTTGCCACACTTTGATTTTTGAATGTCTGGGTCCCCCAAACTTTGAAAAAATAAACGTCTGCTGTTTTAAGCCACAGGCTCTGGTCCTATGGCAGTCCCTTGGATCCTGGCAGCAAAGAGAGAGGAAGTGAAGACCTAGGACATTGCAATGATGGGGAGTGGAGAGAGAGCACTGTGGCTGCCCCGGGTCTAGGAGCATCTCTGCTCGGGGAGATGTGCTGTGAGTGCTTGTTGGATAGCTGTTGGGTGCTGTCTGTAAGGTCAGATCAGCAAGCCTGGAATCCACAGAAAGGTTCTGGGATGAAAAAGAAACAGCTAGGAAAGCCATGGCACAGGGAAGGGTTGCACTTGGGATGGGGATTCCTGGCACCAAGCATAGGTGTCCTGTCAGAACCCAAACTTACCACAGCTATGGGTTATCTCACGGTAACATAGCCCTTTCATGGCATCACAATGCTAGTGTGTGGTTCAATGCGGAGAATTGATTTGAGCAGCATTTGCACTGTCATCCGGCACAAAGCACTTGAAGCTAACTCAGTAATGGCCTAGTCATTGCAATCGCAACATCTGGTGCTGGGCACCATCCAGAGTGAGGCTGGGTCTTTTCCCTACCTGAGAGGCCACAAATGGCTTTGAAATTCCTAGGGGAGCCATTGGCATAGTGAGTTTTGCCTGAGATTCCACTGGATTTGCCTGGAATGGCTATGTCTCCAGGACAAGCCCCACGGATTGTGCTTATCATTGGGATATGGCCACTGTTCACTGTGAATGAGCTAATTAATGATGGATGATGGGTTAGGCAAAATCTTGATCTGCAGATTGAGCCCCTTAGAGCAGCACAGCCCTTTTCACCTGTACCTTGGCCATGGCTCTGCATTCTTTCAAACAGACTTCCTATTTTGGAATCCCTTTAGACTGGCGGACTGTGGACTTCCCGCTCAGCTCCCTCCAGGCTGATGGTCTGTCTAATAGAACATGCTATCAGGATGGGAGGGGTGGACCCAGGCACCTGCTCACAGCTGCACCCACTTAGTGTGACTATCACCTGTTGACTCCCTTGTCCCCACTGATCTGAGGTCCCCACTGTCTGAGAATGCATTTCCATGTTGGATTTAATAGTTCTTGTGGAGACTGACGGACTACCTCGGTTCTGATGAGGAGCCAGGGGTTCTCTCATCCCGAGCCAAGTCTGTCAGGTGCCTCAGACTGAATGTCTTTGCATGGACAGAGTTCAAACTCAAATCCATGCAAGAAACCAAGAGAGGACAGGAAGATTTCTGCAGCTTGGAGGTGCCATGGGAGTCTGTAGGAGGGTCCTGCCCCGTGTCAGCCTGTAGTTGTGAGATAAGAGGATACCCTCCTATCTGAACCAGTGCACAGGACCTAGCCATGGTGGGGAGCAGATGTGCTCTGATGTGCTCAGTGCAGCAAGGACGCTGACTCAGACTGTGTGCTGCTAGATGGGAGGACATAGCACAGCAGCCCAGACTATGCCTTCAGCATGACCTCCAAATAAGCACTCAGCACAATTCTCACAGATCCATACTCAACACAACATTGATTGATTCTTAGCCAACCAACATCTATTAATGCTTGCTCAACACAGGACTCATCAACAAACAGCACAGAAATCCTGGACAGGGACATGTCAGACTAAGCGCACTACTAATCTATACACACTGGGCACAGCGCTCACAGATGCGTACTCACACGGTATCCATCAATACACACTCACTGCAGTGTCCAAAGATGACCACTCAGCATAGCACTTACAGACGCCACACCCTTTGATGCAGTACTGTGAGCTCTCATGCTGGGTGCTGTGACCGCGCAGGTGAATCCTGCCCCAGCCTCAGTGTGGACATGCAGGTGAGGTCTCTGTCTCACTGCACACATAGATCCTCTATGACGCACATTATACAACACACTCTAAAATCACAGCACGGGTCCATCTAGGCTTGAGAAGCACTCATCCTACCTGGGGCTCTGGAAGCCTCACTTGGACAGACAGACTTGGGAACAAGAAGGAGCCCTTTCCTGGCTGGTGACTCCCAGGCAGGCCACAGTGGCTGGATGATCTTCAGACGGATTCTTAGGGCATGGGCTCCTCAAGTATAGGGAAGAACTGCTATGGCTTTTTAGCTGGAGCCCAGTGTCTCCTGGGCCCAATTACCCCCTGCAGCTGATGGAGCTGCCCACACTGGTAATGAGCTGGATCAGGGCCTGTGGAGTAGGCTGTCCTTGCCCTTTAGCCTCTGGAGCCTGTGGCCTTTCTTTGCTGTCTCCCCACATGCCTGGGCATCTGACTACTGCACTCCTCAACTCCAGCCTGGGTGTCTGTCTCAGAAGCTAGACTGCTATCTTACGGAATTCTTCATTCTCTCCTGCGTTCTCTATGAGACAAACTTCTACAACCAAGCATGGAGATCATGAAAGACCAAAGTTACTGAACATGTATGACAAAGAACTAAGCACAAATTAAAGGGACAGTGAATGCAGAGTGGCTGACAGCTCTGGCCTGGGTTGAATCACGTGGCCTCCCTGCATCCTTCCTTCTGAACACAACACGAATACCATGTACTGTGTATGTCCTTATGCCACACAACATCAAAGAAACACCAGGCTCAGGTTCCAGACCCCCATATGTTATGAACTGCAGTGTTTTTCCTGCCAGAGCACACTTTCCTGCCCTCTTAGACATGCAATGTTTTAATTATGGAACACAAAGTCTTTTAATGTATTTCTACTGTTATTCCTCAGCTTGTAAGAATCAAATTAGTGTTATCTTTCTATTATATTGAGTTAGAACGTTTATTTATAAAATTGCTGTTTGAGTCACTGATTTGAGTTTCACGAGAAGTGTTGAGTTGATTATGTCTTGAAATCAAGAATTTCCTCCAACAGTTTATGGAAAGGTGCTAAGTGTGACTTCTGCCATTTTGTCCCTACTTATTTATGTGAAGCTGCATTCTCAGAAATTGAAAATTATAAATAAAGATATCTATCAACTGAATCAGTTGAAGAATCTTTATGTCCTTCAGTACTAAATATTCAATCAAGATTTCATTCCTTGTGTAAAAATAAATAAGTTCATCTTTGTGATTAAATATACAAGTCTGTTAATTTATTTAATGGGGGGGATTCTTTTATACCAAGATTAAAAAAAACATTTATTTATGCTTTATATTACCAAATACTTGGTTTGTGTACCTATTATGTAACTATGTTCCGGAGGTTGTGTAAAATTTCTCACGCATAAAAAAAATCATGAGTGGAATGTATCTAAGGAGTCTTTGTCTAAGGCACAGCAGCCAACAGGACCCTGCCTGATGATGGAGAAGCCATTGATTGAGCAAGTGTAGAATCAGAAGCAGAGGCCCATGGTGTAGCTGTGTGACATATTCTGCTAGACAGTCCGCAGCCATATATTCCCATGTTGCATCCTGTGCTAAAGACTCAGAAGGAGGCTGTCAGGTGGACTGGACCCTCAGTCCCCAGGTAAGTTAATAGCAAAGGCAAACCTTTCAGGACCCAAGGCAGCCCAGCCATGAAGCTTCCTGCATTCATTTGTCATAATCCTTAGGGACAAATCAGCAAATGTCTACACACTTACAGCTGTGGAGGAACTGCAATACCGACCTGTAGGGGGGACAGTACTTCCCAGGCACGGTGGGACTGTCATCGGAACAACCCCAGGAGGACAAACTCCACTCCTTTGCCTCAGTGTCACCTTGCCACCATTAAAGTGAGGCTTACATGCGTCAATCAACATCAAGGCAGGGTTTTGTGCTGCATCTGCCATGGCTGACATTGAGAAATAAAGCTGTGCTTTCTTTCCACCTCTCTGTTCCAAGCCTCCTCGGTGAGAATGGTCTACTTAATAAGCAGAATTTGTGCTCCCGATTTGGACAAAACAACAAACTTGTTATCTGAAAGGATGCATAAACTTGGCCCCACAGAGAGCTCAGTGACTGAGATCTTAAATCTTTCTTCCTAAAACCCCAAGTCTGTGAAGTTGGGGAACACGACAGTCATTGAGATTACAGACAAACGGTGAGGTGACTGTTCCCAGTGTCCTGGTATAGCTCCTAAGTAGCGTTAAGTTTGTGAGACCTGTCACCCAGGAAGACAGTCAGCATTTCGCGTGAGGTGTCTGCACACTAATGGATGTAAGTTATTAAAATGCCATCCTTTATGTAGGTAATGGTTAGTTTCAACTGCTAACTTCACACAAGGTTGAATCACCTTGGATGGGAGTCTTGAGAAGGGGTCTCTACATCAGGCTGAGTTGTGGTCGTGTCTTAGGTTTGTATCTTAAACTACAAAAGGGAGGAAATGAGATGAATACAAACATACATGCATTTCCTCTCTGTCTGCTCTGTACAGTGGCAGTGTCTAGTTGCTTCCTGTCTCTGCTGCCTTGACGTCTTTGCAATGATGGGCTGTAACCTGGAATTGTGAGTCACGTAAACCTCCTTTCCTCAAAGCGTTTTATCATAGTAAGGGGAAAGAAAGCAGGAAAATGGGATATTTGGAGGATGCGGATTGAAGCCACATTGAGATAACTTTGGAGCCCAGAAGAAAGGCTGAACTGAAACATATAAGCAACACAAATTATTGGACCGGGTTTGTAACCGTTGGGATTGTCATATACTGCTATTGGGAGGAAAACTGGCACACAGAGGTTAGAAAACTGTTTTTCAGTTTCTACTCAAGCTGGCTACACACATATCTTAAGTTTCTTCAGGTTCCTATATGTAACTAGGTTTGGCTTAGATACAGTTCTGTGTAGCTCACCAAGCTGCATGGATATCAGTACAAAAGACTGCCTGGGTTGCATATAGCAACATTACCATCCTGATAGCATCCACAATACCGTCAGCTAATAACAAAACATAGAACTTCATGCTGACATATATTTTGATACTATTGAGCAACAACTCGTGACTCATTGCTACCATCAAAGACAGGAAGACCCAAACGTATGATGCTGACCCAAAGTAGAACGTGAAAGTGTTAAGTGCTGCGTGATTACATTCATAAAACCTTCAAAACACCCAGGCTACTCTCTGGCTTTAGAAACCACCATAGTGGTTCTTCTAAGGTAGAGGGGCTCAATAGGGGTGGACTCTAACACCTGATCTATGTAGTAGCAAGTTACCTGAGCTACACTGAGGAAACATATTTGGATGAATACTCAATAATGTAGCTAGCCCAATGTTTGTACCAAATTTTATAAAAAAAATTGAAAGAACATTAGGTTCTATACAAGAAACTTTTTCCACAACAAATTAGTTTCTAGAGCATGTAATGTTCTACTATAGAGTGTGACCCAATCTCAGTGTCCTTCTCAGGGCATCCTTAAACTCCTTGTTCCTTAGGCAATAAATCAATGGGTTTAATATGGGTGTGAGGACAGTGTACACAGCAGAGATGAGCTTATTGGAGCTTCGGGTATCGATGGCCTGTGGCCTCACATATATAAAAAGCATGGCCACATAGAAGAAAGTGACCACGGTGAGGTGGGAGGCACAGGTGGAGAAGGCCCTCCACCGTCCTGTGGCTGAAGGGATACGCAGCACAGCCAGGGTGATGTGTCCATAGGAGAGTATGGTGGCTATGAGAGGGAACACCAGAATGATGAAGGCCAGAATGAAGTCCACCAGCTCTGCTGTAGAGAAGTCAGTGCAGGCCAGCTTGAGGATGGGAGAGATGTCACAGAAGAAGTGGTTCAAGACGTTGGAGCCACAGAAGGTGGCGCTGGAGATAAAGTAGACCTTGATCACAGAGACTGTGAAAGCACTTGCAAAAGAGAAGGCCACGAGCTGGACACACAGCCACGTGGTCATGATGACTTGGTAGCGCAGGGGATGGCAGATGGCCACATAGCGGTCGTAGGCCATGGAAGCCAGGAGTACACACTCCGAGCACACCAGGGAGATGAAGAAGTAGAGCTGAGTCATGCAACCAGCAAAAGAGATGCGTTTCCTCTGCAGGAGGAAACCGTCCAGCATCTTGGGGATGATGTCTGACACATACCAGATCTCTAGGAAAGACAAGGAACCCAGGAAGTAGTACATGGGTCTGTGGAGAGAGGCGCTTCTCCAGACAGTGAGGATGATGGCCAGGTTC
Organism: Microtus oregoni; assembly: GCF_018167655.1. NCBI lineage: Eukaryota > Metazoa > Chordata > Mammalia > Rodentia > Cricetidae > Microtus > Microtus oregoni. The sequence continues at coordinate 4,022,976 of NW_024543063.1, read as the reverse complement.
TCCACCAGCACGAAGAGGTAGGCGAGCAGGAAGAGGAGGAAGAGCAGGTACTGCAGCCTGGGGGTTGTGGGGAAGCCCAGCAGGATGAACGTGCTGACCTTGGTGATGTTCTCCCCCCTCATCCTTCTGCACCTGCAAAAGATCTGCAGGCCAATAGGAAGGGCCAAGTGTCAGCTGAGGGGAGAACAGGGAGCAGTCAATAGCCTCAGGTGGAAATCAGACAGCGGTCCTGGTCCCTGCTGTAAGCAGCAGGGAAAGAAATTAATTTTCCTGCCCAGTCTTAAACTGGAAAGACCTGTGCACTTCAGTTTGGATGCATTATGAAGAAGGGGCATGGAGTTGAAGTATCAGGATATAAGATATCTATATTGTGATAGTGGCCCCAGTCTAGATTGCTATATGTAGAGGGGTCTATGCCTCTTATCATTTTAATGAATCCATTCCCTCTACTCTGGATCTAATCCTTGAGTGGTTAAAAGAACATTAGTTTATGTTTCTACCCTGGAAGTGCGAGTGAGTATTGATGAGGCTGTGGCCTTCCTCCCAGAATGCATGAGTGTAATGTCATAGGCATTAGGGGATCCTGAGATTGAGTGAGATATTCAAATTTGGCTCGCCTGTGTGATTGCTTTACTAAGCCCACATTAGCATGAACACACACACACACACACACACACACACACACACACACACACACACGAAGGACACACACACGAAGAACACAGATTTGCTCACACTCCTTGACGCACATTCCCCCGTTTATAGATAGCATCACTGCCTTCCTTGGCCTCAGATCAAAGTGATGACTGGGAAGCCAGCTTCACTTGACCATGCAGATGATGCACCCAGAGGAGGCCCAGGGCAGTCTCTGAAGGCACAGCTCAGAAGGTTTGTCTCACAATAGGTGAATGATCCCCTCCAAGCCCATGAGTGTAATCCTGGAGAGGACACAGAATAGGGAGCTGGTGAGGGATATGGGGGGTAGCACCCATTCAGATTCAAGGAGGGAGGTCCCATAGCTGGATGTGTCTAGGAGCATTGGGTGAAGAGAGAACATCTAAGGATGGATTTGTGGGCACAGTGGAATGGGGTGCACCAGAGGGCCTATGTACCGAGTGCTGGTGCCATCTCCAGCTATTCCTATTGGCAGGTGGAGGGGTGATAATTAGGGCAACTCACAGGACTTGTCCTGGTTCTGATGGTGGAAACTAGAGAGAATCCAAGTCCGTGTGGTGACCCTTATACCTGATTTTAAACAGCATTTGGGAGAATAGATTGGCATGTGTGGACCAAAGAAACTAGCAGAGGGAGCATGCCATTTGAGAAGTGATTTACTTTGGGGCCTCTGGAGGAGGGCACAAGGGAGCAGGGGATAGACTGGGGGGCATCTAGAAGCACTGCTGGAGGTGAACAGGGACATCAGAGTAGACAGAACTCAGTGCTCTGAGACTAGGGGAATGACACAGCCCAAGAGTGGCTGGAGTGGACATGCATTCCAGTGGGGCACAGACATGGAGGCGGCCAAATGAACACCCATGGTAAAGTTACTGCAGGCTGAGTAGTGTGTTTCAGCATGAAGTCTAGCTGTCCACAAAATAAACAGACACCAAAGAAGGCTCTGTAGAGTTTGCACAAGCTCTCAAAGATCCACCCACCACAGTGGGTGGGTTGGGAAGTGATAGTTCCTCTAACTATTGATCAGCTGGCAGCTGCCTTCAAGGAACTTTATAGATATCAAGCTCTCAGAGACAGGTTTGAATTTAGGGTCATTTTTGATGCCATTAAGGCAGTTATCCCTGCTGTAAAATGCTAACATGTGTTTCAACATCTCCAAGGACATCATGCAAACTTCCTTAAGTTCAGTTCAGTGGCCACTGCCTCTGGGATATGAACATCTAGTCTTGGACACGGTCCAGGGTGTGTCTGTGTTTCTTCCCAGCTATGTGGTCACAGAGGGCTTTGATGTTTACAAACTCAGTGGAGGGCATCATCATTCTCCTACAGACGGGGACTGTTTATACTGTTTATAGACCAGGGGAGCTGTGTCTCATGTCCCCAACCATGACTGCACATACCCACAGACTGTGCTCACTGTTGCTCCCCATCACTGTGGGTGGGATAACTAACAATGGGTCCATGGGATGGAGAAGACCTTGGTCTGCAAATTGAGCCCCTTTAGAGCCGCATCCTCGATTCACCAGAACGTTGGTCGTGGTTGTGTGCGCTTGCAAACAAACTTTCTATTTAAGAATAAGTATAGACTTACAGAAATCTGTAGATGCTTGGTTCACCTTCCTGAAGGCTGATGGCTGTCAGAGTTTGGGGTGTCTCAGGCACCTCTTCACAGCTGTACCCACTGTGCAGTTTCCACCTCTTGGTTTTCATGTCCATTCCCGCCCTAATTTCCACTTGAATTTGAACTTGTTATTTTGAATTGTGAGAGAATATATACCCCTTGTGTTAAGATCTAGGCTATTCTCCTTAATGATCTCGAGGAGAGGAGTGGACCGGGACACAGACGAGCCCATGTGTGGAATACTCCATGGATGACTGCATTTTCGTGCTGCATTTCATGGCTTTTGTGCAGACTAGACGGCCCCATGGGTACTGATGAGGAGTCAGAGTTTCTCTCATCACAAGCCAGGTGTACCAGTTCCTTCAGACTGAATGCCCCTGCATGGTATAGTAGAAACTTATGTCGATGCAAGAAACCAAGAGAGGAAAGGAAGAGGTTCCTGCCTTGTGTCAGCCTGTAGTCGTGAGCTCAGAGGCTATCCTTCTACCTGGCAGAACCAGTGCACAGGACCTAGCCATGGTGGGGAGCAGATGTGCTCTGATGTGCTCCATGCAGTGAGGACGCTGACTCAGACTGTGTGCTGTTAGATGGGAGGACATAGCACAGCAGCCCAGACTATGCCCTCAGCATGGACCTCCAAATAAGCACTCAGCACAATTCTCACAGATCCATACTCAACACAGCACCCATCGATTCCTAGCCAACCAACATCTTTCAGAGCTTACTCAACACAGGACTCAACAACATACACTTAGCACAGAAATCCTGGACATGGACACATCAGACTGAGCACACTGCCCACGTGTACACACTCAGCACAGTGCTCATTGGTGCATACTCACATGGTGTCCATCAATACACACTCACTGCAGTGTCCAAAGATGACCACTCAGCATAGCACTTACAGACGCCACACCCTTTGATGCAGTACTGTGAGCCTTCATGCTGGGTGCTGTGACTGCGCAGATGAATCCTGCCCCAGCCTCAGTGTGGACATGCAGGTGAGGTCTCTGTCTCACTGCACACATAGATCCTCTATGACGCACATTATACAACACACTCTAAAATCACAGCACGGGTCCATCTAGGCTTGAGAAGCACTCATCCTACCTGGGGCTCTGGAAGCCTCACTTGGACAGACTTTGGGAACAAGGAGGAGCCCCTTCCTGGCTTGTGACTCCCAGGCAGGCCACAGTGGCTGGATGAGCTTCAGACGGATTCTTAGGACATGGGCTCCTCAAGTATAGGGAGGAACTGCTATGGCTTTTTAGCTGGAGCCCAGTGTCTCCTGGGCCCAATTACCCCCTGCAGCTGATGAAGCTGCCCACACTGGTAATGAGCTGCATCAGGGCCTCTGGGGCAGGCTGCCCCTGATACTGCCTATGCCTGTCAACTTGTGGAGTGTATTGGCTTCACTGGTTCCCTCCCCACCTGAATGTCTGCCTAGCTGCTATGCTCCGCACTGGAGGAGCACTGTATAGAGGGTCCCTGTGTCACCTGTGGTCCTGGGCTCAACAATTATGCAAGGGCTTGTGTTGAGAGCCAGGCTGGAACTCAGTAGGAAGCCAGGCCTGTGTGAGCAAGGTGGACAAAGAAGGAGATCGGGAAACACAGAGGTGGCTCTGTTGAGCCCTTGGGAATCATAAAGCGTCAGTGGATATCACAAGAGATCTCAACTCATGTCAAGAGCCCGGGATCTCACATGTATGCAAGGATCTGATGGATTCACTGATTGATTCAACTGACCTTCTGCTCCCAAGACCCATCCTCATGCCTCAGTTATCCTGACCACTCTGTTCTTGCATCTTGATTCCTCCCTGGAGGATTTTCACTGTGGAATAATCCTGTACACCTTGAAATGTGTTGCTTTCATTGTTAATAAAAATCTGATTGGCTGGTAGCCAGGAAGAAGTATTGACAGAATAACCAAACTAATGATGCTGGGATGAAGAGCACAGAGTCAGAAGAGTTGCAAGTCAGACACACAGAGAGAGCAGCAGATGATTCCTCCACATGGTAAAGCAGAGATGTAAAATATGGGTTAGCATAACTGTAAAAGTTAGTTAGTAATAAGCCTGAGCTATTGGCTGAGCATTTGTAATTAATATAAGCCTCAGTGTATTTATTCAGGAGCTGCTGGGGGAACAGAAACTTCCACCTTCAAATGGTGACCACTGTCTGATGTAGATCCACATAGAAACTGACAAGGCTTTAGAAGGTTCTGAACACAAAAACTGAATCAAACTTGGCTTCCTAGTCTTGTATCTCTCTTGCTGGTCACAGGGTTTGATCTCCTGGAAGCTGCCAGTACACCATGAACTAAGGCACATGGGGGGTTTCTACAACCTCTTACATAACGTCAGTACAGAGAGCCTTCTCTTAGCCTTAGCTACCAGCACAAGCTCCACCAGCATGCTGCATTGCAAGTTTAGGGGTTTGCCTCATGCAGACAGAGAAGGTTACAGATATGTAGTAAAATCAGATTCAGATGGGAAAAATCTCTAAACAGGTTACAATGTGTTTAAAAATTGCATAGGCCTGGGTTAGGAAGGAAAAGAGTAAAGAAAGTCCTTAAAAAGGTAATAGAGTAATAATAAATGTAACAAGCCATGTAAAGATGGAAAATACACAGAGAGTCAGATCCTGTATTTTATTGTGTTGTCTTTGAATTTTTGCTGCTAAGAAACACTGGATTATAAAAACTGTTAGATTCAGCCATCATATATATTTTAAAATTATCCTGATTTCAAAATTTAAGTCAAATGATATGATACTTTGGGGGAGAGGTTATGCTTTTATTCCACAGGATATGAGAAGCTATGGATTCATTCCAGGTTAAGGAAAATCAGGTTTTATCAAGAAACACCCCCCCCCCAAAATCGGACTACAATCATAAACAAACCCAGAAGAACTATAAGACACGTGATGTATATTTTACCTGCTCAAATATAAAATAGATCATCTTTGACTGACTTATGTACAATGCATAGTCTATACTTATATTCATATAGAAATCCATGTTACTTTTAAAAGTTAATGTATTTTCAGAGCAAGGGACCCGATACCAATGAAAACAGATGGCCCAGGTGACCCAGCATTTGAAAATGCCTTTGGTTACAGTTTCCTCAGTAGAGCTTCAAGGCTGCCGGCTGAGGTGACTGCCTCACAGAACACAGCAACCAAGACTTAACAATTATCCTGATTTTCTCAAGGTATGCCCAAAGATGCCAGTGCCCCAGACCATAGGAAGTAGTCTAGAGAAAACAATGCCACATCCCCAAAATATTGGTTATAGAAGTTTGCTATCATTTAAGAGAGGTTGGTTAAAAGTTTTTATTGTAAATGGTCAGAGAAAAAGCTGAACAAAGAAAATTAGATTCATGGATCTTGTTCTGAAAAGAAAAGGTGAAATATAGGAATGATAAGGAAAAAGGATAGATTATTGTATCTACTTTAAGCCCCCAAAGCCAATTATTAATCTGAAAATATTTTACATTGATATGGAATTAGGTATATTGATACAAATTTAAAATAGATTTTGTTTTACCATATGAATATTTTTATTTTTGTTTGGGATATTGTATTTATGTAACTCATTTAAAAATGTACTGTTTAATTAAGAAATACATATTAATAGTTAGTCAAACTTATAGTCATATTACATATGTTTTCAAGATCATACACAGATATATGTAGATATATAAGTGGACTTGAAACACTTCAAAGACCTACAGAATATAACATTTAATATGTTTGATAATCTAAGGTTTTTCATGACAGTGAGACATATCTGCCCTTGGCAGCACCAATCTACTTCAGAGAAGATGATGGGCATTGAAGAAACTGCATATAGATTTTGTTTTCTTTATGGTGAAAAGTAGCCATTTGGGCAAAAAAAACTGCCCTTGCCTCAATTGCTGACAATTACTGTCCAAACTACACCAGCAGGACACAAAAAAAGGTGACTGCCAAATTTTGCCAAGACAAGATAGGGTAGGGCAGTCCTTCAAAACTCCCTGCTCCTCAAAAAAGCCTGTCAGATATTCTAGTCCTATAGGCCAAGGACAGATGCCACACATTACAGAGGAAACTTGGGCGACTATCTCTCAATTTTTGAAAGTCACTTGCTATGCATTTCCTGTTTATTCAGATAATATTCTATCCTTCCAGGGTCTTTGATGGAGTTGAAGGCTAGATAGTTATAATTATAGCTCTTCTTAGTTACGATAAAAAGGTAAATTAGATGTAGAACTTTAGACTCACCAAGATAAGATAATATTTTCTATAATTTTGCCAAACACAAATGGACTAAATATTGTAACTGTAATTCTTATGTTATAATGGTTTTGGTTATATATAGTTCTACTATGTTTAGGTTAAAAATTCCTTTTTAATTATACAAAAGGAGAAAATACTGTGGAATAATAATGTACACTGCGAATATATTGCTCTTATTGTTAATAAAAAGCTGATTGGCAGAATTCTGCACTAAAACCATCTGGTCCTGGGCCTTTTTGGTTGGGGAGCTTTTGATGACAGCTTCTATTTCCTTACAGTTTATAGGTCTATTTAAATTGTTCACCTGATCTTGATTTAATTTTGGTATATGGTATCTATCCAGAAAATTGTCCATTTCTTTTATGTTTTCCAATTTTGTGAAGTACAGTTTTTGTAGTATGACCTAATGATTCTCTGGCTTTCCTTGGTGTCTGTTGTTATGTGCCCTTTTCATTTTTGATTTTCTTCATTTGGATGTTCTCTCACTGCCTTTTGATTAGTTTGGATAAGGGTTGTCTATCTTGATTTTCTCAAAGAACCAGATCTTTGTCTCAATGATTCTTTATATTTTTCTTTTGTTTCTATTTTATTAATTTCATCCCTCAATTTTATTATTTCCTGTGGTATACTCCTCCTGGGTGCATCTGCTTCTTTTTGTTATAGACCTTTCATATGTGCTGTTAAGCCACTACTGTGAGCTTTCTCCACTTTCTCTATGTAGGTACTTAGTGCTATGAACTTTCTTCTTAGCACTGCGTTCATAGCGTCCCATAGGTTTGGGTATGTTGTGCCTTCATTTTCATTGAATTCTAGGAAGTCTTTAATTTTTTTCTTTATTTCTTCCTCAACCCAGGGGTGGTTCAAGAATTCACTGTTAAATTTTAAGAGATTTTAGGCTTTCTGCAATTAGTGCTGTTGTTAAACTCTAACTTTAAACCCTGGTAATCTGATAAGATACAGATGGTTAGTCCAATTTTTTTTGTATCTGCAGAGGTTTGCTTTATTATTGAATATGTGGTTAATTTTAGAAGAACTTCCAAGAAGAGCTAATACCTATACTCCTCAAAATTTTCTACATAACAGAAACAGAAGGAATATTTCCAAACACATTTTATAAGGCTACAGTTACCCTGATACTGAAACCACACAAAAACTCAACCAAAAAAAGAGAACTCTAGACCAATTTTACTCATAAACATAGATGAAAAATATTCAATAAAATATTGGCAAACTGAATCCAAGAACACATGAAAAATCATCTACCATGATCAAGTCAGTTCATCCCAGAGATGCAGGGATGGTTCAACATATGAAAATCGATCAATGTAATCCATTATATAAATAAACTGAAAGAAATAAACCATATGGTCATCTCATTAGATGCTGAAAAAGCATTCAACAAAATTCAACACCCCTTCATGATTAAGGATTTATAGAGATTAGGGATACAAGAAATATATCTAAACATAATAAAAGCAATATACGGCAAGCCAAAATCCAACATCAAATTATGATGTGGGAGTGTCATATATCAATCTGTTGATTTCATTGGTTAAGTAATAAACAAATTGCTTGGGCTCATAGCTTAGAACATAGGTGGGTGGAGTAAACAGAACAGAATGCTGGGAGGAAGAGGAAGTGAGGTAAGACGCCTCAGAGACACCATGCTCCGCTCTCCCGGGCAAACACGATTCAGCTCCGACCCAGGATGGACGTAGGCTAGAATCTTCCCAGTAAGACCGGTGCTCACAGATTATTAGAGATGGATTGATCGGGATATCAGAATTAGCCAGTAAGGGCTAGAGCTAATGGGCCAAGCAGTGTTTAAAAGAATGCAGTGTCCGTGTAATTATTTCGGGTTGAGCTAGCCATGTGGGCGGCCAGGTGCCGGGGACGCAGCCCCGCAGCCCCGCCGCTCTTATCACTACAAGCATCAAACTAAATGGAGAGAAATTTAAAGCAATTCTACTAAAATCAGGAAGAATACAAGGCTGTCCACTCTCTCCATATCTATTCAACATAGTTCTTGAAGTTCTGACCAGAGCAATAAGACAACAAAAGGAGATCAAGGGTATTTAAATTGGAAAGGAACTTTCTTTCGCACGACCCAGCCCCCCCAGCACCCCTCCCCAACCCTGCCCTGCTGTATGCTAGGACCAGTGCTCAAGTACAGTTTTAAGCTCCTAAACTAAGGCTACCCACCCAGAGCGGTGAGTGCCTACCTATCGGGCAGGCCTCAGGGTCCCCTGTAAGGGAGCCCGGGCACCTTCAGCAGGATACAAGATCAACTCCAAAAAATCAGTCGCCCTCTTATACACAAAGGATATGGAAGCAGAGAGGGAAATCAGAGAAGCTTCACCATTCATGATAGCCACAAACAGCATAAAATATCTTGGGGTAACTCTAACCAAGGAAGTGAAAGATCTATTTGACAAGAACTTTAAGGCATTGAAGAAAGAAATTGAAGAGGATACCAAAAAATGGATGGACCTCCCTTGCTCTTGGATTGGGAGGATCAACATAGTAAAAATGGCAATTCTACCTAAGGCAATTTATAGATTCAATGCAATCCCCATCAAGATCCCATCAAAATACTTCACAGATCTGGAGAGGACAATAATCAACTTTATATGGAAAAACAAAAAACCCAGGATAGCCAAAACAATCCTATACAATAAAGGATCTTCTGGAGGCATTACCATCCCTGACTTCAAACTCTATTACAGAGCTACAGTAATGAAAACAGTGTGGTACTGGCATAAAAACAGAGAAGTTGACCGATGGGATCGTATAGAAGACCCGGACTTTAACCCACAAACCTATGAACACCTCATTTTTGATAAAGGAGCTAAAAGTATACAATGGAAGAAAGAAAGCATCTTCAACAAATGGTGCTGGCACAACTGGATGTCAACCTGTAGAAGAATGAAAATAGACCCATATCTTTCACCGTGCACAAAACTCAAGTCCAAATGGATTAAAGACCTCAATATCAGCCCAAACACCGAAAAGGATAGAAGAGAAAGTGGGAAATACCCTACAACAGATGGGCACAGGAGATCGCTTCCTATGTATAACCCCAGAAGCACAGACATTAAGGGCAACATTGAATAAATGGGACCTACTAAAACTGAGAAGCTTCTGTAAAGCAAAGGACACTGTCACTAAGACACAAAGGCAACCTACTGACTGGGAGAAGATCTTCACCAACTCCGCAACAGAAAAAGGTCTGATCTCCAAAATATACAAAGAACTCAAGAAACTAGACTGTAAAATGCTAATTAACCCAATTAAAAAATGGGGCACTGAACTGAACAGAGAATTCTCAACAGAAGAAGTTCAAATGGCCAAAAGACACTTAAGGTCATGCTCAACTTCCTTAGCAATCAGGGAAATACTAATCAAAACAACTTTGAGATATCATCTTACACCTGTCAGAATGGCTAAAGTCAAAAACACCAACGATAACCTTTGCTGGAGAGGCTGTGGAGGAAGGGGTACCCTCATCCATTGCTGGTGGGAATGCAATCTTGTGCAACCACTATGGAAGTCAGTGTTTCGGTTTCTCAGGAAATTCGGGATCAACCTACCCCTGGACCCAGCAATACCACTCTTGGGAATATACCCAAGAGATGCCCTATCATATGACAAAAGCATTTGTTCTACTATGTTCATAGCAGTATTATTTGTAATAGCCAGAACCTGGAAACAACCTAGATGCCCTTCAATGGAAGAATGGATGAAGAAAGTATGGAATATCTACACATTAGAGTACTACTCAGCGGTAAAAAACAATGACTTCTCGAATTTTGCATGCAAATGGATGGAAATAGAAAACACTATCCTGAGTGAGGTATCCCAGACCCAAAAAGATGACCATGGGATGTACTCACTCATAATTGGTTTCTAGCCATAAATAAGGGTCACGGAGTCTACAATAGGTGAATCTAAAGAAGCTATGTAAGAAGGGGAACCCAAGGAAAAACATATAGTTATCCTCTTGGCTAAGGGAAGTAGACAAAATTGCCGGGGAGAAAATTGGGTTCTTGGGGGTGGGGTAGGATGGGGATAAGGGGAGATGGGGAGAGAAAAGTTAGAAGGGAAGGAGGTCGGGCCTTGGGAAAACAGGAGGATTGGGATAAAGGAAGGTTGGACAGGGGAGCACGGAACCACAATTCTTAGTTAAGGGAGCCACTTTAGGGTTGGCAAGAGACCTGACCCTAGAGGGGCTCCCAGGTGCCCAAGCCGAGGTCCCCAGTTAGTTCCTTGGGCAGTTGAGGATAGGGAACCTGAATTGACCCTATCCTAGAGCAATACTGACGAATATCTTGCATATCATCATAGAACCTTCATCTGGTGATGGATGGAGATAGAGACAGAGACCCACACTGGAGCACTGGACTGAGCTCCCAAGGTCCCAATGAGGAGCAGAAGGAGGGAGAACATGAGCGAAGAAGTCGGGACCACGAGGGATGCACCCACCCACTGAGACAGTGGAGCTGATCTATTGGGAGCTCACCAAGGCCAGCTGGACTATGACTGAAAAAGCATGGGATAAAACTGGACTCTCTGAACATGGCGAACAATGAGGGCTGATGAGACGCCAAGGACAATGGCACGGGGTTTTGATCCTACGTAATGTGTTGGCTTTGTGGGAGCCTAGCCAGTTTGGATGTTCACCTTCCTATATATGGACGGAGGGGGGAGGTCCTAGGTCTTACCCACAGGGCAGAAAACCCTGACTGCTCTTTGGACTGGAGAGAGAGGGGGAGAGGAGTGGGGGGAGGGGGAGAAGGGTGGGAGGAGGGAGGGAAATGGGAGGCTGGGAGGAGGTGGAAACTTGTTTTTTTTTCTCCTTTTCTCAATAAAAAAATTAAAAAAAATAAATTGGAAAGGAAGTAGTTAAACTTTTGCAACTTGCAGATGATGTGATAGTATACATAAGTGACCCCCAAACCTCTACCAGGGGACTCCTACAGCTGATAAATACCTTCAGTGATGCAAAAGGATACAAGATCAGCTCAAAAACACCAGTGACCCTCCTATATACAAACGATAAAGGGGCTTAGAAAGAGATCAGAGAAACATCATCTTTCACAATAGCCACAAAATAACATAAAATATCTTGAGGTGATAAGACCTATTTGACAAGAACTTTAAGTCTTTGAAGAAAGAAATTGAAGAAGATATCAGAAAATGGAAAGATCTCCCACGTTCTTGGACAGGTAGAATCAATATTGTAAAATGGCAATCCCACCAAAAGCAATCTATAGATTCAATGCAATTCCCATCAAAATCTCAACACAATTCTTCACAGACGTTGAAAGAACAATACTCAGCTTCATATGGAAAAACAAAAAACCCGGAATTGCCAAAACAATTCTCTACAATAAAGAAACTCCTGGAGGCATCTAGCTCTATTATAGAGCTACAGTAATGAAAATAGCTTATTATTGGCATATAAACAGACAGGTTAAACAATGGAATTTAGTCAAAGACCCGCATATTAATCCACACACCTATGAACACCTGACTTTTGACAAAGAAGCTAAAAATATACAATGGAAAAAGAAAGCATCTTCACCAAATGGTGCTGGCATAACTGGATATCAACATGTAGAAGAAATGAAAATAGATTCGTTATCCCCATGCACAAAACTCAAGTCCAAATGGATTAAAGACCTCAATATAAATCTGACTACTCTAAACTTGGTAAAAGAGAAAGTAGAAAGTAGCCTTCAAAGCACGGGCACAGGAGACCACTTTCTAAATATAACCTCAGTAGCACAGACACTGAGAGCAACAATAAATAAATGGGACCTCCTGAAACTGAGACGCTTCTGTAAAGCAAAGTGCACAGTCAATCTGACAAAAGACAGCCTACTGAATGGGAAAAGATCTTCACTAACCCCACATCATACAGAGGTATGATATCAAAAATATATAAAGAACTCAAGAAATTAGACATCAGCAATCGAAATGACCCAATTAAAAATGAGGTACAGAACTAAACAGAATTCTTAACAGAGGAATCTCAAAAGGTCGAAGGACACTGTCATTAAGACAAAAAGGCATCCTACTGAATGGGAGAAGATCTTCACCAACCCCACATCAGACAAAGGTCTGATCTCCAAAATATACAAAGAACTCAAGAAACTAGACGTTAAAATGCTAATTAACCCAATTAAAAAAGGGGCACTGAACTGAACAGAGAATTCTCAACAGAAGAAGTTCAAATGGCCAAAAGACACTTAAGGAAATGTTCAACATCCGTAGCCATCAGGGAAATGCAAATCAAATGGCTCTGAGATACTAATCAGAATGGCTAAGATGAAAAACACCAGTGATAGCTTATGCTGGAGAGGATGTGGAGTAAGGGAAACACTCATCCATTGTTGGTTGGAATGCAAACTTTTACAACCACTGGAAATCAGCATGGTGGTTTTTCAGAAAATTGGGAATCAACCTACTTCAGGATCCAGCAATACCACTCTTGGACACATACCCAAAAGATGCTCAATCATACTACAAAGACATATGTTCAACTATGTTATTAGCAGCATTATTTATAATAGCCAGAACATGGAAACAACCTAAATGTCCCTCAACCGAAGAATGGATAAAGAAAATCTGGCACATTTACACTCAGCAGCAAAAAACAATGACATCTTGAATTTTGCATGCAAATGGATAGAACTAGAAAAACCCATCCTGAGTGAGGTAACAGAGACACAAAAAGATGAATATGATGAGTACTCACTCATAAGTGGATATATACTAGCTATAAACAAAAGATATTGGGCCTATAATTCATGATTCTAGAGAAGCTAAATAACAAGTTGAACCCTAAGAAAAACATATATAGATCCACCTGGAAATTGAAAGTAGACAAGATCACCTGACAAAATTGGGAACATAGGGGTGGGGGAGAAGGGAGGGAAGAAGAATAAGAGGAGGGGAGAAGGGGAGAGGTGAAGAGATCTTGAGCGAATGGGATAGTCAAGATGGAGGAAGGACAGAGATGAGAGCAAGGAATGCGAGACCTTAATTGAGGGAGCCATTATGGGGTTGTCAAAAAAAAACTGGCTCTAGAGAAATTCCCAGGAATCCACAAGGATGATCCCAGCTAAGACCCTAAGCAATAGAGGAGAGGGTGCCCAAACTGGCCTTGCCATGTAGTTAGACTGATTAATACTTTAACTATCACCATAGAAACTTCATCCAGCAACTGATGGAAACAGAGGCAGAGACTCTCATCGGAGCACTGGACTGAGCTCCCAAAGTCCAGCTGAAGAGTGGGAGGAATGAGAATATGAGCAAAGTTGTCAAGACCATTATGGGTACACCCACTGAAACAGTTTACCTGAGCTAATGGGTGTTCTCCAATACCAGCCAGACTGGGATGGAACAAGCATAGGACCAAACTAGTTCCTCTGAATGTAGTTGACAGTTTCATGGCTGGGGCAGACTTGAGGAGATGTTATATGGAGGGTGGGTCCCTTGTTCTGTCCTGCCCAGCTAGTTACACTCAAAATAACCACATGGAAATTGTATTCCTTGAAACACTGCCTGGTCCATTAGCTCTAGCCTCTTATTAGCTAACTCTCACATCTTGATTAACCCATTTCTATATCTGCCACACTTCCTTTCTTTCCAGCCTTCTGTTCTATTCCACCCACCTAAGGGCTGCCCTATCAAAAGGCCAAGGCAGCTTCTTTATTTGACCAGTAAAAGCAACACATAGAAAGAAGAACCTCCTACACCAAGGGGACACTGGCAGTGGCACCAGGATTTGTCTCAACTGCATGTACTGGTTTTTTGTGAACCTATTCTCTTCGGATGGATACCTTACTTAGCTTAGATATAGTAGAGAGAGCCTTGGAACTTCTCCAAAGCAATGTGCCTTACCCTCTCTGTGGAGTGGATGGGGATTGGGGTGTGGGGGTAAGTGGAGGGAATGTGAAGAGGGGATGAAATGGGAACTCAGATTGGGTATATAGCAAATAAAATTTTAAAAAAATAATATAAAAGGCTAAGTGGCCAGTAACCAGGCAGGAAGTATAAGCAGGACAACCAATCTAAGGATGCTGGGATAAAGGTCAGAGTCATAGGAGTTGGCAGCCAGACACAGAGGGAGCAGGAGATGATTATGCTGCATTGAAAGAAGGAAACACCATGTGGCAAAGCATAGATAAAAAATATTGGTTAACATAAATGTAAAAGTTAGCTAGTAACAAGCTATTGGTCAAGCATTAGTAATTAATATAAGTCTCTATTTATTGGGAGCTGTTGGGGGGACAGAAACCTAGCCTACAGGTTTTGGCAGAGTTCTTCCCTGTGGATTGTTTTCCCCACAGTTTTTTGTCCTCTTTCCCCAACTTCCTTTAGTCTCCACAATCTTTTGGATTTGGAGTCTCTTTCTTCCTCTCCCAGCTCTGGTGATTTCTGCACCTGGGACCTTCAGTAGCATCATTCTACTGTATGTTCATCTATTCACCTTTGTGTGTCAAATCTGCTGGTTTCTCTCTTGTAAAGATCCTTGTCATTGTCTGAAGACAACAAGATAATCTACAATGAACTTGCAGTATGAGTTCTTTAACTAATTATATATGAAACAGCCATTGTCAACTGAGGTCCCATTCACAGATTTCAGAGTTATGACAAGCACGTGTCTTTCTTGACTTTTGGCCGATTATCAGGACTGTGCACTGTTTATGTTGTACACGCCCCAAACCCCATTCTTACAGTTGACCATTGTTGTCAACCTGTGGAACCTATGTTTAACCAAGAGACACATCTCTGGGCTGCTTTATGAAGGCATCTGGAGATAGGATTGCCTAAGTAGGGAGTCTTCCTCAGAGTTGGGGACCACTTCCAAAGAGATGCCCAGCAATAAAGAAGTATGAGCATTGACAGGCTCTCTCTCTGCATTTCTCTGATAGTTGGTGACATTGAACAATTTTCCATATGCTTATAGCCATGAGCCATACTTTTGGAACTCTCTATATATCATTTATCAATTGGGTTGTTTGATTTTTTTAAAGTTTTTTTAGTTCTTTGTATACCTAGATATCAATTCTTTTTCAGACATGCAGCTTGCAGATTTTTTTTTGTATCCTGTAGGCTCTTAGTTATTTCCATTGCTGTAGAGAAAATTTCATAATGACCCATTGGTAAACTGCTTTTATTTCCTGATTAACTGGAGTTCTGTTGGGAAATCATGGCCTAGATCTATAGCTTCAGGTGTTGTCTCAACTTTTTCTCTAACAGTTTCAGAGGTTTTGGTCTAATATTAAAGTCCTTGACTCATTTCAAGTTAGTTTTTGTGTAGGGTGAGATACAATGATTTAACCTCATTCTTCTACATAAATACCTAGTTTCTGCAGCACCATTTGTTGAAGATGTATTTCTTCAATGTATATTTTGGCATCTTTGTCAAAAAAGTTACTAAGGCTATGCATGGTAATGTCTGGGTCCACTGTTATTCCCCGTAAGTTTGCATGTTCATTTTGGTGCCAGTATCATGCTGCCTCGGCTCTGTTGTATAACCTGAGGCTGATGGTGGCAACCATCCAGCATTATTCTTTTTGCTAAGGATTGCTTTGGCCATCCAAAGCCTTTTGTCTTTCCACATGAATTTTAAGATTATTTTCTATCACTGTGAACAGTGGTGTTGGAATTTTGATTGGGATTGTCTTAAATCTGTACAATGATTTTGATAGTGTGATGTTTAGTGTCAATCATCAATGACCTGGAATGTCTGGGGACAGGCCTCCAGGCGCCCCTGTCAGGAAATATTTAACCTCTGTACATGCACAACAGGGACTATGTTGATTAGTTCATTGAAGTGAAACATAAGAAAAGTGGGCAGCGCCATTCCCTAGGCTTGGGTCCTGGACCATATGAAGAGGAGAAAGCTAGCTGAGCACAAGTGTTTTGCTTTTTTCTATCTTGAGTGCTCATGCAATGTGACTAGCTGCCTCAGGTTCCTGTCATTGCGACTCCTCTGCCGAACTGGATTATAACCTATGACTGGGAGCCAAATAAACCTTCCCTGATAAGTTGCTTTGGTTTAAATATCTTATCAAAGAATAGAAAAAGCAACTAGAAGAAGCAGAAGGAATGTTTTCGTTCCATATACACTATGAAAAGTTTATAGGAGGGACAAACCTCGATTTCCCTAAGATGGGTGTGTGCGCAGTGTACACAGCAAAGAGGAGATCGCTAGCATGACTTTTGTTACCATAGTAACAACACAAGGATTAATGTTTTATAAACAGCCTTTTACAGAGACGTAGCCCATTCTGTACTCTCTCTACCATAACCCCAGTGCTCCCGTAAACCATGCCCATCCAATCTCACCAATTTGTTCACTGCTCAGTCGCAGGGCTGCTAATCACCCCTGAAAAGGCCTATATCTCCTGCAAGTCTCTCAACCATCTACTAAATAGCTGCAAGTAGGCCATAGAAAATTTCATACTTCAGTGGTGAGGCTTGTGTATGCAGGGGATACTGACCCACCATCTCCTTTTGAAAGACCCTCAGAGTGGTCCTTCCCTCAGGAGGAGACCCCTAACCCAAGGAACAGTCGACACCACTGGCTGCAATTAGCAAGAGGTTTATTGGGTGGGCACAGGTACCTGTGGGCGGCAAAGTCCTTTCGGAGGACTTGCCCGCCTGCAGGCTGGGAGAAGGTCTTTTTATAGGAAAAAGGTAGCAAAAGCAGGCATACAGAAGCAACGTATGGTTACAGGGATCTCATTGGTCAGTTCGAATGAGGCGATGGGTTCATTTAGGGGACAAGTTCCCCAGAGACATGAAGGTCTGATAATAATAACAGACTTGGCCCTATCTAGGGTACATGTAGTTTTTCCCAGAACTGTTCATTCCCCTCCTAGGCCTGGTGTCTGACCATAGATATCCTGTTTGACCGCCTAGGAGTACTGACTTTACCTTGAACTTACATTTGTTTGTGTGAAGGCTTTGCAAAATGGCATTACAGTAGCTAAGCTGGGGTCTTTCACTTTATTAGCAAACACCAAACTCTAAACCCATCAGCATCTCTGTACTCTGCACCCTCTAGCTGCCTCCTGCCTCTGAGCTTTGCTGCCACGGGGCTTATCTGGACTTCCTTTCCTCTTCTCCATCTTTCAACACAAACCACACTGACTCCTGCTTTAAACTGTGGGAGCCCCACCACCCAGGCTCTCCTCAACTGGCTCCTGTGGGTTTTCTATCTTCTTGTCCCAGGAACCTCCACAGGCTTCTGTTTCCCATGCCACAAGCCATCACACCCAGCCTGTCTCCTGATTGGTTCAGAGACAGCAGGTACTGTGGTGGGCTTTAAGGAACCAATAACAACAGTAAGACATAGTTCTCATTTGACTCTGATAAAATCAAGCAATAGAAAGACGTCACACTTTTTCAGCAGCAGAAGGACTGTAAGGAGAACTGTCTGAAGGGACAGGTTAGAGCTCATTCCCCAGAACAGTCACAGAGCGTGCCCTTTGAGTTACAATAAGTCTGGGGGACTTTCACAGTTCCCAGATACACTGTGCTTTGGGGACTCTTGGGGCTCATTTTGCCATTTTCAGTATTTTTATACTTCCACATACTGAAACCTACTGAGATTGCAGACCTCATCTTCCCAGCCCTGAAGGGCGTACAGTCTTCTAGAATTTTGGATGATACTTTAAAAGGGAGGGAAATACATTGAATTTTTACCAAGTCCTGATCTCTTCACATGTAAAAGGTGATAGAAAGGCACCACTACCCAAACAGTGCCTATTATGTCTAATCCACAAAGGATGAAAATGATGCTCTAAGTATCTTCAGCACTAGCAATGCCTAGTGTTCCCACATCCTCATCACCAAGGGTACATGATCATGAGATACTCTGGCATCAGAAGGTGCCCTCCCTCCTATGATGGTGCTCGACTCAAGCTCAAGGCCTTTCTTAAGGCTTCTTTAAACTCTTTGTTCCTCAGACAGTAGATCAAGGGGTTCAAGATGGGTGTGATGACCGTATACAGTACAGAGATGAGCTTGTTCGTACTCCGGGAATCAATGGCCTGGGGTCTAACATACATAAAAAACAAGGCTGTATAGAAGATGGTGACCACAGTGAGGTGGGAAGCACAGGTGGAGAAGGCCCTCCACCGTCCTGTGGCCGAAGGGATACGCAGCACAGCCAGGGTAATGTGCCCATAGGAGAGTATGGTGGCTATGAGAGGGAACACCAGAATGATGAAGGCCAGAATAAAGTCCGCCAGCTCTGCTGTAGAGTAGTTCATGCAGGCCAGCTTGAGTACAGGGGAGATGTCACAGAAGAAGTGGTTCAAGACGTTGGAGCCACAGAAGGTGGCGCTGGAGATAAAGTAGATCTTGATCATTGAGACTGTGAAGCCACTAGCAAAAGAGAAGGCCACGAGCTGGACACACAGCCCCGTGGTCATGATGACTTGGTAGCGCAGGGGATGGCAGATGGCCACATAGCGGTCATAGGCCATGGAAGCCAGGAGTACACACTCCGTGCACACCAGGGAGCTGAAGAAGTAGAGCTGAGTCATGCATCCAATGAAAGAGATGCGTTTCCTCTGCAGGAGGAAGCCGTCCATCATCTTGGGCATGATGTCACAAACATACCAGATCTCCAAGGTGGACATGACACCCAGGAAGTAGTACATGGGCCTGTGGAGAGAGGCGCTGCTCCAGACAGTGAGGATGATGGCCAGGTTCTCCACCAGCACGAAGAGGTAGATGAGCAGGAAGAGGAGGAAGAGCAGGTACTGCAGCCTGGGGGCTGTGGGGAAGCCCAGCAGGATGAATGTGGTGACCCTGGTGATGTTCTCTCCCTTCATCCTTCTGCAGCTGCAAAAGATCCACAGGCCAATAGCAAGGGCCAAGTGTCAGCTGCGGGGAGAACAGGGAGCAGCCAATAGCCTCAGGTGGAAGTCAGACAGCAATCCTGGTTCCTGTGAGCAACAGGGAAAGGAATTAATTTTCCTGCTTGGTCTTAAACTGGGAAGACCTGTGCACTTGTGTTTGGGGGCAGTAATAAGGAAGGCAGAAGGAGAGGATATGCTTAATATAGGTAATCATGATGTAATTGTACATATGGTCCCAGTCTGGAGTGGTATATTTAGACAGGTCCATGCTCCTTTCCCTCTTTATGGATCCATACCCTCTACCCTGAGATGTTAAAAATATTAATCAATGTTCCCATTCCACAAAAAGTTAGAATGAGTATAGATGAAGCCATGGTCTACCTCCGTTTGGTGGCATGTATATTGTGGATCATACCTCACCTCCCAGAATGCATTGCTTGAGTGGCTTAGGGAGTCTGGGATGGAGTGAGATCTCCAAAGTTGGCTCACTTGTGTAATTAATTACTTCCTCAGCCCACATTAGCAAGAAAACATGCACACACCAGAAGAAATTCATACATATTTTCTCATACTCCTCGACACACATTCCACATGTTGTTGATAGCATCTCTGCCTACCTTGACTCTGTCTAAAGACATTGATGGGAAACCAGCTGAATGTGAACATCTGCAAACTGAGGCCAGAGGAGGTCTAGGGCAATTCCTCAAGTCACAGCAGGGTCGGTTATTCTCAAAATCGATGAACAATCCCCTCCAGGACCCGGATTGTAATCCTGGAGAACACAGAATAGAAATCTGGGGAGGGAGCTGGGGTGTAGCACTTTATTCAGATTCGGGGAAAGAGGTCCCACAGCTGGATATGTCCAGGGGCATTGGGTGAAATGAGGACATCTAAGGATGGAGTTGTGGGGACTATAAGGTGGGGTAACCCAAGGACCTATGTCTTAAGTGTGGGTGCCATATCCTGGTCTTGGCTCTTTCTATTAGCAGGTGGATGGGTGAGAATCATGGTAACCCACAGGCCCTTCCTGGTCCTGATGATGGGAAGTGTATCCAGTACTGTATGGTGACCCATGTGCTCTGACTTTAAACAGCATCTATGAGACTATGCGGGCAGATGTAGATTAATAAAACTAGCAACAAGAACATGAAGGAAACTTTAGAATGAGTGTTGTCATTTGTGGAGTGATTCTCCTCAGGGGCCTCAGAAGAGGGCACAGGGAGCAGGGGATGGGCTGGGGCATCTAGAAGAACTAAGGGGGTTTGTGAGAGGTTCCAGGGTAGACAGAGCTCAGTGCTCTGAGACTAGGGGAATAACACAGCCCAAGAGTGGCTGGAATGGACATGCATGGGGCACAGACATGGAGGCGGCCAAATGAACACCTATGGCAAAGGCTTGCAAGTTTCCTGCAGGCTGGGTAGGGACTTTCAGGATAAGGTCTGGTTGTCTCCAAACTATATAGACACCAAAGAAGGCTCTATAGGGGTTGCCCAGTCTCTCAGAGATCCACCCACTACAGTGGGCAGCTTAAGCAATAGCCCCACCACCTGGGGAACAGCTAGCAGCTGCCTGCAAGGAAACTTCTAGAAACCAGTTTCCCAGAGACAGGTTTGAATTTAGGGAAGTATTGATGCCTGAGGCAGTCGTCCCTGCTGTAAAATGCTAATGTGTGTTTCAACATCTTCCAGGACATCATGCAGCCTCCTTTAAGTCAGTTCAGTAATAGTCACTGCCATTGGGATCTGAATATCTGCCCTTGGACAGGGTCCAGGGTGTGTCTGTGTTTCTTCCCAGCTAAGTGGTCACAGAGGGCTTTGATGTAGACATAAGGTAACTCAGTGGAGGACATCAACACTCTCCTACAGATGGGATTGTTAATGCTGTTTATAGACGGGGGAGCTGTGTCTCATGTCCACATCCAGGACTGCACATACCCACAGACTGTGCTCACTGTTAGGATGTGGCTCCCCATCACTGTGGGTGGGATAACTAACAATGGGTCCATGGCATGGAGAAGACCTTGGTCTGCAAATTGAGCCACTTTAGAGCTGCATCCTTGATTCACTAGAACATTGGTCATGGTTGTGTGCATTGCAAACAAACTTTCTATTTCAGAATAAATACAGACTTACAGAAGTCTATGGACCCTTGGTTCATATCCTGAAGGCTGATGGCTGTCAGTTTGGGGTGGCCCAGGCACCTGTTCACAGCTGTATCCACATTGTGTAGTTTACATTTCTTGATTTCCATGTCCTTTCCTGCCCCAGATCCCTATTAATTTTGAACTTTTGGCTTCGTTAATAATGAGGGAATCGAAGCCTGTTGTGTTAAGACCCAGGCTATGGTCCTCACTGATCTTGAGGAGAAGTGGACCAGGGCACAGGTTATCCCATGAGTGGGATACTCTGAGAATGAATGCATTTTTATGCTGGATTGCATGGCTCTTGAAGTGATTAGAGGGCCATATGGGTTTTGATAAGGAGCCAGAGGGTCTCTTATCACAAGCCAGGTGTGCCAGTTACCTCAGACTGAATGCCCTCATGGATAAAGATCAAACTCGGATCCATGCAAGAAACCAAGAGAGATTTCTGCAGACCGAAGGTGCCATGGGATCCTGTGAGAGGGTTCTGCCCCATGTCAACCTGTCGTTGTGAGCTCAGAGGCTATCCTCCTATCTGAACCAGTGCACAGGACCTCTCCATGGCGGGGAGTAGATGTGCTCTGATGTGCTCAGTGCAGCAAGGACGCTGACTCAGACTGTGTGCTGCTAGATGGGAGGACATAGCACAGCAGCCCAGACTATGCCTTCAGCATGACCTCCAAATATGCACTCAGCACAATTCTCACAGATCCATACTCAACACAGCACCCATCGATTCCTAGCCAACCAACATCTTTCAGTGCTTTCTTAACACAGGACTCATCAACATACACTTAGCACAGAAATCCTGAACATGGACACATCAGACTGAGCTCACTTCCCATCCACACACACTCGGCACAGTGCTCCTAGATGCGTACTTACACGGTGTCCATCAATACACACTCATTGTAGTATCCAGCTACCTGGGACTCTGGAAGCTTCACTTGGACAGACAGACTTTGGGAACACGGAGGAGCCCCTTCCTGGCTGGTGATTCCCAGGCTGGCCACAGTGACTAGATGAGCTTCAGACGGATTCTTAGGACATGGGCTCCTTAATTAAGGAAAATAAGAGTTATGGCTTTTTAGCTGGAGCCCAGTGTCTCTAGAGACCAATTACCCCCTGCAGCTGATGAAGCTGCCCACACTGGTAATGAGCTGGATCAGGGCCTCTGGGGCAGGCTACCCCTGATGCTGCCTATGTCTGTCAACCTGTGGAGTGTATTATTGGCTTCATTAGTCACCTCCCCACCTGCCTGTCTGCCTGTCTGCTATGCTCCCCACTGGAGGAGCACTGTATAGAGGGTTCTTGTGTCACCTGTGGCCCTGGGCTCAACAATTATACAAGGGCTTGTGTTGAGAGTCAGACTGGGCCTCAGCAGGAAGCCAGGCCTGTATGACCAAGGTGGATGAAGAAGGGGAATGGGTAAATACAGAGATAGCTCTGTTAAGCCCTTGGGAACCATAAAGCGTCAGAGGTACTGGATATCACAGGAGATCTCTACTCATAAGGATCTCGCATGTATGGAAGGATCTGATGAATTCTATGAGCATTAGTACCCTCGGGGCTCATTTTCCCAGATCTCAGTTCTACTGACCCCTCCATTGTTTCCTCTTGTTCTCTCAGCTCATGTATCCTGAAGCCTCCCTGGGGGTTTTTTGCTATGAAATAATCCTTTACACTTTGAAAACGTGTTGCTCTCCTCGTTAATAAAAAGCTGACTGGCTGGTAGCCAGGAAGAAGTATTGACAGGACAGCCAATCTAATGAAGCTGGCATGAAGAGCACAGCGTCAGAAGAGTTGCAAACCAGACACGGGGGGAGGGGGCAGCAGATGATCTCTTTACATGGGAAAGCATAGATAAAAATATGGATTAGCATAAATATAAAAGTTAGCTAGTAACAAGCCTGAGCTATTGGCCAAGTATTGGTAATTCATATAAGCCTCAGTATATTTATGTGGGAGCTTCTGGTTGGGGGGGGGGCAGAAACTTCCACCTTCAGATGGTGACCACTGTCTGATGTAGATCCATCTAAGACCTGAGAAGGCTTTAAAAGTTTTAAACACAAAAACTGAATCAAACTTGGCTTCCAAGCCGGGCGGTGGTGGCACATGCTTTTAATCCCAGCACTTGGGAGACAGAGGCAGGTGGATCTCTGTGAGTTCAAGGCCAGCCTGATCTACAAGAGCTAGTTCCAGGACAAAAACCAAAAGCTACGGAGAAACCCTGTCTCGAAAATAAAAAACAAAACAAAACAAAACAAAAACCAAAAAAAAACCCCTTGGCTTCCTAGTCTCATGTCTCTCTTGCTGGCTACAGTACAGGGTTTCATTTCTTCAGCTGTTAGTCCACCATGAACTAACACACCTGGCTGGTTCCCACAGCCTCTTACATGACATCAGTACAGGGAGCCTTCTCTTACCTTCTGCCTGTGGGCTTAAGCTACCAGCACATGCTTTACCAGCATGCTGTATTGCAGGTTTAAGGTTTTGGCTCATGCAGACAGAAAAGGTTACAGAAATGCAGTAAAAAACAGATTCAGAAGGAAAAAAAAACACCTCTAAACAGATTACAGTGTGTTTAAAAATATGCATAGGCCTGTGATATGAAGGAAAAGAGTAAAGAAAGTTCTTAAAAGGGGAATAGAGTAATAATAAATGTAACAAGCCATGTAAAGATGGAAAATACACAGAGAGTCAGATCCTGTATTTTATTGTGTTGTCTTTATATTTTTTGCTGATAAGAAACACCGGATTATAAAATCTATTAGATTCAGCCAACATAAATATTTAAATTATCTTGACTTCAAAATTTAAGTCAATAGATATGTTACTTTGAGGGAGAGGTTATGCTTTTATTACATGGGATATGAGAAGCTATGGGTTCATTCCAGGTAAAGGAAAACCAGGTTTGATGGAGGAAGAACCCCTGAAAAATCTGACTACAATTATAAACAAATAAATCCAGAAGAACTGTAAGACATGTGATGAATATTTTGCCTGCTCAAACATAAAATAGTTCATTTTGACTGACATATGTATAATACACAGACTGTACTTGTAGTAATACAAATATCCATGCTACCTTTAAAAGTTTATGTATTTTCAGAGCAAAGGACCAAACACCAATGAAAATGGATGGCCCAGGTGATCCAGAATTTGTAAATGCCTCTGTTACAGTTTTCTAAAAATTCTGCATCCAGAACAGCTTCAAGGCTGTTCTGCTGGCTGAGATAAGATAAGCTCACAGAACACTCCAGCAAGACTTAACAAGTATCTTGATTTTCTGAAGATGTGCCCAAAGATGGCATTGCCCCTGACAATAGGAAATAGTCTAGAGAAAAACAATGCCACATTCCCAAAATATTAGTTATGTATGTTTCTATCATTTAAGAGGGGTTGGTTACGAATTGTTATTGGCAATGATCAGTGAAAAAGTTGAACAAAGAAAATTAGATTCAGGGATCTTGTCCTGAAAAGAAAAGGTGGAATATAGGATTGATAGGAAAAAAGGGCAGATTATTATATCTACCTTAGTCCCCCAAAACCAATGATTAATCTCAAAGTATTTTAAATTGTTATGGATTTTTGTATGTTGATATAAATTTAAAATTGATTTTGTTATACTGTATGTATAATTCTACTCTTGTTTGGGATATTGTGTTTAAGCAACTCATTTAAAATGCAATGTATAAGTAAGAAATTCTAATTAATGGTCATCTATAATACTCAAACTTATAGTCATATTACATATGTTTTCAAGGTGATACACAGATATATGTAAATATATAGATGGACTTCAAACACTTCAAAGACCTACAGAATATGACATTTAATTTGTTTGACAACCTAAGACTTTTCATGACAGTGAGATACATCTGCTCTAGGCAGTACCAATCTACTTCAGAGAAGATGATGGGCATTGAAGAAACTATGTATGGAGTTTGTTTTCTTTATGGCAAAAAGTAGCCATTTGGGCAAAGAAACTGCCCTTGCCTCAGTTGCTGACAGTTACTGTCCAAACTGGACCAGCAGGACACAAAGAAGTTGACTTTGCCAAGACAAGATACGACAGTTCTCCAAAACGCCCTGTTTCTCAAAAAAGTCTTTCAGATATTCTAGGGACAGATGCCCCAATGTTACAGAGGAAACTTGGGTGACTGTCCAGAAAGTCAGCTGTTTCTGTCAATTTTTGGAAGTTGCTTACTAAGCACTTCCTGTTTATTCAGATAATATTATATCCTTCTGGTATCTTTGATGGAATTGAAGACTAGATAGTTATAATTATAATTTTCCTTAGTTATGATGAAAAGGTAAAAATAGTTGTAAACTTTATACTCACCAAGTTAAGATAGATAATGTTTTTTCTAATTTTGCCAAATAAAAATGAACTGAATATTGTAACTGTAATTTTTGCTTGGTAACCGTTTTTGTTATATGGAATTTTACTATGTTAAGGTTAAAAACTTCCTAGGAGTCTCTGTCTCTATCTTCATCCATCGCCAGATGAAGGTTCTATGGTGATATGCAAGATATTCATCAGTATGGCTATAGGATAGGGTCATTTCAGGTTCCCTATCCTCAGCTGCCCCAGGAACTAACTGGGGACATCGCCCTGGGCACCTGGGAGCCCCTCTAGGTCCAAGTATCTTGCCAACCCTAAGATGGCTCCTTTAATTAGATATGTGCTTCCCTGCTCCCCTATCCATCCTTCCTTTATCCCAATCATACCATTTCCCCAAGTTCCCCCCATCCTCCCCTTCTCACTTTTCTCTCCCCATCTCCCCATACCCCCCTCCCACCCCACGCCCAAGATCCCAATTTTTTGCCCGGCAATCTTGTCTACTTCCCATAACCAGGAGGATAGCTATATGTTTTTCTTTGGGTTCACCTTCTACCGGACTGAGCTCCCAATGTCCCAATGAGGAGCAGAAGGAGGGAGAACATGAACAAAGAAGTCAGGACCACAAGGGGGCACCCACCCACTGAGACAGTGGGGCTGATCTATTGGGAGCTCACCAAGGCCAGCTGGACTGGGACTGAAAAAGCATGGGATAAAACCGGACTCTCTGAATATGGTGGACAATGAGGGCTGATGAGAAGCCAAGGACAATGGCACTGGGTTTTGATCCTACTTCATGTTCTGGCTTTGTGGGAGCCTAGCCAGTTTGGATGTTCACCTTCCTAGACCAGGATGCAGGGGGGAGGACTTTGGACTTTCCACAGGGCAGGGAACGCTGACTGCTCTTTGGACTGGAGAAAGAGGGGGAGAGGAGTGGGGGGATGGGGAGAGGAGTGGGGGGATGGGGAGAGGAGTGGGGGGATGGGGAGAGGAGTGGGAGGAGGGGGAGGGAAATGGGAGGCTGGGAGGAAGCAGAAATTTTTTTTCAATAAAAAAAGAAAAAAAACAAAAAAACTTTCTTAGACAAAAAGGGGAAAAGCTGTGAAATAATATTGTACACTGTGAAAATGTATTGCCTCTTATTGTTAATAAAAAGCTGATTGGCTTAGTAGCCAGGCTGGAAGTATAAGCGGGACAACCAATCTAAGGATGCTGGGATGAAGATCAGAGTCAGAGGATTTGCCTGTCAGACACAGAGGGAGCAGGAGATGATCATTCTGTTGAAAGAAGATAAAAGCATGTGACAAGCATAGCTAAGAGATATTGTTAACATAAATGTAAAAGTTAGCTAGTAACAAGCCTGAGCTATTGGTCAAGCATTAGTAATTAATATAAGCTTCTACTGATTTGGAAGCTGCTGTGGGGACAGAAACCTAGCCTACAGGTTTTGGCAGATTAATTCCTTGTAAATTGTTTTTCTCACAGATTTCTGTCATCTTTCCCCAACTTCCTTTACTCTCCACAGTCTTCTGGATTAGGAGTCTCTTTCTTCCTATCCAAGCTCTGATGGCTTCTGGACCCTGGGCTTTGGTAGCCTCATTCTACTTTATGTTCACTTATTCATCTTTGTGTGTCAAGACTGCTTGTATCTCTCTTGTAAAGACCCTTGTCATTGTCTGAAGGCAAATAGATAATCTACAATGAATTTGCAGTATGTGCTAATTGCATATGAAACAGCCATTGTCAAGTGAGGTCCCATTCACAGATTTCAGAGATATGACAAACACGTGTCATGCTTGACTTCTGGCCGATTATCAGGACTGTGCACTGTTTATGTTGTACACGCCCCAAACCCCATTCTTACAGTTAACCATGGTTGTCAACCTGTGGAACCTGTATTTAACCAACAGACACATCTCTGGGTTGCTTTATGAAGGCATCTGGAGATAGGATTGCCTAAGAAGGGAGTCTTCCTCAGAGCTGGGGACCACTTCCAAAGAGATGCCCAGCAATAAAGAATTATGAGCATTGACAGGCTCGCTCTCTGCATTTCTCTGATAGTTGGTGACATTGAACAATTTTTCATATATTTATAGCTATGAGCCATACTTTCAGAACTCTCTCTATATCATTTATCAATTGGGTTGTTTGATTTTTTTAAAAGTTTTTTGAGTTCTTTGTATACCTAGATATCAATTCTTTGTCAGATATGCAGCTTGCAAATTTCCTTGTATCCTGCAGGCTGTCAGTTATCTCAGTTACTGTATAGAAAATTTCATGATGATACATTGGTTAACTGTCTTTTGTTTCTTGATTAACTGGAGCCCTGTTGAGAAATCCTGGTGTAGACCTATATCTTCAGGTTTTTTTCCCAAATTTTCTCTAATAGTTTCAGAGTTTTTCATCTTAGATTAAGGCCTTTGATCCATTTACAGTTAATTTTTGTGTAGGGTGAGATATAGAGATCTAACCTCATCCTTCTACATGTAAATATCCAGTTTCCCCAGAACCATTTTTTTTTTTTTGGATTTTCGAGACAGGGTTTCTCTGTAGCTTTTTGGTTCCTGTCCTGGAACTAGCTCTTCTAGACCAGACAGGCCTTGAACTCACAGAAGTCTGCCTGCCTCTGCCTCCCAAGTGCTGGGATTAAACCCAGAACCATTTGTTTAAGATATCTTTTCTCTGATGGGTCCTCTGTTCTGCTCCATGAATTTTCATGTCCATTTTTGTGCCAGTGTCATGCTGATTTTGTTGCCATGGCTCTAATATATAACTTGAATCTGATGGTGGCAACCATCCAGCAATATTCTTTTAGCTCAGGATTGCTTTGGCCATCCAAAGCCTTTTGTTTTTCCACATGAATTTTAAGGTTTCTTTCTATCTTTGTAAGAAATGTTATTGAAATTTGGAATGGAATTGTATTAAACTGTACAATGATTTTGATAGTGTGATGTTTAGTGTCAATCATCAATGACCTGGAATGTCTGGGGACAGGTCTCCAGGCACACCTGTCAGGAAATAATTAACCTCTGTACATGCACATGAGGGACTATGTTGATTAGTTCATTGAAGTGAACCACAAGAAAAGTGGGCAGCGCCATTCCCTAGGCTTGGGTCCTGGACATGTGAAGAGGAGAAAGCTAGCTGAGCACAAGTGTTTGCTTTTTCTATCTTGAGTGCTCATGCAATGTGACTAGCTGCCTCAAGTTCCTGCCATTGGGACTCCTGTACCAAACTGGATTATAACTGCAACTGGGAGCCACATAAACCTTCCCTGATAAGTTACTTTTGTCTGGATATTTTATCAAAGAAATAGGAAAAGCAACTAGAACAGGCAGAAGGGATATTTTCCTTCTATACATTTTATGAAAAGTGTGTAGGGTGTACAGACTTTCATTTATTGGAAGGGGTTTGAGGACAGTGTGCAGAGCAGAGATGAAGTTCTTAGCATGATTTTTGTTACCATAGTAATAATAAATGGTAAATACTTAACAGACACCCTTTTATAGGAAACATAGCCTGTGCTTTCACCACCATAATCCCAATGGTCCCTTGAACATTGGCCATGCTATATTGTAGAATATTATTTTAGGTGTGTTACATTTGTATACACTCTGGACCATGTGTTTAACGATGTAAAGATGTGTTGCTTTTGTTTATGCTGCACTTGTTTAACTTTGTGAATCTGTGATTCTTTACTTGTCTAAAACATCAGATGGTCTAGTAACTGGCCAATAGTGAGGCAGGAGAATAGTGAGCTGAATAACCAATAGTGAGGCAGGAGAAAGAACAGCTGTGGCTGGCAGGCAGAGAGTATAAGTATAAGGAGAACTCTGGGAAGAAGAGGGAGGCACAAGAAGAGGACAATGAGAAGAGGACACTAGGGGCTAGCCACCTTACCACACAACCTGCCATGGAGTAAGAGTGAAAGAAAGATATAGAGAAGTAAGGAGAGGAGAAAGTCCAGAGGCAAAATGTACTCAGATTAATTTAAGTTTAGAAAAGCTGGCAGGAAATAAGCGAAGCTAAGGCCAGCATTCATAACCAAGAATAAGCCTCCATGTATGATTTATTTGGGATCTGGATAGCAGGCCCCCCCAAAAGAGCCAAAAGAGTAAAGAGTGTAAAATTACCAACAGCAATCCCTTCCCACCCATGTGTTCACTGCTCAGTCTCAGGACTGCTCATCACTTCTACAAAAGGCCAACACGTCCTGCACAGTCTCTCCAGCATTGGGAGGACCCCCTTTTGTCTATTACATGGCTGCAAGTAGACCCAGGTAGGAATTTGTGGATGCTGGGAACTCTGCCCCCATCATCTCCCTCATTAGCAAACACCGAACTCTAAACCCATCAGCATCTCTGTGCGCTGCACTTTCTAGCTGCTTCCTGCCTCTAAGCTTTGCTGCAGCGGGGCTTATCTGGACTTCCTTTCCTCTCCTCCATCTTTCAACACAAATCACAATGACTCCTGCTTTAAACTGTGGGAGCCACCGCACCTAGGTTCTCCGCAACCGGCTCCTGTGGGTTTTCTATCTTCTTGTCCTCCACAGGCTTTGCTTCCCATGCCACAACCATCACACCCAGCCTTTCTCCTGATTGGGTCAGAGACAGCAGGCACTGTGGTGGGCTTTAAGGAACCAATAACAACTGGAAGACATAGTCCTCATTTGACTCTGATCAAATCAAGCAGTAGGAAGACTTTATACTTTTTCAGCAGCTGAAGGGCTGTAAGGTGAGCTGTCTGAAGGGAAAAGGCTAAAGCTCGTTCTCCAGAACTGTCACAGAGCATGCCCTGTGAGTTACAGTAAGTCTGGGGGTCTTTCACAGTTCCCAGATACACTGTGCTTTGGGGACTCTTGGGGCTCATTTTGCCATTTTCAGTATTTTTATTCTTTCCCATACTGAAACCTACTGAGACTGCAGACTTCACCTTCCTGGCCCAGAGGGGCGTACAGTCTTTGGAAATGTGAATGCTAATTTTAAGGTCATTTGAAAAATGCATACAATTACCAAGTCCTGATCTCCTCACATGTAAAAGGCGATAGAATGGCATCACTAATCAAACAGCGCCAATTACGTCTAAATGCAAAGGAAAAAGTGGTGCTCAAATACCTCAACACTAGCAATGCCAAGTGTTCCCACATCCTCATTACCAAGGGTACATGATCATGAGATACTCTGGCATCAGAAGGTGCCCTCCCTCCTATGATGGTGCTTGACTCAAGCTCAAGGCCTTTCTTAAGGCCTCTTTAAACTCTTTGTTCCTCAGACAGTAGATCAAGGGGTTCAAGATGGGTGTGATGACCGTATACAGAACAGAGATGAGCTTGTTCGAGCTACGGGTGTCAATGGCCTGGGGTCGAACATACATGAAAAGTAAGGCTGTATAGAAGATGGTGACCACAGTGAGGTGGGAGGCACAGGTGGAGAAGGCCCTCCACCGTCCTGTGGCCGAAGGGATACGCAGCACAGCCAGGGTGATGTGTCCATAGGAGAGGATGGTGGCTATGAGGGGGAACACCAGAATGATGAAGGCCAGAATGAAGTCCACCAGCTCTGCTGTAGAGAAGTCAGTGCAGGCCAGCTTGAGGATGGGAGAGATGTCACAGAAGAAGTGGTTTAAAACGTTGGAGCCACAGAAGGTGGCATTAGAGATAAAATAGACCTTGATCACAGAGATGGTGAAGCCACTAGCAAAAGAGAAGGCCACGAGCTGGACACACAGCCCCGTGGTCATGATGACTTGGTAGCGCAGGGGATGGCAGATGGCCACATAGCGGTCATAGGCCATGGAAGCCAGGAGTACACACTCCGTGCACACCAGGGAGCTGAAGAAGTAGAGCTGAGTCATGCATCCAATGAAAGAGATGCGTTTCCTCTGCAGGAGGAAGCCGTCCATCATCTTTGGGATGATGTCACAAACATACCAGATCTCCAAGGTGGACATGACACCCAGGAAGTAGTACATGGGTCTGTGGAGAGAGGCGCTGCTCCAGACAGTGAGGATGATGGCCAGGTTCTCCACCAGCACGAAGAGGTAGATGAGCAGGAAGAGGAGGAAGAGCAGGTACTGCAGCCTGGGGGCTGTGGGGAAGCCCAGCAGGATGAATGTGGTGACCCTGGTGATGTTCTCTCCCTTCATCCTTCTGCAGCTGAAAGAATCGAGAGTGAATTGGCAGAGGCAGAAGGGCAACTGGCAGGGAGACTAGGCAGCCAAATCTGTAGACAATGGCACACCTGGCTGCTACAAATACCAAGGAAGGAGAAAAATACTACAGGTGTAGTTAGTACTTAATTTCAGATGGTCTACTTTGATACTGGGCTCAGAAATATATTTTTCATACTCCCCTCTCTCCATAGTGATTTCAGGATTGTAGTTTGCAGTGTGGAAACCTCCAGTAAATCTCTGAACACAGGAATGATGGGTTTCTTGTACCTGTTCTCTAAGTAAGTGAGTCATAATTGCTAGGGCCATTTGGGGTTATTGCTTTGTGTCTAAGCATTCTGTCCTCATTAGCAGGCGTTGGACCTTTGCTTGGCCTCAGGAAAGATTTTTAAAATAGGCCCAACATCAGTAGGACTCCTGGGACAGTGGGTTAGGTTATGGAGACCCTATCATCTGGCCCTCCCTTGTGACTGGCTTTCAGGCACATGACAGTGGCTCCATCCCTGTCTCTATAGACCACATAAGCCATCAACAATGAGGGAGTTTCAGTGCCATTCTGAGACAGAGAAAGCCAGCACTCCTGGGTCTGCAGGCAGCCAAGTGTAGGAATTCTAGAATAGTACGGAGGTACCCACAGTTAAGGGAGGAGTCTCCCAGGGTGGAAGCTACGGTCATGTCAGTCTAGTTGTTGCCCCTAGCCACAGTCACCAGACTCCACAAGAGAAACATCTTTACTCTTACCATGTCCAAGTATGTGACACAAATCCTCTCTTCATCCATCACCACAGTTGGGAATGTGGCATATCTCTACTTTGTCTGTGTACTTACTTGAGATCACGGCTGCAACAGGGCACAAACCAAGGTCTTCTAACACCAGGGCCACTGTTTTCTTCATGAGATACCAACAGCAGAAAAAGTGGACCCATGTGGTTGCTGGCTAGAAATCTGCAATGTTAAGATGGGGAAACGCAGTGACTGGTACCACCTGGCATTAATATCACGGACCATGCAGGCAAAGGTCACAGCGTGAGCAGGAGTGTCCAGAAAGAAAGGCAGAGAATCCTCTGTGAGGAAGAAATGCAAGGCTATAGGCAGAAGTCTGGTTTATTAGCCTAGAACAAGGATTTGAATGAACAAACCACCCAATGCTCCTTCAGGAAGCGCCTGGCTTTGTTTGACCACTTCATGCTATAGAAAGCTTTTTCAGCCATCCCAAAAGGGCAAGCCTGTCAGTCAAGTCTGATCATTGTAACTAGAACATGCCAGAGATTCAACGTAAGAAAGGAAAGCGTTCTTTTGGCTGGGGTTTCAGAGGCTTTGGTGCATGGACATTTGCCCTGCCGCTCCCTCTCTGGGGATTCAAGCACAGAACCGTGGGAGCATATGGTGAAGACTGTCCACCCCGTGACAGCAGGAATCTGGGGAAAGTGGCTAGGAGACCCAATGTCCTCTTCAGGATCACATGTCCAGCAAGCTAACTCCTTCCCACAAGCCCCCTAGAAAGTTCCCCTGGAACTCCCCAGGCTGTGACCAGACCTTTGACAGATGGGCCCTCAAAGACATCATGGTTTGAAAGTAAATGTAAAATGTCTTCTGCAGACTCATGTTTCAATACTTGGTCCCCAGCTAAGACACATGCCCTAGTTAGGTGAAGTGGGTGGTGAAGACCATGTATGGTTCTGGTCAAGGCTCATGCTTTCTCCTTCTTAATTCTCCATGTTGTGAGAAGGGAAACAGCGAGTGTGAGCCACAGTAAACCTCTCCTCCCTTAAGAGGCTTCTGTCAGGTATTTTGTCCCAGTGACAAGAACAGTAACTAACACAGCGGACACCCAAGAAAAGTAACTAACGCAGTGGACACTCAAGGAAAAAAATTATAACACAGTCTGCCTATAGCTTCCAAGATGCACAGTGACAAACAGCACACACACACACACACACACACACACACACACACACACACGTACACATGAATGCAACTTCAAGGCAGGAGAATTCTAAAGCATCCAGAAATAAAATATTTTATAAACTGGAAGTCCAAGTGGGCTAGATTTAGTCTCCAGTCCAAAACATTGAGAGTCAAGAAAGCAACAGGACAATACACATGAAGAGGTTGACAGTATGTGACCAGTTACACCAGACCTGGAGCCATCTGTGTGCAACTGTGGCCAGACATCTGACTACCTATTCTGTTTTTGTTTGTGTGTGTGTGTGTGTGGTTTTTTTTTTTTTTTTTTTGGTTTTTCGAGACAGGGTTTCTCCGTAGTTTTTGGTTCCTGTCCTGGAACTAGCTCTTGTAGACCAGGCTGGCCTCGAACTCACAGAGATCCGCCTGCCTCTGCCTCCCGAGTGCTGGGATTAAAGGCGTGCGCCACCATCGCCCGGCTGTTTGTGTGTTTGTTTGTTTGTTTTGAGACAGGGTTCCTCTGTGTAACAGTCATGGTTGTCCTGGAACTTGCTTTATAGACTAGCCTAGCCTCAAACTCATTGAGATCTGCCTACCTCTGCCTCTCAAGTGCTGGGATTAAAGGTGTGCACCACCACCGCCTGACTACTGACCACCTATTCCAAACAGGGACTCACATCCCCTCCCTTAGTGTGAAACTCAAGCATCACAGTCACTAACCAGAGACAGAAGAGAAATCCTGGACCAAGAGCATCACCGCTGGAGAGGACAAGAGAGGGACGTGTGACAGGAACAGCCATTTTAAAGATCCCTCATTCCTTCAGGTCCTGTTGGCACCCCGACAAAGTGGCACACATCAGCCCTTGCCAACTGAAAAGATACATGATGGAGTGTCACACTTCTTTGGGAAGATGACAAGCCACATTTTAATACTTGAGGGAATGTTGGGTGCAGCTGGGGTTGTAATAAGCAGATTGCGTGTTTGGCCTTGTATCACAGGAGGAAGGCAGAAGACTCTTTTATCCCTAAGGTTTGTAACTAGCCTGATGTCAAGCCTTTTCAAGGTAACTCAGGCTGTGACAGGACGTGGATCCTTTAAGCGTGGAAAGAACAACAAAAGAATATAGAAATAAAGGAGACGGGAAAACGCACGGGGTGAGGCAGAGCAAGCACTGGATTAAGAGAAATACCAGCTGTGAGGAAAAAAACGCCAACAGGATAGGGTCACCCAGCAAGGGGGGACTGCTGACCCCCAGTGGAGGGTCGGCTGCACACATCTACACACATGGATTGAGTACTCAGCTGGAGTCGAGGACTAAAATGAAAAGAAAGCATTGCGTCTTTTAAGTACAATCCATGCCCCAAACAGTTTACTTACGTAACCTCTTATCAAAATGTAGAGCTCAATAAAAATCATTTAAAAATATATAGGCTAATTTAAGTTATAAAAAAGCAATTAATTATTTCAACTTAGTATCAGAATAACCCCCTCAAAAAATAAAAACCAGTATTAGGAGAAGGAGGCAAAGGGGGACCAGAGACAGCAACTTCAGCACATCTCATGCTGAGCTCCCCCCAGGTGTGCCACCCCAGTTCTCTTACAGATCCCCTCACAAGTGAGAGGAGGCACCTGTCACCCACAGTGTTGAAAGCAGTCCTGTAAGGGTGAATATGGGAGGCTTAAGTGAGGGGCTGTTTTCTAAGAATGCTGGCATGGTGACAACAGAGATCTGATGTCACCGTGAGACCATCAGGGCTGTTGATGAGGCTTCAGAGAAGAGGGACTGGCCAGTCGCCTCACCTCAGAGCTCCTCTGCACCATCTGAGACAATTCTGAGCATGGAGGACTCTTCCACATCCACCTTAGTGGCAGGCAGCTCCTACCATGAACGCTTGACTAAGATTGTGGAGGGAAAGCCCACATAGTGGTCTCAGGTTTTATTACACTTTCAGAACCTGAGGAGGTCCCCAGGAAATAGCTGTGCTGTTGGTTAGAAAAGATATACAGGATCCTACTGCACGTACTGGCTTTGTGGGAGCCTAGGCAGTTTGGATGCTCACCTTACTAGACCTGGAAGGAGGTGGGAGGTCCTTAGACTCCCCACAGGGCAGGGAACCTGGTCTGCTCTTTGAGCTGATGAGAGAGGGGGAGTTGGTTGGGGGAGGGGGAGGGATATGGGAGGTGGTGGCAGGGAAGAGACAGAAATCTTTAATAAATAAATACATTTAAAAAAAAGAGCACAGTTCACCTCCAAGGTCAGGGCTAGATAGTGAGCTGTCAAAATGCTCACACAAGAACACATCCACTGACCAGGGAAGTCAGTTCTCATAAAGTGAGCAAAGCAACCCACAGCCTTGAGAGTCACCTCCACCCCACCATGGTGAGGTGCAGTAGGCTCTTCACTGTGGTCATTGTGTACCAATGCTCCCATATGCTCCCTGCTCTTAAAGGGAGAAAGACATAGACAAATTGTTCCAATTTTCAGAGGACATGATCTTTTTATCTAGATAATCTATAACACTGTCATAACAGGGATTTCTAAATAGATACTAAAAAATTGTCTTCTTGTGGCTGAGGCAGGAGGATCACCATGAGCCCAAGGACAGCCTATACTTCACAGTGAGATTCTGCCTCAAACTTTAAAGAGAAAAGTAGTCTTCTCATATGTCCCTGCTAACTAGGACCTTTCTGGATGACAATGAAGACTGTTCTGGAAATCATAAAGAAGATTCTGCCTTCTTGGGACTTTGGGTCCTGGGCAGTGCATTGTGGAAGAGAACCTAGGTATCAGGGACATGCTGGGGTTTGGTACCCATGATCACCATGAAAAGTGTAAAGAGTAAACAGTGATAATCAGAACTTACCAGGAGGCAGAGGCAAGGCTGGGATCTTCACCATCTAATCACCCATCCAGCTTCCGAGTGCCCACTCTAAGGCAGTCATTCCAATCAACTGGATGAGTCAGGGAAAAACCAGCCCCAACCCACCACCTACAGGGACTGTGAATTTTAGTAAAGCAGGAAGCAGTCAAGAGGTGTAGCTCCTAGCCTGGGAGGAGGTGGGGGCCTGGAGGGAGCAGGCTGGTGGGACTGGGCACAGCTGGGTGGCAACAGCAGCAAGAAGGACAGTTGGGGAATGTGTCCAAGAGGTGAGGATCTGCCATGTGGTTCCCTGGGAAGAAGAAGGAAGGCAGAGACTACGTACTACATGGCTGAAGGATGTGGAGGTGGTCAGGACCAGTCCAGTTGGAGGGATGGTGCAGACTAGAGGGGAAGAGAAACTGAAGGACCCGGGAGGCTGGTGGATTGGACATCACTCTGAGGAGTGCTGCTCCACATTCTCAATGACTGGTGTGGCGTACCTAAAGAAGGAAGGAAGCAAGGGAGGGAGCCAGAATGAAGCTGCTCGTCCTTTCGGGAGCTGATAGGGCTCGACTATGGGCAGTACCAGACACATTTTCTATCCTGGTCAATAAATCACTGGCACCAGATGTGAATTTGAGGGGCCAAAAAGGACTCGAAATGTGATAGGACAGTGACCCATGGCGTATGTTGAGGAAGGGGACATTCAGAGATGTGAGGTCCCAGCTTGGCCAAGTAGAGTCTCCCTGCTGAGAGTCCAGGGGCACAGGACTGGGACAGGGCTGTCTGATTAGTGACCAGGACCACACTGAGCAAACAGTGGGGAAGGAAATGCGTTTGCATGCAGAGCAGAGACCCCTCACAAGAGGACACCAGGAAATCTAGAGACTCGCCTACCCGCCACTTCTCAGGCCAGCTCACCCTTTGCTCCTCTGTCATCTTGAACAAGAGCTAGCTTGTCGGGTGTGGGGTCTTGAGAGCTCAGCTTTGTGGGGCTCACAAGAGCAATGTAGAGGTCACAGGACACGAGTCTCTGCTCCTCCAGTGTCTGGAAAGACTTTTGGCAAGTGCGGAGGTGAAGGGCGGTTCCCAAGAAAAACCAAGGAAACATTCCCTCTCTGCAGTCTGAGTGGCAGTGGGCAGGAGCAGGCAGTTGACAGCATGGTCATGGCATGGCCTGGGAAGTGAGGGGCTCCTGGAAACACTAATATCCTCTGCCACATCTGCCCCAGAGTTCCCAGCCCTGCCTAGAGTCCAGGCCAACTGGGATGGAGGTTAGGCTTTGCCTTGGGTTAGAACCTGGGATTGGAGGTGGGTCTCTACTGGGTTCTCATTACAATCTGGGGCATACCTAGCTATCCAAAGATGCAGGGCAGGATCCTAGGATGGGGTCAGGAAAGAGGGTGGTCCTACTTCTGAAAGGAAATGTTGGGAGGAAGCTGCGCTCAGTCGCCTTCTGAGCCCTGTGCTTCCTGGGGCCTTCAAACTTCCAAATAGCAAGGGAGATTTGTGGGTCTTTTTTGATGCAGCAAAATGGGCCACAGAAGTTTAAGCTGGTGATGGAGGAAGCAAGAAAGAGTGGGACGCAAAGGGGAGAGCAAGCAGTGGGAAGCAGTGAGAGGCAGTCTTCCCAGAGGCTGGGTCATCACTCCACGGCTACAGTTGAAGGTGGGCTCTGGAAACAGCAGCTGGTCCTGCCCTGCAGTCCATGGGGTTGACTTATTGACATTGGACATTGGGAGGGAGGATTGATGTCCCTGCGTGAATGCCTTCAGGTGACCATAGGCAGAAGGAAAGAGAGGTGTGTGCAGGGGTGCAGGCCAGCTTCTGCTGAGGAAGAAGTGGATGGGGGCAGAGGTCAGCACTTGCTGAGGCTCAGAATGTTTCTTCCCTTTTCCTGGCCAAGGGGACATGTCCTAAGGGGTGTGCAAATGGAGCTGGGGGAGGAAAATGGGAATAGCCCCTGGAGAGAATGCTATACGCAGACACAGGGTGTGGGGGTGCTGGGAGTGCATGCAAATACCAATGCGAGGCAGGGGTCTGGGGGCAAAGAGTTTCTATGGCACAATCAGCTCCGAGAACAGCGGTCCCTTCATGGACAGGGAAGGAAGCCACGGTCCCCTACCTTGGAGATCTGCTGGAGTCTGTGTGGCTGTCCTCAGTCCGCTGAAGCCCACTTCTCCCTGCCTACTGTCGCCCCCAGACAACCGGCTTCTGCTACAGACTGTCTAATTCTAAGAACCACTGGCCTGCTTGAGCCACAGCTGGTTTAAAGGACGCCCTGAGGAAGAAGAGAAACTTCCTTCCCCGTGCACAAGTATGTGGGACTCCAGGGCCCAATTACCCCATGGTAGAGTGGATCTGCCCCACACTGCCAATTAGCTCTGGTCTCCTGGGCCGGATGGTATGGACTGGAAAGGAACCCAGCCCTTTTGGCATCACTGCTGCTTGTCCCCAGCACCCTGACCAAGCCTTCAGACCCTTGACAGAGCTTCCTCTCCATCCACTCATTTTCTGGCCATGTGGTCCTTTCCTGACTATGGCCACCTTCACTCTTCAAGGCAGGGAGGGACATGACTCTGTGGAGAGTTATGACTAGGTCTAGCTCAGGAGAGGATGAGGGAAGGCCCTACCTGGGCCTACAATCTGGGAGTGTCATCATTCATGAAAGGGAAAGGGAAGGTTGAACTTATGACATTGTCAGTGACATCTCTCTGGTGAAAGAGCAACACAAATACCACAGCTTGAGTCTAAAGCAAACAGACCTGCTAGGTGGGCAGGGAGTCACCGAGCCCAGGCAGGAGAGTGAGACTGGGGTGTCAAGAAATGCTCAACCTACCCATGTCTTCAACAAGACTGAATGAGAAAACAAAGCTCAACTTAGGTTAGAAGTGAGCTGATAACACAACCAACCCTTCCTCAAAGGAGAGTCACAAACTGCCATCACAGCTAGTAGGTGACTGACACACACCAATCATGACCAAGCATGCCAACATGCTCCTCAGAGAGGCTAAGACAGAAGACAAGACAGCTGCTAAGGATGGTGGATCCAGGGATGCCAGACTCTTATACACACTACTGGTGTGAGCAAGACGGTCCAGCCGCTCCGCAAAAGAAGTCTCACAGTCTTGCACGTCGATGCATATTCGTGTGCAACTCCACACACCACATGGGTATGTCTGCTCCTCCAATTGTCTCTCAAAAGCTGGAAATAGCTTGATGTCTGTGTTACTAGTTGAGCAGATAGAGCCCTTCCCTGTTCAACCGTATCCACAAGTGAGCTGTCTGAATACAGGATGGTGTGGGTGGGCCTCATGTTCCCTTCTGCTCATTGTCCATTTGGGCATCTACTTAGGTTTCCAGGAAGAACCAAAGCTTTGGACACCTGTTCCTCCTGGAGTCTGTGAACTCAGGACTAGATGGTCCTTTCCCAGCTCCCGGAGGACACTGGCCAACCCAAGTCTCTAAAATAATCATGGTTATAGCATCTCCTCCACCCATGGCTCACACTTCATAAAGTTAAAGGTACCCAGAGTTAAAGAGACCAGCTCTTGACATTGCCTGGAAGATCATGGCATTTTAACAACAAGAGCTTCTAACACAGACATGCCAGCTTTTGCAGCACCCTTTGGCTCCTCCGAGAAGACAGAAGACGTTCTGTATCCAGGCTTGCTTTGGGTTTAGCATAGCCATCCACACAGTAAAAAGTGGCCTTTCACCTCTGCACCTTCCTGGATGCTTCACCCGGGGAACAGATCTTTTCGTCCTGCCAAGCCAGGTTGATTAAATCTTCCCCCTCACAGAAAAAAATCTTCGGGCCTCTTGTACTCAGCAAATATGGCAAACACTGCTTCTAAGACTGGTGGTCTCCAAGGATGAAGACAGGATTTGGGATTGCTTGCGTGGCTAAAGAGCTGTCTCAGTTTTGCTCATTTATCCCTCTCAGATCTTTCTAAATGGCATTTGACAACCCAGGTATAATTAACTTATTACTTCATCCATGACATTTAGTGAAGTTTCCTGCTAAAAGACAAACAGGAGTGCCTAGCAGGTTTCAGGTATGTCTTCAGAGGTCCAGGGTTCCCAATTCCTTTGTCTTAACCTAAACAATAGCCTTTTGCTATGACACCACAATATAAATCTGTTCCAATTCTCTTACAGGTTCCTGGAAAAGTTCTACTGCTGTATCAAAAAAATCAGGTCGTGTCTCCAGAGTGTTTTGCTAACCCCAGCCAGTTTCAAGCATATTTTACAGGTCACTCCTACTGCCTTGGGCCACGACTAACTTTCAAAGTGCTCTCTAGATAATGCCAAAGACCTACACCAGCTCCTGGGACTTCACCATTGGTATCAACTCTCCAAGACGGAGGACACATACTGACTAAAATCTGGTTGTATCTGATACAGCCAAGCCTCACCTGTCCTACCAGGGCACTCCCCTGTTCCAGTCTTTCTGGCAGTTAATGCATAGGACCAGTTAATAATAATAGTTTTTTTTTCCTTCTAGCTACCTGCCTTCTCTTCTCCCTGAAAACCCAGCTGCCTAAGAACTCTAGGATGACAGCAAACTCCAGCCACACCTCTCGCTGAGCATGGACTCCAACTTTCAGCTTCCCCTTTCTCTCCCATGACGCCCATGCCTGCAGAAAGTAGCCAGACTTGAGCTGACACCCTTATATCAAGGACTCTGGGATATTTGGTCAAAAGTCACACCCCTATAAACCAAAGAGTCTGGAATGTAATATTAAGATGGGGGCGTCACCCCAGCCTTCTAACACCTCTATATCTGAGAAATCTGGGATGATTGGAAGCCCCTGGCCTGGCGGTTGCCTTGGCTTGGACTCCAACTCCCAGCCTGCTAAGCGGTGACCCCTCCCCTGGGAGGGTCAGGACCACTCTCCCAGGTTATTTAGACTTGTGGCTGGAAAGAAGAACACGTGTTTTTTGGGTTTGAGTGGACCCCTCTCCCCGTCTCTCTCTCTCTCCCT
Source organism: Microtus oregoni (assembly GCF_018167655.1). Classification (NCBI taxonomy): domain Eukaryota; kingdom Metazoa; phylum Chordata; class Mammalia; order Rodentia; family Cricetidae; genus Microtus; species Microtus oregoni. Next base: position 3,981,107 of record NW_024543063.1, on the reverse strand, counting down.
TGCCATGTTCTCCAGGCCACCTGAGAGGGCAACATTTATTAAACATGGACGTTTTAATTTGGCTTATCTGGTCTAATTGGATTTCTTTGCACGGGCGGAGCGGCTAGTCTTAGGACTTTTCCTAACAGAGGTGAATGGCTTGTGTGGCCATGCCTGTTGCCTGGCAGGAAGGTCTTCTTCATCAGCAGCAAGAGAGCCTCTTGCTGTGTCCATGGTCTCCTGCATTGCTTGCCTCCTGTAGACAGTCTGGGAGCTCATGATTCTGAAGGCTCTGTCTTGCCCAGAAGATGGCACGCCACAGTTCTTGTCCATATCTTCTGGCTCTTACGTCCTTTCTGCTGTTTCTCCCACCGTGTTCCCTGAGCCATGGAGGGGATGGCATCTTGTTTAGGGCCCACCACTCAACCATCATTGATTCTCAGTACCTTGAGCAGCCACGAGCCTGCATTCCACCCTGTGCACTGGAAAGAGGCTTCTCAGATTAGGGCTGAGAGCAGCTTCTGTTAAATTTCCAGGGATGTCCAAAATTGGGCCTTAGCTTATATTTCAGATGCTGCAGCAGAATACCGGACGCTGTGTAATGTATAAAGAAAACAGATTACTTTACAGCAGATCACACCGGTCTGAGATGTCAAAAGACCGGGATCTCACCTGGCAAAGGACTCTTGCTGTGTTGCCAGAGGACAAGAGCATTGCTCAGTTAAGAGAGCGTGAGAAGTGGGGAGTGGGGAGCCAGCTTGTAGAAAGGGCGTGCTAGTGTGTGGGGAGCCAGGTTCAGCTTCTAAACTCTGAAACCCACTCTCAAACTCGCCAACCCAGTCCCACTGGAGGAAGAATTTAGGGCCACCACCAGCATCAGCGGCCTGTCTGGAGGACTCCGCCCATGCTCTCTGTACCAGGAGTTGTGGTGAGGGAGGGCCGTATTCACTCCCAGAAGGACCTTACCCCCACGTACGCATCCTTTCAGTTGACCAAATTCCCCTTAGCCACATAGCCTGGTCCTTGGCCACTGCTCAGTTCAGTATAGATCCCCACATGGGACTCTTGCGTGTCCCCCTTATTGCTTCTCATCACCCACTAGAGATGCCCTTCCTCCATCAGCGGTCTCATTATTAGGTTCCCAGGGGAAAACTTCAGAGAGCTGCTTCCTGGACACTGCCCACGTGAAGACAGGATCGGTAGTCCCTCAGGTAGCTTTTCTTAGGTCTTAAGGAAAAAATACTTCCCACAGGCCCTGTTCTATCCTGATAGCCTCTCCTATTGTTCTGGAACTCCCTGGGCTCTGAGTCCTAAAGCATTAAGGGAATTTGGGGGAAATTTTAGGTTCCTGGTTTATTTATTTTATGTTGATCGGAACTAGAGGCGGTGTCCCGGCCCCATAGAACTCTGGATATTGTTTCTTGAACACCAGAACATGTCACAGCATCATACAATTTTTGGGCTGGGGGTGGGGGGGATTCCAAATTCTAATAACTGCCACTGGGTGGTGCCTGGGGAAAATCCCAAATTCTAATACCTGCCACTGGGTGGCGCCTGCGGGCTTCAACTGGGCGCTTGGATGAGCAAAGCAGCAGCTGCGCACTTCTTATGCACCCTGGAGATACTAAGGGAGCCACTGAATATCCTTTCGTAGCTACTGCCTACTTCCGTTCAGACCCCGTGGCCTTCCCTCAGGTGGTCTCTTGGGCAAGAGAAACCATATTCCCAGGGGTGGAAGACGCTTGTTAAAATGCGGACACTGCACTTCCTCCAGGTTCCAGGCTGGAGCCACTGCAAGTGTTTGCACTTGGGGGTAGAGCATCAAGGGCAATGTTCTCAACGGGAGCATGCACGTTACCGCCGTTTCTGCCAGCCTTTGCTTGCTCTCTACTCTCTGACCTTCATCTAGGCCTGAGGGAAACCTCCACTTTCCATAACCAACCATGAGGTAGCCACAAATTTTGTAGCTCACCTTTTGTAGTTTGAGGGAATTTTTTTTTTTTTTTACTTTGAATGGCTGCTGACTTTTTGCCCAATATTTTTCTGCGTTAATCAGATGATCAAATGGTTCTGCTGAGTTATTTTTTCATCAGTATGGGGAATTTGAATTCACAGAGAAAGCCCGCTGGGTAAGGATATGCTATCCTTTTCCTACATCACAGGTTTACTAAGGTTTTAGAGACTTTGTGATTTTAGTTAACAAGGACGTTGTCAGCTGTGTTCTCAGAAGGACCTCTGTGCTTGGTAGCAGGGCCTTACTAGTTTCAATCACAAACTGGAACACAGGTCCCTCCTTTGTTTTCAGGGGGGAAAAGTGTTTCTCTCCAACGGAAATTATTTCTTACTTCATTTTATAGCAACTTCCATGATGCTTGCTAGCCTCGAGGCATTTTCCTTGAGGAATTTTTGTTTGAATTCTCGTTTATTCAGAGGATGACAAGGATTTTGTGGTTTCCATCGCATCCCGCATCAGCTTTGATGGGCCGAGTTTTTGAGCATTCAGACTCGTGTGCGAATCGTCCCATTTATTGGCGTGCTCCAGCAGCAATAGCTGTCCCCAAGAACAGCGGTCATTGTCCTTGTCCCCACTTAGGTTAACAGCCACAGTCGGAGGCACCCGTGTAGCCATCACTGCCGGATTCACAGCAGCAACAGACAGAGGGTGACGCTGCTGCTGACCGCGAGCCTGGAGTCAGGAGGCCGGAAGGGCAGACCGAGGGGGGTCCTCAGCGCTAGCTGGCTAGCAGCGAACAGCTAGGGAAGAATCACTCCAGGGGAGGCCTGTGGGACACCGCTTCCTGTAAAGAGCAAACGTCTTCTTCCTTGGAAAGGGGAGTGGTTCAGCTGTCGCTGTCATAAGCAAGCTGTGACAATAACAGGGGGACTTTTGTGTCTCTGTACAATTTTAGTTTATTATTTAACGGCAGTATCTTCACGAGCTGTCAGTTTCATTTGCTATTCAGGAGCACTTTTTGTTTTATTTTTGTATTTTATATTTTATTTTACTCATTTTACATACCAACCACAGCTCCCCCTTCCTCCTCATCTTTCCCCCACCTTTCCCCAGCTCACCCCATCCACTCCTCAGAAAAGGTAAGACCTCCCATGGGGAGTCAGCAAAGCCTGGCACATTCAGTTGAGGCAGGACCAAGTCCCCCATTGCCCTCACCCTCAACTTGCATCAAGGCTGAACAAGGCAACCCCTCATATGAAATGGGTTTCAAAAAGCCATTCATATTCTAGGGATAGATTCTGGCCCAGCTGACAGGGGCCTCACAAACAGACCAGGCTGCTATACTGTGGCCCACATGCAGAGGACCTGGTTCAACCCATTCAGGAACCCCAGCTGTTGGTCTAAAGACCATGAGCTCCTGCAAGTCAGATCAACTGTCTCTGTGGGTTTCCTACTCATGATCTTGACCTTCTCCTTGAAGAGCACTTTTAAATTTCACTCTGTATCTGTGGCCATTGGCCAGCACACGTTCTTTTATTCTATTCTAGTTTTCATTACTATTTTTAATGACTTTCAGATCCTATATTACACTCCCTGTAGCAATATAAGTGAGGCTCTCCTAGACGGGTTCTGAGTGGGCTACCGAGACTCCAAAGGGACAGAGCAGAGGGATGTCAATACAGTCACAGTGGCCAGATAAGGGATTCACAACAGAGCTTGGGCACTGTTGGGCTCAACGCAGGACAGTCAAGGGATGGTCCAGGGACAGGCAGTGCCAAGTTTAAGGAGTGCTACGTGCAACAGACAGGAGGAGCCAGGCTTGAACTGGAACTGCGGGCAGGTGGGTGGAGTTCTTCACTGTGATAATTTTCCCGGTCGAAGCCCAGGACAAGCAGCCACATGACTGGTTACGAGTATTGTTACACTTTTGAAACTTCTGTTTTTTAACGTCGTGGTTGAGGTCGCCTCTGGTGTGACTGAAGACCAACGTTGCTGATGAAATCTGACCTGTTCACAGGTGTCACTTTTTTTTTACAGTTGCCCTTGACTTTATTTTATTTTTTTATTTTTTTTATTAAAAATTTCCACCTCCTCCCTTTTCCCTCCCTCTTCCCCCACTCCCCACGCCCCACTCCCCTCCCCCTTCCTCTCCAGTCCGAAGAACAGTCAGGGTTCCCTGCCCTGTGGGCAGTCCAAGGTCCTCCCCTCTCCATCCAGGTCTAGGAAGGTGAACATCCAAATAGACTAGGCTCCCACAAAGCCAGTACATGCAGTAGGATCAAAACTCAGTGCCATTGTCCTTGGCTTCTCAGTCAGCCCTCATTGTCAGCCACATTCAGAGAGTTCGGTTTGATCATATGCTCCATCAGTCCCAGTCCAGCTGGCCTTGGTGAGCTCCCAATAGATCAGCCCCACTGTCTCAGTGGGTGGGTGCCCCCTTGCGGTCTTGACTTCCTTGCTCATCTTCTCCCTCCTTCTGTTTCTCATTTGGACCTTGGGAGCTCAGTCCATTGCTCCTGTGTGGTTGTCTGTCTCTATCTCCATCCATCACCAGATGAAAGTTCTACAGGTGTCACTTTTTATTGACACAGATAAATATGGAGTCTATCTGTGCCTCCTGGGTCGCACCACGGTGGCTTTTACTTGTATGAGTAACGTGTCATTCTCCTGTCACTTGGACTCAAAATGGAATGACTCAACTTGAAACCGTGGCTTTGGAAAGTGGGGTGACTCGGGTCAAGGCCCAGCCAGAAGTTATCTTATTCATCACAGAGTAACTGGAACTGGGCCCACCCTTCCCAGCCTTCGGACATGAAGCCAAGGGGACTTTCTAAAAGGGTTGGTGGAAGGACATGGGGAGCAGACGTAGGTGGCCTGGGCACGGGTTGGGGACATTTGAGCTGGCTACCTCATCTGTATCTCTCTGTTGGTTTCGTGGCTCAGATGGTCTTTCTGACACAGCAAACACCGTGGCCAGCAGGATCTTTGCTCCCACAATCTGTTTCACCTCTGCAGGAGTCCCCTTTCTGGTTACAGCTTTTAAAAGTCCCCGGGATGGGGTAGGCTCTGTCCCAAAGTCTACCAGGTGCGTTCCCCCTGACAAAACAAAAGACATGAGGACTCCGGGTGTGCAGCACAGCACCACGCTCTCAAAGCACGTGTTGGGGAGGGCGTTCTCTAGGTCAGTCAAGTCACACTGACGGAAATTTGGAGAAGCGCCACAAATGTCTGGGGTAGTTTTTGTCCCACTGGCTTTCCTCTCTGCCAACTGTTTGCGGTGACATCCTGCTAACCTTAAATGCTCTGTGGATGCTTGAGAAGCCCTTGGTGCTCCCATGGGGCAGTCCTGCTGGACAGCCTTCTCTCTGCGCAGTACAGCAGTGGCATGACCCACGAAGGTTGCCTCTGGTTTGGTGTGGGGTCTGGAACTTGGGAGCGAATCACGGGATGAAATCTGTTTTGACTGTTCAAATTGTATTGGGCCATTGTGCAGTCAGGAGTGTTTGGAAATCCTTGGCTTGCAGTGGCCCTCTTCCCAAGGAGCAATGATGCTGATTTAACGCTCTCCAGCCTTTGCGATGGACACTTGTCGAAGGAGAAAGGGGTTTGCTCCCACTGACAACTCAGGAAACCACAAAGGAAATGAGACAGCTTCCCAGGATCCTTGGACAAGCAACTACATAGATTCTAAGCTAACATTTGCAAAGCAACCTGTCTTTAAAAGGCAAACTACAGACTTTAAGATCAGAGTGCACATTAAAAAAAATATCAGCCGACCTTGTCTTCTACTTAGAGCATTTATTCCCCTTATATACCACGTGACTTATTAGGTGTGTGGAGTCCCCTGCACTACTTTCTGTCTCCAAACTCTTCCCTTGGTAAGCTTCCCTCACCCTTCCCTGTTTGGGTGAATTATGCACTTTTAATATTTGTTTTATTCTCCACAGATATTTTTAGCTATTCTTTGGGTAGAGTGGTGTACAGAATAATCTTCTCAGTCATGCTCACACTCAGACCGCTGAGATTTATGAATGTCATCCTACAGGCAAAGAGGTGATGTTGCCGAGATGAGTAGGGCAAGGATATTAGGTGGGGAGACTGTCCCGGGTTACCTTAGGGAGCCCATGGACATCAGGGAATCCTTCAAAATGGAGAAGAAATGTTCTCCAGTCTTGAAGATAAACTGATGGATTAGGAACTTCCTCTGAAAAACTTACATCAAGGCAACCAAAAAGAAAATCATAGAGGGGGTGTTTCAGTATATGTTTATTTCTGTAATACATTTGATGGCTGGTTATTTCATCTTACAACTTATAATTCATTATTCAGGGAAGTCAGGGAAGGAATCTGGAGTCAGGAGCTGATGCAAAGGCCATGGGGGAGTGTGACTAACTGGTTTTTTCCCCAGGGATTGCTTGGCTTGCTTTCTTATAGCACCCAGGACTACTTTCCCAGAGGTGGAATAATGGCTTGGGCTGTCCACAGCAATCATCAGTTAAGAAAATGTAGCACAGGTTTGCCCACAGGCCAGTATGTTTGGGGCATTTTCTCAGTTGAGGTTCCCCCTTCCAAAATGTCTCTACCTTGTGTCAAGTTGACATTAAACTGGCCATCACAATGAACTCCTTGTCAAGCTGACATACAAACACATCACTTTTAACCTAGAGCCTTTCCTTTCTCAAAATCTCCCAAAGAGCATATTAATACCACAGCTTAGGAAGCATGGGGACACCTTGGCATGGTTACAGGGTGTGAGGTGACTGGGACACAGTGAAAAGGGGGTGGATTGGTTGTGGACAAGCTGAAAAGTTCAGGTAGCAGAGAGGTCAGGCTGTACGTAGCAGTGGCTGGTGGCCTCACTTCTGTGGCAATGAGCAAACCCCATCACCTGAGATTAATGTGGGAGATTGACAGCCCTGAGGCCTGGGCCTTCAGACCACTTCCGGAGCTCCTTCCTACTGTGTGGGCTTTGTGGCCAACAACTGAGAAGTTGGAGCCCGGGTCTGGTGGGCCTTTCGATTTTCACAGCCTTCCTTACATGTCTTTCTCTGCTGGATGGGGTTTAAGCATACAAGACAGAGACTGGCAGAATGTCGCATTCCCTACCTAGATCCTGCCCCTCCAGTACAGGTGTCAGTGCTCTGCTTGCTTTCCTCAAACTTGGGGAGCACTTGGGGGACATTTCTTAGCACAAACACTCACCGCTCTGGCCACACCAACCAGACCGTCTCTGGAACAGTTGAGAACCTTTCCGAGCTATAGGTCCCAAAGTGAGTGCAGCCAACGACAGCTCTTGGTGTGCAGAGAAGGGAAGCTTCTAAAGTTGCTGTTTTCAACCTGTGGGCTGCGAGGTCCTGGGGGTGGCTGTCACCTAAGACCCCTGGAAAACACTGATATTTACATTACCATTCATAATAGTAGCAAAATTGCAGTTATGAAGTAGCAATGAAAAGGATGTTATAGTTGGGGTCACCACAACGTGCGAAACTCTATTAAAGGGTCACAGCATTAGGAAGGTTGAGAACCACTGGTCTAAAGTGATTTCAGCCTTGACGGACAACTGGCAGAGCAACCCCTAGCCTTAGCCTGAGAGGCAGGGAGCTCCAGCTGCAGCTGCAACTGACCCACCCTCTCCCTGCACTGAAGCCCAGAAGGCACCTAATGCTTTGTTACTTCTTTTTTTACTATTAATTTTTCCATTCATTTTACGTGCCAACCACAGATTCCCCTCCCTTCTCTCTTTCCATTCCCTCCCCACTCCTCCCCCAGCTAAGACTCCTAGCAATAGGAGAGAGGATCCTGAACTGGCCTTCTCCTATAATCAGATTGGTGGCTATCCTTTCATCAGAGAGCCTTCATCCTGTAACTGATGGAAGCAGGTGGGGACCCACAGCCTCGCACTTGGCTACTTCTAAACATTTTTGTTTTTCTACATTGTGCCCCCCTTACCTGTTCTTTAATATTGTTTTTACTTTATTTTTAAAAGATTTTCCATCTTATTCCATTTTTCCAGCTTTATTTACGTATTTTCCTTTATCTTTCCGTCTTCCTCTCTCCCTTCCTAACATTCTTATTCCTTTTCTCTTGCTTTATTTAACATTAGTCTTCTTTCTTCCCCTTTCACCTAACTTTCTTTACTTCATTTATTTATTGTTTTTAATTTTGCCTTTATCATTTTAAAACTTATCTTCCTCCATATTATATTTTCTTTTTATTTTCTGTGGTCATTTATTGTGTAGGAACTGACTTTAGTTGATTTCTATTTGTATTTTATGTCTTATTTATTTGATTTATGTATTGTTGCTGTTGAACTTTAGTTTTCTGAGTGGTACTTGGCATGGACTACTCATGAGATAGCTGCTCACTAAGTCCTCAAATAAAACCAGAGGTATATCAATCCCCAAAGGTGATAAAATCAGAAGATATATCAATCCCAGAAGAATACAAATCACAATTCAGAAACACAAAAAGGCAAGGCAACATGATGCCTTAAAAAGTTCATAACTATATTACTGAATCCAAAGACACAGAAATGATTGAAGTGCCAAGACAAAGAACACAAGTCTTTTTAGTTCATCATTTGAACTGATGAATGCCATCAGTTAGGATTCAGCTCAGCAGATGAATAAAGTAAGAGGTTTAGTGCTTGGTTCTGAAAATAAGCAGCATGCATTAAAAATTGAACAAGGAAATGATTTTGAAAGCGAACAATGTTGGAGATAAAAACTGAACTAAATAAAAACACAATGAAAGGCACCACTAATAAACTAGATAAAACAAAAGAAAATACCAAGTACTGAGGGCAAGATGAAGGAAATACTATATTCAAATAAATTAGGAAAAAAAGAAACAATAATGACCAAAGCTTTTATCATTCTGTGACATAAACAGCCAAAGCTAAGAATCCACAGGCAAGACAAAAATTAAAGGCACAGAAATAGCTATTCAGTTGGATTATAGAAAAACATCCAAGTCCAGGGAAAGACACGGACAACCAAATACAAGATGTATTTGGAACCCCAAACACAGAACCAGAAAAGAACCTGACTATGACACCTTATTTTAAACTGCTATGCTTGCAAAGCAAAAAATAACATTATAAACTGCAAAAGAAAATTGCAAATAATGTGTTGTAGGAGCTGCGGGCTGAGTTCCTGCAGCCCGAGCTCCTTGTCGCCTGGCTAGCTTATGCCCCAAAATAACAACACACAAACTGTATTCTTTTAAACACTGCTTGGCCCATTAACTCTAGCCCTTACAGGCTAATTTTCATATCCCAATCAACCCATCTCTAATAATCTGTGTAGCATCAGTCTTACTGGGAAAGATTCAGCATATCTGACCTGGCAGCTTGCTTCATGGCGTCTGCCCGAGAGAGGGGAGCATGGCCTCTGAGCTCACTTCCTCTTCCTCCCAGCATTCTGTTCTGTTTACTCCTCCCACCTATGTTTTAACCTATGAGGGCCAAGCAGTTTCTTTATTATAATTAACTAATGACCTTCCTCGATCATTTCTCCTTTTTCTGTTTAAACAAAAAAAGGAAGGCTTTAACTTAACATAGCAAAATTATATATATAACAAAACAGTTATCAAGTAAAAATTACACTAATCTTTATAATAACTAAGGAAAACTATAACTATAACTAACTATTCTTCAACTCCATCAAAGACTCCAGAAGGATACAGTATTACCTAAGCAAACAAGAAATAAGCAACTTCCAAACTTTAGAAATGACAGAGACATCTCGCTGCCTGTACAGTCACCCAAAGTTTCTCTGTACCATTGGGGCATCCATCTTCGGCCTACAGACCCATAGTTTCCAGCAGACATTTCCATGAAGCAGGAAATTTCAAAGTCAGTTCAGTCACTATCTGCTGTGTCCTGCAGAATGTCTCGCAGACTCTTTAATGAATCAGGAACCCCAAAAGATCATCTCACCTTTAGGCAAGTTCAGTAGTCCTCTCTCTATGGGTTCTCTGTGTCCAGTTTATGCCATAGTCCAGGCAAGAGCAGTTTCTTGCCCAAATGGCTATCAAACTCCATAAGGTGCCTCTTCAATGCCCATCTTCTTCTTGAAGTAGATTGGTGCTGCCAGGAGCAGATGTGTCTCGTTGTCAGAAAAACCCTAAGTTATTAAAACATTTAAAATGCCATATTCTATAATCTTTGAAAAATATGAAGAATACCTATCTAAAATATATCTATGTACATCTAGAAAATCTTAACTAACATGACTACAAGCTTGACTATTATTGATTATCCATTAACAACCTATATACATTACATTTTTAAGTGAACTACACAATCACAATACCTTAATCAAGATCAGAAATACATATACATATAACAAAATTGACCTTAAATCTCTATCAATAAAGCAAAATCTATACTAATGCAAATTACTCATACCTATATCATATCCCTCTTTAAATGTAAAAGAACATTTATAAACAATATTTGGGAATATGGGCACAGTTATTTCTCTCCAAACTGCTTCCTGCTGAATGGGGGTGCTGTTATTTAGGTCTTTCATGGTATAACCTGTGTGATAGTTTCATCTCAGTTGGCAGTTGAGTGAAGCAATTTTCTGAAGGTGTTCACAGCAACTCTTCAGGAGGGCATGGTCCATCATACCATATTGGGATAAAAGCAATCCACAGACTCTCACCCTCTGTGAAAACAAAATAAGAAACTCCTTTCCAAAGCATCATGTCCTTAGATCCAAATTTCAAAGTCAAGGCATTTTCAAAATATCTATGTTGGATTAGTTCAGCAGCATTTATAAACAAATATCTTTTAGCAGCTGTTGCTCCTTCCTCAGCATTCAAACAATTCAAAGAGAGCATAATAGCATACAGTATCAAAATTCTCTGAGCCGGGCGGTGGTGGCGCATGCCTTTAATCCCAGCACTCGGGAGGCAGAGGCAGGCAGATCTTTGTGAGTTCGAGACCAGCCTGGTCTACAGAGCTAGTTCCAGGACAGGCTCCAAAGCCACAGAGAAACCCTGTCTCGAAAAACCAAAAAAAAAAAAAAATTCTCTGTTTATTTTCCATCTTTGTACGGCTTTATTTTAACTCTATTTTGTTTATTTTTACTTTTATTTTATATTCTCTGTATATCTTTGTCCTGGAATAACTCTGTAGACCAGGCTGTCCTTGAACTCTCAGAGATCTGCCTGTCTCTGCCTCCCAGGCATTGGGATTAAAGGTTGTACGCTATCACACCTTGAACTCACAGAGATCTGTTTGTCTCTGCCTTCTAGGCACTGGGATTAAAGGCATGTGCTACCACACCTTGAAGTCACAGAGGTCAATCTCCCTCTGCCTCCCAAGTGTTGGGATTAAAGGTGTGTACTACCACACCCAACAACTCTCTTTCTTTCTTTCTTTTTTTGTTTTTTACTTTAAGAACTTCAACTTTTAGCCTGCACATATTTTTAACACACTTTAAATCATTTAAACATTTTCTTTGTCTTTGAATCTCTCTTTACTATATATCTCTTTTTCTGACCACATGAGTCTTTAATTTACCAAGCAATATCAGTAGGACTAAAGCTGTGGCTTTGACGGCTGGATCCAGCCCATTCCTTAGCTTTCCAGCCTCATGGCTGAGGTACTGGCTGTAGCCATGTTTACTGCCACAACTCTATGGCATTTCAAGGTCCCTGCCAGCAAGTAAGCTGCTGCAGCATTCTGCTCACAGACCACATTCAGTCAGACTACCTGCTTGAGTCTGAGTCAGAGTTTGCCCTGGCAGGATGGCCCAGAAAACCGGCATTTTAAAACAGCCCGGCTTTTTTTCCTGCTACAGCTGAAAACCGAAAAGCATGCATTCAGCTTTTCATCAACACCGTTTAAGTGTTTCGTGGCAGGACCTCTTAAAGGAGCTGCAAGCTTTGCAGCTAAAGCTGAGTCAGGAAGCTTCTCTTAGATGAGAGCACTTGCTTGCCTCTAGCAAGCAGAGCAGACCCAAGAAATTGCTGCTACCAAGAAAACATGCTTTACTCTATTCTTTCCCAAGCTTTTTCAGGCTTTCTGTGGATCCAGTTGTCCACACACCAAAAGCCTTGGGTGTGTGAAATGACATAGTTCAAGACTAAAGAGTAGACAACTGCCAATCAAGATTTCTATAGCCAGCAATGTTACCTTTGTAAATTGATGGAGAAATAAAGACCTTCTAAGGAAAGAATAAAGCAAGGCAATTCCTGACTACTGTGTCAGCATGGCGGAAGATGCTTAAAGGAATACTACACTGAGAAGAGGGAGGAGGGAGAAGGGGAGGAGGAAGAGAACCTCTCATAAAACTGTTGTAAATGTGTGAGCCAAATGAGCCATCAGTTTTATAAAACGCATAGTATTGCTCATTCAGGGATAGATAACTGAGTACATGATAATAGTGGAGAATTTCAATACTCCATTCTTATCATTAAACATAGTATCTGTGGTAGTTTGAATGAGATGTCCGCCATAAACATCTGAATACTTAGTTCTTGGTTGGTGGCACTGTTTGGGAGGTTTAAGGGTGTGGCCTTGTTGAGAGTCCAAAGTTGGCCATTCTCAGTTTTCTTTCTGTTTCCCATTTGTGACTCAAAACACAAGCTCTTGTCTTCTGCCGCTATGCCTGCCACTTACTGCCATCATATACTCTTAAACCTTCTTGATCCATAAACCCATATGAACATCTGTAAGTTGCCTTAGTCATGGTTCCTTACCACAGCAATAGAAAAATAACCAATACAACATTCAGACAAAAAGTCATCAAAGAAATTTCATACCTAGGCTGTATCACAGATCAAGTTGAATTAAAGATATCTACTGGATATTCGATCAAACAGCTATAGAATACATAGTCTTCTTGGGATCCCTTACAACCATCTCTAAAATAGATAATATTTTAGGTGATAAAGCAAGTCTTAACAAATACAAAAGCGAATATACACAAAGTAAGATACTGTGTATTATTAGATTAAGATGGACAAACATGGGACATTAGTAGCACTGGAAACTACAGCCACTACTAACACACAGCAACTCGACAGCACGCTCTCCAGTGATCAGAAGGTCACTGAACCATTGGTAAAGGAATTTGAAACTGCTTGTGCTCAAAGAAGATGAAAACACAACTTACAAGTGCTTTGGAATGTAGCAACCAAGGAATATCTAAAAGGAGTGCTTTTAGCTGTGAGTGTTTACATTAAAGGAAACCAGAGATATTTGCAGATAAGTAACTTCGTATATGGAAATAGATGACAAATACCAGGGGAAAATAAATGAAATGGAGACTAAAAAGAATACAAAGAATTGTGAATCAAAGAGATGATTCTTTCAAAAAATAAAGATGATTAGCAATCCTTCAGTCTAATAAAAAATTTAAAAGGAAGAGAATGTAATAAATGCATTGGAGTCAATTGAAACAAGGAGAGGTTCTTTGAAAGCTTACATTCCAGTGCACGGGAAAATTGAGAAGAAATGAACGACTCCTTGGACACATATGACCTCTCAAGACGACACAGCAACTTGAGAAGATGTACACAGTACTGAGTTGAAGAAGTCATAGGCTTCTGGCAGTGAAAAACCCAGGCTGTGGCAATCACAGCTTATTCCCGACAGATCTTTAAAGAATTAACAGCAACGCTCCTCAAAATATTGCATGAAATAAGGAGCACTGTTAAACTCCTATGCAGCCAACATTTCCTAGATACCTGAACTAGATAAGGACATAAGAAAAGAAAACTGTGGAGGAAGCTTCTAAAATGAACATAATGCAGAGTATCAAAGCTGAGTTCTCCAGCACACAGAAAGCATTTCACCATCACCAGCCTGGTTTCATCCCAGGGATGCCAGGATGCACCAGCATTTGCAAATGAAGAAATAAAATACCCTACACGGAAGGATCTAAAGACAGAAATTATATGGTTATCAAATATATGCAGGAAAGGTCTAAAAAACTTCAGCATCCTTCATAATGAAACCTTAAAAATGACTAGGAGTACTAGAAACACACCTCAATATAGCAGTGGATGTAAACAAATACATAGTAATCACTATTGCAAATGGGGAGAGGTCGAAAGAATTTCCTTTCCAATTCATAACAAGTGTACGCACCTGTCCACTTTTATTAAATGTTATAATTGAACTATTAACAGTGCAATAAGCAAAAGGAAGAAAATAGATGCAAGCAAACTGGAAGAGGCAAAAATACTACACTTTTAAGACAACATAATCTGGATTTAAAGACTCTACTAGAAACCTTTGAAATCTGACGGGCGCTTTCAGCAAGTAGCAGGAGATAGATCAACGTGCAGAATCCAGTAGCTTTTCTACACGCCAATAATGGACTTGTGGAGAAATAAACCAGGAAAAAAAACTCATTTGCAACAAGAAAAAGTATGTAGAAATAAAACTTCTATAATGAAAACTTTAAAACATCGAAGAAAGAAAACCAAAGAAGATCCAGAACATGGTAAGACCTCCATATGAAAATGGGTACAAAACCCAGGTCAATCTAAGATTTACTGAAGCCCCTTCAAAATTCTAATGGCATGCTTCATATAACTAGGAAAAGACAATCCTACCATTCATGTGGAAGCACAAAATACCCACCCAATAGTCAAAGGCATTCTAAGAAAAAAGAACAAGCTTGGAGGAATAATCTCTGACTTCAAGTTACACTACCCAGTCATAGTTATCCAAAACAGCGTGGTGTGAGCACAAACAGACACACAGACCAAGGTTATGGAATAGAGAACTCAAAATGCACACCACACATAGGTAGCCATCTGATATTTGATGTGGTTGCCAAAAGCATTGGAAAAGAAAAAGTGTCCACAATGGTCCTGGAAGTCGGATATCCACATTATGGGATGCACCTAGATTCTGAATCTTACCTCCTATTATAAGACAAGCTAAAATGGATCAGAGACCTTAACAAGAGACCAACCATTCTGAAAATTCCAGGGGAAAACACAGAGACAGAGGTTTTCCACAGAGAGAGCTCTAACAGCCCAGACACCAAGAGCAGGGACTTGTCTTTTGGGCTGTGTGAAACTCAGATGCTCACAGAGCAGCCAACAGTGAGGAAGTGGTCGCTCATGTCCTCCTTCCTTCTGCTCCTCATTTGGACCTTGGGAACTCAGTCCAGTGCTCCAGTGTGGGTCTCTGTCTCTAGCTTCATCCATCGCCAGATGAAGGTTCTATGGTGATATGCAAGATATTCATCACTATGGCTATAGGATAGGGCCATTAGGAAATTCGGGATCAACCTACCCCAGAATCCAGCAATACCACTCTTGGGAATATACCCAAGAGATGGTCTATCATACTACAAAAGTATTTGTTCAACTATGTTCATAGCAGCATTATTTGTAATAACCAGAACCTGGAAACAACCTAGATGCCCCTCAATGGAAGAATGGATAAAGAAAGTATGGAATATGTATGCATTAGTATTAATCAGCGGTAAGAAACAATGACATCCATTGCATGCAAATGGATGGAAATTGAAAACACTATCCTGAGTGAGGTAACCCAAACCCAAAAAGATGAATATGATATGTACTTACTCATAAGTGGATTCTAGCCATAAATAAAGGACATTGAGCCTATAGTCCGTGATCCTAGAGAAGCTAAATAAGAAGGTGAATCAAAAAAAAAAAAACCCATATAGTTATCCTCCTGGATATTGGAAGAAGACAAGATTTCCAGGCAAAAATTGGAAACTTGGGGGTGGAGGTGGGGTGGGGGTAAGGGGATTTGGGGAGAAAAAAGTGAGAAGGAGGGATGGGGAGAGCTTGGGGGAATGGGATGGATGGGATGGAGGAAGGGTGGATATGGGAGCAGGGAAGTAGATATCTTAATTAAGGGAGCCATTTTAGGTTTGGCAAGAGACTTGACTCTAGAGGTGTACCCTGGTGTCCATGGAGATGTCCTCAGCTAGATCCGTGGGCAGCTGAGGAGAGGGAACCCGAAATGGCTCTATCCTATAGTCAGCAGCACTTCTTAAAGTGGCTGCCTTTCTAACACATGGCTTCCTCTTGTCTCTCCAGTTGTTTCCAGGGCTGTGCAGAAGCTTCTCTTTTGATGTAATATAATTTGTCTGGGCCTTTTTGTTTGTTTTGCTTTGGTTGTTTAGCTTTCGGGATCTAGAACATCTTTGCTGTAGCTCATGTCCTGAAGATTTCCCCTGAGCTTTGTTCTAGCAGCTTCACAGCTCTCTCTCTCTCAAGCTCACACTTAAACATCTGTCTTTACTTATCCTGAGACAACTTGTGTGTGTGTGAATCAATGGGGCTTTTGCTTCTATCTGCATATGGACATCCAGTTTGCCATACTGTTCACTAATGAGAGCGTTCCACACACCACAAACTCTCAGTAAAGCTGTTGAAAGTCAATTGGCTGTGTGTGTGTGTGTGTGTGTGTGTGTGTGTGTGTGTGTGTGAACAGAAGTTTCTATCCTGCCTGGTTCCATGAATATTCAGTCCCAGAGAATCACACAGAAATTAATTACAATACTCTTTGGCCCATAACTCAGATGTATTTCTAGCTGGATCATACATCTTAAATTAACCCATTTCTATTCATTTGTGGCTCACTGGTAAGGTTCTGGCATCTTTCTCCTTTAGCAGCTACATGGCATCTGCCTGACTCAGCCTTCTTTCTTCCTCTATCTCTGTTTAGAGTTCCTGTCTTGCTATATTCTGCCCTGTCATAGACCAAAGCAGCTTCTTTATTAGCCAATAATAATAAAATATATCCACAGCATACAGAGCAGAATCCCACATCTTCTTCCCTTTTCTGTCTAAATAAAAGGAAGGTTTTAACTTTATTTAACTAGTAAAATTACATTTAACAAACAAGTATCGAGAGAATATAGTTACAATATTTGTGAGTCTAAAGTTTCATACCTAATTTTTCTTTTATCATAACTAAGAAAAACTGTATCTATCTTCAACTCCATCAAAGACCCCAGAAGAATATAATATTACCTAAGTAAACAGGAAGTACACTGTAACAAGCTTCCAAAACTCTATAATTGACAGAGATATATGGCTGCCTGGGCAGTCACCCCAAGTTTTTCTGTAATATTATGACATCCATCTTTAGACTACAAGTCCATAGTATCTGGTAGACTTTTTCATGAAGCAGAAACCCTGAAGAACTGTCTCACCTTCTTTAGACAGTTTAGCAATAATTTTTCTGTGGGCCCTGCAGGTCCAGTTTATACAACATACTGTCAAGTAGTCAGGCAAGAGCAGTTTCTTGCTCAAATGGCTAGCCTTGTCACATTGAAGGCAAATTTCATAACAAGTTTCTTCAATGCCCATCAACCTCTCTGAAGTAATTGGTGCTGCCAGAGGCAGACATGGCTTGCTACCAAGAGAAGTCTAAGTTCTTAAAACTGTTTAAATGTCATATTCTGTAGGTCTTTGAAGTGTTGAATATTATCTATCTAACTGTAATATAGCTCTGTATATCTAGAAAACCTAACTAACATAATTAAAAGTTTGATTATTACAGATGACTATTAATCTGTATTCCTTAACTATTGCATTTTATTTATTTATTTATTTTTAGATTTATTAGTTGGATTTTTAATGAAATCATAGTTATTTAAAGTTGAAAAGAAGCATAAGCAATTCGATTTTAGAAAGAAGTATTTTAATTAAAGTAAACATTTATTTATTTATTTATTTATTGCAAATATACCTAATCAGAGCAGTCAGTTAAAGCCTTGCTAGTTGAAATCCTAAAATTTCCAGTTTGGGCTATCAGATTCTTTCTTCTCTTCTTTCTGTCTTTGACAAGTCCTCTCGTGTGAGCCAGGCTAGAAGGGACTCAGTTTCTCTGAGTAATCACAGAAGGGGTTACAAGTATGCACTGTCAGGCCCATCCCACTCATCTCTCTCCTCCTCTTTCTCCTTCTGTTTGCCCATATTCATTAAACATAAGAGATAATTAAGAACAATGGTTTAATAAATGAGCTGCATAAACACAATCTTAAACAAGAGCAGAAATACATATACATAGTGTAACAAAACTGACCTTAAATTTGTATCCATAGACCAAGATCCATACCTGTAGTAGTGGGAATGGCGGGGCTGTGTCCCTCCACCCGGCTAGCTTTACCCGAAAAAATTACATGGAAACTGTATTCTTTTAAACACTGTCTGGCCCATTAGTTCCAGCCTCTTATTGGCTAACTCTTACATATTGATCTAACCCATTTCTAATAATCTGTGTAGCACCACGAGCTGGCTTACCAGGAAAGATCTTAACCTGCATCTGTCTGGAGTGGGAGAATCATGGCGACTGCCTGACTCGGCTTCTTTCTCCCAGAATCCTGTTCAGTCTACTCCGCCTAGCTAATTTTCTGTCCTATTAAAGGGACAAGGCAGTTTCTTTATTTAACCAATGAAATTAACACAAAACAGAAGACTCTCCCCCATCACATACCAATGCAAAGTTTTCATCTCTATATCATATATCCCCCTTGTTTTTTTTTTTAGAAATTGACTGTGACCATTAATCATTTATAAAAAAAACTTTTAAAATGAAAATAAACATTTATAAACAAATATTTGGGGAATTTGGGTGTAGTTTTCTTCAAACTGCTTCCTGCTGTTTGTTGGAAGAAGTAATTTTAGGGTTTGCAGAGACCTTTCATGGGATCTTGTCCCATTAAACCACATTAGTCTGGAAGGAATGCACAGGTTCTCATCTTCTGTAGAAGCAAAAGCAGAACTTCTTTTTTAAAGTAACATATCCTTATACTCAAATTTAGAAATAAAGATACCTTTAAAATAAATATGTTTGTTTAGCTTAGCAGCCCTCAAAATCAAATGTCTTTTATCAGTTAACTTATTAACAGTCAAAAGAATCCAAAGAGATCACAATAATCCCCATAATTCAGACTCTCTGTGTAGATTCCCTTTTGATGTATGACTCAATTTTTGGCTCTATTACTTTCTAATATTTATTTTATTATCTTTATTCCTTTAATCTATGACTATCTATATTCTCTCTCTTCTAAGCCCATGGACATTTATCCGACACTGTGACCCATTTAGAGGTCCTTTTTGCCTAAATTTGTCTTTACTGTATATCTATAATGGTTATTTGACAGGAGCACTTTTTAAAATGCTAAGCAGCATGGCTAGAACTAACGCTGTGGCTTTGCCTTTTGGCTGTACCTCATCCAACATGGCAGAGGTATGCGTACTGCCAGCTCTGAGAGTCTTGCTCACTGACCCAGCTCCAGGGATACAGCAAGTCTGTGTCACCATTAAGGAACCTGTAGTCCTCTGCTCACAAGCCCCATTTAAGTATTCTGCAGCAGGACCTCCTGAAAGATCCAGAGCTGTTTGTGCAACCCATACAAACAAGGAAGTCTTCTCCTAAGGAAGCCATTCCTCTGCTTGCAGTCAGCAAACAGAGTCTATCGAAAAAAATACAGCTCCCAAGAAGCTCCAATTGACTTCTATTTCTGTGGGTCTAGAGGCCCTTTTATGTATGCTTTCTAAGGTTTTATGTAAATTATGTTGCCCCACTTAGGGTCCAATTATGTAAATGGAGGTTTCTGATCTGCCTGGTCCCCAAGCCATTCAGTCCCAAAGAATCACACAGAAACTATAATGATTACAACTCTGTTTGGCCAATGGCTCAGGCACATTTCTAGCCAGCTCTTACATCTTAAATTAACCCATTTCTATTAATCTGTGTATTGCCACAAGACTGTGACTTACTTGTAAGGTTCTGGCGTCTTTCTCCTTCAGCATCTGCATGGCATCTGCCTGACTCAGTCTTCTTTCCTCCTCTATCTGTGCTTGGGTTTTCCACCTTGCTATATTCTTCCTTTCCGTAGGCAAGAGCAGTCTCTTCATTAACCAACGGTAATAAAACATATTCATAGCATGCAGAGGGAATCACACATCATGTGTACGTGTGTGTGTGTGTGTGTGTTTTGGTTACTGGACTCCCTATTTTGTTCCACTGGTCTATGTGACTTCTTTCATGCCAGTATTATGCTGTTTCAGTTGTTATAGATTAAAAACGTGTTTTTTTCCCAATGGATACAGATTTTAGTGGGGAAGATGAAAGGGTTCTGGAGATGGACAGTAATGGTGGCTGTATAAGAATGGGATACACTCAATTCCACGAGAGATACTATAAATTATTTAAAATGATAAATGTATCTGTGTGGATTTTGCCACATTTTCAAGTCTAAAGAAAGATATTTGCAATGACCCTGGGTTGTGGGGAAATGGATCATCTTGGCCTTCTGAAGTATCAGCTTGACTGTGTTTGAAGGATAATGATGTCAGCTCAAATCTGATACCCTTTGTTACTGTTATGGATCTACAGAGACCACTGCTCAGCTGCAAAGCAACATTCGCAGCAGTCCTCTTGAAACAGCAAGGAAGATTTCAGATATATTCTAACACATACGTAGTTGTTTCCGCTTTTAAACCTGCACCTATGCTGTAGATAATGATGTGGGAATGGGTGATAATGCGAGAGGACTGTGTGAGAGGGGAGAGGTCAAGGGAAGAGAATCTATGCTGGACTTGAGTGGAGGAGACCGAAGTGGGTAAAGAAAAGGCTGGGAAGGGAACATTAAAGGGTTTCTTTTAGATATGTCTATTTTGAGCATTCTTGGGAGGTATCCAGTTAAAGATGATATTCCTGTCCCATTAAGGATGCTATTCATCTTGTAAACATTACATTATCAATAAGTGTTTTCCTAACCACTGAAATTTGAATTTCTCTTCCTTGAGGTTGAACCTGTTTATGATGGTCGGCACTGTCAACTTGACAAGATCTAGAATTAACTAGGAGATCAGCCTTAGGCATCAGAGAGATTATCTTGATTTTATTAACTGGGGTAGGATGACCTGCCCATGGAAGGTGGCACCATTCCCTGGGTGTGATCCTGGACTGTATAATGGATTGCTCGGTGACATGCAGCCATCACTGTCTGCTTCCTGTGTTACACAGGGCCGGAATCATGGAACCTGGACAACCCCAAATGTTCATTTAATCAAATACCTTCAAATGGGCAGGAGGCATAAACAATGCAAACTTTTTAGAAGTTTTGTGTTGATTACAAAGAGGAGATCCATAAATCATAACACCTTCATGAAGAGGGACTAGGATATGAAAGATTCAAAGCAGCCTCTCTATGGAAAGGCCAGCTTAACATGAGTGATGGGTCATAAAAATTGCTCATCTGGAGCTCCCTTTTGTATAGGGAAATGCCATTCTGCGTGTAGCCCCCTGCTAAAACATGGTTTTTAGTTAACATATCTGAATATTTCAGGGTGTTTTGTGCTGAAAGCAACACATCAGGATTTTGGATCTTGTATGATGTGACCCCTGTTTCAGGCTCCCTCTGCCTCAACTTTTCAGACCATGGTGAACTGTACGTTGAGCTGTGAAATGGAACAAACCATTTCTCCTTTGAGTAGCTCTGTCAGAGTATTTTACCACAGCAACAAGGAAACCAAGACAATATTCAGCATCACACTTCAGTTTTTCACAGAGGGCCAATAATTGATCACTGAGATTTAAAAATTTTTAGTGTTGACATTTTATTTGAATTTTGTCTTCCACGCTGCATTTAATCCTTCTCCATTTCCCTGCTTTAAAATGCTTTTCTTGCCATGTAGTTCCTCTCTGAATATGCTGGATAATTTTTTCTTTTTTTTTCTTTTTTTTTCTTTTACTTTGTGTCTTGACACTGTTTCAGGACTTCATATTTGCTCATCATCTTTGCAGGGTCTTCATTACATTGTCACTCTAAAGTTTTTCCTTTATAGGCAACATCTCTAATATGAAGTGAGTATACCATTCTTAGCTATTTTTATAAGACATTCCTATGTGTACTTTTTGTATTTTTATGTTTTTATGTTAATACACCTGAATTTATGTTTCTACTAAGTGAGGTAGAACTTAACCTCTCCAAATAAAAGGTCGAGTGCCCCAAACTCCACTTGTTCAAAATACACATTTGCATGTGTCTGTATAGATCCCTACTGACTCTCAGTTTTAGCTTTTGTACCTGAATAATTCAGGATGTTTTGTGCTGAAAGCAACAAGTGCTTTACTAAAAGCTCTTAATCATGCTGGTTGTGCTGCTGAACATTGTAAGCACAGGAGTGTTCTTCAAGTGCTTGAACATGTAGGGGTTCTCACTCTTCCCATTCCTCACAACATTGGATTTTATATTAGAATGGATAACTTATGATATTGTTGTATAGATTTTCCCTGTGACTTGAAACATTTTATGCTGGAAAAAGACTTATCAAGACTTAGGAATTAGGGGCTGGAAAGATGGCTCGGCAGTTTAAAACACTGGTTGTTCTTCCAAAGGACCCAGGTTCAACTCCCAGCACCCACACATCAGATCATATCTGTCTGTAACTCCAGTTCCAGGAGATCTAACACCCTCACACAGACATACATGCAGGCAAATACCAATGCACATGAAATAAAAACAAATTATTTTTTAAAAGACTTAGGAATTAAACTAAACTTTCAAGTCTCAGAAAGTAAACAACTGACAAGTCTTAGGATGCTACTACTAAAACTTACAAGATGCACATAGCCCTTCCCCAAGGTTTTCTGCGCAATAACAATTTTACTCAGGGGAAGAGACTCCCAAAGGGCCCATCCCTGAGATGCCTGTAAGTTATGAATGGAGCTCCAGGTGAGCAATTTTCATAAATGCCAGCCATACTGAACAGGGCTTTTGATGCTGCAACTGCAGAGTCTCCAATATACCTGTAATAACCCATTCGTGAAGATTTTATGATATATGCATCTTCAATTTATGATTACTATAAAACAACCCACAAAGCTTATAAAATTCTTCATTGTCTTTGCCTCCTCCCTATTTGAGGGTATTTGACTAAACGAACATTTGGGGTTGTCCAGGCTCCCTGATTCTGGCACTGTGTGGCACCAAGATGTTTAGAACCAGCTTATACAAGTTAAAAATGAGGTGTTCGCCTGGACCCATGGACTGTGAGTTTTCACTTGGTGGTAGCAGGACAATCTGAAAATCGTAGAAGCAACTTGCCAAGCTGGCCTACTGAGGGATGGGTCAAAAGTCCAAACTCCTTATAATTATGTTTAATGATTTCTGCTCAGTGGGAGTGAGTTGTTAGTGAGATTTGCTCATTAGGATCCCCAAAGCACACAGACTGAACCCTCATGGGCCACCTCCCTCAGTCACTGGCTCAGAATCCAGATCCTCTGGGGCCCTGTCCTGGGCCCAGTCCTCCATGTTTTATGAGCTCATTAGAAACCCAGTAATCAGGCAGAGTCTCCAGCAAATTAGCAGAGATTGTTTGAAGGTGAAACTCAGGGGAGCAGCTCCTTTAGAGATGGAAAATAAGTTCTGTGTTGTTAGTGCACAACCCAGGGAGATAGACACCTCATTTCCAATAAGGACAGCACAGAGGGCAAGCAGCCAAAGGTGGCTTTCAGGTGGAAACTGTGCTGGGCTTTGTGTTCAGAAGACATATGCTGGGTGCTGGCAGATGTTCACTGTACTGGCAGTGAACTCTCTGGAAAGACACAGAAAGCTTCCAAGCACAACTAGTATTTGGCTTACAGTGTGTTGAGATGAACCTGTGTGAGGTTATTTTTAGCTTGAATTTAGAATTACATAACATGAGTTGATTAATATGTTTTGGAATATGAATTTGATGTTGGCAGTTCAAAAATAATGTTAGAACTATCCCTGCATGTCTGGAATGAAGTTACCTTGATCATAATGAATGACCTTTTTGATGTGATCTTGAATTCATTTTGCAAGAATTTTATTGAGAATGCTTGTACCTATATATATCAAGTCTGCATTTTTTTTTGTGTGTGCACACGTGTGAGTGTATGTATGTGTGTGCATGTATGTGTGTGTTGTGCCTTTATCTGGTTTTGGCATGAAAGTAATATTGACTTCATAAAAAGATTTTTGACACCTTTATTCCTTTTCTATTTTGTGAAATAATTTGAGTAATATTGATGTTAGTGCTTCTTTGAGGTTCTGAGAGAATTCTGCAGTGAATACACCTGATACTGGGCACCTTTATTTGGGAGATTTAAAATATATTTCATTTCATATTCTTGCATACATAAAATATGTCTGGATCAAATCCACCTACCTCTCTTCTCCAGTTCTTCTCTTATTTGACATCACCACCTTTCCCTCCAAACTTGGATGTATTTTTTAAATCACTGCTTTAATCTCATTGCTGGCTATGGATCTGGATTTGTTTAAATTATGTATTTCATCTTAGTTAATTTTGGTATGTCATATGCATTTAGAAATTCACCCATTTTTTAATTTAATGGAATATTGGTTCTAAAGTTATTTATGATTTAAAAATTTTCATTATTAATGTTTGTAATCTTTCCTTCCTCACTTCTATTTGTATTCATTTTGGTTTTTTCTCCATCTTGTCCTTAATTTGTATAAGGGTTTGTTATGGCCATCTAAATAGGTGAAAAGGAGCCTTGACAGATTCCAGCATTGCTTCATGAAAAAAGTCCTGGAGAGTTTAGGGCTGTCTGGAGCATAGTTGAACAAAAGAAAGGCTATCGGCAATGACAAACCTGTACCGAACATCATATCACACTAAGTGGAGGAGAACCCAAAGCATTCATACTAGGATTGGGACTAAGACAAGGATGTCCACTCCCTCAGCTTCTATCAAATACAGTGCTTGAAGTCTTAGCCCAAACAATAAGACAAAAGACAGACATAAAAGAGATACAAATGGAAAGAGAAGTCAAAGTCTCCCTATTTACAGATGATATGATTTTATATATGAGATCGCAAGGACTTTACTCTTAGAGCTGATGAATACTTTTAGTAAAGTGGCAGTTTTCAAAATTAACACAAAAAAAATCAATAGCCCTTTTCTATTCCAGTGGCACACAAAGAAAAAAGACAAGGGAACCAATCCCATTCACTCACAGGCTCAGGACTCTGATAACACAGGAAATAAGGCCAACAATCGACAAATACACGCATATGAAATTTTTAAAGTTTCCGTACAGCATAGCAAATTGTCAGCTGAGTGAAGAGGCAGTTCAGAAAATGGGAGAAAATCCCCTTGGCTGTACATCTAATAGTATCAGTGTCTAGAGTATACAAAGAACTAAACAAAATCTAAGTAGCAAGAAAATAAACAACCCAGTTAAAAATGGGCTGTGAGACTAGACAGGAAAACCTCAAAAGAAGAAAGGCAAATGGTCAATAAACACTTCAAATGTGCCCAGCGTTCTTAGCTATCAGGGAAATGCAAATCCCAACTACTTCCTCACCCAATCTCAGTCAGAAGTAGCATCGCCAGAAATACAAATGACAACTCTAGTACTACCAGGCTATAGGAATAGGGGAACCCCAATAAACTGTTGGTTGGAACGTAAACTATACACTGTGGAGATGGGTTCGCAGGTTTCTCTAAACACTAGAAATGTATCTATCATGTGACCCAACATTGCCATTCCTGGGCACAGACACAAAGGGATTTACAGCCTACCCCAGAGACACTGACTCATCCATGTTCTGCCTGCTCTTTTTACAATAACCAGGAAATGGAAATGACCTAGATGTCTATCAACTGACTAAAAATACTGAAACTGTAGTACTTTTACACAGTGGAATATTACTCAGTTATAGAGAAAAACGATATAATTAATTTGAATATAAGATAAATGGGTCAGACTGGAAAAGACTATATTGTGTGAGCTTACCCAGGCCTAGGATGACAAACATCACATGCTCTTCCTTATACTGATCCTTGGCTTCAAATATTTCATTTTGTGTGTTTAACATGGAGTATATATGAAAGTCAAGAAACTAGAAATGGCTCGTTGCAGGAAGGGCACATTGAGGTGGGAGGGGGTAGAAGAAATACAGAGGAAGTGAAAACAGGGAGATATTGGGGGGTGAGTTTCAAGCATGAAATAGAGGTGGGGAAACAAGGTTGTGGGGGAAGAAGTAGCAAGTCATAGAATAAGTGACAAGGCTCACAGAACCTATGATCTTCTAACCCAAGTTAAAACACAGAGTGGAAGCCGGGCGATGGTGGCGCACGCCTTTAATCCCAGCACTCGGGAGGCAGAAGCAGGCGAATCTCTGTGAGTTCGAGACCAGCCTGGTCTACAGAGCTAGTTCCAGGACAGGCTCCAAAGCCACAGAGAAACCTTGTCTCGAAAAACCAAAAAAAAAAAAAAAACAAAAACCACAGAGTGGAGCCGGGCGGGCGATGGTGGCGCACGCCTTTAATCCCAGCACTCAGGAGGCAGAGGCAGGCGGATCTCTGCGAGTTCGAGGCCAGCCTGGTCTACTAGAGCTAGTTCCAGGACAGGCACCAAAGCTACAGAGAAACCCTGTCTCGAAAAATTAAAAAAAAAAAAACACAGAGTGGATAGAAGAATACAGCCGATGTATTGAATGGGAGGAGCAGGGGTTAAAGGGTCAAGCAGGGAGGGGGGAAAAGGAGGCCGGAGTGAACTAACCAAAACTAAGGATGTATGACACAGCCTTATTAAGAAACACTAAGCTTTAACCTGTGTAAAAATAACAAAAGTTTGAATGGAGGTACCCTGTGTGGGTAGACAATGCTGTTTCTAAAAGACATGGATTATTAAATGAAAACTTCAGTGTTAGCATGGATCAAGGAGGCCTTGGAGGCCGGAGACTACTGCTACTGTTTTTGGCTGCCTGCCATAACTAGGTGGTAAGACCCTGGTAAGACCACATTACACACTTTGGTTGCAAGACACAGAGAAATCAATTTCAGACTGGAAATTCTCCCTTTTGAGCAGCTAGAAGTTGCTATACAGACTGCTGGGGAAGAAAAGCCGTCAGTGCTCTTAGTTGGTGCTAGATTTTGCATGTGACAGTACTGACCTCTTGGGCAATGGCAGCATGACTGTCACAGGGGAGAGCTCATGCTGACTGTATAAACCTCATGAAAAGTTGAGCCCATGTCTTGGGAGGTCATAAGACTTAGGGCGGAACCTACTTTTATTGCTTTGTCAATTGGTCATGTTGTCAAAATACCTCCTAACTCTCTATGACTGAATGCTGGAGGAGGGCGAGGCAGAGAGGAAGCAATGCAGCCATGAAAGGATGGCAAGGTGTGTGAGAGAGGATACACAACATAAATACCATCACATGGGAAACTGATCCTTGGAGCTGAACTATGGATGACAGGGTTCAACTCAGAACCTTGATTTATATTTAGAACTATTAAAATTGGCTGTGATGATTCATTCCTGTTATAAAATCAATGATGTTACCAAAAAGCATTACCACTGCAATTATTATGATTTTGGTGTGAAATGTCCCATAGGATCATGTGTTTGATGTTTAATACCTTCCTGGTGTCATTAATACAGGAAGTTCTGGAAATTGTGGGTAGTGTGACCTGCTTGGATGAAGTAGGTCAGTAGGGATGTAACTCTGAAGGTTTTAACTTACGTTCCATACCTGTTTCCTTATGTCTCAAGGCATGCAGTCACTGTCCCGTGATCTAACTGACATGGTGCTCTGCCTCATCACAGGCCATGAAGCAGTAGAACAAATGACTATTGACCGAAGCCCCCAGAAAGAGATAAAATAAGTATTTCTTTCCTTCCAGTCTCTTTGCTGTATTTTGTTAGCACAATGGAAAGTTGGCTAACACAGGAAATTTGTGCCAGGAGTGGGGTCAGGCTGTGATGCCTGGCAAAGTGGTCACTTTAGAACTGGTCTGTGGGAAGAATTGGGGGGAAGTTTGTAGATGTGAAGCTCATAATTCTATAAACACAGACTAAGAACTCTCCTAGAATCTGTGAAGACAAGAGTGCACAGTCAAGGCAAGGATCGTGAGGTTTCAGAAGGAAATGAGGGCTTTTGTGGGACTTGGAAAAGAGTCTATATTACATTCTGGCAAAGAATTTGTCTATATTTTATCTGTGTTCTAACACTTTTCATAAGGCTAAATTTAAAGGCAGCATGCTAATAATTTGGTAAAAACATTTTTCAAGTAATTATTTTTATTTTTGTTTAGCTATACATATTTCTCCATTCCCCTCCCTTGTTTCCCCTCCATTTCTATCCCCTCTCATGATCCCCATGCTCCCAATTTATTCAGGAGATCTTTTCTTTTGCACCTTCCTATGTAGATCCATGTACATCTCTTTTAGGGTCCTCTTTGTTATCTAGGTTCTCTGGGGTTGTGGACTGTAGGTTGCTTTTTCTTTGCTTTATGTCTAGAAGCCACTTATGAGTGAGTACATATTTGTCTTTCTGAGTCTGGGCTACCTCACTCAATATGATTTCTTTTCTATATCCATCCATTTGCCTGCAAATTTCAAGGTGTTGTTATTTTTTTACCATTCTATACTACTCTGTTGTATAAATGTACTACATTTTCTTTATCCATTCTTCAGTTGAGGGGCATCTAGGTTGTTACCAGGCTCTGGCTATTACAAATAATGCTGCTATGAGCATTATTGATCACATGTCCTTGTAGTATGATTGAGCATCCTTTGGGTATATACCCAACAGCAGTATTGCTGGGTCTTGAAGAAGGTTGTTTCCCAATTTTCTGAGTAATTGCCATACTGATTTACAAAACAGCTGTACCAGCTTGCACTCCCACCAGCAATGCAGAAGTGTTCCCTTTACCCCATATCTTCTCCAGCATAAGTTGTCATCAGTAGTTTTGATCTTGGTCATTCTTACAGGTGTAAGATGGAATCTCAGAGTTGTTTTGATTTGCATTTCTTTGATGGCTAAGGATGTTGAGGATTTCCTTAAGTGTCTTTCAGCCATTTGAGATTCATCTGTTGACTTCTCTGTTTAGGTCTGTACGCTATTTTTTTTTATTGGATCATTTGTTCCTTTGATGACAAATTTCTTGAGTTCTTTGTATATTTTGGACAAAAGTCTTCTGTCCAAGGTGGGATTGGTGAAGATTTTTTGCCATTTTGTGGAGTGCCATTTTGTCTTGTTGACCCTGTCCTTTGCTTTAGAGAATCTTCTCAGTTTCAGGAGGTCCCATTCATTAATTGTTGCTCTCTGTGTTGGTGTTACTGGGGTTATATTTAGGAAGTAGTCCTCAGTGTGTTCAAGTATACGTTCTCACTTTATCATCTGTGAGGTTCAGTATGGTTGGTTTTATGTTGAGGTCTTTAATCTGTTTCGACTTGAGTTTTGTGCATGGCAATAGATATGGATCTATTTTCATTCTCCTACATGTTGATATCCAGTTATACCAGCACCTCTTGTCGAATATGCTTTCTCTTTTCCATTTTATATTTTTAGCTTCTTTGTCGTAAATCAGGTGTTTGTAGCTGTGTGGATTGATATCCGGGTCTACATTTCAATTCCATTGGTCCTCCTGTCTGTTTTTATGCCACTACCAGGTTGTTTTCATTATTGTAGCTCTATAGTAGAATTTGAAGTCAGGGATAGTGATGCCGCCAGAAGTTTGTTGTACAGGATTGTTTTGGCTATCCTGTTTTGTTTTTTTTTTTTTGTTTTACCATATGAAGTTGAATATTGTTCTTTCAAGGCCTGTAAAGAATTTTGCTAAAATTTCGATGGGCATTGCATTGAATCTGTAGAATGCTTTTGGTAAAATTGCCATTTTTACTATGTTAATTCTACCTAAGAGCATGGGAAATCTTTCCATTTTCTGGTGTCTTCAGTTTTTTCTTCAAAGTTTTAAAGTTCTTGTCATAGAGGTCTTCTACTTGTTTGGTTAGAGTTACTCCAAGACATTTTTGTATTATTTTGGCTATTTTTCTTTGTGTTTTTAAAAGAAAACAATCTTTTTCATTATGCATATCAATCTAAGTTCTGATTCTCTCTCATCCTCCCATTCCTTTCACTTACCCCCACCCCAAACCCCAACCACTCCTCAGAGAGTAAGGCACATTGCTTTGACGAAGGTCCAAGGCCCTCCCTACTATATCTAGGCTGAGCAAGGTATCCATCCAAAGAGAGTAGGTTCCCAAAAATCCAGTACAAGCAGTAGAGATAAATCCTGGTGCCACTGCCAATGACTCCTCAGTCTGCCCCAGCCATGTAACTGTCAACCACATTCAGAGGGACTAATTTTATCCTGTGCTTATTCCTTCCTAGTCCAGCTGGTGTTGGTGAGTTCCCATTAGTTTAGGTAGATTGTTTTAGTGGGTGTACCCGTCACAGCATTGACATTTTTGCTCATATTCTCACTCCTCTCACTCTTCAACTGGACTTTGGGAGCTCAGTCCAGTGCTCTGATGCGGGTCTCTGCCTCTGTATCCACCAATTGCTGAATGAAGGTTCTATGGTGATATTTAAGATATTCATCAAATTGACTATAGGGGAAGACCAGTTTGGGCACTCTCTCCTCTATTGCTTAGGGTCTTATCTGGGGTCATCCTTGTGGATTCCTGGTAATTTCTCTAGGGCCAAGTTTCTTGCTAGCCCCAGGCAGGATACAAGATCAACTCAAAAGAATCAGTAGCCCTCCTATGTACAAATGATAAAGAAGCTAAGAAAGAAATCAGAGAAACATCACCTTTCACAATACTCACAAATAACAAAATATCTTGGAGTAACACTAACCAAAGAAGTGAAAGACCTATCCAACAAGAACTTTAAGTCTTTAAAGAAAGAAATTAAAGAAGATACCAGAAAATGGAAAGATCTCCCATGTTCTTGGGTAGGTAGGATCAACATAATAAAAATGGCAATCCTGCCAAAAGCAATCTATAGATTCAATGCAATCCTCATCAAAATCCCAACACAATTCTTCATAGACAATATTCAACTTCATATGGAAAAACAAAAACCCAGGATAACCAAAACAATTCTGTACAATAAAGGAATTTCCAGAGGTATTACCATCCCTGACATCAGTTCTATTAAAGAGGTACAGTAATGAAAACAGCTTAATATTGACATAAAAAACCAAACAGGTTGACCAATAGAATCAAATCAAAGACCCAGATATTAATCTACACACCTATGAACATCTGATTTTTGACAAAGAAGCTAAAATTATACAGTGGAAAAAAATCATCTTCAACAAATGGTGTTGGCATAACTGGATGTCAACATTTAGAATAATGAAAATAGATCTTATCTATCGTCATGCACAAAATTCAAGTCCAAATAGATTAAAGACCTCAATATAAATCCATCCACACGGAACATGATAGAAAAGAAAGGGGAAAGTAGTCTTCAATGCCTAGGCACAGGTTATATAACCCCAGTAGCACAGACACTGAGAGCAACAATAAATAAATGGGACCTCCTGAAACTGAGAAGCTTCTATAAAGCAAAGGACACTGTCATTAAGACAAAAAGGCAGCATACTGAATGGAAAAAGATCTTCACCAACCCCACATCAGACAAAGGCCTAATCTCCAAAATATATAAAGAACTCACGAAATTAGACACAAAGTTCCAAATAACCCAGTTAAAAATGGGGTACAGAACTAAACACTAAACAGAGAATTCTCAACAGAAGAATCGCAAATGGGCAAAAGACACTTAAGGAAATGTTTAATTTTCTTAGCCACCAGGGAAATGCAAATCAAAAGAACTCTGAGATACCATCTTACACCTGTCAGAATAGCTAAGATCAAAAACACCAATGAAAGTTTATACTGGAGGGGATGTGGAGTAAGGGGAACACTCATTCATTGCTGGTGGGAATGCAAACTTGTACAACCACTTTGGAAATTAGTATGGTGGTTTCTCAGAATAGTTTTGGCTATTGTGAAGGGTGATGTTCCTCTGATTTCTTTCTCAGTCTGTTCATAATATGTATAAAGGCAGCTACTAATTTTTTGAGTTAATCTTGTATCCTGATATAATACTGAAGGTATTAATGAGTTGTAGGAGTTCCCTGGTAGAATTTTTGAGGTTGCTTGTATATACTAGCATATTGTCAGCAAATAGAGTTTGAATTCTTTTCTGGTTTGTATCCCCTTGATCTCCTTTTGTTGTCTTATTGCTCTAGCTAGAACTTCAAGTACTATATTGAATAGCTATGGAAAGAGTGGATAACTTTGTCTTGTTCCTGATTTCAGTGGGATTGCTTTGAGTTTCTCTCCATTTAGTTTGATGTTGGATGTTGGCTTGCTGTATATTGCCTTTATTATGTTTAGGTATGTTTCTTGTATCCCTGCTCTCTCAAAGATTTTTATCATGAAGGAGTATTGAATTTTATCAAAGGCCTTTTCAGCATCTAATGAGATGATTGTGTGGGTTTTTCCTTTCAGTTTGTTGATATTGTGGATTGCATTGATAGATTTTTATATGTTGAACCATCCCTGCATCTTTGGGATAAAGCCTACTTGATCATGGTGGATGATTTTTCTTTAGAATTCTTGGATTTGGATTGCCAGTATTTTATTGAATATTTTTGTATCGATGTTCATGAGTGATATTGATCTGTAATTTTATCTTAGTAATGTCTTTGAGTGGTTTGGGTATCAGGATAATTGTAACCTCATAAAAAGAGTTTGGCAATGTTCCTTCTGTTTCTATTGTGTGGAACAGTCTGAGGAGTATTGGTAATAGTTCTTTGTGAAAAATTTTGTAGAATTCTGCATTGAAACTATTTGGACTTGGGTTTTTATTTTTTGATTGGGACACTTTTGGTGACTGTTTGTATTTCCTTAGCTGTTATAGGTTCCTTTAATTTGGTTATCTGGTCTTGATTTAATTTTAAGTGATATTTATCCAGAAAATTTTACATTTCCTTTATATTTCCCCATTTTGTGGGGTACAGGTTTTTGAAGTATGACCTAATGATTCTCTGGATTTCCTCTGTGTCTGTTATTATGTAGCCCCTTTCATTTCTGATTTTGTTAGCTTGGATATTCTATCTCTGCCTTTTGGTTAGTTTGAATAATGGTTTGTCTATTTTGTTGATTTTCTTGAAGAACCAACTCTCTGTCTCATTGATTCTTTGTATTATTTTTGTTGGTTCTATTTTGTGGATTTCAGCTCTCAATTTGATTATTTCCTGTCATCTAGCCCTCCTGGGTGAGTTTGTTTCTTTTTGTTAGAGTTTTCAAATGCTCTGTTAACTCTCTAGTGTGGGATTTTTCCAGCTTTGTTATGTAGGCATTTAGTGCTATAAACTTTCCTCTTAACACTGCTTTCATTATGTCCCATAAATTTGGGTATGTTGTGTGGTCATTTTCATTGAATTTTAAGAATTCTTTCTTTATTTATTCATTGACCCATTGGTAATTCAGGTAAGCATTGTTCAACTTCTATGTGTTTGTGGGCTTTCTGAAATTAGTGTTATCATTAAATTCTAACTTTAAGCCACGGTGATCCAATAAGATACATGGAGTTACTCCAATTTTACTTGGTATCTGATGAGGTTTGCTTTGTTACCTAGTATATGGTTCTATGGTGTGCCAAGAAGAAAGTATATTTTTATGTTTGGATGGAATGTTCTATAGATGTCTGTTAAGTCCATTTGAGTCATAACATCTGTTAGTTCCCTTATTTCTCTGTTAAGTTTCTGTCCGGCAGACTTGTCCAGCAGTGAGATTGGGGTGTTGAGGTTTCCCACTATTAGTGTGTGGGGCTTAATGTGTGGTTTAAGTAATGTTTTAATAATGTTTCTTTTACATATAAGGGTACCCTTGTGTTTGGGACATAATTGTTTAGAACTGAGATTTCCTCTTGATGAATTTTTCCTGAGACAAATATGAAATATCCTTCCTTGTCTCTTTTGATCGATTTTAGTTTGAAGTCTATTTTATTGGACATTACAATAACTATACCAACTTGTTTCTTAGGACCATTTGATTGGAATACCTTTTCCCAACCCTTTATTCTGGGGTGATGTCTGTCTTCGAGGTTGAAGTGTGTTTTTTGTTTGCAGCAGAAGAATGGATTTTGTTTTTGATTACAGTTTGTTAGCCTGTATCTTTTTTATAGCTGAGTTGAGCCCATTTATATTAAGGGATATTAATGACCAGTGATTGCTAGTTTCGGTCATTTTAGTTTTTGTTGTTGCTGCTGTTATTGCATGTGTTTTTCCCTTCTTTGGGATTTACTGCTGTGATATTATCTATTGTCTGTGTTTTTGTAGGTGTAACTGACTTCCTTGGGTTGGGGTTTTCCTTCGAGTACTTTGTGTAGAGCTGGATTTGTGGCTAGGTATTGTTTAAATCTGGTTCTGTTATGGAGTTTTCTCCATCTCTGGTAATTGAAAGTTTTGCTGGGTATAGTATACTGGGCTGGAATCTCTTAATGTCTGCATGATGACTGACCAGGACCTTCTGGCTTTCATTGTTTCTATTGAGAAGTCAGGTGTAATTCTGATAGGTCTGCCTTTATATGTTACTTGGCCTTTTTCTTTTGAAACTCTTAATATTCTTTCTGTATTCTGTATGTTTAGTGTTTTGATTACTTTCTGTTGAGGAGACTTTTTTTGGTCCCGTCTATTTGGTGTTCTGTAAGTGTCTTGTACCTTCTTAGGTATATCCTTCTTTAGGTTGGGAAAGTTTTCATCTATGATTTTGTTGAATATAGTTTCTTTGAGTTGGACTTCTTCTATCTCTATTCTTAGATTTGATCTTTTCATGGTGTCCCATATTTCCTGGATATTTCATGTTAAGCTTTTGGTAGATTTAATATTTTCTTTGACTGATGAATATATTTCCTCTATTGTATTTTCCATGCCTGAGATTCTTTCTTTCATCTCTTGTATTCTGCTGTCAATGCTTGCATTTGTGGTTCCTGATTATTTACTCATGTTTTCCATTTCCAGAGCTCCCTCAGTTTGTGTTTTCTTTATTTCCTCTGTTTTGCTTTTCAAGCCTTGAATCATTTCCTTTATGTGTCTGGTTGCTTTTTCTTGGTTTTCTTTAAGGGATTTGTTGATTTCTTCTGATTTTTTTTGTTTGTCTTTTCTTCCACTTCTTTGAGGGAATTTTACATTTCCTTTAATGTCCTCATACATTTTCCTGAGGCTATTTTTAGGTCATTTTCTTCTGCTTCATCTGTGTTGGGGTGCTCAATCTTGTTGTTGTAGAGCCGCTAGTTTTTGGTGGTGCCATGTTGCTCTTTGTGGTGTTGAGGATATTCTTATCTTGTTATCCATCCATGGTTTTCCTCCAAATGGTGCAGTTGGGGCTGTGTTTCAGGTGGTCACTCCTCCAGGTGCTAGTGGATCCAAGGCTCAGATGGTCTCTCCTCATGGTGGAATCAGGGTAAAGGTTCTGGTCATACCAGATGTCAGGTCTGCTTGTAATGGCTCTGGCAGAAGTCTGGCGGGTGAGTGGGCTTTCCTTGCCTGCTGGATTTGGCAGAGGTCAGCCAGGTGAGCAGGAGAGCGGGAAGGTGGGCCTTGCTCCGGTAAATCATTTTTAAAATTCTCAGCATTCAGGTTGTGGTGTGCTTCTCTCTGGCTCCTTTTAATTGGACTTACAGTGACTCTCAGGAGAAGAATGTTTTGAAAAACTCAGTTTCGTTGAAAAGTTCCATGTAAATTTGGGATTAAGAGACAGGCATGTGGTGCATACCTTTTATTCCAGCACACAGGAGGAGTAGAGTCAGGTGGATCTCTGTGAGTTTGAGGTCAGTGTGATACAGATATGGAGTTCCAAGAAGGCCAGAGCTACCCAATGAAAGCCTGTTTCAGAAAGGAAGGAAGGGACTGAGGGAGGGAGAGGAAGGAAGGAAAAACAGATACAGTTTCTGAAAGGATCCATGTCATTGAAAAGGAATCAACCGTTTTACATCAGGGAAATAAGAAGCTTTGGAGCAAATCAGGAATGGGCAACCCCCTGCCCATACCAAATTCAAAGGCGTAAGGGTATAAACTCTCATTTGAAAGGCTTTTCCTAGACCATTCTGCTCACAGGGGATACTTTTTTTCCTGAATTTGTTTTACCCTGTTCTGATGTAGAATATTATTTTAACTGGGAAAAAATGTGTTACATTTGCTTATGCTGCAGATTATTTTTTAACCGTTACTTTTGTTTATGCTCATTTGTTTAATTATGAAAGATGTGTTGTATTTGTTTCACCTTCCCTTCCTAAGGCACCTAGTAAAGAGCTGAAGGGTCCATAGCTAGGCAAGAGAAGAAAGGATAGGCAGGGCTGGCAGGCAGAGAAAATAAACAGGAGGAGAAATCTAGGCTCAGGAAAAATGAGAGAAGAAAGAGGAGGAGAGAATGAGGGAGACACTTGGACCCAGAAGCCAGGAAATCTGCCAGCCAGCAGACATGAGAAGCGATGAAAGTACAATAAACAGAAGAAAAGTAAGAAGGCCTGAGGCAAAAGGTAGATAAAGAGAAACAGGTTAATTTAAGGTAAAAGAACTGGCCAGAAAAGAGCTAAGCTAGACCAAGAATTCAAAACTAATAGGAAGTCTGTGTCATGATTTGGGAGCTGGTTGGTGCCCCCCCAAAGACCTGGTACACTATTTAGTCACCCAGCATACAGAAGCTACCACATTGTCCAAGAGGGCTTCTGTGGTTGTTCTTGCTTAGATATGCAGTTAGTCAAGAGTGTGCAATCGTGGGAGACACTCCGTCTCCAAGGGCTCCCAGAGGGCATGTGGAGATGGTCCTGTAGGAGCCACAGAGAGACACCAGCAGTGAACTAGATAAATGTAAGGTGTGAAAGTCTGTAATGTCACAGATTCACAAAACCCGTCAAGTGAAGGCTCATCAGTTGAATGGGAAAACGAAACACTAGTGTAAGAGAAAAGAGAGAGAGAGAGAGAGGAAGAATGACTTCTGAGTGGTGCCTTTCCCGTCATGGAACCTAGCCCAGCCTGGAGTGCAGTTGGGAAGGATCTAAAGTGAATAGGAACAGCTGTGCCCTGGGTCACTGACAACACTATGGGGTACTGGCCTTTGTATGGATACTAGGCTTGGGGATATGACCTGCGGTCTCAGGGCTTTGTCTGCTACAGTGACAACACCCTGCAAGAATTGCATCCCTATTGCCTGGAGCATGCAGTAGAAAGGAGCAGAGATGGATGACAAACACGTGAAGGAGCTGTCCATCATAGCAGCAAAGTCGCTGTCGCTGAAAGGAAGCATCATGTCCACTGTGCAGTGAAACCGTAAGGAAAGTACTCCCTTGGGTGCGGTGGCCAACAAGTCTCGACATCTGCAGAAGTCAAACAGAAGACACAGGGCAACTGGAGTTTCAGTCTGAAGCGACATTGCTGGTCACTGTTGGAAATGTTCCCAGAGGCACAGATATGCCCTGATGAAGCACTCAAGACAGGATGGGGAAAAGCATGCAGAGCATC
This sequence comes from Microtus oregoni, assembly GCF_018167655.1. Classification (NCBI taxonomy): domain Eukaryota; kingdom Metazoa; phylum Chordata; class Mammalia; order Rodentia; family Cricetidae; genus Microtus; species Microtus oregoni. Next base: position 3,943,879 of record NW_024543063.1, on the reverse strand, counting down.
TCTTGGTGTTCAGGTGGAGAGTTCATGACCTTGTCATCCACCAGGAGAAACATGACTGTTGCCTCACACTCCGAGAAGATCTTAAGAGCAAAACTAAAGAGTGTTGTGATCTGTGACATGAAGACATAACGCAACCCAGGGACAAACAGAGGCATGCGTGGGAACACAGCCAACTGCTGCGGGAGGGAAGGGGTTCCTTTGGCCCTGTGAGGAGCCTTGTCTTTTCCCGTCTCTTTGTGATGGATCGTTGTTTACTGGCTAGAATTCCTCCAAGCAGAAATTATGTTAACTTTTCAGACCAGAAACACTAAGAAAGGAACAGAGTCATCTATCCAGGCTTCTGGTAACACTGAGGGTTCTAGATTCGCAGGGTTGGCAGAGCGTGTAGATCTAGCGCCATCTAGACTGCGGTGAGCTGGCCATCTTCCCCAGGGAGGGCTCCCTATGTCATTCTTCCTACATTAGCCTAGTGAGTTGGGGGAGAAACAAGGGGATTGGTCATGGCCAGGAGGCCACATTGCCCCCATTGGAGTGACCGCTCTAATGAGGGACACAAGATAAGGTGGTCCTGGGTTGTCTCTGCATAATTCTGGTGGGTTCCTTCAAGTTTTCCAGAGGACTGTAGGCTTCTCACCAATCCATAGAGCAGTGATTCTCAACCTGTGGGTCATGACCCCTTTGGGGGTCACATATCAGATATTTACAATACGATTCATAACAACAACAAAATTACAGTTATAAAGTAGAAACCAATTTTATGGTTGGGGATCACTCCAACATGAGGAACTGTATAAAAGGGTCGCAGCATTAGGAAGGTTGAGAACCACTGCCATAGAGAATAGATGTCAAAGTAAAGATTGGCCACAGTCAGTTTCCGCCTCTGGAGCCCAGGGCATTAGAGTCCCAGCTGCCAGCAGCCAGAACCTTCTTAATTGGTCACTGGAGGCTGACAGCCACAATACTACTAGGTGCCGAGTATCCTATCCAGCAGAGTGACCCCAAGGGCAGGCCCCTTCACACCCTGCTAGAGGTGACAGGAGAGCAGCCAAAGGGAGGAGCCCTGCCTTCTCTCTTACAAGGGCCCAGGTGCTCCACTCTGCTCATATGGCCCGCCTCACCCCATGGCCAAGGAATCCACAGCCAACATGAAGAAGATCCACAACCAACTGATGTCTACCTCTTCTTATCCATCATAGGCCAGACTTGTCAGCCTGGGGCACTGGGTACATGGGGATTAGCCATGTGACCCTGGGGTACACCTGACTCTTAACTAAGAAAGGTAAGTTCATTGTGTCACCTGTCAGGAATAGGGGACCATTTATGTGCATGGGAGTGGGGAGAGAAGGTGGAGCACACAGTGTGCACTCAGGGCCTGCCTCAATAAACTGATGTCTTATACTGTTCAGCTCTGACATTAGCACAGGTTAGAGTGTGGAGTTTGGGGGTCTTGTTAAATGCCAACACCAACTGTGTAAGGAGATGGACTAAGGTCTTCATCCAACTAGCACACAGGACACTGTGATGCTGCTTGCTCAGGAGGGACCAGGTCAAGGCAAACACAGGCTTTCCCTTCATGCCCAACATCTGCCAGCCCTCCCACCACAGGACTGAGTTCTCAGCCCATGCTCCTTTCTCATTGTACAAACATCCTTAGATAATATCTTCCCTCGGCGACCGAGGCAGATCCACCCTGTCCTTGTTCTGAAAACAAAGGACAGACTTTCACTTACACATCACACATATCACCATGGAGACCTTTGTGGTCAAGACCACGACCCCTGGCTGTGGTGTTCAGAGTGTGAGCACAGAGCTGTTCCATGCACACCTTTGAGCTCACAGTGAGGAACAGCACCTTTGTAGGGCAAGAAGGGTTCAGATGTGTCCTCCAGCCTCCGCCTCCCTCCTGTGTGAGGGTGAACTGTGGAGGAGAATAGAGAACACAGCAGACAAGCTCACTCAGAACAGAGAAGCCCCCCAAGCCTCCAGTGTAAGGGACAACAGACACCCTCTTCTCGCTATCCAAGATGCTGACTTTGACCGGTCCCTGTATTGATTTATCCACCAATAGCATGGCCATAGCCAGCCACTTGGAGGACATCCCTGATCTGTCGGGGCTGTGATGACCATGAATGAGAAGGTGACTGGGACTGACCAGAAGGCCAGAGCCCAGCTCTCCCTGGTTTTAAGTGGCATTGGACAAGGCATTATAAACCCCCAAAGATGAGGTAGAGCAGGGAGCAGAACTGGCAGTGAGATTTGGTGGGAGATGACAAGCCTGTCCCAAATATATCTGGAATCCAGTCCAGCTGTTTCTTGGGACATGGGTCTCTGCTGCCCCTTCACCACAATGTCCAACATCTGGTCATTATCTGGAGACCCTCACATCCTCCAGCAAGCAAGGATCTATACATTGGTTACTGTTGTGGACAAGACTTGGAGCTAGCTAGAGCCGCTGGACATCCTTCAGGGTATACAGAGACACAGCTTCACCCTGGCAAGGACTGTTCCCTACTCTTAGTCTATCCTGGAAGAGACAAGGTCACCCACCTCAGGGATGGCAGGGAGTCCTCATGGATATTTTCATCACTGAGGCCTGAGTGGTGTGTGTGGACTTAGTAGGCAGCTGTATTGTTAGGGATGCTCTGGGTATCTCTGGGAAGAGGTAGAACAGGTGGCTAGGAAACAGGCATGGGGACCTTGAAAGGTTGTCAGGACTCAGTCACCCAACTCTGGAAGTCTTTCTGTGTCCTCGGAGCACTGTCTAGCCTCCTGTAGAGGGAGGGCTCAGCAAATCCCTGAGAACTGAGTAAATCAGAGAAGACATCCCCCCTTTAGGCCGCTCAATACCATCTGCAGATCACTGTGGCAGCAGCCTTTGGAGAGTGGAGAATGGGTTCCTGTGTCCTGTAGAACATCTGTCTGCACTGGTGAGATACATTCCCGCTTGCTGTCTCCATCTGCCTCTCTGCATCTGTCCCCACTCATGGCCACACCAGTCCACAGAAATGGAAGTCTCTCGGCAGTGTCCTTGCAGGGGTTCGTGCTGGTGGGATTTGAGGGAGGTGCAGAGACTCAGGCCCTGCTCTTTGCTGTATTCCTGGCCCTGTACATGCTGACCGTCCTGGGCAACCTCACCATGATCGTGGTCATCACCTTGGATGCCCGCCTGCACTCCCCCATGTACTTCTTCCTCAAGAACCTGTCCTTTGTCGACCTCTGCTACTCCTCTGTCATTGCCCCCAAAGCCATGACCATCTTCCTTTCCTCCTCAAAGGTCATCAGCTTTGAGGGATGCGCTACTCAGTTCTTCTTTTTCTCCCTTCTGGTTACTACTGAAGGTTTCCTCTTAGCTGTGATGGCCTATGACCGTTTCATGGCCATCTGCAGTCCCCTGAGGTACCCTGTGACCATGTGTCCTATGACCTGTGCCCGTCTGGTTCTGGGTACTTACTGTGGAGGCTGCCTAAACTCCATTGTACAAACCAGCCTCACGTTCCAGCTGCCCTTCTGCAGCTCCAACCGTATTGACCACTTCTATTGTGACGTACCCCCATTGCTCCAGCTGGCCTGCGGCAGCACAACTCTCAATGAGCTTGTCATGTTCGGCATCTGTGGTCTCATCATCGTGTCCACCACTCTTGTGGTCCTCATCTCCTATGGCTACATCACCGTGACCATCCTCAGGATGCACTCAGGGTCAGGGCGACACAAGGTCTTCTCCACCTGTGGCTCCCACATGACAGCTGTGTCCTTGTTTTACGGGACTGTGTTTGTCATGTATGCACACCCGGGAGCAGTAGCATCCATGGAGCAGGGAAAAGTGGTGTCTGTCTTCTACACCCTGGTCATCCCCATGCTCAACCCCCTCATCTACAGTCTGCGCAACAAGGATGTGAAGGACGCCCTAAAGAGGCTGGGACAGAGACACAGTCTTGGGAAGGAAAGTGGGCAGTGAGGGGCTGTCCTAGGGCTGGAGGGAAAATTTCCAGTGAAACGCTGTGAGATCTCCTCCATTCATCCACTCGGCAACAGTTCTTGACGGCTCAGTACAGACCAGGTACTGGCTAAGCAGGAAGCAGAGGGCTACTCGGCTGAGACATAGAAGAAGTTCTAAGCCGTTTTTCACTGAGTGATGCAGGGAACTTGATTTATATATGTTGGAATTGAGTTTTTTCTTTTCTAGGAAAGGAGATAGATATTTGGACATAATGTGAACAACTGAGTAGATCCCCAATATCAAGTCCCTAGATGCAGTGCTAGGCATGTCCTGGTGACCCTCTGTGAGCATGCACACATGCATGCAAAGAGTCTTCTGCTTCCCTTTAGTTTTTTCAATTCTCTCCAGTGGCCTGAGATGTGGCTCAGCAATTAAGACTGCTTGATGTTCTTGCAGAAGACCAGAGTTCAGTTCCTAGTGCCATATCAAGAGATTGGAAATGGTCCTATCTCTAGTGGACCCCACACCGACTTTTTGCCTCCATAGGCACCTGTACACACTCATCCTTACCAATAGACACACACACACACACACACACACACACACATGCAAATAAAAATTTTGTAAGTCACATAAAGTAACTTTAAATATGTTGCCTAATGTGACTCATAATGAGTTCCATGGCTCCAGTGAACCATGTCCAGCATAGAGTCTCTCTCTCAAAGAGCCATAGTCTGTAGTTAATATGGTAGGGAATACATACATATTATATATGTACTACATGCATATATTAAAATCAATTAACTTGAAACCCACAATCCTGGGAGTTCACTACACTGTCACTAGGGAAAACATGTATAACCCCCAAATACCCTCCATACAACCCCAAACATTTTGCCCCAACTCCAACACTTGACCAGATTCTGACCACAGTTCCCTGTCTTCTGAGAGGAGTCTGTAAGACAGTTTAAACTATTTGTCTTTGTTCTTGATTTCTGTTGCTCAGCATCATCTTCATAAGATTAATCCATGTGCCTGTGGATAGTAAAAGTGGCGTGGTTTGTATTGCTGGGTGTGATTGCCACTTGAGAACATCATGTGCTCTGCTTTTGAGAAAACAGATACGGTTTGCAGTTCCTGCCTGCCAAGGGCCTGCTGCCATGGCCTTGTCTTTCTCCTCCGTGAGAGCATTTCTGTTGGACATTGCTGTAAGTGCGGTTGTTTAGTAATAGGGTATGCAAACGTTAATCTTTTGTAGCATACTAATTTTAATTTGCTTGCACACTCCATGTGCTTAGTTTGTATGTTCCTGTTGGCTAACAACCGGGAGCTTCTCTTCATGCGTCTAGTGGCCACTTGGTTGGTTTGCTCGAGGCTCCCCTGTTTAGATGTTTTTACCATGTCCACTTTACACATACGGACATGGGGTCTTTGTTGACTGTTTGGTTTTCCAATATTATTTCCACTTTGGGGCTATGATTCATCAGGTGTGTTTTGCTCCACAGAAATTCTCATGTTTAGTGTTTTGAGTTCAGCCATCTGTTTCTTTCTGGTTAGTCACTGTGTCGTGTTCAGAGAACCTTGGCTTAGTCAAATCACATTAGATCTCTCACCCTTGGGGATTGAGCTGATACCCACTATGTCAATGAGTCTCCGAAACTCTTTTATCATTTATTTATTCATTCATATAAAATTATTTTCCATGTTTGACTTGGTATAATATCAATTTTTACTTTTTCAACATGACCTCCTAGAAAATAAAGCGCAGTTTTCACCAGCAGCTCTGCCATGCCACTTTCTCCACACGTCAGTGTTCATGCTTGCACAGGCTGCTCAATTCATCCCTCTGGGTTTCCTGCTACCCCGGTATCCACACGTGTGTGTGCCTGGACCCATTCTATCCCTTGCGCATTTGCCTGTCCTGACGTCATTTCATGATATAGTGCTAATGAATAGTAATTCCATACAATGTAGTGAGTAAAAACTGAAACCCAGAAAAGGTAAGTTTGTTTTCCAAAAATTATCAGTAATAACTAGGCACTATTTAAGAGTAAATATTAGAATGAGTAATTTTCTTAGTAAATTAGGAAAAATGGAAACATTCAGTGATACTGATGGGAATGAACAATGTCTGTGGAGGTCAGCATTCAACTTTACACTCAATCAATCCTATTTGACCAGGCTAAAAAAACCTTGAACAAATTAATCTACATGATGGGCTACCTCAAAAAATAATCCCAAGGTTTTTTGAAAATGAGAGCAAAGAGAAGGAATATGTCTTGAAAAATTAAAATGTGTTTAGAAAGTATATCAAATGCCAATGTTTTGATATATCCATAGAAATTAGTATTAGAAAGATGTCTCAAGTTGTCTGGGCTGGCTGTATCTCCCAGTATGCCTCTGTCTCTTTCCCCCAGCACTGTGGTCACAGATATACATGGCCCAACCCAACTTTTAAGTAGGTGCTGAGGTAAGGATCTGAATTCCAGGCCTCAGGCTTATGTGATGCATGATTTTTCCACTGAGCATCTCCCCAGTCCAACTTTACATACTTTAAATCCTTGTTTACGTTAAAATTAAAATGTTATTATTATCTCTTGGATTAAATATATTCATATGAAATAACTCTATAAATTATTCTTTCAAATAAAGTTTTACTTAGATATTTATATTGTTCCTCCCTCTTTTCAAGTATGTTCACACTCTAGCCCATTTCAGCTTTCTCTGTTATCTGTATTTTGTAACACATCCTCTTTTTAAAACATTGATTATGGATTATATCTTGGTTTTTACAAACTTTGGTTTCAATAGGGACATTTTATTTTCTTTGTTGCTGACCTGAGGGGAATTCTTATGGTCAAAGATGAATGTTTCATCATGAAGAAAGATCTTAAGTTCAATAGACTGACAGATATAAGTTAATAGGTATGTATGAATAGATCTTTGGAAGACGCTGCTCTCTTGGTTAGTATACATAAAGAGTGCTTATCTTGCCTTTCCTCTGTGATGTACCACTAAACAGTGGGTAATTCTTCATCCCAGCCAAGCAGGAAGTAGCCATCTTCATAGTTCTGCAGCTATGAAGGCAAGAAAACATATGCATCTAATTATTTTGTAAAACCTGGGGCATGGGGGAAAATAAGATCAATCACAAAAGATAATCCTACACCATATGACTCCTGAAGGCATGAGTCAGGCCTCCCACAGTGAGGCTGTTCAATGGCTGCCACGGTAGTGGTGATAACAATCAGATCCTAATGGAGCATCCGGAACCAACAGGTGATTAACAAGAGACAGACAGGACAGAGGAATGTAGGCACAGCGCCAGGAAATAAAGTCATCAAGCCCAGATTATAAGAGATTCTAGAGAATGAAATATTTAGTTAAATAAAGACTTTAACCTCAGAAATATGCCAGTCAAAGAGCATGATCTAAGTGAGTCTGTGCTAAGGGGATACTGATTCCAGAGACATGTGAAGCCTGTTTGGATTCCACATGCAGCTGCTGAATATTTGAACACTGACACATACTTGATGATATGAGGGACTTATATTTTTGCAGGTGTAATAGCACTATAGAGACTCTATGGAAAGTCCCAGTGCTTTAGAGATGCCAGATGAAATATGCATAGAAGAGTTTGTAAAGTATATTGGTCAGTTCTGGGCTCTAACAGTACCTCAAAGAAACAACAAAGGACATATTTGTTTTGGCTTATGGTATCAGTCCATGAACTCAGCTCTGTTGGTGTTGGTCCATAATGAGTCAAACATCATGGAGGCAGGCAAGAAGGAGGAACAGACTTCTAACTTTTTGATGATCAGGAAAGGGTGTGGGGACCAAGTACACAATCAAAAGAAATGTCCCAGTGATGCACTTCCCTAGGGAAGCTTTGACTTCATATGGATTCTAGTCCTTCTAAACAGGCCATCATCTTGAGAAAATTGACACATAAGATCACAAAGGAAAGTTTTGCAGTCAAACCTTAACATTCTACCCCTTCCCCCTGATGTTTATGTCCAATGCATGATGGGAAGTACATTTGGCCATCTCTATGAGACCCCCAAACTCATAACATTTCTAACATCCTTCAAAAGGCAAAGACCTCTGAGAATGAAAGTACAATCTTAGCTATGTTTCCCATATAAGAATTATTTATTAGCTCCTAATAAAAATAGCTCTCTAAAACTGTAAACAATCTCTTAATTAAACAATCTCTTTTATAAGTGTTACCTTATAGAGGGCCCCTAAGGTCCAGCCTCAACACCCACTCAGGGTTCAGAGAGGATGCTTCGGCAAGTAGGGGACTTAGAAGATCTGAGCGCAAATGAATTCTCCACGTGTGCTTTCCAAATCAGCTTCTTTATTCTACTGCCATAGTTCTAATTCTCCTGTCCTACATCTAATTCCTTTTTGCTTCTTCTCCTAGCTTCTTCTTCTATTTTCAAAACTCTGTTTTTCCCAGGAGCCTTGAAAGAATAAAGAAAACACAAGATCTGTCTCTCTTTAGTCAAAAGCACATTCTTAGAGCAAGCAAATAAAGCCATTTACCATGCCAACACACGGATCCAAGGTTACAAGACCAGAGGGTGGGGTGTACAGTGCCCAGTGAGATCAGCTTTGAGATGTGGGTCTTTTGTTAACAGACTGGAAAGCAAAGAATTGGCATGCTTTTTTTTTTTATAAAGTAATCCTAGTTGGAAATCTGTGGCTTTGACCTTGTGCATAACTATAAGGTTCCAAACCTCAGAGTAGCTATTCTTAAGGAAGAAATGAAGTTCTTAGGGAAGAAATGAAGTGACTCATGAGAGAAATTACAGACTAAAGATGCTGCTTTCCGCAGCCAGTAACTCCATGGCCTTTCCAGGTGAGACTCCCTATCAGAGAATCACTCTTCTGGTAGGTCAGCCTGCTGAACACTAGTTAGCACCTGCTGTTATCTCTCAGGGCCCCTGACATTGCTTTGGTCATGGTGTCTCTTTACAGCAATAGAACCATAACGAAGACAACTCCAGAATGACAATGACATAAGGTAAACATTTCCACAAGAGATAATTGGGTCATAGAAAGGAAGGGTGGGCAAAATGTAAGACCCAAATCCATCAGATGCCCCTAGCACAATGTTCATCCCCTAGGGCATGTAGTATCGAGATGTGAGTTTCACTAACCTTGAGAAATTGTACCCCCGTGACCTTGCATGTTGGAGTCTACACAGGTTTTTCCCATTTGTCTACAGCCTTAACTAGCAGACATCCCATGTGCCTCAGTGCCCTGGGGTCACTATTGCAACCTATGATTTTCACGTGTCACTGAAAAGGGCTGCCCACAGGTATAGCAACCAGACTAATTAACATATCACCTTTAAATTAAGCACCTCCCAAATTCACTGGGCACGACAAAATGTAGACAAACTCTTGTTAGACTTTAGCATTCCTGCCTCCAGTTCAGAGTCACATAGAGGTCATGGTACATCTGAGGCCTCGTGGACCAGGCCTTTATTCTCCATATTTCTTCTTAGTCCCCAAAAGCATCACCCATGCCTACTTAATTTTTTCTCAGAGAATTCTACTTCTGCCATCCAGCTCCTTGAAATTTTTTCCAAATTTTTCCCTCAAACCAATTCCAAAGACTTAAGAACCACGTGGGAAGATAATCCCACTTTTTTATGGGTTCTGGAGATTCAAACCCATATCTTTACCCTTGTACAGACAGCGTTTTATCCACTGGGCCAACTCCACAGAACGGAAACTCAAACCTTCTCTTACAAGAGCACAAAGCATGCCCTGCTTCTTGAGAGAACCAGGAAATGTTTATCAGGAAGGCTGGCGTGATAAAACCTGGGATGCTACTTATAGGACTTAAGTGACAGAAGTTTTAGCAGAGACCCAGCTGTGTCCTCACACACTCTTGAAAGGATGAGAAAGAACATATTGACTTTTTCTTCTATCTCTGTTATTCTTAGGTTTGGTCTTTTCATCATGTCCCAGATTTCCTGGATGCTTTGTGTTAAGAATTTGTTAGATTTCATGCTTTCTTTTATCGACGAATCTCTTTCTGCTATAGTATCTTCGACACCTGAGATTCTCTCTTCCATCTCTTGTATTCTGTCGGTTATACTTGCTCGTGCATTTACCTAGATTTTCCATATCCAGAATTCCCTCAGTTTGTGTTTTCTTTATTGCCTCTATTTCAGTCTTCAAGTCTTGAACTGTTGGCTTCACCTGTTTCATTGTTTTTTCTGGGGTTTCTTTGAGAAATTTATTAATTTCTTCCAATTCCATTTTTTGTTTGTCTTTTTTTCCATTTCTTTAAGGGAATATTTCATTTACGCTTTAAAGGTCTCTATCATCCTCATAAAGTTATGTTTAAAATCATTTTCTTCTGCTTCTTCTGAGTTAGGATGATCAAGTCTTGATGTCATTATGGGTTCTAGTGTTTCCATGTTGTTTTTTTAGGTTATTGAATGAATTCTTGCATTGGATCCTACCCAACTCTTTCTCCAATTGGTGCTGGCAGTGTCTTTGCCCCATAGTTCAATACTTGCAGTGGCTGTTTGTGTCTTTGGGAGCTGTTCTTGGTTTGCTCTGTACTGTCGCTGTCTGTGTCTCAGGGAGCCACTGAAGTCTCCCTTGGTCCACTCCCTTGGTCTGCTCTCTTGGTTCACTCTCTTGGTCCTCTCTGTGTAGTTGCAGCCAGTGTTTCAAAGTTCCTCTGAGGTTGCATGGGATAGGTGGGTTTGGGGTCTGAGTGAGACTTTTAGCTTACAAGGTCCTATCAATGGGATGGGGGTGTTGGAGCAGCCTACTTGCAGGAAGCTTGCCTGCTGGCTGTCTAGAAAAGCTGAGGCAGGTCGGGGAGGGGCCTGGGATTTTGCCCCAGTATGGAGGGCCTACAGAGTAGTGTCCCACTAGGTGGGTGGTCACTCACCTCTTGGACCTCTTTGTGTATTTGCAGCCTGTGTTTCTGAATTTCTCTGAGTTTTCAGGACAAGGAATTTGAGAGAGGTTTAAGGAGAGCTAGTGTTCATTTAGGGTGGGGTGAACTGACCAGCTGCCTTACATAAGGACCCCAACATCATATTCTCACATCATCATGGCAAGTTGAAGGGAGCAACAATGGAATGGGCTGTGGGTAGGAGGCCGCACTGTTCTAATGAGTTACACTGATACAGGCACAACTGAGTTGTCTCTGCTGTGGTCCTGATGCTACCTCCAGGGGAACCTGAGAGCTGCAGGCTTCCTGCCAACCCATGGATGATGACAAGGCAGAGATTGGACACAGCAGTCTTCTACCTCTGGAGCCCAGGGAGTTAGATTCCCAGCTGTCAGAGGGACAGTACCCTCTTAATTGGCCATGGGAGGCCAGGAGTCCCATGGCTAAATGCAGAGCCTCCTTTCCTGCAGAGTGGCCTCCCCACACTGTTTCCTGCTTGCAGTGACAGGGAGCAGGCAAGGTGAGCAAGCCCAGGCTTCCTTCTCTACAAAACCCAGAACCTGTCACAGCCAGAACCTGCATTTCCTGAACCCTCGCGGCCATGCAAGTGCCCACCTCTCATTGTCGTCACATCCCTCAGCTTTGCAGGAGTCACAGATGATGTGATTAAGGGACATGACCAACTGATGTCCACACCATGCAGCCATCACAGGCCAGACTCAGCAGCATGGGGGCACCAGAAGCATGCTTGTTGGCCGTGTGACCTTGGGGTAGACCTGACTCACTCGTGAAAGGTAAGTTCATTGTCTCACCTGTGAAGGGCAGGAAACCATGTAGGCAGAGATCAGAAGGAAAGAATAAACCGTGTTCCCTTGGGGCCTGCCTCAGTAAGCTGACATAGCCTATCCTGATCACCCCTAGCTTTGGCGCAGTTTAGAGTGCAGGGGTTTCTTGAGGTGGGGGCGGGGGGCTACTGTTTTTCAACCTTATTGAACACTAGCTCCAATTCTGCAGGCAGGTAGGCTGAAGCTCTTTATCCAAACAGATCACAGGAGGCAAAGATGCTGCTGGCTCTGGAGGAGTGGGGCTGGCGTGTGCAATGGTTGCTGCCAGCTCTGGAGGAGTGGGGCTGGGGTGTCCAATGGTTGCTGCCAGCTCTGGAGGAGTGGGGCTGGGGTGTCCAATGGTTGCTGCCAGCTCTGGAGGAGTGGGGCTGGCATGTGCAATCGCTGCTCCTTCACAATCACTGCCACCCAGTTCTCTCCCAGTGAAGAACTGTTTCCAGCCCATGCTTTCCTCCCACCCCACAGCTGTCATTAGATGAACAAGCTGAAGAGATCAAGTTTATTTGGGGGTAACAGGAAGCAAAAGACCAGCTTTCCTCTCAGTATCACACTCGTTACTATGGAAATGAGTGTGTGTGTCTGGTGATCCCTGGTGACTGTGTCAAGAGTGTGAGCACAAAACAATTCTCTGCATATGCTTGAGCTCACAGTAGGAAATTTAGCTTTATAGAGCATGGTGGGTTCAGAAGCCCCCCCCCCCCCAGCTACCATAGCACTCCTGTGTGAAGGTGAACCATAGAGGAGAGGACAGAACATGGAAAAGGAGCCCACTCAGAGCAGAGAACTTTCCTAACTCCCAGAATGATAGAGAATGGACATCACGCCAGTCTACTCAAGTTCCTCAGCATAGCCACTTCCTGTCTTGGTCCTGTGTGTATCGGTACTGTAGTGACCATAGTCAGCCTCACTCAAGACACTCGTGGCCTTCCAGTGCTGTGAGCACTATAGGAAAAAGTGGCCAGGAATGGTTTGAGAGCATTTAGGCAGATGCTAGTCTATCTGGTTTTCAAATGGGAAAGAGTGTTATCTTGAGTAAATACAGAGCAGAGTTGGCAGCAAGAGCAGTTTTGAGGGCACAAGGATGTCACCAATAAATCAAGGACCCATGAGGATAGAACTGGGCTGTCTCCTCTCTGGGTTCTATCCAACACCAAGACATTGACCGGAATTCCCTGGCATACACAGATGGCCACTGAATTCCATGTCCAGAATAAAAAGATTTGGTCTTGCATGGGACAGACATGTCTCAGTCTCAGCCGGGGAAGGACTGTCCCCTGTTCTCTTTTCATCTGGAGATGAAAGGTTCACACAGCCCAACTTCTAGAAAGGCGGGACCTTGTAATATTCTTGAATCAATGAGTATGATGAGGTGTGGGAGATTTGGGGTAGAAGTCAGGAGATGGCGGTACTGGTAGCACAGGCATCCATTTGAGAAAGTAGGATCCTTTCAAGCATCCTTCCTTGAAAGCCCCAAGGCTGAAGTAGAACAGGATCTGGCAGTAAGATAAGGTTTGATGTCATGAGCATGTCTTAAACATGGGTAGGCCCCAATGTTGGCATTTGTCAGGACACGGGTCTGGGCTGCTCTCTCCCCATAATCTCCAACATCTTGACAAGTGCAGGAACTCCTCCCATCCTCAAGGGAGCAGAGTCTGTGCATTGGTTGAGGCTGCCCACCTGACTTAGAGTCAGAGATGCTGAGTTGAGATCATCAATCCTGCAGGGGCATGGGCACAACCTAGAGAGAGCTGTTCCCCTACTCTGAGTCCAGCCTAGAGATGACAAGTTACCTACCCCAGCTTCTGGGATATCAGCAGGTTCTCTTATCCATTATATGATTAGTGAGTAAGATGGAATGGCAGGATTGGATTGGGGGCTGTCTTTAAAAATGGTACCACTCAGGAGTGTTCCTGGAGGTGGACAGCAAGCAAGTCAAAGTTTAGTGTGGGCATACTGCAAGGCTGTCTGTACCTAAGCTTCATTCAGCTCAGAAACCATCTCTGTATTCCCACAGCCCAACTCAGGCCTCTGCATAGACAAGGCTCATGCAACACATCCTCAGGAAGTAACTTCAGTTGGAGGCGATGTCCCCTTTTAGGCCACACTGGTCTAGCTGGAAGGAGATCCAGGCCTCTTGGTTTGTGGACAGTATGTCACTGACGAGTCTCGGCGCTCCATGGGGCATATGGCTTTAGAGATGAGGACTGTTTCCTTTCTGCCTACATCATCTACTGATGTCCCTACTGATGGCCACAGCAGTCCATGGAAATGGAAGTCTCTCGGCAGTGTCCTTGCAGGGGTTCGTGCTGGTGGGATTTGGGGGAGGTGCAGAGACCCAGGCCCTGCTCTTTGCTGTCTTCCTGGCCCTGTACTTGGTAACCGTTCTGGGCAACCTCACTATGATCATGGTCATCACCCTGGATGCCCGCCTTCACTCCCCCATGTACTTCTTCCTCAAGAACCTGTCCTTTGTGGACCTCTGCTACTCCTCTGTCATTGCCCCTAAAGCCATGGCCAACTTCTATTCTTCCAAAGTCATAGGAGTTGCCGGTTGTGCTGCACAGCTGTTTTTCTTCTCCTTTCTGGGAACGACGGAGGCGCTGCTCCTGGCTGTGATGGCCTATGACCGCTTTGTGGCCATCTGTAGTCCTCTACACTACCCAGTGACCATGTGCCCCACAGTCTGTGCTTGCCTTGTGCTGGCTGCCTACTGTGGAGGCTGCTTCAACTCCATTGTGGAGACCAGCCTCACGTTCCAACTTCCCTTCTGTAGCTCCAATCGCATCGACCATTTCTTCTGTGACGTGCCCCCTCTGCTCCAGCTTGCCTGTGCCAACACCTCTGTGAACGAGTTGGTGATGTTTTCTATCTGCGGGTTCATTCTAATGGGGGCAACATTGGTCATCCTGACTTCCTATGGCTACATCGCCATGACCATCCTGGGCATGCACTCGGGATCCAGGCACAAGGTCTTCTCCACCTGTGGCTCCCACCTGACAGCCGTATCCCTGTTTTATGGAACTGGCATTGCTATATATGGCCAGCCAGGTGGCGTGGCATCTAAAGAGCAGGGCAAGGTGGTCTCCATCTTCTATACTCTGGTCATCCCCATGCTCAACCCCCTTATCTACAGCCTGCGCAACAAGGATGTGAAGGACGCCCTGCAGAGACTGGGACAGCGACGTGCAGCTGTGTGAGGGAATGTGGCCAATAAAGGACGAAGGGCGTGGTTGTGTGGAATGCTCATCTCATCACTAGAGTTGCTTGTGTGTTTTAAGTCTTGCTTTCTTGCTTGTTTCTGGGCAACTTCCTGTACTCTTCCCTCCTTCCTGCATTCTTATTCGCCGTCTTCCATTACCTTGTATCTCAGGAACAGCGAAGTCTCATGGGATAAACACTACTGAGTTAGGACAACTATCCGTGAGGACGAGGCTGCTCCTCAGAGCAGAAATAATCACCCCCTGGGAGCCAGCTTTCCTTCCAAACAGCAAGGGGTCTCTTAGGCCACTCTGTAGAACTACAATAGAGAGCCCCCATGATGAGCACGACCAACCACACTACCCCGCGTGTCCTCTTCTCAATTCCTGTCCCATTCAACTTAAAATTCATGTCAGTACCCCAAAATGGACTTGGGTCACTAGACCTTGCTGTCCATTCTCCACCATGTAGTTTCGTTAATCAAACCATCTCTCCGTTACTCTAGGCATCACTTGACTCTAAGTGGCATATTGGGACAGGTGGCCAAGCCTAGCCCATTGGAGCTGCTTGGAGCTGGGGTTTCTGCCTTAAAATTCCTGTTATGTTATGAACTAAAGAGAATTTTAGAGAATTTTATGTGAACTCTCATTTTAGATAGTAGTTTAATATATCAAAATCCTTTTGGGGAAGATCTTTTATGTTGTAAACACCAGATAACTACTATCCATAGAAAACATCTAGAAGCACCTGCATGTTTGGCAACCTCTGAGTTGGAACCTTGGTCACGACACCAACACAGCTAAGTAGATTTGCCCATATCTATATGAATGTCGAGTCCAAGCTTATGATATAACAGAATGCATTGGAATTACTTACTTATTTGGTTCAGTTCATTTTAAAACCTCTTGCTGTTGCTGTTATGCAATCCAAGTAAACCTTACTGATACAGTCCCAAGCCAGACTGAAACTAATTCTTGCATCTCTGTACTGTAGCTAGAATAGGTTTGAGGTGGCAATGTTGAATAACTGACTTATTTTTTTTTTTAGAATACATAGAAGAAAAAGAAAGGAAATACCCAGGTAGAGGTATTTTCTAGATGAGAGGGGGAAATTAAAACTCTGTGTCAGTATCACACAGAAATATACATACAATAAGAATAGCAATTCACACTGGACGGTGGTGGCACATACCTTTAATCCCAGCACTCAGGAGGCAGAAGCAAGCAGATCTTTGTGAATTTGAGGCCAGCCTGGTCTACAAGAGCTAGTTCCAGGACAGGCTCCAAAGCTACGGAGAAACCCTGTCTCAAAAGACCAAAAAAAAAAGAAGAAGAAGAAGAAGAAGAAGAAGAATGACAAATCATAGACACCTACCAATAGCGAAACTAAATGGCATTTAAGGATTACATGAGACTCTGCCCAAATTTACCCTAACCACTCTACCCCTGGCACCAAAAAGTAAAGCATCCCTAGGTCCCATCACCTGGTCTAAACTTTCCCAGCCTGCCCAGCTCCCAGTGCTGACAAGAAGAGAGTTCTCAGACCCCCACTACTGAGCCCAAACTTCCCTGTCCTGCACAGTATCTAGTACCAATGGGTGAGGCATCCCATGGACTCTCCCCTAACTTGTGCAATTCCCCCTAACTACCCTGCTGACCAATAAACAGTCCCCAGGCCCACAGTTCCACTCAATGAGCCAATTCCAGACGCTCAACTTCTAGTACAAAACCAGAAACAACGCCAAAATCAAAGAGAGCATGTCTCCTCCAAAACGGACTGATCCTGTAATAATGGACCCCAGTGAGAATGGCCTCAAAGGTCTTCCTGGCAGAGAGTTCAAACTAACAGTGATAACTACATTTGAACAACTCAAAGACAACATGGACACACTCCAAGGAAACAAAACCAAAGGTGAGTGAAGTCAGGAAGGCAATACAAGACATGCAAACGGAACTCAAGGGAAAAGGTAGAATTACTGAAGAAAAGTCAAACTGAAATGGTAGTAGAAATGTTGATGTTGGCGGTGTTTTGTTTGGGTTTTTTGTTTTTACTAAGATAGAGAAAAAATACAAGATCGGGTGCATAGAGAAGGAGGTGAGGATCTAGAAGGGGTCGGGGGAGGAGAAATAATACAATCAAAATATATTGTATGAAATTCTCAAAAATAAATAAAACATAAAAATATGCTTTTAAAACAACTTAATAATGAAAATTTAATTAGATGAATATTTCAATAGCTATGGCCACGAGAACTAGTTGGCTGAAATGGGCAATACATAAAGGAAACTCACCCATCCTCCCAGGAGCATTAGGGAACCACCCTGGAGTAAGATATATTGTTTTATCCAAAAAGGAAACATGATCGGGAGGACAAAACTGAGGCAAGTGGTGGCTGTGACCCTAAGCTGTTCCTCAAGGAACTTTGGGGAAGACTGTCCAATATGGGGAACACTGTCCCAGGTAGGGACATGTTGGGCTCAGATAACACTGTCCCAGGTAGGGGTTTCCTTCATGTTGGGCTCAGATATTTCCATTGCTATCATGGGAGTCATGGTGGAGCCTGGTTAGCCTAGGAACTCTCATAGAGCTGGGTCCAAGGACATAGCATTTCATTAGGGCAAGAGTTCCCAGAAACATAAATGTAATCATGTGAGACACAGGAACACAGGTACAACCTCACCAAGAGGAATAGATGTGGTCGCTAATCAGCTCACCTTGTCTACCAGACACGTTGTATGAGGATCGTGGAGAGCAACTTGTTTTGAGGGATGAGAAACCCAGGCCTCCATGTGCCATGCAGAGACATACTCCATGCTTCTGAAGGGAAACAGGAAACAGTACCACTGTTGCTGACTGCTACATACCTTAGGATGCTACTCATAGGACACAAACGGCAGAAACAGCAGAAGCACAGATGATTCTGTCCCTGATATATTCCAGGCCAGGACGGAATGGATCATGTCAGTCTGGCTGTCACTAGAGGAACAAAGAGGCAGTACCCTTGTCACCCACAAAGACAAGCTTGACAGAGGCCTCAAACCCAGAAGTGACCCATGAGAAATGCAGATAGCAGCAAGGACATTCTCAGGAAGACTCCAGCTTCTCAGAAGATAGGACCAACAGTTCATGAATAAGACCTCATTCAAGTTAAATCAAACAAACAAAGCAAAAGTCTCTACACCAAGGACACAGTTAATCAAAAATATTCTCAAATTATTAATATAGCAGGATTAGTATCTAGAATATGACAAACACTAAAAGCCAAAACAGAACCTAAGCTACATGGTTCCACACCTATGTACATACAGGCAACACTAACTGAACTCAGAGAATTAGAGAGAGAGCACACATGAGCACATATAAAGTAGCAAGGGAAGGTGATGGTGGGGATGGGGGACCAGATAGAGTGTAGATTTGAGCAAAATGCATTATGTTCATGAATGAAATTCTCAGTCAATAAAAAGAAGGAAATATGTTTCAACAAAAATCAAATGACCCAATCAATAAATGAAACAAAGAGCCATTTCTCCGAAGATGGAACACAAATAGGCAATAAACACACAGGAGATGTTTAACTTCACTAGCCATCGGAGAAATGTAAGACTACAGGGAAGGGATTAGACATGGTTCCATGGTTAAAAGCGCTTGGTACTCTTGCAGAGGAACCAGCACCCACATGGCAGCTCACAAACATCTGTAACTCCAGTTCCAGGAGATTCAACACCCTCTTCCAGCCTCCGAGGCTCTGCACACATGGGATGCACATACATACATGCAGACAAATACACATAAAATAGAAAATAAATCTTAAAAGAAAAACACCAAGACAAAAATCTTACCTCAGAGTATGACAACTTTGTTAAAGAAATGAATTTGTCTTACTGAGAGTCATTAACAAAATTTTTTAAAAAAGGATGCTAGTATAGACCTAAGGGGACCCGTATATGTTGCTGATGGGAATATAAATTAGTCCAGTCACTATGGAAGTGAGTATGGGGGTTTCTCAAACAACGAAAAACATGTCTTCCACATGATCCAGCCATAGACTTCCTGGGTATTGACCTGAAGGACCCTAGGCCGACACATCCCAGAGACACTCGCACATCACTCTTGACTGCAGCACCCGTCATCATGGTCGAGCCATGCAACCCAGCTGGGTGTCCCACAGCAGAGGAACAAATGAGGAAAGTGTGGTGTGCACACACAGTAGGATTTTTACCAACCGTAAGCCGAATCAAGCTATTTCGTCTCTCAGAAAATGGACATAATCGTATTAAGTAACTTAAGACAAGAGCCACGTTTCCTCTGATCTGTGGATCTTAGATTTTATATAGGCACATCAAACCATGTGTGCACATGTCACAAAAGTGGAAATCAGACTGTCTGGGGAAAGGCGAAGCAGCCACGCGGGTACCGACTAAGTGAAGCGTGGGTATAAGGGTGGGAGGGAGAAGCTGCTCAACATATGTACGTAGCTTGAAAATTAAATTATTAAAAGATGTGAGCGCTGATGTCTTATCAGGGTGGATGTCAAGTGTGGGGCTAGTGATACGGTGATCCAGCTGTAAGAAGATGCCAACCAAAGCCACGGGTGTGCAATCATCTGGGGGACACATGGCCAGCAGCTGGGGGAAACAATGGGGTCACTGCAGTCTGGAAGATGCGCTTTCCCTTAGAGCAGATAGCTGTGAGTAACTACTAGCCTGGATTTTGAGTTCCTTTAAGCAGGAAGTGTATGTGATTCAAGGAGCTGAGTTCTTTAAGCAGATGGGAGCAGCAGGAGAAGGACTAGGTGAGGGGCCAAACTGTACTGCTTTGATGACTGTTCTAATGAGGGCATTGGTCCTTCTGAGCTCACTCTGCCTTATTGCTGATGGTTCTCTGAGGACCAGAGCTTCCTGTCAATCAGCCAGGAGAAGATGCAATGAAGAAGAGATTAGCCAGAGCCAATGCTGTGCCTCTGGATCCCAGGGGTGGGGGTGGAGTTCCAGCCATCACAGAGGACAGCGTCTTTCTAATTGGACACTGGAGGCCAAGAATCCCAGCCCTGCCAGATGCAAAGAATCCTCCCAAGCAGAGTGAATCCTGCACACACTGCCCATCTGAGAGGGACCTGAGGGGAACGAAGGCAAAAGAGGCAGGAGCCCTCCATCTTCACTGGAACCAGAGTCTGAGACAGTAAGAGCAGGCATACCAGATCCTCACAGGGACCCAGGGACCCACTTAGGTCCACACTCAGCTCACTCCACTGCCAAGAAAATCATAAAGAACTTTAAGAAGAGACGCAGTGACTGATCCCCATCTTCAGTGAAGACCACGCTTGTCAGCCCAAGGACCCTGGGAGACAGGTGCTGGCTGTGCAATCTTGCTGTGGACTGGATTCTCACCTAGAAATGGTAAGTGTGTCACCTGTCAGGACTACAAATGTAGGAAACTCCATAGCTACAAGGCAGGAGGGCCAGCATTCAGCAGGAAGAGATAGCTTGCTGCCACAGCAGTAACTCTCCTGTCCTGAACAGCCATGGTGTAGCCCAGTTCAGAGCTGGTAGTTCTGGAACCACCACCATAGGCTTAGTTTCTTTTTTTTTTGTTTGTTTGTTTGTTTGTTTGTTTTTCGAAACAGGGTTTCTCTGTGGTTTTGGAGCCTGTCCTGGAACTAGCTCTTGTAGACCAGGCTGGTCTCGAACTCACAGAGATCCACCTGCCTCTGCCTCCCGAGTGCTGGGGATTAAAGGCTTGCGCCACCACCGCCTGGCAAGGCTTAGTTTCTTATACAAAAGCTCCGCCTCTGTAGTCAGGTGGAAAAAAGCTCCTTGCCCAGCCAGTTCACAAGAGGTTGTGATGGTGCTGGCTCAGGAGGGGCAGGGTTGAGGGGAGCACAGGCTGTCCCTTCACGTCATAGTCAACCAGTTGTTCTTTCCACTGATTCTGTGGGCACCCTGCACCCTTGGCAAACAGAGATCAGACTTGTCTTTGCTCCATAAGGAAGCAGAGGTTAAGATGTGGCATGGGCATTTCCATCACATTTACCACAGAGAAAGCCCATGTGGTCAGTACCAAGACACTTGGTGGGTGTGTCGAAGATTAAGCACAAAGCCCCATGTACACATTTAAGTTTGCACTGGGAAAGTTGACTGATGGTAGGCTCAAAGGGGGCACTCTAAGATCCATGTCCCCACTGTATGTGGTACATGGAGGATGGCAGTGGTAGGTTTTGTAAAAACTGAACCCACTCCATTTAGCGACTTTCTTGAGGCTCAAGAGCGATAGAAATTAGACACTCACCTACCCCTAACTATCCAAGCTCCTAGCACCAGCAGCCTTCTGCATCAATCTCGGGGACTTTCAAAGTAGTAACCCACAGTCAGTGCCAAACAGGATGCTCAAGTCCTACTGTGGTAGTTCCTTGGATGATAAGAAAGTAACTATGGGTGGGTATAAGGCACTAGGCAGGGGGCAGTCTTGTCTGATTTTCAACTTAGAAAGAGAAACATACTTTAAACCCTAAAGCTGAAGGGAAACAGTAGCAGGGATGGCAGGAGGATCAGGCTGGAAGCCATGAACAGGTCCCAAATATGCATAAGCCCCAGTCCCGCTGTTTCTCAGAATATGGGTCAACACTGCCCATTGACCACGTATTAACTGATTGGAAGGAACCCTTTACAACCTCAAGCAAGCAGAGGCTCTGCAGGGTGATTGCAACTGTGAACCAGGCTTGGAGTCAGAGC
Organism: Microtus oregoni; assembly: GCF_018167655.1. Classification (NCBI taxonomy): domain Eukaryota; kingdom Metazoa; phylum Chordata; class Mammalia; order Rodentia; family Cricetidae; genus Microtus; species Microtus oregoni. The sequence goes on along the minus strand of NW_024543063.1, from coordinate 3,922,241 downwards.
TGTCTAGGTGAGGTCAGCGCCCTGCATGGGGACACAGGCACAGTCTCAGGGTGAGAGCCATTTTCCTACCCCGAGTAGTGCCTGGAGATGACAAAATCACCCAACCCAGATCGTCATGTCCATTTTATGGTCCATGAGTGAGACGGAGGATTAAACTGGGGTTCAGGGGTGGCTCATCAAATGGTGCTACTCAGGAATATCCCTGGGGGTGGAGAGCACACAACCCAGAGGCAGTGTTATGGATGCTGAAGGCTGTCTGTACCTGAGAATCACCCAGCTCCAGAAGCCTCTTTCCCGCCTCAGATCCATAGTTCAGCTTCCTGCCCAGAACTGAACCATGAGGTTCAGCACATCCTCATGAATTTAAAAGTCAGAGAAAATGTCCCTTTTCAGGTCATCCTAGCTCAACCGGAAGGAGATCAAAGCAGTTAGTGAACTGTTTCACGGTGGGCAGCATGGCACCAACAGGCTCCTGAAGCCTGTGGAACACCCGACGGCACCGTTGAGATCTGCTCCCTCTCTCTTCCTTCATCTGCCTCTGCCTCTATCCCCACTCATGGCCGCAGCAGTCCTCAGAAATGGGAGTCTCTCTGCAGTGTCCTTGCAGGGGTTCGTGCTGGTGGGATTTGGGGGAGGTGCAGAGACCCAGGCCCTGCTCTTTGCTCTTTTCTTGGCCCTGTACATGCTGACTGTCCTGGGCAACCTCACCATGATCGTGATCATCACCCTGGATGCCCGCCTGCACTCCCCCATGTACTTCTTCCTCAAGAACCTGTCCTTTGTTGACCTCTGCTACTCCTCTGTCATTGCCCCGAATGCCCTGGCCAACTTCCTTTCCTCCTCAAAGGTCATCAGCTTTGAGGGATGTGCCACTCAGCTCTTCTTTTTCTCCTTGTTGGCTACCACTGAGGCTTTCCTCTTAGCTGTGATGGCCTATGACCGTTTCATGGCCATCTGCAGTCCCCTGAGGTACCCTGTGACCATGTGTCCTATGACCTGTGCCCGTCTGGTTCTGGGTACCTACTGTGGAGGCTGCCTGAACTCCATTGTCCAGACCAGCCTCACATTCCAGCTGCCCTTCTGCAGCTCCAACCGTATTGACCACTTCTACTGTGACGTTCCCCCGTTACTCCAGCTGGCCTGCGGCAGCACAGCTCTCAATGAGCTCCTGCTCTTCGGCCTCTGTGGATTCATCATTGTGAGCACTACCTTAGCTGTGCTGGTTTCCTATGGCTACATCACCATGACCATCCTCAGGATGCACTCAGGATCTGGGAGGCACAAGGTCTTCTCCACCTGTGGCTCTCATATGATGGCCGTGTCCTTGTTTTATGGAACTGTGTTTGTCATGTATGCACAACCAGGAGCAGTGGCATCCATGGCACAGGGCAAGGTGATCTCTGTCTTTTACACCCTGGTCATCCCCATGCTCAACCCCCTCATCTACAGTCTGCGCAACAAGGATGTGAAGGACGCCCTGCAGAGACTGGGACAGCGATACCATCTCGTGAAGAAAGGAGGCAAGTAGGGATCATGTCAGCATAATAGAAGGAAACTACTCTCCTTGGAAGGCACTAGGTGTCTTTATTTTATTTTTTCTTTATTATCGTATTTCTCTTCTTTTCTGAGTTATCATATCCCTGCTTTATTCCTTTCTTCTATCCTTTAATAGGTTTAGCCATTCATCCATGAACATAACCATCTGTTCACTCTGTATCCCATCTTACATGAGTGCATATTATTTTACAAGCATTTAAAAATGTGAATGAGGCATTTATTGACATAATAAAACAATTGGTCCTTAGTTGGAAGCAGCCTGAATCACTTTCACTTTGGTTTGACAAAAGGCAGAGTTAAGACAAGAGTCCTTGAGGCAACCATGAGGACCACTGTCAACACCTCCCAGTAAAGTGCATCACCACAGATTTCTCTGTGGCCCTTTCCTTTTCAGTCATAGCTGAATCTAATGCCGGTGTGGTAGGATGTTCCCTCTAAGCATCTAAGACCTCGGCCCTGAGAAGCTGTGTGTTGATCCATCACTACGATGATCTAGTACACAGACGAGCTAAAGAGATAGCATACTTCCTCTACTGTTTGACTACGGTCCTGCCTGCACCACCTTTCTCTACTCATGGAGCTGCCCTTTGTGTATCACGGTGCATGGCTGGACACATGAGGAGCCCATATTGCACTGACACTATGTATTCCTTCAACCTCCAGCAGTATGAAGCCACACTTAGAGTCACAATTCAGGGAACTTTTAAAACCTGGCCTCACAGGTTTGCAGCTGTCAAAAGGTCCTTGATCACCACAGATGTCTCCAAGTAGGGATGAAGTCTCAGTGGCTACAACAATATGAGAAGTGGAGAATAGGACATTGGTGTAGGAGGTCCTTCTGTTCATGTGTTGCTTTCATTGGTTAATGAATAAAGAAACTGCCTTGGACTAGTTGATAGGGCAGAACTTAGGTAGGCGGGGAAAACTTGACTGAATGCTGGGAGGAAGAAATGCAGAGCAAAGTCAGAGAGACACTACAGAACCACCAGAATCAGACACGCCGAATCTTTCTTGGTAAGCCACTGACAAGTGGCGATACACAGATTATTAGAAATGGGTTAAATTAAGATATAAGAATTAGCCAGTAAGAAAGTAGAACTAATGGACCAACCAGTGATTTAATTAATACAGTTCCTGTGTGATTATTTCAGGGCTAAGCTAGCCAGGCTGCCGGGATGAACAAGAGGGTCCACTCTTTGCAACAGAACATCATTTTCTTGTTGCACATTCTGGCGTTCTGTTTTGTTAAGGTTCTCTCTGACATTGGACAAGAGCCTGAGCCTGAGTCCTCAATGGGCCTCCTTGTCCTTTTCCCCAGCCTCATCCCTCTGGTCCTTGGCCTCTGGCTGTATGCCTTCTGGGATATGGCTCCCTTCCTCACTCCAATCTTATGTCTCACCAGTCAGCTGCCCTCCAGACATGGGCTGGTTTGTATCTCTGCCCTGTGTGTCTGATCCCAGTCTTCAGTCCCTTGATGCTCCTGCTCAGGAAACCTGCAGAGACAGACCTCCAAGCAGGGATGAAGGCTTCTTCCTATTTCCCCTCCTAGAACACCTTGCAGGCTTCCATCTTCTTCTTGTGGCCATCTAGTCTCTGCCTCCAGACTTGATTCATAGTCCCTGATTTTATGTTCACCTGGTTTCAAATTCTTCCTTTCTTTGGACAGTCCTGGAACATTCTGATCAGTGAGTGGCATGCATCTTGTGTTTAATGACATTTCCTCAATTCTTTCTTCTCTCCATACATTCCCATTTTCTCATGTATCCCCAACTCCCTGACACACGCTGAACCCATTGTTTCAGCTGAGAGGAAGAAGTGACCCACACTGTCAACCCTTTTGGCCCTCTCCAGTCTTCACCAGAACACTAATGAACACACATAATTTCCAACACTGGCCAGTCTTCCTCTTTTTGGAAGTCTCTTTCCTGACCCTTCTCATTTGCAGCATCTAACCTCTCCTTTATCCCAATGGAGATGTATTTTATCAGATGTTTTGTGCTGCTTCTTAGTAATCTTTCTACCTGGGGAGCCTCTTCCAGCTCTTCCTGTAAGCTAGGTCAAACATGAGAAACTCCCTTGGTATCTGTTTCTCAGGAATAACTCTTTCCGTGACTTCATTATTATATCTAGATTGGAGAGTAAATGGAAAAATTTTACCAATGATCTTGTGTCTTTTTCCTTGTATGTAATGTTGCTTTTTAGTTTTTGCCTTAAAAATTCCCTTATAGATAATTTTGTGTAAATATATCTTTAAATAAGTTACCTTTCCTTTCCCTTTCTGGTCTCCTTCTATGATTTCCTTACTGTATGTTCGGCTTGCCTGCTATTTAATAGCAGGGCTCACTTCTCTATACTTTTTGACACTGGAGTTGCATAATACTATCAAATACCTAAGATAGAAAACAGCACTGAAACCTCCTGTGAACTTCCTGGAATTCTAGATGATCTATGTTATGTATTTGACACCCTCATTGAAGTGGAGACAGATGGCGGCACAAGGACTGCTCTGGAGTTGTCACTAAGCATCACTTTGGGGAAATCTGGTCACTTCAGTGAGTGGAGACAAAAGAGTTACTATGATGTTACCAGGGGCTTTCTGCATTTGAGGTTGTTTCCAGAAAGTTCCTTTACCTTTCTGTTCATACAGAAATTGGGATAGGCAGGAAAGACTCAGAGAGACGTAGTGACTAATTAAAAAACAGAAGAGCCAAGTGTCAGTAGAGATGGTCAGGCATCCCCACAGTTGGCCACCACTAGGGTCACACACTTCTTTTGAAGTTCTTTTGGTAAATGAACATGGAAGGTGATCTATAAGATGCAATGGTCAGGTTTATGACATAGTTAGGAGGAGGATACAGGTAAGAACAGGCAGAAGTGTTCACCAGCAGCTTTATCACTCTTGTTTGAATCTCTCAGGAAATAGTACAAACACTGTGCTTGGTCTGTGCAGTTACCTCAGCAGTATTATATCTCAGCCAGTGTCAGTGGGAGCCCTTTTATTCCTTATGAATGCCCCCTAGTTCTCCCTGTTTTTCCATTCTTCTTCTCATCACCCTTCTTATCATAATTGTTTGTGGGGGTTAAGCGGTCATTTGATGACCTTTCTTTCAAGATAAATAGGAACAGAGACCTTGTCTATCCATAGAGCGAAAGTCTCGAACCCCACGTAGGAGGGAGATGAGAAGTAACATGGGCTTAAGGATTAGAAGAACATTGTCCAATGAGAACCTAGAAGGAAACCAGTAATTACTAGAAAAATGGTCATGAGAGAGTCTGCAGTGTGCTTTACTATTTGTGTGGTCTGATGGATTCCCAAATGGGACATTTTCCCACCACACAGTTCCTGAGAACTAAGAGGCTATTGAGCTCTGATGTTAGATGCTGAGGGTGTGGCAAGACACAAAAGAATAGCCTAGGAATTAGAAGGGAAATAGTGTGAGGTCACAGTCATTGGTCACACATGCCCATGTGTACAGTCTGGTGGATGATATGGTGGTCCTCCTGTCCTCCTGTGTGGACTGGCAGATAACATGCTACATAGGGAAAAAATCATATCATCCTCAGGGGAAATGTCAGATGTTTTATTAGACCCTTTATTTCTCATAGGTGCCTTCTTGTATTTTTCCATATTTTAGGCCTTTGGTATTTTAATTTTCTCTTTGTATGATCTTTCTGCCTACTTTCAGGTTTGGATGCTGATTGTATGCTACCCTGCTCTGTCCTCTGTCTGTCCAGGAGAGACTATCACGACTGCCTCTTACCTTTCTAGACTAAACCTTCCACTGCATTTCTACCTCAGAGAACTCTTTACCACCTCTCACACCTCCAAACCACAGGCTCTCCCTCTCGTTCACACTCCACTTTCTTTCTTCTCTTCCTCTCTTCCTTGTTTTCCTACTCAAATTATGATATGCTTAGCTCTAAAAACTATAAACTGCATCCTCTCCAGGTACCACCATGATGCCACAGTTTTTGAACCTTGAGAGGAAGCCAGCTGTAATTCAAGGGGTGTTCTAAAATTAGGGAGTCAGGGCTGCTTATAAATGAATAGGGCCATTATTGTGTGTGTAACATGAATTCTAATTGATTTTACTAACAAAAACCCGGAGTCAGATACCAAGGTAAATGCTGAGAGATTGGAGAAGTAAAGGGGGCAGCCATTAGAAAGACTTTTACCTCTATTGAATCTTCAGATTAAAACAGGCAAAACTGTAACTCTAAGAATCCTCAGACTGAAGCCTGAGCTCTAGCCTCCTCCTACTTTATAATCCTCTCTCCACCCAGCCATATCACTTTCCATCTCCACCTCATTAGAGCTGGGATTAAAGGTGTGAGCTACCACCTCTTGGCTCTGTTTCTCTGTTAGACTGATTCAATCTCTTTTAGCCCAGGGTGGCCTTGAACTCACAGAGATCTGTCTGCCTCTTCCCCTGAGTGCTGGTATTAAAGGTGTGAGCCACCACTGCCTGGCCTCTATGGTTAACTAGTAGCTTTGCTCTGCATGCTGATCTTCAGGCAAGCTTTATTTGTTAGACCACAAACAAAATATCACCACATTTCCCCTTTTTTGTCTAAAATAAAAAGGTTAGAAGTAATATTAAAAAACCATATACAATAAGTACAATAATTATATACAAATATGTAAGGCAATAATTATATTAACAGTATCTGGTCCATTAGGATTTGACAAATTCAAATAAAATAGGCATCCTATCATGGTACATCCAAAGTGTTGCACCTAATTCACGCTGTCTTGCCTTGAATTACCGCATTTCTATATCCTCCCTCTTTTTTTACAGCAAGATCCCTGAATTTAATCTTCTTTGTTTGCTAAGTTCTTGACAATTACCAGTAACAAATTATACCCAACCTCCTTTAAATGAGAATAAATATCAATGGCCCATCTTTAGGGAATGTGGTCATAGTTCTCTAGACTATTTTCTGTTGAATGGAGGCACTGGCAATCTTTGAGGGACCTTGAGAAAATTCAGGTCTATGGTCACGTCCTGCCTGGAGAATCTGTGAGGCTGGATCACCCCGGCCAGCAGCCTTCGAGTTGTTCTAGATGTGGAACTCAAAGGACACTGCCACAGAGGTGCTCTGAAGCATTGGCTCATCTGGGTCATTCGGTACCTCCAGAGATTTTTCAGGAGGACTTACTTGATCGAACCTGGTATTTCTTAACACAGAAGGAATCCAGAGTCTCTCATTTCCTGTGGAAATAAAAGCAGCACCTCTTCTCCAAAGTAACATATCTTTTGACTCAAATTTTGACAATGGGGATGTTCTATTGGGAACTCACCAAGGCCAGCTGGCCTGTGTCTGAAAAAGCATGGGATAAAACCAGACTCGCTGAACATAGCAGACAATGAGAACTACTGAGAACTCAAGAACAATGGCAATGGGTTTTTGATCCTACTGCACATACTGGCTTTCTACCTAGGCAGTTTGGATGCTCACCTTACTAGACCTGGATGGAGGTGGGTGGTCCTTGGACTTCCCACAGGGCAGGGAACCCTGATTGCTCTTCGGGATGACGAGGGAGGGGGACTTGATTGGGGAAGGGGGAGGGAAATGGGAGGTGGTGGCGGGGAGGAGGCAGAAATCTTTAATAAATAAATAAATAAAAAATTTGAGATCAAGGCATTTTCAAAATATATGGGTTGGAATAACTAGCAACATTTATAATAAAATATCTTTGTTATGTTTTGCTTTTTAAGACAGGGTGTTTTGGGTAACAGCCTTGGATATCCTGGAACTAACTCTTGTAGACCAGGGTGGCCTTGAACTCACAAAGATCCTCCTGTCTTTGCCTCCCGAGTGCTGGGATTAAAGGTCTGCACTACCACTGCCCAGCTTAAAAAATGTCTCTTAGCAGCTGTTGCTCCTTCCTCAGCAGTCAATCAATTCAAAGATAATACAATAACATACAGTATCCATACTCTGTGTATTTTCCATCTTTATGTGGCTTTTTCTATATTACTTTACTCTCTTTTCAAGGACTTTATTTTAAATCTTTGTTTCTTTTTAACGACTGTCTATACCTTCTCTTTACTCACCCAAACCTATGTATATTTTGAAACACACTGTAAACCATTTATAGATTTTTTTTTTAAATCTGAATCTGCTTTTACTGCATAGCTCTGTCTTTGTCTGACCACATGAGTCTTTAAACTGCTAAGAGGCATGGTTCCACCTCTGCCCTGGTGACTGGCTCTGCACTGCCCAGTCCTCTAAGTGTCCAGCTTCATGGTAGAGGCATTGGTGTGAGCCGTGTTGACCTCTCCAACTCTAGGGAGCTTCTGGGTCCATGCTGCTCATAAACCCCACTTAAGTGTTTGGCAATAGCCCTCTTGAAAGAGCCATGTGGTGTTTGCTGCCAGCACTGGACCAGGAAGCCATCTCTTAAAGGAGCCGTGCCTCTGCTTGCTGCTAACAAACAGAACCCACCAAAGAAAAGAAGTTACCAAGAAGAAAATGAGTTTTGACTCCATTTCTGTGTGTTTATAATCCTTTTTAAAGCCTTTTCAGGCTTCATGTGGAAATTCTTGCTGAAGTTTGGGGTGCCAGTGAATCCTAATTGGTCTTAATAAAGAAAAACTGGACTCAGATATCAGGGTGAATGCTGAGAGATGAGAGAAGTAAAGGAGCCAGCCACTAGAGAGCCCTATTACCTCTATCAAACCCTCAGACCAAAGGTGTCAAAACCCTCTCTCTGCAAATTTGCAGACTGAATGCTGTCTCTATGAAACCTCAGACTGAAGCCTGAGCTCCTGTCTCCTCCCACCTTATGTTCCTCTCTCCATTTGGGCCATATTACTTCCCATCTCCACATCCCTAGTGCTGGGATTAAAAGTGTGAACCACCACCACTTGGCTCTGTTTCTCTTTTAGACTAATTCAATCTCTTTCAGTCCAGGGTGGCTTTGAACTTACAGAGATCTATCTGCCTCTGCCTTCTGAGTGCTGGGATTAAAGGTGTGTGCCACCACTGCTGGCCTCTGATCTTCAGGCAAGCTTTATTTCTTAGATCACAAATAAAATATCACTACAATGCCTTTGAAGTAGCTACAGAATATTAAATACATAGTGAAAAGCCTATAGAAAGGCTCACACAAATAATAAAGAACTAAAACTATTCAGAGGATAAAAACCAGAGGATGGGGATGAGCTGTGAAGCAATGTCTTCTAAATTTCACATGATTGCTGTACACTTGAGCTAATAAAATGATGGAGCTATCTGCAAAAGCTTGAGCCAATCAACATTGACCATGGATGGGGAGGAGCTTATGAGGCCCCTCCCCTCCCATAGAAGCTACTAATTGCTAATATTGCTGGGAAAGGAGGTCTTAATAGTCAGAAGTGGTCATGGTAATAAATAACCCAACTCCCTGTGCTCATGTAAACAAGCCTAATGCAAGTCAGTGAAACACTCACACACACACACACTCACTCACATACACACACACACACACACACACACACACATGAAAATGAAGGGAGAAGAGGACTTGTTGGGAGAAAGGACTCAGAGCAAGAGGCAGCGACTGTTGAGAGATGGCAACATAGGAACTGAGGGAAAGTGTTAATCCCAGGCACTAACCAAGTTGTCTCCTATGATGAGTCACCAAGGCAAATAGTGCAGAAGGAGAGAGTGTTGTGGGCCATCATAACAACAGCAGATGGAGACTGAAGGAATGAAGGCATCAGTAGGAGACATAGCTAACCACCAGGGGAGCAAAGGTCACCCGCCAAAGAGAAGAGTTATCGTTTGGGTTGGATTATTAGATACAGGCTTAAATTTTTAATCCTTATAAAAGAATTTGTGTTAAATTAAAATAACCACAAAGGCATATCTACCCAAGCTCCTGATAGGACTGAAGGATCAATGGACTGAGAAGGCTGACTCTTGATTGTGGAAGAAGGATGCTAAACAGCCCCATACAGGACTCCCTACCTCCTTTCCTCATATCAGTATAGCCAGGGATTTGGAGGAGGAAGTGCTGTGGTCAGGAGGCCATGATGGCCCACACAGGAAACAACCATAATGAGGGACATTGGGTTAGGATCCCTCTGAGTCATCTACCATACCCTGACCCAGTCTCCCCTGATCCCTGGGGACCTCAGCTTCCTGCTAGCTCACCAGGAGAGGGTGACTATGAGGAAGAGATTGTCCAGAGCCAATGGTTTACCTCTGGAGGCTAGGAAGTGTGAGTGCCAGATGCCACAGAGGACAATTGGACTCCCTAATTGGCCACTGGAGACTGCAAGTCCCAGCTCTATCATGCAGAGCATCCTTCCCAACAGTATGAACATAATATAGATGCCCACACACTGCTCTAATAACAGACATGAAAGAGGAAGAAAGGCCAGCAAACCCATACCTCACACTTCACACGACACAGAGTCTGCTGCAGCCAGGACTTGCACACATAGACTCCCAGTCCAGGTCTATGCCTCTGCCCATACCCACCTTATTCTGTTATCCAGAAAGCCATAGCTGACCTCAAGAAGAAAAAGAAACTCTTAATATCTATCTTCAGCACTGCCCAGCTTCAATATCAGGGGGACCTGAGGAGCATGAATGATGGTATCTGACTTTGTGTGAGTCTTGAGTCTTGAGTCTCAAACTGGATAAGCTAACATCAACACGTTATCTGTGAAGGATGCTGCAAGTAGGAGACACCATACATTAGGGACAGTAGGGATGGGTGTTCAGGAATAATTGTGGACTAGCTCTGTAGGCAAAGGTCTCCTATTGTGGTCAAGCCTCACATTAGTCCAGGTCCCGAAGTGCTGGGGGGCTCGATGCAAGGTCACCATCTTGATCACCAGCTCCAAATCTGCAACCCAGAAGGCTGAAGCTCAGCATCCATCAAAGGACATAATGACGCTGCTGGCTTAGGAGGGGCAAGACTGAGACGAGCACAGGCTCTCCCTTCACTGTCACTGTAACCCTGATCTCCAACAGCAGAGCTGTCCATGGGCACCTGCTCCTTCTACATATGTCTCTAGAAGGATTACATCCTTGGCAAGCTGGAGGGATTATGCTTGTCCTTGCTCCAACAGGAAGCATAGGACACTCTGCAACATGGACATATCTATACATATCTCACTGGTCACAAAGGAAACCCATGTGGTAAGTACTTCAATCCCTGTGAGTGTGTCAACTGTGAGCACAAAGTTTCCTACGTGCCTTTGATCTTGTGTGGGAAAGTCAGCTCTGTAGTATATGGCAGACGCATATAGAGTCCTGTAGATTCCATGACCTTACTGTGTGCAGTGTATGGTAAGACAGTGCAACAGCTGAATCCCTACAGCTGAGAGATGCCCTGAGCTTAGAGGATAATGTAGAACAAGCATTCTGTTACTCTCTAGCCAGGATCCTAACTCTGGAAGTCTCCCATATTCCTCCTGGGGACACACAATAGCAGTCATAACTAGCCCTACATTTGTATGTATTCCAGACTAGACATAGTGAGAAGAAACAGTGACCATGAATTGCCCGAAGACACTGGGTAGAGGCCTGCCTTATCAGGTTTTATTTAATTTTTTATTTTTTAAAAAAGAGAAAATTGTTTTATTCTGGATTCTTTTTTAAAATTTGAAATTCTACATTTTGAGAAGCTTTTTCTTACATTTTAACAATTTTTTTAAAATTTATTAAAAATTTCTACCTCCTCCCATCCTCCCATTTCCCTCCCACTCCCCCCACTCCCATCACTCTCCAGTCCTAAGAGAAGTCAGGGTGCCCTGCCCTGTGGAAAGTCCAAGCCCCCCCCCCCCCGCATCCAGGTCTAGGAAGGTGAGCATCCAAACAGACTAGGCTCCCAAAAAGCCAGTACATGCAGTAGAATCAAAATCCGGTGTCATTATCATTGGTTTCTCAGTCTGCCCTCATTGTCAACCACATTCAGAGAGTCTGATTTGATCACATGCGCGTTCAGTCCCATTCCAGCTGGCCTTGGTGAGCTCCCATCAGAACAGTTCCACCATCTCCGTGGGTGGGCGCACCACTCGTGGTCCTGACTTCCTTGCTCATGTTCTCCCTCCTTCTGCTCTTTATCTGGACCTTGGGAGCTCAGTTAGTTGCTCTGATGAGGGACTTTGTCTCTATCTCCATCCGTCACCGGATGAAGATTCTATGGTGATATTCGAGATAATCATCAGTGTGTTAGTGAGGCAAGGCCAATTCAGGCACCCTCTTTTCTGCTGCCCAAGGACCTACTGGGGACATCCCCGTGGACACCTGGGATCCCCTCTAGAGCCAAGTCTCTTGCCAACGCTAAAATGACTCCCTTAATGTAGATAACTTCTTCCCTGCTCCTTATCTGCCCTTCCCCCATCTCCACCCTCCCACTTCCCCAAGCTCTCTCTAGTCTTTCCCTTCTCCCTTCTCTCTCTCCCTTTCCCCTTCCCCCAAGCCCACCCCATACCCCTACTCCCATGCTCTCAAACTTTTGCCCAGTAATCTTGTTTGCTTCCAATTTCCAAGAGGATCTATGTATGTTTTTCTTTGGGTTCATCTTGTTATTTGGCTTCTCTAGGTTTAATGTCCTTTGTTTATGGCTAGAGTCCACTAATGAGTGAGTACATACCATATTCATCTTTTTGGGTCTGGGTTGTCTCACTCAGGATAGTGTTTTCTATTTCCATACATTTTCAGGCAAAATTCAAGATGTTATTATTTTTTTTTACCACTGAGTAGTACTCTAATGTGTATATATTCCACACTTTCTTTATCCATTCTTCCATTGAGGGGCATCTAGGTTGTTTCCAGGTTCTGGCGATTACACATAATGCTACTATGAACATAGTTGAACCAATGCTTTTGTAGTATGATTGGGCATCTCTTGGGTAGATTCCCAAGAGTGGTATTACTGGATCCTGAGATAGATTAACTCCCAATTTCCTGAGAAACCACCACACTGATTTCCAAAGTGATTGCACAAGTTTGCATTCCCACCAGCAATAGAAGAGTGTTCCCGTTACTCCACATCCTCTCCAGCATAGGCTATCATTGGTGTTTTTGATTTTAGCCATTCTGACAGGTGTAAGATGGTATCTCAAAGTTGTTTTGATTTGCATTTCCCTGATGGCTAAGGAGGTTGAACATGACCTTAAGTGTCTTTTGGCCATTAGAACTTCGTCTGCTGAGAATTTTCTTTTCAGTTCAGTACCCCATTTTTAAATTGGGTTAACAAAGAGTAAGACCCTGGGAACCCCAACTCTGAGGTTGGAGCAGGGAACAGAGCTAGGAATGAGGGCAGGTTAGAGGCCATGAGTGTGTCCCATATATGTGTGCTCCCCAGGCCTGCTTTTTCTCAGGACATGGTGCTGCCCCCTCAGTATAATTTCCAATATCTAAACACTGGCAAGAACTGCTCACATTAACAAGCAGAGTCTGCATATTGATTGCCACTGTGTGCCAACATTTGAGCCACAGCTGCTAAGGTGAGATCAGAGTCCTGTGAGGTACACAGACAGTCTGAGTCTGGGAAGGGAGGTTTCCTGCTCTGATACCACTCTGCAAAGGAAGGAATCACCCAGCCCAATTTGTTGGAGGACAGAGGATCTTGGCGAACAATTTTGAATCGGTAAGATGAATAACTTGGGGGGAGGGGTGTATTGTGAGACTCAGGAGACAGCTGCTTCAGTGGCACTGCTCAGGGGTGTCCCTTGATAGAGTGAGCACAGGAACCAGCAGCAGGCATAGGGATACTGAGAGTCACTAAGTGTGGAAGCTTCCTTCTATCCCTCATGGCGTAACTCAGGCTTATACACGGCGAGGGCTCAGTACCTCGTGAATTAAGAAAATCAGAGAAAATGTCCCCTTTCAGATCACACCAGCTCATCCTGGAGAACAGAGTAACGAGTGAATTTCATACAGTGGACAGCATGTCACCAACAGAGACCTGCAGCCTGTGGAACATCTGATGCAACAGTTAGGTCTGCTCTCTCTCTCTCTCTCCGTCCATCTAGCTCTCAGACTCTGTTCTCACCCATGGCCACACAAGCCCATAGAAATGGGAGTCTCTCAGCAGTGTCCTTGCAGGGGTTCGTGCTGGTGGGATTCGGGGGAGGTGCAGAGACCCAGGCCCTGCTTTTTGGTGTCATCCTTGCTTTGTACATAGTGACTGTCCTGGGCAACTTCACCATGATAATACTCATCACCCTGGATGCCCGCCTGCACTCCCCCATGTACTTCTTCCTCAAGAACCTGTCCTTTGTCGACCTCTGCTACTCCTCTGTCATTGCCCCGAATGCCCTGGCCAACTTCCTTTCCTCCTCAAAGGTCGTCAGCTTTGAGGGATGTGTCACTCAGCTCTTCTTTTTCTCCTTGTTGGCTACCACTGAGGCTTTCCTCTTAGCTGTGATGGCCTATGACCGTTTCATGGCCATCTGCAGTCCCCTGAGGTACCCTGTGACCATGTGCCCCATGACCTGTGCCCGTCTGGTTCTGGGTTCCTACTGTGGAGGCTGCCTGAACTCCATTGTCCAGACCAGCCTCACGTTCCAGCTGCCCTTCTGCAGCTCCAACCGTATTGACTACTTCTACTGTGATGTTCCCCCATTGCTTGAGTTGGCCTGCGGCAGCACAGCTCTCAATGAGCTCCTGCTCTTCAGCTTCTGTGGGTTCATCATTTTTAGTACAACCTCAGTTATCCTCATCTCCTATGGCTACATCACCGTGACCATCCTCAGGATGCACTCAGGATCTGGGAGGCACAAGGTCTTCTCCACCTGTGGCTCTCATATGATGGCCGTGTCCTTGTTTTATGGAACTGCATTTGTCATCTATGCACAGCCAGGAGCAGTGGCATCCATGGCACAGGGCAAGGTGATCTCTGTCTTCTACACCCTGGTCATCCCCATGCTCAACCCCCTCATCTATAGTCTGCGCAACAAGGATGTGAAGGATGCCCTGCAGAGGCTGGGACAGCGATATTGTCTCATGAAGAAAGGAAGCAAGTAGGGATCATGTCAGCATAATAGAAGGAAACTACTCTCCTTGGAAGACACTAGGTGTCTTTATTTTACTTCTTTCTTTATTATCTTATTTCTCTGGCTTTTCTGAGTTGCCACATCCCCGCATCACTCTTTTATTCCATCCTTTAATCATTTTACCCACTAATCCATGAACATAAACATATGTCTCCCATGTCTCATGAGTGCTCCATTATTTTCCAGGCATTGAAAAATGTGAATGAGGCATTTATTGACATGATAAAGCAAATAATTCTTACTTGGATAAAGCTTGAATCCCTTTCACTTTGGCTTGACGAAAGAGTCCTTGAGCAAGCTTGTGAATCATTGTCAGCACCTCCCAGTGAACTACATAACTTCAGATTTCTCCATGGCCCCTTCCTTCACAGTCACCACTGAATCTAATGTCAGTGCGGTAGGGAGTTCCCTCTGAGCATCTAAGACCGCAGCCCTTAGAAACCGTGTGTTGACTCCTCCTTACATCTCCTTGGCTCTACAGTGGTGCTGCCTCCTCCACCTCCTCTGCTCATGAAGTTGCTCCTCTTGTATCACAATGCATGGCTGGACACAAGGGGAGCCCATATAGGACTGACTCTAATGTATTCCTTAAACCTCCAGTAGTATGAAGCCACTGTTAGAATCAAAATTCAGAGAATCTTTAAGCCCTGGCCTGGCAGAACATGAATTTGTCAAAAGTCCTTGATCACCACAGATGTCTCCAAGCAGGGATGAAGTCTCGGTGGCCACAAGAATGTGAGAAGTGGAGAATAGAACATCATTTTCTTGTTGCACATTCTGGAGTTCTATTGAGTTAAGGTTCTCTCTGGCACTGGCCAACAGCTTGAATCTTGAGCTGGAGTCCTCAATGGGCCTCCTTGTCCTTTTCCCCAGCCTCATCCCTCTGGTCCTTCATTTCTGGCTGTTCTGGGATATGGCTCCCTTCCTCACTCACATCCTGTGTCTCACCAGCCAGATGCCCTCCAGACATGAGCTGGTTTATGTCTCTGCCCTGTGTGTCTGATCCCAGTCTTCAGTCCCCTGATGCTCCTGCTCAGGAAACCTACAGAGACAGACCTCCAAGCAGGGATGAAAGCTTTTTCCCATTTCCCCTCCCAGAACACTTTCCAGGCTTCCATCTCCTTCCTGTGGCCATCTAGTCTCCGCCTCCAGACTTGATTCTTGTTTCCTGATTTTATGTTCACCTGGTTTCAAATTCTTCCTTTCTTTGGACAGTTCTGGAACATTCTGCCCTGTGAGTGGCAGGCATCTTGTGTTTAATGACATTCCCTCAATTCTATCTTCTCTACATACATTCCCATTTTCTCATGTGTCCCCAACTCCCTGACACACGCTGAACCCATTGTTTCAGCTGAGGGGAAGAAGTGACCCATACTGTTCACCCTTTTGGCCCTCTCCAGTCTTCACCAGTTCTAATGATCACACATAATTTCCAACACTGGCCAGTCTTCCTCTTTTTGGAAGTCTCTTTCTCTAGGGTCCTGACCCTTCTCATTTGATGTGTCACATGGCAGCAGCGTCTAACCTCTCCTTTGTCCCAATGGAGATGTATATTTTCATAAGCTTTGTGCTGCTCCTTAGCAGTCTTTCTACCTGGGGAGCCTCTTCCAGCTCTTCCTGTAAGCTAGGTCAAACATGAGAAACTCCCTTGGTATCTGTTTCTCAGGAATAACTCTTTCCTTGACTTCATTATTATATCTACATTGGAGAGTAAAATGGCAATAGACTACCAATAGTCTTGTGTATATTTCTTTGCATGTAATGTCTCTTTTCATTTGCTGAATTAAAATCCCCCTTTTATATATTAATTTTGATAATTTATCTTATACACACATGGTTGGTTTAAGTGATCTTTGTAGCTACTTAAAATGTGGTGTCTTTTTCTGATCCCCATATAGGAAGCTTTGTGTCAATGTTTCTTTCAATAACTTTTCTTCACTTTGTCTTTCTGACCTCCTTCCATGATTTCCCGACCATATGCTCAGCTCACCTGCTGTTTAGTAACATAGGGTAATTCACTTCCTCTCTACACTTTTTGACACTACAGTCACAAAAATGCAGCATAATATCAAATACCTACAATAGGAAACTGCATGTCAAATCAAAACAGACTGAAATCTCCTGTAAATGTACTGGAACACTAGATGATCTAAGTCATATCCTTAACACACCCATTGAGATGAAGACAGATGGATACACAGGGACCTGTCTGGAGCTTGTCACTAAGTGTCACTTTGAAGAAATTTAATCACTTCAGTGAGTGGAGGCAAAAGAGTTACTATGAAGTCAGCAGGAACTTTCTGCATTTGAGGTTGTTCCCAGAAAGTTCCTTTACCTTTCTGTTTTTACAGAAATTGGAATAGGCAGGACAGACTCAGAGAGAAGTCGTGATGAATCAAAAACAGAAGAGCCAAGTGTCAGGAGAGATGGCCAGGCATCCCCACAGTTGGCCAAGATGAAGGTCACTTCTTTTGAAGAAGTTCTTTTGGTAAAGAACATGGAAAGTGATCTATAAGATGCATCGGTCAGGTTTATGACGTCGATAGGAGGAGAATACAGGTAAGAACCGGTAGAAGTGTTCACCAGCAGCTTTCTCATTCTTGTTTGAATCTCTCAGGAAAGAGTACAGACCAGTGCTCTGGTCAGTTACCTCAGCAGTAGTACCTCTCAGCCAATGTCAATGGGAGCCAGGTCCTGGGGCAATGAAACCTTTTTATTCCTTATGAATGATCCCTAGTTCTCCTTGGTTTTCCATCCTGCTTCTCACCACCCCAGACTTTTACTCGCTTATCATAATTGTTTGTGGGGGGTTGTCATTTGATGACACTTCTTTCATGATTAACATGAGTGTAGACATTGTCTACCCATGGAGCAAAACTCTAGACCCACCTACATAGGGGGGGCATGAGAAGTAACATGGGCTAAAGGACTTGAACAACATTGTCCAATGAGAACCCAGAAGGAAACCAGTAATTATTAGAAAAATGGTCATGAGACAGTCTGCAGTGTGCTTTACTATTTGTGTGGTCTGATGGATTCCCAAATGGGACATTTTCCCACCCCACAGTTCCTGAGAACTAATAGGCTATTGAGCTCTGATGTTAGATGCTGAGGGTGTGGTAAGACACAAAAGAATAGCCTAGGAATTAGAAGGGAAATAATTCGAGGTCACAGGTATTGGTCACACATGCCCACATGAACAGTCTGGTGTATGATGTTGTAGTTCTCCTGTCCTCCTGTGAGGACTGGCAGATAACACGCTACATAGGAAAAATCACATCATCCCCAGGAGAAATATCAGACTTTTATTATACTGTTTGTCTCACTCTGTTTTCTTGTATTTTTACATATTTTATAGCCTTTGGTACTCTAATTTCTGTTTATATGTTCTTTAGCCTACTTTCAGTTTTGTATGCTGATTGTAAGCTACCCTGCTCTGTCCTCTGTCTCTTCAGGAGATGGCATGGAAGAATTGTCTGTATTCTGTCAATCATGTTTTAAATAAACGCTGATTGGCCAGATATTAAGTATAGGTGGGTCAACCAGACAGGAAGTAGAGCAGGGCTATGAAAACAGTGGTATTCTGGGAAGCAGGAAGCTCCCCCCAACCCCCGCAGTTCTGCCCTTCGAAGAAGCAAGATGTGAGCTGCCCTGCTGAGAAAAGTCCTGAACCATGTGGCTAACATAGATAAAGATAATGGGATAATATACATTACAAGAGCTAATAAGAAGCCTGAGCTAATGGGCCAATCAGTTTCATAACTTATGCAGACATCTGTGTGATTTTCTTTGGGGGCTTGCCAGCTGTGGGGTACCAGGCAGAACAGACACCCCAACGAGCAGGCCCTTATGTTACAAAGAGAGACCATCATTGCCTCTTTGACTGCCTCCTACCTTTCTATACTGAACCTTCTTATTGCATTTCTACCTCGGTGACCTCTCCATGACCTCTCACACCTCCAAACCACAGGCTCTCTTACTCGTTCACACTTCACCTTCTTTCTTCTCTTTTTCATCACTTCCTTGTTTTCCTACTTAAATATCAATACTCTTAGATCTAAAAATTCATCCCCAGGCACCACTGTGACACCACTGTTGCTGAACCATGAGAGGAAGCCAATGGTAATGCAAGTGTCCTAAGAATAGGGAGTCAGGACTCTTGATAATTGAGTAGGGCCACTATTGTGTGCCTCCCAAATAACTGCAGAAAAGTTAAAAAAATAGCAAAAAACCTCCAGAAGGGCTCACACAGAACAACAGGAACTAAAACTATTAGGAGCATAAAACACAGAGGATGGGGAGAAGCTATGAAATGATGTCTGTTGGACTTGACATGGCTGCTGTAATCATTAACTCATAGAAGGTGAGACTACCTGCCCAGGCTAGGGACAATCAACATCTCCACATAGATAGGGAGAACCTTGTGAGGCCCCATCCCTCCTGTAGAAGCAATGGACTATTAATATTGCTGAGAAAAGGAACTCATATTAATCAGTCTCAGCCATGTGTAAGTTGTCCTTGATCAATTAAATAACCACACCCCACCTGTGCATTTGCAAGCAATCCTAACAAAAGTCCTTGTAACACACACACACACACCAAGAACACACACACATACACACTCACACATTCATGAAAATGAAGAGAGATGAGGAATTCTTTTTTTTATTGAGAAAAGGAGAAAAAAAAACAAGTTTCCACCTCCTCCCAGCCTCCCATTTCCCTCCCCCTCCTCCCACCCTTCTCTCCCTCCTCCCACCCTTCTCCCCCTCCCCCCACTCCTTTCCCCCTCCCTCTCCAGTCCAAAGAGCAGTCAGGGTTTTCTGCCCTGTGGTAAGTCCTAGGTCCTCCCCCCTCCGTCCATATCTAGGAAGGTGAACATCCAAACTGGCTAGGATCCCACCAAGCCAGCACATTAAGCAGGATCAAAACCCCATGCCATTGTCCTTTGCATCTCACCAGCCCTCATTGTTCGCCATTTTCAGAGAGTCCTGTTTTATCCCCTGCTTTTTCAGTCACAGTCCAGCTGGCCTTGGTAAGCTACCAATAGATCGGCTCCACTGTCTCAGTGGGTGGGTGCACCCCTTGTGGTCCTGACTTCTTTGCTCATGTTCTCCCTCCTTCTGCTCCTCATTGGGACCTTGGGAGCTCAGTCCAGTGCTCCAGTGTGGGTCTCTGTCTCTATGTCCATCCATCACCAGATGAAGGTTCTATGGTGATATGCAATATATTCGTCAGTATTAATATAGGATAGGGTCATTTCAGGTTCCCTATCCTCAGCTGCCCAAGGAAGAAATTGAAGAGGATACCAAAAAATGGATGGACCTCCCTTGCTCTTGGATTGGAAAGATCAACATAGTAAAAATGGCAATTCTACCAAAGGCAATTTATAGATTCAATGCAATCCCCATCAAGATCCCATCAAAATTCTTCACAGATCTGGAGAGAATAATAATAAACTTTATATGGAAAAACAAAAAACCCAGGATAGCCAAAACAATCCTATACAATAAAGGATCTTCTGGAGGCATTACCATCCCTGACTTCAAACTCTATTACAGAGCTACAGTAATGAAAACAGTGTGGTACTGGCATAAAAACAGAGAAGTTGACCAATGGGATTGTATAGAAGACCCGGACTTTAACCCACAAACCTATGAACACCTCATTTTTGATAAAGGAGCTAAAAGTATACAATGGAAGAAAGAAAGCATCTTCAACAAATGGTGCTGGCACAACTGGATGTCAACCTGTAGAAGAATGAAAATAGACCCATATCTATCACCATGCACAAAACTCAAGTCCAAATGGATAAAGACCTCAATATCAGCCCGAACACACTGAACCTGATAGAAGAGAAAGTGGGAAATACCCTACAACAAATGGGCACAGGAGATCGCTTCCTATGTATAACCCCAGAAGCACAGACATTAAGGGCAACATTGAATAAATGGGACCTATTAAAACTGAGAAGCTTCTGTAAAGCAAAGGACACTGTCACTAAGACACAAAGGCAACCTACTGACTGGGAGAAGATCTTCACCAACTCCGCAACAGACAAAGGTCTGATCTCCAAAATATATAGAGAACTCAAGAAACTAGACTTTAAAATGCTAAATAACCCAATTAAAAAATGGGGCACTGAACTGAACAGAGAATTCTCAACAGAAGAAGTTCAAATGGCCAAAAGACGCTTAAGGTCATGCTCAACCTCCTTAGCAATCAGGGAAATGCAAATCAAGACAACTTTAAGATATTATCTTACACCTGTCAGAATGGCTAAAATCAAAAACACCAATGATAGCCTTTGCTGGAGAGGCTGTGGAGGAAGGGGTACCCTCATCCATTGCTGGTGGGAATGCAATCTTGTGCAACCACTGTGGAAGTCAGTGTTTCGGTTTCTCAGGAAATTCGGGATCAACCTACCCGTGGACCCAGCAATACCACTCTTGGGAATATACCCAAGAGATGCCCTATCATATGACAAAAGCATTTGTTCAACTATGTTCATAGCAGTATTATTTGTAATAGCCAGAACCTGGAAACAACCTAGATGCCCTTCAATGGAAGAATGGATGAAGAAAGTATGGAATATATACACATTAGAGTACTACGCTGCAGTAAAAAACAATGACTTCTCAAATTTTGCATGCAAATGGATGGAAATAGAAAACACTATACTGAGTGAGGTATCCCAGACCCAAAAAGATGACCATGGGATGTACTCACTCATAATTGGTTTCTAGCCATAAATAAGGGTCACGGAGTCTACAATAGGTGAATCTAAAGAAGCTAAGTAAGAAGGTGAACCCAAGGAAAAACATATAGTTATCCTCTTGGCTAAGGGAAGTAGACAAAATTACCGGGGAGAAAATTGGAATCTTGGGGGTGGGGTGGGATGTGGGTAAGAGGAGATGGGGAGAGAAAAGTTAGAAGGGAAGGAGGGGGGGCCTTGGGAAAACAGGAGGATTGGGATAAAGGAAGGTTAGACAGGGGAGCACGGAACCACAATTCTTAGTTAAGGGAGCCACTGTAGGGTTGGCAAGAGACTTGAACCTAGAGTGGCTCCCAGGAGCCCAAGGCAATGTCCCCAGAGATGAGGAATTCTTATGATTTTTTGAAAATGTTGCAAGATCCCCAGCGGCAATAGACAGCAGAAATGCTGTAGGTCTCCAAATGGTGGTAGTGAGCCATGTGGCAGCAAACATTGGGCTCTGGGAACAGCCAATACCAGGTAGAGATGGCTGCCTGTCCCCTAGCAGTGGCTGGTCCCAGGCAGGGAGACACATGGCGGGCAGGCAGGAGACAGAGATATGGATAAACACGACATGCAGAGTGAGGTTGAATATTTATTCAGGGGGTTATGGTGGGGGGAGGGAGGAGGGGAAAGAGAGAGAGAGAGAGAGAGAGAGAGAGAGAGAGAGAGAGAGAATGGGAAGAAGGAGAAAAGGACAAGGTGAGAGAGAGAGAAGGGGGAGCAGAAAAGGGAACAGAGAGAGAAGAAAAGATGGCAAGGGAGGAAGTGGCTGCAGGGAGTAGGTGTGGCTTGTCTCTTAAAGTGACGAACAAAAAACCAGGAATTATTTGTAGAAAGGAATCAAGCAAGTACCAGGTACTGGTGAGGTAAGATAATTGAGGAACTCAGTGGAGGCGTCAAACCCAGGCACTGACCAAGTTTTCTCCAATGATGAGTTGTCAAGGACATTATCAGTGCAGAAGGAGTGAGTGTTGTGGGCCATCCTCATAAAGACACCAGATGGAGACTGCAGAGTGAAGGAATGGGTGGGAGTCAGACCTCACCACCCAGAGAAGAAAGGGTCACCCACCAAGAGAAGAACTATCCATTTGGTTGGGATTATTATATACTGGTTGAATTTTTAATCCATTAAGTAGGATTTATGTCAGGTGATGGTGGCACACCTTTAATCCCAGCACATGGAAGGCAGGGGCACGCAGATCTCTGTGATTTTGAGGCCAGTCTGGTCTACAAGAGATAACACCAGGACAGGCTCTAAAGATACAGAGAAACACTGTCTGAGAAAAAAAATAACCAAAAAGGCATAGAAAGAGAAAACCGAGACCCTCAACCCAGACTCCTGATAGGACTGAAAGGAAAATGGACTGAGAAGGCTCACTCTTGGTTGTGGTAGGAGGAAGATAAGCAGACCCATATGGGACTCCCTACCTTCTTTCCTCATATCAGTATAGCCAGGGAGTTGGAGGAGGAAATGTTGTGGCCAGGGCCATGATGGCCCACACAGGGAACAACTTTAATGAGGGATATCAAATTAGGATCCCTCTGAGTATTCTACCATACCCTGACAGAGTCTCCTCGGGTTCCTGAGGTCCCTAGGCCTCTTGCAAACTAACCTGGAGAAGGTGGCTATGAGGAAGAAATTGTCCAGTATCTTTGTTATACCTCTGGAGGCTATTCAGTTTGGTCCCAGATGCCACAGAGGATAAAGCCTCCTAAATTGGCCACTAGAGACTATAAGTCCCAGGTCAACCATGCAGAGCATCTCCCCAACAGAGTGAACCCAACTATAGACACACACAAACTGCCCTTATAACAGATATGGAAGAGGAGGAAAGGCCAGCAAACCCAGACATCACACTTAACAAGACACAAAACTTGCTGCAGCCAGGAATTACACACATAGACTCTCAGTCCAGGCCTACAACTCTGCCCATACCCACCTCATTTTACTGTCCAGAAATCTATAGCTGACCTCAGGAAGAAAAAGGAACCTATGGTTCTATCTTCAGAACAGACCAGCCTTAACAGCATGCGGACCTGAGGAGCATGGATGGTGGTATCTGACTTTGTGTGAGTCCTGAGTCTCACCTAGATAAGGTAAAGACAGGATGTTATCTTTCAACAATGCTAAAAGTAGAAGACACAATACATGGTGGACATCAGGAGTGGGACTCAGAAATAATTGTGGACTAACTCTGTAGACAAAGGTGTTCTGTTGTGGTCAAGCATCATATAAGTCCAAGTCACAGTTCGCAATTCTGCAAGGTTCCACACAGGGTCACCATCTTGAAGATCAGCTCCAATTCTGCAGTCATGTAGGATGAAGCTCTGCATTCATGACAGGACAAAGTGATGCTGCTGGCTTATGAGGGGCAAGGCTAAGAGGAGCACAGGCTGTGTCTTTACTGACACTGGAACACTGTTCTCCCACGGCAGACCTTCCATGGATACCTTCTCCTTCCACATACGACTCTAGATGTATTTGATCCTTGGCAGGCTGAAGAGATTATGCTTGTCCTTGCTTTAACAGGAAACATAGGACCGGCTGTGTGGTGGACATATTTATACACATCACACTGGTCACAAGGGAAACCCATGTGGTAAGGTCTTAAATTCCTGTCATGTGTGTCAAGTGTGAGCACAAATCTTCATACATACCTTTGAGCTTTCAGTGGAAAAGTTAGCTCTCTAGTATATGGTGGGCTCACATAGCGTCCTTCCTATTCCATGACCTCACTGCATGCAGTGTATGGTAGATAGTGCAAAAGGCAAGTCCCTGAGTTTTGAGCATGTTGTAGAACAGACATTCCTTCCTCTCTAGCCAGGTTCCTAACTCTGGCAACCTCCCTTATTTCTCCTGGGATAAACAGTAGCAATCATAGCTACCCAACAGGACATTTGGATTCATTCTAGACTGGACATAATGAGATGAAAAAGTGACCATGAATTGCCCAAAGACACTGGGTAGAGGCAAGCCCCATCTGATTTTAAATGGCAAAGATTAAGACCTTGTGAGCTCTGATGCTGAGATTGAAGCAGGGAGCAGAGTTGTCAATGAGTCAAATTAGAAGTCAAGATTATGTCCCATATATGTGTGTTCTCAAGTTCTCAATTTTTTAGGATATACTGCTGCCCCCTCACTATAATCTACAACATCTAGACATTGGCAGGAACCAGTCACATCACCAAGCTGAATCTGCATAATGATTGTCACTGTGTGCCAACATTTGAGAGACAGTTGCTAAGGTGAGATCAGAGTCCTATGAGGGACACAACACAGTCTGAGTCTGGGAAGAGCATTTTATTGCTCTAATACCACTCTACAAAGGAAGAAATCACCCAACCCAACTTTTTGGAGAACAAATGGTCCTTGGAAACATTTTCAAATCAGTAAATTGAATGGCTGTGGAATATTTAATGGGACTCGGAGACAGCTGCTTTAATGGCACTGCTCAGGGGTGTCCCTTGGTAGTGTGAGCACAGGAACCAGAGGCAGACTAGAGATACTGAGAGATCTGTGCTCTGGTAGTCACTAAATCTGAAAATCTCTTTATATCCTCAGCATATGAGTTGAGGCTTTCAATAGGGGGCTCAGCACGACCTCATGAATTAAATAAATCTTAGAAAATTCCCTTTTCAGGCCACACCAGCTCATCTGGAAAGATATCAGAGCAGCTACTGAAGTTTGCACAAGAGACAGCATGTGACCAACAAGTTCCTGCAGCCTGTGGAACATCCAGCTGTACTGCTGAGATCTGCTGCCTCTTTGCTTCAACCCTTTACCCCCACTCTCTTGTCAGCTATACACACTCATGGCAAAACCAATACACAGAAATGGAAGTCTGCAGGCAGTGTCCCTACAGGGGTTCGTGCTGGTGGGATTTGGGGGAGGTGCAGAGACCCAGGCCCTGCTCTTTGCTGTCTTCCTGCCTCTGTATGTCCTGGGCAACCTCACCATGATCACAGTCATCACCCTGGATGCCGGCCTGCACTCCCCCATGTACTTCTTCCTCAAGAACCTGTCCTTTGTCGACCTCTGCCTCTCTTCTGTTATTGTGCCCAATGCTCTGGCTGAAATTTTCTCCTCTTCCAAGGTCATCAGCTTTGAGGGATGTGCCACTCAGCTCTTCCTTTTCTCCTTGTTGGGTGCCATTGAAGCTTTCCTCTTAGCTGTGATGGCCTATGATCGTTTCATGGCCATCTGCAGTCCTTTAAGATACTTTGTGAACATGAGCCCTACAAACTGTGCCTGTCTGGTTCTGGGTACCTTCTGTGTTGGCTGCCTGAATGCCATTGTCCAGACCAGCCTCACATTCCAGCTGCCCTTTTGCAGCTCCAACCACATCAATTCCTTCTTCTGTGATATACCCCCACTGATCAAGCTTGCTTGTGCAGACAAACAACTCTCAATGAGCTTGTCATGTTTGGTATCTGTGGGTTCATCGTTGTGTGTACTGTTCTTGTGATCATCATCTCTTATGGCTACATCACAATGACCATCCTCAGGATGCAGTCAGGGTCAGGGAGGCACAAAGTCTTCTCTACCTGTGGCTCCCACATGACAGCTGTATCCTTGTTTTATGGAACTGGTTTTGCTGTATATGGCCAGCCAGGAAGTATTGAATCCATGGAGCAAGGAAAGCTGGTCTCCATCATCTACACCCTGGTGATCCCCATGCTCAACCCCCTCATCTACAGTCTGCGCAACAAGGATGTAAAAGGATGCCCTGAGAAGGCTGGGACAGAGACACAGTCTGGTGAAGAAGAGTAGCTGGTGTCAGCATCAGGGACTATGCTAGGGTCATAGAAGAAAAGGTTCCTTTGGAGACAGACTATCTTATGGTACTTATATCTACCTATCCTCTTTTATTTGTCCTCTTGTATTTTACTTCTTTTTTATTGATGTATTCATCCGCACACATATTCACCAACACACACATCTGTTTGTCATCTAACCTGTCTTTCCTGAATGTATATTATTAGGCAGACATTTACATAATGTGAATAAGGCACATTATTTACCACCAAATGGTCAATAGTTGGAAGAATCCTGAATTCTTTCTGTTTGGCAAAGGGCATTGCGCTATGGCCGGAACGTGGTTTGGGAACCATTGTCAACATCTCCCAGTGAAGCTACATAACTGCACATTTCTCTACAACTCTTTCCTTTTGTTTCATCTCTGAATCTAATGCAAGTGGTGTGAGACCTTCCCTCTGTGCATGTAAGACTTTGACTTTTAGACGCTGTGTGTTGACTTGTCCTTATATTGATCTAGTGTGTGGATGGGCTAAAAGCAAATCTCTGCAGACTTCCTCCTCTGTTTTACAATAGTGTTGCTTCCTCTATCTTCCTCTGCTCATGAAGCTGCCCTCCTCATGCGGTATCACTGTGTACTGCTAGAATCCTGAGGAACCTAAATGCAAATGACAGCCAGCATATCCCTTCAACCTTCAACCTGGAGTTATAGATGAAGCTGTAGGCAGATTCACTGTTCAGGGAATCATTAAAACCTGGCCCAGCACCTTGTGACAATACCAAGGTGTTAATTTATCCTCTGTGTAAGATTGAAGCCTTAGCCAACTCGACATTACAATAGCCCTCTGCACATGTGGCTTGCCTGTGCCTCTCTGCCCTGTGTGTCTGATATCATGCTCTTCTTTCCCTGGAGACCTTCAAAGGGGACCTGCCCTCTAAGCAGGGCTTGCTCTTCCTCCCAGTTTCCCTTTCTGAGCATCCTGCAGTTCTCCTATTTTGTCTGTTTCTGAGATTATGTGGTGTAACATTAGCTGTGATCTGCAGGTGCTTTTCTTCTACAAACATAAGCTTGTTGAGATATAATGTTCCTTTTCTCTTCTGTGTCTTAATGGAGCTCATGAACATGCACTAGTTATACAATCTTATGTGTGCATATATCACTTTTGGTCATAATTTTACCATTGCCCTATCTTTTCCTCACATTCTTGTTGATCTCCTTCCTCTTCCTTTTCCCACTTCTACTTTTCTGTTCCTTTTAAGGAAGCAAACAGATGAGTTTCATTAGAGTTACTATAGACAAATGAGTAGGAGTATTTACAGGAGTGAGAACTTCCTATAGGCTGTACCACTTGAGAACATGACTTGGCCTTCCCTTTAGCAATTATCATGTGCCTATAATCTATGAACTTAAATAATTAGAAGGCAATTTGACAGACACATCATGAACAATGCACAGTGAGTATTGCAGAGACTTCATAGCTGGTCAACATGCCAAGAATAAGCAACTATTGAGTGCTCAGCCCCAAATGGGATAATCTATATTATCCCCTCTAAGGCTCAAGGAACATTATAGGAAACGGGAAGGATTTATGTAAAATTCAGAAATTGGGGTGGGCGTGTGGAACATTGTCATCCATGCATAGCACTGCCAGTGCACTGTCGAATCTCAGCAGCTGTAATTACATTTATAGGACTTGTACAAGGGTGGGTTTGATGTGTACAACCACTCTGGAAATCAGTATGGTGCTTTCTTAGACAACTGGGTATCAATCTACTTCTGGATCCAACAATACCAACCTTGGCCATATACCCAAAGGATGATCAATCATACTACAAAAACATTTGTTCTACTATGTTCATATGCTGTAGGAATTCCTATCTCCAATAACCTTTAAGTTACCTGCCCACTTGGGTGTAGCTTTTATATCCTATATGCCAATGGAAAGAGAACATCCGGCTTCTTTCCTAGCTGCTGGATTTGGTTGTTGTTCCCGGTTCAAGCAGAAGATTGTTATCTGTAAATCTACCCCTAAATAAATAAACCTCTATTATACTCAATTCTGAGCTAGTGTGGGATTTCTTTTAAGTGTCCTTCATTTGGCACCCAGGTCGATCCGGACTCCACACTGAATGGGTGAACCGACTTAAAGACCTAGATCCACAGCTAGAAAGACTCGTGCCTCCACCTGCTTGGCTTGCTTTTACCTAAGTGGTGTTTTGTAGGACCCCTACCACAGCAGAGCTAACTGCATGCAGAGACTTGGAAATTCCCTAAGCATACACATACCTCCCCTCCCCCTACTACATTCCCTGCCATGGTTCCTTGTCCCATGCCAACTTCCACAGCTTCCAGTTTGTGCTCCCTGCCCATTAGTTCTGGATATTACGCTCCATGTATGGAATTGATTATTCATGGCACCAGGTTGCCCCTTGAGTGGCGACTTTTTGCAACCCTGGCACCTGATGGACAATAAAGATTATTACACCTAAAAAATTTACCAGACGTCATACCAGGAAAATATTTTATTCATTAGTAAATCAATAAACTCAAAAGTTATATAATGCCAGACAACATTAAAATTAAAACTTTTAATAACTTTTTTGCTAATACTATGGATT
This sequence comes from Microtus oregoni, assembly GCF_018167655.1. Classification (NCBI taxonomy): domain Eukaryota; kingdom Metazoa; phylum Chordata; class Mammalia; order Rodentia; family Cricetidae; genus Microtus; species Microtus oregoni. The sequence goes on along the minus strand of NW_024543063.1, from coordinate 3,893,548 downwards.
GTATTATGCAAGGTTTATATGGTTATTGTGATACATCTATTTATTGGATATTGGGACTTAGTTTTTTTCATCATATCATATCCTTAAGAAAATGGTTTGATAACAGAGCCAAGAATGAGGAACTTTTAGAAATGATACAGACTAATAATGAACAGCTAGCTGACAGGATTAATACCATCGAAAAGCAAAAGGTATGAGAAAAAAAAATCAATACAATTGAAAAGTATATACCATAAAAAGTAATACTATTAACATTAATTTGACAGGCAAAATTGAGTCCATGTCAAAGGATACTGAGAAATTAATTGAAAGAGTTCATACTGTTGAATTTGACCATCAAAATCTGTTAAAAGTTATGATATGTTACAAGCTAGAGTATCTCTCCAGGAAGGAAATCTGCATGCTATCCAAATAATGTCCAAGGATGGCATGTTACATTTGAAGGAAAAACTTGAGACCTTGGAATCACATGTACAAAATGAAAGCCAGAGGCTATGTGCCTCAATGAAATCACTAGAAATACATATAGGACAGAAGATGTAGACTTTAAAAAAGACACTAGTAAAAAGATTTGAGACGATTGAGGAAATTATTGCAGCTGTTGATCCAGAAGAGAAGGTACAAGGACAGGATTCAACATCACGAGTAGCTGTCAGAAATGACTTATTCAGGGATTTAGCTTCCTCTCCTGTAAACTACTCTGACAAAGCATCAAGTTCTAAAGACAAAAAGGATCTGAAGAAGGTACATGGGTATCTATAAAAAGGAATGAGCTTAAAAAAAATTAAGCAAGCTGTCTTAACTTATGGCTTGCATTCTGCATTTGTTAGGGAGAATGATGAAGACATGGACTTCTAGAATTAAGGAGATGCCACATGACTAGCTTCAGTTTAGTTTCAGCAGTCCTGGATAACAGGCCTCAACTGAGGTTTAAATGTTACTTCAGTGATGGAGGAAGGTCATTGGTTAAAAAAATAAAGAAACTGCTTGGCCCTCATAGGTTAAAACATAGGTGGGTGGAGTAAACAGAACAAAATGCTGGGAGGAAGAGAAAGTGAGCTCAGACTCGACAGCTCTCCTCTCGGGGGCAGACGCCTCAGAGAGATGCCATGCTCCCCTCTCCCAGGCAGACGCACGCGATGAAGCTCCGACCCAGGATGGATGTAGGCTAGAATCTCCCTGGTAAGCCACCTCGTGGGCTACAGCAGATTATTAGAAATGGGCTAGTCCAGGTGCGAGAGTTAGCCTAGAAGAGGCTAGATAGAAATGGGCCAAAAGAATACAGTGTCCATGTAATTATTTCAGGGTATAAGCTAGCCAGGCGGCCAGGGTGCTGGGGACGCAGCCCCACCGCTCTTATTACTACAAAATGGCGCCCAGACGTGTGGATAACTGAGTCCACAGAAAGCCTGAGAAAGCTTGGAAAAGAATAGAGTAAAGCATGTTTCTTGTGGCAATTTCTTGGGTCTGCTCTGCTTGCTAGAGGCAAGCAAGCACTCTCGTCTAAGAGAGGCTTCCTGACTCAGCTTCAGCTGCAAACCCCTGCAGTTCTTAAGAGGTCCTGCCACGAAACACTTAAATGGTGTTGACGAAAAGCTGAAGACATGCTTTTCGGTTTTCAGCCGTAGCAGGAAAAAAGCTGCACCGTTTAAAAATGCTGGCTTTCTGGGCTGTCCTGCCAGGGCAAACTCTGACTCTTTTACACAGGCGGTTTGTGCGGTTTGCAAGCACAGGCTGCTGAAGCTCGCTTGCTGGCAGGGACCTTGAAATGCCGTAGAGTTGTGGCAGTAAACATGGCTACAGCTAGTACCTCAGCCATGAGGCTGGAAAGCTAAGGAATGGGATACATCTAGCCAACAAAGCCACCGCTTTAGTCCTACTGATATTGGTTGGTACATTAAAGACTCATGTGGTCAGAAAAACAGAGATACAGTAAAGAGAGCGTCAAAGACAAAGAAATTTTAAATGATTTACAGTGTTAAAGTATATGCAGACTAAAAGTTAAAATTCTTAAAGTAAAAAACAAAAATAAGGAAGAAAGAGAGTAGTTGGGTGTGGTAGTACACACCTTTAATCCCAACACTTAGGAGGCAGAGGGAGATTGACCTCTGTGACTTCAAGGTGTGGTAGCATACACCTTTAATCCCGAATGCCTGGGAGGCAGAGACAGGCGGATCTCTGAGAGTTCAAAGACAGCCTGGTCTACAGAGTTATTCCAGGTCAAAGATACAGAGAACCTATTTCAAAAAGCAAAAAGTTAACAGTAAAAATAAACGAAATAGAGGTTAAAATAAAGCGCACAAAAATGAAAAATACACAGAGAATTTTGATGCTGTATGCTATTATGCTCTCTTTGAATTGCTTTGGAAAGGAGTTTCTTATTTTGTTTTCACAGAGGATGAGACCCTGTTCATTTCTTCTATTCTGATATGGTATGATGGACCACGTCCTCCTGAAGGGTTGCTGTGAACATCTTCAGAAAATTGCTTCGCTCAACTGCCAACTGGGATGAAACTAGCACACAGGTTATACCATGAAAGACCTAATTAACGACGCCCCCATTCAGCAGGAAGCAGTTTGGAGAGAAAAAACTGCGCCCATGCTCCCAAATATGGTTTATAAATGTTCTTTTACATTTAAAGGGGGATATGATATAGGTATGAATAATTTGTATTCGTATAGATTTTGCTTTGTTGATAGAGATTTAAGGTCAATTTTGTTATATGTATATGCATATTTCTGCTATTCATTAAGATATTGTGATTGTGTAGTTCACTTAAAATGTAAAATATATAGCTTGTTAATAGGTAATCAATAATAGTCAAGTTTGTAGTCATGTTAGTTAAGATTTTCTAGATGTGCATAGATATATCTTAGATAGGCATTCTTAATATCTTTCAAAGATTATAGAATTTGGCATTTTAAATGTTTTAATAACTTAGGACTTTTCATGACAATGAGACACTCTGCTCCTGGCAGCACCAATCTACTTCAAGAAGAAGATGGGCATTGAAGAGGCACCTTATGGAGTTTGATAGCCATTTGGGCAAGAAACTGCTCTTGCCTGGACTATGGCATAAACTGGACACAGAGAACCCGCAGAGAGAGGACTACTGAACTTGCCTAAGGTGAGATGATCTTTTGGGGTTCCTGATTCATGAAAGAGTCTGCAAGACATTCTTCAGGACAAGCAGATAGTGACTGCCTTTGAAATTTCCTGCTTTGTGGAAATGTCTGCTGGAAACTATGGGCTTGTAGGCCGAAGATGGATGCCCCAATGGTACAGAGGAACTTTGGGTGACTGTCCAGGCAGCGAGATGTCTCTGTCATTTCTAGAGTTTGAAAGTTGCTTTTTTTCTTGTTTGCTTAGGTAATATTGTATCTTTCTGGAGTCTTTGATGGAGTTAAGAATAGTTAGTTATAGTTATAGTTTTCCTTAGTTATGATAAAGATTATTGTAATTTTTACTTGATAACTGTTGTGTTATATGTAATTTTGCTATGTTAAAGTTAAAGCCTTCCTTTTTTGTTTAAACAGAAAAAGGGGAAGTGATGTGGGAGTGTCATATATCAATCTGTTGATTTCATTGGTTAAGTAATAAACAAACTGCTTGGGCTCATAGCTTAGAACATAGGTGAGTGGAGTAAACAGAACAGAATGCTGAAAGGAAGAGCAAGTGAGGTAAGATGCCTCAGAGAGAGACACCATGCCCCACTCCCTGGCAGATACATGCGATGCTCCGACCCAGGATGGATGTAGGCTAGAATCTCCCGGTAAGACCGGTGCTCACAGATTATTAGAGATGGGTTGATCGGGATATTAGAATTAGCCAGTAAGGTCTAGAGCTAAAGGGACAAGCAGTGTTTAAATGAATACAATTTGTGTGTTGTTATTTCGTGTAAAGCTAGCCATGCAGGCGGCGGGGTGATGGGGACGCAGCCCCGCCGCTCCTACTACAGAACGGCACCCAACGCTCTTAATACTACACTTCAGGGAAGAGGCTAAAATTTTAGAACAACGGGGGGGGGGGGGGAAGAACTTGAAACTTCCCAAGATCAAATTCTTGGTGAGGGCACTTATGCTGACCCACAGGCTCAAGCTCTTTACAGTGAACAAATCTTGTCCCTATGCCACAAATCACCTTTAAATTCTTGAGACAGGTTTAAAGAATTAGGAAAATAAATTAAATCATATACCAGGATTAAATAGGGTCAGAGAGAACCCTTTAGTGACTTCTCACTAAAATTAACTAAGACAGTACAAATAGGAGTAACAGAGCCAGATGCTAGATGAGTATTTATTGAATCTCTGGCTTTTGAAAATGCAAACATAGAATGCAAAAAGATACTTGGACCTTTAAATGTTAGATCAGCACCAAAGGATGAATGGATTCTGCATGCAATGAACATTGAGACATTTGACTATAATACTGAATCTTGAGTAGAGGAAGCAATTTTGAAAGGAATGAAGAGTCATCAAAATGCCAAATGTTTCAATTGTGGTAGAATAGGACATCTGAGAAGGGATTGTAGACAAGGAATTCCTAGGAAAAATAACTCCTCTAGGAGTGGCAAGAACAGGATGTGCGGAAAAGCCAGATAATGGACCTATGAATGCACATCAAAAAAAGAGAGACAAGGCAACCTGATACCATAAGGAAACTCCTTGGGGGTCTCTTGCAGGCCCCCAAGTCAAAATCAGTCCAGTAATGCCTAGTTACTGTGATAACATGTCTCACCAGGAAAAATTAAAAAATCTAGAGCCTTTTGTAAAGAAGTATACTATTCTATATGATGAAATAAACATGGAGGATAATCAAAAATTCCATCAGGAAATAGAAAACCTATATTCTGCCAGACTTCTATAAATGATCAAAGACCAAAACTAAGAGTATGTATAAATGGTATTGTAATTGTGGGTTTGATTGCCATGGGTATTCATGAGTATCATTACTCTAGAATCTTGGCATCCAAATTGGCCTCTTCAAGAGGCAGATGTGCAATTATTAGGAATTGGAACCCTATCTCAAGTGAAATGAAACATGAGATTTATTGACTGCATAGGGCCAGAAGGACAGAGAGGAAAGCTGAGGCCATATGTGGCTAATATTGCATTAAATTTATGGGGTCATGGCCTGCTGCAGCAATGGAATACCTAGATTAATGTTTCTGCAGTCCCAGAAACTCATAATTTAGGTAAGGATATTATAAAGTACTATACACAAAGGTCACCAGCAATTCGAGATGTGCCAGAACACAAAGCAACTATCATCACTTTAGAGGAACCAACAGCCCTAACTTTAAATGGTTAACTAAGAAACCAATATTGGTTAAAGAGTGGACGTTAATAGAAGATAAATTGTAGGTTTTAGAGCAGCTGTTTTAGGAGCAACTAGAAGCTCACCATATTGAAGAATCAACCAGCCCCTGAAATTCTCTGGTATTTATTGTTTAAAAAAATCAGGTAAATGAAGAATGGTGGCAGATCTAAGAGCTGTAAATAAGGTAATTCAAGCTATGGGCCCTTTACAATCTGGAATTCCTCTGCCTTCTCTATTACCAATTTTTGGCCTCTTATAGTTATTGATTTGTAAAATTGTTTCTTTACTATACCTTTAAAAGAAAAGTACAGAGAAAATTTTGCCTTCACAGTGGCTACTTATAATAATTCTCAATGTACTAAGTAATACCAGTGGACCATCCTTCCACAGGGAATGCTCACTAGCCCCACCCTTTGGCAATACTTTGTAAATCACCCATTGGAAATAACACATAAAAAATTTCCTAAATCTATAACTTACCATCACACTGATGGTATTTTGCTATATGATTCAAACATAGATACTTTAGAAAGAATATTTGAAGAAGCAAAGAAAGTGTTGTCAAAATAGGGATTACAAATTGCTCCTGAAAAAAATACAGAGTGGAGATTTTGTCACATAACCAGGTTATAAAATAGGTTAAGTATAGAACCAACAGAGATTATAGCTCATTTTACTTCTAATGAAATTAAAAAAATATGGGAAAACAATGAACTTTGGCAAAGAGTTTGTGCTAAATTTTTATGAGAGATTAATAGCAATTATCCCAAAGTGATAGAATTAACCTTACAAAAAGAACTACTGGAATTCATCCCCACATGTACTGAACACACAAATAACTGGAGCCCTTTCATTCTATATTGATACAAAGAAATTAGGAAAAGCAGGTTACAAATTAGAATAATTAAGTAAGGTATGACAAAGCCCTTATAATTATGTTCAAAAGGTAGAATTATATGGTATTCTCAAGGTGTTAAGGGATTTTAAAGGACCTCTCAATATAGTTACTGATTCACAATATGCAGAAAGAGTTGTTTTACATATTGAAACTGCTGAATTTATACCAGATAATAGAGAATTGACTTCATTGTTCATACAGGTTCAAGATATAATCTGGAATAGGCTTTGTACCATATACACAACACAACTCCAATCCCATACAGGTCTGTGAGGTCCTCTAGTACAAGGTAATATAGACATTGATTGATTACTAATTGAAAGTGTGTTGAAGGCCTCAGAATTCCATAAGAAACATCATTCCAATAGCTAAGGTTTAAAGAAAGTATTTTCTACTATATGGCAACAAGCTGACGAGATTGTAAAGAGATGTCCTACTTGACCTTTCTATGACCATATACTGCTACCTGCAGGGACTAACCCAAAGGATTGAAATCTGGCAGATGGATGTGTTCCACTTTACAGAATTTGGAAAATTAAAATATGTGTACCACATTAATGACACTTATTGAGATTTTCCATGTGCTACTACTTTAAGCTCAGAAAAGTTTGATTCAGTAATCACACATTTATTAGGAGTTATGGCCATCATGGGAATACCTGCACAAATAAAAACAGATAATGGTCTAGGATTTTCATCTACAATATTCATATATCTAGGGAAAGCCAATTTTTTTATTGTATGCATGTATGCTAGTACCTCTGCTTCAGAAATTTTGTATGCTGAGACAATTTTAGGGTTTATTTATCATATTGCAATATACATTTCTATCTTGATCAAGATACTTTTACATTGTTTACATTTTGAGATCATTGTCCTCATTTGTTGCCCAGGTGTTTAAAGATTGTTTAACATTCTAATATGAAGTCTTAGTCTTTAAGTTATATAGGTATTAAGATTCATAGGTCAATAGTCATCCATGTTTTTCATAGTTACAGTTAAACTAATCAGGTTCTTTAGATACATAGAGATTGTATTCTGCATAGATAGGAAATCTTCAATCACTTCAAAGAGCTGTAGAATATGGCATTTAAATAACTTAGGGTTCTGTTGAAATGATACAAAATTATTCCTGGCAGCACTGATCCATTCTAGAAAAAATGATGAGCACAAAAGACACTCTACTTGGAGCTTGTTTTCTTCTTGGCAAAAGTGGCCTTTGGTCAAGTAACTGCCTAAGTATCAACTACTTACAAAATGCATGATATCAGGACAGGACAAGCAGGATACAAAATAAAAGACTGTCAAATCTTGCCAAGACAAGGTAAGAGAGTTTTGAAAAATTTCCTGCTTCTAAAAATGGTCTGTCAGTAACTCTAGGCCTTAGCCAAAATTGGTTGCAAATAAGACTTTGGGTGATTGCTCAGGTAGCCAGTTATTTCTGTCATTTTTTTTTTTGCACATTTTGGAAATTGCTTAATGGAACTTCTTGCTTACTCAAGTAATATTATGTCTTTTCTTGGGTCTTCAATGGGGTTGAAGACCAGATAGTTGTAGTTACTTTCCTCTCATGACTTAGCCAATTATTTATATACAAAATTTAAACTCATTAGGATGGGATAATTATTGAAACATTTATCATGTGTTTATTGCTTGATAATGTTTATGCTGGTTGTAATTCTAATTTTTATACCTGATATTTGTTTTTAATGTATAACTTTGTATTAGGCTTAGGACTTTCTTATTTAAACAAAAGGAGAAGGTGCTGTTGGAATTCCTACCACCAGTAGCCTTTAAGATATCTGCCCACTTGGGTGTGGCTTCTTATACTATGTATTGATGTGGAAGTCTTCTGTTTTGTGTTGATTTCATTGGTTAAATAAAGAAACTCCCTTGGCCCTTTAATAGGACAGAAAATGAGGTAGGTGGAGTAAACAGAAAAGAATACTGGGAGAAAGAAGCAGAGTCAGTCAGTCGCCATGATTCTCCTCTCCGAGGCAGACTCAGGTTAGGATCTTACCGGTAAGCTACCACCTTGTGGTGGTACACAGATTATTAGAAATGGGTTAATCTAGATGTGAGAGCTAGCCAGTAAGAGACTAGAGCTAATGGGCCAAGCAGTGTTTAAAAGAATACAGTTTCCCTGTAATTATTTCGGGTAAAGCTAGCCAGGTGGCGGGAAGCAGCCACTGCTCTTAATACAACAATATATTCAGATGCAAAGTGCACATCCAGTCTTTATTCCAGCTGCGTGATTCAGATGCTGTTCCCAGTTCCAGCAGAGGACTGTGATCTGTGAGTCTATGCCTAAATATATAACCTTTTATTATATACAATTCTGAGCTAGTGTGTGATTTTTTAAGCATTCTTCTCCACCCAAAAGATGCTCAATTGTACTACAAAAGAATTTGTTCAACTATATTTAAAGCTGCATTATTTGTAAAAGGCAGAATCTGGAAACAACCTGCATGCCCCTCAAATGAAGAATGAATTAAGAAAATGTGGCAATTTACACATTAGAGTACTACTCAACAGTAAAAAGGAAAGACATCTTGAATTTTGCATGCAAATGGATGGAATTAGAAAACACTGTCCTGGGAGAGGTAACCTAGACCCAAAAAGATGAATATGGTATGTACTCACTCATAAGTGCAAACTAGCTATAAACAAAGGACATTGAGCCTATAGTTCAAGAGCCTAGAGAAGCTAAATAATAAGATGAACCGAAAGAAAAAAAATATATATATATACACCTGGAAAGTGGAAATATACAAGATCGTCTAACATAATTGGGAGCATGGGGGTAAGGAAGGAAGAGAGGGTAGAAAGGAAAGAAGAGAGGAGAAAGAGATGGTTAAGAAGAACTTGAGGGAATGGGGGAGTCAAGGTGAAAGAAGGTCAAAGTTGAGAGCAAGGAAAGAGATAACTTGATTGAGGAAGCCATTATAGGATTAGCAGAAACCTGGATCTAGAGAAATTCCCAGGAATCCACAAGGATGACCCCAGATAATACCCTAATCGATATAGGAGAGGGTACCCAAACTGGTCTTGCCCTGTAGTCAGATTGATGAATATCTAAAATATCACCATAGAACCTTCATCAAGCAACTGATGGAAATAAAGGCAGAGACCCACATTGGATCAGTGGACTGAGCTCCCAAAGTTCAGTTGAAGAGTGAAGAAATGAGAATATGAACAAAGATGTCAGGACCAGGATGGGTTCACCCACTGAAACAGTTTACCTGAGCTAATAGGAGCTCAACAATTTCAGATGGACTGTGAAGGAACCAAACTAGTCTCTCTGAATGTGGTTGACAGTTTCATGGCTGTAGCAGACTTAGGGGCCACTGGCTGGCATCGGGATTTATACCTACTGCATGTACTGCCTTTTGAGATCCTATTCTCTTTAAATGTGTACCTTGTTCAGTCTAGAAGCAGTAGGGAGGGCCTTGGACCTTCCACAGATCAATGTGACTGACCTTCTCAGAGGATTGGATGGGAGTGGTGTGGGAGGGTGTGTTGAAGGAATGAGAGGAAAGGAGGGAGTGGGAACTTGGATTTAAAAAAATATCTAATAAATTTTAAAAAAACTAAAACTTAAAAAAAGGAAAGTAGACAGATGACTGCACAGGAACTGGTCTGGAGAATTCACTAAGCATCACTTTGTAGAAATCTGGCCACTTCAGTGACTGGAGACAAAGGAGTTACTTTGGTGTCACCAGGAGCTTTCTGGATTTTAGATTGTTTCCATAAAGTTTCCCAAATAACTGCCAAAAAATTAAATAATAGCAAAAATCCTGCAGAAGGGATCACACAGGTACTAAAACTATTAAGAGCATAAAACCCAGAAGATGGGGAGGAGCTATGAAATGTCTCTTGGAATTGACATGGCTGCTGTAGTCATGAACTAATAAAAGTGTGACTACCTGCCCGGGTGTGGGCCAATCAACATTGCACATTGATGGGGAGGATCTTATGAGACCCCATTCCTCCCGTAGAAGCAATGGACTATTAATATTGCTGAGAAAAGAAACTCATATTAATCAGTCTCAGCCATGGGTAAGTTGTCCTTTATCAAGTAAATAACCACACCCCACCTGTGCATGTGCAAGCAATCCTAATAAAAGTCCTTGGAACACACACACACATACATACACACACATACACACACACACACATACACACACACACACACAATCACACATACATGAAAATGAAGGGAGAGGAGGAATTGTTTGTAGAAAGGAAACAAGCAAGTTCCAGGGAGCGGTGAGGTAAGTTAATGGAGGAACGCAGTGGAGATATCAAACCCAGGCACTGACCTAGTTGTCGCCCACAATGAGCTGTCAAGGACATTATCAGTGCAGAAGGGGAGAGTGTTGTGGGCCATCCTCACAAAGACAGCAGATGGAGAATTCAGAGTGAAGGTATGGGTGGGAGTCAGACCTCACCACCCAGAGAAGAAAGGGTCAACCACCAAAGAGAAGAGCTATACGTTTGGTTGGGATCATTACAGATTGGCTTGAATTTTTAATCTTTAAGTAGAATTTGTGTCAGACAGTGGTGGCACGCCTTTAATCCCAGCACTAGGGAGGCAGAGGCAAGCAGATCTCTCTGAGTTCAAGGCCAGCCTGATCTTGTGGAGCTAACACCAGGACAGGCTCCAAAGCTACAGAGAAACTGTGTCAAAAAAAAAAAAACCCGAAAGGCACAGAAAGAGAACTGAGACCATCTACATAGACTTCTGATGGCACTGAAGGGTCAATGGACAGAAAAATGGTTGTGGGAAGATGAGGCTAAATAACACCATACAGGACTCCCTACCTCCTTTCCTCATATCAGTATAGCTAGGGACTTGGAGGAGGAAGTGCTGTGGCCGGAAGGCCATGATGGCCCACACAGGGAACAACTATAATGAGGGATATTGGATTAGGATCCCTCTGAGTCATCTACCATACCCTGACAGAGTCTCCTCGGGTTCCTGAGGTCCCCAGGCTTCCTGCCAACTCACCAGGAGAAGATGGTTATGAGTTAGAAATTGTCCAGTGTCTCTGTTATACCTCTGGAGGCCATTCAGTTTGAGTGCCAGATGCCACAGAGGATCATGACTCCTTAATTGGCCACTGGAGACTGCAAGTCCCAGCTCAACCGTGCAGAGCATCCTCCCCAACAGAGTGAACCCAACTATAGACACCCACACACTGCCCTGATAACAGACATGGAAGAGGAAGAAAGGTCAGGAAACGCAGACCTCACACTTCACAAGACACAGAACTTGCTGGAGCCAAGATTTGCACACACAGACTCTCAGTCCAGGTCTACACCTCTGCCCATACCCACCTCATTCTACTGTCCAGAAAGCCATAGCTGATCTCAGGAAGGAAAAGGAACCCACGGTGTCCATATTCAGCACAGACCAACCTCAATAGCATGGGGACCTGAGGAGCATGGATGGTGGTATCTGACTTTGTGTGAGTCCTGAGTCTCACCTCGATAAGGTAAGGTCAGCATGTTATCTGTCAAGGATGCTAAAAGTAGAAGACGCCATACATGGCAGACATCAGGGTGGGACTCAGGAATGATTGTGGACTAGTTCTGTAGACAATGGCTTCCTATGGTGATCAAGCCTAACATTAATCCAGGTCACATTTAGTGGTTCTGCATCATCCCACACAGGGTCACGATCTTGAACACCAGCTCCAATTCTGCATTCATGTGGGATGAAGCTCTGCATCCATCATGTAACACAGGGATGCTCTGGCTTAGGAGGGGCTAGGCTAAGATGAGCACAGGCTGTGTCTTTACCATCACTGGAACACTATTCTCCCACAGCAGACCTTCCACGGCTACCTTCTCCTTCCACATATGTCTCTGAATGTAATTGATCCTTGGAAAGCTTGAGGGATTGTGCTTCTCCTTGCTCCAACAAGAAATGTAGGACCATCTGTGTCATAGACATATCAATACATATCACACTGGTGACGAGGAAAACCCATGTGGTAAGGTCTTAGGTCCCTGTCATATGTGTCAATTTTGAGCACGAATCTTCATGCATACCTTTGAGCTTTCAGTAGAAAAGTCATCTCTGTAGTATATGGTGGGCTCACATTGAACCCTTCCTATTCCGCGACCTCTCTGCATGCAGTGTATGGTAGACACTGCAACAGCTGGATCCATACACCTGAGAGAAGTCCCTGAGCTTTGAGAATGTTGTGGAACAGACATTCCTTCCTCCCTAGCCAGGTTCCTAACTCTGGCAACCTCCCTGATTTCTCCTGGGATAAACAGTAGCAATCATAGCTGTTTATCGGCAGGACATTTGTATTCATTCTAGAGTAGAAATCATTCAAATAAATGTGAACATGAATCTCCCAAAGACACTGGGTAGATGTCAGCCTCATCTGGTTTTAAATGGCAAAGTGAAATCCAAAGCTGGGGATGGAGCAGGGAGCAGAGTTGTCAATGAGTCAGATTAGAGGTCAAAACTGTGTCTCATATATGTGTGCTCTCAAGTCCTCGATTTTTCAGGATATGGTCCTGGCCCCTCACTATAATTTCCAACATCTAGACATTGGCAGGAACCAGTCACATCAACAAGCAGAGTCTGCATATTGATTGTCACTATGTGTCAGCATTTGAGCCACAGCTGCTAAGGTGAGATCAGAGTCCTGTCAGGGGCACAACACAGTCTGAGTCTGGGAAGGGCATTTTAATGTTCTGATACCAATCTATAAAGAAAGGAATTGCCCTACCCAATTTTTTGAGGACATATTGTCCTTAGAAACATTTTCAAATCAGTAAAGTGAATAACTGTGGAATACTTAATGGGACTCAGGAGACAGCTGCTTCAATGGCACTGCTAAGAGTGTCCCTAGGTAGAGTGAGCACAGGAACCAGAGGCAGGCATAGGGATACTGAGAAACTGTCTGTACTCTGGGAGTAACTAGTCTGGAGTCTCTTTTTATCCTCAAAGTATGAACTCAGGCTTCCACACAGGAAGGCTCAGCACAACCTCATGAATTAAATAAATCTGAGGAAATTCATTTTTCAGGACACACCAGCTCATCTGGAAAGATATCAGAGCAGGTACTGAAGTTTGCACAAGGGACAGCAGGTCACCAATAAGTTCCTGCAGCCTGTGGAATATCCGGCTGTACTGGTGAGATCTGCTTCCTCTCTCTGCCTCCCCCACTCTCTCTTCAGCTGTCCACACTCATGGACAAACCAGTACACAGAAATGAAAGTCTCTCAGCAGTGTCTTTGCAGGGGTTTGTTCTTGATGGATTTGGGGGAGATGCAGAGACCCAAGCCCTGCTCTTTGCTGTCTTCCTGCCTCTGTATGTGCTGACCATCCTGGGCAACCTCACCATGATCACAGTCATCACCCTGGATGCCGGCCTGCACTCCCCCATGTACTTCTTCCTCAAGAACCTGTCCTTTGTCGACCTCTGCCTCTCTTCTGTTATTGTGCCCAATGCTCTGGCCAACATTTTCTCCTCTTCCAAGGTCATCAGCTTTGAGGGATGTGCCACTCAGCTCTTCCTTTTCTCCTTGTTGGGTGCCATTGAAGCTTTCCTCTTAGCTGTGATGGCCTATGATCGTTTCATGGCCATCTGCAGTCCTTTAAGATACTCTGTGAACATGAGTCCTGCAATCTGTGCCCGTCTGGTTCTGGGTACCTTCTGTGTTGGCTGCCTGAATGCCATTGTCCAGACCAGCCTCACATTCCAGTTGTCCTTCTGCAGCTCCAACCACATCAATTCCTTCTTCTGTGATATACCCCCACTGATCAAGCTTGCCTGTGCAGACACAACTCTTAATGAGCTTGTCATCCTTGGTATCTCTGGATTCATCATTCTGTGTGCTGTTCTTGTGATCATCATCTCTTATGGCTACATCACAGTGACCATCCTCAGGATGCAGTCAGGGTCAGGGCGGCACAAGATCTTCTCTACCTGTGGCTCCCACATGACAGCTGTATCCTTGTTTTATGGAACTGGTTTTGCAATATATGGACAGCCAGGAGGTTTGCAATCTATGGAGCAGGGCAAGTTGGTCTCCATCATCTACACCCTAGTGATCCCCATGTTCAACCCCCTCATCTACAGTCTGCGCAACAAGGATGTAAAGGATGCCCTGAAGAGGCTGGGACAGAGACACAGTCTGGTGAAGGAGAGTGGCTGGTGTTATCATCAGGGACTATGCTAGGGTGATAGAAGAAAGGGATCCTTTGGAGACAGACTATCTTATGGTATTTATATCTACCTGTCCTGTTTTCTTTGTTCTCTTGTTTCCTACTTCTTTTTGGTTTATTGATGTGTTCATCTACTCATATATCCACCAACACACACATCTGTTTCAAATATACCCTGTCTTTCATGAATATGTATTATTAAGCATACATTTACAGAATATAAATAAGGCTCATTCTTTGCCACCAAATGGTTCATAGTTGGAAGAATCCTGAATCCCTTTAGTTTGAAAGAGTGCAGAGCAGTATGACCGCAACCAGGTTTGGGAATCATTGTCAACATCTCCCAGTGAAGCTACATAACAGCATATTTCTCTACAACTCTTTCCTTTTCTTTTATCATTGAGTCTAATATTAGTGAAGTGAGAGCTTCCCTCTGTGCATCTAAGAATGTGACTTTTAGAACCTGTGTGTCTACTCATCCTTATATTGATCTCATAAGAGGATGGACTAAAAGGAAACTCTGAAGACTTCCTCCTCTGTTTTACTATAGTGCTGCTTCCTCTACCTTCCTCTGCTCATGAAGTTGCCCTCCTCATGAGGTATCACAATCTACTGCTGGAGTCATGATAAACCTAAATGCAATTGACCTCCAGCATATCCCTTACACCTCCAGCCACAGCTTATAGATGAAGCTTTATGTAGATTCACAGTTTAGAGAACCATTAATACCTGGCCTGGCAGCTTGTGACAATATCAAGGTGTTGTAATAGGAGCTACAGGCTGTGTTCCACCACCCAGCTCCCGCCACCGGCTAGCTTTACCTGAAATAACAACACACAAACTGTATTCTTTTAAACACTGCTTGGCCCATTAGCTCTAGCCCTTACTGGATAATTCTGATATCCTGATCAACCCATCTCTAATAAACTGTGTAGCACCAGTCTTACCAGGAAAGATTCAGCATGTCTGACCTGGCGGCTTGGTTCATCGCGTGCGTCTGCCTGGGAGAGGGGAGCATGGCCTCTGAGCTCACTTCCTCTTCCTCTCAGCATTCTGTTCTATTTACTCCTCCCACCTATGTTTTAACCTATCAGAGCCAAGCAGTTTCTTTATTACTTAACCAATGAAATCAACAGATTGATATATGACACTCCCACATCATCAAGGTGTTAATTTATCCTCCGAGTAAGATTGAAGTCTTGGTAAACTCTACTTTACAATAGCCTACTGACCTCTGCACATGTGGCTTGCTTGTGTCCCTCCAAGCCCTGTGGTCTGATCTCATGCTGCTCCTTCCCAGAAGACCTGCAAGGGGGATCTGCCCTCTAAGCAGGGCTTGCTTTTCCTCCCAGTTTTGCTTTCTGGCATCCTGCAGTTCTCCTGTTTGGTCTATTTATGAGATTGTGTGGTGTAACATTAGCTGTGATCTGCAGGTGCTTTTCTTTTCTTAATCATAAGCTTTCTTGATTTATAATGTTCCTTTTCTCTTATGTATCTTATTGGAGCTCATGAACATGTGCTAGTTATGTGTGCATATATCACATTTTGATCATTATCACCCCATTGCCCTTTCTTCTTTTGCCCATTATTGTTGATCTCCTTCCCTTCCTATCCCCAACTCTTTCTACTTTTATGTCCCTTTTAAGGGAGTAAACAGGAGTGATAACTTGCTATAGGTGGTACCACTTTAGGCCATCATTTGCCTTCCCTTCAGCAGTCAGCGTATAATCTATGAACTTTAATATTTAGAAGGCAATTTGACATTGTGTACAGTGGACAGTGATTATTGCAGAGACTTCATGACTGGTCAACATTCCAAGAATAAGCAAGTGTTGAGTGCTCAGCCCCAAATGAAAATATCTATTACCCCCTCTAAGGCTCAAGGAACATTATAGTAAAAGGGAAGGATTAATGTAAACTTCAGAAGTTGGGGTGGGCATGTGGGATGTTGTCAACCATGCACCACATGGCCAGTGCACTGTGCAGCTGTCATTACCTTCATAGGATTTGTACAAGGGTGGGTTTGGTGTGTACAACCACTCTGGAAATCAGTATGGCGATTTCTCAGACAACTGGGAATCACTCTACCTCTGGACCCAGCAATACCACTCTTGGGCATGTATCCAAAGGATGCTCAATCACACTACAAGGGACATTTGTCCTACATGTTCATATACTGTAGGAATTTCTACCACCAGTAGCATTTAAGTTACCTGCCCACTTGGGCATGGCTTCTTATACTATATATGCCAATGAAAAGTACGCATCCGGTGTCTTTCCCTGCTGCTGAATTTGGTTTCTGTTCCCCATTCGAGTAGAGGATTGTGATCTGTGAGTCTTTCCCTAAATAAATAACCCTCAATAATACTCAATTCTGTGCTGGTGTAGGATTTCAATTAAATGTCCTCCTTCATATGGCACCCATGTGGATCCAGATTCCACACTTGTCTATGGACCAACATAAAGGCCTAGGACCACATCCTAGAAAGACTCCCACCTCCTTGGCTTGCTTTTACCTATGTGGTTTTTTGTAGAACCCTGCCACAGTGGAGTTAACTGCATGAGGAAACTTGGAAATTTCCGAAGCACAAGCAGCATGCCCCCCACCCTGCTCTTACTACTGCATTCCCTGCCGAGGTTCCATGCCACGTGCTGACTTGCACAGCTTACAATTTGTGCTCCCTGCCCATGACTTCTGGGCTTTTTGTTCTGTGTACAGAAATAATTTAATTGTTTTTAATTTGTCAAGCATAATTCTCAGGATTTAATCAGCACCAAGACAAGAAAGTCAAAGCAGTTCAGGCCTATTCATGGTATCACTTGCACTGCTAGTCACAACTCTGCAACCTTGACAACTGCTGGATAATAAAGATTATTACACCTAAAACACTTTATCAGACATCATATTAGTAAATTTTTATTAATTAATAAATCAATAAATTTGAAACAAACATATAAAATGGCAGACAACATTACCATTGAAATTTTAGTAACTTTTTTTGCTAGTACTATGGATTTATTCTGCAAAGATCATATGTTTATTGTGATACAACCATTTATTGGATATTGGGACTCAATATTTTCTTCATATTATATCCTTAAGAAAATGGTTTGATAACAGAGCCAGGAATGAGGAACTTTTAGAAATGATACAGTCTTTACAGACTAATAATGAACAGCTAGTTGACAGGATTAGTACCATCGAAAATCAAAATTACCTAAAAAAATTAATACTATTGAAAATGGTAACATTCATTGGACAGACAAAATTGAGTCCATGTAAAAGGATACTGAGAAATTAACTGAAAGAATTCATACTGTTGAATTTGACAACTAAATCTGTTAAAAAGTTATGATAGGTTAGGAGATAGAGTATCTCTCCAGGAAGAAAATCTGCATACTATCCAAATAATGTAAAAGGATGAGATGTTAACTTTAAAAAAAAAATTTAGACCTTGGAATCACATGTGCAGAATGAGGACCAGAGGCTATGTGCCTCAATGAAATCACTAGAAATATATACATGCCAGGAGATTCAGGCTTTACAAAGACAGTAGTAAAATGATTTGAAACGATTGAGAAAATTATTGGAGCTGATGAGCAGAGAAATAAGATACAAGGACAGGATTCAATATCACCAGTAGCTGTCAGAGATGACTTACCCAAAATTTTAGCTTCCTACCCTGTAATCTCCTCTGAAAAAGCATCAAGTTCTTAAGGCCCAAAAGAATCCAAAGAAGGTAGATGGATACCTATAGGAATGAATGATCTAAAAGAAATTAAGCAAGATTACACAATTTATGGCTTGCATTCTTCATTTGTTAGGGAGATGGTAAAGACATGGACTTCTAGCATTAAGGCAATGCCACATGACTGACTTTAGTTAGTTTCAACAGTCCTGGATGACAGGCCTCAATGGATGTTTAAATGTTATTTCAGGGAAGAGGCTAAAATTTTAGAACAGCAGGGAAAAACAAAAGGACTTGAGACTTTCTGAGATCAAATTCTTGGTGACGGCACTTATGCTGACCCACACGCTCAAGCTCTTTACAATGAACAAATATTGACCCTATGCCACAAAGCAGCCTTAAATGCTTGGGACAGGATTCAAGACCCCGAAAATGAATTAAATGATAAACCAGGGGGTAAGAGAGAATACTTTAGTGACTTTTCACAAATATTAACTAAGGCAGTACAAATAAAAGTAACAGACCCAGATGCTAGATGAGTACTAATAGAATCTCTGGATTTTAAAATTGCCAACTTAGAATGCAAAAAGAAACTTTGGCCTTTAAAGGTTAGATCAGCACCAATAGATGAATAAATCCTGCATACAATGAACATTGAGACATTTGACTATAATACTGAATCTTGGGTAGGAGAAGCAATTTCAAAAAGAATGAGGACTCATCAAAATTCCAAATGTTTCAATGTGGTAGAATATGACATATGAGAAGGGATCATAGAGAAAGAATTCCTAGGAATAATGTCTCCTTATGAATGGCAAGAATAGGAGGACTCAGCCTTCAGGTATATGTAGAAGGTGTGGCAAAGCCCAACATTGGACCAATGAATGCAGATCAAAAAAAAAAAAGACAGACAAGGCAACCCGATACCATTGGGATACTCTTTGGGGGGACCACTCACAGGCACCCAAGTCAAAAGCAGTACAGTCATTCCCAGTCACTGTGGAGAACATGTCTCAACAGGAAAAAATTAAAAATCTAGAGCATTTTGTAAAAATCCATACTGTTCTATATGATGGGAAAACATGAATGATAAATCAAAAATTCCAACAGGAAGTAGAAAACATATACTCTGACAGACTTCCATAATGATCAAAGACCAAAACTAAGAGTGTGCATAAATAGTATTGCAATTGTGGGTTTGATTGGCATGGTTGTGGACGTGAATATCATTACTCCAGAATCTTGGCATCCAAATTGTACTCTTCAAGAGGCAGATATTCAATTACTAGGAATTGGAACCCTATCTCAAGTGAAACAAAGCACAACATGTGTTAACTGCATAGGGCCAGAATAACAGAGAGGAAAGCTGAGGCCATATGTGGCTAATATTGCAGTAAATTGATGGGGACATGATCTGAAGCAGCAATGGAATACCCAGATTAGCATTTCTGAAGTCCCAGATACTCATAATTCTGGGAAGGCTATTATTAGGTACTATACACAAAGATCACCAGCCATTCAGGCTGTACAAGAACACAAAGCAACAATCAAACCTTTAGAGGTGCCAACAGTTCAAACTTTAAAATGGTTAACTGAGAAACCAATATAGGTTAAACAGTGGCTGTTAACACAAGATAAACTGTAGACTTTACAACATCTGGTAAAGGAGCAACTAGATGTTCATAATATTGAAAAAAATCAACCAGCCATAGGAATTCTCCAGTGTTTGTTGTTAAAAAGAAATCAGGTAAAAGGAGAATGGTAACAGATCTAAGAGCAGTCAATAAGGTAATTCAACCTATGGGCTCTCTACAATCTGAAATTTCTCTGTCTTCTCTATTACCAAAAAGTTGACCTCTCATAGTTATTTATTTGAAAGATTGTTTGTTCACTTTACAAGAAAAGGACAGGGAAAAATTTGCCTTCAAAGTGCCTACTTATAATAATTCTCAACCTACTAAAAGATACTGGTAGACCGTCCTTCCACAGGAAATGCTCAATATCCCCACCCTACGCCAATACTTTGTAAGTCAGCCATTGGAAATAATATGTAAAAAAATTTCCTAAATCTATAACTTACCATTACATGGATGACATTTTGCTATCTGACTGAAACATAGATACTTTAAAAAGAATATTTGAAGAAGTAAAGAAAGTTTTGCCAAAATAGGGATTACAATTTGCTCCTGAAAAAATACAGAGGAGATTCTGTCAATTACCTAAATTATAAAATAGGTTTACTGAAAGTTAGGACACAAAAGGCTAAAATTAGGAGAAATCAATTGCGGACTCTAAAGGATTTTCAAATATTATTAGGAAACATTTCCAGTCTAGGACTAGGTGTTGGGATAACACCTGATCTAAAAATTCATTTAAATAAAACATTAGATGGTGAAATGATTTAAATAGTTGAAGAGAATTTAACCACTGAAGCAGAAAAGGAATGGATTTTTGTGGAAGAAAAATTACAGGAGGCACATATGGATAGGGCATTCTAGTCATATTGCCTTCCAGAATTTCCCTCACAGGAATTTCAATGCAAAGGGAGGATAATATCTTAGATGGGATATTTTTAACACATAAACCAAGTAAAAAATTAAAAAAATATGTGAAAAAGGTCTTGAATTAATTGTAAAATGAAAATTGAGGCTTTATCAACTAGCAGGAATAGACCCAGCAGAGATTATAGCTCCTTTTCCTTCTAATGAAATTAAACAATTATGGTAAGACAATGAATCTTAGCAAAGACATTGTGCTAAATTTTTACAAGAGATTAGTTGCATTTGTCCCAAAAATGATAGAATTAACCTTATAAAAAGAACTACTTGGATCCTTCCCTGCATTGTACAGAACACACTTTCAATTGTAATTGTGGAACTTAACTATCATTTTACTTTCACAGGATCCCATAGAAAGAACATTGCTCCCATGACAGCTGTAAGTAATTACAGAAGATGATGTCCCCTCTCCCAGCAAAGTTTGTCCTCGGGGTTAGGGACATCATTTTGGGGTTGATTATAATTGGTATAGGGTTTGGGGTTGGGAGGAAAATTAGGTAGCATCAGGGATATCTGAAAAAAAGAGAGGAAATTGGATGGGATTATAGATCAGTCTGAGCTTACTTACAGTAATAATAATAGTGAGTAATAAAGTGAATATTTGTAAGCTATTATTTATAGGCAATTTACATTGGTATAGATTCTTGGATATAAATACAAACTTAAATTAATTGAATATGTTCCTCTTTTCACCTACAATATTTATGTCTAGGCAAAGTTAATTTGTCATATTGTATGCATGCATGCTACTACCTCTGCTTAAGACATTTTGTATATTGATACAAATTTAGGATATATTTATTATATTGCAATATACATTTCTACCTCTGATCAATGTCCATATACATTCTGTACATTTTGAGGTCATTGTCCTCATTTGTTGCACAGTTGTTTAATATTCTAATATGAAGTCTTAGTCTTTAAGGTATATAGGTATTAAGATTCATAGATCAATAGTCAATCTTGTTTTTCATACTTATAATTAGATTTATCAAATTATTTAGATACATAGAGATTGTATTCTGCATAGATAGGTAGTCTTCAACCACTTCAAAGAGCTGTAGAACATGGCATTTAAATAACTCAGGGTTCTGTTGAAATGATACACATTTACTTCTGGCAGCGCTGATCTATTCCTGAGAGAATGTTGAGCACCAAAGACACTCCACTTGGAGCTTATTTTCTTATTGGCAAAATTGGCCTTTGGTCATGTAACTGCCTAAGTATCGACCTCTGACAAAATGCACAATGTTCGAACAAGACAAGCAGGATACAAAATAAAAGACTGTCAAATCTTGCCAAGACAAGGTAAGACTGTTTTGAAAATTTTGCTGCCTAAGAAAATGGTCTGTCAGTTACTCTAGGACTTAGCCAAAGTTGGTTGCTCCAAAATTGCAAATGAGACTTTGGGTGATTGCTCAGGTAGCCAATTATCTCTGTCATTTGTTGCACATTTTCAGAGTTGCTTGATTGCACTTCTTGCTTACTCACGTAATATTATTTCCCATCTCGTGTATTTGATGGGGTTGAAGACTAGATAGTTGTAGTTACTTTCATCTCATTACTTGGCCAAGTTATTTATATACAAAACTTAAACTTATTAGGATAGGATAATTATTGAAACATTTATCAAATGCTTCTTGCTTAATATTGTTTATGCTAATTGTAATTCTAATTTTTATACCTGATATTTGTTCTTATTGTATATAACTTTGTATTAGGCTTAAAACTTTCTTATTTAAACAAAAAGAGGAGGTGCTGTAGATATTCCTATTGCTAATAGCCTTTAAGTAACCTGCATACTTGGGTGGGGCCTCTTATACACTATATGCATATGCAAAGTGCACGTCCGGTCTTTTTTCCAACTGCGTTATTTGGTTGCTGTTCACAGTTCCAGCAGAGGACTGTGATCTGTGAGTCTACCCCTAAATAAATAACCTTTTATTATACTCAATTCTGAGCTAGTGTGGGATTTTTTTAAGCATCCATCTTCACCCAAAAGAAGCTCAGTCATACTACGAAAGCATTTGTTCAACTATATTCAAAGCTGCATTTTTTGTAAAAGACAGAACCTGGAAAAAACCTGCATGCCCCTCAACCGAAGAATGGATGAAGAAAATGTGGCACATTTACATATTAGAGTACTACTCAGCAGTAAAAAACAATGACATCTTGAATTTTGCATGCAAATGAATGGAATTAGAAAATACTATCCTAAGAGAAGTAACCCAGACCCAAAAAGATGAATAGAGTATGTACTCACTCATAAGTGGATACTAGCTATAAACAAAGGACATTGAGCCTAGAGTTCCAGAGCCTAGAGAAGGTAAGTAATAAGGTGAACCCAAAGAAAAACAGATATAGATACCCCTGGAAAGTGGAAATAGACAAGATCACCTGACATATGTGGGAACATAGAGGTGGGGAGAGAAGAGATGGCGGAAAAGGAAGAGGAGGGAAGAAGGGGATGGTTGAGGAGAACTTGAGGAAATGGGATAGTCAAAATGGAGGAAGGACGGAGATGAACAGAAAAGAGATATCTTGATTGAGGAAGCCTTTATAGGGTTAGCAGAAACCTGGCTCTAGAGAAATTCCCAGGAATCCACAAGGATGACCCCAGCTAAGACCCTAAGCAATAGAAGAGAGGGTACCCAAACTGGTCTTGCCATGTAGTCAATTTGATGAATATCTTCAATATCACCATAGAACCTTCACCCAGCATCTGATGGAAACAGAGGCAGAGACCCACATCAAAGCACTATACTGAGCTCCCAAAGTCCAGTTGAAGAATGGAAGGAACGAGAGTATGAGCAAAGATGTCAAGACCATGATGGGCTCTCCCACTAAAACAGTTATCCTGAGCTAATGGGAGCTCACCAACTCAAGATAGAGTGAGAAGGAGCAACCATAGAACCAAAATCATCTCTCTGATAGTGGTTGACTGTTCATGGCTGAGGCAGACTGAGGGGCCACTGGCAGTGGTATCAGGATTTATACCTACTTCACGTACTGGCTTTGGGATCCTATTCTCTTTGGATGTATGCCTTGCTCAGCCTAGATGAGTAGGGAGGGCCTTGGACCATCTATAAATCAATGTGACTACCTTCTCAGAGGATTGGATGGGAGTGGTGTAGGAGGGTGTGTGGAAGGAATGGGAGGAGAGGAGTGAGTGAGAACATGGATTGGTATTTTTTTAAAAAAAATCTAATAAATTTAAAAAAACTAAAAATTAAAAAAATAAATGGAGACAGATGGCTGCACAGGAACTTATCTGGAGTTGCTATTAAGTGTCACATTAGAGAAATCTGGACACTTCAGTGAGTGGAGACAAAGGAGTTATTATGATGGTACCAGGAGCTTTCCGAATTTGAGGTTATTTCCATAAAGCTTCTTTACCTTTAAATTCTTACAGAAATTGGGATAGGCAGGACAGACTCAGAGAGACGTAGTGATGAATCATAAGCAGAAGAGCCAAGTGTCAGGAGAGATGGCCAGGCATCCCCACAGTTGGCGACTATGAGGGTCACTCATTTCTTTTGAAGAAGTTCTTTTGGTAAACGAACATGGAAGGTGATCTATAAGGTGCATCAGTTGGGTTTATGACGTTGATAGGAGGAGAATACAGGTAAGAACTAGTAGAAGTGTTAACCAGCAGCTTTATCACTCTTGTTTGAATCTCTCAGGAAAGAGTACAGACTCTGTGCTTAGTCTGTGCAGTGCTCTGGTCAGTTACATCAGCAGTGTTGCCTCTCAACCAGTGTCAGTGGGAGCCAGGTCCTGGGGCAATGAAACTTTTTTCTTCCTTATGAATGCTCTTTAGGTCTCTCTGGTTTTCCATCCTGCTTCTCACCACCCTAGACTTTTACTCTTTTATCATAATTGCTTGTGGAGGTTAAGTGGTCATTTGATGACCCTTCTTTCATGATGAACAGGAGTGTAGACATTGTGTACCCATGGAGCAAAAATCTCAACCCATGTACATAGGAGGGACATGAGAAGTAACATGGGCTTAAGGACTTGAGGGACGCTGTCCAATAGGAACCTAGAAGGAAACCTGTAATTACTAGATAAATGGTCATTAAACAGTCTGCTATGTGCTTTACTATTTGTGTGGTCTGATGGATTCCCAAATGGGACATTCTCCCACCACACAGTTCCTGAGAACTAAGAGGCTATTGAGCTCTGATGTTAGATGCTGAGGGTGTGGCAAGACACAAAAGAATAGCCTAGGAAGTAGGAGGGAAATAGTTTGAGGTCACAGTCATTGGTCACACATGCCCATGTGTACAGTCTGGTGGATGATATGGTGGTCCTCCTATCCTCCTGTGAGGACTGGCAGATAACATGCTACATAGGAAAAATCACATCAACCCCAGGAGAAATGTCAGGTATTTTATTATACCGTTTATTTCACACTGATGTTTTCTTGTATTTTTACATATTTTAGAGACTTTGCTACTCTAATTTCCATTTATATGATCTTTCTGTTTACTTTCAGTTTGGGATGCTAGTTTAGGCTACCCTGCTCTATCCTCTGTCTCTCCAGGAGAGACCATCACGACTACCTTTTACTTTTCTATACTGAACCTTTCTACTGCATTTCTACCTCAGAGAACTCTTCACAACCTCTCACACATCCAAACCACAGGCTCTCCTACTCGATCACACTTCACCTTCTTTCTTCTCTTTTCCATTTTTTCTTGTTTTCCTACTTAAATATTGATACTCTTAGATCTAAAAATTACCTATAAACTCCACCATCCCTAGGTACCACTGTGACACCACTGTTTCTGAACCTTGAGAGGAAGCCAATGGTAATGCTAGTATCCCAAGGATAGGGAGTCAGGACTCTGACAAGTGAATAGGGCCACTACTCTGTGTCCCCCAAATAACTGCAGAAAATTTAAATAATAGCAAAAAAACCTGCAGAAGTGTTCACACAGAACATCAGGAACTGAAACTATTAAGAGCATAAAACCCAGAGGATGCAGAGGATGGGGAGGAGCTGTGAAATGTCTGTTGGACTTGACATGGCTGCTGTAGTCATGAACTAATAAAAGGTGAGACTACCTGCCCAGGTGTGGGCCAATCAATATTGCACATAGATGGGGGGGGGATCTTATGAGGTTCCATCCCTCCCATAAGAGCAATGAACTATTAATATTGCTGAGAAAAGGAACTCATATTAATCAGTCTCAGCCATGTGTATGTTGTCCTTGATCAAGTAAATA
Source organism: Microtus oregoni (assembly GCF_018167655.1). Classification (NCBI taxonomy): domain Eukaryota; kingdom Metazoa; phylum Chordata; class Mammalia; order Rodentia; family Cricetidae; genus Microtus; species Microtus oregoni. The sequence goes on along the minus strand of NW_024543063.1, from coordinate 3,867,658 downwards.
AAAATACCCCACTTGTGCATGTGCAAGCAAGCCTAACAAAAGTCCTTGGAACACACACACACAAACACACCAAGAACACAGACACACAAACATACACACTCACACATACATGAAAATAAAGGAAGAGTAGGACTTGCTTGTAGAAGAGAATCTTTAAGTCTTTGAAGAAAAAAATTGAAGAGGAAACCAGAAAATGGAAGGATCTCCCATGCTCTTGGATGGGTAGGATCAACATAGTAAAAATGGCAATTCTACCAAAGGCAATCTATAAATTCAATGCAATCCCCATCAAAATCCCAACAAAATTTTTCACAGACCTTGAGAGAATAATAATAAACTTTATATGGAAAAACAAAAGACCCATGATAGCCAAAACAATCCTATACAATAAAGGAACTTCCAGAGGCATTACTATCTCTGACTTCAAACTCTATTACAGAGTTACAGTAATGAAAACAGCTTGGTATTGGCCTAAAAACAGAGATGTCGACCAATGGCATCAAATCGAAGATCCGGATATTAACACACACACCTATGAACACCTGATTTTCAACAAAGGAGCTAAAAGTATACAATGGAAGAAAGAAAGCATCTTCAACAAACGGTGCTGGCATAACTGGATGTCAACCTGTAGAAGAATGAAAATAGATCCATTATCTATCACCATTCAAAAAACTCAAGTCCAAATGGATTAAAGACCTCAATATAAATCCGACCATACTGAACCTGATAGAAGAGACAGTGGGAAGTAGACTGGAACACATGGGCACAGGAGACCACTTCCTACATATAACCCCAGTAGCACAGACAATAAGAGTAAAATTGAATAAATGGGACCTCCTGAAACTGAGGAGCTTCTGTAAAGCAAAGGACACTGTCATTAAGACAAAAAGTCATCCTACTGATTGGGAGAAGATCTTCACCAACCCCACATCAGACAAAGGTCTGATCTCCAAAATATACAAAGAACTCAAGAAACTAGATGTTAAAATGCTAATTAACCCAATTAAAAATGGGGCACTGACTATCAAACATATTTAGAAATCTTTGGTTAAAGATTAGAGACTAAAGGGTTGGCTATTCTTAAAATGTTGGTTATTAAAGTATGTAAAATTAAAATGTCTATGAAGAAAGACCCTAATAACATTTAATGTTCCAGGGCAACCAGATAAAGAAAACAAAATTTTAATTCATTACATTGAATAGAGCAGAACATTTTATGGAATAGAAAAAGATGCTTTTAGTAGTTTCATAACATATGGAAAAGCACATATTGTCTTTGCTATTTTAAAAGCACAGATATTACTGATGTATTTGGCTGTATACTATCTTCTTTTAATACCATTGGTGAATAAATGGAATATGATTTATGATGATTATATTAGCTTATAAGACTATATGATTATTATTGATTGGCCATTAAATTGTATGTGTTTTTCTGTGTAATCATCCATGTGTGCGAGTGTAGAGGCCAGAAGTTGTCTAGTGTCTTCCCCCATTGCTGTCAGCCTTATTTATTTTGAAATAGGGTCTCTCACTAAACCTGGAACTCACTGTTTCACAACTAGCCTAGCTGGCCAGTGAGTCTCTAGGAATCCTCCTGTCTCCATGTTTCAAATGGCTCTAGACAGTGCTATGCCACTGCACACAGTTTTTGTGCAGGTGCTAAGAAAACTGAACACAGTCTTTCATATTAATAAATCAAATTATTTCCCCAGAATGCTATTTATTGCTACTGAATTCTACTTCGTCCCTCTAAGCTTCAATTTTTGAGGTAGATATTGATTTTTTATTTGATAAAAACACAGAAAAGATTCATTTGTATTGCACAATTTTGTTATGTTAGTGTCTTGGTTATTTTTTACTGTCAACTTGATATAACCTGGAGTCTCCTGAGAAGAAGAAGTCTTAACCGAAGAACAGCCTCCATTATGTTGGCCTGTAGGCATGTCTGTAGGGTACTGTTTTGATTGGGGATTGATGAGGGAGGCTACAGCCCACTGTGGTTGTCACCATCTCTAGATAGATGAGCCAAAGATGAAAAAGAAAGCTAGCCAAGCATGATCCCTGAGTTAGCCAGCAAAGTTTTCTTCTGTGGTTTCTGCTTCCAGTACCTGCTTAAATACCTCCCTAAGTTACCTCTGTGGTGGAAATATAAGCTGAAATAAACCTTTTGTTTCCTAAATAAAAAAAAATGGGGCACTGAACTGAACAGAGAATTCTCAACAGAAGAAGTTCAAATGGCCAAAAGACACTTAAGGTCATGTTCAACCTCCTTAGCCATCAGGGAAATTCAAATCAAAACAACTTTGAGATACCAACTTACACCTGCCAGAATGGCTAAAATAAAAAAACACCAATGATAACCTATGCTGGAGAGGATGTGGAGTATGGGAAACACTCATCCATTGCTGGTGGGAATGCAAACTTGTTCAACCACTTTGGAAATCAGTGTGGCAGTTTCTCAGGAAAGTGGGAATCAACCTACCTCAGGATCCAGCAATACCACTCTTGGGAATATACTCAATAGATGCCCAATCATACTACAAAAGCATTTGTTCAACTATGTTCATAGCATTATTATCTGTAATAGCCAGAACCTGGAAACAACCTAAATGCCCCTCAATGGAAAGATGGATAAAGAAAGTGTGTAATATATATGCATTAGAGTACTACTCAAAGGTAAAAAACAATGATATCTATAATTTTGCATGCAAATGGATGGAAATAGAAAACACTATCCTGAGTGAGAAAACCTAGACCCAAAAAGATGAATATGGTATGTACTCACTCATTAGTGGACTCTAGCCATAAACCAAGGACATTAAGCCTAGAGAAGCCAAATAACAAGGTGAACCCAAAGAAAAACATATATAGATTCTCCTGGAAATTGGAAGCAAACAAGATTGCCAGGCAAAAGTTGGGAGCATGAGGGTGAGGGTAGGGTGGGGGTGAAGTTGGGGGAAGAGGAGAGGGGGAAAGGGAAGGGAGAAGAGAATGATTGGCAAGAGCTTGGGGGAGTGTTATGGTGGGGATGGAGGAAGGGAGGATATAGGAGCAGGGAAGAAGATATCTACATTAAGGGAGCCATTTTAGGGTTGGCAAGAGACTTGGCTCTATAGAGGATCCCAGGTATCCATGGGGATGTCCCCAGCTAGGTCCTTGGGCAGCAGAGGAGAGGGTGCCTGAATTGTCCTTGCCCCACTATCACACTGATGATTATCTCGAATATCACCATAGAATCTTCATCCGGCGATGGATGGAGATAGAGACAGAGACCTTCATCAGAGCAATGGGCTGAGCTCCCACGGTCCAGATGAAGGGCAGAAAGAGGGAGAAGACGAGCAAGGAAGTCAGGACAATGAGGGGTTGGTACACCAACTGAGGCAGTGTGCCTGTTCTAATGGGAGCTCACCAAATCCAGCTGGACCGAGACTGAATGAGCATGTGATCAAACCAGACTCTGATTGTGACTGACAATGAGGGCTGACTGAGAAGCCATTGATAAAGGCACTGGGACTTGTTTTTACGCATGTTCTGGTTTTTTGGGACCCTAGTCTATATGGATACACAGCTTCCCAGGCCTGGATGTAGCAGGGGGAAGGCCTTGGACTTCCCACAGGGTGGGGTTACCTGCCCTCTCTCAAGCAGGGAGGAGGAGGAGGAAGGAGGGTAAGTGGGGGAGCTGGAGGAGATTCAGAGGAAGTGTAAAGTTTTGAATAAAAAATAAAAAATTAATAAAATTATATATATATATATATATATATATATATCAGACAAAAAAGGAAAAGAATCAAGCAAGTAGCAGGGAGTAGTGAGATAGGATAATGGAGGAACTCAGTGGAGCCATCAAAACCAGTTGTCTCCCACAATGAGCTGTCAAGGACATTATCAGTGCAGAAGGAGAGAGTGTTGTGGGCCATCCTCGCAAAAACAGCAGTTGGAGAATGCAGAGTGAAGGTATGGGTGGGAGTCAGACCTCACCACCCAGAGAAGAAAGGGTCTCACACCAAAGAGAAGAGCTATCCGTTTGATTGGGATCATTATATATTGGCTTGAATTTTTAATCCTTTAAGTAGGATTTGTGTCAGACAGGGTGCTTTAATCCCAGCACCCTGGAGGCAGAGGTGGGCAGATCTCTGTGAGTTCGAGGCCAGCCTGGTCTACAAGAGCTAACACCAGGACATGCTCCAAAGCTACAGAGAAACCCTCTCTCTCACAAAAAAAAAAAAAATAACCACAAAGGCACAGAAAGAGAACTGAGACCATTTACCCAGACTCCTGATGGTACTGAAGGGTCAATGGACAGAAAAACAGTTGTGGTAGGAGAAGGCTAAACAACCCCAAACAGGACTCCCTATCTCCTTTCCTCATATCAGTATATCCAGGAACTTGGAGGAGGAAATGCTGTGGCCAGGAGGCCATGAAGGCTCACACAGAAAACAACTATAATGAAGGATATTGGTTTAGGATCCCTCTGAGTCATCTACCATACACTGACAGAGTCTCCTCGGGTTCCTGAAGTCCCCAGGCTTCCTGCCAATTCAACTAGAGAGATTGAACTGGAGAGGTGGTTATGAGGCAGAAATTTTCCAGTGTCTCTGTTATACCTCTGGAGGCCATTCAGTTTGAGTGCCAGATGCCACAGAGGATCATGACTCCTTAATTGGCCACTGGAGACTGCAAGTCCCAACTCAACCATGAAGAGCATCCTCCCCAAGAGAGTGAACCCAACTATAGACGCCCACACACAGCCCTGATTACAGACATGGAAGAGGAGGAAAGGCAAGCAAACCCAGACCTCACACTTCACAAGACACACAACTTGCTGGAGCCAAGAACTTGCACACACAGACTCTCAGACCAGGTCTACACCTCTACCCATACCCACCTCATTCTACTGCCCAGAAAGCCATAGCTGACCTCAAGAAGGAAAAGGAACCCATGGTGTCCATCTTCAGCACAGACCAGCCTCAATAGCATGGGGACCTGAGGAGCATGGATGGTGGTATCTGACTTTGTGTGAGTCCTGAGTCTCACCTCGATAAGGTAAGGTCAGCATGTTATCTTTCAAGGAAGCTAACAGTAGCAGACACCATACATCAGGGGTGGGTGCTCAGGAATAACTGTGGACTAACTCTGTAGACAATGGCATCCTATTGTGGTCAAGGCTCACATTAGTCCAGGTCACATTTAGCGATTCTGTGAGGTTCCACACAGGGTCACCATCATGAATACCAGCTCCAATTCTGCAGTCATGTGGGATGAAGCTCTGCATCCATCACAGGACACAGTGATGTGGCTGACTTAGGAGGGGCTAGGCTAGGAGGAGCACAGGCTGTGTCTTTACTATTACTGGAAAACTGTTCTCCCACAGCAGACTTTCCATGGCTTCCTTCTTTCACATACGTCTCTAGATATATTTGATCCTTGGCAAGCTGGAGAGATTAGGCTTCTCCTTGCTCCATCAGGAACTATAGGACCTGCTGGGGCATGGACATATCTATACACATCACTCTGGTCACAAGGGAAACCCATGTGATAAAGTGTTAGATCCCTATCATGTGTGTGAAGTGTGAACACAAATCTTCATGCGTACCTTTGAGCTTTCAGTAGAAAAGTCAGCTCTGTAGTATATGGTGGGCTCACAAAGAGCCCTTCCCATTCCATGACCTCACTGCATGCAGTGTATGGTAGACAGTGCAACAGCTGAATCCAAACCCTGAGGGAAGTCCCTGAGTTTTGAGCATGTTGTAGAGCAGACATTTATTCCTCTCTTGTCACGTTCTTAAATATGGAAACCTCCCTCCTTCCTCCTGGGATAAACAGTAGCAATCATAGCTAGCTCGACAGGACATTTGGATTCATTCTAGACTGGACTTAATGAGACGAAAAAGTGACCATGAACTGCCCAAAGAAACTGGTTAAAGGCCAGCCTCTTCTGGTTTTAAATGGCAAAGAGTAAGACCTTGTCAGCTCTGATGCTGAGATTGAAGCAGGGAGCAGAGTTGTCAATGATTCAGAGTAGAGGTTAGAGTGTGTTCCATGCATGTGATCAAACTGGACTCTCTGAATTGGCAGACAATGAGGGCTGACTGAGAAGCCAATAATAATGACGCCGGATTTTGATTGTCCTGCATATACTGGCTTTTTGGGAGCCTATTCTGTTTGGATGCCCAACTTCCTAGACCTGGATGGAGGGAGGGGGCTTGGACTTCCCACAAAGCAGGGCACCCTGACTTCTCTTAGGAGTGGAGAGCAGGGGGAGTGGCAGTGGGGGGAGTGGGAGGACAATGGGAGGATGGGAGAAAGTGGAAATTTTTAATAAATAAATAAATTAATAAATTAATAAGAGTGTGTCCCATATATGTTTGCTCCCCAGTCCTGAACTTTTCAGGATATCGTGCTGTCCCCTCACTATAATCTCCAACATTTAGATATTAGCAGGAACCAGTCACATCAACAAGCTGAATCTGCATATTGATTGTCACTGTGTGCCAGCTTTTGAGCCACAGCCACTAAGGTAAGGTCAGAGTCCGGTGAGGGACACAGACACAGCCTGAGACAGAGAAGGGCAGTCTCCTGCTCTGATACTCCTCTATAAAGGTAGGAATCAACCATCCCAATTTATTGGAGGACAAATTATTCTTGGAAACAATTTTAATCAGTAAGGTAAAAACTGTGAAATATTTAATGGAACTCGGGAGACAGCTGTTTCAATGGCACTGCTCAGGGGTGTCCCTTGGGAGTGTGAGCACAGGAACCAGAGGCAGGTATAGGGATACTGAGAAACTGTGTGTGTACTCTGGAGTCACTAAGTCTGGAAATCTCTTTATATCCTCAGCGTATGAACTCAGACTTCCACACAGGAGGGCTCAGCACAACCTCATGAATTAAATAAATGAAGAAATTCCTTTTTCAGGTCACACCAGCTCATCTGGAAAGATATCAAAGTAGCTACTGAAGTTTGCACAAGGGACAGCATGTGACCAACAAGTTCCTGCAGCCTGTGGAACATCCAGCTGTACTGCTGAGATCTGCTCCCTCTCTCTGCCTCCGCCTTTCTCTCTTCAGCTGTCTACACTCATGTCCAAACCAGTCCACAGAAATGGAAGTCTACAGGAAGTGACCTTGCAGGGGTTTGTGCTGGTGGGATTTGGGGGAGATGCAGAGACCCAGGCCCTGCTCTTTGCTGTCTTCCTGCCTCTGTACATGCTGACCGTCCTGGGCAACCTCACTATGATCACAGTCATCACCCTGGATACCGGCCTGCACTCCCCCATGTACTTCTTCCTCAAGAACCTGTCCTTTGTCGACCTCTGCCTCTCTTCTGTTATTGTGCCCAATGCTCTGGCCAACATTTTCTCCTCTTCCAAGGTCATCAGTTTTGAGGGATGTGCCACTCAGCTCTTCCTTTTAGCCTTGTTGGGTACCATTGAAGCTGTACTCCTAGCTGTGATGGCCTATGACCGTTTCATGGCCATTTGTAGTCCTTTAAGATACTCTGTGAACATGAGCCCTACAAACTGTGCCTGTCTGGTTCTGGGTACCTTCTGTGTTGGCTGCCTGAATGCCATTGTCCAGACCAGCCTCACATTCCAGCTGCCTTTCTGCAGCTCCAACCACATCAATTCCTTCTTCTGTGATATCCCCCCACTGATCAAGCTTGCTTGTGCAGACACAACTCTCAATGAGCTTGTCATCCTTGGTATCTCTGGATTCATCATTCTGTATGCTGTTCTTGTGATCATCATCTCTTATGGCTACATCACAGTGACCATCCTCAGGATGCAGTCAGGGTCAGGGCAGCACAAGGTCTTCTCTACCTGTGGCTCCCACATGACAGCTGTATCCTTGTTTTATGGAACTGGTTTTGCAATATATGGACAGCCAGGGGGTATGGAATCCACAGAGCAGGGCAACTTGGTCTCCATCATCTACACCCTGGTGATCCCCATGTTCAACCCCCTCATCTACAGTCTGCGCAACAAGGATGTAAAGGATGCCCTGAGGAGGCTGGGACAGAGACACAGTCTGGTGAAGAAGAGTGGCTGGTGTCAGCATCAGGGAATATGCTAGGGTCATAGAAGAAAAGGATCCTTGGGAGAAAGAGTATTGTATGGTATTTATATCTACTTGTCCTTTTATATCTCTCTTCTTGTTTCTTCTTTTTTGTTCATTGATGTATTCATCTACCCATATATCCACCAACACACACATCTGTTTGCCATTTAACTGGTCTTTCTTGAGTGTATATTATAAGCCAGACTTTTGCAGAATGTGAATAAAGCACATTCTTTGCCATCAAATTGTCCGTAGTTGGAAGAATCCTGAATCCCTTTGATTTGAAAGAGGGCAGAGCACTATGTCCGGAACCAGGTTTGGGAACCATTGTCAACATCTCCCAGTGAAGCTACATAACTGCACATTTCTCTTCAACTCTTTTGTTTCATCACTGAATCTAATGTCAGTGTGGTGGGAACTTCTCTCTGGGCATCTGAGAATTTGACTTTGAAAAGCTGTGTGTTGACCCATCCTTATACTGATCTAGTGAGAGAATGGGCTAAAAGAAAGTCTCTGCAGACTTCCTCCTCTGTTTTACAATAGCGCTGATGCCTCTACTTTCCTCTGCCCATGAAGCTGCCTTCCTCATGAGGTATCACAGTTTACTGATGGAGTCATGACAAACCTAAATGCAGTTAACTCCCAGCTTGTCCCATCAACCTCTAGCCAAGGGTTATAGATGAAGCTATAGGTAGATTCGTAGTCAGAGAACCTTTTTAATCTGACCCGGCTGCTTGTAACAATATCAAGGTGTTAATTTATCCTCCTAGTAAGATTGAAGCCTTGGTGAACTCCACTACAGTAGCCTGCTGACCTCTGTACATGTGGCTGCCTGTGTCCCTCACTGCCCTGTGTGTCTGATCTCATGCTGTTCCTTCCTAGGAGACCTGCAAGGGGGATCTGCCCTCTAAGTAGGGCTTGCTCTTCCTCCCAGTTTTCCTTTCTGAGCATCCTGCAGTTCTCCTATTTTGTCTGTTTTTGAGATTATGGGTGTAACATTAGCTGTGACCTGCAGGTGCTTTCTTCTATATTCATAAGCTTTGTTGATATATAATGTTCCTTTTCTCTTATGTATCTTATTGGAGCTCATGAACATGTATTAGTTATACATCCTTATTTGTGCATATATCACATTTTGATCATAATCACACTATTGCCCTTTCTTCTTCCTCAGATTCTTATTGATCTCCTTCTCCTTTCTATTCCCATCCCTAATTTTCTGTCCCTTTTATTAAAGCGGGCAATCAGATAAGTTTCATTAGAGTTTCTATAAACAAATGAATAGGGGGTATTTACAGGATTGTGAGAACTTGCTAGAGGCTGTACCACTTGAGAGCATCACTAGCCCTTCCCTTCAGCAGTTATTAACTGCCTATAATCTATGAAACATAAATGTTTAGAACGCAATTTTAAAAAGCGTGGACAGTGGACAGTGATTTTTCAGAGACTTCATAACTGGTCAACATATCAAGAATAAGCAACTGTTGAGTGCTCAGCCCCAAATGGGAATCTCTATTACCTCCTCTAAGGCTCAGGAAACATTGTAGAAAAAGGGAAGGATTAATGTAAACTTCAGAAGTTGGGGTGGGCATTTGGGAGGTTGTGCACTGTCAAATCTCAGCAGCTGTAATTACATTTTATAGAACTTGTACAGGGATGGGTTTGATATGTGCAACCACTCTGGAAATCAGTATGGTGGCTTCTCAGAAAACTGGGAATCAATCTACCTCTGGACCTCATAATTATTGGACCTGATGATACAGGAAAGAAGGTACAAGGAGATTATAAAGAGATGTCCTACTTGACCTTTCTATGACCATATACTGCTACCTGCAGGGACTAACCCAAAGGATTGAAATCTGGCAGATTTATGTGTTCCACTTTACAGAATTTGGAAAAATAAAATATGTGCACCACACCCTTGACACTTATTGAGATTTTCATTGCTTTAAGCTCAGAAAAGTTTGATTCAGTAATCACACATTTATTAAGAGTTATGGCCAGTGCTCCAGTGTGGGTCTCTGTCTCTATCTCCATCCATCACAAGATGAAGGTTCTATGATGATATGCAAGATATTCGTCAGTATTGCTCAAGGATAGGGTCATTTCAGGTTCCCTATTCTCAACTGCCCAAGGAACTAACTGGGGACCTCAGCTTGGGCACCTGGGAGCCCCTCTAGGGTCAGGTCTCTTGCCAACCCTAAAGTGGTTCCCTTAACTAAGAATTATGGTTCCGTGCTCCCCTGTCCAACCACACTGGAGCACTGGACTGAGCTCCCAAAGTCCCAATGAGGAGCAGAAGGTGGGAGAACATGAGCAAAGAAGTCGGGACCACGAGGGATGCACCCACCCACTGAGACAGTGGAGCTGATCTATTGAGAGCTCACCAAGACCAGCTGGACTGTGACTGAAAAAGCAGGGGATAAAACTGGACTCTCTGAACATGGCGAACTATGAGGGCTGATGAGACGTAAAGGACAATGGCACGGGGTTTTGATCCTACGTAATGTGATGGCTTTGTGGGAGCCCAGCCAGTTTGGATGTTCACCTTCCTAGATATGGACGGAGGTGGGAGGTCCTAGGTCTTACCACAGGGCAGAAAACCCTGACTGCTCTTTGGACTGGAGAGGGAGGGGGAAGGAGTGGGGGGAGGGGGAGAAGGGTGGGAGGAGGGGGCGTAGTGGGGGAGGAGGGGGAGGGAAATGGGAGGCTGGGAGGAGGTGGAAACTTGTTTTTTTTTTCTCCTTTTCTCAATAAAAAAAAGTGTAAAAAAAAAAGAGTTATGGCCATCATGGGAATACCTGCACAAATAAAGACAGATAATGGTCTAGCATATTTTTCCAAGATAATGAGTTTTTGCTTATTATAATAGAAAGCATATTACAGGCATACCACACAATCCTACAAGGCAGGCAGTTGTAGAAAGATCAAATTGAGCTATAAAGGATATGTTAAACAAACAGAAAGGGAGATAAAATAACTCCAGAAAGAGATTACATAATGTTTTATTAACCTTGAATTTTCTCAACACGAATGAGAAAGGGACAACAGCAGCAGAGAGACATTGGATAATAGAAAAGTCTTCTGAACTAAATCAGCTGGTGTATTTCAAGGATGTGTTAACCTCACAATGGAAGCCAGGAGATGTGCTACATTGGGGAAGGGGTTTTGCTCTTGTTTCCACAGGAGAAGAAAAACTATGGATACCATCAAAATTAATAAAGATCCACTTTGAAAAAGAGAAATCTCTTGAGAAAGAGAAATGACAGCTCATCCACAACAGTGACAACTATACAGATGGTAAGGAAACCATATAGGGTTGCGGCAGGGTTCTGCTCTTGTCTTTACAGGAAAATACACATTTTCAAAAATTCAAGACATCATGGATGTTTGTGTGCTGACAGAAAAAAAAATAACTACTCAATAAGGATTATAAAGAAAAAGAAACATGATTTGTAAGGACAGGTTAAAAAACATATACATTTAAGTGTATATATTTATGAATATATAGAATTGGCTTTGGAGTTGGACAATGACTCTGTCCTTCTTTAAATCCAAGCATGTTGCTAAAAGAGTTCCTGTCTCATGTCAAGAGTTGTCTGGTATGGGATAGAAAGAAGAAAGAATTTAGAAAAAAAATTCATTTTCTTCATACCTATTTTTGTTTCTATCATAACTTTCATTGACTATATACTTCTTTATATGTCTATATAAATAATGTTTAAGTTTTCCACAATGAAGAATGAATTTTACTGCAATAACCTTTGAAGTTTCCAGAACGAAGAAGGGGCCCCACAACAACAACAACTCCACCCAGTTGATATGATGACATGATGCTGATAGCGCTACTATAAGACCTGTTTTGGGTACCAGATGCTCAAGATGGCTCCAACTTGGTTAGCTGAAATGGTGCTTTTTTTGAGAACATTATGAAAAGAACTCCAAATAGGAACCTCAGAAAACCCTACCAAATACTCAGCAATTATTTGCAATTATATCAGACAGTAGTCTGGTGTGGTATGGGAGGTTCATCTGTCTATGGGTTACTTTTATTGGTTAATGAATAAAGAAACTGTCTTGGCATGTGATAGGCAACAGAACACAGCCAGGAGGGGGGAAACTAAGTGAATGCTGTGAGAAAGGAGGCAGGGTCAGAGAGATGCCATGTAGCTACCACCAGAATAAGATATGTCAAAATTTTGCTGGCAAGCCACTGCCACATTATGATATACAGCTTAATAGAAATGAGTTAAATTGATATGTAAAATTTAGCAAATAAGAAGCTAGGGCTAATGGGCCAAGAAGTATTTTAATTAATAAAGTTTCTGTGTGATTATTTCAGGTATAAGCTAGATGGGCAGGAACCAACAAGCGGCCGCTCCTCCTACAGTAATCATGGAACTTAACTATCATTTTGCTTTCACAGAATCCCATAGAAAGAACATGACTCCCATGACAGCTGGAAGTAATTCTAGAAGACGATGTCCCCTCTCCCAACAAAGCTTGTCCTCAGTGTTAGGGACATCATTTAGGGCTTGATTATGATTGGTATAGGGTTGGTGCTCAGGAAAAATTGTGGACTAGCTTTGTAGACAATGGTGTCCTATTGTGATCAAGCCTCCCATTAGTCCAGATAATGGTTAGCAGTGTGCGAGGTTCCACACAGGGTCACCATCTTGAACACCAGCTCCAGTTCTGCAGTCATGTGGGATGAAGCTCTGCATCCATCACATCACATCCATCACAGGGCACGGAGGCAAGGCTAAGAGGAGCACAGGCCACAGCTCCTCTGTGTGTCTTTACTGTCACTGGAACACTGTTCTCCCACAGCAGACCTTCCATGGCTTCCTTCTCCTTCCACATATGTGTCTACATGTATTTGATCCTTGGCAAGCTGGAGAGATTAGGCTTCTCCTTGCTCCAACAGGAACTATAGGACCAGCTGTGGTGAATACACATCACACTGGTCACAAGGGAAATCCATGTGGTAAGTACTTAGATCTCTGTGAGTGTGTCAACTGTGAGCACAAGTTTCCTACGTGCCTTTGACCTTGTGAGAAGTCAGCTCTGTAGTATATGGTAGGCTCATATAGAGTCCTGTAGATTCCATGATTTCATTGTGTGCAGTGTATGGTAGACACTACAAAAGCTGAATCCATACACCTGAAGGATATCCCTGAACTTCAAGGCTAATGTAGAGCAGATATTCTGTTCCTCTCTAGGCAGCCTCTCATGTTACTCCTGAGACAAACAGTAGCAATCATAGCTACCGGACAGAAAAATTCGTCTGCATTCCAGACTGAACATAAAGAGAAGAGAAAGTAACCATGAATTGCCCAAAGCCACTGGGTAGAGGCCAGCCTCATCTGGATTCAAACAGGAAAGATTAAGACCCTGTGAACCTTAAAGCTGAAGTTGGAGCAGGGAACAGAGCTGGCAATGAGATCAGGTTAGAGGCCATGATTGTGTCCTGGTTTTTCTTGGGACATGGTGCTGCCCCCTCACCCTAGTTTCTAACATCTAGACATTGGCAGGAACTGCTCATATCAACAAGCAGAGTCTAACTGTCACTGAGTGCCAGCATTTGAGAGCCACAGCTTCTGCAGTTAGGTCAGAGTTCTATGAGGGACATAAACACACTGTGTGTCTGGGAAGGGCAATTTCTTTTTCTGATACCACTCTACAAATAAAGAATCACACACACACCCCCAAATTTATTGGAGGACACATGGTCTGTATGGACATTTTTGAACCAGTAAGGCGAATAACTGTGGAATATTTAATGGGACTCGGGAGAGTCTTGAGCTGTAAGTGCCATCCAGTCACTTCTTCCCTCACTTTCTGGCTGCAGATGCACAAGGTCCCCTCAGGGGTGATGGGTGATGTACTGAGGAGGTGGCAGGCATTTTACACATGTGCTGGGAACTCAACCTGGGGTCTCTTGCTTGCTGAGCCAGAATTTTATTCAAAAAAAAAAAACCACCTAGTTTGTTTTCTTCTTGCTGTGACATAGAGTATCTGACCAAACAACTCGGGTTTATTTTGGCTTACAATTCGGGAGGCACACAGTCCATTAGGGATGAGAAAGCGCAGCAGGGGAATGTGGGCACTTGGAAAGTAGAGAGCAAACAGAAAGAAGCCAGGGTGTAAATTTCAAGGTCGTTCCAGAGTGACCCACTTCCCCTAAAGAGGCTTCACATCCTAAAGTTTCCGGAACCTTCCATGGTATCTCTAGATGGGAACCAAGTGTGAAAATACATGAGCCTGTGTACATCACATTTAAAGCCACTACACCCCTCTAAAAATCCCTCTGTTTCCACAAGCACAGGGTTCAGCAAATCTCACGAGTCACCATAACTTTGGACTCTTAAAAAATGACATAAATATCTAACATCAGGAATCTCAGACCATTTCATTTTGTCTTTCTTCTTGTGAAATCTAACTGCAGGATTTTTTTTTTTAAACCATAGTCCAAAGTTTCATTTTCAGCTGAATTTCTCTACTTCTGATTTATATTGATGCTAAACTGTATTATAGGAAAGAAGCAATTTCTGTTTTTCACCATCTGCTTTTCAAGTGACCACCACTGTAGAAGAACAGAATCATGGCAAGTTTCTAGAAAAAGATGCTCGGTTGCACAGAGTTTGCCTTGTCCTAGTGTTTGCTGATGTATCTAAAGGAGTAGGGAAGAAAAAAGAAAATATTCAAAAGAGTCGTGAGACCTTTCCAAAGCCTCTTATTTACTGCCTGCATGGCACTAGCCTGTCTTACACTGCCATCTCCTGAGCTCTGGGTGTTTTCCCAATCAGGTGACTAATTTTCCTCAGCTGTGCTGGATACGCCACACACAAGACCACATCCAATTCCCTGATTGTAGTTGTTACAGGCATTATCAGCTGCACATGGAGCCGAGCTCTTAGTCTCGTGTAATGCGAATCTGTGGAGTCTAAGCTCATTGCTTATGAGAACGAAATGAAACATGAGAGTGGCGAACTTCCTGCTGATGTCAAAAGAATAATTTAGGAAGTCATTGTTTTCTACCGCAGCGTAGTACTCTAATGTGTATATATTCCACACTTTCTTCATCCATTATTCCATTGAAGGACATCTAGAAAAGGTTCTGGCTATTACAAATAATACTGCTATGAACATAGTTGAACAAATGCTTTTGTCATATGATAGAGCATTTCTTGGGTATATTCCCAAGAGTGGTATTGCTGGGTCCACGGGTAGGTTGATCCCGATTTTCCTGAGAAACTGAAACACTGATTTCCAAAGGGGTTACACAAGATTGCATTCCCACCAGCAATGGATGAGGGTACCCCTTCCTCCATAGCCTCTCCAGCAAAGGCTATCATTGGTGTTTTTGATTTTAGCCATTCTGACAGGTGTAAGATGATATCTCAAAGTTGTTTTGATTTGCATTTCCCTGATTGCTAAGGAGGTTGAGCATGACCTTAAGTGTCTTTTGGCCATTTGAACTTCTTCTTTTGAGAATTCTCTGTTCGGTTCAGTGCCCCATTTTTTAATTGGGTTAATTAGCATTTTAAAGTCTAGTTTCTTGAGTTCTCTATATATTTTGGAGATCAGACCTTTGTCTGTTGTGAGTTTGGTGAAGATCTCCTTCCAGTCAGTAGGTTGCCTTTTTGTCTTAGTGACAGTGTCCTTTGCTTTACAGAAGCTTCTCAGTCTCAGGAGGTCCCATTTATTCAATGAGGTCCTTAATGTCTGTGCTGCTGGGGTTATATATAGGAAGTGGTCTCCTGTGCCCATGTGTTGTAGAGTACTTCCCACTTTCTCTTCTATCAGGTTCAGTGTGTTCGGACTGATATTGAGGTCTTTAATCCATTTGGACTTGAGTTTTGTGCATGGTGATAGATATGGGTCTATTTTCATTCTTCTACAGGTTGACATCCAGTTGTGCCAGCACCATTTGTTGAAGATGCTTTCTTTCTTCCATTGTATACTTTTAGCTCCTTTATCAAAAATGAGGTGTTCATAGGTTTGTGGGTTAAAATCCGGGTCTTCTATATGATTCCATTGGTCAACTTCTCTGTTTTTATGCCAGTACCCCTCTGTTTCACTACTGTAGCTCTGTAATAGAGTTTGAAGTCAGGGATGGTAATGCCTCCAGAAGATCCTTTATTGTATAGGATTGTTTTGGCTATCCTGGGTTTTTTGTTTTTCCATATAAAGTTGATTATTGTCCTCTCAAGATCTGTGAAGAATTTTGATGGGACCTTGATGGGGATTGCATTGAATCTATAAATTGCCTTTGGTAGAATTGCCATTTTTACTATGTTGATCCTCCCAATCCAAGAGCATGGGAGGTCCTTCCATTTTCTGGTATCCTCTTCAATTTCTTTCTTCAATACCTTAAAGACTACGCTGCAGTAAAAAACAATGACTTCTCAAATTTTGCATGCAAATGGATGAAAATAGAAAACACTATCCTGAGTGAGGTAACCCAGACCCAAAAAGATGAACATGGGATGTACTCACTCATAATTGGTTTCTAGCCATAAATAAGGGTCACGGAGTCTACAATTGGTGAACCTAAAGAAGCTAAATAAGAAGGTGAACCCAAGGAAAAACATATAGTTATTCTCTTGGCTATGGGAAGTAGACAAAATTGCCGGGGAGAAAATTGGAATCTTGGGGGTGGGGTGGGATGTGGGTAAGGGGAGATGGGGAGAGAAAAGGGAGAAGGGGAGGATGGGGGGAACTTGGGGAAAAAGGAGGATTGGGATAAAGGAAGGTTGGATAGGGGAGCACAGAAGCACAATTCTTAGTTAAGGGAGCCACCTTAGGGTTGGCAACAGACTTGAACCTAGAGTGGCTCCCAGGAGCCCAAGGCGATGTCCCCAGTTAGTTCCTTGGGCAGCTGAGGATAGGGAACCTGAAATGACCCTATCCTATAGCAATACTGACGAATATCTTGCATATCACCTTAGAACCTTCATCTGGTGATGGATGGAGATAGAGACAGAGACCCACACTGGAGCACTGGACTGAGCTCCCAAGGTCCCAATGAGGAGCGGAAGGAGGGAGAACATGAGCAAGGAAGTCAGGACCACGAGGGGTGCACCCACCCACTGAGACAGTGGGGCTGATCTATTGGGAGCTCACCAAGGCCAGCTGGACTATGACTGAAAAAGCATGGGATAAAACTGGACTCTCTGAACATGGTGAAAAATGAGGGCTGATGAGAAGCCAAGGACAATGGCACGGGGTTTTGATCCTACTTCATGTTCTGGCTTTGTGGGAGCCTAGTCAGTTTGGATGTTCACCTTCCTAGACATGGACGGAGGGGGGAGGACCTTGGACTTTCCACAGGGCAGGGAACCCTGACTGCTCTTTGGACTGGAGAGGGAGGGGGAGAGGAGTGGGGGGAGGGGGAGAAGAGTGGGAGGAGGGGGAGGGAAATGGGAGTCTGGGAGGAAGCGGAAACTTTTTTTTCCTTTTCTCAATAAAAAAAAAAGAGTAATTTAAGAGAGTAAACCTTAAAAAAGACATTGAATATTGTGCGTTATTGTTTGATGTTATGACCAAGAAGAGGAACTTCCCGTAGCTGTTTCTTCTTTAATGCCAGGGCCATACCCAAAGAGGAGTGTGCCTTTCTATGGGTACGGTTCCTCCCAGAGGAGGTGTTTTAACTTCATCCCACAGACGGGACCAATAAGAAAATGGCTCTGAATACAAAGGACATTTCCTTCCTCCGCTGCACCCACAGAGGATAACAAGCCAACTAATTAAGGTGCCAGGATGACCTTCCACAAACCCCATTCAGTTAGGACCCAGAAGTAGTAGCAAGAATGGGAGTCTGAGAAGGGAAAGCTTGCAGCTGCAATCGTGAAGCTACGAGGTGAGACCTGAAGGAGTCTGTTCCAACTCACTACATGTGAGACTGAACTTGGCACAAGGCAATTAGCACAGGACCAGAAGGAGGGGCCCATGGGAGTCTTGGTAACCACAGGAAGAAGACAAGAGTTTTCCATCTAAATAAGGCTTAAATCTGAAGTGTGCTGATTAATGCACTCAGTCCCTCTGGTCCTTCACCATGACAGTGCCTCAGACAGCTCTCTGGCTTTATCAATGGCAACGCAGTGGCTTAGGACATCCGTGGATTAGTCCTTCAAGTGATATCCTCCAAACTGTGATTGTTGCATCTGACTCAAGAAGAGAAGATGGAAACCTCTCTGGAGACCTCAACTCCAGTGATGTTTGCACACAGTAGATGCTAGGTAGAAAGGTGGGTGACACAGAGAAAGCAACACGGGCCAGAGTGTACCTGTGAGCAGGTAAGTGTCTGTCAAGAAAAGCTCACCAACAATACTTTAAAGGATCCCAGAAGTCATCAGGATGGATGGATTATCAGTCTAAGATGCCACATTCGGAGGATCCAGAGTGATCTCCTGAATATGTAAGTGACAGCAGATGTGACCCGATGCTGCCAGTCTTTCGGCACCAGTCTTTCTTAAGGACCTCCACGCAGCTGTGGGGGTGAGCTCTGTGAGAAAAGGCTGAGGTCTATTAAGAAAATCAAAATAAAGGTGCATGCCTTTAATTCTAGTGTTAAGGAGCAGGAGGCAGGTGGATCTCTGTGAGTTTGAGACTAGCCTGGTTGACATAGTGAGTTCCAAGATAGCCAGAGATGTATAGTGAGACCCTGTCTCCAAAAATAGAAAAAAAAAGGAAGGAAGGAAGGAAAGAAGAAAGGAAGGAAGGAAGAAAGAAAGGAAGGAAAAAGAAAGGCAAAATTCACATCAGAGTGGAGTGTTTATTCTGAATGTAGGAGTTGAAAGTGCGTGTGTTTAAACGCAGGAGTTAAGAGACACACTTAGTGGTTAATTATAGCGGTGTGTGATGTGAGGCCTTTGAAGGCATGGTGCTCAAAGACATAACCTGCAGGTGAGTGAAAAAATCAGGCAGCGTTTAAAGATGAAGTAAATCTGTGAACTGATTTGTTCTTTTCTCTAAAGAATTTCCTTTTGTAAATGAGATGGTAAAGCGGCTTATGAGGTACACTGCTCAGGTTTGGGGATGAGAATGCCATGCTGATACAGTTAAAATAAAAGATCATAAAGATGTGAGATGGGTATTGGCTGTAAGCAAGGTTTATTGGTCAGTCGCATCAATAGTCTTGTTTGGCATGCTGCACCTCAGGAAAGAACCTCCTGGCATTTCCTGGCAGGTTCTACACAGTGTTCTTGCTGGACTCCGAAGGTCCTGGTGGGTTCAGGACCTACCCAATTCAGTATGGATTCACCTGCAAACATTCTATTCTCAGGTGGTGCCTTCTTCTGGGTTTCCTGGTGAGTGTGAATTGGGAAGGGTTCAACCCACCTGCTTGTGTTCTGCTCTGAGGCAACAGGGCTGTGGCCGCCAAGTGAAGATTGTGTGTGTGTGTTAAACAGATCCATGGTTGGGCTTTTACTCCATTTTAACTCATCTGCCAGTTTTCCTGTTTTGTCCATTTCTGAGAGCAATGTGGTAGAACATTCGCTATGATCTGCAGGTGCTTTTCTTCTTTAACTGTAAACTTTGTTGATACACAATGTTCCTGTTCTCTTCTGTGTCTTATTGGAGCTCATGAACATGCACTAGTTAGACTTCCTTATGTGTGCATATATCACATTTCGATCATAATCACCCCATTGCTCTTTCTTCTTCCTCCCATTCTTGTTGATCTCGCCCCCATTCTATCCCCACCTCTACTTTTATGCCCCTTTTAAGGAGGCGATCAGATGAGTTTCATTAGAGTTACTATAGAGGAATGAGTAGGGGTATTTACAGGATTGTGAGGACTTGCTAGGGGCTGTACCACTTTAGACCATGACTTGGCCTTCCTTTAGCAGGCATTAAATGCCTATAATCTATGAACATAAATGTTTAGAAGGCAATTTGACAGACACATCTTGTAGAGTCGACAGTGATTATTGCAGCGACTTCATAGCTGGTCAACATACCAAGAATAAGTAACTGTCGAGTGCTCAGCCCCAAATGGGAATCTTTATTATCCCCTCTAAGGCTCAAGGAACATTATAATAAAAGGGAAGGATTAATGTAAACTTCAGAAGTTGGGGTGGGCATGTGGGATGTTGTCAACCATGCACAGCATGGCCAGTGCACTGTCGAATCTCAGCAGCTGTAATTACATTTATAGGACTTGTACAGGGGTGAGTTTGATGTGTACAACCACTCTGGAAATCAGTATGGTGGTTTCTCAGAAAACTGGGAATCAATCTACCTCTGGACCCAGCAATACCAATCTTGGGCATGTACTCAAAGGATGCTCAGTCATACTACAAGGACATTTGTTCTATATGTTCATATTCTGTAGGAATTCCTACCACCAGTAGCCTGTTAGTTCCCTGCCCACTTGGGCGTGGCTTCTTATACTTTATATGCCAACGGAAAGAGTGCATCCACCATCTTTGCTGGCTACTGGATTTGGTTGCTGTTCCTCTTTTGAGTAGAGGATTGTGATCTGTGAGTCTACCCATAAATAAATAACCCTCTATTATGCTCAATTCTGAGCTAGTGTGGGATTTCTTTTAAACATCCTTCTTCATCTGGAGCCCACATGGATCCAGACGTTGCACCTACTGTGTGGGCCAACTTAAAGGCCTAGGTCCACATCCCAGAAAGACTCCTACCCCCAAAGGCTTGGATTGCTTTTACCTAAGTGATTTTTTTGTAGATCTTCTGCCAAAGCAGAGCTAAATGCATGTGGAATCTTAAAAATTTCCCAACCACACATGCCCCCCCACCCCAACTACTGCATTCCCTGCTGAGGTACCCTGCTGTGTCCCCACTTACATTTCCAGTTTGTGCTCTCTGCCTGTGAGTTCTGGGCTTTTTTGATCCGTGTAAGGAATTGATTAATTGTTTTTAATTTGTCAAGCAGAGCATATTTCTCAGTTATTAACCAGCAACAAGCCACAATGGCTCAGGTCTATTCGTGGCTCCTGGTTGCACTGCAAGTTGTGACTCTGCAACCATGACACCTGTGGGACAATAAAGATTATTACCCCTAAAACAATTTACCAGACCTCATACTAGGTAAATATATTATTAACTAATAAATCAATAAACTCAAAAGTAATAGGATAGTAAACAAAATTACCACTGAAACTTTTAGGAACTTTTTCACTAAAACTATGGATTGTATTCTGTAAGGCTTATATGGTTATTGCGATACATCCATTTGTTGGATATTGGGACTCAGTTTTTTCTTCACATTATATCCTTAAGAAACTGATTTGATGACACAGCCAAGAATGAGGAACTTTTAGGAGTAATACCGTCTTTACAGACTAATAATGAACAGCTATCTGACAGGATTAATACCCTTGAAAATCAAAAGGTACCTGGAAAAAATAATACTATTGAAAAGGGTAACAGTAATTAGACAGACAAAATTGAGTTCATGTCAAAGGATACTAAGAAATTAACTGAAAATATTCATACTGTTGAATTTGACAATCAAAATCTGTTAAAAAGTTGTAGTAGGTTAGGTGATAGAGTATCTCTCCAGGAAGGCAATCCTGCATGCTATTCAAATAACATCTAAGAATGAGATGTTATCTTTAAAGGAAAAACTTCAGACCTTGGAATCAAATGTTCACAATGTAAACCACAGGCTAGGTGCCTCAGTGAAATCACTAGAAATATACATACATTCATATATATATATATATATATATATATATATATATATATATATATGCCAGGATTAAGGGTTTACAAAAGACAGTAGTAAAAAGATTTGAAACATTGAGGAAATTATTGGAGTGGATGAGCACGAAAATAAGATACAAGAATGGGATTCAGTATTACCAGTAGCTGTCAGAGATGACTTACCCAGGGCTTTAGCTTCCTACCTTGTGATCTACTCTGAAAAAGCATCAAGTTCCAAAGGTCCAAACTAATCCAAAGAAGGTAGATGGGTGCCTATAGAAATGAATGATCTAAAAGAAATTAAGCAAATTTATGACTTGGATTGCTCATTTGTTAGGAAGATGATAAAGACATGGGGTCCTAGCATTAAGACGATGACACATGACTGGCTTCAGTTACTTTCAGCAATCCTGGATGATGGGCCTCAACTGATGTATAAATGTTATTTCAGGAAAGAGGCTAAAATTTTAGAACAGCAGGGAAACACAAAAGGACTTGACACTTTCTAAGATCAAATTCTTGGTGAGGGCACTTATGCTGACCCACAGGCTCAAGCTCTTTACAGTGAACAAATCTTGACCCTATGCCACAAAGCAGCCTTAAATGCTTGGGACAGGATTCAAGACCAGGAAAATGAATTAAATAATATATCAGAGTTAAACAGGGTCAGAGAGAACCCTTTAGTGACTTTTTAAAAGATTAACTAAGGCTGTATAAATAGGAGTAACAGACCCAGATGCAAGACTAGTACTCATTGAATCTATGCCTTTAAAATGCAAAAAGATATTTGGGCCTTTAAAGGTTAGATCAGCACCAATGGATGAATAGATCCTTCATACAATGAACATTGAGACATTTGACTATAATACTGAATCTTGGGTAGGAGAAGCAATTTCCAAAGGAATGAGGAGACATCAAAATTCCAAATGTTTCAATTGTGGTAGAATAGGACATCTGAGAAGTGATTGTAGACAAGGAATTTCTAGGAATAATGTCTCATCTGGGTATGGCAAGAATAGGAGACTCAGTCTTCAGGTATATGTAGGTGTGGCAAAGCCAAATATTGGACCAATGAATGCAGATAAAAAAAAGACAGACAAGGCAACCTGATACCATTGGGACACTCATTGTGGGCGCCTCTTGCAGGTCCCCAAGTCAAAAGTGGTTCAATCATCCCCAGTCACTGTTGAGAACATGTCTTACCAGGAAAAATTAAAAAATCTGGAGCCTTTGTAAAAAGAAAAATACTGTTCTTTTTTTTTTTTTTCGAGACAGGGTTTCTCTGTAGCTTTGGTGCCTGTCCTGGAACTAGCTCTTGTAGACCAGGCTGGTCTCGAACTCCCAGAGATATGCCTGCCTCTGCCTCCTGAGTGCTGGGATTAAAGGCATGTGCCACCACTGCCCGGCTAAAAAATACTGTTCCATACGATGGAATAAACATGACGGCTAAATCAAAAATTCCAACAGAATGTAGGAAATGAATACTCTGCCAGAGTTCTATAGATGATCAAAGACCAAAGCTCAGAGTGTGTATAAATGGTATTGTAATTGTGGGTTTGACTGGCATTGGGTTAGGACATGAGTATCACTACTCCAGAACCTTGGCATCCAAATTGGCTTCTTCAAGATTTAGATGTTCAATTACTAGAAATGGGAACCCTATCTCAAGTGCAACAAAGCACAAGATGGGTTGACTACATAAAGCCAGAAGGATAGAGATGAAAGCTGAGGCCATATGTGGCTAATATTGTAGTAAATTTATAGAGACATGATCTGCTGCAGCAATGAAATACCCAGATTAACAATCCTGAAGTCCCAGAAACTCATAATTCTGAGAAGGATATTATACGGTAATATACACAAAGGTTGCCAGCAATTCAGGCTATACAAGAACTCAAAGCAACTATCAAACCTTTAGAGGTACCAACAGTCCAACTTTAAAAATGGTTAACTGAGAAACCAATATAGGTTAAACAGTGGCTGTTAACAGAAGATAAACTGCAAACTTTAGAACAGCTGGTACAAGAGCAACTAGATGCTCATAATATTGAAAAACTGACCAGCCTTGGAATTCTCCTGTACTCATACTACAAAAGCAGTTGTACCACTATATTCATAGCAGCATTATTTGTAATAGCCAGAACATGGAAACAACATACATGCCCCTCAACCAAAGAATGGATAAAGAATATGTGGCATATTTACACATTAGAGTACTGCTCAGCAGTTAAAAAAAAAAACAGTGACATCTTGACTTTTGCAAGCAAATGGATGGAATTAGAAAACACTATCCCAAGAGAGGTAACCCAGACCCAAAAAGATGAATAGAGTATGTACTCACTCATAAGTGGATACTAGCTATAAACAACGGACATTGAGCATATAGTTCAAGAGCCTAGAGAAGCTAAGTAATAAGGTGAACCCAAAGAAAAACAGATATAGATCCACATGAAGAGTGGAAACAAATAAGATTGTCTGACATAATTGGAAGTATGGGGGTGGGGGAAAGGGAGGGTGAAAGGGAAAGAGGAGGAGAGAAGGGGAGGGTTGAGGAGGGAATGGGATAGTCAAGGTGGAGAAAGGACAGAGATGAGAACAAGGAGAAAAATATCTTGATTGAGGAAGCCATTATAGGATTAGCAGAAACCTGGCTCTTGAGAAATTCCCAGGAATCCACAAGGATGACTTCAGCTAAGACTGTAAGCAACAGAGGAGAGGGTGCCCTATCTTGACTTGCCCTGTAGTCAGACTGATGAATATCTTAAATATCACCATAGAACCTTCATCCAGAAACTGATGAAAACAGAGGCAGATCCACATCGAAGCAGTGGGCTGAGCTCCAAAAGTCCGGTTGGAGAGTGGAAGGAATGAAAATATGAGCAAAGAGGTCAATACCATGATGGGTTCATCCACTGAAACAGTTTACCTGAGCTAATGGGAGCTCACCAACTCCAGCATAGAACCAAACCAGTCCCTCTGAATGTGGTTGACAGTTACATGGCTGGGGCAGACTGAGGGGCCACTTGCAATGGCACCAGGATTTATCCCTACTGCATGTACTGGCTTTTTAGCATCCTATTCTCTTTGGATATATACCTTGCTCAGCCAAGAAGTAGTAGGGAGAGCCTTGGACCTTCCACACATCAATGTGCCTTATCCTCTCTGAGGATTGGATGTGGGTGGGATGGGAGGGTCTGTGAAAGGAATGAGAAGAAGGGAGGGAATGGGAACTTGGACTGGGATTTTTTTTAAATCTAATAAATATAAGAATAAAAATTAAAATAAAGAAATGGAGACAGATGGCTGCATAGGGACTTGTCTGGAGTTGTCATTAAGTGTCACTTTGGGGAAATCTGGTCACCTCAGTGAGTGGAAACAAAGGAGTTATTATGATGTTACCAGGAGCTTTCTGCATTTGAGGTTGTTTCCAAAAACTTTCCTTACCTTTCGTTTCTTACAGAAATTGGGATAGTCAGGACAGACTCAGAGAGACATTGTGATGAATCATAAACAGAAGAGCCAAGTATCAGGAGAGCTGGCCAGGCATCCCCACAGTTGGCCACCATAAAGGTCACTCACTTCTTTTGAAGAAGTTCTTTTGGTAAACGAACATGGAAGGTGATCTATAAGGTGCACTGGTCAGGTTTATGACATCGATAGGAGGAGAATACAGGTAAGAACCAGTAGAAGTGTTAACCAGCAGCTTTCTCACTCTTGTTTGAATCTCTCAGGAAAGAGTACAGACTCTGTGCTTGGTCTGTGCAGTGTTCTGGTCAGTTACCTCAGCAGCGTTGCCTCTCAACCAGTGTCAGTGGAAGCCAGGTCCTGAAGCAATGAAACCTTTTTCTTCCTTATGAATGTTCCCTGGGTCTCCCTGGTTTTCCATCCTGCTTCTCACCACCCTAGACTTTTACTCTCTTATCATAATTGTTTGTGGGGATTAAGTGGTCATTTGATGACACATCCTTCATGTTGAACAGGAGTGTAGACATTGTGTACCCATGGAGCAAAAGTCTCGAGCCACCAACATAAGAGGGAGATAAGAAGTAATGTGGGCTTAAGTACTAGAGGAACATGGTCCAATGGATATCTAGAAGAAAACATCTCATTACTAGAAAAATGGTCATGAGACAGTCTGCAGTGTGCTTTACTATTTGTGTGGTCTGATGGATTCCCAAATGGGACATTTTCCCACCACAAGTCCCTGAGAACTATGAGGCTATTGAGCTCTGATGTTAGATGCTGAGGATGTGGCAAGACACAAAAGAATAGCCTAGGAAATAGGAGGGAAATAGTGTGAGGTCACAGTCATTGGTCACACATGCCCATGGGTGATGCCCATGCACCATCCTCGGTGGTGATATGATGGTCCTTGTATCCACCTATGTGGACTGACAGATAGCATGCTACATAGGAGAAAATCACATCATCCCCAGGGGAAATGTCAAACCTTTTATTATACCGTTTATTTCACACTGATGTTTTCTTGTATTTTACATAATTTTTAGACCATTTGGTACTTTAATTTCTGTTTATACAATCTTCTGCCTACTTCAGTTTTGGATGAAGATTGCAAGTAACCCTGCTCTATCCTCTGTCTGTCCAGGTGAGGCCATCCTGACTGCCTCTTACCTTCTATACCAAAAATTCTTACTGTATTTCTTTTTTTTGTGGGTTGGTTGTCTTTGCTTTATGTTTAAAATCCACTTATATGTGAGTACATGTGATAATTGTCTTTCTGGGTGTGGTTACCTCACTCAAAATGATGTTTTCTAGCTCCATCCATTTGCCTGCAAAATTCAAGCTGTCGTTATTTTTTCTGCTGTATAGTACTCCATTGTGTAAATATACCACATTTTCCTTATCCATTCTTTGGTCAAGGGGCATTTAGGTTATTTCCAGGTTCTGGTTATGACAAAAAATGCTGCTATGAAAATAGTTGAACACATGTCCTTGTAGCACAACTGAGTATCCTATGTATATATAACCAAAAATAGTATTGCTAGGTCTTGAGGAAGGTTGTTTCCTAATTTTGTAAGTAATCACCACACTGACATCCAAAGGGGCTGTAACATCTTGCATTCCCACCAGCAATGCAAAAGTGTTCCCTTTACCCCACAACCTCTCCAGCATAAGTTGTCATCAGTGTTTTTGATCTTGGCCATTCTTGCAGGTGTAAGATGGAATCTCAGAGTTGTTTTGATTTGCATTTCTCTGATGGCTAAGGATGTTGAGCATTTCCTTCAGTGTCATTCAACCATTTTAGATTCCTATGTTGAGAGTTCACTGTTTAGGTCTGCACCCCATTTTTTTTATTGGATTATTTGTTCTTTTGATGACCAATTCCTTGAGTTCTTTGTATATTCTGGAGATCAGACCTCTGTCTGATGTGGGATTAGTGAGGTTCTTTTCCTATTATGTAGGCTGTTGTTTTGTTTTGTTGACCATGTCCTTTTCTTTACAGAAGCTTTTCAGTTTCAGGAGGTCCCATTTATTAATTGTTTCTCTCAGTGTCTGTGCTGCTGGGGTTATATTTAGGAAGTGGTCTCCTGTGTCAGTGCGTTCACTTTCTCTTCTATAAGGTTTAGTTTGACAGGATTTATGTTGAGGTCTTTGATCCATTTGGATTTGAGTTTTGTGCATGGTGATAGATATGGGTCTATTTTCAGTCTTCTATATGTTGATATCCAGCACCATTTGTTAAGTATGTTTTCTTTTTTCCACTTGATATTTTTTGCTTCTTGTCAAAACTCAAGTTTTCGAAGGTGTATGGATTGCTATCCGGGTCTTTGATTGGGTTCCATTGGTTCTCCTGTTGGTCTTTATGCCAATACCAGGCTGTTTTCAGTACTGTGGCTCTGTAGTAGAGTTTGAAGTCAGGGATTGTGATGCCTCCAGAAATTCTTTTATTGTACAGGATTGTTTTGGCTATCCTTTTTGCTTTTCCATATAAAGTTGAGTATCATTCTTTCAAGGTCAGTGAAGAATTTTGCTGGGATTTTGATGAGGATTGCATTGAATCTGCAGATTGCTTTTGGTAAGATTGCCATTTTTACTATGTTAATTCTGCCTACCCAATAGCAAGGGAGATATTTCCACTTTCTGGTGTCTTCAATTTTTTCTTCTAAGATTTAAGTTCTTTTCATACAAGTCTTTCACTTGTTTGGTTAGAGTTACTCCAAGATATTTTATGCTATTTGTGTCTATTGTGAAGGGTAATGTTTCTCTGATTTCTTTTTCAACCCTTTTATGATCTGTGTACAGGAGGGCTACTGATTTTTTTGAGTTAATCTTGTATCCTGATACATTACTGAAAGTGTTTATGAAGGTGTTTGTGAGTTGTAGAAGTTCCTTGGTAAAATTTGAGGGTCCCTTATGTAAACTATCATATCATCAGCAAATAGTGAGAGTTTGACTTCTTTTCTGATTTGTATCCCCTTGATCTCCTTTTGGTGTCTTATTGCTCTAGCTAGGACCTCAAGAGCTATATTGAATAGATATGGAGAGAGTGGACATTCTTTTCTTGGTCCACTCTCAGTGGGATCAATGGGAGTTTCTCTCCATTTAGTTTGATGTTAGCTGTTGGCTTTCTGTATATTGCCTTTATTATGTTTAGGAATGTTCCTTGTATCCCTGCTCTCTCCAAGACCTTTATCATGAAGGAATGTTGTATTTTGTTGAAAGCTATTTTGGCAGCTAATGAGATTATCATGTGGTTTTTATTTATCAGTATGTTTATATGGTGGATTACGTTGACAGATTTTCATATGTTGAAACATCTGTGCAACACTGGGATGAAGCTGACTTGATGATGGTGGGGTTTAATGTATAATTTAAGCTTTAGAAATGTTTCTTTTATATATGAGGATGCCCTTGTATTTGGGGCATAGATGTTCAGTATTGAGATTTCCTCTTGATGGATTTTCCTGTAACTAATATGAAATGTCCTTCTTGTCTCTTTGATTGACTTTAAATTTTAGGATATTAGGATATTTTTTAGATATTTTGTTGATATTAGAATAGCTAGACCCACTTGCTTCTTAAGTTCATTTGATTGGAATATTTTTTCCCAAACCTTTACTCTGAGAAGATGTCTGTCTTTGAGGTTGAGGTGTATATCTTGTATGCAGAAGAAGGATGGTTTCTGTTTTCGTATCCAATCTATTAGACTGTATCTTTTTATAGGTGAGTTGAGTCCATTTACATTAAGGGATATTAATGACCAGTGATTGTTATCTCCTGTTATTTTAGTTTTCATTGTTGGTGATATTAATTTGTGTGTTTTCCCCTTCTTTGGGATTTACTGCTATGAGACCATCAATTGTCTGTGTCCTGGGTTGGAGTTTTCCTTCTAGTATTTTATGTAGGGCTGGGTTTGTGTATTGGTTAAATCTCGTTTTGTCACGGAATATCTTGTTTTGTCCTTCTATGGTGATTGAATGTTTTGCTGGGTATAGTAGTCTGGGCTGGCATCCATGGCTTTCATTGTCTCCATTGAAAAGTCAGGTGTAATTCTAATAGGTCTGCCTTTTATGTTACTAGGGCTTTTTCCTTTGCAGCTCTTCATATTATTTCTTTATTCTGTATTTTAGTGTTTTGAATATTATGTGGCAAGGGTACTTTTTTTTGATCCAGTCTATTTTGTGTTCTGTAGGCTTCTTCTATCTTCATAGGCATGTCTTTCTTTAGGTTGGGAAAGTTTTCTTCTATGATTTTTTTTAATTCTGTTTTTTAGATTTATTTATTTATTTATTATGTATACAACATTCCTTCCATGCATGCTTACATGCCAGAAGAGGGCACCAGGTCTCATCATAGATGGCTGTGAGCCACCATGTGGTTGCTGGGAATTGAACTCAGGACCTCTGGAAGAGCAGTCAGTGCTTCCAACCTCTGAGCCATCTTTCCAGTCCCTCTTCTATGATTTTGTTAAATTTATTTTCTGTGCTTTTGAGTTGAACTTCTGTACCTATTATTCTTAGGTTTGGTCTTTTCGTGGTGTCCCATATTTCCTGGTTATTTTGGATTAAGCTTTTGTTAGATTGATTGTTTTCTTTGACTAATGAACCTATTTCCTCTATTGTATCTTCAGCATTTGAGATTCTCTCTTCCATCTCTTATTCGTGCTTGTGTTTGTGGTTTTTGATGGTTTTCTCATGATTTCTGTTTCTATAATTCTCTCTGCTTGTGGTTTTTTTATTGTCTCTATTTCAGTTTTCAAGTCTTGAATAGTTTCTTTCCTACTTTCGATGGCTTTTTCTTGGTTTTCTTTAAGGGATTTGCTGATGTCTTCCAATTTTTGTTTGTCTTCTCCTCCATTTATTTGAGGAAATTTCTCATTTCATCTTTAAGAGTTTCAAACATTCTTTTAAGGTTATTTTTTAGGTCATTTTCTTCTGCTTCATCTATATTTGGCTATGCAAGTCTTGCTGTTGTAGGGTCTTTAGATTTTACTGGTGCCATGTTTCTCTTTGTGGTGTTACGTGTGTTCTTACCTCTTCTACTCATCTTTTCCTCTAATAGGTGTGGTTGGGACTGTCTGTGATTCTGTTGATTAACCTTCTAGGTGCCAGTGAATCTAAGCTCAGATGGTAGTTCCTCATGGTACAGTCAGTGCCATGGATCTAGTTACCCCTTTGGTCACTCTGTGTTCCTGGAGGTCACTCAGCATTCCTGATCTTTGCTCCACTCCCTTGGAGTTTGCTTTCTCAGGCTTGATCTAGCTTAGGCTGGCTGGCAGCTCAAATCTGTTTCTGTAAATGTACCTGGTCTGGATCCTTTCCTGCGGAGGTCCCTGGTTTGGAGTTGGTCCTGTAAAGTACTCTGACTCCCGTCTCCTCCCTCAAAGTTCCCAGGATTGGGTGCTCCCAGACCCACAAAGGACCTGGCTCAGGCTTACTCCCTCAGAGTTTCCAGAATCATACTAAGACCCACAGAAGTTTCTGGTTCCTGCTTATTCCCTTTGACATCCCAGACCAATGCCCAGACTTATAGAGGTCCTGGCTCAAGTCTACTCCCTCTGAGGTCCCAGACTCATACTTGGACATCCAGAGATCTCTGGTTCCCTCCCGCTCCCTCAGGGGTACCAGATTCATACCTAGACCCACAGAAGTTCTGGCTCAGGCCTAGTTCCTCGGAGGTTCTAAACTAAACCCAGGATCCACACGGATCCAGGCTTAGGTCTACTTCCTTGAAGGTCCCAGATTCACATCCAGACCCTCAGCAGTCTCTGGCTCTGGCTCACTCACTCAGCGGTTGCTCCCTTGTATCTGTTCCTGTGGCATTTGCTGTCTCAGGTCTGCTCTGGCCCATGTCCCTGGCTCAGTCCTGGTCTGCCAATGTCCCTGGACTGGATCTGCTCCCACTCCCATGGAGCTTGCTTTCTCAGGCCCACTCTGGTCTATGTCCCTTACTGCACTTCTATCTCAGTGACCTCCCCATGACCTCTCATACCTCCAAACCATGTGTTCTCCTACTCATTCATTCTTCGCCTTCTTTTTTCTCTTCTTCATTTCTTCCTTGTTTTCCTACTTAAATATCAATACTCTTAGACTAAAAAACTATGTATAAACTACACTATCTTCAGGTACCACTGTGATACCACTTTTTCTGAACCTTGAATGGAAGCCAACAGGTATGCAAGTGTCCTAAGACTAGGGAGTCAGGACTTTGATAAGTGAATAGGGCCACTATTCTGTGCCACAAAAATAACTGCAGAAAATTTAAATAATAGCAAAAACTCTTCAGAAGGGCTCCCACAGTACACAGAGAAGTAAGACTATTAAGAGGATAAAAACCAGATGATAGGGAGGAACTGTGAATGATGTCTGTTGGACTTGACATGGCTGCTATACTCATGAACTAATAAAAAGGTGTATACCTGCACAGGCTTGGGCCAATCAACATTGAACATAGATGTGGAGGACCTTATGAGGCTCCATCCCTCCCGTAGAAGCAATAGACTATTAATATTGCTGGTTAAATAAGCTCATTTTAATTAGTCATGGCCATGCGTAAGTTGTCCTTGATCAAGAAAATAACCACAACCTAACCATGGGCATGCAAGCCAGCCTAATAAAAGTCCTTGGAATGCACACACATACACACACACTCCCTCAAATACCAAACATACACACACACACAAACACACACATACATAAAAATGAAGGGAGAGTAGGAATTGCTTATAGAAAGGAATCAAGCAAGTTCCAGGGAGTGGTGAGGTAAGACAATGGATAAACTCAGTGGAGGCATCAAACCCAAACACCAACTAAGTTGTCGCCCACAATGAGCTGTCAAGGACATTATCAGTGCAGAAGGAGAGAGCTTTGTGGGCAATCCTCATAAAGACAGTGGATGGAGAATGCAGAGTGAAGGAATGGGTGGGAGTCAGACCTCACCACCCAGAGAAGAAAGGGTCTCCCACCAAAGAGAAGAGCTATCTGTTTGGTTGGGATCATTACATATTGGCTTGAATTTTTAATCCTTTAAGTAGGATTTGTGTTAAATTAAAATAACCACAAAGGCACAGAAAGAGAACTGAGATCATCTACCCAGGCTCCTGATGATACTAAAGGGTCAATGGATGGAGAAGACTGACTCTTGGTTGTGGGAGGAGAAGGCTAAGAGCCCAACAGGATTCCCTATCTCCTTTTCTCATATCAGTGTAGCCAGGGAGTTGGAGGAGGAAGTGCTATGGCCAGGAGACCATGATCGCCCACTCGGGTAACAAGTTGATGATGGACACTAGGCTAGGATCTATATGACTCATCTGCCATTCTTTGATGGAGTCTCCCCAGGTAACTAAGGTCCCAGGCTTCCTGTGAAATCACCAGGAGAGGATGGTTATAAGGTAGAAATTGTCCAGTGTCTCTGGTATACCTCTGGAGGCCATTTAGTTTGGTCCCAGAAGCCAAAAAGGATAAAGCCTCCCTAATTGGCCACTGGAGACTGCAAGTCCCAGCTCTACCAAGCAGATCATCCTCCCCAAGAGTGACCCCAACTATAGACACCCACACACTGCCCTGATAACAGATATGGAAGAGGAAGAAAGGCCAGGAAACCCAGACCTCACACTTCACAAGATACAGAGTCTGCTGCAGCCAGGACTTGCACACACAGACTCCCAGTCCAGGTCTACACATCTGCCCATACCCACCTCATTCTATTGCCAAGAAAGCCATAGCTGACCTCAAGAAAGAAAAGGAACCTATTGTTCTATCTTCAGCACAGACCAGCCTCAATAGCATGGGGACCGGAGGAGCATGGATGGTGGTATCTGACTTTGTGTGAGTCCTGAGTCTCACCTACATAAGGTAAGGTCAGCATGTTATCTGTCAAGGATACTAAAAGTAGAAGACACCTTATATGGTGAACATCAGGGGTGGGTGCTCAGGAATTATTGTGGACTAGTTCGGTAGACAAGGGGGTCAAGCCTCACATTAGTCTAGGTCATAGTAGTGTGCAAGGTTTCACACAGGGTGACCATCTTGAACACCAGCTCCAATTCTGCAGTCATGTGGGATGAAGCTCTGCATCCATCACAGGACACAGTGATGCTGATGACTTAGGAGGGACAAGGCTAAGAGGAACACAGGCTGTGTCTTTACCATCACTGGAACACTGTTCTCCCACAGCAGACCTTCCACGGATTCCTTCTCCTTCCACATATGTCTCTAGATGTATTTGATCCTGGACAAGCTAGAGAGATTATGCTTCTCCTTGCTCCAACAGAAAATATAGGACCAGCTGTGGTAAATACATATCTAAACACATCACACTGGTCACAAGGGAAATCCATGTCATAAGGTCTTAGATTCCTGTCATGTGTGTCAAGTGTGAGCATAAATACTCAAGAATACCTTTGAGTTTTCAGTGGGAAAGTCAGCTCTGTAGTATATGGTGGGCTCACATAGCGCCCTTCCTATTCTATGACATCACTGTATACAGTGTATGGTAGACACTGCAACAGCTGTACCCATACACCTGATGGGTGTCCCTCAATTTACACATGTTGTAGTCTTTCCATTCTTCTCTAGCCCAGCTTCCTAATTCAAGCAACATCCTTATTTCTCCTGGGACAAACAGTAGCAACCATAGCTTGCTCAACAGGACATTTGTATTCATTCTAGACTGAACATAATGAGAAGAAAAAGTGACCATGAGTTGCCCAAAGACACTGAGTACAGGCCAGGCTCATCTGGTTTTAAATGTCAGAGTAAGACCTTGTGAACCCTAATGCTGAGGTTGGAGCAGGGAGCAGAGATGGCAATGAGGTCAGATTAGAGTTCATGAGTATGTACCAAATATGTGTGCTCTTCAGTCCTGGTTTTTTTTTCAGGACATGGTGCTTCCTCCTCACCATAATTTCCAATATCTAGACATTGGCAGCAACTGCTCATATCAAAAGCAGAGTCTGATTGTCACTGAGTGAAACATTTGAGCCACAGCTACTAAGGTGAGATCAGAGTCCTGTGAGAGACGCAGACACAGTCTGAGTCTGGGAAGGACAGTTTCCTGCTCTGATACCACCTTACAAAGGAAAAAAAAATCACTCATCCCAATTTATAGGATGCCAAATGTGAATATTTTTGAATTAGTAGGACAAATAACTGTGGAATATTTAATGGGACTCGGGAGACAGCTACATCAATGGCACTGCTCAAGGGTGTCTCTTGGGAGTGTGAGCACAGGAACCAGAGGCAGGTTTGGGATTCTGGGAGGTCTGTACTCTGGGAATCATTAAGTATGGAAGTCAATTTTATCCTAGGCGTTTGAGCTCAGGCTTCCAAAGATGGGGGCTCAGCACAACCCCATGAATTAAATACCTGAGAAAATGTCCGTTTACAGGTAACAACAGCTCATCTGAAAAGATATCAGAGCAGCTACTGAAGTGTTGCACTGGGGAGAGCAGGTCACCAACAAGTTCCTGCAGCCTGTGGAACATCCAGCTATACTGCTGAGATCTGCTCCCTCTCTCTGCCTCCCCAACTCTCTCTTCTGCTGTCCACACTCATGGACAAATCAATCCACAGAAATGGAAGTCTACAGGCAGTGTCCTTGCAGGGGTTTGTGCTGGTGGGATTCGGAGGAAGTGCAGAGACCCAGGCCCTGCTCTTTGCTGTCTTCCTGCCTCTGTACATGCTGACCGTCCTGGGCAACCTCACCATGATCACAGTCATCACCCTGGATACCGGCCTGCACTCCCCCATGTACTTCTTCCTCAAGAACCTGTCCTTTGTCGACCTCTGCCTCTCTTCTGTTATTGTGCCCAATGCTCTGGCCAACATTTTTTCCTCTTCCAAGGTCATCAGCTTTGAGGGATGTGCCACTCAGCTCTTTCTTTTCTCCTTGTTGGGTGCCATTGAAGCTTTCCTCTTAGCTGTGATGGCCTATGACCGTTTCATGGCCATCTGTAGTCCTTTAAGATACTCTATGAACATGAGCCCTACAACCTGTGCTTCTCTGGTTCTGGGTACCTTCGGTGTTGGCTGCCTAAATGCCATTGTCCAGACCAGCCTCACATTCCAGCTGCCCTTCTGCAGCTCCAACCACATCAATTCCTTCTTCTGTGATATCCCCCCACTAATTAAGCTTGCCTGTGCAGACACAACTCTCAACGAACTTGTCATCCTTGGTATCTCTGGATTCATCATTCTTTGTGCTGTTCTTGTGATCATCATCTCTTATGGCTACATCACAGTGACCATCCTCAGGATGGAGTCAGGGTCAGGGAGGCACAAGGTCTTCTCTACCTGTGGCTCCCACATGACAGCTGTATCCTTGCTTTATGGAACTGGTTTTGCTATTTATGGACAGCCAGGGAGTATGGATTCCACAGAGCAGGGCAACTTGGTCTCCATCATCTACACCCTGGTGATCCCCATGCTCAACCCCCTCATCTACAGTCTGCGCAACAAGGATGTAAAGGATGCCCTGAGGAGGCTGGGACAGAGGCACAGTCTGGTGAAGAAGAGTGGCTGGTGTCAGCATCAGGGACTATGCTAGGGTCATAGAATAAAAGGATCCTTGGGAGACTATCTACTTGTATTTATATCTACCTGTCCTGTTTTCTTTGTCCTCTTGTTTTTTACTTCTTTTTTATTGATGTATTCATCCACCCATATATTCTCCAACCCACACATCTGTTTCCAATCTAACTTGTCTTTCTTGAATGTTTATTATTAGGCAGACATTTACAGAATAAAGCACATTCTTTGCCACCAAACGGTCCATAGTTGGAAGAATACTGAATACCTTTAATTTGACATAGGGCAGAGCACTATGGCGGGAACGCTGTTTGGGAACCATTGTCAACATCTCCCAGTGAAGATAACTGCACATTTCTCTACAACTCTTTCCTTTTGTTTCATCTCTGAATTTAATGCCAGTGGCGTGAGACCTTCCCTCTGTGCATGCAAGAATGTGACTTTTAGAAGTTGTGTGTTTACTTATCCTTATATTGATCTAGTGTGTGGATGGGCTAAAAGCAAATCTCTGCAGACTTCCTCCTCTGTTTTACAATAGCCTCTACCTTCCTCTCCTCATGAAGCTGCCCTCCTCATGAGGTATCACAGTGTGCTGCTGGAATCCTGAAGAACTTAAATGCAATTGACCCCCAGCATATCCCTTCAACCTTCAACCAGGGGTATAGATGAAGCTGTAGGTAGATTCACTGTTCAATGAATCATTAAAACCTGTTCCAGCAGCTTGAAACAATATCAAGGTGTTAATTTATTCTATGAGTAAGATCGAAGCCTTAGCCAACTCCACATTACAATAGCCTTCTGCACATGTGCCTTACCTGTGCACATCCCTACCCTGTGTATCTGATCTCATGTTATTCTTTCCCTGAAGACCTAAGCAGGCTTGCTATTCTTCCCAGTTTCCCTTTTCTGAGCATCCTGCAGTTCTCCTGTTTTGTCCATTTCTGAGATTTTGTGGTAAAACATTAAGCATGTTATGCAGGTGATTTTCTTCTTTAATCATCAGCATTGTTGATGTATAATGTTCATTTTCTCTTATGTATCTTATTGGAGCTCATGAACATTATTAGTTATACATCCATATGTGTGCATATATCACATTTTGATCATAATCACACCATTGCCCTTTCTTTTTACTCACATTCTACCTCTTCCCACCTCTAGTTTTCTGTCCCATTTAAGGGGCAAACAGATGAGTTTAATTGGAGTTACTATAGAGGAATAAGTAGGGGGGTATTTATGGGACTGTGAGAACTTGCTATAGGCTGTACAACTTGAGGCCATGACTTCGCCTACCCTTTAGCAATCATCATCTGCCTATAATCTATTAACTTAAATCATTAGAAGGCAATTTGACAGACACATCATGAACAATGGACAGTGATTATTGCAGAGACTTTATAGCTGGTCAACAACCCAAGAATAAGCAACTGCTGAGTGCTCAGTCCCAAATGGGAATCTCTATTATCTGCTCCAAGGCTCCTGGAACATTATAGAAAAAGAAGATTAATGTAAAATTCAGATTGGGGTCAGTATGTGGGATGTTGTCATCCATACATAGCCCTGCCAATGCACTGTCAAGTCTCAGCAGCTCTAATTACATTTATAGAACTTGTACAGGAGTGGGTTTGACTTGTACAACCACTCTGGAAATCAGTATGGTGGTTTCTCAGACAACTGAGAATCAATCTACCTCTGGACCCAGCAATACCACTCTTGGGCATGTACCCAAAGGATGATTAATCATGCTACAAGAACATTTGTTCTATATGTTCATATGCTGTAGGAATTTCTACCACCAGTAGCCTTTAAGTTACCTGCCCACTTAGGCATAGCTTTTAATATATATATATATATATATATATATATATATATATATATATTCAGTGAAAAGCATGCATCAGGCCTCTTTCCATTCAAGCAGAGGACTGTGATCTGTGAATCTACCCCTAAATAAATAACCTTCTGTTATACTCAATTCTGAGCTAGTGTCGGATTTCTTTTAAGTGCCCTTCTTCATTTGGCGCTCAAGTGGATTCTGACTCCACACCTACTGGTTGGACCGACATAAAGGGAATGATATACAGCTTAAAAAGGCTTGCACCTCCACCTGCTTGGCTTGCTTCGACCTAAGTGGTTTTCTGTAGAACCTCTACATGCAGAGACTTGGAAATTGCCTAAGCACACACATGCCTCTCCTCCCCACTACCACATTCTCTGCTGTGGTCCCCTGCAACGTGCTAACTTGCACAGCTTTCAGTTGGTCCTCCCTGCCCGTGAGTTCTGGGCATTTTGCTCCAAGTACAGAATTGATTTAATTGCTTTTAATTTGTCAAGCAAAGCATATTTCTCAGTATTTAACCAGTACAAGGGCGAGAAAGCCACATTGGCTCAGGACTATTCGTGGCACCCAGTTGTGCCTCTAGTTGTGACCCTGCAAACACAGCACCTGCTGGACAATAAAGATTATGATACCTAAAAAAAATACCAGACCTTATACCATGGAAATATTTTATTTATTAATAAATCAATAAACTCAAAAGTTATATAATTGCAGATAACATTACCATTGAAACTTTCAGTAACTTTTTTGCTAATATTGTAGATTGTATTCTGCAAGGTTTATATAGTTTCTGTGATACATCTATTTATTGAATATTGGGACTCAGTTTTTTTCTTCATATTCTATCCTTAAGAAAATGATTTGATAACAGAGCCAAGAATGAGGCACTTTTAGAAATGATTCAGTCTTTATAGACTAATAATGAACAGCTAGCTGACAGGATTAATACCATCGAAAATCAAAAGTTACCTGAAAAAAGTTAATACTATTGGAAAGGGTAACATTAATTTGACAGGCAAAATTGAGTCCATGTAAAAGGATACTGAGAAATTAACTGAAAGAATTCATACTGTTGAATTTGACAATCAAAATCTGTTAAAAGTTATGGTATGTTACAAGATAGAGTATATCTCTGGCAATCTGCATGCTATCCAAATAACGTCCAATGATGAGATGTTATCTTTGAAGGAAAAACGTCAGACCTTGGATTCACATGTACAGAATGAGGACCAGAGGCTAGTGACCTCAATGAAATCACTAAAAATATATACAGGACAAGAGATTTAGGCTTTACAAAAGACACTAGTAAAAAGATTTGAAACAATTCAGGAAATTATTGGAGCTGATGATCTGGAAAAGAAGGTACAAGGACAGGATTCAACATCACTATTAGCTGTCAGAGGTGTTGTACTCAGGGTTTCAGCTTCCTATCCTGTAATCTACTCTGACAAAGCATGAAGTTCTAAAGTATCCAAAGATGGTACATGGATATTGATAAAAAGGAATGAGAAAAAAAAAAGCAAGCCGTCATAACTTCTGGCTTGCATTCTGCATTTGTTATGGAGATGATGAAGACATGGGCTTCTAGCATTAAGGAGATGTCACATGACTGGCTTCAGTTTAGTTTCAGTAATCCTGGATGACAGGCATCAACTGAGGTTTAAATGTTATTTCAGGGAAGAGGCTAAAATTTTAGAACAACAGGGAAAAGCAAAAGGACTTGAAACTTCCCAAGATCAAATTCTTGGTGAGGGCACTTATGCTGACCCACAGACTCAAGCTTTTTACAGTGAACAAATATTGCCTCTATGCCACAAAGCAGTCTTAAATGCTTGAGACAGGTTTCAAGAACCAGGAAAACAGGGGCTGGAGAGATGGCTCAGTGGTTAAGAGCATTGCCTGCTCTTCCAAAGGTTCTGAGTTCAATTCCCAGCAACCACATGGTGGCTCACAACCCTCTGTAATGAGGTCTGGTGCCCTCTTCTGGCCTGTAGACATACACACAGACAGAATATTGTATACATAATAAATAAATATTTTAAAAAAAGAACCAGGAAAACAAAGTAAAGCAAATACCAGGATTAAACAGGGTCAGAGACTTTTTACAAAGTTTAACTAAGGCAGTACTAATAGGAATAGCAGACACAGAAGCTAGACAGGTGCTCCTTGAATCTATGGCTTTTGAAAATGCCAACTTAGAATTCAAACAGAAACTTGGGGCTTTAAAGGTTATATCAGCACCAATGAATGAATGGATCCTGCATACAATGAACATTGAGACATTTGACTGTAATACTGAATCTTGGGTAGAGGAAGCAATTTACAAAGGAATAAGGAGACATCAAAAGGCCAAATGTTTCAATTGTGGTAGAATAGGACATCTGAGAAGGGATTGTAGACAAGAAATTCCTAGGAATAATATCTCCTCTCAGAATGGTAAAAACAGGAGGACTCAGGATTCAGGTATATGTAGAAGGTGTGGCAAAGCCCAACATTGCACCAATGAATGCATATTGAAAAAAGACAGAGAAGGCAACCCGATACCAACAAACTTCATTGGGGGTACCTCTTGCAGGACCCCATGTCAAAATCAGTCCAGTCATACCCAGTTACTGTGGAGAACATATATCACTAGGAAAAATAAAAAAATCTAGAGCCTTTTGTAAAGAAGTATACTATTCTATATGATGAAATAAACATGGAGGATAATTTTAAAAATCCATCAGGAAGTAGAAAATCTATATTCTGGCAGAATTCTTTGAATGTTCAAAAAACTAAAACTAGGAGTATGTATAAATGGTATTGTAACTGTGGGTTTGATTGACACGGGTATTCATGAGTATCATTACTCTAGAATCTTGGCATCCAAATTGTCCTCTTCAAGAGGCAGATGTGCAATTATTAGGAATTGGAACCCTATCTCAAGTGAAATGAAGCATGAGATGTGTTGACTTCATAGGGCCAGAAGGACAGAGAGGAAAGCTGAGGTCATATGTGGCTAATATTGCAGTAAATTTATGGGGTCGTGACATGCTGCAGCAATGGAATACCTAGATTAACATCCTGCAGTCCCAGAAACTCATAATTTAGGTAAGGATATTATAAGGTACTATACACAAAGGTCACCAGCCATTCAGGCTGTACAAGAACACAAAGCAACTATTAAACCTTTAGAGGTACCAACAGCCCTAACTTTAAATGGTTAACAAAGAAACCAATATGGGTTAAACAGTGGATGTAAATAGAAGATGAACTGCAGGCTTTAGAAACAGCTAGTACAGGAGCAACTAGATGCTTACCATATTGAAGACTCAATCAGCCCTTGGAATTCTCTGGAATTTATTGTTTTAAAAAATCAGGTAAATGAAGAATGGTGACAGATGTAAGATCTGTCAATAAGGTAATTCGACATATGGGCCCTCCACAACCTGTAATTCCTCTGCCTTCTCTTACCAAAAGGATGGTCTCTTATAGTTATTGATTTGAAAGATTGTTTCTTCACTATACTTTTACAAAAAAAAAGGACAGAGAAAAATTTGCCTTCACATTGCCTGCTTACAATAATTCTCAACCAGTGGACCATCCTTCCATAGGGCATGCTCAATAGCCCCACCCTATGCCAATACTCTGTAAGTAAGCCATTGGGAATAATATGTAAATAATTTCCTAAATATATAACTTACCATTACATTGATGGCATTTTGCTGTCTGATTCAAACATAGATACTTTAGAAAGAATGTTTAAAGAAGTAAAGAAGGCATTGCCAAAATGGGGATTACAAATTGCTCCTGAAAATATAGAGTGGAGATTTTGTCAGTTGCCTAGATTATAAATAGGTTTAAGAAAATTAGAACACAAAAGGCATGAATTAGGAGAGACCTATTGAGGACTCTTAATAACTTTCAAATACTGTTAGGAGTATCAGTCTCAGCCATGGATAAGTTGGCCTCAATCAAGTAAATAACCACAACCCAAACATAGGCAGTAAGCAAGCTTAATAAAAGTACTTGGAATGTGTGCGCACATTTCACACACACACAAAAAAAACCACACATAAACACACTCACACATACATGAAAATGAAGGGAGAGGAGGAATTGTTTATAGAAAGGAATCAAGAAAGTGGCAGGAAGTGGTGAGATAAGATAATGGAGGAATTCAGTGGAGGCATAAAACCCAGGCACTGACCAAGTTGTTGCCCACAATGAGCTGTCAAGGACATTATCAGTGCAGAAGGAGAGAGTGTTGTGGTTCATCCTCATAAAGACAGCAGATGGAGACTGCAGAGTGAAGGCATGGGTGGAAGTCAGACCTCACCACCCAGAGAAGAAAGGGTCTCCCACCAAGAGAAGAGCTATACATTTGGTTGGGATTGTTACATATTGGCTTGAATTCTTAATCCTTTAAGTAGGATTTGTGTTAGATTAAAATAACCACAAAGGCACAGAAAGAGAACTGAGACCATCTACCCAGGCTCCTGATGGTACTAAAGGGTCAATGGATGGAGAAGACTGACTCTTGGTTGTGGGAGGAGGAGGCTAAATAGCCCCATACAGGACTCCCTACCTCCTTTCCTCATATCAGTATAGCCAGGAACTTAGAGGAGGAAATGCTGTGGTCAGGAGGCTCTGATGGCCCACCCAGGTAACGGCTGTAATGTTGGACACTGGGCTAGGATCCCTCTGAGTCATCTGTCAAACTCCTGATGGAGTCTCCCCAGGTTCCTCAGAATCCCAGGCTTCCTGCCAACTCACCAGGAGAGGGTGGTTATGAGAAAGAGATTGTCCAGTGTCT
Organism: Microtus oregoni; assembly: GCF_018167655.1. Classification (NCBI taxonomy): domain Eukaryota; kingdom Metazoa; phylum Chordata; class Mammalia; order Rodentia; family Cricetidae; genus Microtus; species Microtus oregoni. The sequence goes on along the minus strand of NW_024543063.1, from coordinate 3,825,288 downwards.
CTGGTATACCTCTGGAGGCCATTTAGTTTGGTCCCAGATGCCAAAGAGGATAAAGGCTCCCTAATTGGCCGCTGGAGACTGCAAGTCCCAGCTCAATCATGCAGAGCATCCTCCCCAAGAGTGACCCCAACTATAGATACCCACACACTGCCCTGATAACAGATATGGAAGAGGAAGAAAGGCCAGGAAACCCAGACCTCACACTTCACAAGACACAGAGTCTGCTGCAGCCAGGACTTACACACATAGACTCTCAGTCCATGTCTACACCTGGACTCTGCCCATACCCATCTCATTCTATTGCCAAGAAATAGCTGACCTCAAGAAAGAAAAGGAACCTATTATTCTATCTTCAGCACAGACCAGCCTCAATAGCATGGGGACCTGAGGAGCATGGATGGTGGTATCTGACTTTGTGTGAGTCCTGAGTCTCACCTACATAAGATAAGATCAGCATGTTATCTGTCAAGGAAGCTGAAAGTAGAAGACACCATACATGGCAGACACAAGGGGTGGGTGCTCAGGAATAATTGTGGACTAACTCTGTAGACAATGGCATCCTATGGTGATCAAGCCTAACATTAGTTCAGGTCACAGTTAGCAGTTCTGTTTCGTCCCACACAGGGTCACCATCTGGAACACCAGCTCCAATTCTGCAGTCATGTAGGATGAAGCTCTGCATCCATCACAGGACACAGTGATGCTGATGGCTTAGGAGGGGCAAGGCTAAGAGGAGCACAGGCTGTGTCTTTACTGTCACTGGAACACTGTTCTCCCACAGCAGACCTTCCATGGCTTCCTTCTCCTTCCACATATGTCTCTAGATGTATTTGATCCTTGACAAGCGGGAGAGATTAGGCTTCTCCTTGCTCCATCAGGAACTATAGGACCAGCTGTGGTGAATACATATCTATACACATCACACTGGTCACAAGGGAAACCCATGTGGTAAGTACTTAGATCTCTGTGAGTGTGTCAACTGTGAGCACAAAGTTTCCTACATGCCTTCCATCTTGTGTGGTAAAGTCAGCTCTGTAGTATATGGTAGGCTCATATAGAGTCCTGTAGATTCCATGATTTCATTGTGTGCAGTGTATGGTAGACACTACAAAAGCTGAATCCACACACCTGAAGGATGTCCCTGAGCTTCAAGGCTAATGGAGAGCAGATATTCTGTTTTACTCTAGGCAGCCTCCCATGTTACTCCTGAGACAAACAGTAGCAATCATAGCTACCAACAGGAAATTTGTCTGCATTCCAGACTGGACATAAAGAGAAGAGAAAGTAACCATAAATTGGGTAGAGGCCAGCCTCATCTGGACTCAAACAACAAGGAGTAAGACCCTGTGAACCCCAAAGCTGAAGTTGGAGCAGGGAAGAGAGCTGGCAATGAGATCAGGTTAGAGGCCATGATTGTGTCCTGGTTTTTCTCAGGACATGGTGCTGCCCCCTCACACTAATTTCCAAACTCTAGACATTGACGGGAACTGCTCACATCAAGAAGAGTCTGATTGTCACTCTATGCCAGCATTTGGGCCACAGCTTCTGAGATTAGATCAGAGTCTTGTGAAGGACATAGACACAATCTGAAGATGGAAAGGGCAATTTCTTGCTGTGAAGCCACCCTACAAAGGACAGAATCGCCCACTCCAAATTTATTGGAGGGTACGTTGTCCTCATGAACATTTTTGAAATAGTGAGACTATTTCAAATATCTGTGGAATATTTAATGCGACTCTGGAGAGAGCTGCTTCAATGGTACTGCTCAGGGGTGTCCCTTGGTAGTGTGAGCACAGGAACCAGAGGAAGGCATAGGGATACTGAAAAATCTTTACAGTCACTAAGTCTGGAAGCCTCTTTATATTCTCAACGTATGAGCTCAGGCTTCCACACAGGGGGGCTCAGCACAACCTCATGAATCACATGGTCTCACCAGCTCATCTGAAAAGATATCAGAGCAGCTACTGAATTTTGCACAAGAGACAAGCATGTCACCAACAAGTACCTGCAGCCTGTGGAACATCCAATTGTACTAGTGAGATCTGCTCCCTTTCTCTGCCTCCCCCACTCTCTCTTCTGCTGTCCACACTCATGTCCAAACCAGTCCACAGAAATGGAAATCTATCAGCAGTGTCCTTGCAGGGGTTTGTGCTGGTGGGATTCGGAGGAAGTGCAGAGACCCAGGCCCTGCTCTTTGCTGTCTTCCTGCCTCTGTACATGCTGACCATCCTGGGCAACCTCACCATGATCACAGTCATCACCCTGGATACCGGCCTGCACTCCCCCATGTACTTCTTCCTCAAGAACCTGTCCTTTGTCGACCTCTGCCTCTCTTCTGTTATTGTGCCCAATACTCTAGCCAACATTTTCTCCTCTTCCAAGGTCATCAGCTTTGAGGGATGTGCCACTCAGCTCTTCCTTTTCACCTTGTTGGGTGCCACCGAAGCTGTACTCTTAGCTGTGATGGCATATGACCGTTTCATGGCCATGTGCAGTCCTTTAAGATACTCTGTGAATATGTGCCCTACAACCTGTGCCCATTTGGTTCTGGGTACCTTCTGTGTTGGCTGCCTGAACGCCATTGTCCAGACAAGCCTCACATTCCAGCTGCCCTTCTGCAGCTCCAACCACATCGATTACTTCTTCTGTGATGTGCCCCCACTGATCAAGCTAGCCTGTGAAGACACGACTCTCAATGAACTTGTCATGTTTGGTATCTGTGGGTTCATCATTGTGTGTGCTGTTCTTGTGGTCATCATCTCTTATGGCTACATCACAGTGACCATCCTCAGAATGCAGTCAGGGTCAGGGCGGCACAAGGTCTTCTCTACCTGTGGCTCCCATATGACAGCTGTATCCTTGTTTTATGGAACTGGTTTTGCTATATATGGCCAGCCAGGAGGTATGGCATCCATGGAGCAGGGCAAGTTGGTCTCCATCATCTACACCCTGGTGATCCCCATGCTCAACCCCCTCATCTACAGTCTGCACAACAAGGATGTAAAGGATGCCCTGAGGAGGCTGGGACAGAGGCACAGTCTGGTGAAGAAGAGTGGCTGGTGTCAGCATCAGGGAATATGCTAGGGTCATAGAAGAAAAGGATCCTTGCGAGACAGAGTATTGTATGGTATTTATATCTACTTGTCCTGATTTCTTTGTCATCTTGTTTCTTTCTTACTTTTTTTGTTCATTGATGTATTCATCCAACCAAATATCCACTCATCCGTTTGCCATCTACCCTGTCTTCCATGAATATGTATTATTAGGCAGACATTTCCAGAATGAGAATAAGGAAAATTCTTTGCCACCAAATGGTCCATAGTTGGAAGAATCCTGGATCTCTTTGATTTGACAGAAGGTAGAGCACTGAGAGGAACCAGGTTTAGGAGCCATTGCCAACATCTCCTGGTGAAGCTACACAACTGCTGATTTCTCTAGGACTCTTTCCATTTGTTTCATCACTAAACATAAAGTCGGTGTGGTGGGACCCTTCCCTCTGTGCATCTAAGAATGTGTCTTTTAGAATCTGTGTGTTGACTCATTCTTGTATTGATTTCATATGAGGATGGGCTAAAAGCAAATCTCTGCAGACTTCCTCCTCTGTTTTACAATAGCCTCTACCTTCCTCTGCTCATGAAGCTGCCCTCCTCATGAGGTATCACAGTCTACTGCTAGAGTCATGAGGAACCTAAATGCAATTGACTCCCAGCACGTTCCTTACACCTACAGCTGGGGGTTATAGATGAAGCTGTAGGTTGATTCACAGTTTGAGAAACCATTAAAACCTAACCTGGGAGATGTAACAATATCAAGGTGTTAATTCATCCTCCGAGTAAGATTGAAGCCTTGGTGAACTACACTTTACAATAGCCTGCTGCCCTCTGCACATGTGGCTTGCCTGTGTCCCTCCCTGCCCTGTGTGTCTGATCTCATGTTCTTCCTTCCCTGGAGACCAGCAGGGGACAGGGGATCTGACCTCTAAGCAGGGCTTGCTCTTCCTCCCATTTTCTCTCTCTGAGCATCCTGCAGTTTTCCATCCTGTAGCCCTTGAGTTGAAGGCTTCAGGTCCCAACATCATGCCCTGACTTCATCCTTAGCTGGTCAATGTCTTCCTTTCTTTGAGCAGTTCTGGAACATTCTGTTCTGTGAATGGCGTGAATCTCAACTTCAGTGATCTTCTCTCCCCCACCCTCTCTTCCTCTGTTTATTCTGTTCTCCATCACAATATTCTTTTTACCATCCTATGAGGTTTCAGCATTGAAGGAGCAATGCATTTGGTGTCTTCCATGCCTATTTAATGTTAGAAAAGAACAGCTGACAGCGCCTTTGTGCTCACCCTTACTCAGGAGTAGTCTCATCTTCATCTTGTAGATGGAAGTGGTGCAAACAGTGAAGAATCAGCTCCCGGTCTCCCTATGAGGGCCTTCCTCCTTTGTCAGAAGTCAGCATGACATCAGGAGGGACACAGTCCCAACAGTAGAGAAGAAAACAATCTAGAAAACTAGTGCAGCAATAAGATGCTGTGGACGCCGCTGACCTAGTATCAGGGCTTTGATTTGCTCTGTGGTCATATAGGAGGCTTTCTGCTGCTGCTAGAAGAACACGTGGTGTTCTCTCACTAAAGGAGGAGGAGGGTCATGAGAAGGCAATGCCATCCAGGCACTCCTTCCCTCTCACTCTGGCTGCAAATGCAGAAGGTCCCCTCAGGGGTGGTGGATGTTGTACTGAGGAGGTGGCAGGCATTTTACACAGATGCTGGGAACTCAACCTAAGGTCTTATGCTTGCTGAGCCAGAATTTTATCCACCAAATAAATAAATAAATAAAACCCTAGTTTATTTTCTTCTTGCTGTGACATAGAGCACCTGACCAAACAACTCGGGTTTATTTTGGCTTATATGGGGAGGGGGGAGAGTATAGTCCATCAAGGCTGAGAAAGTGCAGCAGAGGAATGTGGGCAATGAATCGCACTACATCTGCAGTGGGAAAGTAGAGAGCAAACAGAAAGACACCAGGGTGTACATCTCAAGGACGTTCCAGAGTGACCCACTTCCCCTAGAGAGGCTCCACACCTTTTGTTACAGAACCTTTGATGGTAATTCTAGCTGGGGACCAAGTAAGTGTTCAAACACATGAGCCTGCGTATTCACATTTAAAACTATGACAACCCTCTAAGGGACCCTCTGTTTCCACAAGCATGGGGTTCGGCAAATCTCACAAATCCTCACAACTTTGGACTCTGAGATAATGACATAAAATCTAAACATCATGAATTTCAGACTCTTTTGTCCTTCTTGTGAAATCTCACTGCAGGATTTTTTTTTTTTACCATAGTACAAAGTTCCATTTTTAAGCTGAGTTTCTCTACTTCCTGATTTTATTGATACTAAACTATGTTATAGGAAAAGAGCAATTCCTATTTTTCACCATCTGCCTTTAAAGTGTCCGCCATTGTAGAAGAACAGACTCGTAGCGAGTTTCTAGAAAGGAATGTTTGATTATACAGAGCTTTGCCTTGTCCCAGTGTTTGCTTTACATATCTAAAGAACTAGGGAAGAAAAAAAGAAAATATTCAAAAGAATCATGAGACCATTCCAAAGCCCCTTATTTCCTACCTGCATGGCACTAGCCTGTCTTACACTGCAATCTCCTGAGCTCTGGGTGTTTTCCCAATCAGGTGACTAATTTTCCTCAGCTGTGCTGGATACGCCACACACAAGACCACATCCAATTCCCTGATTGTAGTTGTTACAGGCATTATCAGCTGCACATGGAGCCGAGCTCTTAGTCTCGTGTAATGCGAATCTGTGGAGTCTAAGCTCATTGCTTATGAGAACGAAATGAAACATGAGAGTGGCGAACTTCCTGCTGATGTCAAAAGAATAATTTAAGAGAGTAAACCTTAAAAAAGAAAGACAGTAAATATTGTGAGTTATTGTTTGATGTTATGACCAAGAAGAGAAACTTCCTGTAGCTGTTTCTTCCTTAATGCCAGGGCCATACCCAAAGAGGAGTGTGCCTTCCTATGGTTGTGGTCCCTTCCAGAGGAGGTGCTCTAACTTCATCCCACAGATGGAACCAATAGGAAAATGGCTCTGAATACAAAGGACTTTTCCTTCCTGCGCTGCACCCACAGAGGATGACAAGGCAACCAGTTAAGGTGCCGTGGTGACCTTCCACAAAACCCCATTCAGTTAGGACCCAGAAATAGTAGCAAGAATGGGAGTCTGAGAAGGGAAAGCTTGTGGCTGCAATTGTAAAGCTACGAGGTGGGCATAATGGGGCATGCCTGTAATCCCAGTGTTAAGGAGCAGGAGGCAGGTGGATCTCTGTGAGTTTGAGACTAGCCTGGTCAACATAGTGAGTTCCAAGACAGCCAGAGCTATAGTGAGACCCTTTCTCCAAAAATAGGAAAAGGAGGAAGGAAGTAAAGAAGGAAGACAGGAAAGAAGGAAGGAAAGAAGGGAGGGAGGGAGGAAGGAAGGAAGGAAGAAAGACAGGAAAGAAGGAAGGAAGGAAGGAAGGAAGGAAGGAAGGAAGGAAGGAAGGAAAAATTCACACTCAGTGGAGTGTTTGTTCTGAATGTAGGAGTTGAAAGTGTGTGTTTAAACGCAGGAGTTGAGAGGCACACTTAGTGGTTAATTACAGCGGTGTGTGATGTGAGGCCTTTGAAGGCATGGTACTCAAAGAACATAACCCGTGGGTGAGAGAAAAAATTAGGCAGTGTTTAAAGATGAAGTAAATCTGTGAGCTGATTTGCTTTTTTCTCTAAAGAATTTCCTTTTGTAAATGAGATGGTAAAGCTACAGTCACCCTGATTCCAAAACCACACAAAGACCCAACCAAGAAAGAGAATTACAGACCAATCTCACTCATGAACATTGATGCAAAAATTCTCAATAAAATACTGTCAAACAGAATCCAAGAACACATTTAAAAAATTATCCATTACGATCAAGTAGGCTTCATCCTGAGATGCAGGGCTGGTTCGACATACAAAAATCTATCAATGTAATCCATCATATAAATAAACTGAAAGAAAAAAAACATATGATCATTTCATTAAATGCGGAAAAAGCATTTGACAAAATTCAACACTCCTTTATGATAAAGGTTTTGGAGAGGTTAAAGATACAAGGATTATACCTAAATATAATAAAAGCAATATACAGCAAGCCAACAGCTAATATCAAATTAAATTGAGAGAAACTCAAAGCCATTCCACTAAATTCAGGAACAAGACAAGGCTGTCCACTCCCACCATATCTCTTCAACATAGTTCTTGAAGTTCTTGAAAAAAATCAGTAGCCCTCCTATACACAAAGGATAGAGAAGCAGAGAGGGAAATCAGAGAAACGTCACCTTTTACAATAGCCACAAATAGCATAAAGTATCTTGGGGTAACTCTAACCAAGGAAGTGAAAGATCTATTTGACAAGAACTTTAAGGCATTGAAGAAAGAAATTGAAGAGGACACCAGAAAATGGAAGAATCTCCCATGCTCTTGGATGGGTAGAATCAACATAGTAAAAATGGCAATTCTACCAAAGACAATCTATAAATTCAATGCAATCCCCATCAAAATCCCAAAAAATTCTTCACAGACCTTGAGAGAACAATAATCAACTTTATATGGAAAAACAAAAAACCAAGGATAGCCAAAACAATTCTATACAATAAAGGAACTTCTGGAAGCATTACCATCCCTGACTTCAAACTCTATTACAGAGCTACAGTAATGAAAACAGCTTGGTATTGGCATAAAAACAGAGAAGTTGACCAATGGAATCGAATAGAAGACCTGGATATTAACCCACAAACCTATAAACACTTGATTTTCAACAGAGGAGCTAAAAGTATACAATGGAAGAAAGAAAGCATCTTCAACAAATGGTGCTGGCATAACTAGATGTCAACCTGTAGAAGAATGAAAATAGATCCATATCTATCACCATGCACAAAACTCAAGTCCAAATGGATTAAAGACCTCAATATTAATCTGAACACATTGAACCTGATAGAAGAGAAAGTGGGAAGTAGTCTACAACACATGGGCACAGGACCACTTCCTACATATAACTCCAGTAGCACAGACAATAAAGGCAACATTGAATAAATGGGACCTCCTAAAACTGAGAAGCTTTAGGACTGTAAAGCAAAGGACACTGTCATTAAGACCAAAAGGCAACCTACTGATTGGGAGAAGATCTTCACCAACCCCACATCAGACAAAGATCTGATCTCCAAAATATTTAAAGAACTCAAGAAACTAGACTATAAAATGCTAATCAACCCAATTATAAAATGGGGCACTGAACTGAACAGAGAATTCTCAACAGAAGAAGTTCAAATGGCCAAAAGACACATTAACCTCCTTAGTGATCAGGGAAATGCAAATCAAAACAACTTTGAGACACCATCTTACACCTATCAGAATGGCTAATATCAAAAACACAAATGATAGCCTTTGCTGGAGAGGATGTGGAGTAAGGGGAACACTCATCCATTGATGGTGGGAATGCAAACTTGTGCAACCACTTTGGAAATCAGTGTGGCTGTTTCTCAGCAAATTCGGCATCAACCTACCCCAGGATCCAGCAATACCACTCTTGGGAATATACCCAAGAGATGCCCTATTATACTACAAAAGCATTTGTTCAACTATGTTTATAGCAGCATTATTTGTAATGGCCATAACCTGGAAACAACCTAGATGTCCCTCAATGGGCGAATGGATAAAGAAAGTGTGGAATATATATACATTAGAGTACTACTCAGCAGTAAAAAACAATGACATCTTGAATTTTGCATGCAAATGGATGGAAATAGAAAACACTATCCTTGGTGAGGTAACCCAGACCCAAAAAGATGAATATGGTATGTACTCACTCATTAGTAGATTTTAGTCATAAATAAAGGACATTGAGCCTATATTTCGTGATCCTCGAGAAGCTAAATAAGGTGAACCCCCAAAAAAACATATAGTTATCCTCCTGGATATTGGAAGTAGTTAAGATTGCCAGGCAAAAATTGGGAACTTGGGGGTAGGGGTGCGGTGGGGGTAAGAAGAGAGGGGGAGAGAGAAGTGAGAAGGGGAGGATGGGGAGAGCTAGGGGGAATGGGATGGTTGGGATGGAGGAAGGGCAGATATGGGAGCAGAGAAGTAGATATCTTAATTAAGGGAGCCATTTTAGGGTTGGCAAGAGACTTGACTCTAGAGGGGTTCCCAGGTGTCCAAGGAGATGTCCCCAGCTTGTTCTTTGGGCAACTGAGGAGAGGGTGCCTGAACTGACCCTATCTTATAGCCACACTAATGAATATCTTGCATATCACCATAGAACCTTCATCTGGAGATGAATGGAGATAGAGACAGAGACCCACATTGGAGTACTGGACTGAGCTCCCCCAAGGTCCAAATGAGGAGCAGAAGGAGGGAGAACATGAGCAAGGAAGTCAGGACTGCAAGTGGTGTGCCCACCCACTGAGATGGTGGGGTTGATCTAATGGGAACCCACCAAGGCCAGTTGGACTGGGACTGATGGAGCATATGATCAAACCGGACTCTCTGAATGTGGCTGACAATGAGAGCTGACTGAGAAGCCAAGGTCAATGGCACTGGGTTTTGATTCTACTGCATGTACTGGCTTTGTGGGAGTCTAGTTGGTTTGGATGCTCACCTTCCTAGACCTGGATGGAGGGGGGAGGACCTTGGACTTCCCACAGGGCAGGGAACACAGACTGCTCTTTGGACTGGAGAGGGTGGGAGAGGGGAAGAGGGGGGAAGGCGATGGAAATGGGAGGAGGAGAGGAGGTGGAAGTTTTTAATAAAAAAAAAAGAAAACCAAACTCATACATTAAAAAAAAATTCCTTTTGTAATTGATATGGTAAAGCGGCTAATGGGGTACACCGCTCAGGTTTGGGGATAAGAATGCCATGCTGATACAGTTAAAATAAATGATCATAAAGATGTGAGATGGGTATTGGCTGTAAGCAAGGTTTATTGGTCGGTCGCATCATAATCAGTTGGCTTTGAACACATTCTCCACCGTTCTGTGCTTACGGGCATAGGCCACCTTGCGCAGCCTGATACTTTGCCTCAATCCACACTTTAACTCTATTTACTTGATTATGGAGCCAAATTAAAGTGACTCCCAATGGGTGAAAACCAGACAATTTGAGCATGAGTGAAGCCACAACTCCGGAAGAGTCAAAAACAGTCTTGCTCTTGAATTCTTGCCGACACAAAAGTACTGGCCACTAGAGGGCAATAAGAGCCAAGTTGCTGTTTTTGAAGCTGTCTCTAAAGAGCTAGATCAGTGACCATAGGCACAAAACATGTCAGATATCCGTCATATCAAATTTTTACATTTCGATTCATAACAGTAGCAAAATTTCAGTTATCAACGAAAATAATTTTATGGTTGGGGTCACCACAACGTGAGGACCTGTATTAAAGGGTCGCAGCTTTAGGAAGGCTAAGGACCACAGAGCTAGATGGAGCCAAAATTTCTCTGGCATTTCCCATATAAATATACATATGAGGACATGGTGGCCAATGATTAAATGTCTATTCTCTTCTTAGCCCCAAAGACAAGACCAAGGTGGTTTCTCAGAGAGCAGTAGTTATCTGCACAGCCAAGACTGACTGCACAGAAGCCCTATAATTGTCATTATTTTAGAAACCTCATTGAATTAATGAAGCTGGGCAGTGCTGCCGGTGGCCCTTTCCATACAGAAGAAGACAGCCATGTACAATTCCCCTGAGAGAAGAGCGCATGCCTCCCACAACACAGTCAGGTCAACAATGCCCATATGGTGACGATAAACAACTGGATTCCAACCAGGCCTCTAGGTTTAGCTGACAGGGGACACAGGATGGAGGAGTAAAACAGCGTTAATGGAATGACCCTATCAATTTCAGCATGTGGGAAATCCTACGCATCTATGATAAAAATAAATGGGCCAACATTGTTCTTTATAAACAATAGCAACAAAACAAAGTGATTGGGAAGCCCTGCATGTGTAGAAGGCACCGAGACCTGTGAGAACTTTTTCTTTAGCTTATTTGAATAGCTGCACAAGAATCACATTATATAATGGGGTTGTTGCTCATGTGGATGCTGAAGGATACTTGATGACATTGGGGGATTATTTTTCTTTAGGGAATGCAAATGCTACTACTGGGCACTTTTCTAAAAGTAAATGCCTTACATTATGGAGATGTGAAGAAAATACATGGGAAAGAAATTATATGATGTTTGAGACTTGTTTTAAAGTAATGCAAGGTTCTGGGTGCTGGAGGAGAAGGGATTCCATACTACTTGCCCAAGCTGACCTAGTTGGTTGCTATTGAAGGGGAGTGAGTGGTATTCGAAGCTCACTATGCTCTTCTGATTCTGTGAATATTTTAAATTTCCACAATCATAGCTGTCAGAATGTCTCTTTTTTTTCTGTGGAGGCAGGGCCTCACTGTGTAACCCAGGCTGATTTAAGCTCACTGTCCTCCTGCCTCTATTCTATGGGCAGAGATTTGGGGTCCCCTTTGTGGCTCACACCCACACACTTTGTTTTGGATGCTCTCCATTTTTTCCCTTCCACTCCTAAACTGCTCTCTAACCAGCCAGCTCTCTATCCTTCCTCAACTCTCATCTCCTCTCATGGTCACCTCTTCTCTGTAGGGCCACAGGCTCGCTGTGATGGATGCTGTGGACTGGGAGTCATAGAGTAAGATCTGGGCCACTCATTCACTTCTTTCTTTCTTTTTTTCTTTCTTTCTTTCTTGTCAATTATAAAAAAAACATTGTAAGATATTAAAATGTTAGGAGATTGACTATAAAATGCAATTTATAAATTTGCTTACAATATTGGTATTTTAGTTTGCTCTGGTGCTGTGATAAATACTGACCAAAACCAACCTTGGCAGGAGTGTTTTGGTTTGCTTTCTATTGCTCTGATAGAGATCATAACCAAAGGCCACTTGGGGAGGAAAGCATTTATTTGGCTTACATATCCTGAGCCACAGTCTATCGAGGGAAGCCTAGGGAAGCAGTGAAATCAGATCCCAACTCAGAAGCAAACATGGGGAGCAAATCTCGACTGCAGCTTGACAAGAACTCACCGGTCACTTGGGTCTCAACCTTCCTAGTGTTGTGACCCTTTAATACTGATCCTCATGGTGTGGTGACCCCCAACCATAAGATTATTTTATCACTACTTCATAACTGTAATTTTGCTACTGTTGAGAATCATAATGTAAATACTTGATATTCAGGATTCTGATATGTTACCCTTGTGAAAGGGTCATTTAACCCTTGTGAGGTTGAGAAACTCTAGTCTAGAATGACCTTCAGGATGGCTGCCCCAGCCTAAGAAGACTGCTTAAATATGAACTTCATTCACTGAACTAGAATTGAAACTGTATGACCAGGGATGCTCTTGGGGATTTCTCAAAGACTATGACCTAATGGACCAGTAGGGTCCCAGTAGGAAGAAAGTACGTATCCTTGTACAGAGTGCTGTTTGGAATTATAGTCCTATAGAAGCTGTGTTGTAGTCCAAGATGCAAACTTAATTTGGCCCAGAGAGTCATTAGCAAAAATATGTTAGCTCCACTCCAGGTCAGGAGGGATAGTGCAGACCTGACTCTCAGAAGAAGACCTGGAGAGGTAAACTTTCAACACCCTCCACACAAAAGAAGTTTACTCTTGTGGTTAAAACAACAAAAGGAGGAAGCAAATTGGTGTCCTCTACCTACGTTCCTAGTAGCACTGAGGGGAGTCAAGTAAGGCCTTGGAAGGAGTGGGATGACGGATGTTGCAGGCCAGGCTCCTCACACATCCTCCTCACATCAACATAGCCATGGGAAACAAGCAGAGGCAAGGGCTGTGCCATGAGGCCATATCATCTCTTCGCGGAAGTGAGTGCTCTCATGAGGTACACAGGGCTCAGGGTCCATCTGAATTGTTTCAGCTGGGGTCTTCAAGCGTCCTGCCAACCCACCAGAAAGAGTAGCAATGAGGTGTGATGGTTGAAGAAATGCCATTTTTTGCCAGGCATCCATCTAGGTAGCCACTATTTGTCTCTGATACTAGTCCCCGGAAGTTAACTTCTCGGTAACCTTGACTCAGTGACCCACACCCAAAAATATACAGCCAAGACCATCCACTTGTGCTATAAATAATGGCTTTTTGGCTTCTGTAACTTCCTTACATAGATACCCAAACTTATTTTGGGTCACTTAATCTCACAGAACAAACCAATTTTTGCTTGCTCGCTGTGGTAATTTGAATGTCATTTGGTCCCCATAATTTCATAGGGAGTGTAGCTATTAGGAGGTATGGCTTCATGAGAGTGGGTATGGTTTTGTTGGAGGAAATGTGCCACTGTGGGGGTGGACTTTGAGGTGTCCTATGCTCAGGATACTGCCCAGTGTCTCAGTCAACTTCCTGTTGCTGGCAAGATGTAGGACTCTCAGGTCCAGCACCATGCCTGCCTGCATGCCACTGTATTCCCCACCATGAAGATAATGGACTGACTCTCTGAAACTGTAAGCTAGCCACTCTCAATTAAATGTTTTCTTTTATAAGAGCTGACATGGAGCAGTCAGGGTTCCCTGCCCTGTGGAAAGTCCAATGTCCTCCCCCCTCTATCCAGGTCTAGAAAGGTGAGGATCCAGACAGACTAGGTTCCCACAAAGCCAGTACATGGAGTAGAATCAAAACCCAGTGCCATTGTCCTTGGCTTCTCAATCAGCCCTCCATGTCAGCCATGTTCAGAGAGTCTGGTTTGATCACATGCTCCATCAGTTCCAGTCCAGCTGGCCTTGGTGAGTTCCCATTAGATTGGCCTCACCATCACAGTGTTTGGGCACACCCCTCGCGGCCCTGACTTCCTTGCTCATGTTCTGCCTCCTTCTGCTCCTCATTTGGACCTTGGGAGCTCAGTCCAGTGCTCCAATGTGGGTCTCTGGAGAGTGAGGGGCAGTGGGGGGAGGGGGAGGGAAATGGGAGGAGGTGAAAATTTGTAATAATAATAATAAATAAAAAATAAACAATATAGTTATAGAACCAAAAAAAGGAGCTGCCATGGTCATGGTGTCTCTTCAAGGCAATAAAAACCTTAACTAAGATACTCACAGAGATATTGAACATCTTCTTGAAGTTATTCTCTTTAAAAATCCTTCCCTGGCTCCCCCTTCTCACAGCAATCTTGAATTTGGCTCAAAGATTGTTCCTCCTGCTAGCAGCTAATCGATACATCTTTTAATTATAATTGGATTGAGTCCATGTCCTCTTCCCAGGAGTCACAAACTCCATAACAGAGGCAGAGATGTGCCTCAGGCATGCTGCAGCTCCAAGATATTAGAATCCCAGCTGCCAGAGGCCAGCGCTTCCCTAATTGGTCACTGGAGGCTACAAGTCCCTACTCTACCAGGTGCAGAGAATACTCTCAAGCAGAGTGACCCTAAGGGCAGGCACCTCCACACACTGTCCAGCTAATGGGGACAAGACCAGAGGAAGGACCTGCATCCCTCTTCTGAAGACCTGCAGCTAGTGTAGCCAGAACCTGGGCACCTAAAGTCTTGCAGGGACCCTGGTGCCCACCTGTGCCCATGCTTACTCAACTGCACTACCCAGAGCCATAACTGATCTAAAGGAGGGACAGAAACAACTGTTGTCCACTCATCCATGTTCAACGGAGACCAGGCTCAGCAGCACTGGGGCACTGAGAGCACAGACGTTGACTGTGTGATCTTGGGGTAGACCTGACTCTCACCTAGGAAAGGTAAGTTCAATACATCACCTGTGAGGAGTAGGAAATCATGAAGGATGGCCTGAGCACATAGTGTGCACTCGGGGCCTGCCTCAGTAAGCTGTCCTGTCCTGATCATCCCTGGCCTTTGTACAGGTTCAGTGTGGGGGGCAGGGAGACTCTACATCTATTCAGTTCTGCAGACAGATAGGAAGAAGCCCTGTATCTAACCACATAGGAGACAGTGATGCTGCTGACTCTGTAAGGCAGGGCCAAGGGGTACAGAAGCCGTCTCTTCGTAGACAGTGGCAGTCAGCTCTCTCACAATGGAGCAGCATCCTCCACCCTTGGCTAGCTGCCATTTCCGCTGCCACTGCGGATACCCTGCATCCTTGGCAAGCTGGAGAGGCCATGCTTGCCCTTCCTTTAGTTGGAAACAAGGGAAAGGCTTGACATTAACATTTCCTGGCATTTCACACTCACTGTGAAGGAAAGTGTGATCCGGCAGTGGGAGGCATGGGGGAATTGCTGAGAGTGTGAATGCCAAGTCAATACATTTATTTATACCTTTGAACTGGCAGTGAGATAGTCATGGTTGAGATAACAGTGCATGGGTGTCTCAATCAGATTCCTCCACCCCACCCCAGCCCATGTACACACAATGGAGGGAAATAATAGGGGCACTAATGGGCTCACCCAGCCCAGATCTCTAAGCCATCTGAGCCACCCCAGGGTAATGGAGCCTCTTGCATCTCTTGGGAGCAAACAGAAAAGTGACAGCTAGCTTCACATAGGACACTCCTGTGTTGTCAGCTCTCTGATCACTATGAATAAGAGAAAATAATTATGAATGGCCAGAGGCCAGTTTTGTCTAGTTTTCAAGAGCAAAGAATAAAATCTTAGAAAGCCCCAAAGCTGATGTGAAGCAGAGAGAAGAGCTACCAGGGAGATAAGGTTCGAAGCCGAAGCCATCACATGTCGCAAATACGTTTGAGCCCCAGTCTTAGTTTTTCAGTACATGGTTCTGGGCTGCAACCTCACCACAATCTCCGACATCTATACATTAGCCGGAATTCCTGACAATCAATCAGGCGGTTTTTTCATGCTGATTGTCACTCTGGATCAGGCTTGGTGTCAGAGCTACTGAGGTATGGCCAGCATTCTGTAAGCCACAAAGACACACAGCTTCAATGTAGGGATGACTAACCCCTGCTCTGAGTTCAGCCTACAGATGGAAGAGTCAACCAGCACAAGGCTTGAAGGGCAGGAGACCCTCATAAACATTCTCTCATCAGTAAGAAGAAGTGTGGGAAATGTAGCGTGGGTCTTGATAACTGAGTGTCCCAAAAGCTCTTCTCAGAAGCATCCTCTTCCACAGAGAATGAGCAAATGAACAACTCAGATGCAACACAGGGATGATAAAAGGCTGTCTGCACTCTGAGGGTCCCTGGGATCTAGAGCCTCTTCGGATCCCTAGAGCATAGCTCAGTCCCATTCACAGAGAGGGTTTGGCACAAATTAAACAAACTGAAAGAAATGTTTCCTTGCAGGTGGCACCAGCCCATCTGGTAGGAGATCAGAAAAGCTAGTGAACTGTCCATGGTAAACAGCATGTCACCAACAGGTTCCAGCAGCCTATGGGACACCCGACTTGACCAGTGAGAGCTGCTCCCTCTTGCCATCTCCATCTGCCTCTCTGCATCTGTCCCCACCCATGGCCACAGCAGCCCACAGAAATGGGAGTCTCTCGGCAGTGTCCTTGCGCGTGTTTGTGCTGGTGGGATTTGGGGGAGGTGCAGAGACCCAGGCCCTGCTCTTTGCTGTCTTCCTGGCCCTGTACTTGGTGACCGTCCTGGGCAACCTCACCATGATCGTGGTCATCACTCTGGATGCCCACCTGCACTCCCCCATGTACTTCTTCCTCAAGAACCTGTCCTTTGTTGACCTCTGCCTCTCTTCTGTTATTGCCCCTAAAGCCATGACCATCTTCCTTTCCTCCTCTAAGGTCATCAGCTTTGAGGGATGCGCCACTCAGTTCTTCTTTTTCTCCTTGTTGGCTACCACTGAGACTTTTCTCTTAGCTGTGATGGCCTATGACCGTTTCATGGCCATCTGCAGTCCCCTGAGGTACCCTGTGACCATGTGCCCTATGACCTGTGCCCGTCTGGTTCTGGGTACCTTCTGTGTGGGCTGCCTGAACTCCATTGTGCAGACCAGCCTCACGTTCCAGCTGCCCTTCTGCAGCTCCAACCGTATTGACTACTTCTACTGTGACGTGCCCCCACTGCTCCAGCTGGCCTGCGGCAGCACAGCCCTCAATGAGCTCCTGCTCTTTGGCCTCTGTGGGTTCATCATTGTGAGCACTACCTTAGCTGTGCTGGTTTCCTATGGCTACATCACCGTGACCATCCTCAGGATGCGCTCAGGATCTGGGAGGCACAAAGTCTTCTCCACCTGTGGCTCTCATCTGACAGCCGTGTCTTTGTTTTATGGCACCCTTTTTGTCATGTACGCACAGCCAGGAGCAGTGACATCCATGGCACAGGGCAAAGTGGTCTCCATCTTCTACACCCTCGTCATCCCCATGCTCAACCCCCTCATCTACAGTCTACGTAACAAGGATGTGAAGGATGCCCTGTGGCGGCTGGGACACAGACACAACCTTGTGAAGAAGGGTGGACAGTGAAGGGCTATCCTGAAGCCAGAGGGAAGGGATCTGTGGGGATCACCGAGCACTGAAAACCACCACCTTCCTTCAAATGGAAATGGACATGTGTAAAATCATTTACCCATCGGCATTCCAGTCTTCCTTTAGACTATTTCATGGGCACAGCATTGACCTACTGTGAGCTATAAAACTCTGCATGCAGAACCCTAAAGGTTGAAAAAAGTGGGGTCTCCAATCACAAGAAGACCTACTAAGAACGTCAACCATCCCTAAGTCAAAGCGGGTCTGACTCCTCTACCCACTGCTTCTCAGCTTCTCTAGGCCATGTCATGGCTTCCTCTATAGGAGAAGTTATGCATTTTTATCTTGATTGAGTTTATCAGTAATCAAAATGTTTCTATCCAGTTAACCCTCCAACACAATGCCTACTCTGGTGGCCATTTGTGACAGGTAACTCAAACTGCCTTTCCTCCTCTACCATGTTTTCCACACAACTGCCAGGAGCTCTCTCAAAACAACAGCTGAGTCAATGGCCAAGGCACTCTGGCTAGTGAGGCTGGTGTCAACAACAAATAGGTCTACTAGGGCTGTCCCAGAACTAACAAATGATTCCTCTTTTAAGAACGATCCCAGCCAGGTCTGGAGAGACGGCTCAATGGTTAAGAACACTTGCCACTCTTTCAGAGTACCTGGGTTCAGTTCCCAGAACCCTAGCTCCAGGGTGTCTGACCTCAGGCCTCTTTGGCACACACACTCACGTGCACATACCCATGTACACGCATACATGCACATAATTAAAAATAACAAAAAATTATTTTAAAGAAGGATCCAAGCTAGAAGTCCGTGGGTTTGGAGGTGCTTCCTCTTAAGGTAGAACCTTCATCAGATTCCCACTCACAACTCTCAGAGATGAATCCCCAGACAGAGCACCCAGCTTCTTAGAAGAGTTGTGTGAGGACGTGTAGACATCCACCTCATATGGAAATGCACTTTAAACAATATAGATATAGATAGATAGATAGATAGATAGATAGATAGATAGATAGATAGATACGTACGTGCGTACGTACATACATAAATATAGACTTGCAGTATACAAGAACACATTTGGGTCATATCCGTAGTAGCTCTGCAAGGGCAATACAATCCGATCAAGAGAAAGTATTTGTCCAGATCTTAGTGTCCTGCACCATTTGTTGACATTGCCTCTCAAGGTGACCTCCCACCCTGAATCCAACACTAGACTCGGTGATTTTTTGTTTTGTTTTTTGTTTGTTTGCTTGGTTTTGCTTGTTTTTTGAGACAGGGTATCTCTGTAGCTTTTGGAGCCTTTCCTGGAATGAGCTCTTGTAGACCAGACTGGCCTTGAACTCAGAGAGATCCTCAGGCACGCCTTTAATCCCAGGGAGGCAGAGGCAGGCACGTAGACTCGTTTTAAACACTTCAGGTCACGCAGCTAGCTGTGAATAGAAGTGCACAGCTCTTCTTCCTCTATGACTGGCTTTCGTTTCTCAACAATACCTTTCTAAGGTCAATGCATGTAATCACCTACAACACCAGACTGTTTTTTTTTCTGTAAAAGATTATATTACTATATTGATTCCATCTCAGATGCTCCCCAGGTTAACAAAAGTTTGCATCCTTATTAAAATGTCACACATTTTAATGTCATAAATTAGAAATACATTCAACTATTAATTAATTAAATTATTTAATTTATTCTTGTTCATATTGACGACCTACCTTATAAGGTTGCAGTTGAGCAAAACTATCTAACTGCAATACAATGCCTACTTTATTCTAGAATGCAAAGGTCTCATGTGGTTCAACGCCGTACTAAATATGGAAAGCGTAACAGTTGTAGAAGTGAGCTTTTGCATAATCATGAAGTTCAAAGTAAGCTGATCCTGAACTTTTGTAAGCTCTGTAGACCATCTGATATGGTATTTCACCATATTTTATTCATTTGTCCTACTGACATGAACATTCAGTTTGTTTCCACTTGTCAGTTTTGAAGACAGACAATTCAAATTTGCTTACCTTTATGGCTTTTAAATTTTGATTGGTATACAAAGAAAAGAATTTCATTGTGATGTTTGCTTACATGTATACACATATATTCATATATATTGTATGTATGATAATAGAAAGAGGGCCTATATATAAAATAAATATCTATACACATACTCATACATGTCTTCACATTCAATTCTCCCATTGTCATCCCCAACTACCCCCCCCCAGCTGGTCCCTTTCATCCTTAGTTCCCTTAAATTGTTCCCATCATGTTTCCCTGACATATACATTCTATTGCCTTCACATGTTCCCCCCTCCGTCTTAGCCATCCCTCTCTCCTCAAAGGTCCTCTTTCATACATATACATGTATTTGTGTGTATGTATGTATGTAGCTATTCCATACACCAGAGAAAGATTGTGATAACCATTTCTGAGCCTGGCTTATCCCTCTTAACAGGATGACCTTCAGTTCCATAAAATCTTCTACAAATGCAATACTTTCATTTTTTTACAGATGAATAAAATTCCATTGTGCATGTACCTAATTTTACTCATTCATTCCTGTGTTGATGGACATTCAGGCTGGTCCCATGCTTTGGTTATTGAGGATGGTTCAGCAATAAACGTGGTGGGCAAGTACCTCATTGGTACACTGACTTAGAGCCCATTGGCTATTTACCCAAGGGCAATAAATCTGGCCGTGTGGTGTTTCTGTTTAGTTCTTCAGGAAGCTGTGCTGGCCCCTGTAATGACTGCACCCGTTTATATTCCATCCACAGCAGGTAAGTGTTGCCCTCTCCACATCCTGACGTTTATTCTCTCTTCCCTCCCTCACTCCGTCCCCCCCCCACCTTTGCTGTTTCCCTGATCACAGCCGTTCTGAGGGAGTGAGAGGAAATCTCAACATAGTTTTAATTGCCCTTTCCATACTAGCTAAAAACGTTGGACACTTCCTAATATTCATTGGCCAGTTGAATCTTTTCTCCATTTATTTGTGTATCTGTCGACTAGATGGACTTTGGGAATCATATTAACCCTGTAGGATGTGCAGTTGCAACAGATTTCTTTCCCATTTTTAGACCATCCTTCAGTCTGGTGATCATTTCCTGTGCAGGGGCTTTTTAATTTCATCAAATCCTACTTATCAATCACTGGGTTATCTCCTATATTGTTGGAGTTCTTTTTTTAAAGTCCTTACCTATGCCTACATCTTGAAGGTCTATCCAGTCTTTCTCTAGCTGTTTTGAAGCTTCCTACATTAAGGTCTTTGATTATGTTTTATTTGAGTTGGGTATGATATGAGACATAGTCGTGTTTTGTCCTTCTCCTGGTACCATTTGTTAAATAGGCTGTCTCATGACAAGCATATGTGTAGACATCTTTGCAAAGATTGGGTGGAGGCAGCTGATTGGGTTTATTTTGGGGCCTGTATTCTATTCCATTTGTTTATCTATCTGCTTTTGTGCCAGCACCACACTGGGCTCATCGCTGTGGCTTGTAATTTTTTTGTTTTGAGATCAGGAACTGTGTTGGCTCCAGCATTGCTCTCTCTTAGGGTTATTTTGACTAGTCAAGACTTTTTGTGCTTCCATCCAAATTTTAAGATCCTTTTTTCTAGTTCTGAGAAGAACATCACTGGAACTTGATGGGGATTGTGCAGATCTGTAATGCTTTTATTAGCATAGAAATCTTTAATCCCGACAAGTTATGGACATGGGATGCTTTCCACCTCCCAGTGTCCTCAATTCTTTTCCTTGGCGTTTTAAAGTTTTAGTAGTAGAGATTTTCATGGTGAGTGTGCTACTTCTTCTGCCTCATCTTTCATCCTGATACTCTCTGCATCTTGGTATAGTCTATCAGTGATGGTTGGTTTCCATCTTGTTTATTATTTGATCCATTGACTTTTTTCATTCCCAGTGTTTCTGTCTTTTTTCCCCAAATGTCAACTTCGTTGCTGAAATGTCTCCTAAATTTTGCTGACTTTCTTCTGTTTTCCCAGATTTTCCCTCCTGGTTTTGTGTTGATATCCTTATAATTATCTGATTGTCTGTATTCTCTTTCAATTACAGATCTTTTTTCTAGTAAATTTCTGTGGTCTTCATTTGGTCTTTGTGATGGTTTGAATAAGAAGGTTAGAATGGCCAAGGTGGGGTGTTATGGGCTAGAGAGGGCTCCCCCTTCACCAAAGTCAACTGAGCTTGGGGCTCTCGGATCCTTCCAATAGGCTGGACACACAGAGAGTTCAAGTTTGTAAACTTGTGTAAAAATGAAGGCTCTTTGCTTTTACATACAGGACTCGGTCTCCTAGTTGGTTTTGGGGGGACTCCATGATCTGGGCATTATTGAGATTTCACAGTGTAATGAAAATACTTTTTTTCTTTTCTATTTTCTTAAATTAGAAAAACTTCACACAAGCTGAAGTTAGCTGAGCATTCACGCAGGGGACAACCTCCAATCCAGAACAGGTTCAAGAGCTCCAACTGTCATGATGCTCCGGCACAGACAGAAGGTGGGAAGAGGTTCGAGAACCCACCTGGTGTCCGACAGGCACCCTCATCTAACGTGGTTGGCCACCTGTGACAGGATGCTACCAGACTACCCACTGTGCTAGGTCTGGGCTCTTCACCAGCAGGCTCAGTGGAGGCTTGTTACATTGGAACTGAAGCACAGGGCATATTCTCGTGCCGAACTCAGTTTAGCGTATGTTCTTCAGGGAGCATTAACATTTAGATTGAGGTAACTAGTTTTTCCATTGTTTTTTATTTTTAGTTCTGAAACCTTGTCCACTGCTAAGACAGCCATGAAGCTCTATTTGTTTGCTTGGTTTTGGTTGGTTGTTCTTTGCTTGTTGCTTTAGTAATGTATGTAGCTTTACATCATTGGTCCAACTCAAATTAACTTTTATGTGCCATGTGAGAAAAGGACTGGAGATGATACCTCCAAGTAAAGATTTTTTAGTTTAAGCATATCTGTTGCAAGGCTGTGGAATTTACTTCACACCTTTGTCAGAAGCCACCTAACCCCACCTGGGCTTGTTCAGAGCGCCACATTTATGGTGCGGAGCATCTTGGGAAAGTTTCTGTAGTGCATGCGCACTCCTCATTCTCTTGGGGAAATACCTACTTGGGATTTGCGGGGAAAGTGTTCTGTAGGGTATAGAAGAAACCAAAGTTCCTCAATGTGATCATAGTGGATGAAAGTCCTACCAGCTGTGGAGGTCCAAGGGCGGCTCCATCATCGTGGTGATATTTGGTTCATCTTTTTTAACTTTACACTTAGGTTGTTAAAATCAACGTGGACTAGACCTTCACTGTCAATCTAACCTGCAATTCGCTGAAGGCTGATGAGTCTGCGCATCACGCATGAGCTCTCTGAACATTCATATGGAGTTATATATATAAATGAGTTATATGCAAAACATCTTTTGCCACTTTACTCATTAACTTGGACATGCTTGCTCTTGATTTACAGTTCCTGACATAGGCAAACTGTTCTTAACAAAGCATGTCAGATAAATGAACTGTGGCCATCTCTTCAGAATCTTAGCTTGTGATTTCCTCAAGAGTATATAGCTGCGCAGAAATCATCAGTGTCTTGAAGTCAGTATTGCAGGAAACCCCCTCAGTGGAGACAACAGAGACACGTAGGGGAAGCAGATGTCCTGCCTCAGGTCGCTGACTGAGATCAGACCCTGGGTCTCTTACAGAAACGGACATTGCAGTCAAAGACAGTCTATTCTGCTGCTCACCTCAGCCTGAAGCTGGGTACCCATCCTACCCTGTGAGCTCCGGCTTACCTATCTTCCAAGAGAGCCCACTGTGCCCTTCTTCAGAATGTTCTGAGGACAAATGCTAGGCTCCACACTGGCTTGCAATGAATGACATCTTTTGGAACCATGTTCATCAGTAAGGTGTTAAGTAAATAAATCTATAATTGCCCCCAAATGTGACTTCCATTGAGGGTCTGTGGTTGTCCTGCCTCAGCAAGAGTTCCTACAGCCTTTTCCAACATTTGTGGAACTGCCCAGTTGGGGCACAGTTGGGGGCACAAGGATGAGCTTCCCAAATAACAGTATAAATTAAGAATCAGCAAAATGAAATGTGAAGTTAAAATAGACAAAAACAAAAACTCGGCAAAACAAAACACCCAACCAGAGAGTGCTGACCAGAACAAACATCCCAGGACCTGCATACAGAAAGCCCCAATCTGTGGACCCACAGTTTCAAAATCCATTTCTGTATTGCCACAGTGTGAGCAGAGCAGACAACAGGAAGCCTCCAGGAGAGCCTGGTGCACCTGCTTTTCAGAGGAACTCCTCCCTTTGCAGGTCCCTTCCAGAGCAATACCCAGACCACCCAGACAAAACTGGCTAGGAAAAAGGACTTGCACGCTTGCAAGTACCTGTCCAAATATAACTTTTCAAGCCCTAGTGAGTGCTGAGTCATGTAGTCATTCACTATGCACAGCATAAACCAGTTGGCAGACCTTGTCCCTGGCTGTCAACCCTCCTGTTTATTTTAGCTATAAATGGAGCCAAAGAAAACAGAGTAAGACCCCAACCTGGGTGCCAACCTTTACCTAGGACTGCCTGGCCCACCCCAGGTGGCCACCCATCTTGGCTTTCAACCCTCCTCCCTCCATCTGGACTAAGCACCTTCTCCTAAGGCTCCTCCTTCTCTTCTGCTTGCATGAGGCCACATGCAAGAGCTCCATCCAGGTGGGGCCAGCACCTGTCCCTGATCTCTGAGCTCTGGCCCGTACCGTCAACACATTGGATTTATACATATTTCCTCATAGAACGAAAAGCATGACCTTTTAGAAACATTAGTATACATGTATAATCACATGTGTAGGTGTTTGCGATCACAGCCCATAGACTAACATGGGCCGTATAGGTGATGAGTTTTGTATACATGTATACGTCATATAGACTCACCTAAAAAGCATATTCTTATACACAGTGTAGATCAGTGTATATTTTTTGTACATGTAAACAGATAAGAATGTCATTGAATGCATTTCCCTCTGTATCCCACCTTTGCCACCCATAGGCCCCGAGGAGTCCCCTGTGATAAGGCATGAGGTCTAGGTCACTGTTGAGTGAGCACAGGATGGCCATGCATCACCTCCCCAGCAGCTGAGCATTCATTATGGTTCCCTAGTGTTATGTAAAACTCTGAAAGAAATTCTCCTTTACTGCACTGCTGTAAATTGATGGCACATGCACCTTTGGTGTCCTTTACTCTTGCCACAGGGCTTCCACCTAGACCACCAGAAGATACTTCTCTGTATGGGGGATGTGTCCACCCCTGTTGTTGTGTGGGATGCTCTGTGTGTGCCTTTTAGGCATATCCGGTCTAGTTGGCTCTCCTTACCATTTTTATCTGGATAATCTGGTCACCGTGATAAGGAAACTAGTATCTGGCCAGCACGGTCTTGCTGCCTGTTTCTCTCCGAGCTTCCTGTGTGTAGATGCTGGATGCAGATTCGTGACATCATCCCTCACCCCACCCCCTACCTCCAACAGTGGACAGCGTTTCTTCTCAGAACGTTTCCATCTTACCAACTGCTTTTGGGTATTTGCCTTATGGACAGGCTGTTCTGCAAACTCCTTTTTACTGTTTTCTGTGCCATTTTAAGTACACTTTTCTAAAGAATGTTGGGCTTTGGCTCTGTGACCTGTTTCTAGAGAGTGACTTCCAAACCATCCATTATCTGGCCTTACTGATGGCCTGAGCCCTCTCACATACAGACTGGACCACGCAAGCATACCACAGATATGTTTGATTCCTTGTTCCCTTTAGGCTGGTGTTCGGCTATCCATGTTTGCACACTCTTCAACTCCAAAGAGAATTGTCTGTTATTGTGCTCCACCTCCAACCCACTCACACTGAAACCCCACCCTGGGAGGTATTAGGAGGCCCAGCCTTTGGGAGGTGACTTAAGTAGAGCCACTACAGATGGAATCAGGGCTCTTGCTGGGCCAAAGCCTGGCATCTCTCTCCTTAAGACCTAGGATACGGTTTGCAAATCCCATGCACGTCAGGCATGTGTGTGGTTACATTTAGCAGACATCTGCTGAGACCCTACCATGTGTCGGATGGTTTGTCTGATGCTGGGAACAAAGAGGCAAGGTCATCCCTCAAATACAGTGACTATTGCTAGACTTCCCTGCTGCTGCCCTTGAGGTGACAGCCACCTAACAGTACACAACACTGACTTTCCTCCAAAGTCACCTAGCAGCCGTTATAACTGTATCCTGGTCCATCTGGGAGCCATTATTCAGAACCTGCAGTGTGACTTGCACAATTCAGAGCTGTCCAAAGCCCTGCATTGATCCAGGGCTGGATGCTTCTGACACAGGACCCACGGTGTCTCACGGTGCCTGATCCTGCTCCCTGGAGAGGGGTGTGGCTGAAACACAAAGCTCAGTTGACCTTGGCCGATAACCGGCCTGGGGTCTGTAGGTCATGGTGGATAAAGAACAACACAGGTCCTGGATGCCCAGCTTTGGCCTCGGGAGGGACAAAGGGCCTTTTTGAGACTTTTCTCAGCATCTCTTCTTGGCTCCTAGCAGTAATCACAGCAGTGGAATTTCTAAAACCAGTAAGGGCCACTTCTAAAAGCATGGCTTATGTTAGCAGAGCAACTGCAGCTTTAGTTTGACACAAACGTGGATGCTTACGGGACCTGGTGGCACATACCTTCAGTCCCAGTCCTCAGGACGCAGATCTCGGTGAGTTTGAAGCTAGCCTGGTCTACACAGCAAATTCCAGGACAGTTAGGCATACACAGTGAATTCTGTCTCAAAAACAACCTCTGAGGCTTTCCTCTCCCTGTCACTTTCCCGTATCTTGGGAACACAGCTGGTGTTGATCCTGTTCACCAAACCCAGGACGAAGCCTGAAGGCAGGGAAGGAAGAAGCCCCTCCAAAGTCCTTACTGTGGCACAGACAGACTGAGACACCAAGCAAGTTTCCCCCACTACTGTTTCAAAGGCCCTGTGACCCACACAGGACTTCTCTAGTATCCTCCCCTCACTCAAGGGCTGGACAAGGATCACAAAACTCTTGGTTGGCAAAAAAAACACTCTCCACATAAATCATGGCTGTCACTGTGTGGGGTCACCCGCTGCTCCCCTGCCCTGGGTAAGAAAAAGCCCTCTCACAACATGATGGTGCATGGTTCTATCTCCCAAAGTAGAGGCATGGTCATTGTTGGCTATCCGTGAGACTGTGAGACCAGACAGAAGGCAGGCAATTGAAATGTCCCCAGGTGTTCCCCATGGGACATAACCTCCCTGAAGGTGTGTCACTGGAAAGAGCAGAAGCCAGGAGCAGGACAGAAGCTAAAGTTCCTTTCATTTGGAGTTGACCCTGACAGGTCGGAGGGGAGGGAGCTCCCTCTTCTCAGTACTGCAGGAGCTGCAGGGCTTCCGTGAAGGGAAAGGACTCCACAGGGCATGCACGGGCTCACATGTGCAGCTAGCTCACTACCCTGATGCAGCTCCAACTACACTGGTCTGAACGCTAAGGCCAGAAGACGCCCTCCAGGGTTTCTAGCTGTGGTCTCTGGGCCGGGCTGGGTCCTAACAAGGTTCTCTGCACACACAAGTAGCCACTGCACAGCTCTCTGTCCTTCACCTCAGGTCTTTCCTTCCTGTTGAAAGGCTGGGGATCCCCAAACCAGAAGCACCTCAGCCACCAGCATCCCCATCTAGCAGTAAGGACACTAAGGCACTGCCAACCCCGGCCCTGAAAGTGGCAAACAGTGTAACCTGGTGAGGGACTCCTCGAGCCTTCACTGTGAAACTGATATAAAATGTCATCTTAATTGTCTCAGCCATTCGTGACCAATAAATCTTTTAAAACTGTGTCCCACACACAATAAAAAGACCAAACCTAAGAATAATTGGGATAGAAGAAGGAGAAGAAGTACAGCTCAACGGTCCAGAAAATATATTCAATAAAATTATAGAAGAAAACTTTCCCAGCCTAAAGAAAGATATTCCTTTGAAGGTTCAAGAAGCATACAGAACACCGAATAGACTGGACCAAAAAAAAAAAATCTCCTCGCCATATAAAAATCAAAACACAAAACATACAGAATAAAGAAAGAATATTAAGAGCTGCAAAGGAAAAGGGTAAACCTATCAGACTTACACCTGACTTCTCTATGGAAACCATGAAAGCCAGAAGGTCCTGGATAGATGTACTTCAGAAACTAAGAGACCATGGATGCAAGCCCAGACTACTATACCCAGCCAAGCTTTCGTTCACTATAAATGGAGAAAACAAAATCTTCCAGGATAAAAACAAATTTAAACAATACGTAGCCACAAATCCAGCCTTACAGAAAGTAATAGAAGGAAAATCATAAACCAAGGAGTCCAACAATGACCACAATAACTCAAACATCTAGAGACCCTTCACCAGAACAACTCAAAGAAGGGAAACACACAAACTCTACTACTAAAAAAGTGACCAGAGTTAACAACCACTGGTCATTAATATCACTTAATGTCAATGGACTCAACTCACCTATAAAAAGGCACAGGCTAAAAGATTGGATACGAAAACAGGATCCAACATTCTGCTGTTTACAAGAAACACACCTCAACCACAAAGACAGGCACCTACTCAGAGTAAAGGGCTGGGAAAAGGCTTATCAAGCAAATGGACCCAAGAAACAAGCAGGTGTGGCCATACTAATCTCTAACAAAGTTGACTTCAAACTTAAATCAATCAGAAAAGATAGAGAGGGACAGTTTATACTCATAACAGGAACAATTCATCAGGATGAAGTCTCAATCCTGAATATCTATGCCCCTAATATAAAAGCACCCACGTACATGAAAGAAACATTACTAAAACTCAAGGCTGCCATCAAACGGCACACACTAATAGTAGGAGACTTCAACACTCCTCTCTCACCAATGGACAGGTCAATCAGACAGAAACCTAACAGAGAAATAAGAGAATTAATGGAGGTAATGAATCAAATGGACTTAACAGACATCTATAGAACATTCCACCCAAATAGGAAAGAATATACCTTCTTCTCTGCAGCTCATGGAACCTTCTCGAAAACTGACCACATACTCATAACAAAGCAAACTTCCACAGTTACAAAAAAATATTCGTAACCTCCTGCATCTTATCAGATCACCATGGATTAAAGTTAGAATTCAACAACAAGGCTACCCCCAGAAAGCCTACAAACTCATGGAAACTGAACAGTCAACTTCTGAACCACACCTGGATCAAGGAAGAAATAAAGAAAGAAATCAAAGTCTTCCTTGAATTCAATGAAAATAAAGAAACAACCTATTCAAACTTATGGAACACTATGAAAGCAGTCCTGAGAGGAAAGTTCATAGCACTAAGTGCCCACTTAAAGAAAACAGAGAAAGCACACATTGGAGACTTAACAGCCCACCTGAAAGCTCTAGAAAAAAAAGAAGCAGACTCACCTAGGAGGAGTAGAAGACTGGAAATAATCAAACTGAGGGCTGAAATCAACAAAATAGAAACACAGAAAACAATCCAAAGAATCAATGAAACAAAAAGCTGGTTCCTAGAGAAAATCAACAAAATTGATAAACCCCTATCCAAACTAACCAAACGGCAGAGAGAGAATATGCAAATTAATAAGATCAGAAATGAAAAGGGGACATAACCACAGACACAGAGGAAATTCAAAGAATCATTAGATCTTATTACAAAAGCCTGTATGCCACGAAACTGGAAAATGTAAAAGAAATGGACACGTTTTTAGATAAATACCATATACCAAAGTTAAACCAGGACCAGGTGAACAATCTAAATAGACCTGTTAATTGCGAAGAATTAGAAGCTGTCATCGAAAACCTCCCTACCAAAAAAAGTGCAGGACCAGATGGTTTCAATGAGGAATTCTACCAGAACTTCCAAGAAGAGCTAATACCTATACTCCTTAATGTATTTCACAATATAGAAACAGAAGAGTCATTGCCAAATTCCTTTTATGAAGCTACAGTTACCCTGATACCAAAACCGCACAAAGACTCAACCAAGAAAGAGAATTACAGGCCAATCTCACTCATGAACATAACGCAAAAATACTCAACAAAATACTGGCAAACCGTATCCAAGAACACATTAGAAAAATTATCCATTATGATCAAGTAGGCTTCATCCCAGAGATGCAGGGCTGGTTCAACATACGAAAATCTATCAATGTAATCCATCATATAAATAAACTGAAAGAAAAAAATCATATGATCATTTCATTAGATGCTGACAAAGCTTTTGACAAAATCCAACATCCCTTTATGATAAAAGTACTGGAGAGATTAGGGATACAAGGGTAATACCTAAACATAATGAAAGCTATTTACAGCAAACCGACAGCTAACATCAAATTAAACGGAGAGAAACTCAAAGCCATCCCACTAAAATCAGGAACACGACAAGGCTGTCCACTCTCTCCACACCTCTTCAATATAGTGCTTGAAGTTTTAGCAATAGCAATAAGACAACATAAGGGGATCAAGGGGATTTGAATTGGGAAGGAAGAGGTTAAACTTTCATTATTTGCAGATGATATGATAGTGTACATAAGCGACCCCAAAAACTCCACCAAAGAACTCCTAAATATGATAAACACCTTTAGTAATGTGGCAGAATACAAGATCAACTCCAAAAAATCAGTCGCCCTCCTATACACAAAGGATATGGAAGCAGAGAGGGAAATCAGAGAAGCATCACCTTTCATGATAGCCACAAATAGCATTAAATATCTTGGGGTAACTCTAACCAAGGAAGTAAAAGATCTATTTGACAAGAACTTTAAGGCATTGAAGAAAGAAATTGAAGAGGATACCAGAAAGTGGAAAGATCTCCCTTGCTCTTGGATTGGGAGGATCAACATAGTAAAAATGACAATTCTACCAAAGGCAATTTATAGATTCAATGCAATCCCCATCAAGGTCCCATCAAAATTCTTCACAGATCTTGAGAGGACAATAATCAACTTTATATGGAAAAACAAAAAACCCAGGATAGCCAAAACAGTCTTATATAATAAAGGAACTTCTGGAAGCATTACCATCCCTGACTTCAAACTCTACTACAGAGCTACAGTATTGAAAACAGCTTGGTATTGGTATAAAAACAGAGAAGTCGACCAATGGAATCGTATAGAAGACCCAGATTCTATCCCACAAACCTATGAACACCTCATTTTCGATAAAGGAGCTAAAAGTATACAATGGAAGAAAGAAAGCATCTTCAACAAATGGTGCTGGCACAACTGGATGTCAACCTGTAGAAGAATGAAAATAGACCCATATCTATCACCATGCACAAAACTCAAGTCCAAATGGATTAAAGACCTCAATATCAGTCAGAGCACACTGAACCTGATAGAAGAGAAATTGGGAGGTACCCTACAACAGATGGGCACAGGCAATCACTTCCTATGTATAACCCCAGCAGCACAGACATTAAGGGCAACATTGAATAAATGGGACCTACTAAAACTGAGAAGCTTCTGTAAAGCAAAGGACACTGTCACTAAGACAAAAAGGCAACCCACTGACTGGGAGAAGATCTTCACCAACCCCGCAGCAGACAAAGGTCTGATCTCCAAAATATATAAAGAACTCAAGAAACTAGACTTTAAAATGCTAATTAACCCAATTAAAAAATGGGGCACTGATCTGAACAGAGAATTCTCAACGGAAGAAGTTCAAATGGCCAAAAGACACTTAAGGTCATGCTCAACCTCCTTAGCGATCAGGGAAATGCAAACCAAAACAACTTTGAGATATCATCTTACACCTGTCAGATTGGCTAAAATCAAAAACACCAATGATAGCCTCTGCTGGAGAGGTTGTGGAGGAAGGGGTTCCCTCATCCATTGCTGGTGGGAATGCAAACTTGTGCAACCACTTTGGAAAGCAGTGTTTCGGTTTCTCAGGAAATTCGGGATCAACCTACCCCTGGACCCAGCAATACCACTCTTGGGAATATACCCAAATGATGCTCGATCATATGACAAGGGCATTTGTTCAACTATGTTCATAGCAGCATTATTTATAATAGCCAGAACCTGGAAACAACCTAGATGTCCTTCAATGGAAGAATGGATGAAGAAAGTGTGGGATATATACACATTAGAGTACTACTCAGCGGTAAAAAACAATGACTTCTCAAATTTTGCATCCAAATGGATGGAAATAGAAAATACTATCTTGAGTGAGGTAACCCAGACCCAAAAAGATGAACATGGGATGTACTCACTCATCATTGGTTTCTAGCCATAAATAAAGGTCAGTGAGTCTATAATTTGATATCCTAAAGAAGCTAAATAAGGTGAACCCAAAGAAAAACATATAGCTATCCTCCTGGGTAGGGGAAGTAGACAAGATTGCCAGGCAAAAAATCGGGATCTTAAGGGTGGGTGGGAGGGGGTAAGGGGAGATGGGGAGAGAAAAGTGAGAAGGGTAGGATGGGGAGAACTTGGGGCAACGGGATGATTGGGATAAAGGAAGGTTGGATAGGGGGCAGGGAAGCACATATCTTAATTAAGGGAGCCATCTTAGGGTTGGGAAGAGACTTGGACCTAGAGGGGCTTCCAGGTGCCCAAGGCGAGGTCCCCAGTTAGTTCCTGGGGCAGCTGAAGACAGGGAACCTGAAATGATCCTATCCTATAGCCATACTGATGAATATTTTGCATATCACCATAGAACCTTCATCTGGCGATGGATGGAGATAGAGACAGAGACCCACACTGGAGCACTGGACTGAGCTCCCAAAGTCCCAATGAGGAACAGAAGGAGGGAGAAGATGAGCAAGGAAGTCAGGACCAAGAGGGGTGCACCCACCAACGGAGACAGTGGGGCTGATCTATTGGGAGCTCACTAAGGCCAGCTGGACTGTGACTGAAAAAGCAGGGGATAAAACCGGACTCTATGAATATGGCGGACAATGAGGGCTGCTGAGAAGCCAAGGACAATGGCACTGGGTTTTGATCCTACTACATGTCTGGCTGTGTGGGAGCCTAGCCAGTTTGGATGTTCACCTTCCTAGACCAGGACGGAGGGGGGAGGACTTTGGACTTTCCACAGGGCAGAGAACCCTGACTGCTCTTCAGACTTGAGAGGGAGGGGGAGAGGAGTGGGGGGAGGGGGAGAGGAGTGGGGGGAGGGGGAGAGGAGTGGAGGGAGGGGGGAGGAGTGGGAGGCTGGGAGGAGGCGGAAATTTTTTTCTCAAGAAAAAAAAAAAGAAAAGAAAAAAAAAAACAAAAAAACTGTGTCCCACAGACTCTGTACCCTCCTCTGAGAAGCAGCAGCATGGCAATTCTCAGCTGAAGGCTCCTTCGAAGTCACTACCCCAGCTAGCCATCCTGGACCTCTCTACTCTCAGGTCTTGCAAGAGCTCTAGGAAGGAGGCTGCATAAAAATGTGGTGTGCAGTAGGTCTTCATCCACGGGGCAAGGGCTCTGTAGTCAGGTCTCCAAAGTGCTCTGGCAGGCATCTGCACACGCCTGTACACCCATGCTGACCCAGACAGTACATCCCCAGTCTCTGCACATGGAAAGCTGCATGTTGAGTTTGCTACCGGAATAGATGCGGTTTATTCCTGTGTTTGCACAAGGGGAGAGGGATTGCAATATTCATCCAAAAGCACAGGAATTAAAGCTACTCTGCATGTTGTGGTGCTGTTTTTAATTTAAACAAGGACAAGGAACTAGTATTCTCAGAGACCGCAGCACCCAGTTGGTTCAGACAGTCCCCGTCCTGTGACTGACCAGGTCCTGACTTCTAGTGATCTCTGCAAGGTCTCCTCAACCATCTGATCCTGTCCAGAGAAATTCAAGACATGTCACGAGCAAATACAACTGGACGGCCTCATTGGACATCATCATCATCAAAGAGATCTTCAAAATCTGTGGAGAAGAAAATAACACATTATCAGATATAGGACAAGCAAGTGAGGAAACTGCTTCAAAATGAACTTGATGACAGTTGGAAAGGCAGAGAGAGTGGAAGACAGTTAAGGACTCCCCAAGACAGGCTCTCACCTTTATCCAGCCAGAGAGAGAAGACAGAACTCGGGGGGGCGGGGGGGAGGGGGCGGGCAGTACTGTCTACAGTGTATTCTTGATCACATCATAATTTAGAAGGCATTTTTATAAAGCACATGGGGGTTCTGTAGACACACGCACAAGCACCTTGTAGTTTGCCATGAAAAGAGCAATGCATCCCTGCAGGTCGAAGGCTCCAGTGTTACGTGCATGTCCCCAAACCCCCACTTGTGGCACCAGTAGGGCAGAAGTAATGTCCCCAGGGAGGAATGCGCCCATCCGACTCAAGCAGCAGCCACATGCCAAGGAGTCCCAAAACCTAGCTGGGCTCAGGACTTCAACAGGCGGCTGGAAAGCTAGAAATCACCATGGCTTGATGAGCCTTAGTTCTTTGGGGAGCCATGTACCACAGAGCTAAGGTGGATGGAAGGGGAGAAAAACCCCACTACCCTCCCAGGAGGACACTTCCCTTAAATTCCCACTTGCCATTTGAACCCTAGGGAAGGGTTAACCAGTAGGAATGAGGCCTTCGGAAATCAGAAGAACAAGAGGGTACCAAACATGCCCTGTTATGTATCTGGAGACTTTACAGTCAACTTTCACTGTTTACTAGGTAAAATATTCTAACCAAGAAAGCTCTGAGCTATGAGCTAGAAGTACGTCCTCCATCCTAACTTAAGACACAGGGCGAGCTCAAGCACAGCACAGCTGTTACAACGCAAAGGCAGCAGAAGACAAGAGAATCCAGGTGGACAAACAGGTGTGACCCAGGACAGAGTAAGAGAAGACAGAGCCACGCAGGTCCCTACACCCAGGTCTGGGTACAGCCATAATCAATGCATCCATTTGCATATGCTATCTATGCCAGCGCTCACACTCAACCTGGGGTGCTGGGGAGGGATTTACTTCATGCTTTTCCCCCCAAATAAGGCTGACAGCCAGAACTAATAGCCAAGTGACTTACTCCATACACTTGGCACAGTATTGAGAAGGGCATAAAGTCTGGGCTACACTGTGCCATCATCCAAATTACCCATGGCACAAAGCTGCCCACTGCAGAGGAAACTCAAATTAAGCCTGGCACCCAATCCTGGCATACTCACCATTAAAAAAGTCCGCATGAACTGCCTTTTCATTGGCTGCCAAGTCCATCAAGAGCCCGGTGCTCCCTCCAGCCTGGAGAAGGAAAGGTAAGGTCATTCCAGTGTGTTTGTTTTCTAAAAGCAGGTGGTAGGTTCATTTCCATGCCCATCCCTCTTCCCTGGAACAGAACACTGAGAGACAGGAAGAACGCTCAGGTTGGAGCCAGAATTCTCCAGACAAAGGAAGCAGTGTGAAGGGGGAAGCCAGGCAAATGATTTTAAAGGGCTCCCGAGGTCCTGTGTTCCTTGAGTCTTCCGTGGCATTGCCCTGTGTAGCACTCTCCTGATGGAGTCTTCAGCCCCCTCCTGGACCAGCCACCAGACACAGAAGTACACCAGCAAGCCTGATAACAACTCTGGTCCCTCCCCTCTGAGAATACAGCCACACCCCTTGGGAAGCTGACCACCCCAGCATAGGTCTTGGGATGCTGCTCCCAGAGGACCCTCCAGGGCAGCCACCATATGGTGGTGGTAAAGCCAGGCCACAGCCAATCTGTGAGATATGATGCTCTGGGGGACTCTATGCCATTTAGTCACCTGAGAGGTGGGAGCAGAGATCTCTGGTGGGCACCCTGGATAGCTGGCCCAGGCCCCTTCCTGCGTGTGCCCTAACACCCCAAGTCTGCTTACCCAGCCCTCTCCTGGTTCTCAAATGGCTGAACAGCTTTCAACATGCTCTCTGGACTCTGCCTCCCTCCCTAGCTCCATCACCACAGTAAGCCATCCAGATTCTGCCTCTGAAATCCTGACTTTCAATGCCTCACTCAGAACCTCTTCTGGTCTTAATCTTTCCTGTCTCAATTTCTTTACTGTCTCCCTACAAACCCAAACTCCGAACCGTCCAAAGGACCAACCTCCACCGGAAGTCGCCTGTCTCTCCTCTAATGATGCCCCCATACTCCCTGCTGCAATACTCCAGAGGAGCTGGGGCTGAACGCGACTGCCTCAGCCGTGGATCACAGAGCCCATTCTGCAGGCTTCACGATGCGGCCCTGCCTGTTCCTTCCCCTCCATGCCCGACTAGGTAACATTCCCTTCCTTTTGTGGGCCCAGGAACATCACTCTTTCAGAGCTCTGCTCCTACGACCCTTTTCATCCATGTCCACGTGACAACAGGACACACCCTTCACCATTTGGCTCAGGGGAGGTTCCTCTCTTGAGCCTCAACAGAGCCAACCGAAATCCCGTGGATACTTCTATAGGGCACCCCACTCTTGCTATTACACTTAGGATTTGCGATCGACCTCTTCGGGCCATACCTGACCTCTCTAAGGACAGCAGCCGCATCTGAGCATCTTTCTACTATCTGAGCTTTTGGTGGGAGCAAGAGGCTCTGATATACAAAAGCTGACTGACACTCATCATAAGCACCTCACTGGAGCACCTCTTCCACATAAAATCGTTCTGTTGCCATGGTGGAGACCAAAGGCGTAAGCCCGCTCCAAAACTCTGTGTGTCTGCAGGAATTAACCGAGTCCCAGAGAAAAGCATACAAACGCCATACATCGCCCCTTGCCCTTCCCCCAGGGCTTAGGGGGTGGCGGCCAGTCAGGCCAGAAGCCTCGCTCAGGCTTTCTCTCCTGGGAAGATTTATCCGGAGCCCCAGTCAAAGAACTGTCTGCGCTCAAACCCTACTTCCTCGCTGCAATTCACGTTAACACTGACTCGGGTGGCCCTGTGACTGCCACCACCAGCTCCCGCTTCCCCAGCCGCCTGCAGCCGCAAGAGCCTGGGCTCCCGTGAGTGCTTGCGGGCCGTGCTCCCGCCCCCACGCCCCGCTTCGTATTGCCGCAGCCCAACCTCGTCCAGGTCCACGTAGGGCCCCGCGCCCTCGGGAAACATCTCGTCCACGGCTGGCTTCATCTCCGCGCTGCAGCCTTGCGCTCACTTCCGGCCAGCCCTTCCACTTCCGGTGAACCTCCGAACTGGTCTAGACGCCGGAGGACCATGCCTCGGTGGTGTCCCCGCAGCCCTGGTTTCTAGGCACCTGAGCTCTCTCCCTCCGAGCAGGTTAGGGCAGCAGATTACCGATTAAGGACCAGCAGCACCCCCACGGGCACGAGTGATCGGAGGAGAAAGGAGACTGTCCGTTTCTCGGCAGGGATGCAGCTCAAAACCGTCAGAATAACTAATACAGAAACCGCAGGCGGTAATGGGGTAGCGAAAAGATGGGGGTAACAGAAATCCAAACGTTGTGCACAGTGGCCGTGACCCAGAATCCCTGCCTCAGTTCACTCGGAAATGGCTCAGGATCACCTCAGTCAAGAGGAGGCAGTAGCCCAGTACCCGTGGACGCGTGAACGCAAACAAAACCGAAACAGGTGTTAATCCACACGGGGGATAGTGTGGAGTCTTAACTAAGAAGGGATTTCTAATGCCCATGGGCATGGACGAGCCTTGAGGATGTTGTTAAGTGAAATAAAACAGATGCTGTGGTCCCACTCATGAGATTTCCCGAGTAATGAAACTTCTAGAAATGCCGCAGTGTAGTGGCTTTGGGGATGGCAGATATTCAGTGGACAGTTTCAGATCTGCAAAAAGTTCTAGAGGTGTGTGTTTGCAGGAGGCAGGAGAGTTCGTTATATCACTGGACTGTCCATTTTAAGGTGCTATATTGTATTGTACCATAGTTTTTAAAGAATGAATGAAAGAAAAGAGAAGAGGAAGGGATGGAGGGGGCGGGGATCATTGGGAGAGAACAAATCTTGAGATACTCTGACAGTCTAGACTATCCTGGTGAGGCTCCTGGATGTTCTCCTAGAACCCTCTGTGTGCCTCCTTGTAAGATCCAGTTTTAATAAATATCCTTGTGAAATCAATGTAGCAAGAAGCCTGAAACCAATTGATACCTGCCTATGCTCCATGTCTGAGAGGTCTCATCACCTTCCACTATCCCCAAATGGTGTCATTTGACCCTGCCTTCAGCAAAACCCCTGTGTTACTCCTGAGTCTTTTCCCTCACCCCCACCTCACTACTTGGCTGTCAATCCGTGTTTGCCAATGTTGAGCCAAGCCTCTCCATGCAGTACAAGGCCTGGCTCTTGTATCTGCCACATGGCTTTGGATGGCCTCCCTTACTCTGATTTGATAGTGTTCAGGGACTGGGTTGTTGTTGTTTTTCATTTAACAACTTTGAGACGTCAAGGGCTCAGGGTCAAGGGAGAAGAGAGCTCCAGGAAAATCAACTTAGCCAAGATATAATGGGAATCGTGGCCTGAGCAGTCATTGCTCCCCTCTCCCCACCCCCAAGCCTAAGTGCAGGATCCAGGAGAAGTAAGCAATGGCTGGAGAGCCTCAGATGCCAGGTCAGTGTTGTCCTGAGAAGGCCAGGTGAAGGTCAAACCAAGGAGGTTGAGACAGGCTGGAAGCCTAGAGGAGCCTCCTATTCAATTCCTCTCCCAACTAGTGGCAGGGGAGAGGGGCGGCATTAACCAGTGTGTTCTTGGCTTGCATGCCTCGTATGTATTGTGGAGTAAATAGGCTGCTGCTGCTGCCTTACACCACACTGTCTGCACATCCTCCCACACCCACGGGACTACCCAGGGTGACCGTTCCCTTCCCCCAGCAGCCTCAGCCTGGAATCTTTCCCTCAAAGACCAAGTGTGGTATATAACTCTCCCTTCCAGACGGGGATATGACTCCGTGATTCCTGCTTCCCCCAGGAACATGATGTGCGCCAAGCATGGGTGTCTGGCCCCAACGTGACTGTTGTTCACGAAGGAGCTGCTGGGGATGCTGTCCGCTTGCCTAACTGGGCACATGGCCTTAACAAGTCAGGCTGAACTGATTGATGTCTTTGTTTCAGATTCCTCGCCTACAATCTGGGGCCACCATAGCCCACGCCCAGGTCATTATGAGGACGGAATGACCAGGTGATGCCTAAGGGTGAAAGCCCTGATTGACACTCCTGGGCATAGTAATCATGCTGGTTTTTATTAAAGGTGTGCTCAGTACTCGTCAGAATAAAGCTACTTCACAGAGTGATACAGCACATGTCAGCTCCTTGAAAGAAACCCACAGGGGTGTAATGTGTCTTCATAGGGAGTTTATTGAGCACGAGTCCCATCCCTTGTCCATCACTGGGTCTCTGGACCACCTTAGGCCCCAGCCAGTGCAGCCAGGCAGGCAGCAGACTGGACACTGTTCAGTCCTCCTGGTAGGGGACATGGAAGCCCAGGGTGCTCCCCAGAGGGAAGTGTGCAAAGAAGGTCCTGGCCATGTCCTCGATCTGTGGGTATGCACCCTGGGTCTGGAAATATTGCACGTAGTTCCAGAAGTCAGAGGTGGAGAAAGGCCAGTAGGGCATGGCTGGTGGCTGAGTGTAGGGGTCTGAAAGACACAGGTAACCTCCTCAGGGCCTGTCCCATCATCGCTGCCAGAACACCCCCTGTACAGCCAGGGCAAGTGGATGGTGTCCCCCAGGGCCTGCCACAGGGATAACACCTTTTCCATCAGGAGTGGGGATCGGAATCATTCTGAGTGTAGCTTTTGGCCATTAGGGTACCTGGTCT
Organism: Microtus oregoni; assembly: GCF_018167655.1. Classification (NCBI taxonomy): domain Eukaryota; kingdom Metazoa; phylum Chordata; class Mammalia; order Rodentia; family Cricetidae; genus Microtus; species Microtus oregoni. The sequence goes on along the minus strand of NW_024543063.1, from coordinate 3,786,129 downwards.
GGTAGGCAGAGAGAAGTGGGGAAGGAAATGGGGCCTTGTTCTTGTCTGGGGAGATGCTGGGCAGAGAGGCAGATGGATGAGGAGTGAGGGGCTCAGGCGCACACCAGACAAGGCTTCAAAGCACACAGCACCCGAGTTCTAGAGCAGAGGACAGGTGGGATTGGACTGAGCTGGGACTCCTGAAGAGGTCCAGGGTCTAAGCCCAGGCTGAGGGTGGGACCCCGAGGGCTCATCTGTCTCCTTTCTGCCTGGATGCTTCCTTGTCCAGAAGATAAGGCCAACCTGGATCCCTCAGCTTTCACAGCTCCCTACTGGTGACAGCACCTGCATTGTCATCCTCCCAAGAGAGCTAGGGCTCCCACTGTTCTATGCCTGCCAGGGAATGGCAACCTCTGCCCACCCCCCCCCCACCCGCATGTACCAGTAACTTATTCCAGAGAAAGGAAAGACATTTTAAAAAGCAAGTACCTGTTTCCTCTGGCATCGGTTTGGCTCCTGCAAAAGAAAAGGAGAGCCATCACCTAGGACAACCCTCCATTAACCCCTGCAGACCAAGACAAGGACAGGGTGAAGGAGAGACATGGAGAGCTACGGCTCCACCCAGTCCCTGAGTGGCCCCTCACCTGCAGGAATCGCCAGCAGGACGCCAATGGCCAGCCACCACAGCATGCAGGCTTGCATCCTCACCAAGGATATATGCAGTCAATATACTCAGGACCACCTGCAGCAGGAAGAAGCCAGGAATGCTGCTGCTGCCTCCGAGGACTAACCCAACCTGCCACCCCAAAGCGGATTCCCCTTGGGAACACTAGCATCATCATAGCTATTTCTGTTTCTCTTTTCCTAAATTAACATTCTGTTTCTCATTCCTAAATGAAATCTTATTCATTCTGACTATTTAAGAGATGACTTCCCTACCCCCCACCCCCACCACACACACCGGGTTCACCCTATCTGTAGAGAAAGCGGTCCAAACCCTCCCAAGAGATACCTTGGTGCTGGTCTATTCCACCCGATCTGCAGCCTTGTGGGGTCACTGCCAATGCTCAGTCTCCTCTTTATAGGAGGGCTGGGGACCAGAAAGGAAGCGCCACCTGCCTGAGCCATCAAACTGAATATTTCATCCCCAAACAGAGGACTGTGGGTCTCTGTTTCCCAGCTGGCTGGCGGGAGGAGCTGGGAGAGCAGCTGGGGGAATTGGACCACAGATCAAATCCAGCAGTTTTCAAAGCTGAGTTCAGCATGGCTGTATCTAATACCCCCTCCTTCCCAGAAGGAGAGGTGTTCTAGATCTGATACAGGAGCTGCTGAGATCCCTGTCCTATGCTATGGGCCCCCTGTGATCCCACAGCCTCCCCAGTAAGCCTGCAGACACTCCCTCATCCAGGACCCTGGCAGAGCAGTCAAGGACAGGAAGTGTGGAGCCATGTTAGACCCCTTCCCTAGACCATAGCTTTCCTCCAAGTCTCTACCGGGAAGGCACTGTCCCAGCCAAGGAATATTAGAAGCCAATAGGAACCCTTTAGCACACGTCTACTGTGTTTATCCCTTGCTAGAACCTGTGTCCACCTATCCAAGTAAGTATAGCCCTGTGGCTCCACCCCTGAGGTCTCAGCCCCTTGCTGGATGCAGAGCCTATGTCCAGATTAATGGTCTCCATTGTGTCCTTGGGGGGTCCTTCATTATGCTGAATGCAAGGCCTGTTTCCAGAGTAATGGTTTCCACTGTTCCCTAACACTTCGGGGATTCTGGTACCCTGTTCTGGAGTTGTGTAGCCCAAGGGTCCCAGGTTCCTTGTAGTTGCCCCTCAAGTCCTCATCCAAATGACTCCTGACTTACACTTTGCCAAGTAGCAGCCTAAATCTAACCAGAGACCCAGAGAGGGGTATAGTTCGGTAGTATTGGCATTCAGCCCTGCAGTAGAGAGAGTTTGGTTTCACTTCCAGAACGCTGGCCGCTGTGCTACAAGAGGTGAGGCTACTATCAGGGCAATTGTGTCAGGATCCATAAAGCAACTCCAGGTATATGATTCACGGGGACAATGAGGGCAACGGAGCTGTGCTCATAACTGTGACTTACAGCATAGGCAGAAAGGCCCTGGCAAAGGGACAGGGGGCTCGTCAGAACCCAAAGGAGCAGACACCCCGAGCCTGAGCTCCAGGCCATCAGAGGTCCACCAGGGTGTGACCATCAACGGTCCACCCCAATGAGCCCATATCTGAAAGTAACACAGAAAGACACTTGTGGTCGGAACAAGCATGGAAGGAAATACGTGGTTCCTTGAAAACTGCTCTCCTAATTAAGACTGAACTCAGCAAAGTCTAGAGCTAATAATCTGTAATGGGCCTGGGAGGGGAAACCGGGCGTCTGGCTGCTTTCTCCTCCCTTTCTGGATGTGTATTTTCCTTGGTTTATTACCTTTGCAGAAGAAAACTTTAAATAAACCAGCCCCAGCAGCAGCAGCTCTGGTACTTATGCTGGCTTGCAAGGGCCAGTCGATCTGCCAGGTCCCAGCACCTCCCAAAACACACATCCTTCTCACATCACATCTCCACCGCACGCACTTTCTCTCTCCCCCTGAGTCTTTGGGACTCCTTATCTCACTGGCCTGGACAAAGACCCTCCTTGGTTCACCTGGAGGGCTACTGCCACCCAGAACACACCTCCTCTGCACCCCACCCATCCCTCTCTGTCTCTCTCCCTGTTATCCTGCAGACCACTCAAAATAACTTCAAGAGGGGCCCCTACAATGGCTCAACAGGTAGAGGCGCTTGCTGCTAAACCTGAGGACCTGAGTTTCATTCCCACAACCCGCCTGGTGGAAGGAGAGAATCTGCTCCAGCAAGTGTCCTCTGACCTCTACACACACACCCACAACACACATGCAAACACATAAACAATAATTAATTCGATTTTTAAACATGTTAAATGTCAGCCCAGTCCCTTTGTATGCTCAACACTAACCAGGTTTTGCCCTGGTTTTGGGCCTGGGTGGCAGCTGATTTGGTCAGCCTGCCAATTTTCCCTCATCAACACCACGAGGGCAAACTCTCCATCATTGCCTCAGCTAGCTCACCCTCTGTGCCAGGCAGCAAGGAGTGGGGCCAGTTCTCCTGCTCTCACATCCTCAGGACCAACTCATCCACACCCACATCACCAGAGCGGCTCTACCGCTTCACCCCAGTGAGGTGCAGGGCCCGCTCTTCCGCTCTCCCACTCTCGTGACCCCTGGGCCAGCTTTCCCATCTGCCATAGGTAGCACGGAGCGAGCAGAGGGGTCTTTTTCCCTCACCCATGCCACCACATGACAGACGAAGGGGGCAAGGTCAGATCTCCTGCCCATGCCCTCAGGGCTGGTTCACCCCACCTCCCGCCCACAGAGTCAGTGCTACTGCGTTCCCTGGATGAGGTGCAGGGCACATTCTACCAGGTGCTGCACATCCAAGGCTACCAGATCTCCATGACACAAGGCAACATCAGGATATCCAGGAGGAGTCCCAGTGAGAGCCAGTAGCAAGGGTGCAGGCAGATACCAGAGACTTTGAACCAAACCAGGATGCTAAATGCCTTCCAGGGGCCTTGTGTATCCACATTTGGTGGGAATCTCAAAACAGTGGCTCTATCCTTTAATAACAGCTAGGATTCCTTCTAAACTTCAGCGCTGGGGACAGGGAGTGGTCTGTATCCTCGCAAGCTTCTGAAGGATGGACCCAGGTACAGACAGTATCGTATAGGGCAGGCAAGTTTGAAACCTGCCCAGTGATTGCCCTGAAGCCTGGAAGATATTCAGTGTCTGGAGGACAGTACCTGTCCCCTGCCCCAGACAGGATCTCCTGCAGAGACATCCAAGACCTAAGGAGTCTCTTTCCACGAGGGGTCAGGAGATGCTTAGACTGTATAAGGCCGTCTTTTTGTACAGAGCGCCACCTACCCCGTTACTCCCATGGCTTTCAGTGGTTGCAAGGAGCGCCAGGATTGGGAATGATTCGGAGGTATCTGGCGCCCCCTGCTGTGTATCCTGGGACACTATTCATGGCTGTTGGGTAGTCCCTGAGCCTCACAGATACCCAGGCCTGTAATTCTAGGTGCCAGTCCAGTCCACCTCTGTTTCCCTAGAAAGCAGAGCCTAGAGTAGCTGGCCATCAACTCTGAACTGTCCTAATTTGAACACAGACACTTTCTCATAATTTAAAGTCCCGACGTCGCAGTCCATCATGTCACCGTGCCTCCTCCATCCTCCTCCCCAGCAAACGGTCAGCCTCGCTTTAATGTGTTCTAAATACTTCCACATTGTTTACACAGCCTCAGGCTGTAACTGATCCTAGGGAAGTTTCTGGCATCCTGGACTGTGGCTAGGGTTGGTACTGGGGAAGGGGGTGCCTCGTAGCTTGCCTTCCGCGACTGGGAGCGTTGCCTTGCTTGTCTACAGTCTCGGCTTTTCTCACCTCCCAGCCTGTCACTCTGCCCTGAGTCCTCCACCCGGGAGGTAACATCTTCTTCCTGCTTGTGTGCTTGTTGTCAGGCACCTGCAGAGTCCTTGGGTGCCCCAGAGACTGACAGAGTGGTATCTGACTAACTCACACAGGCTGTTTAGCCTAGGGCTCAGAGGAACCCAAATCAGTACTTCGAGTTGTGTGTTTCTGAGATGGGCTCCAGGGGGCGCCATGCTCACAGAATACTGTGCAGCTGGCCCCAAAGACAGGGTCCTAACAGGATCAAAGCCTGCTTCCATGTCATAAGACTAACCACTCACATATCTGAGGTACAAGCATGTGGCCACCTTATTTTAAAAGACTGCATCCCTTCCCTGAACTAACCATACAGTTTCTGAACAGGTCCCAGGTCAATCCTCGAGTCTCCAGAAGCAAAGGGGACCTGACCTGAGGTGTGATGAGATGGGGTGGCAGGTGGGGGAGTGGGTGTCCTGGGGACAGCAGGGCAGCTGGAAGAAATGCAGGCTGCATGGTTATATTTGCATTTCAAGCAATTGATGAGTACTTTCCTAGTGTTAAGTTTTACATCTCAGCCATCTCCTGGGATCTATTTGTGCCTCAAATATTCGGTTTAGCTGAAACTACCTTCCAAACATATGCGTGCACAGGTGTATGCACACAGCGCACACAGGCAAGCAGACACATATCCCTGTCATCCCATAGAGTAGGGGAAGAAGTGGACTCGGTAGAGGTTGAGATTGAAGTCAGAGGGCATCTAGAGCAAGACGGATGTGAAGCTGTCCGAGGCCAGAGTCCAGAATCACTACTGTACCCTCGACGCCCCCAAGGGCATCTGGGTTGCTGATGGCCAATGGACCCAGACGCCAGCCCAGGCAGAACTGCGGGATTATGCCAAAGTCAAGAATCCAGGCATTGCTATGGGCTCTGACCTGAGTACAGGAAGCTCCAAGGGCTCTACCTGGTGACTTTGGGATGACCCAAAGGGCTAACTGAGCCACTGAGCCAGACATCTCCCTAGGAAATTACTCGGTTTGCCACAACTCAGTAGCAGCTCTCAACCACCTCTTTGAGAAGTTGAGTAGGGTTCCCAGCAATGGATATTTAGCATGTGGGCATTCATGACCCCCAACAGAGAGACAGGACCCACATAACTCCGCATGGTTTTGCCCACAGGATTATTTAACCTCTGCATTTCTCTGCCTCATGGGAAAAGACTTCCAAGAACTCAGGAAGGGCTGGTGCTGACTCTGGGCTGTGAAGGCTGAAACCTGAGGCATTTCCTCCAAGGGTGTCACCCAAGTGGACATGCTGAGACAGGTCAAAGGACCTCCCACAGACCCCAGTCGGGTGACAGGATACCTGAGACCCAGAAAGCAGCTTCAGTAGAAGTGGCACCAACCCCGTGCTCTGCAGGTCCACTGACTTAGAAGAAGCCCTTTAGCAGACCAGGCCCCTCACACCCCAGACTGCTGGAGGGAGCTGATCTGCTTGCTATAACCCAGCCTTTTGCTCAGCTCTCTTTGAACCGCAAGTGGCTTACCTGTAATGTTCCTAATCCAATAGAGAAGGTTAAATGTTTTCTAGGGCTGGACTAAGAATGTCCCCAGGGCTTGGTAGGGTGGGCTATAGGAGTCTCAGAAGCAGCCAGGCCCTGTGGGGTGGACTGCAGGGATCCTGGAAAGAACCTGTAAGTTCAGAATGTAAGTAGGGATGTAAGTGGATCGATCCTGTGTCTGGGGGGAAGATGTCACCAGTGGTCACCCAGTCACCCAGCTGGAGGGGCAACTGTTATCCAGCCAACAATTCACTGGCCTTCCTACATATATCCCTGGTTATCTCTCCAGGGCCACAGTAGTGACCCTTTCTTGTGTTCTGTGTTTCTGGCTTTTAACCAGTGTCCCTCCTAGCCACACTTTTTCTCAGGTGGGATTTTCTTTGTGGCTGCCTCCATAGAGGACACTCGATTAAGGCACACTTCCCTTTATTTGTCTCCCTTGGGAAAAGGCCTCCCAGGCTCAACTCTTACAGTCTGTAACCTTCTGGAGATCTGACAGCAGAATCAGGAAAGGGCAGCCAGCACCACCAGACTGTAGGTTTGACACATTGCGTCCCCTACGTAGGTCTGAGATACCTGCGGGGAAGGCTGGCTGTACAGGAGGAGAGGTAGACATCCCATAGGGTGTTCTGGGACAGGGAGGGTTTCTCTCCTGAGGAGACATGACCCCAGGCAAAGGGCCAATGGTACCCACATGATGGGGCAAACATACAGCGGTCAATCTTGGCCACGTCCTCCTGTGATTAAGATGGGGCCCGCCCAGCAACAGACTCCAGGACCCTCAGTGCCCAAAATTCAGTGGCATTTGGCTTCCTGAGGCTCTGGGCAGAGCCAGGGTTCCAGAGCCGTTATGCTGAGCCTCCCGATGGCAAGAGGAGCCCCAGGCTGGGCCAGTTCTCTGTGGCCTGAAATAGATCCATTGTTTGTCCTATTCAACACCACATGAAAGCCGGATTTATGGGAACCGGGGCTCAGCGTGTTTCTCAGCCTGTCTGAGGCATCTGGGCAGCGTGGTCAGTCCTATTGCCCCTGGGGGCCCCTGGGCTCGGCCTCTGCAGGTCTAGGCTGGAGTTGGCACCCGCCTTCTCCAGGCTTCCTGCTGACCACCCACTGTGTTCCTCTCTGACTTTTTGGCTCTCCTCTCCCGATGCCGGTGGAAACGGAGATGAAAGAGCAAGTCCCCAGCCTCGCGTTGGCTGCCTGTCCTAGATTTGCGATCCGTTGATTCATCCAAGAAGCAGGTATTATGAGCCCACAGCACGGGGTATCAGGAGGCTCCCTCTGGGCAGAGCCCTGCTAAGCCAAGAACCATGTATGAGAATTAAAGAGCTGACTGTGCTTTGAAGCATGTGCTAAATCTGTCTCTGCGGGCGGAGGGCCGGGAGGCTCCCGTCCAGCCCACGGCCTTGAAAGCAGAACGCATTTCCCATTTTGCTCCCAGGGAGACGTTAGCATCCGCGCTGGCCCCAGAAGCAGACTGAGGGGTGTGTGCACACTGTAAAAGGAAAGAAACATCTTTGTGAAGTGAAAAAGAGAGATGAAGTGCATTGCCTTCCACGTCCCTGTCTGAATGAGCACTCTATGGCACTGCCCTGGCTGGACTTCTCCGTCACTCTGGGCTGTATGCTCTGTGCATAGCCAGGCTCAGCTACAGTCCTTCTTCATGGTGGCATTTCTCCCTGACAGGTCCATTTTGCATGTCTGCCAGGCTCATATACTTTTAGGTTCTCTCCCTCTTCCTGACAGTGGTGGTACTTCACTGCAGGGTCCCAGTGGCTCGTGGATCCCCTTGGTGGACAGGTTCTCTGAAGAGGAATGGCCTTGCACACTGCAATATGTTGCTGCCCCTGACCTCTGGCCCCTGGATACCAGGGGCTCCCCTCAATCATAAACCTAGATATCTCCGATGTTGTCCACACCATCGAGGACACCGTGAAGTTGCGAACATGATCCCGCGTGTGCACAGCATGCTTCCTTAGCTGTCCCCTGTAGGTGGGCACCGGATGCTCCCGCTACTTCACTGCTCTGAGCAGGATGCCAATGGTAGCATGAAGTGGGCCTTAGGTTCTTGGTTTTTCTTTGTGTGGTCAGTTTCCTGAAATGGGTGATCAGGGACAGAAGTCTCACCCTGACCTCCTGAGACACGAGTGCCTGTGGGAATCTGCCTGATGCCCCAAAGTGTCACGCAGGGTGCTCATAGGTCACATGGCTTTGTAAAAATTTTGAAGCAAAACCAAAAAGCCTTGGCAAGAGCAAATCTTGGATTTCAGGGGAATCAGGTAAGCCTATTGTCTCCTCACCCTCCTGTCCCATCTTGTCCACTATACACTATCTGGGGTGTATGGGACCATTAGTGTAGATTTGGGGAACTCCTTTACAGGTTTGTGTCCACACCTTGCAGAACTGGCTGCAGGGAGCTTGCTTGGGATGGGAGTGAGCTGCTATGAGTCCTGACTGAGTCATGGTTGAGCTGTGGCATGTGGAGCGGGGCCTGAAGTTGCTTCGCTTTGAAAAGGTAAGCAAGCAATAGCTCACGATTTCACGAAGACGTGGGTAGGAAGGGGTAGGACTATACACAGGGCCTGTGAACTCTGGAAAATAACAGAACATTGATGCAGTGGCCATTAATATGTCTGTAAAAGCAACTATATCTGCATGCCCAGGGCCAGCATGTGACTAGAAGCCTTCTGCTTTATAAGCGATGAGAAACGTGGAACTTGGGAATGCCGAATCACTGGAGACAACCTCACAACAAGGGGAGTGTTCCTCCAAAGGCGAAAGTTACGTATGAAAGATGCCTGGTGCCTCCCCACTAGGCTATCACATTTCTGAGTACATCTTGTCCTAACATCTGGGACTCCAGGGTATATGAAGTTCATAAAGAGCCGTGAGATTCCCCGAGTCTTCTTAGAGAGCTCAGAATAAGCAGATAATCATGATTAATAGTAAAAGTGTCAGCAGAATGAAAGCTAGGGCCACTCACTCTGAATGAGTTGCCTCTTGGTTTTGCCCCCAGTGCCGTGAAGGGGTGTGGAGTGAATGCCACTGTCCACCTTCTGAGCCTGTGGTCCTCAGATGTGACCCAACATGGCATCTTGGGGGTCTTTGGATAGCCTTGTTCTCTTATGTCTTTGTTGTCCTCCATGGGACAGGGACAACCACAGCCTCAATGACACTTCAGTTCAATGACCCCACTCTCCTTCCCATTGTGAGGGATTCTGGGACATGTGTGTCCTACAAGAAGTGCTTCGTGTGTGCTACAAGAATTACCGAAGTGCGTGACCCCACTGGTGGCCAAGCAAAGAAGCTTCTCTCATGCCACGAAGGTACTGAGCAGTATAATTCCTGCTGTCCTCCTCCACAGCCCTGCCCCACTGAGAGGCTGCTCCTTTGAATGCCTCACGTTTACATCCCAGGGGACCAACATTCCTGGCATGTTCTACTCAGCTTGTTCAAGTCAGTGGGGGAGGAGAGGAAGACTGACTAGCACGGAATGAGCCTGGGAGGTGGCTCTGGTCAGGAAGCCTCTGAGTTCAGGATCAAATGAGCCTTTGCACAGGGGTTGAGGGCAGGGTCCCCAAGAATCTGGCATAGCAGATCCGTGAATGGCTGTTGGCGGCAACTTCAGGAACCACTGAAGAGGAGTCAGAATCACTGAGTGCAGGACACAGGCGTCCCAAGTGCCCCTCCCCAACCCTGGCTCTCAGGCAGGCTCTGACCTGGATCCTCTGAGCCTCCACCTGCCTCCCACTAACAAGCCCCATGCTAGGCTCCACATACCAGGTTCAAAGTTTAAGGTGCAGGGCTTGCACCCCTACTCCACTTGGCTTGTCTCCATGCATGCTTCCTGCCGTCTTTGATCTCGTGGGCTCTTTCGGAGCCCTTCTGACTCCGAGCAGTGTCCAGGAAGAAAAGCCACAGGAATGTGGTACAGCGGCGCTGCAGCTGCCAAGCCAGCCCAGGCTATTTCTTCCTTGTCTTCAGCGAGAATAGCTGAGCTTCCAGCATAATGATGGAACACAACATGGTCAGCACCACACCCACGTGACTGGAACATCTCTGCCACAAGGAAGCAGCTTGTTCCAAAGCGGCCTTGCCTCAGAGTGTGCCGTGCAGGCAGACACACACACACATATACATACCGTATACACACACACATATACATACATTTACAAGTGCACGCTTCTTGTGCTATGTGACTCCTCAAGGCAAACTGGATATTTCCAGTATTGATCCACCCAATAGTGATCCTTACAGTGTGCCCAGATCTGTTTTTAGGGGAAGAAACAAAACAAAAGCTTGACTCTTCTATGCAGTGGGACTCTGGCAGTGCCCAGCCCCTATCCCCTGCATGAGCAAACCCCACCCAGAATGAGTGCAACAAGGGCAGGATAGTTTTAGTGGGCATTTTCCCCACACAGGTACTGAGTGACTCACTCAGCTTTGGTTCCATGAGTAGATGGACGAACTGGGGCCCCCAGAGCAGAAGATAGATGGGGATCAAATGTTGTCTCCAAGTCGTAGGGACAAATTCCAGATGAGGATTTGACCCTGTCTGTGTCAGGGGACCACATCACACACTGAGTGTAGATGATTTGATGATGTGGTTTGTGCCAGGTCCTGGGACCTCAAGCACATGTCAGAGATGGAATGTCACAGAATGGGGAAATCCCAGAGGGTGGGTACCAGCTTCAATGTCATTTATCATGCTTACACCCCCAAACGGCCCAGAAACCCCATCTCTAACACTTGAGACACTCTGCTTTGGGTTTGGGGTTTTGTACACCCTGCCCCCCCCCAGGACCCTGCCCCCTGCTGCCCTGGACTTGATGACATGCTTGAGGCAGCTTGGGAGAGCGTGCAGAGGCTTAGCATGCAGCCCTACCTAGGATTACACTAGCCTGAGCTCCATGGCTGAGTTGAATGACCGTGAGGGAAACCTTCTGTTGACCTATGCTGCTGCTGGGTCTGCCCAGCCTGTAAGGAGAGAATGAGGCTAATCCAAACTCTCTTCTCTTGGAGGTGCACAGAACCAGGCCACGCCCTGTGCCCTAGCTGGGAGGTGCAACTGCCAGAGATGAGCTTGATGCAGAAGAGGTTGGATGGAGGGCCCAGATTTGAGAGAAACTGGGCTGTTGGGTGTAGGCACATCGTTCCTAGGAGAGGAAGAAGCCGGGTGATCTCCTGCAGATCCCATCAGGAAATCAGTGTGGGTTTGGGCAGATAGACATAAAATCCAGGAAAGAAGTGCTGCGTGTTTGGTTACAGGTGGCTCACAAGGATAGAGGAACCCCCAGGGAGAAGAGGGGACAGATAATGAAATGGACTGGCCTGTGACAGGCATCCGAACAAAAACACGACGATGTGAAGGTTGGGGTCTTCTCCACCTGGCAGCCTTCTAGAAGTCTGGTATCTGACACCCATGTCTTTTCTTGGCATCGTTTCTAGGCTCCCAGCAACCTTTGCCAGGTTGAATGCCTGTGCCCATGGCAGGCCTCTGCTCTGGCCTGTGGGGTAGGGATCACCTTTCTTCCTCTACATCCTCCCTAATTGGCCCCCCTTGCTGTGCAGAAGCACAGAGTGGGATTCAAGGAGGAGGCTTCAAAGGCTCCCTCTCATCACTCTTTAGACCATCAGCAAATGTGTCTTTTAGAAAATTGATTTTTGGCCAATTTGTCTTGACTTGGTGCTCTGTGTGGTGACTGATGGGCTCGTTCCACATGAAGTATGAGGCCAGGCAGTGGTAAGTGCTGTGGCATTCCTGCAGTCAGGGCTCCCCTGTCCTGGATGCCACCGGAGTCCTCATACTCAGCCCACACCAAGAAGCCTGTGTTCTTGTTCTGGTGCGAGTTACTAACGAATCTAACCTGAGGGTGGCGAGGGACAAAGGCTGAAAGGGATGAGGCTGCAGGGCCCTTTAAGGCCACGCAGGGTGGAAGCCAAGGCTGGGAGGAAACTGGAGAGGGCAGAGAGTTGTAAAGTCCTGCAGCAAGGTTACAGACAGGGCCTCCAGAATTAGAGACACCAGCCGGAACCCTCTAGACATAGCTCAGAAAAGGATGGTAGAGGAAACTGTCTGGGCTTGGAAGGTTCTTGAGCTGAGAGCCTGCCTTTTGGTAATCCCCAGGAGAAGCCTTAGTGGGTGATGGGCTCAAAATGACGCTGAGGGAAATGGGATAATGAGATTGTGAGCTTCATGCTGGCCAGGCCAAGAAATTGCCTGAACCTAGCTGTCCTGAGGCCCTGTACAGGGAGCAAATGACCAGAATCAGGTTAAGCCTGAGGTGGCTGTGGGCTGAATTGTGTTCTCCCAAAAAGACTAGCCCCAACCACCAGCACTGCCTGTCCAGTTTCTTTCTGCTCCCTACTCTGCCCAAATGAGCATCTCTGCTACTCCAGCCATGAACCACTTCTACACCCAGAAGTCATGGGCTCTAGTAGATCCTTCCTCGCTCAAGTTTCTTCCTGTCAGGTATTTGCCCACAGACATAAGGACAGTAAAGGACACAGGGACATTTGTAATCTTCATGATTCCGAGGTTCAGATGGGAGCAACGTGTCGGCATCTAGGTCCTGATTCAGTGATTCCCTACAGTGAAGCCACACCACAACTGCAGCTGTTCTGAGAGATCAGGAGAGGAGGACTTGTCTGACATTTGTCCCCAGAATCTTTCTTGCAGGCTCCATGGTAGGATAAACAAGGCAGCCACCTCTGCTGGGCACAGGGGAAAGAGGGACCAGTACTATAATGTGGTGGCCGCCCATAGCATGCACACAAAGGCAGGCTGTTCTAAAGCCACAGGCAAATTCCAGAAAGGAGCTCATGAGCATCAAGCTTGGAGGAAATCTTCTGGTCTCCTGTTTCAGCATGTCCGGGGCAGGCTGTTCTCCATAAACCTCAGTTGCCCAGGCAGTCCACTCCGCGTCCCACCATTGGAGAACTTTCTAGCATGGCCCCTGCCTTTACCAGGCTCTGAGGATGGCCCTGGAGCAGAAGTGTGTTCACGGCAGTGGCCCTCTCTCCCCCAAGCTGCCACCAGCCTTGACAAATGTAGTCACGGTGAAATTGCTTTTGTGGCCTGGGGCCAGCAGAGGGAGGAGTGCCATAAATCCCAGATGGGGGCCACTGTAGGGAGGATGAGGACAGCTCTCCGCTAATGGCACGTTCCATCCAGTGGCACGTGTCACTCCAGCCCCCTCATGATTGAGGGGCCTGGGGCGAGGGATCGGTTTCAAGCCCGACCAGTGATTCATAAAGGGCTGGCTGGTAGGGACCACACAGAGCAGTCCTCTGTGTGATGACTTTGCTTCTGGATCAAAAGGCTGTGACATCCAGGGGCCAGTGGTGGCCTCCTAAGATCTGTAGCTATTCCCAATGCAGGTCTATCCACAGGGACCCACAGCACAAGGCAGGGGCTGACCACAGTGCTTAGGAGCCAACAGATCCACCCTCTATAGCTATCCCCTGGCATCTGGCCAGGCACGGGTCAGAGTGGTGAGTGACCTCATACCAAGTCGAGGTTGAAGGTTGCCTTCATCTGCCGCCTGGCATAATAAGGTGACTGTCACTTCCGAGTACCTATAGCATGCTGAGTCTGAGAGAGGGTCGTGTCTTTAATTTCTCTAGGGTCACTGTTTAATGTCACATGTCTCCAGGATCACTGTTGTCCTATGCAAGACCCTGAGACAGAACACACTAGCCTGGGGTCCCCAGGAAACAGCCCAGGCTTTCCTCATACATACACATACTAGAGATGAAACTGAGTTTTGTGTATACACCCCAGCGCGCCCCAGCACCCTCATGGCACCTTCCGTCAGCAGGTGCCAGTCTTGCTTGAGGTGTGAGAAACTGTGCCTCTTTGAATGAGAAAATGCCAGACCTCTCATAGGTCAAGGGCAGCAGGGAAAAGGGACTGGATAGACTCACAAGCCCCCAGGAGCTCTGAGGGACACATTATCTGTGATAAATGGGTCAGAGGGAGCAGGCTTGACCAGCCCCACCCCAGATGTTCTCCACGGGTCCCATCTGGGCTATGTGCCCAGAGCGCAGCCCAGAAACTGCTCCTGTTCTTCTCAGAAGCTGAAACACCATGTCAGGAGAAGCTCGAGGTATACAGCTCCTTGGGGTACACAAGGATGAGGGCATTCCCAACCAGCAGGTCCAGTGCACCCCTAGGCAGCTTCCAGGATGAGGATATAGGCATAGCCCTGGCTATCTCCTATGATAGGATCTCAGGTGGACATGGGTCCTATGGCCCCTGGTACAGTGTGAGCATCACAAGAACTAAAGTCTATTGAGTGAGCCGCTGGTGCCACAACCTTGGGCATCTTAGCTCACCTCTGGGAGCCTGTCCTATGGGCACACTGCAGGGCCAGTGTGGGTGTGGTGAAGGCATATGGAGCCCTGAAAGTTGGTAACCAGTGAGTGATCGACTTGTGACATCAGCAAGGGGGTACAAGAGAAACCAGGGCTCTCTCTGGGTCCCAGTGTCACAAGAGACCATTTAAGAGGACCGCGAGCACAAAGGAGAGTCCACAACTGCACAGCAGGACCCTCAGCAGAGTCCCTTGGGATTGCAATGTCAAAGGCCCTCTTCCTCTCACCCAGGAAGGGTCTAGTTCAGAGTAGTCACAAAAATAGAAAAAAAAATAGGTAAAAACAATAAAAATCCATTTCTCACAGTGCTGGAGTCCAGAAAATACAAGACCCAGGATAAGTGTGGACCGGCTTCCCGATTCACAACTGGTACCTCTTACTGACCCTAGACTGAGTCAACTTGGATCTCAGGTGGCTCCGTTCACTGCATCCTCACCCTGGCTCGCAGGCAGTACCTTCTCACTGCTTCCTCACTTGGTGTCAAGGCAGAGCTTCGGAGTCACTTTGGTAAGGGCCCAATGCCAACCCAAGACCCCCTCACAACCTAATTACTCCCCAGGGTCCCTATTTCCTGTACCATGACACTGGGGTAAGAACTCAGCAAAAGAGAGGACACAGCCATTCATGAGCCCATAGGCTCTCTCTGGCCTCTACTTCTCTCTGTGTTTCTTCATGCCTTGAGACCTAAAGGCCTGGGAACAGGGCCTCAGCTATTTCAGAAAGGAGCCAGCTTCTGGGTCTTTGCTGGTGTGCGCTGTACTCCACTGTTGGGGACTAGGATGCAAGTGGCCCTGGGGACTCATGCCCAATCCTACCTCTGTCCCAGCAGTGAGACCAGTCCCTACGCAGGACTGCTCCAGCACAGCTCTAGCAGGAACACAGGGATGAGGCAGAGGCTCCAACAACGTGGATCCTCTATTGCCTGTGAGAGCTGGGCAAACCTCTCTGCCTTCATGGGTAGACCAGCAGGTTATATAGTCCAGCCTGTTTATTAAAAGTCACCCCTCACTTTTAAAGCTGTCCTATCTGTTGGGTGACAAGTTATGTAGTCTCTCTGAGGCTTGGAAATGTGGAACTTGGATGTAATTAATGGCCAGGTCAGAGGCCAGAATTCAACTGAGTTATCTATCCCCCTTGCTGCCCTTGGGCAGGATAAGAGCCACGCTTTCCAAGCCTTTGCCTAAGGTCTTAACAGGGCTACTCAGCCCATACAAGCAACCTCAGAACAAATGGCCTGAGGGATGATAATCTCTGGGGCGAGTGTGTCATCAGGGGCCACGTATCTCTATTCTGTTCTGAGCAAAACTGCAGCGAGATCACAGAGATTTTCTGAAAATGCCAAACGTTTGATTTTCCTCAATCTTCAGTGGGAAGTGGTTAGAATGTGGTTTCAAGGCTGTTTATTAAGCTGAGATACATTCTACCATTTTATTATGTCACCAGTATCGAATCAGTTGAGAAGTCGATTTTGAGAGTCAAGGAAGCAGTTGTTTATATAACTAAGTTAATTTTTTAAAAAACGGTATCTGTGGTTAACACCTTTTCATGAACTCAGTTTGGGTTGAAGATCAATAATGATCAAACTTGGTTTGGTTGCCTGGCTTGGACTTGGCTAGTGCCTCCCTGAACCTGGCCCCTGAGTCCAGCCATGTTACATTCCATCCTGGTGCTTCATTTCAACCACAGGAAGCAAATTATGCTGTCAGTCGGATCTTCTGTGAAAGAATGTGTCTGTCCTCACCTGGCAAACAATGATTTCTGGATGTTCCTGTCTGCAGGGGACGTATAAGCTTCTGGATCCTCAGTGCTCATGAGGACCAGTCTCTGAGTTCATAAAGATTCAGACCTGTAGAGGTTGGTGGCTATAGGACTATGTATAGTCCTGTGGCTATGGACTTTATGGCCAGCAAGTAGGTCTTTGGCTGCAGTGGGTAGGGACCCTCTTACACACACCACAATCACGGGTGACATCTCATCACCTGTGCCACACTGAACCACTGAGGAACACTTCTAGAGGACATCTGTGACCTCGACCACACGGTGGGTAAGAACGAGTATTCAGGGGATGTGTGATTCACCAAGGGGCACCCTAGGCTGTCACACATAGTAAAGGAAGAGGCTTTAATAGAATTACGGGGTTTTCAGCCAGAGCAGGCTGGGCACACAGAAGGCTGGTGCCTCCAGGGCCAGGGTCTGCAGGGCCAGGGCCTCCAGGGCCAGGGTCTGCAGGGCCAGGGCCTCCAGGGCCAGGGTCTGCAGGGCCAGGGCCTCCAGGGCCAGGGTCTGCAGGGCCAGGGCCTCCAGGGCCAGGGTCTGCAGGGCCAGGGCCTCCAGGGCCAGGGTCTGCAGGGCCAGGGTCTGCAGGGTAGGTAAGTAGTGCTAAAGGTTGACGAATTTAAATTTCATTTTAGGAGTAGTGGGAGGTAGCTCACCGATTTAAATGGTATTGTTTGTTTATTTCCAATGCTGGGACCTTGAACCCAGGACCTCGCACATGACCTAGACTCCAACGCTTCTTGAGCAAGTGACACTAAGTGTTCCAGGCTGGCATTGAACTTCTGATTATCCTGCCATGGCCTCCCAGATGTAAGCAATATAGGCATGCACCAGCATGGGTGGGTTTTTTGTGGGGTACAATACTATGTAAATAGGTCGCAAAGGGGTTTGGGGCCAGTGACCTGACATACACCCAAGAGCATCTCATGAGGGCTCTCCTCCCCCATCTCCCCACTTAACGCCAGAGAGGTTACCTGACACTTGCTGTTCAGTTCCTACCACTGCCCTGTTTGGGATCTTGGGCGTAATGAGGTGGGGGCAGGGCCCATTATTTCCAGTGATTTCTCTGAGTCAGGGGAAGGAGCCAGTCAGCCCTAGCAGCTGGATCCTGACCCTCTGGGATGCGGTCAGCTGCTGGCCCCAGAGACACCTCTCTGACAGATGTGCTCTGGCTAACAGACCTCCCAGAGCCTTCTTCACACATGACACTGCTGCCTGGACCAGTCTCCCTGGCAAGAACAACTTGCATCGACAGATAGGGCAGAAAGACGTGGCTGGATGAGGTCTCTGTAGTTTCCTTCCTTGGAAGGGGTTGGGCTTCCCTCCATCTTTGTTACTCTTGACCGGACACCCCTGTAACTGTCTACGAAGGGCAAGTCAGGCATGCTGAAGTGGGGTTTCGATATGTGTATTTCAAACATTCTTAAACTAGTGAAGAGGCTTGATACACAAGGAGTCTTGTGTATAAAAAATATATACTATTATATATAATACATATATACTAAAAATAAAATAGGTACTAAAAAAATCACATGTACAGGTGTTTCCCCGCATGTATATTTCTATACCATGTGCATCTGTGATGCCCACGGGGACCAGGAGAGGGCAGTGAATGCCTTAGACCTGGAGTTACAGAAAACTGCGAATTACCATGTAGGTAGTGGGAATCAAACCTGGGTCCTCGAGAAGAGCAGCTCAGTCTGCTTAACCGCTGAGCCATTTCTCCAGTCTCTTAGTCTTCTGCTTCTTACCTCATTCATTCGGTTGCCTCCTCAGGCTGTTTGGAAGGGTCAGAATAATTATACTTGTTTTCTTCCTCTGTTTAGCTTCGGGGGATTTTTCTCTGGGGGGGGGGGGGTTGATTACCCAGCGATTGTAAATATAACACATGTCTCGTATGAATTGTTCAAACTTTATGGGTGGAGGTGCTTGCCACTAAGGCTGATGACCTGAGTTCAATCCCAGGGACCCACATGGTTAAAGGAGAGAACCAACTCTTACCAGTTTTTCTCTGACCTTCACAAGGGCTCCAAAAAATTCATATATGTAAATACTCACACATAAAGGCAATTAAGAATATTTAAGATCCTTTTGGGCGTTAACTAGGAGTTAAAATAAAAATTAGGGAAACAGCAACTGGAAAAATGGCTCAGCAGTTGAAACCACTTACTGCTCTTGCAGAGGACCTGAATTCAGTTCCCAGTACCCACACCAGATAGTTCACAAGTGTCTGTAACTCCAGCTCCAGCGAATCCAATGCCCCTGAACTCCGTGGGTACTGCAGCCATGTGTACTCTCCCACACACATACACAGAATTTAGATAAAATAAATCTTTAAAAATTAGGGAAATGGGGGCTGGGGTGCAGCTGAGAAGCCAAGGTTCCAACTACTGTGTGTGAGGCCCCGGGTTCAATACTCAGTACTACTTAAGAGGCAGGGAATAGATGTTTTTACCCTGACTGCAGACAGGTTTTTTTGCTTAACTTTGTTTCTTACTAATAGTTGGGGTTTGAAAGTTAGGTCATAATAATTCTGATTTATTAAATCTTTCTACTTTCTTTAAAAGATCGGTGGATCCTAAAATGAGGATAGACCCACCCTTTTCCATATCTCCTGCCCCGTTTTTGATCTGTTATCTTAGGCGAGTAGGAGGGGTGGGAAGAGGGGCTTTGCTTCTGGTACATGCACTGGGGAAGGAGGCGTGGCCAGCCATTGCCTCTTTGTTTCTTTGTTTCTTACCCGTTTTTAGCTCGGATACTGGGGTAACATCACTAGAGTTTAGACCCTGAGCACAAACTGAGGCTATAGGTAGAGACAGGTGGGAGCTGGCCAAAGAGGGGACAGCGGTGCCCCCACCCCCACCCCGTAGCTTTAAGGTGTCAGAGGCAGTTGAGGTTACTGCATATGTGTACTGCGGAGGAAAACACAACACAGACAAGGGCAAAGTACATGTGCACACGCATGCTAGGGAGGAAACAGTTGGTTCCCACCATGAAGCCTAGTGGAAGCTGTGGAGTTTCTTTTACCTAAATACCCTCAACAATCTTTACCATCTTTCTCAAACTTTTTTTTTTTTTTTTTACTTTTGTTTTTCAAGATAGAGTTTTACTGTGCAGCCCTGGATGTCCTGGAACTCATTCTGGAGACTAGGCTTGTCTTGATCTCAGAGATCCGCCTGTCTCTGTCTCCTGAGTGCTGGGATCAAAGGTGTGCGCCACCACTGCCTGGCCCTCAGAATTTTTATCGGGTATGGAAACTGGATTTTACTAAATAAATTGCTAACATTTATTGGCATAAACATATGATTCCTTCATTCCTTTCTTTTGCAGTTAAATTTTTAAACGTTAAACCAACCTCCAGTAACGTGACAAGCCATATTAGGTCATCACAGATTATTACCTTTTCACATAGAATTTGGTCCAATTTGCTAAAATTTGGTTCACAGTGCAACTGTGCAGGAGAGACATTAGTTGGTGGCTTCCTTAGTGCGACCTCAGATTTTGTATTGGGGTGGTGTTGCCTTCACAGGATGAGCTGGGAGAGGTCCCCTCCCCTTTAGTCTTCTGCAAGAGTTTTGTAGAAAGATATTGTCTCTTTCACACATTCAGCTAAGTTCCTCTGGGAAGCTATTGAACTTCAGTCTTGTTAAAAAAAAAAAAAAAGAAGAAGAAGAAGAAGAAGAAAAGAAAAAAAGCTTTTTGCTACATGTTCAATCTATTTAATGAAGGAGTGGTCACTCAAATGCATTTTTGCCATGAGTGAGCTTCAGTAATTGCAAAGGATTTGTCTGTGTCATTTAAGGTATCAGATCCATTAGCATAAAGTTGGCCACCGTGGTCCCTTATTATCCTCTGATTTCTGCGGAATCTGTCATGATGTCACCTCCCCATTCCTCACATTGGTAATTTGTGTCTTCTCCCTTTTTTCCTGATACATCTGACTGAAGATTCATCACTTTTATTGATCCACTTTGAGAACCAGTGTTTGCCTTTATGGATTCTTCCCTCTAATCCTTTTTTTCTAGCTCATCGATTTCCGTTGTAATCCTGGTTTTCCCCCCTTTGGTGTTTACACTGCGCTCACTTAATCTTTTTCTGGTCTCTTACTGTAAGAGGTGGGCCATCCGTCTGCAATTGCTCTTTCTTCCTGTACTGAACGTTTGGGCCTCGAAAGCCCTACTTAGCAGCGCTTGCACAGGGCCCAAAAGAGCGTGCAGACGGCTTGGGCTTCCAAGCTCGTTCCGTTCCATTTTTCTTTTCCCCTTTGATTTCTTCTCTGAATTATGGGTTATTTGAGTGTGCTATTGAATTCCCAAGTACTTGTATGTCCTTCTGCTGATGAATTTGAATTTAACTCCATGCAGTCAGGGTGCATGTTTTTGTGGCTTACATCTTTTTGAAAAATTGGTGCTTGGCTTTAAGGCTCAGTGTACGGTCTGTCTTAGTTCAAATGTTTGCTCAAAAAAAATATTTATTATGCGGCTGTTGGACATGTTATTACATCATGTTTTCTGATGGGGCATATTCAAGTGTACCTGTTTTTATATTGAAAGCGGGAGTGGTGGAAATGCTCACAAGGTGTTTCCGCCTCTGTTGGTGTCATAAACAACACAGCAATGAGCACCTTGGGGCACTCCCCCATAGCTCTAGGAATCTTGGGAATACTGATACATCCCATCTTCTGAGACTGTGGCCAAAGTTTAGTCATGCTTTCAGTGAGGCACTATCCAAAGCTGTTGCCCACGTGGCCTCCATGCAGCTTTAACAAGCTCCAGACCACAGGGTGGGACCCACGTGCGGGGTGATGAGACTCATGTACACAGGGGAGGGGATCGGGGCGTGCCAATTAGAGTGCAGAGGAAACAGGACTTGGGGAAAGAGAGTGCATAAGCAGCAAGGGGCTCATGCTGGAAAGGGGACAGTGTCTCCCTGACTTTCTCTAGCGCCACCTGCAGCTATGGAGGAGCCCTGCAAGATAGAAGGGAGGGCCTTTCTTGCATCCCAAGGCAGGTGAGCTTGTCACCTTGAGAGTAGAGTCTCACGGTGCTGTGGACAGTGCCTGCAACAGACCTGAGGGGTTATGGCCTGTCCCTGCTAAGCCTGGGCCTGGAAATGCTGACAGTCTTGTGGGAAGTCCAGACAGAGATTTATGGAGAGTTGTTTTCACCAGCGAGAACCGCACAAAACAGGATCCATAAAATATTGACTGAAACTATAGGATTGCAGACAGATCTGCATTGATTGTCTTCTTTCTGTGCGTAGCCTCATTTCTCCCCTTTCTATACAAGGAGCCAAATGTCCCTTTCTCTTGGAATGATCCCCAAATGGGTCCTCTTCCCCAGAGCCTGCCTCCGACCCTGGCTGTGGTATTCCACAAACTTGTATCACCCACATTCAAGGACTAACTCACTCCTGGAGGGTCTCTTAGCCTTCCTCACCCATTCTTCCTGGATACCCCACCCCTGCCCTCACGCCCACCTGCTGCCCCGCCTCCTCTGAACCCTCTCCAGAGGTGGCTATGCAGTGAGCCACTCTCCATAAAGATCTGTGATGGCCTACCCAGTGCTCAGCAAGAACCTAAATCTTTTTTTTTTTTTGTTTGTTTGTTTGTTTTGTTTTTCGAGACAGGATTTCTCTGTGGCTTTGGAGCTTGTGCCTCCAGAGTGCTGGGATTAAAGGCGTGCACCACCATCGCCCGGCAAGAACCTAAATCTTAACTGCAATCGTGTGAGTGAATTTGAAAGTGGATTGCTCCCCAGTCTTGTGTTGACTCCAGCTTTACACCTGAATTCTAGAATTGACTGAGCCTGAGTTAGGGTATCAAGTTGAGCTGTGCTTGGAAGCTTCACCTCCAGAGAGCATAGGTGTGTGTTGTTTTATGAGGCTAAGTTAATGATCATTTGTTACACAGCTGTAGATGACTATTACATAAATACTTAACTACTCTTGCTTCCTCTTTTCTTATCCTTCCCAGCTGTCTTTACATCTTCACTCTTCAAGAGGCTACATTTTTTTTGCCTTGATTTCTCTATGTCCACACTCCATGGCCACCTTCCACCTGGCCAGATGCTGCTGAAATGCCTCTCGTGGGGAGGGAGGACAGGCTCACAACGCACTACAGACTCATGTTTTCTGTGCTGGTAGATGGAACCCACCATTGCTATTTGTGTTTGTTTAGGGGGTTGCCACAGCGTACCAGAGACTGGATGACTTAAAACAACTCAAATTTATTCTTCCACAGTCCTGGAGGCCAAAAGTCTGCAACAAGCTGCCAGAGGGCTCCAAGGAAGAGCCATGCTGGGGTTTTCCCAGAATCCTCATGTTCTTGGCTTGCAGCAGCATCACTCCAGCTTCTGTCTGTGTATATCTGTGGACAAATTGCTTCCTCTTAAAAGGACCGAAGTGTCACCCCAACCCAGTGACCTCTTCTTAGCTGACTATGTCTACAATGATACTATTTCAGGTAATGCCACACGAATAGGTCCTAGGTGAGACAAGAGTGGCATGTGGCACTCGCCAGCTCAGGGAGCACTCTAAGCCTCCCTTATCTTCAGCTGTCTCTGTCTTCCCATGTACTGTAAGAAGTCCCTGTAACTGGAGATTTCTGTCCCACCTGCCAGTTCCTGAATAACCACTCTGAGACTTAATATTACCTACAAAGTGTTTGCCCTATTAGCTCAGGATTATTATTAACTAGCTCTTACAATTTAAATTAACCCATTTCTAATATTCTGTGTATCACTTCATGCCCTGTGGCTTACTGCCAATGCTCTGGCATCTTACTCCTCCAGCGCCTGCTGGTGTCTCTCAGACTCTGCCTTCGTTTTCCCTGTATCATTGTTTGGATTTTCTGGCTTTATTCTACCTGGCTATTGGCCAAATCGACTTCTTCATTAACCAATGATAATAAAATATATTCACGGCATACAGAGAGATATCCCACATCAGGTTCCCAGTGGAAAAGACCTACTCCTTGCATGAGCCCTGTGCTACATACACAATGTTGCATTTCAAATGTGAACCTCCTTCCCAAGTCCAGTCCCAACACCAGGCTCTCCTCAGCATGTCCCTGCACTCTGGTGAGGTCTGCATGTCCCCTCCACAACCCCAGGCTTTGCACTCAAAGCACCAGCCATGGTTATGATGTTTAGGTCCTTGCTCTCTCTGTCTGGAGGTGACAGACCTTGGAGGATGTGAATGCAGCCTGAGGTGACCTGAAGACTGGGTCTGAGGAACCCAGAGAACATGGGCTGGGTTGGGAGGGAAGGCACTGAGGGAAACAGAGCAGCAGGAGGGACTTCTCAGGTTTGATCACAAGGTCCCACACGTCTGCTATTCTGAGGGCTTGGGAAGTCCTCCTACCTCTCTGAGCCTCAGTTTTCTGGGAAATGATCAAACCCCTTGCAGCTGTCTTGGGTTTCTGGTGGAGGGTCTCTGACATGCTTAGGAGGCTCAACACACAGTGTGCTGCAGTCTGAAAACCCCCACACCAGGAGTCCTGAGTGCCCCTGAGACCGTGCCCCAAATGCCATGGAAGTCACATCCTCTTTTAGAATAGACTCCAAGAGGGGAGGGTCTAGCTGAAACCCATAGGCATCCCTGAATAGCCCTGTGGCACTGGGGCTGTGCCCTGTGGTTTTGAAGTTTGCTCTGGCCTCTGGGATCAGTGTGGACTCTGAACTATATTCAACTGTTTTTGTTTGTTTGTTTGTTTTGTTTTGTTTTTTAGCTTGGTGCAGACGAGGAGCCAGTAGGAGCTCTGCTTGGGGCTGACACTACATCAAGACCCTAGGGCCTCTCTGGGTGATACTGGAAGGACTGAGGGAAACAACTGCATGGTGGAGCCTGGAACCTTCTTCCCTTTGCTGGAGCAGAGCTGGTTAGTCACAATGCTGACCTGGAATGTCCTGGATTGTTATCAAGCTTGGCCTTCATGTCTCCTCGCCATCACTTTCTGGGGCTGAGCACTTCAGTCACCCACAGGACAGGGATTTGGCCCCTGTTGGTTAGGCAACCAAGCTATACAATACATGCTACATGTGGTTTTTTTCTCTCTCCTGATTGTCAAGGATATGTGATCGCCCCTGGGTATCACATGAGGTTTTGTTTGATGTCCAAAGACCCTGCATGTGGTAGTAAAGATGTCATAGAGTACCTGTAGCTTCCGTGACCACCTGGTCTTGGGTGTGATGCCCAGTTGTAACTTGATATCCTTCCCATAACACTGTACCCCAGTTCTCACAGTTGTTTATCTTACATCCCACTGATCTACACCCTGATCTATGTTCAGTCTGAGCTTTGTCTTTGTCCCCATGAGAGCCCTAGACAGTGTTCTGGGGTCCAGGGGTGACCCTCGTGGAAGTAATTTCCAACCTTGAGAGAGGGGAGATAGCCAGGAAGAAGGGAGTAGACCTAAAAGGCAAAAGACATCCCTGGATTGAGGGTCATAGGGTCTGCTGGGTCAGGGAGCGAGAAAAAGGGGAATCACAGATGGGGCTCTTGGCAGCTGGGGACCAAATTGTTCCTGCTACCAGGCAGAGCTCCTGTGGGTGGGCGCTGCCCTTAGGCGTGCACTGTGCTGCTCTGGTCCCCATTGTGTTTCCACAGGTTTAATTAAGTCTCCCCAGGACTCGGGACTTTCCAAGCATTCTTCAAAATGACCTGGCAGGTATTCCTCAGAGGATGCCATCTTGATTAAAAAGAAAATTGAAAATCTTCACACCTTTTGCCTCATGATAATGAGGAATGGAAAACTTGAAGCTTTTTCCGTTCAAGCACCACCAAGCCACCATCTTACAGCCAGCCCCTCATCAAGTCGGACTCACAGGAGGTTCTGAGACATGAGAGGAAAGATAGCAAGGGGGCTATTTGGAACAGAAGAGCAACTCTCCGTGGAAAGACTGGGACATGAAGGTCCTGATATCTACAACCCTCCATACAGCTGCTCTCAGAAATAGTCTAGTATCAGGAGCTCACCGCTCTTGGAGGAAGCAGTTAATTGGGGGGGGGGGGGGGAGCTACACAAAAACCAGGTTAGGACATGTTCCAAGAGTCACCATAGCTCTCAGTGTGTGCTCAGGACGTGACTTGCTTCTGTCAATTGATAAAGGATTAGGTGTTAAAATCAAAGCAGAATCTGTCTCATTTAGGAATAGTCACACATTTCAGTGTGACTCAGTGGACTGAATGTGTTCAAAGGTGGGCGAGTAGGAGTTCTGGTTGGTATATGAGATGTTCTGGAATAATTCCACAAGGATCAATAACCAGAGTGCCACTAGTCTGCCACCAAGCAGACACTTGCCAGGTGGACAGATGTCCTCACAGAATGGTTTTTTACACAGGGCTGCAGTGTCTAGCTTAGTTACTTTTCTATTGCTGCAAAGAAACACCATAACCAAGGCAACTTATAAAAGAAAGAGTTTATTGGGACTTACAGTTCCAGAGGATGAGTCCATGACCACAGTGACAGGGAACATGGCAGCAGGGACCATGGTACTAGAGATTACATCTGATCCACAAGCATGAGGTAGAGAGAAAGCTAACTAGAAATGGCATGGGCTTTTGATACCTCAAAGCTCACTCCCAGTGACACACCTCCTTCAACAAGGCCACACCCCCTAATCCTTCTCAAACAGTTCCACCAACCTGGGACAAAGTATTCAAATATATGAATCTATGGGGGCCATTCTCATTCAAAACACCACAGAGGCCTGGTGGGTAAAATGCTTCTGGCAGAGTCTTTGCAGAAGTTGCTACTGACCAATCCTATAAGCTACCTTTTCACAACCTCTCAGCTTTCACTGGCCAAAACTAATTCCACAAAGTGCTAGGCTTCCCAGAGCCATTTCTATTCATATATATGGTGTACTTTGATCATGCTGCTCCCTCTGTTGCTCTTCCACAGTCCACTGCAACCTCCTCTCGCCCCTTGATATCTCCAATGGCCTCACTTTTACTTTAATGATAGAAAAACATGTGACATTTATTTCCCAAGTCTGTCTTATTTTGATCTGTCAGATCCATTTTCCTGCAGGGTTTCTCTGTGTAGCTTTGGAACTGTCCTAGAACTCACTCTGTGGATCAGGTTGGCCTCAAACTCACAGAGATCTGCCTGTCTCTACCTTCCAAGTGCTGGGATTAAAGGTGTGTGCCACCACTGCCCTACTGAGCTCTTGCATTTTTGTTTGTGTGACAAAGTGGTTCCATTGAACTCACTCTGTGGATCAGGTTGGCCTCAAACTCACAGAGATCTGCCTGTCTCTACCTTCCAAGTGCTGGGATTAAAGGTGTGTGCCACCACTGCCCTACTGAGCTCTTGCATTTTTGTTTGTGTGAAAAAGTGGTTCCATTGAACTCACTCTGTGGATCAGGTTGGCCTCAAACTCACAGAGATCTGCCTGTCTCTACCTTCCAAGTGCTGGGATTAAAGGTGTGTGCCACCACTGCCCTACTGAGCTCTTGCATTTTTGTTTGTGTGACAAAGTGGTTCCATTTTTATTTTGTCATTTTCACACTTCATCCCCAAAGCTATGACTAAGTGGTAACTTCTGAGCCTGGTTTTGGGACTGTCTTGCCCTCTTCGGCCCTGGGATTTGTTCTGATGCAAAACTGCAACCATGTTGCTGTGTTATAAGTTGTAGAGAAACACAGGCTTCCAGTATCTAAAGTGGTCCAGGCAACAGCCGTGACAATGACCACAGGAATGAACTTGGAAATGCATCACTTCCCATGAGTCTTCAGATGAGACTACAGTCCTGACCAGCAGCCTGACGGGAGAGCCTTGAGCCTAGATGCCAATCAGTCTAACTTCCACAAAGTCCTGGCCCAAACTGATCCAGAAACCTGTGCCCTATCAAGAAGCCCCTCCGAACTACCCAAGCCTTCTGTGACTGGGGAATACATGTGTTATGGTTAAAATTTTATATGTCTCTCACAGGCCCATATTTTCAGGGTTTGGTCCTCATTGGCTGACACTAGTTCAAAGGCCTTCAGATGATGGGGCCTGATTGGCAGAGGTAGATCAGTAGGGGCGGGCCTTTGGAGGTTTCGTCTGCCCTGCTCCCTGCCTGCTGAGCAACCTGGCCTTTCTGCTCTGACAAATTGCAAAGACCCATTGACTCATGCTCCTGCGCTCGTGAACTATGCCGTGTTGATACAGGGATCCTGAGAACGACGGTTCACAGCCCAACCGAGCATGACTCAAAGATAGAAGATGCTAAACAGTCACATTCATCAAACATCCCGCTAGGGCAGTGGCTCAGAGTCATTGTCGCACGCCAATGACGATAGAGACTCTGAATTCCATAGGAGCATGTAAAGGAGAAGTGAGGGGTTTTTTTTGTTTGTTTGTTTATTTTTTGGTTTTTTTTTTTTTTTTTGAGAATCGTGGTTAAGGATGAAAACATCTCCATCGACTCTGTCATTTGAATACCTAGTTCCCAGGTGGTGGTGCTGTTTGGGAAGGTGGCCTCCCTACTTTACTGGGGGAGGGGGGGCTGTGAAGTTTTAAAACCCTGTGCCCTACCCAGTTTACTCTCTCCGCTTTTCTGCAAGTTGTGAGCTCTCAGCTTGCTATTCTAGTTGTCTGATGCTTCCCCACAAAAATGGACTCGAATCTTCTAGAACCATAAGGCCAAATAAACCCTTCCTTCTCTAAGTTGCCTTGGTCTTGGTGGTTTTTTTGTTTTTGTTTTTGTTTTGTTTTGTTTTTTACAGCCATAGAAAAGGAACCAACACAAGAATTATTACAAAAGAATGAGAAACTGAAAAATGAGAGAAACTCTGGTTTGGGAGAGGATTCCTAGAAAGGAAAAGCCATCAGATCCCTTTGTCTAGGAGTTGTGGGATGAAACTGGCCAGCAGCTAAGGTCATCTACACTGAGGTTGGTCCTCTGGAGACTGAAGGGGAACTACTGGCTTGGCCCACACACTGCACATCTCCCAGACCCAACCAGAGTGGTGAGCCGGTGCTGTTCTCGCATTTCCCACACAGTGAAGGATGGCTGAAGCTCCTATCTTCCCCAGCCCATGGCCTTGATTGTCTGCTAACTGTGAGTCCTGGCCAGTGTAGCCACCGCTGGCCTTGCAGGTGTCAGGATATATGCTAATTAGACTGTGTTCTCTTTGTTCTCACAGCAACTTGATCGATTTGTTGTTTTACCGTGGTAGGGAGTTAACCCTATCATCACCAGCAAGATGTAGCTGCAATCTTTCTTGGATGCCTCTTTGGCATGGGTCTCTTTCCTAAAATAAATGGCGGTTTCTTCTTCCATACTTGTTTTACAGTTAGTTACTTTAACTGCATTAGAAGCAAGGGTATAGGTATAAGGAAAGACAATGATGCATTGCGTGTGTTCCTAAGGGTGGTGGCCAGGGTAGGGGTTGGGGGTTTGGGCAGTAGATTGTCTTTACTGCCCATAGGCCTGTCTCTCCCCTTATCTAATTGGCTTAGTTATCTAATATCCAGCTAAAAACCCCTTTTATTCATCTTCCCCCATGTTCCAAACGTTTACATTTTAACTCTTTAACCCCAGCTTCTGTTCTCACTACAACGAATGCAAGCAACTTAACTATTTCACCACAATGCCTTTTCCTTTCTACCTACAGAGAGCTGAGCCCTGAACAGCGACCTCCTGAAGCCATGAAAATAACTCAATTCTCCCTTCCTCCAATTGCTCCTGTTGGGTATTTTGTCATGGAAATTGAACAAAAACCAGTACAGAGAATTAGTTCCAGACAAGCGAGGCCGCTGCTGGGACTTAGGCTGGGAGTGTGATCCTCAGGCTTTAGGAAGCGGTGTGTGGAAGAGTCTGGAGATGTGGCCTGGGGGAAGTCCTAGCATACTGCAATCCAAGACTGCTGGATGATTCTGACAGGAATTTGGACCGCCAGGGTGTTGACAGAAGGGAAGACATTTAAGAACGTACTTGCGAAGTTTTGGGTGGGAGCAGCTACGAGGAGCTGGGTTCGAGTCTACGTGTGGTATACTTGGCAAAGAATCTGACTTCATTTTGCCTACATGTTAAACATTTGAATGAAGCTGAATTCAAAAGCAACGGATTAATTAATTTGGCAGAGAACATTTCAAGATGGCATAGCATCCAGGCTATGACATGATTGTTGGTGGCCACTTGAAACCAAGTTTACGGTGAAGAACAAGAGCCAGAAGCGAAGCAGAAGGGAGCAATGCATTGCTTGGCTAAGGAAGGAGTGTGAGCATGCTTAAAGTTGTGAACACAGTGGCTGTCAGAAGATTGGAACACTTAAAGAGATGCTAAGAGAGATCTTTGTACCGGGATCATGGGAACGGCATCGAGAAGGCAAAATTTCATCTATGGACGCTCCAGAGGTATAAAACTAAGACTTTCCATTTGAAAAGTAAATACCACTGGGATTCACTGCCTACACAGGTGGTCCTCAAAGGGTGCTTCATCAAAGGTGGTACATAGGAGCCTGGCGGCTTCTCAAACTGGTAGCAGAACTCGGTAATGTCTGTGTGGTACTCACTTTGCAGGCATGCAGACTACGACATGGATGCAGTCATAGAGGCTTGTACCAAGACTCCGGATCACTCTGGGGTTGACAACCTCTAAACTAGTGGTTCTCAGCCTTCCAAGCACTGCCACACCTCGTGGTGTGTTGACCTCCCCAACCATAACATCAATTATTTGTGTTGCTACTTCACAGTTTTGCCACTGTTATGAGTCATAATGCAAATATTAATATGCAGATGATCTTCACAGACCGTCACCCTAAACATGTCATATCAGGCATTCTTTATGATACAGAGAAGAACAGCAGCTGTGTCTATGAGAATCTGATAAACTTTGACCAGAAACATTGACTGAGCTCTTAAGTACTGTTGCTACGGTGGTCAGGGGTGCTGGCCATGCATGCGGTAGCCCCCAGGCTTCTCTCATCCACAGCAGAGGCTTTGGGATGGTGGAATCCTTGGGTGGTCCAACCCCAACCAGGACTCTTACTCACTGAAGCACGCCCTCGCTCACTCACGTGACCCATCCTGCTGAGCATGACTTAGTGAGACCAAGATCTTGTGGGCTGGTGTTGGCTTCTGGGTCTCAGAGTAATGGAAGCAAAACGTAGCTACTGTAATGGGGTAGACACTGTCATTCATGATGTCCAAATGCTGCAATGAATGCCACAACCCAGATTTTGGGAAAGCGTGGAACTCTTCTCAAGGGGTAATGGCCCAGCTAGCATAAGGCAAGAGGAGGGGAAGTCATATATAGGACAAGGGTATGTGCAACAGGCAGAAAAGTGGCTCCGAGCTAAGCCCACAGTGGCCATGCTGTCTGCAGATTCCTGGTTGCCCATGGGACTGCCTATCATCCTGTGATTTGCCTGTTCTCCGGGGACATGTCTGTGGTAGAACGTATTTCCTGCTTTCCTGACTTTGGGTTTTCAGCTGCCCTTCCCGCAGCCTTTGGTGCCACAGGGCTTGCAGATCCCTTGCAGTTTGTTTACGATGCCCCCCCCTTAACCACAGGAGGAATCAATCTTCCTGAAAGCCCCACCTTTTTTATCGGGCCAGAGTAGAGGTTTGGAGGTGGCCCCTTCCTCCTTTCTCAGCTAACTCATTTCTCTCTGCTAACTCATTCCCTGAAACTTAGGCAATCTGATTAAAATAAAGAAAGGGATGTGTTTCTCTCCACACCTTCTGCTGGAAAATCATGGTTAAAATAATTCTGTGTGGTGTGGATTCAATTAGGATTGGATTCTGAGTGCTGGGGATGAGATTAGCAGTCCGCATTTGGTCTGGAAGATCTCAGATGTCCGTAATGAAGATGAAAGGCTTCAGGTAAGTTCTTTCTGCTTTCTGGGCCTCTACATGCCTTATCGCCTTGATTTGATGAACTCCAGAGGTTGCTTACTTCCCCTCTGGTTTTCTGCATTAGAAATGTCTCAAGATGAAGGAAGGAATGGTCACTATGAGCCGTTCCCTTGAGCAGAACAAGAAAGTAGAGTGGAGAGGAACACCGTCACTACTGCCAGACTGGGACCCCTGCCTGACTTCTCCCCTGGCAGGATGCTGTCTTCTGTGGCTAGAAGAGTAGTGTGCACCAGGAACCCTGAGAGCAGACGGTGTCCTGGCTTGGAAACAAGACCTTACTTAGGAAATACAGTTAGCGGAGGCTATCGAGATGAAACCATCTTCAGGTTAGAGCAGGCCCTGTATCCAGCACAAGTATCCTTATAACAGGGGGAGGAAACCAAAGATATGGAATGAAGACCATGTGAGGATGGAGATAGGCTGGAGCAATGCAGTCACAAGCCAAGGAAGCCTGGGGCCTGGAGGATGGGAGAGGCAGTGCTGTTAGCCCCCTGGATTTCAGACTCACAGCCCCCAAACTGTGGAAGGACAGAACTGAGATCGGTTCCTGATTTCTCTACACTCCTGAGTCCTGACTGGGTTCCCAAGAGGCCAGGCAATGTATTAACATCTGCTAGCCACTTTAGGACAGGCCAACCCAGCCTGCCACATCCCTAGTAAAGGCCTGACGGGGGCCCCAGTCATGGGCCCTTTTCTCTTAGCCTTGTGTCCACAACCTCACTGCTTCTGGTTCCACTCAGCTTCTTCGGACCTTCCTGTTTTCTGCTACTGGTGTCTTTTCTATTCCATGTCTATCATGTCTAGGAGCCTGTCATGATTGGATGTTGTCGGGACGAGTGAAGAATAACCCCTTCCCAACACAGACCCGAAACGTCTGCTGGATGCAGCAGCTCCCTCACTGCCCAGCAGCCCTGGGGACCCACTCGCTCATCCCCAGCCACTGAGGGGATTTAGCCATGACTACGAGCCAGGATGGCTGAGCTCAGGCAAAGAAACTGCTTTACTATCTGATAGTGCTTGGGTGATGAGTTGTCACACTGGAGGAGGTGATCTGACCTCTATGTGTGGAGACAGGCTTGCCCAGAACAGTCCCGACCACAACTAGGACTGTCTGCTAGGAGCTCTGTGAACCCTGGCGTCTCTCAGGCACCTACGGCTACCATGCCCCTATACCTCTTACAAAGGCCCTTACTGGGTCCCAAGGGTCCGCTCACATTCACCGGTGCTCAGCTCTTGGCCCCCAGTCCTATGGGCCTCCTATGAGAGGACATGGTCTATCCAGGATGTCCTTGGTGTGAGTAATGGTTGCTTCATCACATAGCCCAGCCCTCCTGCCTGGAAGCCCCCACTGATGCCCTTGCTGCTCTCATCCCACGCCTGGCTCATGGTCATCAGTCATGGTCTCATTGGTCTCATGCCTCTGCAAAGTCTTCTGGGTAGTTTATTTGGAAGGGCGCACGCATGACTGGTGATGTGGCTGTAGCTTAGGTCTAAGGCTATTTTGCATACCTCCATCCTCCACCACTGCCTGTTTTGATGCCTGATGCCTCATGAGACAGTTGAGCTGAAGCTGGTGCAAATCTTGAACATCCAGCCATACTGAGAGCTGATGCCTGCCTGGACTGCCCTTTCCTTGTCCCACATAGACCCTGTGCAGTCCCAGGGTGATCAGCCTCTCTTCAGCTTCAGCATCTAGGAATTTCAGGCCAATCAGGTCTTCCAGGGACCCTCTCAGGGTAGCTGTGTGGGCCCTGTCTAGCCCCAGGTGTATAGACAGGGTTCCCAAGGCCCCCATACCTCCCACTGTGAGCAGGAGCACAGACAGTCACATTCACTGATACTCAAGTCTTTGTCTCCAGCCATCAAGGCCTTCCACACTGGCCCACCCTGCTCACACACAGTGGAGGCCCATCCCCAACCCTGCCTCCCCTTCTACAACCAGCAGACACACAGGAAATCAGGGCCACGGGGACCAGTTCTGGCCTTGGTCCTAACAACCACTTCCGGAGCCTCCCCAGCTTTCTTGGGTACTGTTGAAGGGGAGTAACTGGAAGGCCCATCCCTCACCATCAGGGCACCGTGAGCACAGGAGCTTCTCCCAGAACAGAAATAGTCTTTTGCCTTGAGAAGTCATCTCCACCCCTGTCTGTTTGATATCTGCCTGGAGCCATGTGTGCCATGCTAATGTGATTTCTTCTATTATTTTAGTTCACATTGCTGTCCCAAGTAATGGGCTGCCGTAAACTCCCAGCATGCATTTGATGTGGATTTGCTGCTGGTGGTGTCTAATAATATGTGTGGTGGTCATCATCATTGTCAGCTTGCCTCGCTTTGGAATCACCTAGGAGACAAACACCTCTGTGTCTGTCTGGGAAGAAGCTTCCTCCAACAAGTGGTCTCCTGTCCCATGTTTTATTCAATATCCCTGAGAAAAGTAACCAGTCATGTGATGTGCAATCCAGACTGTATCAAGAATGATCCCCTCAGGTCCTACTTCTCTTGGGAAGTGAGGTCTGCAGAAGCTGTGGGAGTGGTTTGGAATGAATTCTACAATCTTTGAGGCACTGCCCCAACAAGTAGAGCATTCCCTGTTCCTTGAACATGGCTGGACCCAGAGTTCAGCTTCTCACAGAAGCAAACAACAACAGAAGTGACAGCTGAGGGACCAAGACTCCCAGGAAGGATGCAAAAGAACTTAACATTGGTCTTGAGCTATACTCACCTCTCTTGTCTGTTATCTCTTGTTCTAAACCTCAGAAGCCGCCTCACATCCTATGGAGAGACCCCTGTGATGATAAAGAGTGGAAAGAGACCCAACCCTACAGCATGTGAGGACCCGTGGCTGGTTGACAGCCATGCTCAGCTATCCCCACAGCTAAGTTGAACCTCTGTGTGCACTCACTGAGCCCCACTGTATGCTGAGCTAGCTCTAAATGCTGGAAGCCTCAAAGGACAGAGAAAGATTCCAGGCCCTCAGCATCCTGCACTGGCAGCAGAGGAGGGCAGACCACCAGACACCTTGGTAACCGGTGAGGGCGGCTGATGTGCGGAGTATCCAGGCATCTAAGCCTAGAGCGTAGTGCAGAAGGTTCCCCTTTGTGGTTCACATGTGTGGCCTCTGCAAAGTGGCCGAGCTCAAGGACAGCTGTTGGTCCTGCGGACCAGTGTCCATACACAAATATTTAAGGATGCGTATGCCAGCAGGAAAAAAAAATTAAAGGGAGGTGTGGAGGGAGGAGACATCAGCCAGGGACCTCATCGGGGAATCTTATTAACCATACCGTGCACAGCTGTTAATTACATAAAAATTAAATTGGCGATAACTCAAGCGGAAACCTCCAACTTGACACCTCTCTCGTCCCTTGCTACAGAGACACATGATCTTAATTAGCTGCAGAATCTGGTTCTTTGCCCTCCTGTTCCCCAGCCCATTCATTTGGTTCCTGGGTCAGCTCTCACAGCCGATTCAGCCCCGGCCATCCCAGACGGTGAAAGGAGGAAGCCTGGGCAGAGAAGGAAATGGGGTGTACACCTGTTCTTCATGGTAGTCAGGGGTGTATTCTGAAATGGAGGTACTCCACACTGTGGCCTGACCACTGGAGAGCCTGGGGCCCTGTGATGGTCTCTGCGCCATGTGCCAGGAGAAACCCCTGCCCCGCTGCTTGCCACTGGCTGCCACTGGTTGAGCCTATGGTACACACTCAATGCAGAGCCCACTGGGGACTTTGAAAATTCAGATCCTTGGGTTTCAGAGCTGCAGTCAGTGGGGCTCAGCAGGTAAGCCCTGCTCCTCGCACCCACACAGGCACAGTGAATTCATTGTTCTGTTCCGCCCCCTCCCTACTGCTTTTTGGAGAAAAGACTGCAAGGAATGACCAGAGCCCTCCGCCCCCCCAGGATGCTCCCCTACTCCCTCCGAGGGAGGCTCCTTCCCTCTCCCGTGCCTCCATGTGTACCTTTATAGGCCTAAGCCACAATGCCCTGTGAAGATCTCCTCTTCTGACTGTACAAAATAATTTGATTACGGATAATGGAACTGCCTTGAATAATTAAGCAGCTTCTGGAACCGAGGCAAAATTCTGAAGTTGCCTCTCCTTTATACTTAGAACTGGGAAGCTAACTGAAGGTGCGGTCAGGCCCTATCCTGTCCCAGACTCGGTATGCTTTCTGACTGAGTTCCAGGGTGATGCCCATGGATCCTGACTTACAGCAAGTTCACTGGAAACCCCCATCCTCCATGCCTCTGGGCTTGCCCGCTCCCTCCACGTCCTTAAGTTCTCTGTGACTCTGGGTTTGGACCCATGCCTAGTCCCACTTCCTTCAACAAGCTCACCTGTGCTGAGGGTTCTCCAGCCC
Organism: Microtus oregoni; assembly: GCF_018167655.1. Classification (NCBI taxonomy): domain Eukaryota; kingdom Metazoa; phylum Chordata; class Mammalia; order Rodentia; family Cricetidae; genus Microtus; species Microtus oregoni. Next base: position 3,750,761 of record NW_024543063.1, on the reverse strand, counting down.
ACCGGGAAGTAACAGCTTTTCGTGTCCATCTCCATAAACATCTAGAAGCTATTCATAGAAAACCCCACAAAATTTCAATAAAGTGGAAGGCATTTCTCAATCCTTAATAGGGCAAGTAGATTTAAAAGCAATTCAGAAGTCAGCATACGAACATTTTTCAATTAATTATCATTTAGGTGTGTATCCTGTATACCAAAAAATATATTCATTGCATGTCAAGGAAATATTTACAAACATAGACTATGTGCTGAACCAGTGGGGTCTTAACATTTCCTTGAGGCCCAGTATATGGATATCTATTGATCCACCTATAAATTATTAGTCATAATAAGACACAGATATGAAGCATAGCATGCGCACCATAGCTGTGACAACAGTGCTTGTGGGCGTGAGTTTTGCCTCTTCCCATCTGTGCACTGCCTACCTGCTGGAAGCACACGCCTTCCTCAAATATAGACACACTTCTTTTAGCAGCTGAGATAACTTTAACTCTCTGCTTAAATCTATCAAGCAATTTCTAAGAAAGGAAAACCACAGGCTTTTGATGACCATATCTTAAATGAAGTCTTTGGATCTGAGGTTTACTAGTATGTTTGAAAAGCTCAGTCCTGCATTTACTGACACGGAGAATGCAAGGATGGTTCGATGTTAAGAAACCTGTGAAATTTCTATATCGAAGGATAGAAGGAGAAAACGACACATCCATTGCAGCCCTTTGTACAGCTGGTTGAAAGTCGTCCGTGAACCAAACACACATCAAAGCAGAGTGGATGAATTAGTGATAGGCAGCCCTCAGGATGGCCTGTTATGCAGCCATCTGAAAGAGTTAGATAGATCTGTAGGTCCTGCATGGGAAGAATTTCAACATTAATTATTAAATGAAAATAGAAAGCAGAGAGGCAGGAGTGTATTAATATCTAAATGCATGAGACATAAATATGAATAAAGTATTTTATGTATTTATATAAAATATGATGCATAATTTATGTATGAATTATGTATGTGCGATTCACAAACAATTGATACATAACACAAGATGTAATTTACATCTATCTTTTATAAGGATGCATGTGTGTCTGTCCCTTGTGTACCTCAGGCCTCAACAGCCTGGATATCAAAGGAAGCTGCACCCGATGTTATTCCAATTGTGTTCCAGCCCAGCCCCCATGCTATGATCTCCCTTCCCTCTTGAGAGATCCCAGGCTCCCTGGGATTACACTCCCAGGGTCACTGTCCCTGGGCGGGTCCCCACTCTCTCAAGGGTGGGGCTACACTCCCCTCATTCTGAAGTCAGTCCAGAATGGTCTCTGCGCTGTCTTCAAGGCTTCATTACTGAAGAACACCCATCCAAAGCCAGAACGATACATCTTCTTAGTGCTTCATCTGGACAGGCAGGCAATAGCAATCTCTGAGGCCAATGGAGGCCTGCTAGGATTCAGACCGCACGTCCTAGCCCTTCTGAGCCCAGAGGAAGAAGTGGTTGGTGCGGGGATCCACTGGTCCCTGGAACCCTCAGACATGCATCCTGAGTCTGGTGTCATGAGAGCAATGATGCCCCTGCCTTTCTGGTCCAGCTTACACTGGGCCCAACGTGGCTGATGGCCACTTAGAGCAGAAAGGCCCCATTTCCTTCTTCAAAGACCTTTTCATGTCTGTCCTCCAAATAGACCCCACAATGTACAACCAGCCCCTGGGAATATCACCCTGTCTAAGGAGGCTTCTCCTGAGCCCCCACCCCTAGCCCAGAGCTCTCTAGGTCATCACCAGCTGGGAGGAGCTTGCCTGGGGAGTGGGCAGGGGACACAATTTCTGTGCAGCTTCTGTACGAGAGAAATCCAGATTACAGTCCGTGCGTGGGTCCCGGTAGGCCGATGGGGTCCATAGTCTATGGTCTAATACTTAGGGAAAGCAGAGAACTCCTATATAGGACTGCCCAATGGGAATCAAAAATCTCACTCCTATAAGAGCAATAGGCACAGTTTGGATCTGTAATCAATTTCCAAGCCTCTTTCTGGCTCTAAAGCAGTTACTTCCCAGAGTGCCGGCTTGAGCCCCAGATGAGATCTTGTCCCTAGATCCCAGCTGAGTGAGAGCTCCACGGGTGTCTTCTGCCCCCAAGTTACCCCACTTCCAGCATAGGGGCTCCAGCTGTGAGTCCCCTTCAGCCCCAGCGTCATCATCTAAAAATAGGGTCCGCCTGGGCATTTCCATTAAGAATCTACCAGAAGCTGCAGGCCCCCTCAGCCCAAAGCCCCCAGAGCAGAAGACGGACCCTGGTGCTTCACTGCCCTAACCTCAATGTCAAGGTGAGAAGGAAGAAGGAAGGTGGAGAGGTCAGTGGGAGGGGCCAGCTCGGGCAGGCAGGGCAACTGGCGGGCGGGGAAGACACCTACAGCTGCCACCCATAAACACCGCTTATGCCGGAGCTCATTAGCATGCACCCACGGAAACTCCGATCCGTCATCTTGCCGCTGTCCTCCCCAAGGCGGAGCCATCGAGCGCTGAATGTGACCGCTTTTCATCTGAATTTACTCCCTGACAATACAAGATTACAGGAGGCTTCCCCTGAACAACAACAGAGACTGACAAACAACCATTCCCGCCCCTACCACATGGGCAGCTCCACACTCCACTGGGTCTCCTGGGCTGAGGCCAGCTCCCTCAACCATCTCCTCTGGGCGTGATCTTATGAATGGTAATGGCAGTAACTGTGGCAAGCCATCCCAGTTATAGTGACTTTCCTGTTCCCTCCTCTCAGGGAGGTTGGTCTTCTGGCCTGTCTCTGGGGAAGTGCCGGGGGACATTTCCTCTGGGTGCACTCTGGCAGGGTACTGACCAAGTTTGTTTTTGTCGTCTACAAGTCCTTCCGTAGGCTACCGTGTTCTGTATTCACCAATAGTACTCATCCTGCCCAGCAATGGGCTCTCTGAAGGTCTCCAGTGTGAGAGAGAAGTTGTGTTTTTCCTCTGGGATCTCCGACAGCCCACAGCCCCAGGCCTCAGCTCATCCTTGCCTTCGGTCTGGCCTGAGTGCCCAGAAGAAGCACTGTATCTTCTTCCCCTTCACAGTAGTTCTCAGGGCTGCAAGGTTGGGAGCAAACACCTTCCCCAAAATGTAGGGCAAGTTTGGATCAACAGAAACCCGCTGAATCTGGAGAAAAAACTCATAAATTCTGTTGCCCTAATTTAAGCCAGGATGCCGCCAGGGCATTTCCCTTGTCCCTTTGTCCTCTGATTTTACTGTCCCTGGCCAGACATGGACAAACCACCACCATTCCCCAACCCTATGGCCACACTCCACTCTTCCTGCTATTCATTTGGGGTGCAACTTGTTTTGCTTGTGGTAGACAAGTCCTGCCTACTGACCTCACTCAGCAAGAGTCCTTGTGCACCCCTCATGGGTCTCACCCCACAAGTATCCCTGCCCCTGGGCCTGTTACCACGCCACTTCCCACCATCTTCATCTGCTTCAGGCAGGGGGATCCATTCTCCTGCCCTGTGTTGAGTGGGCCTGAGCCTCCGAGTTGCACCAAGGGCAGGAAGCTGGGAGACGGGCATGGGCCAAGTCCAGGAGGGGAATTTGTCCTCCAAGTCAGTGCTAGCCTGACCTCCTACCCTGGTTGTGGTAGAATGTGTTCACTCAGCAAGTAGGCAGCCAGGTCCGTAAAGGAGACCCCACTGGCAAAGGTTCTCGGTTCCTGATGATGGACAGAGCAGAGGCATGGTCTCCAGGACAGAGAAGGGACTGTCTCAGCAAAGGAGACCGTTAGAAAAATAATAGACTTATGGCAAGAGCCATGTGCATCTCATACACTGTAATTCTGGGGAGTGTTTGCCTCCCTGATCATGTGCCTGGGTCCCACATAGGACCTTAAATTCCACGCCAGAGTAGACCCCTGTCCCCTACTGTACCCCAGGAATCTCCGTCTTTAGCCAGTGACTTGCTATCACCGTTGTTTTGACCTCGACACAGCCTTTCCCTCCTTTGTGTTCAATCCTCTTTCTGGTTTTTCTCCTATGCTCCCAGATCTCCTAGGAGCCTTCCTAAGAGTTCACAAGGAACGGGATGGGTAGACAACCCCAAACCAGGGCTCGATGACCCTCAAACTGAGTCCACTTCTCATCCTCAGCTCGCAGATGGTTCTCCTGCTCTAGAGAGAGGGATAAGGGTCCTCTGGGAAGGCAGCTGTAGTCTAGTGAGGTCTCCCTGTCAGGTTGCAGCTCATCCTTACTCCCTATCAAAAGCTCCAGGTCTCAGCTGGCAAACGGCTACAGCAAACGAATCATATAGGACTCTGGGATGGTCAAGGCTACCAGCTCACCCCTGAGGGTGCAGGGGCCTCTGCTAACACACGAGGAATCTGAGCTTCAGAATAATATGGCACCTGTCCAGCTGAGTGGTCTTTCTTGTTGACAGGTTCTCATTTTCTCTGCTAAGGCAGGCTTTAGCCAGGCCTTAAAAGAGAAGCTAAGGACTCTTCCTACTGGTCCTCACAACCTGACAAAAGCCTAGTTCCAGCTCCAGAGCCGGTTATCTGCCCAGCAGCTCAAGGTGGGCTCAGGCCTGACTCCTGGAAGAACGTGCCTCTGCCTGAAGTGTCCCTGACAGGCTGGCACCCGTCACTACCCTGGCCTACGCACACAGCGCTAAGTAAGTAACAGCTGTGTCTGTCTGTGCCACAGCCTCCAGCACAACTGTGATTGTTTCCCTGGAAGCTTCACTGATGACTAAGCAGAAAGGGAAGGGATGGGACACAGCTTGTCTTTATATGACAGAGCTGAGGCCTCTGCCACTGCGGCAGGCAGGGTCCCTCCACAGAACCTAACATGTTCTGGTTATGCCAGAGTGATATGCCTTCCGCGGAGACCTGGAGGGTCTCCCGGGGCTGACTTGAATCTCCGGCTGTCCCAGAACAAGATGGTCTGCTAGTGGTCAGGTGGGAGGCATGAGGAGCTGCTGGCTGAGTCCCAGAAGAGTCTCTCCCACCATAGCCAGCCCAACCCACCTCCCAGAACGCTGCTACCAGGGGTCCATGGGCCATTGCCTGCCATGGCTAAAATCAAGACAGCTAGGCCCACTCACACCCACACTGTCAAGGACACTTGGGGACCACAGGGGGCATTTGAGAATCAACAGCAGGGACACTGTACCCACTTCCTTAAAGCCCAAAATCCTAGTGAGCTGGCCTTTATCGAGCGCTCATGACCCTGTTCTAAATAATCAGAGCCAGTCACCCCCTCCAGCCAGGCCACTGAGGGCCGGGTCTCTCTGGAAGGTTTGACTGGCTACTCCCCTCCCCTTATATGAGGGCCTGGTCTTTCTGGAAGGTTTGACTGGCTACTCCCCTCCCCTTATATGTGTAGCCCAGATACTCACACAGCTGTGAGCCAAGCCCCTAGTTAGGCCCGAGCTCGTCGGACCAAGGCTCTGGTTTGTTACACTTCTTCCATGAATTATTCCAGCACTTTCGGTCCAACAGATTTTCCTGCTAAATTTCCTTCCTGACTGTGTCAAAAACTCAAATGGCCACAAAATGGAGACAAAATTTCTGGGTTTTCCATCCTCTGCAGCAACGTGATTAATTCTTGAACTAATGTTACTCTCTGCTGGCTAGTTTTTATGTCCATTTGACATAAGCTAGCCATTTGGGGAGAGGAATTCTCAATTGAGAAAATGCCTCCACCAGACTGGGTGGTGAACAAGCTTGTGGGGGGGGGGCATTTTCTAGGTTGATAATTGATGCCGGGAGGGCCCAGCCTGTTGTGAGTGGTACCATCCATGATCAGGTGGTCCTGCAGGGGTATAAGAAAGCAAACCGAACAATCTAAAAGGAGCAAGCCACTCTGCTTCAGTTCCTGCCTCCAGGTTCCTGCCCTGCTTGAGCTGCTACTCTGACATCCCCCTGTGGGGGACTGTTAATACTAAAAGCATAAGATAAATAAGTCCTGTCGTCCCCAAGTTGCTTGTGGTAATGGTGTTTCATCACAACAATAGCAACCCTAACTAAGACACTCTCACAATGACTCCAGCTTTATAGCCATTGCCTGTGTATTGGAGGTGGGGAATGTGTGCAAGGCACACTGGGGATTGAACACATGGCTTCACTCAGGCTGATCGGGTACTGTAGCACTGAGGTCCATACTCAACCCTATAATAATAAGGGTTAAATCACTAAAGGGGCTCCTAAGTTTCTTTTCCCAGGTTGCTTTGTATATTCTAGCAGGGTTGTTTATTCTGCCTGTGGGTCACATGTGTTCCAGGACAGCTAAACTGACCCAAAACATGAAAAATTTTCCCCTTTAAAAAAAAAATGTGTGTGTGTGTGTGTGTGTGTGTGTGTGTGTGTGTGTGTGTGTAGTATGCTTGTTTTCCCACACGGGCATACATATGGCAGCAAGCGCCAGGGACCTGCTTGTCTGTGCCTTCCCAGGGCTGAGACTGCAGGCAAGCATCGCTATGTTTGATTTTGTTTGTTTGTTTGTTTTTGTTGTTGTTGTTTCTTTGAGACAAGGTTTCTCTGTAGCTTTGGAGCCTGTCCTGGAACTAGCTTTTGTAGACCAGGTTGACCTCAAATACACAGAAATCCGCCTGCCTCTGCCTCCCAAGTGCTGGGATTACAGGAGTAAACCGCCACCATCCAGCTGACTATGTTTGATTTTTATGTGGGTGCTGAGGGTTCAAATGCTGGACCTCATGCATGTATGGGACCCTTCACCAACATCTCCATAGCTCCTCAAATGTTCTCTTAACAGCTGCAGGGGCATTTGGTTCCTCACTTTATTCTACAATTGAGTTGATTGATTTCTACTGTTAAACTCTAATTGTATTATACTCATAAAAGAAATACATGTAAGAGATATGTATATACATATGTTAGGTACACATACATATAAATACAAGCACATATCTGTGGAGGACTTGATAATATTTACAGACTGTTTTTTAAATGTATATTTCCATGTGAAGATACTGCATATGTTCTTATATGTACAAGATAAACTTTAGGCATATTTTATTTATATGTAAATATACACATATGAATGTATAATTTTATATAAATTTAACCTACATGTTTTGGGCCCAGTTTGTAAATCTTACACTTAAAAACAAAGCCATCAGTCAAGTGGTGGCGCACATCTTTAATCCCAGCACTCGGGAGACAGAGGCAGGTGGATCTCTGTGAGTTCGAGGCCAGCCTGGTCTACAAAGTGAGTTCTAGGAAGTCAGAGCTGTTACACAGAGAAACCCTGTCTCAAAAACAGACCCCCCAAAAAAGTTAGAGCTATCAAGTCAGGCAGTGGTGGCACACACCTTTAATCCCAGCACTCAAAAGATAGAGGCAGGTAGATTTCTGCGAGTTTGAGGCCAGTCTACAAAGTGAGTTCTAGGAAGTCAGAACTGTTACACCGAGAAATCATGTCTCAAAAACAGAACCCCCCAGCCCCAAAAAGTTAGAATTATCAAGTCAGGCAGTGGTGGCACACACCTTTAATCCCAGCACTCGGGAGATAGAGGCAGGTGGATTTCTGTGAGTTTGAAACCGGTCTGATCTACAGAGCAAGTGCCAGGACTGTTACATAGGAAGCCAGTTCTAATAAATAAATAAATAGAAAAGAAATAGAGCTATAAAACTGGAGGCAATGAATTGAGCTGAAAAAAATATCCAAAGATGTCCTGAAAAATCAATGCTTAAGAAACAGAATTTCCTACGTGTCTGAATTGGTATTCTTCTCATAAGCCAAACCATATTCCCCACCTCTGATAAGAACTCAGGCGAGTTAGAGATGGCTCATCTTTGGAGTAGTGTTGCAGATTGCATCTCAAAGCAAAGCCCACCCACTGCGTGCAATCTCTCTTCAGAAATCTCTCTTTGGAGACATCTCACTTTGGCGTTGGCAAGTGGTTCACTCGGGCTCAGAAATATGCAGACTAGCTATGCTCATGCAGCAAGGCAACTGGGTGAATTCAAAGATAATTATATCTGCAACATTACGAGTTGCAGATTTATCCATGTATTATATATAAATTATATATACACTTATATGTATTATATACTTAATATGTATGTGATAAGTACTCGTGTGCTTTATGTGCATGTATAAATATAAATATACAAGATATAGCCTAGGTCCATTTACTACAGCTTTGCTGGGTATTTTTACTTCCTCTCATGAGGAAACCGACTGTGTGAAGTGACCTTTGAGTTGCTTGTGGGTTCTGATATTAGGTTCATGCCGCCTCCCAGACTCCGTGAGAGAGTTTCCTCCCACCCATTTTCACAGTGTTATTTTGCCTTCTGGTACTATGTACTATGTTAATCTGCTGACGGAAGCTCAGAGCCCTGAGGCTTCCTTGTGGGAAGCCGTGTTGACACAAGCCTTTGCCTTCTCCCTTAGGTGGACGCCTGGCCACAGTTTGTGTTTCTACCTGTGTGCGTCTGGATGCAAAGCCTTTTAAGTAGTTGTCTCTTCTGTCTGACAGCTGAATTGTAGGCATAGAGTTGTTGGGGACATTAATTTCTTCAGCACCCAAAGTGACCCTGCCTTCCTGTGACAGGTGATTCATGTTCTTTTATATGTGACTGGTTATCTGCTTGGTTTGTCTGGTGGAGGAGTTTATTAATTTTGTTCTGAGAGAACCACCCGTGGTCCCATTAATCTCTAATATTTATGTTCTATTTTACCAATCTCTGATCTTTCCTATTTACTGTGTTTGCTTCAGTTTGACTTACTACTATTTTTCTAGTTCCTCAGGGTGGAAGATGAGATCAGTGATTTGATTTATTTGGTTTTTTTTCTAATAGAGATATGTATACAATAAATTGTGTTTTCTCATCAGTTCAAAAATATTTTCTAGTATTCCTCTTACATTCTTTGACCCATGGGTTATTAATTAGTTTCTGAATGTGTGGATGTTTGCCATCAAGAGACACACCCATGCTATGAAGGACCCTGGCAGGAAAACAGGGACCAGAGAAGACAAAACAACATTAACACATGGATGAAGCTGGTTGGCACAGGCCTGAAATGATGCCCACCTGTGCCACATGTAATAGTTCTCATGTAGGAAATCCCAGAATTTGCCAACAAGAGAGAAGCAAGCACTACAGAAATGACCTGTGAAGGGTTGTGAGCCTTGGGTTCCAGCCCTTTGACCTGATTCCTTCCCAGCTCTTTGTCTAACACACACACTCTCTCAAGCGTGCTATAAAAATACTCTTTCTGGCAGGGTCTCAGTTGCGAAAACAAACAAGTGAACAAAAATTGAAACTTTCCCTGTTGTGGGGTCTGTTTGCTTTTTCTCTTCTTCCTCCTCTTTTGCCCAGCATGCTCATCCTTTGTCTAGCTGGTCTTTGGGTCCATGAAGCTTTATAAGACTTGACCTGACTTATATTTTCTCCTCAGTGGTCCCAAAACTCCCTGGGCTGCTGCCCTGTCAGCCTTGCTACACACACCTTGACACTTCTGTCTGTCTATCTGCTTGGGGACACAGCTTGGGACATAGTAGGAGCTCAGTGAGCAGATGGGTGGATCTGAAACAGAAGACTCAGAAAGGGCTTTCCTGTGATATGAAGACATCCTAGGCCAGGAGCCATGGAGGAGGAATGGGATGCTGTGAAGGCCATCTGGATGGCGAGCTCCTTAGTTCATTGCGGTGACAACTTATCTAGCAAGATGAACTTTATGTAGAGAAAGGTTTATTTCAGCTTAGAGTTTGAGGAGAGAGATTTACTGTATTTTTGCCTCTTCCATGAAAGCTGGGCACATCACCGTTGTCCTTCCAAAGGGGTGAGACACACAGGGACTCCTTCTTACTCAGCAAAGAAAGCGCAGCTGTAAGGAGCTGTCGGCGGCTCCTCCACACCACTGCTGTCTCCAGGGATGGCCAGCTGATGGCTGGCTTCTCATGCCTCCCACCTCACCCTGTGTTTGGAAAACATGCACACCCTTTTCTCCAGGGCAGTTCTGCTTCTCACCACGATGAGATCACTGGGAATGTGTGGGTCAGCCGTTTTCAAATGTTCGGTTTCTCCCTACTCGTGTCTGGCGATTATTGCCTTGAGGAGTCAGGAGACTTTTCTCTCACCCTTAGCAATTCCTACCTGCAACTTATAAAAATAAATGTGTGACGTGGGGGTGCTAGGCAGAGAGGGATCACATTTGCGCGTTAAACGATCTACAGCTGGGCCTTCAGTCACCAATCAGAAGTCTTTATGAACAAATGGCAAGCGGGTGCTGCTGCCTTCCTGACAGCCCCATATCTGATTCTGCTTAAGCTGTGTCTGTATATACCCAGTCAAGTCTCCAAAAATCTGTCAACCTCAGAAGTAGGTGCTATGGCTGAGCTGACTGGGCTAGGCCCTGGGATATGTGAGTTTGGGCCCCAGTGTCTTAGCGAGGTCTTCTCCTTGCTTGGAAACTAGACCTGTGTTGAACTGTGGTAACTGGAGTAAGAGTCCCACAAGTGACTCTTTGGATGCCCTTGTTTCGGGCATGCCTGGACCTTGTTTATGTGTTTGTTTTTATCCATCAGGTGACAGGGTACTTTCTATGTGTGCTCTAGGTGACTGGTAGCCATGGAAACACCTCTTCTCTTTAGTAAAGGCTTCTTGGGTGGAGACGGGAGGATCAGAAGTTCAAGTTCATCCTCTGCTATGTAGCAAGTTCAAGACTAGCCTGAGCTACTTGAGACCATGTCTCAAAAAGAAGAGTAAGAAAAATCGGAGAAGAAATACATTAGGCCCCATTATTCCTGACTTATTTTATGTCTATCTAGCTTTTAAAGATGCTAGAAATAACCCTTAAGCCCCTAGAGAGATTTTTCCACCTTCCAGATACCATCACCCCCTCAATTCCAACTTAACATGGTAGCCAACTGCTCTTTAAAAAAAAAAACCACAAGATTTATTTATTATACACCGTGTTCTACATGTATGTATGCCTGCAGGCCAGAAGAAGGCATCAGATCTCATTATAGACAGTTGTGAGCCCCCATGTGGTTGCTGGGAATTGAACTCTGGACCTCTGGAAGAACAGGCAGTGCAATTAACCTCTGAGCCATCTCTCTAGCCCACCAACTGCTCTCTTGAAAGCTGGTCCATATTCTTGTCCTACCCAGGACACAGAGTGCCATTTCCAGATTCCTGTGCCAGAAGCTACTCTGGAAACACCTCTTGGTCACTGCCTGTGCTAGCTAGTTTTATGTCAACTTGGTATAAGCTAAAGTCATTTTAGAAGACATAACCCTCAATTGAGAAAATGCCCCTAACAGGTTGTCATGTGGGCAAGCTTGTGGTACATTTTCTTGATGGATGATTGACATGGGAGGACGCAGATTATCACTGTGAGCAGCGCCATCTTTGGGCTGGTGGTCCTGGGTACTTTAAGAAAGCAGACTGAACAAGCTATGAGGAACAAGCTGATAAATAGCATTCCTCCATGGCCTCTGCACCAGTTCCTGCCATGAGTTTCTGACTTTCCCGGGCGATGAACTATAACTATAAGCTAAAATAAACTTTCCTCCCAAGTTGCTTCTGTATTGTGTTTGTCACAGCCCAGTGACTGCTGCCCAGGGGGCAGTGTTATCAACAGTTGGAGTGGGGTGGGCTTCGCACCACAGTTAATGTGATCGAGATAATCCCACAGGCATACCATGTCTCCCAGGTGATTACAGACTGTTAAATTGACCGCGAATGCTAACCATCAACCTGCAACATAAGCCCAGCATGCCTTCCAACACCTTCTTCTCCTGGGACACTCGCAGGATAATCATGGCAGGCCCCACCTGGGGCCCACTTGTGCGAGAGATGCGGAGACATTCCTGTGATACACACCAAGCTGGCCCCTCATCCGCCGAGGTTTTGGGTGGGAAATCAGAGATAAATTCTGAGAAGGATGTGGCTTTCGTTATCACAGATCTCACACACACACAAACACACACACACACCCATCCTGCCTGGGTGGCTGAGGGCTCAGTGGGGCCGTGTGAGGCCTGAGGGGAAGCAGCCCCTGAAGGCATGTCCACAAGGCGCCAACGCGTACACAGGTACGGCTCAGCAGTGAGTCAAACACTTCCTTTGTTTCATGGACACTGGTTACCTCAGCTTTGCAAAATGTAAAGGAAAGGCAGACACAAAAACGTGTGGTTACTGAAACATGAAGTGATGGTTGGTGGCCATTGCATCTCGAAAAGTTTTGACTCATCTGTTTATTAGATAATGAACATGGGTGACTTTTATAACGAAAATGAGGTTTTTTTGAAAGCTCTTTCAGAAAACATTGGCATGTGGATTTTATTCCCGCGACTTCTTGTCTCTGCTTAGCTAAGACACAGGATGGTAGAAGAGTTGGGGTGTCCAAGCCTTGCCTGAGGACCGCGTTGTCTTGTCTCTGCTGCACCCTGCTTTGGCACATGTCAGGCCCTGAGAGCCTGCCCTGACTGAACCGTCATGTCCCATTCGTTGGAGCAGCAGCCACAGCTCTGTCCATAGCAACCCCATTCTAACGCACACCTCGTAGCCCAATCACCACATCACACCACAGGGCCCAGAATGGCCAAGGAGCTGAGCAGCTTCCCCTCAGCCTGGAGGCAGCTCTTCAGGAAGTGGGAGTCAGCCCTTCCGACTGGGGAACCTATACCAAAGCCTAGAGCAGATCCTTCTAGAATCTCGGTGCACTTGGAAAATCATGTTCCTCTCACTGAGTCTATTTCGTAGTCATGGCCTCAAGTGACCATGCACCCCTGTGAGCTGAAGTTTCACCGAAGAAGGAGGGGTGGGGTCCCTTGGCTTCTCATCTGGTGCTCACTACCCCGCCCTCAGTTTTCCTGTCTCTGTCCTTAGGAAGACAGGGGTGGAGGAAGGGCATTTTTGAGCATCACTTTCTATGGTAGGGTATTGGGGTTCAGGAAGTCAGAGTACACATGAACCTCATATAGGAGGCTGGGTTCTTACAAAGGAATTCAGTCTCTACTGTAACCTGAGCTTGTTTCAGGAAGACCCTCTCTCTGCTTCCCTCTCGAGGACCACCACCATCAGACAGATCCCTCCATCTTAGCTGACCGGAGCCTGCCTCACAGCGGCTCTCCCATGCCCCGCTGTCCAGCAGCACTCTGAAGGGAGGCCGCAACTCAGCAGCTGAGCTGGCTGCAGCTCACTGCAGCATCAGAATGAAGCCATCAGTGAGGATCCCCCACCCCACCCCACCGTACCAATAGACCTGGGAGCTTCCCTCCACCCCCACCCCCCCAATGAGCACATTCACAATTTAAGAGCCAACACCCAGTGTCAGGAATCTCCGCGCCCTGCTGGGACCTGCAGCACAACCGCCCTGGAGTGACATTGGTTTCCAAGGTGCTGCATCTGCCTCTTACCCACTTCTACGTCCGGTCCTGGGCTGCCCCCAAGCCCCTGCCAGCCCATTCCCACCCAGAGGCCTTCACTTCCTGGAGAGATTACAGGCTGCACCAGCATGCCTGATTTATGTGGGGCTGGGGATCAAACTAAGCAAGCTTACATCCCAGGAGCCGTTATTCATTTTTATATGGACATATAAAAACTCCCAGCTTAGAAAAACCGAGATTAAAATGTAGGCAACCGTTGCGTCTCACCTCAGACACAACACACACTGGCCTTTCGTGATTCCAGCCACAGACATGTTAGCAAGAAATGACACCACAGCGCCAAATGAAGACAGCATATTCCTGCAAGACACATCCTGCCCTGTCTTAATGCTGTGTGTGCAGCTCCTGCTGCCGAGGACTGCAGGCACTGGCATGAACTTTGCTAATTAGTGACTGAAAAAAAATTGACTAGCAGGTTTTTACCACCAGCTCTGAGCTGCCGTGTGTATGTAGCCCATTCCTATCTCCAACTGATTGGATACGTCTGTCTTGAAAAACCAGACTGCAGGATTATTCTACACAAGGCCCTAAGCTAATAAACCAAAGCCAAAGCTCTCACCAGAGGCTTGCTTTCATGTTCTAGTTCCCCAGATGTCCAACAGTGAGCATGTGTGTATATGCATGGGTGTGTAGCCATGTGTGTTTGGGGTGAAATCTCATGAATATGAGTTTAGAAAGTCAGCATTTACCAAAAATAGAAAGAGTAGCATCCCTAAGAACTTAATACACCAAAGAATCTAAACTCCCAAAATTGAATATCTTTTAAAGAAATTGGATTTCAAAAGCCACATTGAGAATGTGTTAATATAATCTGAAGAACTAAGAAAAACATCTACAGATTACCGTGTTGGGTAGGTATTTGGAAGTGAATGTCCCATGCTAGTGTTCATCTCTTTCACAGTCCAGGACGCAAGCCTAGGGAATGGTGCCACCCATGGTGGACTGACTATTCCTACATCAACTAATGGAATTGTAATCAAGACAATGACCCACATACCTGACCATAGGCCAGCCTGATCTAGGTGGTCCCACATACCTGACCATAGGCCAGCCTGATCTAGGTGGTCATTCTTTGACACTCTTTCCCTGGTGAGTCTAGATTTTGCCATCTTGTCAATTAAAACTAACTACACCCCAACTCCTTGGGATGTGACTGTGTCTGGAGAAATGAGTATTAAGAAGGTTATTAATTTAAGGTCGGCTCATTAAGATGGGCCCTAGTTCAAGGACCTGTGTCCTTAAAGAAAAGATTGGTAAAAATGCAAAAGAGAAACAACCACATGAAGACACAAGCAGGAGATGGCCATCTACACATGAAGACAGACCTAGTGTGTGCATTACTAAATGCGCATGGACCTAGTGTGTGCAAGTACTAAGTGTGTATGCCTAGGTGTGCATGTACTTAATGTGCATGGATCTAATGTGTGCATGTACTAAATATACATGTATTAGTGTGCAAGTACTAAATGTGCATGGACCTAAAATGTGCATGTACTAAATGTGCTGGGACCTAGTGTGTGCATGTACTAAATGTACATGTATTAGTGTGCAAGTACTAAATGTGCATGGACCTAGTGTGTGCATGTACTAAATGTGCAGGGACCTAGTGTGTGCATGTACTAAATGTACATGTATTAGTGTGCAAGTACTAAATGTGCATGGACCTAAAATGTGCATGTACTAAATGTGCAGGGACCTAGTGTGTGCATGTACTAAATGTGCATGCACCTAGTGTGAGCATGTGCTAAATGTGCATGAACCTTGTGTGAACATGTACTAAATGTGTATGGACCTAGTGTGTATATGTACTAGATGTGCAGGGACCCAATGTGTGCATGTTCCTCCTTGACCTTGAGCTTCATTTTGTTTGTTTGCTTGCTTGCTTGTTTGTTTTTCAAGACAGGACTTTTCTGTGTAACTTTGGTGTTTGAGCTTCAATTTTTGTTGGTTAACCCACCCAGTCTGTGGTTCTTTGCTATGGCGGTCTTAATGGGTACATACAGCAGATGTAGTAGATTCTCCAGAACACAGTGCAGAAAGATTGAAGAGGTGAAAAGCCAGCAGAATCAAGAGAAATTGTGCAAAGAACAGCAGAGTCCAGCATATACTAATGTGAGTCCTAGAGGGAAGGCCTCCTCACCAGGGAAAAGAAATATTTATAGGTAGACAGAACTCTTCAGACTGTAGAAGCCCGTGGCAGTCAGCACAAAGAATGCCAAACTAAGCCCCACCAGGAACCCAACACTGAGGCTCCAGGTATACAACCCCATTGTTTATCTGCTCTGTATCTATTGTGAGCCTCTGCCAGCGTGTCTTCCTCTACCTTGGAGGCAGGTGTTGCTAGCAGTATACTTCCCACACTGCCTTGAAGCTGGTCACTGGCATAAGCCAGGAGTCCCCCAAACATGGCACCTGCACTACCTTAGTTGGTAGTGTGGGTAGCTGTGGGTGGAGAGGTGGATCTTGGGACCCAACAGCAGAGGCAGAGCTGGTTCCTCAGAGGTGGCCGTTAAAACTACATCTCAAGAGTGCCCAGTGTAGGTGGCAGAAAGCTATAATGCCAGCTGACTTTGGTGGCTTTCCAGGCAAATTTCTGAAATGATTCAAGAAATGGGCTTTTCCCAGTGTAGTCCAAAGAAGGAAAATGGGACTGTGGGGATGAAACATGAACAGGAGTGGTCCAGGTAACAGGTCACAGTCCGGACCAGGAGGAAGTGACAGGGACTGGACTGGGAAGAAACCATGACAGAAGAAAGTTAGTTATAGGAATCGTCCAGAGAGAATATACCATCCGGAAGGGGGGCACTTCCACCCACAGCAGAGTTCAGGGAGGGGGGACAGAGAACCAGAGCCTTGGTAAGTGTCTCTATAGTGGCCAGGAAGGCTGGCACTGAGAGTTGTGTGGAAATCAGTCAGTGAGTGTAGAGGATGTCTCAGAGCAGGCCCCAGTGTCTGAGGAAGGGACACATGAGCGGCTATGGAAGATCATGGTTTCGAAGGCAGTGTCTTAGCAGGGGGTTACCAATAGCAAAGTAACAGCTGCAGAAAGAAAGGGGTCCAGAGCTGAAGGAGGACCCCTCCATTCTGCAATCAGAAGGTAAGGTGAATTACTGGGAAGGTCCTGTATTTTTCCTTGGGAGCTGCCTTCTAGGACCATCCTGGTAGAGGGGGCGCTGATGGTGGGTCACACTGTTTGGGGGTTCAGGAGCAGGAAGTGGGGCAGAGGAGCTTCTATGAGGAAGAAGAAGTCAGCTCCACCCTGGATGGGCCAGGAAGGTGTAGCAACATCTCTGATTGGGACACCATGCTTTGGGAACAAGTAATCAAGACACAGAGGAAATCTTTGGTAGGAAGATGAATATCCCCTTCCAACACTTCCTTACGGTGCATCCCAGAGAAGGGGCCCTTGAAGTCAGTATGTGAGAACACTCATTTGCCAACTGCATAACTCTGCTTTCTTTCTTTCTTTCTTTCTTTCTTTCATTTATTTATTTAAGATAAAGTCTCATGTAGTCCAGGCTGATCTCAAACTTGTGCTGCAATGACCTGGGACTTCTAATCCTCTGCCTCTGCCTCCCGGATGCTGGTTCACAGACACAGGTGTGCCCACTGTACCACACAAGTTTATCAACTGTGTAATTCTTTTTTTAAAATTGTCTTTATTGAGCTATATATTCTTTTCTCCGTTCCCCTCCTTCTTTGTCCATGCTCCCAATTTACTCAGAAGATCTTGTCTTTTTCTACTTCCCATGTACATTAGATCCATGTATGTCTTTCTTAGGGTTCTCTTTGTTGTCTGTTGTCTAGGTTCTCGGAGATTGTGAATTGTAGGCTGTTTTTGTTTTGTTTTGTTTTGTTTTGTTTTGCTTTATGTCTAAAAGCTACTTATGAGTGAGTACATATGATATTTGTCTTTCTGGGTCTGGGTTGCCTCACTCAATATGATGTTTTCTAGATCCATCCATTTGCCCACAGATTTCAAGACGTCATTATTTTTTCTGCTGTGTAGTACTCCATTGTGTAAATGTACCTCATTTTCCTTATCCATTCTTCAGTCAAGGGGCATTTAGGTTGTTTCCACGTTCTGGCTATGACAAACAAAGTTGCTGTGAACATCGTTGAGCTCATATCCTTGTGGCACGATTGAGCATCCTTTGGGTATATACCCAAAAGTGGTATTGTTGGGTCTTAAGGAAAGTTGTTTCCTAATTTTCTGAGAAATCGCCATACTGATCTCCAAAGTGGCTGTACTGGTTTGCATTCCCACCAGCAATGGAGGAGTGCTCGATTTACCCCACATCCTCTCCAGCATAAGTTGTCATCAGTGTTTTTGATCTTGGCCATTCTTACAGGTGTAAGATGGAATCTCAGAGTTGTTTTGATTTGCATTTCTCTGATGACTAAGGATGTTGAACATTTCCTTAAGTGTCTTTCAACCATTTTAGATTCCTCTGTTGTGAATTCTCTGTTTAGGTCTGTACCCCATTTTTTTTTACTGGATTATTTGTCCTTTTGATGACCAGTTTCTTGAGTTCTTTGTATATTTTGGTTATCAGCGCTCCGTCTGATGTGGGGTTGGTGAAGATTTTTCCCATTCTGTAGGCTGCTGTTCTGTCTTGTTGTCCATGTCCTTTGCTTTTCAGAAGCTTCTCTCCAATGTGTGAATCTTTAGCTCAGCAGTGTG
This sequence comes from Microtus oregoni, assembly GCF_018167655.1. Lineage (NCBI taxonomy): Eukaryota > Metazoa > Chordata > Mammalia > Rodentia > Cricetidae > Microtus > Microtus oregoni. The sequence goes on along the minus strand of NW_024543063.1, from coordinate 3,732,676 downwards.
AGCAGAGAGAGCAGAGACTGGACCAGGTGGAGGAGGGGTCTCAGTCACCAATGGGAAGCAGTAAAACAAAACAAAACAAAAAACTTTTTTTACCATTTTAAACCTTAAAACAATCAGCAAAAGATTCAGGGTTAATAAAAAGTTTCAACAAAGAAGTAGGGTGTGAAAAGAAACCCAATAACCAAAGATGTTCCCCGAGGCTGAGACAGCCTGGCAGAGCAGATAATAAGACACAAAAATAACTCATAATTGCCTCAAAATCCCAAAATGAACAGAAGCAAACCAAAGCACTATGCGGGGTCCTGTCTGGGGGTGGGGTATACCTCAATATAAATGGGGACAAGTGACATTGTCATGTCCCCAAGTGATAGACTAAACAGGTCAGAGTTGCTAATTCTTTGCTAAATAACTCACATGTTCAACATATTAGCTCCCCCCATGGCGGGGGGGGGGGGGGGAGAATATTTAAAAAGTAAATCATGCTAAAATTTATTTGGAAAAAAAAGCAAAATACTTTATCATGCAGATAAGCCAGTTTTGTGTTTTAAACCTTAAGAAAACCACAGGAATTAAGTCAGACACACACTGTGATGCTAATAGAAAGATTAGGAAGACAAAGCACACATTGGGGAAGCTGCCTGGGATAAGATAAGCACCAAGGAAGCTGTCCTCACAGCAGGCCTGTGAAAGTGGTTCGGTGCCTCTGGAACCACCCACCACTGACAAGGAGCAGAGCCTTTCATGCCACAGCAACATAAATACCGAGGCAAGAAACTCCAGACTATTGAACAAGATAGCAGACAGAGGCTGAGGGTGAATTTCCAGTACGCAAAGTACGTATCAGTGGGGGAAGAACCAGGGGAAAAGGTGGATGGAACTTCCGTGATACTTGCCCATCAAATTCAGAGAACAGTAAAACAGAATGAAATAGTGAATAGAACTGCTATATGAGAGGCTGGAAAGATGACATGGTGGAGGACGACTTGATGCAAGAGTGTGAGGAACAGAGTTCGAATCCCCAGTGCCCACTAAAAGCCAAGGTAATTCCAGCACTCTGGAGGCAGACACAGGATCGCAGGGGCAAGCTGGCTAGAGAGACTAGCCCAAACTGGTGAGCTCCAGATGCAGGGGGCAAATAAAGTGGAGACTGACCTGACGTTACCCTCTTACACACACACACACACACACACACACAAAGAACTGCTAAGTAGGTTTGAGAATCAACAGACTAATATAATTTGTTAATCCCGAAGAATTAGAAAAGATACAATAAAAATGATAGTTTAGTTTACTACTTCACAAACTAAATATACAGTTTGACAAAAGGACTGGAAGAAATGGACGCTTCCTGGGGGCCATGTGACCAGCTGGACACAGTGGCTCATGCCTGCAATCCTAGCACACTTGCTGCAGACTGAGAAAGGAGGGCTGTCACACGTTCAAGGCTAGCCTGGGCTACAGGGTGAGGTCAAGGCCAGCCTGGGCTACAGTGTGAGACCTTAACTCAAAACCCACAAAGCCAAGAGAGAATAGAGCTGGACCTCATAGGACTCTACCCTAGAGACATGGCGCCGAGCTTTAAAGTTCTTTATATTTACCTGTCTTAGTCTCTGTTCTACTGCCATGAAGAGACGCCAAGACCAAGGCAACTCTTATGCAGGAAGGCATTTTAACTGGGCTCGCTTACAATCTCAGACTTAGTCCATTATCATCATGGTGGGGCTATGACAGCACTCAAGGGCCTGGAGCAGTAGCTAAGAGCTACATCTTCATCTGTAGTCAGAGAGACAGAGAGACAGAGAGACAGACAGACAGACAGACAGACTAGGCCTGGCATGGATATTTTGAAACCTCAAAGCCCACACTTCCAATCCCACAAGGCCACACCTTCTAGTCCTTCTGATCCTATCAAAGAATTCCAAGCCCTGGTAACTCAAATCTATGGACCTATGGGGACCATTTCTTATTCAAGCCACCACACCAACCATCAAATTAACTTAATTTTTAGGTGCTGGCACCTCCCCATCTCAGATGTTTGGCCACTCGGAATTAAACACAGAGGTCAGGGCACGCAGGCAAGAGCCCCCGGTACTATGCCTGGGCAGAGCCCGTTCTAACCTGTGAGCCGGTCTTCAATCCCCAGGTCATGTGGACAGGTTGAGTAGGTGTGAGCCCAGCTGAAGAACAAATGCCCAGAAGAGGCCCAGTGAGGCCGCCCTCCCTACCAGCAGCCTCTCCCAGATGTCCCTCCAGGAGCTCCTGTCTGGGACTTCTGGTTTCCAGGAAAAATCACACAGGGGAGATACAAGTCCTGGCCTGTGTATCCAGTGTGACATGCCACATGTCCTGGCACACACCCCTCCCCAGACAACCGCGTTGTTGGGCTCAACTTGGCCCAATGCCCCCAAAGAATAATTTTAAGTCACCGAAGAGAAGCGGTCTCCTGGCCTGCTCTGGGATGTACAACAGCCGCCTAGGAGGCCTGTCTTCTCCAGGGTATTTATTCCCTTCCCTTGCTTGTGTCCTTTAGTTTCTGATTCCAGGCCCAGGCTCCTTTCTTAGGTGTGGGGTTCCTAGCAGCACCCAAATCCTAAGACCAGGAGGGCTGGGGAGACAAAACGCTGAAGCACCCATGGCCTACGGCAAATGATGGCCTCCCACCACTAGGGGGCGCTGAAGCTCAAGAAAGACCTTGGAGGATGGCTCAGACACACTCCTTGTCAGTCAGTCTCTGAATCCCTGTTTATGACCCCCACCCCAACCCCATCGCAACTGCCAGAGTTAACTTGCTAAGGAGATGTACCCCCAACTGATCTGTACTGATTGGGACCCCCAGATCTACAGTCAGACTGGGGGAAAAACGGGCCTTCCTTCCTGGCTTGGTGATGGAGGCCTCAACCATAAAGGAGGTGCTGTGGCTCGTGGCGTGCAGACACCTATGCCCCACACATGGTTCTGACAAGTTCTTTTGTGGAGAACCTGGGAGGTCCCCCCTCGACCATTTGTATTGATGACAGTGAGGCCCTGAAGGCAGGGTGCTGGCCTGAGGAGGAGCACAGGCCCTTGCTCATAGTATGGGATAAGGAATGTTCCTTAAGCAGATAACAGCTAGATGGCCTCACATGGCCCAGGTCCTTGGGAGCCCTAGGAGCTCAGGATAGGTGCTCTCTCTGGTCACATCTGCCCTGTGATACCTGTCCAGCATGACTCAAGTGGGACCTGTTCATCCCACCCCGGCTGCACCACAGTCCTCCAGGCTTCACGGAAGTAGATCATGGTGCCCTCTCTAGGCAGTCTCCACAGGCTGTGTAAGGTGCTCTGTGAAGGAGGTCACCTAGTGCTCAGTGCACCCGGATGAGGGATGCACCTTGGTCACCTCTGTTTACATGCAAAGAAGTTGCACCCCAGAGAAGTTTGATGATCTAGCCCAGGTGGCTAAGCCCAGAAGCAGCTAAACTGGGACTGACCCCCAGAACGCTGTACACCAACATACAGAACTCCCTGATCTGAGGGTTAAGAAGCAGCCCTAGTACGTAAGAATGGCATTAACTTTGCAAACCTTCAGCAGGCAGTGAGCGGCTCCCCGCCCCAGACTGTCCCCTCTACTTGAAACCACTTTGATGACCCTGGAGACTGAGCTCTTGAGGCTGGATGAGAAAGGTGTGTTATGGGATTATGCAGAATCCAGGCTTCTCTGGGTGGTGTCCTGACTGACCTCTCTGAGCCCCAATCTGTTGTTTTAACATGCCAATCGAGGCCCCAGGAAGTATTGTGGAATTCTGCAGCCAGCAAAAAACCCATGCTGGATACCAGCCCCGAGCAGAATGTTTTTGAGTTTCCTCATGCACAGGGCTCTCTGATTATCCCTTGGGGCTCCAGTTTCAGGGTAGCTTTTCAGAGCTCAAAGACTCTGTGGACTGTGAAGGTACCTGCAGGTCTCAGCCGTCCACTGAGCAGGATGAGACCAAAGGACAGATAGGGGAGCGCTCAGGAGAACTCTGGGTCACGGGTGCTACACAAAGGAATAACAAAACCTGCATCATTTTGTCTGTACGTGCTTGGCTTCACAGTGCCCCTCAATTCTCTTGAGCCCCAGTTTATAGGCTGTGTGTCCAGACAGAGCTCAAACGTGGGCCCTGGCAAACACCCACAGGGATAGGGCTGTTTCTTAGGGCCGGCTCTGGGCAGGCAGATGAGGAGAGAGGGGTAAGATCCAGCTACGCCATGGTCAGGGTCTGCCTCTTGACTTGGAGATCTTTCCTTGAAAGGATTCTCTGATGAGGTTGTGGTGCTTGGGTTTGGCCCCCAAGCACAGCTTAAAAACAGCCCCTGCTTATAGCTGCCCTTGCCCCCAGCCTGGCAGCTCCAGCGTGATTGTGGCCCCTGCTGGTACAGAGGCCACAGGCTGGTCTCAGCTCCTCTGTGTGCCACCTCCTTTGCCCTTCAGGAGTTCCCTACCCTAGAGACAGTGTTAACTTGAGTTTCCTCCAACCACAGCCCACAGCAGCTGTAAAACTTCTGCACTGAGTCTCAAAATAAGCGGATCAAACAGAAACACAGCGCCACGCAGGAAACCCGTCCCGCAAGAGTAAAAGCAATATGGAGACTTTGCCTTTTCCGTAGAGATGCCCTATGCTCCTACTGCTTCATGGGTAGGGAGAAGCCATGGCCTCCTGGGATGGAGCTGTGGTCCTGCCAACACTGCTGTGCGGACGAATGGCAGAAGGGGACCTGGGTGGGGCAGCAATGGGTGGTGCTGTTGGGGGGGCGGGACTGGATGCCTCAGTATCATTCTTGTCCTTGGTTCTTCTGTCTCCTGGTCTGAAGTGGGGACCTCAGCTGGCCCTGAGCCAGCTCCACTGGGATGTTCCAGTCCAGAACCCTCCAGGATACCCACCTACACAAATGGCATCCATCTAAGTCCCACTGTCCCCCAAGGTTTGCCGTCATAAACCTGAGACACGTCCCCCCCCAACTTGCACCGTTTTTGCTTCCCCAGTGCATCCTATCCCTTCTTGGCCCACTGGCTCTCCTGTCTCCTCCCCATGTTCATCCACCAGCAGCCTCTTTCCTGAGAGCATCTCCCTAAGCGCCTCACCTTTTCTCCCTCCTGCAGGGCCTGTTCATGCCAGATTCTGGAGGCAACTGGACAAAAGCACGCGCTGGCCCTGAAAAAGCCTGCTGGGGGCAGGTCAGGGAGCTGCAGCTCGGCAGGACTGTTTGTCCTGGTCCTTGGGCTTGATGAGCTGCTGACAGGAGGCAGCTGGTTCCCAGTGACAGGCAGCCGGGGGCGGTGGCACCTGTCATCCTTTCTGCCCTGCGTGCTGAGCTGAGCTGAAGTAGCTGCCTGTTTGGGAGGAGCTGTGGCCCTCCCCGCTGGGCTGCAGAGTTACCCCTGCTTCGGCTGCAGCAGGGGTGAGGAGATGGCCAAGGAAGGCCACGCCTGTTGTCTCACAGCCCAAATGGCCCTGGGCCAGGCTGTGGTTATATATGTAGCCTGCTCCCCCCACTTCCCCTCCAGCATGGTTTTGAGTACCACCCCACCAACTGCAGCCAGAGACTCACCAGCTTGGAGCCCTGGACAGGTGCTGCCTCTGCTCCTAGGTGTGTGTGTGTGTGTGTGTGTGTGTGTGTGTGTGTGTGTGTGCGCGCACACAGCTGTGGGATAGAAGGGGCGTGGAGTCCTGGGCTCCAGGAAGAAAAGCACCCTAGGTCGCATTAATGGATCCTCACTTCTTTTGACACCCCTCCTTTCCTCCTTCCATTCTAGCCTCTTCAGTGAACTGCAGCTGCCCTGCTAGAGCTAAGCCCTGGTCGCCCAAGATGTGTCACCAGGACCCGGAGCTTGGAGTGGTCCTAGGCCAAATTAGCAGGGTCTCTCCCTCAGGGAGTACTCAGTGACCCAGCCTCAGAAGCCAGCTCTCCCCTGCTTCTCCTAAGGCTGCCCTGTGCATAATTAGTCTTCTTGGGAGAGAGAGATCAGAGCCACAGAACCTCCTGCTGTGTGCTGGCCTGGTCCAGCCAACACCAGCTCCATGTCAGCAGCCGGCCAGGCTGTCCTCTTCTTTGCCTCCTCAGCAAGATTCAGAGAACTGCTGTCAGGGAATGTCCCACGGGTTTGACACTGTCCCCTGCTGTTTCTCCTGCTACTCCTTTTCTTTGGGACTGTTTTCTTAAAAGCATGGTCTCACTATATTGTCCTGGCTGGGCCTGAGACTCTTTATGTAGACCAGGCTGACCCAGAACTCCTTATGTAGACCAGGTACCCTTTGAACATGCAGAAAACCTTCTGCCTTTGCCTTAGGTGTTGTGATAACAGGCATGTGGCACCTCCCCCTCTTTCCTCCCTCTCTTTCCTTTCTCCCTTCTCTCTCTCTCTCTCTCTCTCTCTCTCTCTCTCTCTCATGTGTGTGTGTGTGCGCGCGCGCGCGCGTGCGCGCGCTCGCATGTGTGCCCCAATGACTTTATTTAGCCTTACTTACAGAAGCATGAATGTGCTGGGTTATTTATTTGAGCAGGACAACTTACCAGTGGCCACACCACTAGAGAAAATAACTCCCCCTCCTTCAGCTGCCAATAGATCCTAGAGAGGGTGGGGCCTCAGAAGCTCCTCCCCACCCATGATGGAAAGGTGAGGGACCCAATCTCATGCATTATCTCGTGCTGTTAGCCTGACCTGCTGTGAGGTCTTGATTGTAGCAGCCAGGCCAAGGCCAGGAGACAGCATTGGCAACACTGCCCCCACCTTTGTCTCCTCCTTTCTTCTGACTCCCTGTGCCTCAGAGGGGATATAGAGGTCTCACTTAGCATACGTGTAAAACTTTTTTAAAGAACATTTTTTTTTTTTTTTTGGTTTATACTTAGACTTATCTCAGGAAGATTTAATGCTGAAAATGCCGCCGGGATAGAAGATGCAGTTTAACTGCTTAATTTCTCACAGCAACGTGACAACGCTTAGATCTCCTTATTCCTACCTGTCCCCAACTTAATAAAGTATTCTGGTGACTCTAGGGTAAACACTGCTCATGGGAAAGTCAAGGTCAGCCTCTCAAATCTTCCTTGGCTTCCTCCCTCCCACACCCATGGATGGCCTTCATAATTACTTTGGGAATTACTGAAAAACATCAGAAGCACAAACAAATCTACCTCACGGCATCCCAGGCGCTACCCGCACTATGCTCTCCCTGGAGACACCAAGATAGGCCAGCCCCTTACCCTCCCCACCTCCCTGAGGCTGCACCCCACGCCCTGTGGTCTGGACCAGCACTGCATGTCCACACAAGAAACTCAGGGGGTTTTCTGTTTTGCTCTCGCTGTGAATAACCACAGCAAACAGCTTATGGGAATGACACTGTGTGCTCCCAGCATGCCCTTGGAAGAGACATAGAGAAGTGGCATTAATGGGGCAAAGCCGTTTACACACATGACTAAGCAAGATATTTGAGCTGAGTCCCTGTATGCCGTTATGAGCCCCTGTAGGCCCCTGTGAGCCCCTGAGAGTCCCCGTGCACCCCTACATGCCCCTGTAAGCCCTTGTGGATCCCTGCAGGCTCCTGTGATTCCCTGTGGGCCCCTGACGGCCATTGTGTGCATCTGTTGGTTTCCATGAGCCTCTGTGAGCCCCTGACAGCCCCCATGGGACACTTCAGGCCCCTATAAGCCCCTGTTGGACCCTGTGGGACACTGCAGGACCCTGTGAGCTCCTGTTGGACCTTTCAGGCCCATGAGCCCCTGTGAGACCCCTGTGAGTGGGCCCTGTTAGACCCTTTGGGACACTTCAGGTCCCTGTGAGCCCCTGTGGGTCCCTGTTGGATATTTCAGGCCCATGAACCCCAGTACCACCCTGCAAATCCCTGTGAGGCCCTCTGTGCAGGAGAAGCCATTCTCATTCCTGTCAACCAGCATATGGACACCTGCCTCTAAGTGCTTCTCCAGGTAAAGTTGTTACTAGTTTTATTTTTGTTTTGTTTTTGGTTTTTTGTTTGTTTTGTTTTGTTTTTCAAAACTTGTGAAACAGAATCTCAAGGCTGCTAAGATTCAGGTTTATGTCTTTGGAACAAGATCAGGGTCCTTTTCAGCCATGTGGGGGACATTGTGCTCTCACCAATTCACGTCTTCTGTCAGTTTTCCTCCAGGTTGCTAGATTTTCCTCTCCAGGAACTCCGGTCTATCAGTGACCTAAGCCCTTGACCTGAGACATGGGTGTCAGTCAAGTGGAGGACGACCCTTTGACGTGAGCACATAGCATGCTCACCTGCAATCTTCATGCTTGAGATCTGCACATTCGAACTTATAATTAAAAAGAAATCATAATGTTCTAAGTTTACAACGATCTGCTGGGCTTCGTTCTCTGCTATCCTGAGCCCCATGTGGGCTACAGGCCGTGGATCAGACATGCCTGGTAGACCATGGTGTGTTTTGCGCATGTAAGCCTCTGCCAGTGAGCTCTTGCTTCTAATTTCAGGTCCGTCTCAGGTGTAAAGGAGGATACTGGAATGTGTCTCGTCTTGTGTGACCCTCGTAAACAAAGGTGGGTTCACATTCATCTCCATTAGCATGGCTGTCAATGATCCGGAGCCCATCAGTTTGTCTTAGCCAGGAGTGGTGGTGTACACTTTTTTTTAAATTTATTTATTTATTAAAGATTTCTGCCTCTTCCCCGCCACCGCCTCCCATTTTCCTCCCCCTCCCCCAATCAAGTCCCCCTCCCTCACCAGCTCGAAGAGCAATCAGGGTTCCCTGACCTGTGGGAAAGCCAAGGACCACCCACCTCCATCCAGGTCTAGTAAGGTGAGCATCCAAACTGCCTGAATTCCACTTGGGAGGCAGAGACAGGTGGATCTCTGAGTCTGAGGGCAGCCTGGTCTACGGAATGAGTTCTAGGACAGTCAAGGGTACACAGTAAAACCCTATCTTGAATAACAAAAAAACAACAAAACAAAACAACAAAAAGTCAGTCTTCTCCGCATTCTTGAGAGAGAGCTTTGCCCTGTTCCACCTTTGTGAGTCTAATTCTGTGTTTCTGTTCTACCCCAGTGTGCCCCCCACTTTCTCCTTGCTCCCAGAGACCACCACTGAGTGCCTACAGGAGGAGTTAGCCCCTTCCCTAACTACTTGGACAAGAGTTCTGTGAGTACAGAGACTGGTCTGACTACATCCTGTCCTATGGAGAAGAGGTGGTCACCATGGTGACAAGACCTAGGGCACCAAGGGAATCACTTGGGCTCAAGGCTCTGAGGGTGTTAGCTGAGGGAGGCTACAAGGTGACATGTGGCCCCTTAAGTCCACAGAGCCAGCAGCTTGTCTCTAGCCCTGAGATTCTCTGGGAAGATGACTTTGGCAAGAGGGACCCTTGATGCCTGCTGAGCCTGGTTCCCTCTCTGCCATACCAGCCAACCTCCAGCTGCTAGAGCAGGAAACAGGACAGGTGGTGCCCATACATAGGCCAGGCACTAGGGTAGGATGGGGTCATCATTCCTAGGCACAGAGTCTCAATCTTTACAGACAGGATGAAGATATAAAGCCTGCCCTGAGGTATGGAGCACAGTACTGAAGACAGTAGCTTTTGTAGTCCTCCATCCCTGCTCTCCCCTGCCACATCCCCCCGCCCTTCTTTTCCTTCCTATCTGTCATCCCTATCCCTGTTTCCATGTCTTTAACAACCTCAGCAATGTGGTCGGTGTGTCAGGTGTTCACCACTTAAAGTGGAAGCCTCCCCAGGTTCACCCTCTCACAGGGTCTTGCAGCCATCAGCCCGCTCTAATTTTAGAACATATTTCCTCCACTCCCAAAACCACGTCCTGTGGACAGTCCCTCCGCCATCCCTCCCTCCTCTCCCAGCCCTAGGCAGCCATGAATCAGTCCCCTCTCTGCCTCTGCAGATGTCCCTCGTTGGTACATGTCACAGTCGTGGGATCATGTGGTGTGGTTTGCCGTGACTGCCCTCTCTCCTCCACGGAATGTTTTCAAGGACTTCCGTGTCTAGCCTGTGTCAGGGCTTCATTCTCTTCCGTGCCAAATAATATTGCATTGCACGACCATGATACCGCACATAATCCGTCCTCACGTCGGCTGGTGGAAAGTTGGGTAATTTCCCAGTTGGGATATGGTGACTAAGGCTGCTGCTCCGAGCTGTGGCTCCAGCTGCCAGGGGCCTCATGTAGATGTGCTTGCTGCCAGGCCATAGGCACCCCTATGCTCAGCCGTCTGAGCTGCAACTTATGTTTTCATTAGCAAGACCTGGCTGTCCCATGTGGTCACACGCTCTCCACACTTGGTATTGGCTGTGGCCACCCTCCTGGTCTGTGTGACTGTCAGCCAGTTTTCATTTCCTTAGTGGCTAATGATCTTGAGTGTCTTTTCCTGCTTTCAGTGGATCTTACGTAACTTCCTGGAAGAGATCTCTCTTCCGATCCTCGGCCGTTTTCTAGGTAGGCTATTGCCTCGGTCAGCTTTGACCGTCACCTTGTCACAGCCTTGAGTCATCTGAGAGGAAAGCCTTGATTGAGGGGTTGCCAAATCAGACTGACCTTCAGGCCCGTATCAGGGGTACTGTCTTGATCATTGACTGATGTAGCGGGCCCAGCCCACTGTGGGCAGCACCATCCTTGGCTGTGTGTGCGGGAATCCATGGTGAGCCATCAGGCAGCATTCTGAGATGGTTCCCACTTCAGGTTCCTGCCCTGACTTCCCCCAGTGATGGCTTGTGACACAGAAGCCATCCTGTGTGATGCTTCTGGTCAGTCTCTTCCCACAGCAGAGGGATGAGACTAGAACGGTGATGTTTTCATTGCCGAGAGGCAAGGGATCGTTATCAATCCTGACTATTCTCTCCATCCTGTGTGCTTCCCTTGCACTGCATGCCTGTTCCTGCTGGGGGTATACGTGCACAGGCAGTAGAGGTTAGAGGTCAGCCCTGAGTGTCCTTTGCAGGTTGCTGTCCACCTTATTTTTCTAAAGCAGGGATTTTCACTGAACGTAGAACTCACTGATTGAGCAAGACTGACTGGCTAGCAAACCATAGGAAACCCAGGGGTTTCCTATCTCCCCCTTCCCAGTGCTGAGATTACAGATTTTTTTACGTGTGTACTCGAGATCTAAACTGGTCCGGGATATCCAGCCCTCATGCATGTGGAACAATCACTCTACCCAAACCCCTGCCCCCTCCCTGCATTATCTGATTCTTTCAGCAGTTTTAAGTTCCAGAGTCCGAGTCATCTATCTCTCCCTTTGCTTTTGTCTTTTTATCTTTATGTAAGAAGTTTTTGTTTCTATTGACTTGGAACCCAAAGCCATCCGGGTGCACTCCCGTGTCTTCTCAGACTGTTGAGGTTTTAGCTGGTGTGTTGAGCCTGAGGTCCACTTTGCCATGTCATGTTCAGCAGAACAACCCAGCTTTCATCTCCATTGCCAAGGCTTGTTGAAGTGACTATATTTTTAAAAATAGGATTCTGTGTGCAGATTCTGAAAGTGATACACATCTATAAATTACGAATGTGGACTTTTTACAGCACAAAGGCCATAGCTTTCCCTCCAGCCCTCCCGGCAGGCATTGTTTGTAATGGCCAGGTCTGAAACTAAACAAGCCGGTTCCCATCCATTCTGATAGCTCTGGAAACACAAAGCGCCCATCTATGATGCCATGACCTCCCTGAGCTCCGCAGCAGGCTCCTGGCTGTATGAGCCTGGATCAGGCTACACACTGCCTCTCCGTGGCTCAGTCTGTGGCTGTGCTCAGCTGTCCGACCTTGATGCCTTCAGGACACTTCTCCCTGCTTTCCTGAATGTCTGCCCCGAAAATCCTTTTCTTTTCTTTGAATGCCTGTGAATGTCTCTTTCTTTCTGGCAGAACGTACTGTGGAAACCAGGCTGGGTCTCAAACTCACAGAGGTTTGCCTGTTTCTGCCTCTTGAGTGTACATCACCTTGCCAACCCTGGAGTTATTTTCTTAAAATAGATCGTTTGATTAAATAACAAAAGCTGTTGGGTTTCTTCACAGTGTATCTACTGATGCTCTTCCCACCCCACCCCCAGTAGATATTTTGTTCTTAGATTCATCATCATAATGATATTTTTCATCAATATGATTCCATTTTCTGATAACTTCCATACAGTTTTTTTTCATTTAGTTTCTCAAGACAGGGTTTCTCTGTGTAGCCCTAGCTGTTCTGGAGTTTACTCTATAGACCAGACTGACCTCAAACTCAGGGATCCACCTGCCTCTGCCTCCTAAGTGCTGGGATTAAAGGTGTGTGCCACCACCACCCACCTCTCATACAGTTCTTAAGTTAAACTTTCATTTATATCTAATATATTTCTGAGGTCTTATGTGGTATTTACTATTATCTGTTTAGTTGTTCTGTCTGGGTATTTCCACATAATATTTTTCTTAATCTCACTTTTGGGAGAGTCACTGGCTTTCGGTTACTGTGGTGGTCTGAGTGAAAAATGTCCCCCACAGGATCCTGAGTTTGAACCCTTGGTCCTCATCTGTTGTTGGAACTGTTTGGGAAGGTTACAGAGCTTTGCTGGAGGAAATGAGTCACTGGGGGTGGGCTTTGAGACTTCATAGCCCACCCCCACTTCCTGTTGCTGCTGTTCGCTGAGCACAGATGCAGTGTGACCAGGCAGCCTCTTGCTCAGGCTACTATACCTTCCCTTGCTGCTGTCCCTTCCCTCCTTCTTCCCTCTGTCCCCTTCAAACTGTGAGCCTAAACAAGCCACAAGACAGTTACAGTTTGACTGAATATTTTTTAAATCCTCAATTGTCATGTAGCTGTATCTTTTTCTTTTTTTTCTTTTTATAGGTGATATTTTTATTGTTTTTATTGAGTTAAATATTTTTCTCTGCTCCCTTCCCTTTCTTCCCTCCCCTTCTACCCATTAGGAAAAGACAAGATCTCCTGAGTAAATTTGGAGCATGGGGACCATGATAATGTATCTTTTTCTTTGGTTTTAAAATTGAAGTTTTGGGGGGCTGAAGAGATGGCTCTGCAGTTAAGAGCCTTTGTTGTGCTATATTGCAGACCTGAGTTTGGCTCCCAACACTCATACCAGATAGAACACAACTTCCTATAGCACAGTTGCATAGAATCTGATGTTCCCATTAGTCCCCTCCAAGTGCTCCCAAGTCTCTCTCCCTTAACACATCTTCCATCTTCTTCCTCCCTCCCTTCCTCCCTCCCTTCTTCCCCCCCCTTTCTCTCTCCCTCTCTCTCTCTAACTAAATATTGACAATATGAACATGGACATGGGGCAATCCCTTGGAGCAAAGGACCTAACAGCGGCAACTGGCCGCATCCTCATCCCTGATCAACTGTCATAGCCAATAGCCCCTCAGTCAGAGCTGGAGCCTGGAAATGATCTGCCCCATTATGATGGAATCTTGATCTTGTGCAGGTAACTCTGTGAGTCTGTGATATGAGTGCCAATGATGCTCCCAGATCACATGATCATTGAATGAAAACTGCAGTGTCAGTGTGTGTGTGTGTGTGTGTGTATGAGCGTGGGCGTGTGCATGTCCACACACTTGCTTATGGGGGTCGGAAGGGGACATCAGAACACCCGGAGCTGGAGTTGTGAACTGCCCAGCACGGGTGCTGGGACTGAACCTCTGTAAAATCACTACACATTCCTAATTGCCAAGCCATCTCTCTAGTCTCTCTGCTCCTTTAAATATTATTTGTTTTCAACTCCCTATATGTTACTTCTGACCCCATGAGGGGGGGATACTGTGCCGTGTGACCCACGGAGCCCCTAGGCTGCACAGGGCTTGGTGCTGAGGAAGTTATTTGTCTACTGATACGGTGCTAGGACACACGGTAGGACCACTAAGCACCCAGAACCTCTCCAAACCAAAGTTTGGGAATCTATAAACTGAGAAGTTGGCCTAAATGACTGCCAAGTTTGCTCTTGAGCCAGGAGCCAATTTCAATACCTCTGAGAAGCAGGGAGCCCCTAATCTAAGCATCCTTTCTTCATCGCTCCAGTTGTCTCTGGCAACTGTCCCTCTAAATGGCTGTTTCCACAAGAAAATAAACTCTTCCGGGGGTGCAAACACATCTGCTGCCCTCCTGGGGCTCCGCGTCAGGGCTGCGCTCCTCAGGGACACGCCGTGACATGCAGCTGTTGGAGGGGAAAGACGTTTCTCAGCAGCTGGATCACAGGGAACTATGAGAGGGACAGCAGATCTGCAGCGTGTGGTGACCACAAACACACACGTGGGGGCCACTCAGCTGCTCCAGGGAAGCTCGCATGGCCATATGCATGCCTGCCTGCCTTACCTCCAGCGCTGGTCCCTCTGCCCACCTGTCAGGCTGTGGTCTCCAGCAGAACTGGACATGGAAGAGGTAGAATCTCAAGACTCTTAGGAAGAAGGCAGAATTTGGCCTGGTGGGGTCATGGACTAAGGCCCATATGGATGCTGTGGCTGGGCATCCCAATGGCTCTTAATACACACACAGGCACACAGGCGAGCACACATGTACTGAGGCCATGGGGTGGAGAGACACTTAACACGTTTGCTCTGTGTTTCAACCTTACTATACTGCCCTAGCAGGTCCCAAATTCCCAGGCTCCAATGTTCATACCTTGGCTTACCAAGAAGCTGGGAGGAAAGGCACATGCCCTCGGGCCTTTTCCAAGATCCACTTATTTATTTATTTATTTATTTATTTATTTATTTATTATGTATACAGCATTCTCTCTGTGTGTATGCCTGAAGGGCAGAAGAGGGCACCAGACCCCATTACAGATGGTTGTGAGCCACCATGTGGTTGCCGGGAATTGAACTCAGGACCTTTGGAAGAGCAGGCAACGTTCTTAACCTCTGAGCCATCTCTCCAGTCCCCCCAAGATCTACTTTTTCTACCTATGCTGGGCTCTGTCCACAGCTCTGCCTCTACTCTCCATCTACTGTGCATGGCCTGGATGTCCTTCTGGCTCCAGGCCAGCAGACAACAGCCCCTGGGAGTAGACCACTGTCATCCCTCTGGCAGCATGCAGGTCATCTTCGCAGGGTCTGTGTTGCAGGAACCAATACAGCAAGCTTCGTATCATCAGGCCCCCACTCCCTGGCCTGACCACTTCTCTTCCGGCCCAATACACGACTGTATCAGTCAGTAAAAGGTCAAGCTGGCACCCCAACTTCTGTCTCATGGTCTCTCTAGCCCGTTTACAAACATGCCAGCTTGGCTCTAGAACAATTCAGATCCCATGTTGAGGTGCTATCCTAAGCGGCCTCAAAGTGCTGGCCCATGCCAGCCTGGAGTCTTTCCACCAGGCCAATCCAGGTCCTGTCCATCTGCTCAGAACCCCCAAGACCTCATCTTAAAGTCACCATTCATGTCTTCCTCATGGCCAGAGAGTCTTCAGAAGTCTGGTTCCTTCTCAACCTCCTGCTCTCTCTGTCCCCTTCTCCAGTCGCACAGGATCCTTGATTTGGGGTTCAGGGTCCCTTCATTCATGTTCCCTTACCTGGAGGGTCCGTCCCTTAGATAGTCTCATTACATAAAGCTTTAACATCACCCCACAGGGCCTTCCTGACCCATGCCACAGGATAACATCTGCAGACAGTGTAGACACAAAGACTTCAATACACCTGACCTGGGGGGTCAAGTATCAGGGTTTTGGGTTAGAACAGTGGTTCTCAACCTGTGGGCCTTGACCCCTTTAGGTCAAGGGGTCATAGGGGTCACCTAAGACCATCTGCATGCCAGATATTTACATTATGATTCATAACAGTAGCAAAATTACAGTTATTTATAGCAACAAATATAATTTTATGGCTGGGGGTCACCACAACATGAAGAACATAGCGGACAATGAGGAATACTGAGAACTCAAGAACAATCGCAGTTGGTTTTTGATCCTACTGCACGTACTGGCTTTGGGGGAGCCTAGGCAGCTGGGATGCTCACCTTACGAGACCTGGATAGAGGTGGGCGGTCCTTGGGCTTCCCACAGGTCAGGGAACCCTGATTGCTCTTCGAGCAGATGAGGGAGGGGGACTTGATCGGGGGAGGGGGAGGGAAATGGGAAGCGGTTGCAGGGAGGAGGCAGAAATCCTTAATAAATAAATAAATTAAAAAAATAATTTAAAAAAAAGAACTGTATTAAAGGGTCGCAGCATCAGGAAGGTTGAGAACCGCTGGCTTAGAGCGAGGCCATCACAAAATGCCAAGTCGGGCTGATTCTATCCTAAGCCTTCAGACACATGCCACCTTGTCCCCTGTGACCCTGGGACCAAAGCTTGTGTCACGGCACCGCCTGACCACAAGGCAGAGAATCGAGAATAACTGACACAATAATGTCACCTCTCCTCGCCCTGGAGAGTAGGTTCAGATGTCTGATGTGTCCCCATACCCCCGGAAACCTGTGTCCAGCGCTGGAGTAACACCAATGACCTGGGAGAGCCCACAGGGAGTGAGGCTGACCTCAGCTGGCTACCTTTCCCTCGTCAGGTCTTAGCCTAACCCGTGCCCAGCTGAGGAGCAAGCTATCGCAGGGACTGTCCCAGTACTACCTAGTGGCAGCCCCTCCCTTGGATTTGCTATACCTACTATAACCAGACCCAGTAGTGAGAGGACCGCCCCCGCCCCCGACATCAGAAGGGCCTTATAATCATTTCTTTCTGAGACATGGGAACCAGGAAGCATGAAGGGACAACACAGAGAAGACGAGGACCCCCTGAGGGCTCCTCAGAGACTGTAGCATTAAAAGTAGGCTTCAATAGCAAGTTGAGTAGGAAAACACATGTCTGACTCCCCCATTCACCCACCCACCCTGGGCGGGGGGTTGGGGTTGGAGGGCTCTCTCCATCCTGGAGCCGCCTCTCACTGTGGCTTTTCAAGGAGACTGATGACCGCCCCCCCCCAGACACTATTTCTAGGGTTCAACTCATCTATGTGAATTCACAGCATTTTTGTTGTGTGGGGCTGCTTTGGAATAAGCTTCTAGAACCTTCAAGCCATCCTGTGTGTTTCTGTTTTTCTCATTGTTTTCTACAAAGGCAGATATGTGTCTGCAGATTCTGAGGGAAGTCTTCCCCGGCTTGTGGGCTTGGTAGATGTTGACTTAGAAAGGATACAAAGACGTGGGACAGGAGTCTCCGAGAGCCTTCAGAGGCCAAGACCAACAAACAAGCTGCGCCCACCAAGATGGCTACCCTGAGAATCAACCCACAGTTGCATATCCTGATCTGCTCTGTCTGTCCCTCTGCACCTCTGCCCCAGTGCTCTTTGGGGAGCTAAAAGAGTTGAGTGTCACAAAGGAGGGTCTCTCTGTGCAGTACAGTCTTTCTGAGACAGCAATCCCTGGAGTATGCCTGATGGCCTGAGCCATTCTCCCCTTCTGACTGTCCCTTCAAAGGGTAGAGATGTTCATTTTTGGCACATACTCCTGCTCCACCCTCTTAGTCTTAAGAAGCTGATGGGCACCCAAGATTCCCCACAAGACAGCCCAGTAGCCCGACCTGAGTCTGTGGAGCAAGGGCACATTGATATAAGCACATCCGTCACCCATGGTGTTGCCCTGAGGATGAACCCATAGCAACAACAGGGAGCTGCCCAGCTTCCAGGGCCCAAGGCTTAACCCATCCTTTCCTTGGGGGCTTTCCTCATGCCAGAATGGGCCTCCAGGGGCAGCAACCACACTCAGTTCCCATCCCTAGCTATCCAATAGGAAATGTTCCCCACAAGAGGCAGATGCCCCCATGGACCAAGCACCTAGGCCTCTCCAGGGTGGAATCAGTGCCCCTGAACTTATTCGAAAAGGATAAGAATAGCCTCCCATCTCTTTCCCTCTTTCTGTCTCCTTCTCACAGCAGGTCAGTGCCCAGAATAGGGCACTGGGAGCTATGGAGAGAAGACATCTACGGGAAAGGGGGTGGCATGCCCGTCCCAGGTACCCGCAAGAAGACCTGGCCCAGCTGTCACAGCTTATAACCCCATCTGTCCTCCAAAGAGCCCTGACCAGCCAGGTATGCAGGGCTACTTCTGGCTCTGTCTCCTCACCAACACTGTGTAGCAAGGACACCGCTCCCCTGGCCCAGGACCAGGGCCGCACTGAGTTCTCCAAGCATGTGAGTCTCCCAGCTGGGGCGATAACTTAACCCACAGCCTTGAGGGAACAATTTGGGCCAAGGCTGTGACTCACATCAGATCTTTGTTTTCTGTCTTTGGTGTCACACCCCATCTCAAGGCCCCATGACCTCAAAGCCTCCCCTACCCCCATTTCATCCAGAGAGAACCAAGGCTTGGGAGTGGGCGGTGTGATCCCGGGATAGCGAGCCTTCTGCTTCCTGCAGACGAAGTGCTACGCTCTAGTGTCGGATGGTAGGGAAAGCTGGCAAGGCCCAGGCTTCATTCCCACTAAGCTGTGACTCACCATTCCTGGTGGGCAAGCCCCCGCCTCCAGGCTTGCTGCACCCGCTTCTCCCTAAGTCACATCCCGGTCCCTGTGGGAGGGGACACCATGACCTGGCCTGTGTAGCAGTGTGCTTCCTCCAAGGCTCTAGAATCTGCAGGGTGTTGTGATTCACCCGAGGTTTGGAGCAATGTACAGAGCTGTTATTCATGTAGGGCTTTGTACATTGTGAAGTGCTGAGTGACCCTGTTCAGCCATTCACTCATAGCAGGCTGAGACAAACAAAGGAGCATGGGCCAGGCTCATGGGTCACAGTCACACTGTGGACAACCCAGGAGTGCCCCAAGCCTGCCAGCATCACCTACACAAGAGCCTGGTGTGAGCACACCTGCTGCCAGAGGATGGGGGAGATAGCCACCATGTCCTGCTCTCCCCCTTTCAGGAAAGGGACACTGGCTCTGAGGGTCTGAGGTGAAATGGAACTCACTAGAGTTGACCACGGGCTGGCTGGTGAGTCTGGGCACCAGCACCTTCTACATTATCGGAGTGAGATGACCCCTCCCCACTCCATCCCCATCTTTCATAATTATTTTAATTAAGACGATAAGCAGCAGCTTGTGAAAGATTTAATTATAATTAGCAGGCGACAATACTTGGGTGAGTCAAATCACCAAGTGGATGCTGGTTCACAGACACCTGAGAAATTCACATTTGTAAAACACGGATGAACTGTGGTTATCGAGACAGTGGGAAGCCACATCTCCCAACCCTGGGAGGTGACAGGGTCCCCAATCCACCCCAGCACTATGAGGATCTAGCCCTGAATGTCCCCACCTGGATCAGCACTGCAATGGCTGCCTGTGTCATCGCTGGACCCTGAGTTCAGAGTCCAGCACATGGCAGGAACACTGCAGTCATGGAACTTAACAAGCTTTGACCCAAGCTCTTGAGTTGCCGTCCACCCTGGGCTGTGCACAGATTGCAGTTGGCACAGCTCACATACAAGGAGCACACCTGTGCTGGCTCCAGGTTCACACTGGGATACACAGAACCTAGTGAGACGTGACCCTGCCCTTCATGTCTCAAAAGAAGTACTGTCAGGGTTACCCTCAGAGCTAATCAAAACCCGAGCTGGGAAAAGGTGGCAGTCACAAGGCCACAGAGCAGAAGCAAGGAAACCACAGTGCTTTGGAACAGGAAAGAGAGCTGGACCTACTGAGAGACGCTGGCTACGGACAGTCTGGGGACCAGGAACCAAGCCTGGGCCTATAAGGGCAGCAACAGCTCATGGCTGCAGACTAGGTCAGATTCAGTCTGCCCTAAACCCATTACTATGCTACCTCACAGGGACCCTTGTGAGTCATCCACATCTCTGATGGTTAGTTTTGGGTTGTTTTTTTTTTTTGTTTTTATGTCAAATTGACAAAAATTAGAGTTATCTGGGAAGAGGGACCCTCAGTTGAGGAAAGGCTCCCATTAGATTGGTTGATTATAGGCAGGTCTGTGGAGGCATTTTCTTCAATATGGTTGATACAGGGCGGCCCAGCCCACTATAGGTGGCACCACCCCTAGGTAGGTGGTGCTGGGTTATATTTAAAAAAACAAGCAGAGTGGTCGGTGATAAGTAATCGGCATTCCTTAATTGTTTCTGTTCCATCCAACAGTGGGCTGTAATTGCAATGTGTATGTCAAATAGACCCTCTCCTCCCCAAGCTGCTTTTGATCAGTGTCTCATGACAGCAAACAGAAAGGAACTAGCACACGGTCACATCGGGTTGCAGGTCCTTCCTTCACAGGATGCAGAGTAACCTTCCCTGAAGGAGGCCGGTGAGTGCCTGCCTGGGCTGAACTAGACACCCAGATGCAGAGAGGTGTCTGAGCTGCTAGACATGGCACGAGTTACCCAGAAGGGGAGTCCTCTAGCTGCACAGATCTCCCCGGACCCAGGATGTGAGGGAGGGGCACAGGCTGCAGGAACCCCCCTCACCTCTCCAGCTCCTGTTGACTCCAAGGTGTCCCTGCTTATGGTATACTTCTCTGGTCTTCTTGGTTCTCGTGTGGCCTCCTCCCTACATCTGGCTCGGGGCTCCTCCCCTTTCTCTTTTAGATGCTGGCAGTAGATTACAGTCTGTCCTCATTGCAAGACGGTCACATCTCAAGATCCTTAATGGCCTCTGAGGACACTTAATAGGGTCATGCTTGCATGGGGCTTAGGAGTAAGTGTATGTAGGAGAGACTCTCTTACCCACTTCGCTTCGCTCCACAGGAAGCCCCAAGGGTGCAAAGAGCGAAGCCATGTGCCTGTCCATCTGTGGCAGACAACCCTTCTGCATGGACACGGGGGCTCAGTGCCCTAGAGACAGAATCAGGACCAAGAATTAGAACCAGGCGGTTGGGAACATCTTGTCCCCACGTAGTCAGGGACTTGTTCGTTCTCAAGCCTCTCAGAGCCTCAGAAGGAAGCTGGCCGTCATGGGGTCACTTTCACTGCCCCTGCAGGCCTCACATCAGGATGCCCCCATTTATCGCTGTTCCACTCAAGCCTAAAGGAATTGCAAACGAAATTAGCCAGTGATTTAAAGGGAATTGATTTTATCTGAAAGCCCTTCTAAGCGCTAGCTGGCCCCATCCCCCACCCAGCGAAGGGCGCTGTGGCTGCAGCTTTCTGATTGCCCCTAGCTGCACCTGATCTAATTTCCTGCCCCGGATAGCCCCCTCCCCACCCCCCCACCCCCGGGGAAGGCTAGCTCCTCTGTCTTCTGCTGGCACCTGAGCTGCGATTTAGGGCTTTGAACTGTGAAGGAAATTGAATTCCTCTTCTCCTTCCACCCTGTGTCCCCTGGGCTAGCTGTAGAGCCTGAACAACAGAGGAATGTAGGATTCCTGCTCTGGGATCCAGAGCAGAAACAGAGTCGCTCTGCCACGCAGAAGAGCGATGGGAGATATCCCTGACTAATGCCCTTCTCAGGGAGATCCAGGCCCTCGTGATGGAAGCTACGATGGAAGCTACGGAGCTTCTTGGTGCAGAATCTGAATCCCATGACCTTGAGAAAGTCAGGTTCCACAGTGGGGAAGCTGTAAAATCAGAAGGGTGGAGAGCACCCACAGGTGGGCCTCGTACTGAGAGAGATTCCGGACCACTGGAATCCCGCTGCCAGGATTGTGTCTTTGGCCCTTAGCCTCAAGTCCCATTAGCCAACTCGGTGTGTCTGGGAGCCATGTAAAAGCCAGCACAGTGTTTGCTAGGATTTCTACCTCAGCCTTTGAGAATCTTTATCCATCAAGTCCTGATACCCCACCTGAGCACTGGAGCATTGTGCAGGCAAATCTAACTCTGGAAGGTCAGCAGACTGAGCCTCACGGTGCTCAGAATTCCTGCCCTTCAATGGTTCCACCATTCAGGCCCCTGACTTCCACTTGATTGACAGCCAAGGGTGGAAGTACTACTACTACATATCTCCCCATGCGGAGGATAAGGGGAAGGGTGGACACAGGCCATCTGCCCTGACCCTGGTCACAGCTTTATACAGCCAATCCTTGCATCATTCCTGTGCCCCTGCCATGCCCTTATCTTGGTTCCTCCACTCTTGCCATTTGGCTGCCTGGGCATCTACTTTTTCAAAACTGCCCACTTCAAGTCTGGATTCCACTGGTTGCCCCTCGACAATGCATCCCCATGGCTGCCCCTCAACCCTACATCTCTATGGCTGCCCCTCAACCCTGCAATCCCATGGCTGCCCCTCAACCCTGCATCCCATGACTGTGCCCCTCAACCCTGCAATCCTATGGCTGCCCCTCAACCCTGCATCCCCATGACTGTGCTCCTCAACCCTGCAATCCCATGGCTGCCCCTCAACCCTGCAGTCCCATGGCTGCCCTTCCACCTGAAGTTCCTTTCTTTAGCTCATCCAGTGAGAAGCTCTCTCTCCTTTGTTCCCAGTCTGGACCTGGCTGGGATTTGGATGACTGACGTTTGGAAATGACTACAAACTGTATTCCATTTGATTTCAACCAACATCAGAGTAGAAGGTGAACAGGGCTAGCTAGCCAAAACCTGTGTCCTGTACAGATGCCGTGACTCAGAGACGGCTCAAACTGGGACCCGGAAATGAGATTCAACCTTACCCAAAGACACAGACAGTCTAGCTGAACTGAGACCACACACCCCTGAACTACCAGCTCCAGCTGTCCTAAGATTGTTCTTATGCCACCAGACCTCCACCTGGCCCCCGTACAGCCCCCGAGCTTTCTCATCTTTTAGGATTCCGGATAAGCAGAGCGGGGTGGATTTGCCAGACAGCTGCACACTAGACAAAAGGAGAGGTGCTTTGGGGGCACTTAAACCCCAGGAGACTCCTCAGCTGGCAGCAGAACGCCACTTTCTATCCAAGATAGAAGTTGTACATACCTGGAATCACACGCATTCCTTCGGATCGTGTTTTCATCAAGTTCCCAACCCAGATCAAAGCTGGCAAACTGGACAGGCCTCTTTGAACCCTTCCCAGGTCTTGGCCAGGCAGGTCCCAAAAACTACAGGGTTGTTTTTTTTTTTTTTTTTTTTTTCCTCCAGTAGAAAAGAGTTGGAAAGTAGAGCTGGAGCCTCAGAACAAAATTGGAAAGACTTTCTGTCTTAGTCAGGCTTTCTATTGCTGTGATAAAACACCATGGCAAAAGCAACATGGGAAAGGAAGAAGTTATTGCACCTGGTAGCTTCCAGTAACGTCCTTCAGGGACATCAGGATAGGAATTCAAGGCAGGAGTAAAGAGAAGTCATGGAGGAGAGCTGCTTGCTAGCTTGCTTCCCATGACTTGCTCAGCCTGCTTTCACTTGTCCAGGGATGACACCATCCTCAGTGGCCTGGGCCCTCCCACATCAATCAATCAAGAAAACACCTAACAGACTTGCCTGCAGGCAATCCGATGGAGGTAATTCTAGCTTATATCAAGTTAATTTGAAAAAAAAAAAACTAGCCAATACATTATCTCTTCCTAGGGCCTCCTGGCCCCCTGGTGTAGCCATGGGCAGTGGGATCAAATCCTCGTGTTTCTAGAGATGTGCAGGCCTGGATGAGTTGGAAACAGCAGTGAACCCATGATCCAGGCTGGCCAGTCTTTTCTGTTTGCCCAAAGATACTGTCTGGCACAAGATAGGGCACCTGGCTCCAAATGGCAAGTCTTTCTGATAGGAGACTCGCAAGTCTGTGAAGGTTCTTAGAGCCATCAACACCCCCCTAGATATGACTGATGGGTCTTTCTGACACTTGACATCCCACATGCCCCCAAACACCCATGCCTTCTTGCCCCTCCCCCGCCATCAGATACAGCTGTACTGATAAAACTCATCTGTCCCTACATTTTCCACTTGTATAAAACAAGTAACTGTACCATTCCAGGTTTTAAGGATGATTGACGTCTGGGCTGGGGATGCAGCTGGGGGGTATGACTGAGAATGGCAGAGAGCTTGCTTAGCATGTCCTATCCCGGGGCTCCACCCCCAGCATGGCGTAAACAGGTATGGTAGTGCATGCCCCTAATCCTGGAGCTCAGAAGATGAGGGTGGGACCCTCAGAAGGATCCTTGGCATGAGTTTAATGCCATCTTAGACTATCTAAGACCCTGTTCCAAAAACAAGACACAAAGCAGCAACAACAAGACAGACTGAAGGTGTCCCTTCCCTTGCACATGAGCGTTCTCTGAGCACTAAGTCCCTCCTCACACTGGATTGTGTTGGGCTGGTCTGTGTGCTGTCTCTAGCTGATGGAATAGTGGGGGAGAAAGAAATCACGTCCCCCTGGGGTGGAGCTTTCGCTGGCAGGGACCTGCAGTGTCCACAGGTGAGATCAGAACTCAGAGGTCACCAAAGTAGGGGTGCTTCTAGCCAGGAAACCCCACCTACTGCTGTGAATTACCAAAATGACCACCCTCTGAGTTTCTACACTGCCCTCACTCTGACACATACCCCTGAACTCTACCATGAAGCCACACAGGTATAAAGTGCTTCAGTCAGCTCACTAGGAACTACTTGAGACCACACAGGGCCTAGGGGTATATCTAGCTGCTGACCAACACAGAGGCCACTCCCTGGTCAGCTTCAGAGAGCTCACACTATGCCTGCTCACTCATGACTCATGCTAACTCAGGAGCATTTGAGGGCAATTCAGGAACCATTCCTTGTCCAACCTCTCTCTCTCTCTCTCTCCTCCACATATACATCCAACCACGAGTATCATTATTAGACCAAATTCCCCTCTGGTCTGAGAGTCAACGGCATAGAGATAGCATGTGGCCTTCTCAGAAAGGGCTGTCCTTGGAGCTGGCACCAAAGGCAAATACCCGAGGTGCTCACTGGCCTATTTTAAAGCAATCTCCTGGTGAATTCATCCCTGCCTCTCTCCCTCCCCTTGTGAAATCTATTTTAAAAGACCAGAATTTTCTTTACATCCACCTCTGAAATGCACTATAGGAGAGAAAAGAAACATAAATATATCAGGATGCAGGCTGTGGGGTCAAAGCGAGTAAGGACAGAAGGCACAAGCATGCGCAGGCCTGAAAGGAGTCTGGTGGCCCTATCCCTCAGCTCAGTTCTGTAGCTCTTGTGGGTAAAAGTAGCAGTGCACGAAACTGCCTCACCTGGCTCTGTCTGGGTCTCTTCCTGCTGCACACTCAGGTCCTGAAGCCTCCTGGTGGTGGAGAGAGCATTGGGTTCTCAACGGGGCATCCCCACCATGTCTGGGTCCTTGATAGTGTGACCCCAGTCACAGCCCATTAAAGTCTAAAGTCTACCATGAGGAGTAGAGCCCACTCTCTGCCTGGTGGTCTAGCCATGGAGTTACCTGGCACCGGGGACTGCAAGAATTCACAGAAGGCCAAAGAGCTGGCCCAGGTCAGAGCAAACAGCCCTAGGCAGCTTGAGAACAAAAGGAGGCAATGGCAGAACGGTGTCATCCTGGAGGAAACCAGTCCCTCCCCTTGTCCCTTCAGCTGAGACACCCTGAGACCACCCCTTGCCCAGGGAAGACAGTTCCTACTTGGTCACCTTAGGTAACAGCTGCCTGGATGGAACTTGCCACACTGGCCAGCATCTTCCTACCTCATTCTGTCATCCGGACTCCCTCAAAGGCAGGTGGGGCTACCCTCCTGGCCTGGCTGATCTCAATCGCAAACCATTTCTGGGTAGGCCCTTACCATGCAACAAATTCCCAGACTCCTCCAATCTTCTGAGGATGGCGGTCAAGCGGGATGTGGCTGAACTATATGCTTCTGAGCCATTTGTGTCTCCGACTGACCTCGGCTCTTTCCCAGCTGTATGAGGGCTCCATTCCTCACAGTAGACTTCAGGCTTTAATGGGCTGTGATTGGGGTCACACTATGAAGGACCCAGACATGGTGGGGACGCCCGTTGAGAACCTGGCGCTCCCTAGAAAGCCCTGTGGGAGCTTTGACCAGTCCCTCCCTCTGGACTAAGTGAGGACCACCATGCCACCGAAGCTCTTGAGTCTCACCATGAATTCATACCATACCTCTCTCCAGGTACGCAGCCAGTTTCCCCAGAGCTCCTGTCTGCGACTGGACATACCGAAACAGATCTGCTTCCTGCACCTTCTGATGTAATTGTGTCTGAAGGCAATGTGTTAGGCCCCTCCACTCCCTATTATGCCCAGCACAGAAGAGGGAGCCAGTATGTGATGCGTGAACTCACAGAGGTAATCAAAAACGATTTACTAATGGTTGCAATGAAAAAGGATAAACTCTCATAATACAGAAAAAGGCTGAAGCTATGACTGATCCCACACTGCCACACCTGCCCCTCCTTTGTCTGGGTCTCCCCTCATGCCCGCCCAGCAAGAGCCAGAGCAATAGAGCGAGCACACTTCCTCCAGCTTATCGGTGCCCACATAGCACCTCAGGCTGTGCCCTGAGGCTGGTACCCCAAAAGCTGTTGGTGGAATGAACCCCTACAAGTGTGCTTGGTGAATGGATGCTGTGAGCCTGTGCAGGGCATCCCTCCCTAGGTGAGATATCCAGGAAGGGACAGGTTTGGAAATGGGCCCATGTAGAAAGTAGACCGCTTGCTAGGACATCAAGCTTCTCACAGCCCTCCGCTCACCTGCATGACCCAGGAAGTCTTTGGGGCACCTGTCAGGCCTCTTCATTGACAATGGCCTATAGCACCAAGTGTTTTAAGAGAGCCTCAGGTTTGGGAGGCCACTCACCAGCAGCCTCTGGGTCCAGCTCTTGGCCTAGGCTCCTGTGTGAACAGAGGGGGTACCTCAGAGGAGGCCAGTGTGTCTGCCTGATTCTCTCTCCTGACTTAGCCCACACTATTACAGACCCCTATCCTGGGCAAGTCCTGGGTTCTGTGGCCCTGGAAGTCCCACCAGTGAAGTCCATGAAAGGGTGATTGTTGATTCCTTCTCTCAGGGACTCCAAGGAAAGACAGGCAGGTCGAGAGCCCTTTCCTATCCTTTTGCCTCTGGGGAGAAAGATCCTGGACCATCGAAGGGAAAGGAGAAGGGAAAAGGGGGAAAAAGAGGAGAAGGAGGAAGAGGATAGGTAGAGGGAAGGAGGAGTTGGGGGCGGGGGAAGGTAGGGGGGAAGAGGAAAAGGAAAGAAGCCTTGTGCCTTCAGGCATGCTCTCCTTAAGGCTGACCGCAGAAGGCCTCCTAGCTGGGGCCCCACAGCAGGCCTCTCCTGGAAAACGTTGAGAGACTCGGTCTATTTTTGCCCTCTGACAACACAACAGTAGCAGCGCTGTGACTTATCTCTGGCACAGAGGGAGCTTTGTGCCCCTGGCTCCACTGTCCCAGCCCCCACCCCTCGTCCCAACTCAAGACGAGAGCCTGGCCAGCAAAAGTTGCCCCATCTGTCCGAGTTAGCTCCTCCCAGGACAAGGAAGCCAGGGTGGTGGCTTCCAACCTGATGTGGGACACCATTCCTGATTGCTTCCCCAAGCCCACACCAACTTTCCTTTTTTTGCCCATACTTACTGGGGCTCTCTCAAACCTCCCCAGTGCCTCTAATGCTTTGAGATGCACACTTGCTCTAGGTGGGGTCACTTCAATGTCTTCAGGGGAGCTCTGTACCTCATCTTGAGACCTGAGAGAAGGGATGTCACCAGATAATTTTAACACAGAAGCGAGAGCTTGCAGGAAGGGCAGAGCTTAAAGGGCCCTGCAGGGTCTGTGAGTAACCACTGTGGGACTCTGGCTGGGTGGGGACAGCTAATGCTTCCCTGGAACCAGTGACAAGCCTGGAAGATTGCATGCTTGTAACTCCACTAGGCCTGACGTCCATATAGATGGCCTGACTGTATCGCCATGGTCGGGCAGGGCTAGACTGGGCTGGGCAGGGCCGGGCAGGGCCGGGCAGGGCCGGGCAGGCTGTACTTTCGTGCCCTGTGACTCACAATAAATCCAAGAGTCGATCTCAGTCTGAGCACCCCTCTCCTGGCAGGATGGTCTCTTGCTTCCCCGATCCTGACTCACACACACTCTTCCAATGCCCATCACTGCCCATTGGCTTTGCCACTCTTTGTACCTCATTAAAATAGATTCATTGAACCATGTTGTTTGCATCTGGTTTCTGTCACTTGTCCCCAAGCCTTGGGGGCTTTCCACGGTGTTCTATGCTCATTTTCACTATTGGATAGTATCCCGTTGTGTGACAATGCCGCCTACGTATTTGTCCAATTCGCCCTTCAAGAGCATTTTCTAGTTCTGAGATTTTACTCACAGCATAGTTGTAAGTGTTTGTCCATATCTTTTCCTGTACATCCATTTTCATTTCTCTCAGTAAGTCTACAGAAGAAGAATGACTAGGTCCAGAAAGAGCAGAGATATAACTTTATGAAAAATACCCAAGCAGACCCAAGCTGTGCCCTCCCTAGTTTCTTAGGTCTCTTCCCACTTTGAACCACCATCCTCAGACACTCCCAGTGAACTGCCCTGCCCTTCTGTATGGGTTTGTGAGCCAGATGCTCCTTAGCACAAACCCCCTTCATTCTGTCTGTGTTAGGCTGCACACGGATTCCTTAAACTCTACTGTATTTGTTCAAAGCTTATCATCTGAGCGTGAATCTGGCGCCAGCTACGAGACCATTGATCTGAGATCATCATTTCTACTTCCCAATGTTGCTGGAACCTTAGACAAATTTATGACTTGCTAGGGGGTACTGAGGGTGTATGTCTTAGTTAGGGTCACTATTACTGTAATGAAACAGCATGACCTTTAAAAATAACTTGGGGAAGAAAGGTTTATTTGGCCGCCATATCCTGAATCACAGTCCATTGAGGAAAGCCAAGACAGGAACTCAAGCAAGGCAGGAACCAGAGGCAGGAGCTGATGCAGAAGCCATGGAGGGGTGCTGCTTACTAGCTTGCTCCTCATGACTTGCTCAGCCTGCTTTCTTGAAGGACCCAGGATCACCATCCCTGGAGTGGTGCTCCCACATCAATCTCTTAAGAAAGTGCCCTACAGCCCAGTTTTATAAAGGCATTTTCCCAATTAAGTTTCCCTCCTCTCGGATGACTATAGATTGTGTCAGAGTGAAATAAAACTAGCCAACACAGGGAGTTTGAAAATAATCAAATTTTTAACTTTCTTTTAATTTTTGAGATTATAATATAATTGCAATACTCTCCCTTCCCTTTCCTCCCTCCAAACCCTCCCATGTACACTGCCCCACTCACATTCAAATGCAGGGCCAATTTTCATTCATTTTTATTATATGCATATGAATCTTTGTGTGTGCTATTGTGTGCATATGAGTATGCACACATATATATTGGTAAATATTACCTGTTTAATCCATATGTGTTACCTGTAAGTATGTTTTCAGGGCTGGCCATTTGTCACTGGACAGCCAATTGCTATGCTCTTCCCTGGGGAAGACCATCTCTCC
The DNA here is from genome assembly GCF_018167655.1 of Microtus oregoni. Lineage (NCBI taxonomy): Eukaryota > Metazoa > Chordata > Mammalia > Rodentia > Cricetidae > Microtus > Microtus oregoni. The sequence goes on along the minus strand of NW_024543063.1, from coordinate 3,703,413 downwards.
CACTTTCCTCTATAGTTGCCTATAGCTCTCTGTGTAGGGTTGAGACCTCATGGGCTTTGCCCTGTCCCCTTTGGCATGCCCATTGGTGTCATCCTCATTCAGCTCATGTTTCTGCAGTCATGTTGGTGAGACATTATGGGTGTAGCTTCTGGCGTTCTTAGGAGACACCGTCCCAGAGCAAACTCCCTGGTCCTCTGTCTCCTACAATCTTTCCAGTCCCTCTGATCCTTAGGTATGGGAGTGTTTTGTAGATGTAACCACTGGGCTGGGATCCACTACTCCGCATTTTGATGTTGTAGTTTTCTGTAGTGGTCTCTGTCTCTTGCAAAGGGAAGCTTCTTTGATGAGAGACGAGGACCACACTTATCCGTGGGTATAAAGTTTATTGGGTGCTGTTAGGAATTGTGCTGATTCAGAGGAGAGGCTAAAGATTCTCCCCAATAACTGTGATTTTACAAGCACCGAGTAGTTAGGTTTCCAGTATCAGACATGGTTTTTCTCTTGTTCAGTGAGTCTTAAGTCCAATTAGAGAACTGTTGGCAACTGTCAAGGAAAGCACACTCAAAAAAAATAATTAAAAACAGTTTATGGGTTTTTGTGACATACAAACCCTGGTGTGAGGGGTGGACATGGGGTTCTATCACAAATACCATGTGAAGGATGGGCGCGGGGTTGTCATATACAGACAAGGATGTGAGGGAGAGATATAGGACTCACACACAGACCCTAAGAGCGATGCACACGGGGCTCTACCATACAGACACTGTTAAACATGGACATAGTACTTGGCGTCTGTGTATAGATCCTGGTGTGAGGGAACAGGCCTTGGACTATGCACACTTCCCTCCTCAGGAATCTGGGTTGCTGCCAGTTGTCATCTTGTACTTTGGTGTCCCCAATGAGACCTATCATGTCAACATTCCCTTCTCTTGTTAACTGCCCAGATTTTGTGGCCCGAGCTCCCCAAAACTCCAACTTTGAAATGTGAACAAATGCCAACTTGGCAAGTTGAGTCGTGGTCAGCGTCTTCCTTAGCTAGCCCACTGAGTGCTGTCTCTTTGGCTCCCAGTTGGAGCACCTCTCTCTCCTGCCCATGATCTTTAGCAAGGGTCTCTATCCAAGTGAGACTCTCCTTTCTTTTTCTTCCCTCAGTTCTCTGGGAAGCAGTCTATCTTGGAAACACCCCCTTCTATCCATTTTCCCAAAGAGCCCTCTTCTGCCCAGACCTCAGGGCTGAGTCTGAGTGAGGCTCATTAGTGAAGCCAGCTTCCCTCTCCACACAGACTGGTGGCTCCTTCCTGGACTCCAGGGTCAATGGACTTTGGGAAATCTTTTGACACTGTGTCCCTTCAGACTTCTCCAGTCATGAGGCCAGCAGGTCAAGGAGTCCTCTCATCAGAGGAAGGGAGGTGCTTTTGACTTGTGACAGTGTTCCTGGTAGACACAGTGCAGGGACAGGGTCTGCTGCAGCCCAATCCCTTGCTTCTCTGTGCCCTTCAGAATCCCAGCAGCAGACAAGGCAGACCCCCCAGCTCTGATGACTCCGAGCAGGGCCTCCCAAGGGTTAGATGCTACTGTTGTGTGCAAGGGCTCATGGCTCGCCTTGGATGGGGATCAGAAGCAGCCACAGAAGGGATACAGAGAAGGAAGACTAGCGGGCTTCAGCGAGAACTAGCTCTCTTACAGTGACCATGCCTGATAGGTAACATACTGGGGACAATTAGGCGGAGATGCAGACTCTTGAGGAGGGAAGTGTGCATAGCCCAAGACTCCTTAATCACCTGCGCAGGGATCTGGGTACATCTTCACAGGGTCTCTGTGTGACAAAGTTCCATGTCCATCCATCCCTCACACCAGGGTCTGTGATAAGGACCCATAATCTTTTTTTTAAAAAAAAATTAAAACCCTAATCATCACTCCTCAACAAGTCATAATTCATTCTATTGTCACTCCATATTCATTGGCAGTGTTAGTAACCAGGCAAAACACAAAAACAAAAGCAAAGAGAAATTCCTTCCTAAAGACAAAAACCTTAAAGCAAACTTCAGTGCCAAGTAAGACAGCCAATAGCTGTGTCTCGATAAACACAAGGATCATGATTATGTACTCGGAATAAGCCACAATGTCCTGGGAATGTTACGGTGTCTGTCTGTCATAGTAACATACCCTAGGAGAGTTCAAAGCAGCTGTCCCCCCCCCCACTCTCTCCCACAATCCTCACACCTTCTAGTTTGGGATGCTCACTGCACAGCCTCCTGCAGCCACCACCTGAGCAGAGCCCTCCGTGTGAGCCTTCCAGGGCTGTCTTTTATTTTCCTGCCAGGAAGTTTCTTACTCACTCTTTTTGCTCTTCATATCTCTTTCTCTCTGGAAAGAAGAGACAATGCCTGAAGGTGTAGTAGCCACGTGGTAACCACAAGGGTAAATGTCACTTCTAAATGAGGTACAATAGTGTGATGTTTGAATACGAAATGGGTCCCGCAGGCTCGAATGTTGGTCCCAACTGGTAGTATTGTTCCAGAAGGTGCTGGAAACTTCAGGACATCGAGCCGAGCCAGAGGAGTAGGTCACTGTGGTATGCTTTGGATGACAATACTTGGCCCCCAATTCCTCCATCGCCCTGGCCACCATCACATGGGCTGTTGCCCTTTACCCTTCCGACCGTAACAGATGGAACCCTCTGATACCCTGAGTCGGAATAGATCTTTCCTCCCTTATTTCTCTCAAATATTTTCCAAAGCAATGAAGATTCTAACACAGAAACTCCGTGCCAGAGAAGTGGTTTGTTCCTGTGATTAAACCTCACCATGTGGTTCTTAAGCTTTTGGAGCTGGCTTGTGGGAGGAATGAGGAAACATTTGCAGAAGCAGGCTGGAGAAGGCTTAGAGCGCTGTCGGCAATGCCTGGGGGTGATTCTGGTGGCGCTCGGAAGATCAGAATGTCAAAGGGTGTGCACAGCGAAGGCTGTGCTCCGGTCTCAGGTGGGAACAGTAACTCTGCTGTGCATGTCATATCTAGAAGGGAACGCGTCTCCCTCTTGTCCGTCTACTGAGACACAGCTAGCAGAAATACAGATTTTTGCAGGTAGAAGACTTGAGACAGGGTTCTGCTGTGGAGTCTAGGCTGGCCTTGAACTTTTTCCTCAAAATCCTCCTCTCTCAGCCTCCCAGAGGGCTGGGATTGCAGGCATGAGCCACCGTGGGTGGCATTTGGTGGCTGCTTTCAGTCAGTTTAATAGAGAGAACTGAGAGAAAAGAGAAGACCAGAAAGGGGAGGCTGGAGGGATGGCTTGGTAGTTGAGAACGTACATGGTTCTTCCATAGGACCTGAGTTAGGTTCCCAGCACCCACAGCAGGTAGCTCACCTACTACCCATAAATCCAGCTCTAGGGGATACAAACTCACTTCTGGCTTCCATGAGTACCTGCACTCGAATACATGTGCCTATTCACATGTATACACATGTGCATGCATACACACTTTTTTTTTAAAAAAAAAATGCATCCTTTTTTTTAAAAAAAAAAAGAACAAAAAGATTTGAAAATCATCCATTTTGGCCAGAAAATGAGTACATTTAAAATCGAGGTCAAGGAAGATGATGCTGTGAAGGAGATTTGTACCTTAAAATAAGCCAAGTCCTTCTGCATTAGGACAATGCGAAAGATGTCCTGAACATCTCAGGGATTGGCCACACTCCATTCAGCTCCGGCTCAAGGGTACAAAGGCTTTAGCCCATTGGAAAGACTTTGAGAAGAAGGCTCCAGGGTACCTGCTCACACAGGATCACCTAGAGTACTTCCCTGCCTTCAGCCGTCTAGGTACTCAGAAGGCACTGCTGTCGGCAGGCCTTGGCATCACCCACAAGATGCTGGTTCTGCAGGCATGCAGAATTGAAAAGCTGTGAGGTCACAGCAGTGTCCACCCCGACTTCAAAAGGCCTGAGTCACAGGGTCTGAAGGCCTGCAGCATCCCCAGAGAAGATGTGTGCAGACCAAAGACTCGGTAGAGATCCTACGGGGACCCCGGACATTCCGGGAATGTCAAATATTGAGGAAAGCTGGCAGCCATGAGCAGATGCAGCCGACGAAAGAGTCCACGTAGGCTGCATCCGGCAGGGCCATAGCCGTGGGTCAGCTGCAACCCTTAAGAGAGGACATGGCAGGCTATGGCTCAGATCCAATCGATGTTTCTCCTTCTGGGTTTCAATCCTGCATCGTTATCGCTGCTTTTGGAATGGGAATGTTTACTCTCTGCTCTCAGTCTGGGGACAATGTACCCTGTTTTCGTTTCTACAGGAGCTCACAGCTAAAAAAAAAAAGCTTGTTTTGAGTCTTAGAAGAAATTTCAGACTTGTTAGAATTTTTAAGACCTAAGAGGCTCTTGCAGATAGACTCAATGCATTTTACCTTATGAGATGGCCATGACCTTGGGAGCCAGAAACAGAATGTTGGAGTTTGAATATGAAGTGTCTCCCACAGAATTGTATGCTACCCAGCTGGTGGCACTATCTGAGTAGGCAGGAGGTGGGGTTTGGCTAGAGGGAGTAGGAGACAGGAGGCAGGAATCTGAAGGTCGTACCTGCTCCTTACTCGCTTCTGCCATGAGATGAGATGTTCTACCCCGACTGGATGAAACCAGGAACCCAGGAACCAAAACATATCTTCCTTCCTGATGTTGTTTCAGATATGATTGTCTTAGGGTTTTTATTGCTATGAAGAGACACCATGACCATGGTAACTCTTTTGTTTTGTTTTGTTAAATATTAAGTATTATATATTTAAAATACTTAAATTTTGTCTTATTTCATAGACAGACGATAAGCATATTTTTCCTTGTATAAGTCAATGTTCATCTCTCTGTTACATGCAATCAAATCCGGGCCCCATTCAGATGCTAGACCCAAGACTAAACCAGTAAAAGCTGAGTAACTATGATGTTGACGAGGGCGGGAACTGCTGGACGAGCTTGGGGATTGAGGGCATGCCCATGAATGGTCACCATGACTACAACTCCATAGAACAACCAGGCATTGGGACTTGGTAATCCTGAAGAAGATCTACTGTGCCTAGCAACACCAGCCCAAGAAGCCTGAACTTTCCCTGGCTATGCCGTGTGCACAACCCATGCCCAAAACACTTTGTAGCTCCCTGGCATACCTTTGTGCATGCACAACACACCTGGATATAACCCAACACCTGGGCGTTTTCCCACCTGTGCAATAGCCCGGCAGGATCCTGAACATCTCCTCACGGACACACCTACAGGCTCCATCCCTGGACCCAATCCTGCTTCATCCCAAAGAGCCATACCTGATATTTCTGAGTGGAGAGCTACCCTCAGCCCCCTACCATCCAGGCCTCTGAACCAAAGAATCCCTCATTCAAGTTCACAAATGTCCCGGGACCACAGAGACCAAAGACATGGCACTGTCTCCAGCAAACCAATATGTAGATGAACATATGGGAGGTCAAGATGGACAAACAGATGACTGTGCAGACAGACAGACATATAGTGACTTTAGCAAGCCATGTCAACAGCAGAGGACAAGCTGAGTGGAGCTCTGGGATAGCCATGAGTCCTCTGTGTCCTTTCCAGACTCACACACCAGGTGGCCAGATGGAAGGTATGCGGGGCCATCAACATCACAAGGCAGTCTTCCTTCCCTTTTGGAGGTCTGAGTAATATTGCTTCCTTTCCCTAGTCTGGTGTGTTCAGTGTTTCTCAGGTCTGGTCATCTTGATTTGATTTCCTGAGGTCCCAATTGTCTTGGATATATTTAGATCAAATTTCCAGACGGCACCCTTTCTACTTTTGAAATAAGTTGTCAGTATGTGTCTCACGGCCGGTGCAGTAGTAACGGTGTTGTCAAGGGTCTCCTGTGACACAGTCATGCTGCCTTTGTGTTTGCATTAAAATTGAATCGAGTGCTGCTTCTAAAATGGAGTCTCTCCAGGCAAGGCACAGCTTGAAGCACCACTGTCTTAAGAGACATAAATTACAGTCTGGTATGAACACCAGTCTAAAGCAATGGTTCCCTCAAAAACTGGCTGGAGAATGAGGCCCATTTCACCTGTCACAGGTATGAGGGCTGAGTTTCCAGGGTGGGACCTCATCAAGGGTGATATAACTGTCCCCTGTGTTTCATTAATGAAGCAATGGGTTCAGAGAGGCCAAATAACTTGGTGCAAGACACACAGCCAGGGCCTTAAGAGATCTGAGTTGTTGGCCTCTGTGAAGTTACCAGTCCCTAAAGGCTTGACCTCCATCTACCAATGTAGGCTGTTGTCATATATATGTATATATATATGGCAACAGAATACAAAGAAATGAAAAAAAAGGTTTTAGGCTCCATTCATGCTGTGTAGCCAGAAAGGGTTAGCCCCAGGTAGCAGGACTACCTCTCACCGGGGATTATCAAATTCTGCCAGCAGTGATCTGAGAGATGGCTGAAGGAGAGGGTCAAGCCTGGGCTGGTGGAGAAAGTGAGGCACAGCGAGAGGGTGGCTAAAAGGTTTCAAGATTAGGGTCAGGAGAGTCTAACAGTATGTCTTCCCGGTGCACTATGCTGTCATATCAGTCCCTGAGCCCTCAGGGCATCTTGTGGCTCTCATGGTGTGATGGTTAGGATTTTTTTAATTTATATATTTGTTCTTTTTTATGAGACAAGGTTTCACTATGTAGCCCTGGGTGGACTGGAATTTACTATACAGACCAGCCTGGCCTCACCTTCATAGGAATCTTTCCACATCTGCCTATCAAGTTCTGGAATTAAGGTATAAGAGTTTTAGCTGTCAATGGCAAACAGTCAAGAATCACTTTGGAAAGGAATCTCACAGAGGAATTATCTGGATTGGAGTAGCCTGTAGACATAAGAGATTGTCTGAGTTAGACTAAGCTGGGAAGTCCACCCACTCTGAATGTGGGTAGTACCATTTCATGAGCTGGACTTACTAATTGAATAGGAGACAGTAAACTGAGCACTGCCATAATGCTCTCTGCTCTTGGATGGCAATGTCCTTGCTCCTCCAAGTCCCTGCAGTTATGACATCCCAGCAACCATGAACTGCAGTGATGAACTGCAGTGACGGACTACAAGGATGGATTGCAGTGATGGACTGCAGTGATGGACCGCAGTGATGGACTGTAGTGATGGACTGCAGTGATGGACCGCAGTGATGGACCGCAGTGATGGACCGCAGTGATGGACCGCAGTGATGGATGGCAGTGATGGACCACAGTGATGGACTACAGTGATGGACTACAGTGATGGACCGCAGTGATGGACTGCAGTGATGGACCGCAGATGGGTGGCAGTGATGGACCACAGTGATGGACTGCAGTGATGGATGGCAGTGATGGACCACAGTGATGGACTGCAGTAATGGATGGCAGTGATGGACCACAGTGATGGACTGCAGTGATGGACTGCAGTGATGGACCACAGTGATGGACCGCAGTGATGGACCTCAGTGATGGACAAGGATGGACTGCAGTGATGGACCACAGTGATGGACTGCAGTAATGGACAAGGATGGACTGCAGTGATGGACCGCAGATGGATGGCAGTGATGGACCACAGTGATTGACTGCAGTGATGGACTGCAGTGATGGACAAGGATGGACTGCAGTGATGGACTGCAGTGATGGACCGCAGTGATGGACCACAGTGATGGACCACAGTGATGGACTGCAGTGATGGACAAGGATGGACTGCAGTGATGGACTGCAGTGATGGACCGCAGTGATGGACCACAGTGATGGACCACAGTGATGGACTGCAGTGATGGACAAGGATGGACTGCAGTGATGGACTGCAGTGATGGACCACAGTGATGGACTGCAGTGATGGACTGCAGTGATGGACCGCAGTGATGGACTGCAGTAATGGATGGCAGTGATGGACCACAATGATGGACTGCAATGATGGACTACAGTGATGGATTGCAGTGATGGACCACAGTGATGGACCATAGTGATGGACTGCAGTGATGGACAAGGATGGATTGCAGTGATGGACTGCAGTGATGGACAAGGATGGACTGCAGTGATGGACTGCAGTGATGGACAAGGATGGACTGCAGTGATGGACTGCAGTGATGGACCATAGTGATGGACCACAGTGATGGACTGCAGTGATGGACTGCAGTGATGGATTGCAGTGATGGACCTCAGTGATGGACCGCAGTAGTGGATGGCAGTGATGGACCACAGTCATGGACCGCAGTAATGGATGGCAGTGATGGACCACAGTGATGGACCGCAGTAATGGACTGCAGTGATGGACCACAGTGATGGACCGCAGTGATGGACTGCAGTGATGGATTGCAGTGATGGACCGCAGTGATGGTCCACAGTGATGGACCGCAGTGATGGACTACAAGGATGAACTGCAAAAAAAAGAATTATGGGAAAAACAAAACCACGTCTTTGGTTTGGGTATTTTTATCAGAACCACAGAAAAGAGAACAAGGACAGGTTGACAGCCCCCTGCTCACATTCTTGTCTTTCTCCATCCTCTCATGGTTCAGAAGGCTCAGTCCATGGCAGCAACAAGAAAGGCATGGAGGATTGGCTCCACAGAGGAAGGAGCACGTGGTAAGCTTGTTCACACCGTAGTCATCTATCGGAAAGCAGGGAAGATAGGCCAGAACCAGAAGTGGATCTGACCTTCAAAGACCCACCCCATATACCTATTTCTGCTAGCCAGACCCCACACCCTACAGACTTTCCAGACTTCCAAATAGCATCATAGGATGGGGATCAGGTGTTCAAAACGTGAGCCTGCTGAGACATTCCACGTTTAAACCACAGCAAGATGGAGCCCACCTACACCCTGCTACTCAGTGAAGCCTTGCACTAAATGGAATGGTTTACACTATTCCATTTGTAAAATATGTTAATAGGCAAGACTGGCTTTGGTGGTGGACGCTGGGATGGGAGAACCTTCCTGAGAAGTGTAAGGGAAGCCTCTAGGAAACTGGAAATACCTGTGCCTCTCCCTAGGTGAAGGACCCCTAGAGGTTTCCCTCCCATGGCAGTCACAAATCCTGGATACATTCACTGTGTCTTTTCTGTATTGGAGACACCCAGCGAAGCAATATTGAACTTGAGAGCAGTAGCTTTGCACTGAAACCAGGAAAGGCTCAAATTCTCACTTTTGAAATTGACCATCATCAGCATCGTGGTTTTCCTTGTAACTGTAGCATTTGTCTCTGGCCTAGATTATCATCATCCCTAGCAAGCTCAGCAAAGGGACAAATGCTGAGAACCACTTCCTCGTGCTCTGGTCAGTGCCTGTCTACTGTCAGAGGGAGGAAAGAAGGAAATACCTAAACAGCTCGACTTAAGCTCCCAAGCACACAAATTGCTGGCAGCATCAGTAGCAAAGACTGAAATGGGTGGCTGCCAGCTTGTACGGGCACTGGTCCCTGTGCTATCGAATGGATGGAACCTGCAGCATAACTGGCTACAGCCCTGCCTGTCACAGGTCCCCTGTGCCTTCAGGCAAGCACGGAGGAGCCTTCTCTGCAGGCTTCCTGCTGGCCCAATTACGGGAGTGAATTGGCAAGATGACAACACCATTATTGAAAACCAATGAAATATGATTTGGGCTTGGCTGTGGAACAGGGATGGAAAGCCTGCTGTGACATGCTATTGGAAGGGAAGTTCTAATCCAAGCAAAGTACTTTAGGTTCACAATGGGGGATGTTCTGGCTAGGTGTCCTTGAACAGATTTGGGGTCCATGCCCCCTGAGCTTTGAGACATGCTCAAAGCCAGAGAATTGGAACAATGGACAGAAAGACCTCATTGTATTCTTATAAAGCAGTCTGGTAGGAAGCCCATTGAATAATCCAGTAAGTCTGTGACAAGGACATCACGGTGTCTCTGAACAGCCAGTGCTCACAGACACATGGTACCTAACTGCAGAATCCCAGCACCCTAGGGACACTCTGCTGCAGGGAACAGTGACATGGCACATTGGTTCAGACGGGCCTCCCTAGCTCAGCAAGGCCTTGGAAGGTTGACATTTGGATGTACAGAGCCCATAAGAGAGAGTGACACAGGAGAGCCTCTCTCTTCCTCCAGAGCCTCCAGTGGACTATCTGCTCCCACCAGCCAGCCTGTCCTGGGCCCTGAGCACCCCCACTGGCTCAGCATGCCATAGGACAGTGCTGCTCATCTCAGGTGAAACTTTTGGGACCCCCCGGGGAAGCTGAGGAAAAGCTTGCTGCTGTCTGCCCCCTCCATGGGCCAGGCTTATCTCGCCTAGGCTTTGAGCAGAGCTGGCATCTCCAGGCAAGTCAAGAGCCAGGATCTTGGAACAGCCTGCTTCTGCTGTTCAGGGACGCCAAGTCAAAGGGAAGACAAGCCCTCAGGCTGTGGCAGTCACCCTCCCCCACCCCATGTGACACTCTACCACCTCAAACAACCCCGAGTTCCCAGACAGTCCCCGCCCGCCACAGCACCTCCCTCACATCTAGTGTTTGTCACCTCCCAGGGGACACCCTGCTCACTGGTATATTCAGAACCTGCCTGGCTGCCCTAACCCAGGCCAGGGACAAGCTATAAACCTACCTACGAAGGCTGTGATACCTGGCCCACACTCTTCCTGATAGATGTTCCATAGATCTGGGTGAGCCACCGCAGAAAAGGGACCCTTAAAATGCTAGCTCGAGTCAATATACAAGCTCCAGCCTGTAGCTCCTGAGCCAACTGACCAGCCCTTATTCTCTTTTTAGAACCAATCAGCCGCAGAATCCAATAATCACATAAACCTTTGTCTATTCAACGAGACGTTTCGATGGAGCCTGAGTGAGCAAAAACAAGTCAGCAATTCGGTTAGAAATCTAGCCTCCGACAGTGCGTCCCCTCTGTGGCCTCCTCAGGAAGAATGCAGCAAGGTTCTCTGAGATGAGTAAACCTGTATAATTTAGCTAACTTCTTAATTAAGTGATGTATCACCTCAGCTGTGGCTCCCCAACCCCGTTACCCTTCCATTTCGGTTCATTTTCATTCTGTAAGTGGTTTGGTGGCAGACATCCTGAGCGGCAGGCCTGAGGGCCAAGCCAGGGGCAGGCCATGTGAGGAACTTCTCCCAGGGCTGGTGTGCTTCTGTGGAGTCCTCCGTCAAAGTCTCAGGTAGAGATAGGTGTACCTACCTACCCTGACTGTAGGGGACCTTCGTGAAGATGTCATGAAGGATATGGAGGGACCTGGTGAACTTAGAGGGTATTCTCTCTGATTCTCTCTGAGCTGATGAGGGCCTAGTCTCAGGTCACGGAGAAGGCTGAGAACTGAGGGAAAGTAATATGGTGGCCATGGTCCAGAACCTTTCACTTAGCATCTGCTGCCTACAGCCCTGACCACCACAATCGCTCTTGCAGACCCTGGAATACTGGGAGGTGTGACCCTGAACACCTGGGTCTCACTTTGGGAGACCAGTGCTTGGGATAGCCCTTGTACCCCATCTCTGTACCCCCACCCTCTCCTCACACCCTCCTGGCCCTTGTAACCTGGATGGAGGACATGAGGCAAAGGTCTGGCCTGGGTTCTGCCTCTGGGATACCTCAGTACAAGTTGGTGTCCTGGAGTGACCCAGCTACGGTTCCCTAGCCTATATCCTAGGTCCCATGAGCTCTGTGGACTGCTGCCCACTAGTACTACAGGAGGGACAAGACCCTCTCCTGGAGAGCTTCCGCAGCTGTGGGATAAGCCCAGGCTAAGGACTGAGATTTGGCCTGCCCATCTTCCTCACCAAGTACCTAGAGAGGGAAGAACGGTTCCCATCCAGAACCAGAGAGAAAGACACTCCCTGCCCGGGCTCTTCCACATGATTTCCCCATCCCTTCCTCTGCTGCTACTGCTGCAGCTTCAAACTGGCCCAACAGCCCCGAAGATGCCTATCTGCCCAGCCACTCCTTTCTCTGGGCTCAGAGCCTAGCCTACACCAACAGTGGCCTTCCTGCACCAAAGTGATTGAATGGATAGTACAATAGTTTCACAACATAAAGACTCCAGGTGGAGATTGGGCTAGGTACTGAGTGAGCCCTCGGAGCTGGATGCCATTACCCTCACCACCCAGGAGCACATAATGAATGAAACAAACCCAGGTCCATCTTTGTTGCAGAGCCGAGGCAGCACTAAGGTACACAAACTGGGGCCCTCCCGACCGCAAAGAAACGCAGAGGCGACATGTGTGAAGGCAGGTGGCCTGAGAGCTCCCTGGATGACCACCGTTTGCCAAGCCACCACTGAGCCCAGAACCTTCCATGAGAACGGGGCTCTTGGAGCATGGTGACTCCCACACGGCATTCTGTAACCTTGGAACGATGTCCTGCAGCTCCGGGCCCTAAGCCCAGACGCTCTAAGGGAAATATTGACAGACATTTATTGCTCATGAATATTAATGCATTTCGGGGGCTGAAAAAAAAATATCTTCAGTGAGTGTTTCGAGTGAAAAGACAAGTGCCAGTGGGCGAGGGAACATTCATGACAGATGAAACACAAAAGATCAGCCATGTCCAGAATACACTGCCTCCCTCCTGTCAGCACGGAGAAGACAAAAACAGAAGGAAAAGAGGCGAAGCCCAGAAGCAGCGGCCAGTGTCACGCACAGGAGAGCCCTGTGCAGTGGAAGGTTCTGGACTCAGGGGCATCTTGGCAATCTCCAACGATCCAGGGCAGCTCACCCTTTTTCCCTCTCTTTTCTCTATGGTCAAGAGAGCACGGATTCCTCCATGTCCCGCAGCACTGCTCAGCCCTGGAGCAAAGACAGACTTCATTAATCCACTGCTGTCAGTCCGTCAGTCACAATGCCACCACCATTGCACATAGCCAGACTCCCACCTGTATTACTTAACAGAACAAGGTCCCACGCACCTTACCACACTGGTAATGCAAGAGGATCAGGCCCAGAAAGACACCCAGTCTGCTGGGGACCAGCAAAACACTAATGAGATCACTGGGAGATGCAATCCCCCATGTCTGAGCTGCCAGACTCAAAGAGAGTGGGTAGGTGCTCCCGAAGGCCCATGCTGAGCAGCTCAGAGACAGCAGGAGGACATCTGTCCACGTTAGTCATGTATCAGTCAGTCGGTCTACAGGTTCTGTGTATTTACCCAATGCGTGCTGCTTGCCCGTGGTACACAGACACAGCTAGTCATAAAACCCCAACTTCGAGGGTTGACAGCAATGGGTGGCTGCTCAAAACAAGTAGATCCATGACAGTCAGCTCTGTCAGTACGCAGTGACAAGCTTCAATCCGTCTGTCATGTCATGGGCACTGGCAGGGGGCGGGGAGTGAATGAGTTAGTCCTTTCTGATATACGTAGGACTCCAAACATTACTTAGGGGACCAGCACCCCCTTGTTAAACTAAGGTTGGTTTTATGTGCACACATGTGTAAACATGCATCCATGTTCCCAAGCACCCCTTCATTGTTAATGGTGCCTGGTAGGGCAGAACGGCTCTATAGTGCTACTGTGTATGTTCAGGCTTTCTGAGTCCTCAACCACTGCACAGCCTGGACCACTGAACCTATCCACTTACATATTCCGGTACCCATGACCCTTGCCTCTCTTTCCCTCTTTATCCTTTTTCTTTCTCCCTTCCCTTTCTCATTTTCTGGGTATCCTAATGGGCTGAGCCCTGACCACACCCTAAGAGCACTGAAGCAAACAGGCCCAGACCTCAAAGGCCCCAGGTTAGTGTGCCGATCTCACCCCTCAACTGCGAAGTTGGCTTGGGAAAGCAGTGTTTTTAACACCAACCTTCAGGTTAAGGCCTTCCACAGAGGACCATCAGACCCCTAGGCAGGATGCTAGTAGTAGCAGGCATCACTGGGCACCAGGATTGGGGTGAGGCTACAGGACCAGCCAGCACTACTTTTGCCATTCTTGGCTTTTAACCCCACTACGACAGTCTGTCCTTTGACCAACCTGGAGGAAGGAGGTCTCTAGATTCTGCTGGAGACTGTGTATGTGACAGTGCCTGGTGTTTAGTCCTGCTTGATCCCCAGCTGTATCTGAAGATACTAGCCTTTGCCCTGAGGGCAGTTCAGGAGGAAAGGCCACTGGCTCCTGAAGATGTACCTTGCAGGAGTAAGTGCTTTATCAGAGTGACTCTGTGACTTCCGGATCCAGTGACGTCACACTCAGTAGCAGGGCTTACAGGCAGAAGGAAATTAGGGCAGTCACAGCTGGTGACCATCTAACCTGCCAGGCCCGGTCTTCACCCAAGCAGCCTCTGCCCAGCCGTGGAGCTGCGCTGCTGTGCTAGTGACCCTGGGAAGGAGACTCCGGTCCAGGTTGCCCTGCCCCTTGGCCTACAGAGCCAGCACTGAGGGACACGGAGAACTCTTAATGGCAGAGAAAAGAGAAGCATGAAGAGAAGAGCAGTGCCACCATGGCTGGCCTGGGGGAGCCCCGTCCAGGGTGTATTCCTGTCTCAGAGAGAGGAGTGACCCAGGCAGAGTTCTGACAGCCTGAGCTTCTGCTAGACCTACAGAGGCCCTGGCCGGCTGTGTTCTGGGAACTTGAGGTGTGCACCTGACACCCTGGGGCCTTGCCATCGTCAGTGTGTCTGGCCTGGATGTCCTTAGGAGGTGACCGCAGGCTCAGTCTTGTCACAGATGATGTAGGCGCTAACTGTTTCCCAGGCAATCAGGGAAGCCGCCTAGCTCCCCAACTCAGGTGGGTGCCCGGGGCAGAAATTAGGAAGTTACGGTGGATTTTGCAACTCTTCGGCTTGGATGCTTTGCAGCCAGCTGTGACTCTACAGGGCTCTGGCAGCACATCTGGGTGGCAACAAGGCTTCCTGCTGCCTGGGAGCATGTGCTGTCTCCAAGGGTCTAATGGGAATCCCAGGGCTGCAGGGCAGTGCGCCCCAGGAAGAAGCAGAACGGCCATGCCTGAG